>NW_026555326.1:4800000-6000000 GCF_021234165.1 Pteronotus mesoamericanus
GAGTCACAGAAATGGATGGGAGGTAAGAGCAGGGGAAGAAGAGTCTGCTTGGGCTGAACCCTGCAACAGGCTGGGGGATGGAAGTCAGGTCAAGTTTCTTGAAAAATTCATGAAGGCTAAAGGTATCCAGGGTTGAGAATCTAGAATGGCGAGAAGTCACCAGGAGTTGTTTTTGCCTCCTGCTTTCTCGGCTTGTGTATAGTCAAAAGTCAGAGTGTATAGTCGAAAGTAGAAAAGCAAAACAAACAAACAAAAATTTTCACTTTAAAGGCTTTCTCTGGCATTTGGTAGTAATGAGCGAGCCCTTGCAAGCAGTTCTAGGGAAGCAGCATCACAGCCTCAGTCCCACCGCCTGGCCTGTTTCTACCTTTGAGCCTACACCTCTTCCTCCTTACGGGATGGTCTCTACTCCTAGAAAGGTCCTCAAAGACCAGAAGACCAGTTCAGAGCTCACACCACTGGCAGCAAGTCAGTTCCAAGGAGGTTCTCCAGACTCCAGAAAACATTGCGGGAGGCCATTAGCAGGGATTTCTCTTTGTCAAAAAACCTGGGCACAATTTCTCACTGTTTTCTGGGCCTAAAAACTGTCTGATGAGTTTGGTGACATTCTGGAAATCCATGGGGTGCCAGGGGTGCAGAGGGCAAAGACTCACTTTTCCCCAGGGCTCTGAGCCCATCTATGTGGCCATCCACTATGAGGCAGTTCTTGAACTTCATAGTCTGGGATGGCTTGTTAAAAACAGATTGCTTTACCCCCAGAGCTTCTGATTCACTAGGTCTATTTGCATTTCTAACCAGTCCCATGTGATGCAGGTGCTGTTGGTCTAGGGACCCCACTCTGAAACCCGTTGCTCTAAGGAAAAAGATGATGTTTTTAAAGGTCCCTTCTTGCCCTAAAATCCTATGTTTTTCTCACTGCAGGCCCCCACCCCAGCGACAGTCCCAGGCCCACCAACGCCTGCAGTCTCAGAGGTCCAGCATGCCATACGGCCGGCGGTTCCAAAAAGCTGGCTCCAGTCTCTGGGTTGGTCAGTGTGCTGAAGTGGGACTGGCCTCTCCTCCCCGGGGTCATGGGGAGGCCAAGTGGCCTGGTGCTCCCTCTTCCTGGCTCTTTTAGTCTCTTGGTTATTTTCCAGGATTCCTGGGTGCCTGCACCCCTATTGCTACCCCTCCCTCACCTCCTTCATCAGTCTTAGCTCAAGGCACTGGTACTTCTCTCTCCCCCAAAAGGAAAGGCTAGGAGCCTTCTGAGTGGGTGTGAACCCAGAGTTCAGATGGTCCCTTTTACCCCCAAGGTCATTTACTCTTGATCCTTGGGTGCTTCTGGCCTGCGGCCCAGGCCTTCCCACCCAGACTGTGGTGGTAACATTCCTTAATCTTGCATTTTTTTCCCCAGAGGCTACTAATAAATGCTGGATGTGTAACAAACAACAGGGGGCCGAGGAGAACACCTTGGAGGAAACCGGAGGAAGGCGCCCTCCCGCGCTCCCACCTCGCACTGGGGCTCTATCTGTTCCACTGGGCTGGGCCCAGGACGCAGGACGGTAAGGGGCTGTGAGAGGCTATGTCCTGGGATCAGTCCAGAGCCTATGGTGGTTTGATATTTGAGAACTGAGGGCAGACTTTAGAAGGAAGGTAAAGCAGGAATTGGGAAAACTACTCCACAGCTTTCTAACACTCATGCAAGGGGGAAACTGACTAAGTCGTGGGCACAGGGACAGCTCCCTGGAGCCCCTCAGCCAGTGGGCTGAGACCTGAGCAACCTCCCCAGTTCCCACCAACCATCTGTCAGCGACAAAAAGCTTTCTCTCTGAGCTGACAAGCTGAGGTGGCTCCCGCTCAGACCCAGATACTGGGATCTGCAGGACGGTAGAGAAGACTGAACCCAGGGATGTCAGTGATATTTTTAGGTTCATAGACACATGACTATCACTTTCCTTACTCCCTGGGCACGAAGTTCCTTCTGTGGGGATCAGGGAGAAGTGTGGACCAATTGGCCTCTAATTAAGTAAACAACCTCCCTTGCCCTCCCTACCTCAGTCGATAGCAATGGGGCTGGCTGAATTGGTTCCAGATGTTGAATTCAGACTGAATCCGACTTGGGCAGCCTTATGCTTTCAGCCCAGGCTGAAACACTATTTAGGGGAAGCAGGGAGAGGGGAGTGGGGAGGAGAAGGTAAAGGATATTAGTACGTAAAAGAGAGAGGCAGTTGCCTGTGTTTAGTGGGAAAATGACATGGTAAGTGGTTTCCTGGGGACAGCGTGAGGTAGTAGTAGATGGTACCCTGTACTAAGAGACAAGAGGTCAGGGTTGGAATCCCCACCATTGGTGTGGCCTGAAAGACTGTCACTGGCCACTCGGCATTGCAGTGACTTCATCTGTAAAATGGAAATAGTCAATATTTGCCCGACTGAAGGGTCTATGTGCCTTAGGGTCCTGTCATATCTCTGCTACCAGGCCAGGGCATGACACACCTCGTCCCCGCAGGGTTTAACACCACTTCACAGTGGAACTGTGCCAACCAGCTAAAAACGGAGCTTACCTCTCTTTCTCTTCATGAATTTCTGAAATCATTCTGAGCAATCATCTTACAAACCCAGAGTCAGCAAAGTATGCCCCACATCGGAACTCTTCCCAATATGACAGAAATCCCTCAGGAACCAGGGCTGTTTCCCACAATGCACAGCACAGAGTAGGAGCCTGAGAGGCACTGGTGACTGATGAACAGCAGTTCTATGTACAACTGTATGACACTGCCTTTCCTAGAGATTGTTAATATTGCTATGGCTATTGTCATTCTCGTTCAGAATGGTCCCTCACCACTCAGAACTCCTAAGAAAGAAAGGCGGCATGAAATGGCACTTACTCCACAGGTCGGGTCAAGGTGGGGCACTGCCTACACTGTCCCAAGATCCGGGCAGCTTGAAAAGTCTGGGAGCGGGAGGCTGGGAAGATCTGACTGTCTCCCTTTGGCTTCGCTTGGCCATCTGGCCCCCAGACCGGTGTGCGTTGGCGATGCCCTCCCCTCCGTCAGCCCTGAGACCCCTACCAGTAATCCTCTGTGCTTCCTCCTCTGCTGTAGACAGGGCCCTCCAGCTCCCTGGGGTTTGGGAAGATGTTCTCATGCTGGATGATGATGGTTTTGATCAGCTCATTCACGTGGGCTTGGCAGGACACCTGGTCGTGGCCCTCAGGCACTGACATCAGCGAGGGCCCGAAGCAGATGGCGAGGTTGTAGGGGTCCATCATGTTCTCTTCACTGAACTGTGACAAACTGGAGGAGAAGGGAAAGGGTGCAAGCTGGAAAGCATGCGCACGAATGCCCAGAAAACACAGCCACAGGAGGCGAAGCCAAGGGCAAGAACAGGAGTTCCGCAAATTGCCACCTGCTCTTCTGGGTAGCAGAGTCCTTCTAGAAAGTTGGCAGCAGGAAGAGAATAACCACCAGGAGCCAGGTCACTGAGGAGCGAAGGAAAGGCAAAGCAGAAGTGCCCCCTCGCAGGCCTCACCCCTCTTCTCTCTCCAGCTCCCCATTCAAATCCTACTTATGGTCCCTCCCCAGACCTTATCCACCAAGTCCACCCTGCCTTGACAACATGCCACCCTGCAGAGCTGGATACGGCTCCAATAGGCCAATCCTCTAAGATGGCAGAGCAGATGAAGACCCTCAGGCTGCCCTGGTAATAACAGGGTTAGAAGACACAGGCGCTGTGCATCATGAACTTTCATGCATAGCAATATAATCAAATTATTAGAAATCGTCCATTCTAAGACCTAGACTTATTTTTAAAAACAGGTAACCAATCAGCTTTTATATTTCATCAAGCCAGTAGATTTCTTTCTGGAACAGCTAATGCAATTATTTTTCATTTTCATAATATTCTCCTTTATTATTATATTCAGGATTTATTCCGGAAAAGATCAGCATGCTATTCAGCTTCTACTTAGGCGTCGTCTGGATGCAGTCTGACTTCATTAGCAGGTATTCATTTATTCTGAGAACTCCCTCTTTCCAGCCAGCAGCTGCTCCAGCCACATCTTCAACTCTGGCTGAGGACCCAAGCCCTTCAGTGAACCACTGCACCTGATGAGACCCACTGGTCTCTATCTGTCCAGGCACTGAAGGTTGGGCCAGCTCTGGATATCCACCCCCCGCCCCGCCCCCACCCAGCCTGCAGAACAGTGGACTCCGCTAAGGAGTTCTGCTTCCTTTAGGGGCATGAGCAGAAGTCCCCAGCACCTGATTCTGCCAGAGCCTGAGAAGATACCAAAGCCCTCCGATGCTGAACCAGAGGCCTGCGACTGAGCTGTCTTTATGTGAGTAGCTGCTCTTCAAAACTGGCAGAGTTTATTTCTAGTGTGTCCCACACCCACATGCAAAGTACCAAGCTGGTCTCTAACTCAATGGTTCTCTCTTCTACCGAAGATTCAGATACTCCCCCCATCCCCCTTAGAGAAGGCCGGCAAAACGTGAAATGGTACAGTGAATGTGAATAACTGTTGTGGAGAGAACAGTCAGGACTCAGAGTCACTGATCTCTAGGACCTAGTCAAATGCAGGGAGGCAGCGATGGGTGAGGTTATAGATCGCAGGGGCCGGACCGCTTTATAGGAGGTCATAAAAAGTTAATTTTACAATCCTTCTCTGGCTCCTGAGTTAAAAGAGAGCAGAGATTCAGAAAAGGCTGGGAGAAGTTTCTAAGTTGTCTTCTTGGTCAAATAAAAACTGGAGGGAGAGACAGACAGACAGGCAGGCAGGCAGACTAGTAATTACCTTGGTAACCTCAGCAGGGACAACTGAGGCACAAGGGGCCTCAAGTTGTAGCTAATCCCAGCTTGGCCAGTTTCTGGTGTCATGGAGGGTCAAGGAGGAGGAAGACCCTGCTTTTGTAGTGTCTGCTGACCATATTTTGGTAACATGGAAGGAAACGAGTATTTTCTGGGAAGTCTGGTGGTCAAAGGAAGCAAACTCTAGCCCTGAAATTACCAGCCAAAGCTCTGTGAGAAAAGAGAAACCTTGCTGGGCCTTCTAAGGCAAGGACTGTGGTGTCACAGGTCTAGTTTTATTTCTTACTCCCAAGAAAATGCAGACAAAGACTCTCCTCTTCCAATCTACAAGGGGAACACCTTAAGTTTAGGAGTTAAAGCCATGGCTCTCAACTTTTTGGGGAAACAGGCTCCTTTAAGAATTTGATGAAAACTAAAGATTTTCTCCCCAGAAAAATTCATATGTGCACATTCAAATACATACAACTTTGGGTATTATGGTGCATATATATATTTCCTCTAAGAGTTGTGCTATATTTTTATAGTTTCGGTCTATAACATTAGTGAATCCTAACTGATTTGAACTCATTAGCTTTTGTGCAACTTTGAAAGATTCAGCATCATGGTTGGGAACATAGACTTTGTGGGGGAGAATGAGAAAATTAGGATTGGTGCAGGAAACTTGTCTTTTTATCACGTCCTTTTCTGGATTCATGTACTTTTCTGGATTTCTTACTCTTTACTGAGGCACATTTGCCTCTTTGATTACATTTGAAAAGAAAAAACAAAATATATCCCAAGAATTTTCAGGTCCAACAGACCTGGTTTTGAGTCCTAGCTCTGTTGCTTTGCGAGTTCCATGACTTTGCCCCAGTTTCATCATCAGAAAATGGAGGCCATTCTGTGCCTCCATGGGGCTGTTACGAAGATTAAATGAGGTAATATATGCTAAGTATTGAGCCCTGTGGCTGGCACATAGATGGGATTCCACAGATATTTTCTGTAATTAATAACATCCTGATTGCTGCCTGACACAGGACCCTTGGTTCTAGTCTGGGAAAGGGTAGCAGGCCTGCTGACATTTGGCAGTAACTGATTTATAAGAGTCTACCCTCTTCTCCGGACATGCATCATCTAACAGGCTGAAGGCTCGAGATCCCAAAACCAAAACTTTAAATCCTCAGGGAAAACACTAAACTTTGGACAGGCTATTTTAAATACATGATATTTCACTTAGAAAACCTTCAACTTCACAGGCCTCAGGGATTTGATCTGGCAACAACCAACAGACTACGGGTAAGATATTATGCATCAAGCTTGATTATAGGTTTGAAAAGGATGAAGAGAAATTGTATAATTTGCCATGGCCCTAGGCAAAACATGGGGTTGAGAATCCATCAGGCCTTTGAAAGCTTTCACAGCGAGAGGCACCAAAACTTGCCTCTATAAATCCATGACTTAACAGCCTTCCCTAGACTTTCCCAACAGGCCCCCTGAGAGACCAGAACTGAGAAGTGATTCTGACTGATTCTTTCTGAGGGTCCTGCAAAGGCGCGCCCTCACTCGCCCTGCCCATCCTCCGCGCTCCCCAAACTATTCACCATCTTGCCTCTGTTCCCTTATTTTCTGTCTTTCTTCCTATGCCGTGGATTCCATCTCCTTTCACCTCTTCAAGAGTATCAGTCCAGCAATTGTCCTTGCTCTCTCCTTCATCAGTTTTCCTTCTCTACTAGGTCATTCCCACCAGCATAGAAACATAGTAATACCATCCATCTTAAAAAAGAAATTCTCTTAATCCCATGTCCACACTAAATTACTGTTCCATTTCTCTCCTCCTCTATAATAAAATTCTTTGAGCACTGTCTGTACCAGCTGTCTCTGATTCTCTGACTCCTTTCCATCTCTCTCTCTTTTTAAGATTTTATTTTATTTTTAGAGAAAGGAAGGGAGGGAGAGAGGGAGAGAAACATCAATGTGTAGCTGCCTCTCGCACGTTCCCTGCTGGGGACTTGGCCTGCAACCCAGGCATGTGCCCAAGACTGGGAATTGAACCAGTGACCCATTGGTGTGCAGGCCAACACTTAATTCACTGAGCCACACAAGCCAGGGCTCCATCTCTTTTGTTATAGGCTGAATTGTGCCCCACCGCCAATATGACTGTATTTAGAGATACGACCTTAAAGGAGATAATTAAGGTTAAATGAAGTCATAAGGGCGAGACTGGTTTCCTTGTAAGGAAAGGAACCCTGGCTGGGTGCTCAGTCAGCTAGAGGGCCATCCTATACAACAAGAAGGTAACAGGTTCGATTCCAGGTCAGGACACATACCTAGGTAGTGGGTTTGATCCCCAGTTGGGATGCTTAGTGGAGGCAACCTATCAATGTTTCTCTCTTTCCCTTCCTCTCTCTTTAAAATCAATAAATATATCCTCAGGTGGGAATTTAAAAAAGGAAAGGAAAAGACACCATAGCCCTCTTTCCCAGTGTGTGCACACAGGAAAGGGCATGTAAGGACACATTGAGAAAATGGCCCATCTATAAGCCAGGGCGAGAGGTCTCACCAGAAACCAACCTTGCTGGAACCTTGACGTGGACTTCCAGATTCCACTACTGTGAGAAAATAAATTGCTAATGTTTAAGCCATCTCGTCTGTGGTATTTTATGACGGGTGCTCTAGAGGACTCACACTTTGGCCCTCCCCCCGCTCTTTTTTTTTTTTTTACTGTGGTAAAATATGCAAAGCATAAGATTTACCATTTTAACTATTTTAAAGCGTACAATTCAGTGGCGTCTAGTGTATTCAAAATGTTGCAGACACCACCGCTGTCTAGTTCCAGAACACCTTCATCACTCCCGAAGAAGCCCTGTATCCATTAAGCGGTCACTCATCATTCTCCCTCCCCCAAGTCCCTGGATACGTGATCCTGATCCTATGGATATTTAATACTATTCTGGACATTTAATACAAATGAAATCATACTATATGTGGTCTTTGTGACTGGCTTCTTCACTTGATAAGATGTTTTCAAGGCTCATCTATAACATAGCATGTGTCAGTACCTCATCCCTTTTGATGGCTGAACACTACCCTACTGTATGGACCTACTGCATTTTATTTATCCATCATCAGCACCCCTTCTCTCTTGAAATGACAAAACCATCAGGATTTTGCCCCTTCTATTCCATCAAGACAATACTCACCAGGGTCACCACAGATATTTACGCTGCTAAATCATTTCTCAGTCCTTTTCTTAGTTGACCTGTCAGCTCATTGAACAGAGTTTTTATACCATGCTCAAAATACTTTCTCTTTGTGGCTTCTGGGACACTGTTCTTTCTCAGTTCTCCTCCTACGTCACTGTCCACTGTTGCTGCTCAGTGAGGTGTCCCTTGACCACTATATATTAAAGAGCAAACCCCTCACCCCTACCCTGGTGCTCCCCAGCCCCCTTACCTGCTTTACTTTTTCTCTACAGCCCTTATCCTCTGACATATGATATGTGTATTGATCAGTTTTGTCTGCCTTCCTCCAACAGAACATAAGCTCCATGAGGTCAGAGACATTAACTGTGTAGCACTCTTAGATAACCAACAACTAAAACAGGGCCTGGTACCCAGTAGATGCTAAATAAATATGTGTTAAGTAAGTGAATAAATACATGAGCATCTGTGAATCTCCAAGACAATTCAGCCACAATTCTGCTTGTCCAACTCATATAGAAGCCAAAATACTCCTCATGAAAGTCAGAAGAACAACCCAGACAGAATCTGGGCACTTGAGATCAGTCGAGTTTAGAGGAAGACTCAGCTTTTCCGGACAGCAGCTGGGACAGTTTTAACCACGAAAGGGAAGCACCACTGATTCACCCTTTTAGATTGTGAAGCAATGTTTGAGGATCTGGAGTGGTGCCTCTAGGACTTTCGTGTTCATATAACTCACCAGGGACCTCGTTAAAATACAGATTCTCATTCACAGGTCTTGGCGGGGGAGGGAGGGAAATTCTGAATTTCTAACAATCTCTCAACTGATGCTGACGCTGCTAGTCTGTGGACCTCACTTGATTATCAAGAAACCAGATAACATTTCTTGAAATTTGAAAAAAAGCAGGTTTCAAAAGCATGCAGTAGAGTCAGCAGCAGTGAGAGGGAACGACCCACACTTTGTTGGGGGGCAAAAACTCACTGGACAGCCGAGATGCTGCAGTCGGCAGCCTGTAAAATGAACCCGATGGTCTCTGCCTACCGCTATTTACACCCCTGTGTAATTCTCTCTCTTTGAGCGTAGGCTAAATTTTGTGACGCATTTCTAGTGAATGGAATATGGCAGAAGTGATGGGATGTCACTTCTGAGATTAGGTTACACAAGACCGTGGCGTCTTGTCTTGGGCGCTCTCCGTCATGTGCTCTGAAAGAAGCCAGTTGCCATGTTGTAAGCAGTTCTATGGTAGGGGACGAAGAGAGGCCTCTGGCCAGCAGTCAGCCAGGAATGGGGGTCCTCAGTCCAGCAGCCTTTGAGGAACCGAATCTTGCCAACACCACATAAATGAGCTTGGAAGTGGATCTTCCCCCTACTCAGACCACAGCCGTGTCTCTGGCCCCCTCGCTGCACCTTCATGAGACCTTGAACCACAGGTCCCCAGCTAAACTGCACTTGGATTCCTGACCCACAAGATCTATGACATAATAATAGATGGTTATAGTTTTAAGTTGCTAAGTTTTAGACATTTGTTACACAGCAATAGATAAGGCAGATACTAACACAGGATAATTAACAAGGCCTTCTGGAGAGGCACTTACCCAAGGTTCATGCAGTCGGTTAGGCACTCTAAAAGACTAGTTTTTTTATATATATATATAAATATAAATTTTTTTGGTTCCTTGAAATTGAGGATGTGTACAACCCAAGAAAAAGACCATAGCCCGAAATAAAGCAACATACATTCAGGACCCAGAGCAATAACGGAAAAGGGCCTTGAAGGTCTGGGGCAGGAGCTGTCTGCCGACTATCTACACCTGCTGGCGACTGCACACTCATCACCTGTCATCTTCCCAAGGAGGTGGTCTTCTTTATCACTTGTGTCCTGCATTCCATTTATTTTAGGAAACACTGATTATTAATGCTGCACCTTTTCAATAAATTCATCTTCTTAAATCAGAAA
Source organism: Pteronotus mesoamericanus (assembly GCF_021234165.1). NCBI lineage: Eukaryota > Metazoa > Chordata > Mammalia > Chiroptera > Mormoopidae > Pteronotus > Pteronotus mesoamericanus. Next base: position 4,809,926 of record NW_026555326.1, read on the forward strand.
ACAAAGTAAAACAAAACAAAATCATTTGAATCCATGCAATTCCCATGTTTCCTTCAAAAGGGGCCACCATCTCCATCCCTAGATGATGCCTACCCTGTTGTTTCTTCTCTCCTGTAAGCCCCCGCCCCCACCCGCCCCCACATCCGTTAAACAGAAAGAAAGTGTGGGGAAGAGAATGAGGCCATTGTGCTCACACACACATTCACCCCAGGACCTGCAGTTCCCCACCCGTTCACTTACCACCATGCTCCTTGCTCTGGGGAGCAGACTAGCCTCACTTCGAGGGCAGGTGACAGTCAGGGAGGAGAGACAAGGATGGTGGCCTTAAGAGTCATTACCAGAGTTTCCAATGCCACCAGCCTAAACTGGGCAGTATGTGAACACCCTGTGTGAGTCATGGGGGGTTCTGAACTCAAAGGCAGCTGTGGTGTTGAGTCAGGACTTGCTAACAAATGGAGCAGACACAGCCACACGGAGGTGGCAGGCTGCAGAGCCAGCACCCTCTGTCACTCTGCAGGGCCAGCAACAGTGCCAAGGGAGAGTGTGGGTGACCCAGAAAGGTCTCAGGCTGAGGTCACTAACCCAGATTCCTACAGAGTTAGGCCGACTTGTAAGCGAGCTGAGGCTCATTCAGTGGTCTCTAAAAATGTATTCCTTTGAAGCAGAGACCAATGAGTTGAGGAGACTCTGCATTTTCACAAAGAAATATGTGCCAAAAAACCCTAAGCCCCTTGGCCTAATTTTGTTTTCTCCTTTTGATAGATTCATGGATCTAGAAAAACATTTCTCCACTATATAAAAAACTGTACAGCAAGAGTGAGGATAAATGGTGACCGAATTCAGCCTGGGTATTGAGGAGCGGTGGGGGGGCTGGGGGCGGGGTGCCTGGGGCGGTGCCTGCCTCTTCTCGCCTCCACAGGGAGCGGCTGCCAGGGGTGGGGGTGGGGGGGTGGGGTGGGGGGGCGGTGCAGATCCAGTATTGCCCGGCCTAAAAATGTTTCAACGGAAGCTAGAAATCAAGATTTTTTAAAAAAGTAAACCCCTGATATTTAAATGTTTCAATACTTTCTAGACACAGTGGACTTCAGGGAAACACGTATGGCCTTATCTGGCTCTCAGGTTGCCCATTTACAACCTTTGGTCCAGGAGGCTGAAGGAGATGCTGCAGTGACAGCAGTGTGGAAAGACAGGTGCCTAAGGGGAGGAGTGGCACATGTCCCTGCTTGCTGACGTTGCTGCCGCGGGGACTCCAATGCCCTGGGCAAGGACACACTGCTTGGATGAGACGCTCCATCTAAGCCCAAGGTCCCCTCAGACCCCTCTTGCAGTTACACCAACTCCAGGTGTCCCCTCTGAGCATCAAACTCCTGTGTTCAGCCGTCTATTTAGAATCTCCCCTTGGAGGTCTAAAAGGCACCTCAACTGAACATGCCCACACAGGCACTTTTGTCTCGGTTCCTTCCCGCAGACCTGGTCTTCCCTAACTCCATAAATGGCATCACTACTTCCCTGCTGCTCATGCTAAAAGGTAGAATTGCTTTTGTCCCTCACACTCCATACCCTAACCATCGGAAAGTCCTGCCAGTGCCATGTTCAAAACAGACCCCAAACCTGACCCCACCTCGCCACCCTCCATCATCGCCTCCCCAGCCTAAGCCACCCCCCGCCCCCTGCCAAGATGGTACAGTAACCTCAGGGTCTCCCTGCTTCTTGTCATAGGCCTCTCTCTCATAGTAACTTCTCCACAAAGTAGTTGGTAGGTTTTTAAAGAAACATATAGATCAGATAATAACAACCCTGCTTAAAATCATCCGATTGATTCCCAAATCCAAATCCCTAATAACCATGACTCTCAGGGCTGGATGGTCTTGAACCGCCCTGTGGTTTCTTCCTTCATTTTATTTGGGCTGCTGCTCCTCAGAGAGCCCTTTGCTGACTGTCCCGCTACAGTGGCTCTCCCTTTCGCCCCTCCCCCATTCAGACCCCTGTACTCTATCCCTTATTTTCTTCTAAGTACTTACTACTACCGGACATTTCTGCTGTTATCTGTCTCCTCCCCTGGAATGTGAGCTAAATGATATTAAGGCTTTTGTTTCTGATTTTACAATGTATTCTTACAGCTTACTTCTGCGCCCAACACGTAGTAGGTATTCAATAAATATTTGCTGGACTGGATGAACTGACACAGGTCCATATATAAAGTTCCAGTGGCCGAAGCCAAGATCTGATCCAGCTATTCGCTGGGAAGTTCACTCACTGATTGAGGAAGGCAAAGAGGTATCTCATGATAATCAGAGTGGTTTTAGGCAGGACCAGGAGGACTTTCCGGATGTGCAGAGCTCTCTCCTGCAGGTTGTCCATTGCTGAAAGAAAGAAAGCCATGTGTTACCTTCCACTGTGACTGAGACCCAGGGAGTAATCGTAAGAAGGCCCTTACTACCAGCAGGTGTAAGACAGGGATTGGCCAGGACAAATCCACATAACACTGGTGCACTTGGGATGAGGTACATGCTGGGTTCCAGACATTTACTGATGCAGGGCTTAAGGTATTTGCTCCTTGGGCACAGACAGGGTTGGAGATATTCCCCAAGCATCTACCACCCTCTTATTGAGACAACCACAGACAAAAAACTGTCCATAAACCTGCTCTGACTGCTCGACACCCAGCCTTGGAGGGCCTACGTGTGGGGAGGGAGCGAGCCGGAGCAGGCCCTGTCCTGCCCACTCTACACATGCGTCACCTTATCCTCTGGGCAAGTCTGGCTCGTCCCTGTTCCCTCCACCCCACCATCTAGCAGATGAGAAGAACATGTCCAGAGACAAGAAATGGCTGTCCATGTCGGCAGTGGTATGTAGGAGAAGACCTGTGGCCCCAGGCTAGTGGCCTCCACAATGGCCAGCTTCCCCACTTCCACAGTGAGCCTTGTGAATATCAGGAATATCTTTTTGTAAAAAAGGAATGGAGAGTGATGGATGCGGAACACACTCAAGGGGAGAGCAGGGCAGCCAAGGTATCTCGTACTGTCCTGGTAGCCCCATCCTACGTAAGACTTTCCACCCGGGCCCAGTCTTCAAAAAAGACATGGAAACATGAGGGAATGCATGTATTTAATCACCCACAGAACTCATTTCCATTAGATTCCCACAAATAGCGGGTCAAAAAATAAAACAAGAGAGATCCCTGAACACTCTGGGGTCTTTTTCTCTCAGAATAACCCAGAAGGGCAGTGCCCAGGAAGTGTACTAGGTCAAACTGGAACCTTGGTTGGGGGCGGCGGAGCAGACCATGGAAACCCTGGTCGACCTGCGGAAAAGGATCTTTCCTCCATCTCAAAGGTACTGCATTTTCCAGTCTCCGGAGCCACCACTCCAATGCGGCGTGATACCAGGATGACCTGGGATTAATCCAACTTCCCATGGATTGTTTCCCATGGAAAACAAATGAGAGGATGTCCCAGTAGGATGAAACGGCCAGGAAAGCTCCAAATTAGAGAATAAGAGGCAGAGAACTTCTAAGGAGGATAAGATAGACTATATCTCTCTCAGCAAAAATATACTGCTACTTCTAAGTGTGCAGAGGGCCTTTATTCTTAGGAAAGCACATACTAAAATATGTAGCAGGTAAGTCATGCCATGGTTAAAGCAACATGCAGGAAATACTTGCAATGTCTCTGCTTTCGCCCTTTGTACATGAAAATCTCAAGCACTAATGTATAAGCTTCCAATAACTAAAAAGGACTACGTCTTATATATGAGTATAAATGTATTTGACTGAAGAAAGATAAAGCCCAGAGAAGCAAAGGAATTTCAGGTGAGTCAGGAAGAAAAAAACCGAGGCATTCTAACAAGTAGTTTTAGATTCTTAACTAAAATGTCATTTTCCCTTCTCCCCAACCAGGGGATGAAGGAGCGATGATAAGGAGGAAAAGCTTCACCAAAGAAAAGAAGAAAAGGAAAACATTACTGCAGAGCTGACGAGAAAAAAAGACTCTGGAAATTTCTTATCTGTTGCTACAAGGTGCCCTGGCCCAGAGGCCAGTCTGAAGCCAGGAAGGTACTTACTGACGCAGGTCATCAGGTCACGGAAGATGTCCTTCGGGAAGAGAGGGTGCTCCAGCCCCCGGAAGTAAAGCTTCAGGACGCCAGCTATGGAGTCCATGTCATGGTCATTCTGGTCCCCAGCCAGGGGGTCTTCTCCTGATAATAAGCAACCCCCCAAAAAAGGAAAGAGTGAGAGAGGTACAACACACAGGATGAAGTAGAGGTGATGGGGGGAGGGGTGACCTGTTTAAGTCCTCACCCCAGTCCCTCAGCTCTCTGTCCAGCACGGTGCCCACAAGAAGGGCGAACCAGAAACAAGATAACGTGAAGACTGCTTAGGCTCAGAGGCTCCCAGGGCCAGAGGAGAGGCATGAGAGTCTGTTAGTTTAAATTTGCTTGTGCCAGACGAGCAGAGGGATATTTCCCTTTGGGCTGGGGACGGGGCATGGCAACTGGCTCTCTCATAAGAATCATGAAACCAGGCTGGGACTGAGCTCCTGGGGGAGGAAAATGAGGCCAGGAAGGCCAGCCCCTCTGAGTAGCTCTCACTCTTCCTGGCCTGCAACAAAGGACACCTACTTACAAGAGAACAATCATGCCGGAGCTCCCTATGGAAAATTTCGTATCAAATGTAATTAGATTTAATGATTGGACCAACCTCAAATTGAAACTATATATATCCATTATAGTGACGGAAATTGCCAAAGCTTGCCCATTACCTTAATAGCCCACAGAATAATAAATGGACTACGATGTACAGGCGCATTAGCCTTGATATTAACTGCCACCAAGGGTTCCGAATGAAGCCATAAACCGCCCAGATACCACAGTTAACTTCTTGGGTTTCGGCCGATCATCCACAGAAGGCAAGATGAATGGGGCTGAGAAGGAGACAGCTGAGATGGGTGTTGTCATCTCCCTGCATATCTAGGGAGAAATGTCTACAAGAGAGCAGGTGCTGGGCTGAAGAGGGAGGCAACTGGCTTTCTAACCTCTGGGTACCTCTCAGGGGAGTACAGGTGGAGCCAATATTCCAGGAGGCTGGCAGACATTTGGTCTTATCTTCCAGGCTGTTTCCTCACCTCTCTCAAAGGCATTTTTGATGTCATTCACTTCCACCTGGGATCCTGACACCCGGAAAATCCCTTCATGCTGCAGTCCTGGAAGGTAAGGGAAAAGTGATCAACGAGAAGAAAAAGCAAGTTCACACAGCTCCAAGCTTAGCAGCATGTCTATCTCTGCCAGCCAGTGTGTATTTGAGTACCCTTTCTCTCTTCTTCAGGCCAAAGGAGAACACATGTAAAAGGATGCTGGAAAAGTCACTGGAATGGATGTGAGGCATTAACCTAAAGAAAGCACTGAGTCAGAGACTTAAGGGAAGAAATGTCTATACCTGGCTCCACTTCTGACTCCTAGGGAGATTATGAGGCAAGTTTCCCCAAACTTTGCCTCTCTGTTCCCATGTGCAAAGTGGGGAAGTGACCCTCTGGCACCTTCTTATCACCCAGGATCAGGAATAGGAACCTTGGGCACGGCAGGCAAGTCATTAGATACCATCAGAGGAGTGCCGTAAGGTCTGAGCTTACAATTATTGCTTTAGCTGTTCTAACACTGTTTGGTTGCTGTAGGGCACAATGCTTTGAATACTTGTGAAAAAGAGGACATGAAAAGGCAAGTGGTCAGTTAACAGACAGAACTGCCAAACACTGTGCTAGCCACTGGTCTTTGATTGCAGTTTTTCTCTAAAGAAAAACATGCATGAATGTTACATTATGATAACGTGCGTAAGAACTTAGTAGACATAATCATAAAAAGATAATGCATGTGTGGTGACTGCTGCTAAGAAATGCTTTCATATAAACAAATCAAGGAGTTCTTACAATAGCCATGTAAATAAGGTAGGGGTGACCAGCAATCCCATTTTCTAGTTGAGGAGACCCATAAGTTATGACCAGCCATAGAATGCCTAGGTCACAAGAACCAGCACCAGGTGCAAACCCAGGCCTTCCAGCTCATTCCTGAAGGCCAGGCTTGTGGGGCCTACTGGAGTAAAAGTGTAGAGAGGACCGGAACCCATTTGTTAGTATGAACATGGATGTGGTTTACAGAGAGCGCACACATGCAACTGTGAAACTGATAAGGGTCCAGAGAGCATGTCGTTGGTGCTGGACCCCGGGGTTGGACTGAACTAGCATCTTTAATCACATCAGGCCTGCCAAGCCTTTCTCAGGAGTCCTGTGTCTCAATCTTGGGCATTTTGCTGAAATCTCTGTTACGGCACAATCCCTTGAAAATTCTGACGTCAAAAAAATCTCAAACAAATTTCTTTTTAGGAAAACGAAAGAATAATGCTACCTTTTGCCCACTGTTTTAGGGCTACCCTCTTGGTGAGGGGTGACTAAATTCTATCAGCTAGACGTTTGAAGGTAAAGCACACAGGCCAGGACTGAACTCCTGAATCAATAAGGGAAATCTACCATAATTTGCCACTCATAATGCACTACCGTGTATAACGTGCACCCACGTTTTTGTGCGCGTTATACAAGGATTATTATACCCACGGTATGTAATCATTATACCGATGTGTGATGCACATCCTTATTTTTCCCTCAAAAATTGGGCAAAAAAGTGCACATTATACACAGCAAAATACAATGACTACCTGGCTTGTAATAGGATTTGAGTTGCCTGCTCATTTAAGGGAATTTCCAGAATATTCTTCACAGAATGGGAAGCTTGTTAAAACCCCGTTAGCACCAATATCATATTACTATATAAGTTACAAATAGGATGTAACAGCCACATAGTGATTAATCACAAAATGTAAACACAAAAACAGACACACCCAGTGAGGTGTCAAAACCACAGTAGAATATAAGGAAATGTCAACTCAGGGACCAGGCTGCTTGGTGTGTTCTAGCTGGTGAAGCCAACAGCTTGCTAAGAGAGGATCATCTTGGTGTTTTTTTGGTAAATGAGACTATTAGGGATGAGCCACAATTGGCCCATGGGGCCCAGGACAAGAAACCAGAGGGGAGTTTCCTGAAAACCAGGCAGCAGGCCTGAGACGCACTGAGGCCCCTTTCTGTCTGGCTTGTTTCCCCTCGAGAACCTATGCTCTGGAAGGGCCATTCTGTGTTCTTGCTCAAAAGACAGAATCTTGAGTATCTAATCTAATGATTATAAAAGCGTGAACCTTAACAAATGGTGCGTTTCCAGAAAGGGTAAAGCAGATAGCTTTTTATTATAATGCAGGTAAGGCCTCACAAAACCAACCTGACACATCCATGATCTTTTTTTATTTTTTCTTGTACAAAACCAATCAGACTTAGGTAAGTTATTTGGGAATGGCACAAAGCCTTCCATTTTGTCCTGGATCCAGCTGTTGCCAAGCACTTCTCTCCTGGAGAATTCTTGAAGTGATTGCTACACCACCGCCCCCTGCTCATGCTAATTTACTCCCTTCCTCCTGAAAATGGTGGGGTTTTCCCATCCTGACCCAATATTGGTTGTTCCTTACATCCTTTCTCCTTTACGCTGTCCTGGATTACCTAGACCCACGGCTTATAGATGAGCCTCAGCTTTCTCATAATGGGGATTATAACATCTACCTCCCAGGGGATATTGTAAGAATGTGCGAAGGCTAACATCTGTTGGGCCACAAACACTAAAGAACTGACAAAGTTATGGACCCCATCTCCATTAAGTATACACACACAAAAATTTTAACCAGAGTTTTTAGGAAGTTCAGGAATACCTCGAGTCCCTATTGGGCAAAAAGTTCAATTTAACTGAATAAATTTTGTTTTGAACAGCTATAATGTACTAAGTTTTTTTTCTTTAAATCAACAATTTCTTTATCTAGTTCTTCAATCTTGGAATACATATAAAATGGCTTCAGTATTGCTGGCCCATGTCCCCATGGTAAAAATGACTGAGTACTATACAGCTCTCTTCACCTTCAGACTTACAGTATATAATCAAAATATTGTTTTCCAAAGTTACTTATTTTCTTCCTGATGTCCTCAGGTGGTTATGTTATTTGTAATACAGTTAGGTTTTCTTTTGTTACTGTTTTTATTCCATTTGGGGTTTTACTCCCATCCTTGTTTTTTAAAAAATTTTTAATTGATGGATTTTAGAGGGATAAAGGAAGGGGCGGAGGCAGGTAGAGAGAGAAAGAGATGCTGATTTGTTGCTCGACTTATTTATGCATTCTTTGGTTGCTTCTTGTATGTGCCCTAACTGGGGATCGAACCTGTAACCTTGGCCTAGAGCACTGATATGGGGACAATGCTCTAACCAACTGAACTACTGACAGGGCCCATCCTTCTTTTATTCATCTGTTTATTTATTTTTTAAGTTTGAGCAACACTAATGTAGTACTAAAAGTCAAAATTACACAAAAAGAAATATGCAGAGAAATGTCATTCCCCTCCTGTTTCCCATTCCACCACTCTTTTAATCCTCTTCTACCATCCATGTAGATAGCTAATAAAATACTAGCCTTTGGATTCATCCTTCCTTTACTACTTCTTGCAGAATTGAGAAGATAGATATATATTCTTATGCCCTCTTGTTTTTTGCATGAAAGGTAACATGCTTTATTTTATTTTTTCAATTTTTTAAATTGACTTGAGAGAGAGATATAAGAAAGGAGAGGGACATCAATTTGTTGTTCTACTTATGTATTCATTCACTGGTTGCTTCTTGTATGTATCCTGAGCAGGTATTGAACCCTCAACTTTGGCATATGGGGACAATACCCTAACCAATTGAGCTAACCTGCCAGGGCCAAAGATAGCATGCTTTAGATACTGTTTTGCATAATATATTCTGGAAGCTTCTCTCTTCATTTTTTAGAGATCCTCTTCATTCTTTTTTTGTAACTGCACAGTATTCCATTATATGGATATACCAGTTATTGAACCACTCTTCCATATAAAGGCATTTAGATTGTTTCTGTTCTGCAATTACAAATGATGTTGCAATAAATAACATATGTATGTACATATGTATTTCGATGTTGTTGCAGGTGTATCTTTACGGTAAATTCCTATAAGGATTGCTGGATTGGAGGACAAGTGTATTGCAGTTTTGTTAAAATCCCCTCCAAAGTGGTTGTACAGATTTGCATTGCTGTCAGCAATATGTGCGCATACCTGTTTTCCCAGAGCCACACCACAGAAACGTGCTAAGTTTCTGTCTCCTCATGAACTGTGCCTGTATAGGGACAGGTACATTCAAAGCACAATATCCAAAACCCCTCCACTTCTCAGCTGCTCCACAGCAGACACACTGGTCCAGGGCACCGTCATGTCTTCCCTAAGCTATTGTAGTAGCCTCCTTCAAAAAGCTCATGCCCTGTTCAAAATGCTCCAGTGGTTCCCTAACTCGCTCAGAGTAAAATCCAAACATCTACCTCAGCCAATGGAGCCCCAAGAGTCTGCACACTCTCCTCCCCACTCACTCTGCTCCAGTCACACTGGCGTCCTGTGTGCTGGTCCTTGCACATGCCAAGGACCTCTGCGTTTGATGCGCCTTCTCCCCTAAACACTGTTCTCCAGAGACCCACATGGTTCATTCCCTTACTTCCTTCAGGGCTCTGCTCAAAAGTCACCTTAGTCCTTTTTCCTGAACCTGTTTAGAACAGTGTCCCCTCTCCATTCTCCATCTCCTCACCTTGCTTTACTTTTCTTCATGACACTCACCAATACCCAGCATATTGTGTATTAATTGTTTATTTATTGACTACACAAGTGATTCTTTATTTGTCCTTTAGTAGAATATAAGGTTCATGAAAAAAAGTCACTTGTTCTTGGCACACAATAAGCAATCATTGTATATATTTGTTGAATGAATGAATGAATGGAATGCATGGATGAACGATTAGGAATTCAGACTTTCTTCTTATTATCCTTTAGGCATAAATAATTCTTTCTCCTCTGAACTTAGTTGGGACTTATCTTTGCCAACCGCCTGACCATTAAACATTACTAGCTCGTGAAATTTCTTATATTGCTATTTTGAATTACTACAGCTTATCACTTTTTAACTTTTCATTGCTCATTTATTTTCTCCCAGCTGCATCATAAAATGAGGTAAAGACAGGAACAGCACATTATCCCTGGTTTTTTGTTTGTTTGTTTCTGTTATTTCCTATTTGACAATGCATGGTGCCCAGCATTGATCAGGGGCTTGATAAATATTTGTTGATTATTCAATAGTGATATAAAATGCTGTTACTTCAAGTGAATAAAGATAAGATGAAAAAAATTGTAGCTGATTAGAACAGAGTAAATCATGAGCGTGCTAAAATAATTACTGTTCCAAAAATGAACACAAGCAATGTTCCCAGTTTTTCAGGAGAGAGGAAAGAGAGAGGGAAAGACAATAGCTGCCTCTGAAATGAGACCAGCACTTATCTACATACCTCCTCAGCTCCTAAAAGATTGTTCTGTCCCTCTTCCTCTAACTAGATAGGACAACACCTAAAAACAATTTCTGATGCTTAGTTCCTAGAAATCTTCATGGTGCTAGCTCAGATATCTGTGTTTTCTAAACACTCTTATTCTAGGAAGATCAATTCTCTGGCAATTCATCTCTATCCCTAAATTCTGTCTAAGCAGCCTAGGAGGTGCTGAAGAAGGAATGAAGTTTTTGACACTCAGCTTTGTCCAAGCAGAAGATACTATCATCTGACTCAGGTTGAGAAGGAGCCAGCCCCCGCAGATTCTCAAATGTGGGTTACAACTTTAAGACCAGCTATTAACTGAGCTCCTGGCGATGTCGTTATTTGGTTAAACCAAACCAGAACAAAATCTGATTCTTAGGAATCAATGCAACGTTACAAAAGGAGTTGTTTGCAAAGAGTCTGATGCAGAAAAGCCAATGTGACATAATGGTCAAGACTGTGCAGTGGGAGATAGAGACACACGTGAAGACAGTGAGCAATGGCGAAACTACCATCACACATCCCACCAGCTGTACTAATTCACGTGACAGCTGTAATTTAAAACTCACTCAAGCTAGAAAAGGAAGTGTGGAAAGTGGCTGAGGTGGGTTGAGTCAAAAATATGATGTCTTTTTCTTAACATCTACGTGTGGCTGTTCTGAGGCAGAAAACATTATGTGAACAAATAAGATTTTATTCCTTTTCTGAATGTCAGGGTGGGAAGTCAATCTCTACGCTCACTGTTCAAAGAATTCCTGAAAGTTCTTCTCAACTTTGCACAAATAAGGCAAGGCTAGAATCCTGCTCACCATGTCTGCTGATAAACCGGATACAGCTTTCCACCACCAGAGGAATTGCCTGGCTGGAATCCTGAAAAGCCAAAGAGAAACACAGCATTAGGATCTTTAAACAGGGACAGCCCAGGATCAGAGGAAATGGGCCAAATTGTGAGGGACTTGTCTCAGCTGGATAAGTGGCTGGTCCACAGAGAAGCATCTGGCCTCTCCTTTAAACTCCAGACCACATATACAACCATCTACTCGGAATGCCACACAGATGCCTTAAATCTAGCATGTCCTTTGTGAAACTGACCACCTTTACCCCAAATCAGTTCCCTGCCCTCAGCAATCCAATGAATCAATGAATCAACAAATACATTTTGTAAAGTTTGCTTCCTAAATATCTCCCAAATCCATCCCCTTCTCTCCCTAGTGCCCCCAACCCAGTCCAATCCATGAACATCTTAATTCCCACCCTTGTTGTCCCCCAAACCACGCCCTTCTTCCTTTATATAGCTGTCGGGTGATCTTTAAAAGTGTACATCTGATTGTTTACTGTCTAGACTAAACTCTTTCAAAGACTCCTTGTTATTTTCTTTATACAGCTTTGCATGTCCAGGGTCCTTCCTGCGTTTGCTTCCAGTTTCATCTCCTTCTGCTCCACGCCCCCTACCCCTTCTCTCTATTTCAGTCACACTGGCCTTCTTTCTGCTCCTCAGATAAGTCATCCTTGCCTATGGCTTTGCATGAGCTGCTCCTGCAGCTGAACCGCTCTCCTTACCCTGGGACCCTACCTCTTGGAGTCTCAGTGCCAAGTACCACTCTTCCTCAAGGATGCTTTTCTAGACTCCCCAGATGAGATCAGGGCCTGGTCTACAGGGTCTCAGCACCTTGAACTTGACCCTCATAGCCCTGACTGTGACTTAATTGTGTGGGTGTATTTGTTTGCATTTGTCACCACTATAGCTCAAGTTCCACAGGGCAGATCCTATGCCACCTCTTGAGTGTCCAGTGCTGGCGTGATTTTCTCACACAGGGCATGTACAATTAATATCAGTTACGGGTAGTAGAATGAATCAATGGGAGCATCAGAATGGGAGTTTATTTGGTACAAAAGGTAAGAAAGAAAAAATCCATTTCTTGGTAATAGTGCAGACTAATTGCTACTGAAGCAAAGAAACAGGCCTCCAAGGTGTCATTCTTTGCTCTGCCACTTTGCTATACTACTCTGGGATTTACTTAACTTCTTTGGTCTCAATCTGGCATCTACAAGTTGGAGAGGGGAAATTTCCTATTGACACATGAACACTAGTACTTACCATTTACAGAGGAATTTATAGAGATGTATTGGGCCACGTACTGAATGCTTTAGATGGATTGGTCCTGGCAACAACCCTATGGGGTACATATTGTGATCACCCTCATTTGACAACTGAGGAAATCAAGGCTTAGCGAGGTGAAATAGCTGCCCATGGTGACACAGCAGGTAAGTGGCAGAGCCAGGATTTAAACCCTGGCGGCCTCTGAGACTAAACATCTTCCTATCATCCATACTGCATCCTAGGAGCTTGGCAAACACTGCCAGGTGCATATACCAAATATTGCTAAAAACCAGTAGGGATTTATAATGCAACTAAACACACAATGATTCAGCCAATGGGGAAGAAAGGGATTAGGCAGAGGGACCTCTAAACCGAGTTAAAAAGGGCTGTATATGTTTAGGTCTGAGACTGTACTCTCAAGTGGGATGGGCCCTGCGGCTTCTGCCCATTTCACAGGTTGGCCTGTGCCTCTCCACTGGCTCTGAATTTCCAACTGTAACTAGGGGGCTTGGCCGCTTTAGGGAAGCAGCTGGGCCTCATGAGGAAGTCAGGCTGAGGGACGAGTTGGCACGGCCTCTAGCTCCTAAGCTTATTGGGAACCCAGGGTGCTGCCAAAGGCAGTGCTGCATGGGCCAGGGGCCAAGTGGAGCTGCAGTCAGGAAGGTCTTAGCGACCAAAGGCTCATTTTCATGACCCCCATACCCATCTGCTTCCTCCAGCTTTCCAGCTACAGCAGCCAGCGTCTGCCCTCTTGCCGCCATCACTGACACCTGCCAGTCAGCCAGGGCGATGTTAGAGGAAAAATCCTTGTCAGTTCTTTCATACTCTTAATGAACTATTTAAAAAAACACCCAAAACTCCATTTTTTGGAAGTCTCTTTATGTTTACAAATGTTACTGTATTTTTTTATTTACAAATAGTAGTAGCAGTGATAATAATGATGGTGATAGGAAGGTTTGTAAAGTTTTTCTGGTCCTAGATTTATAAAGATCAAGAGCGAGGGAGCTTGGGGAGCTCACAAGTTGCTGGCTTCAACAAGTTGAGTGCAAAATTTTGCCTAGACTTGCAGGAAGTGGAATATCAATGGTAGTTAAAGGAAAGTATACAAGGTTGCAGAAAGCAAGGATCAATGATAATAACCTGCATGTCCATAGTTAATAAGTAGTACGTCAGAAGTAGCCCAGAGGAGTAATCTGTGTGTGTAGACAAGAGTGAGCCAGAGATGACCTGTCCCACTGTAGAAGAGAGTTCTTCTGGCCCACATTGCTCCAGTTGGGCCTAAGACAGAGTCCAGTGGGAGCAAAACCTGGACAAAGTCATGAAGACTTCAGACCCTCCTAAGGGGCTCCAAAGATTCCCATTCCCCCATTGACTTTGCACACAGCTGACCAGGCAGTGTGCCTGTGCGTTCTTATTCAGTGTCTGTCTTTTCTTTCTCTCTTCTTCCCTCTTCCAACATGAGAATCCATGTCAGTTTAATTCTTTTATTTACAATATTTTTAGTCCTTTAATTCTAGGGTTCAAAAGGGTCTTTAAGGGCAACTGGGCCAAATCCCCATTCAGGAAGAAGGCATAACTGGAAATAACAGTAAAGCAGAAGTCCAGTGATTTGCAGGAGCAAACAATCAAGCAGGAGTAAACAATCAAGAAGGTGGATAGATAATGTCTAAATAATTCATCGTTTGGCATAGTTTCTCATGAGTGACAGAGTTAGGTACTGATCTCTGTTACATTTGTTAGATTTCCATTTTCACTAAGGGAGAAACTACCTCTTGACAACTGATTAGATGTAGCTAATGAGGAGAAAAGAGGCATCAAAGATAAGATTGGGGACTTCCAAGGCTGTGAAGAATGGAGGGTGTGCATTAGGAGAAACAGAGAAGTTGGGGGAGGTGCTAAGCTAGAACATGGCGGGGAAGGTGAGACTGATGCTGAGGGCAGGAGGTGCCCTCTCGCAGCAACGTCCAGCCATCAGCCCGGAGTTAGATCCAAGGCTCAGACTGACAGCGTATGGAACAAGTGGACACTAAGGAAAGGAGAGAAAGATTCGCCTCAGGAAACAAAGCGACAAAGGAAAGAATACGGAGAGAAAAAGAAAAGAGGGCCAAGCCTTGGGGAAATGGCTCCATTTAGAGGTCTGGAGAAGGAAGGGCCAGCAAAGAAGATATGGAAGTAGCAGGACAGAGGAGATGCGGGGCTGAAGGGAGCAGGGAGAGTTTGGAAGCAGAGACCGGGGTATTTCTTTTTGAAGAAAAGTCTGGGATGGTTGGAACCTAGTTTTTGCTAGGCTCAAAAATGCCTAGAACCTATTAGGGACCCTCAAAAACTAAAGCTACCAGATTCTTCCTTTTGTTTGGCTGATTTGCCATAAAAAAACAAACAAATATTTACTCCCTGGTTACTTATACAAGATTACTCATCATCTAAATTACTTACTATTTACCTTCCTGACTAACTTAGAAAAATGCTTTACTAATGCACCATTAGAAATGAACAGTTGGACAAAAACTAGGGCAGCAGAATGAACTCAAGGTCCTTATTTGATTGGGGCTTTTGGTGTATGCTGGAACTTTTACACAAATCTAGCACCAGGCAAATGTGCTTGGACTGCAAATGCTTAGGTGTGGCAGAATACAAACCAGATAGGTGCCATTCCCCTCCATGCTGAGTACAACCAGGTGTGCAAACCACCTGCCAAACAGTGGCCTCAGCACTTCTGCAGCAGAGTGGGGGCTGTGAAGCCCTCGGTCATATGCTCGCTCTGTGAGTAGGAAGCTCAGTTGCAGTCCAGGGACTGAAAGGAACGAACTTCAAGTTCAATCCTGTTCTGAAGTGTTGAAGGGAAAAAAGGTTTGCTCTCTCTTTAACAGATCCACCTAATAATTTTAAATGTACTAAATTATCCCTGGGAGTCACTCCATTCCTCTCTAGTTTTAAATGAAATAGTGGGAGAAGAGGGAAGATGGAAAAAATTAGAGGAACAAGAGGAAAGAGAGTTGAAATGAATTTTTTATAATTTTTAAAAATGTGTAATTGTATCTCATGGTGTTCTCATTAAAATGAGATCCAAGTAAAGAAGGGGGGAAAATAATGACAGTAAAGCTAAGACACGTGAGGGCTATGTCACCTGAGTTCCCCAGCTGTTCTACCCAGCCAGCCCGAGCCATTGGATGGGCTGAAGGCCCCGCTGGGGCTGCTGACCCCACAGAAACCAGGTGCCTCCCATATCTGATTTTCTCCCTGTGGCAACAGCCATTGTGAATTAGCCACAGTGATTTTTTTAAGGTTGAACCAGCTTTCCCCTGACTAGATACAAAGACATTTCTGAGCTCTCCTTACTTCCTCCCTGCTAACTGTCTACTGCATAGTTGGTATGAATTTAGGAGATACAAAATCATTTCAGTATTTGCCGTAAAGAATAAATTAGAAACTTTTTGCTACTGCAAAAAACAACAACAACAACAACAACAACAAAATCAAAGAATTTTTTAAAACAAGCCCAAGTGCTGTTTAGGTTATCCCTTGATGTGGATTATCCATCCACTGCTAAGGTCTCTCCTAATATGGGTAACAAGAGCTAGCTGCCCAATGTCAGATTTTAATCCAACACTGAAGATCATGCACAACATTGCATTTCAGTATCACTTGCCTATCAGTCCTAGACCAGACTTACCTTTGCACTTTTAGGATGTCTTAGAAATACACCTAGGATGACCACACCACTAGAAACAAACAAAAATCTGTGAACTTAAAGCAAGAGTGCCTGGTCTAGGGGATTAGCTGCTGTGAGTTTCTGTTATACTGGTACATATGCATGAAGTGTGAGGCCTCCTTCACGGTCTCCTGAAGGACTGATGCCAAGGGCGGTTCTGGCACAATCTGCCACAATCAAATCAAATCTCACTGGGTAAGAGGAGCAAATCAGAAAGATCATGGCCATTCCAGCTAAACGAGCTAAATCAATGAAGCTGCCATAATTTTAAACACCCTATGGCTAAACTGTACATTCCAAACACAGGCATTAGGTCAGAAAAGTGTCTGTCCTGCCTACCATGGCGTTCCCTGAATGTCTGTAGGATGTCATTGTTTTCACACTAGACGAGCCTGGCTCCTGCTGGGCTCTTACCTGCTTCCTCACGGTTGAGCTACGTCTGTGGTTGACCCCATCAAATCAGAGAGGACCAATCCAGCAAGAGGGAGCAAAAAGAAAACAGGGTTAAAAACAGTCTGTTTGGTGGTTAATGATACAAGTCACATTATTCAGTTAAGACCCAGAAATGGCTAAGAGGCTTGATCCAAATAAAGCCCATTAAAGCTCTTTTCACAAATGCACCGAGGTCTCTACTTTTAATGTCTGCACCATTCAAAACCAGAATAGGAGGGAATTTGTTCAATTGATAGTAATAAGAAAATCTCTCTGCAAGGAGACACTAGGAAACTCCAAAAGAAGCTACAGTTCTCTCTCTTGGAAATACTTAGGGAAAAGAGAGGGATTTTCCTGGAATTTAGATGGTAGAGTGTACAGACTGGAAGGAACTTTGGTGGTCCTCTAGGTCAAAGCTTTTTAAGCTGTGTTTGACCTCAGAAGCCTTAGGAATCCATTCCGAGGCCCAATGCCCCAACCAAGGAGAGCAGTGCTGCGCTGTCTTGAATAAAGGTAGGGACCAGGGCCTGGCCACTGGGCACCCTCTGCCCCTTCCATCAGGCTGCCTTTGGTGAACCGCTTGGGAATCCTAGAGCTCCTCAGATCTAACGGAATACTCTTTCTTATCTTATAGTCAAGAAAACTTGAGTTCAGAGAAGAAGAGGGGCCCAATGTCATATAGGGAAATAACACAACATAAGGGAATTCAGCTTATATTGAGACTATATCACCAAGAAGATATATTCCACTGAATTCTATTATCCTGGTTCCCTCCAGTCATTAAGATTAATGGGATATTTATTGTAATCCACAATGACGAAACGATGAAAGCCAAATGAAGCTATTTCTAAATAACGAGCCTATAATTGTAAATGGCCTCATGATTATTTTGTGTTTTGGCAGATATAAGTGGTTGATATAATGGGCTAACCCAGGGTCTCTAAGGAGTCCAGCCCATTAAAGCTCTTTCTCCAGTTAAATCAGTCCATGTTTAGGCATTTGAGAACTGTTGACTGAATGAATGCCTTGCTCTGTGCCAGCTCACGAGTGTTCTCATAGCAGCTCTGTAACTAGAAGGGAAAATACTTGGCTGGGGTGGGGAAGGAAGGAGAAGGTGGGGAAAGACTGGGAGGGTTGCATACTTGCACATCATTGGGCCAGGAGTTCTACCAATGCAGTTATAGCTCATTATCCAGCAACAGTCACTAATAGAGGCTGTCATCTTTTCCGTGCATAAAAAAGTCTCAGATCAAATGCTATCTCCTGATGGTCCATCTCAGCGGCAGAGATTTCCCAAAACCCACATGCTTAAGTCTGGCAGTTAAGGACACTCCCTCCAGAGTTGGACATTTCTTTCCCTTCCAATGCAGTGGCTTTTGGTAGTTTCTGGAACTATTTCAGCAAATGGTAACTCCTTCCACTCAGTTCTGCTCAGGTCTTTCCCTAAATCACAGTGAACTCAATTTCCACTAGGGCCAGGTGCAGTTAGCAAGACGAAGAGAAAAAGCAACCTTTGCCCAAGGCCACTCCTTTGCAAAGCCATCCAACGCCTTTGTAATTGGACTCCTTGGCTCTTTCCCAGGCTGAGATGTCTCTACCCATAGGCCTCTCTTCATCTCTTCCCAGGGTTATCCCAAGCCACACCTACCTGGCCAGACTGCAATCTGTCCGCTGACCTGTTGGAAAGACAAAAGCAAAAAGCACATGTTGAAGCAGAGGGGTGAAAGCGTGACCGGCTCCCAGGAGTCACCATGCCTGCCCACCTACCCAGAGCATGACCGCCAGTACCGTGGTGTGGCCAGCCTTCAGAGCGAAAAAGGGAAACTCCCAGAGCCCCTTTCTGGGCAAGATCTGTTTTTGATACTTGTTTCCAGCCCTGGGCTGTCAGCACCCCTAAACCTTAGGTTTGCCAACTCTGCTTCCCAATGGGGTGGATTTAGGGGAACAACAAAAGCAGATCACATGTTAGAGAACAAACTATTAGAACCTTGCTGTAGATGAAATCTAGCTTCTCTTCCGTGTATGGTGTGTCTGTGTGGTGAGAAGGAAGGCACAGTGAAGATATGGAAGTTTTAATTTTAAATTCATACTAAAGTCTCCTATTTAGGTTGGGCTGGGGTGGCAAGGGAAGAGAGGTTTAATGCTGATATTGCTATCAAACAGTGGTTCTCAATCCAATGGTAGGCCCTAATATTTAAAAAAAATTTATTGATTGATTTGAGAGAGAGAGAGAGAGAGAGAGAGAGAGAAATATCAGTTTGTTTTTCCACTTATTTATGCATTCATTGGTTCCCTCATGTACATGCCCTGACAGGGGATTGAACCTATAACCTTGGCATATGGGGACAACATTCTAACCAACGAGCTACCCGGCCAGGGCTTAATATTGAGTTCAATGGATCATAGCCAGCTTTAAAAATGGAACTGAAAATCTCAATGTTCATAAGAAGTATTTTTATGTTTTTTTTTAAAAAAATACATATGCACGTGTGCCTGGGCCATGATGTAACCTATGTTGCTTTCCTTGGGTATACAGGTAACCAAGCTTGGTCTGTATGAGACCTATATTAGATAAATCAGCAAAAACCCAAGCAGGCAGTGAGTGGATAAGCTCCCATACTCCTCATCTGTGCTCCTGGAAAGGCAAATCCAAGGGCTGAGAGGGCAGGGCTTCTTCTTGCCTTTAAAGGTTGATAATTGTTGATTGCAGTTCAGCTCATCCTGAGCAACAATACTGCACCCCCCTCCTCCCGGAACAGCCTCTCATTACTAAAGGCTCAGCTTTCATCTGCAAAAATATTATTGAGCCATTATTTTCAACATCTGGCCCATTTCCATTCTGGAATATTCATACACATCAATTATCCCTCCGTGGCAAGAACGAGGGGCTCTTGTGTTACGGTGACAAATACTGAAGGCAGGGACATGATGACTTGCATACAGGAAGATCTACAGCTATTTTTTTCCTTATTGCTAAAACTTGCCATAGTCAGATGAAGGCAATCTGCAACACTAATGAATGATCGCCAACCTCTGTCCCTCCATAGTAGGACATGTGGTATATTACGTGTGTGTGAGAGCCTATTCTCTCTCTCACACACTGGCTCCAGCCTCCCCGACCCTATCCCTGGAGGCCCTGTTCCCCATCTCTCTTAAGGGCAATGCTTCCATTATCTTGGCAAAAGGAAATCATGGTTATAATTTGTTTCAAATAGTCCTGGGCTTTCTTTCCTCTGATTCCCCAGGGAGCAATCTGATAACCCAAGAGTAAAGATTTTCTATAAGCAAAGTTTGGATCTCAGTGCCCAAACCTGTTCAGCATGAGTCTCTTGGGTGGTGGGGAGGAAAGAGAACAGAAGTTACTTAACAGGTTATCCTCACATAAAAGAAAGTGCTAAAAAAATTGCAAGATCAAAGACATTAGACATAAAAGAATCATACGGGGGAATCATCCAGCGCAAGAGAAGGACAGGGCAAGATGGGTGGGTAGGAGGCTCTGGTAGGAAAAGCAGGGCTCTGATTCCTGTGGTCAATGAGCCAATGAATACTGCACCCCTACACTTTCTGATGTACTCTGCAGTGTGTCTGAAGAGTGCTCAAGATTTTATTTTACAGTGTTAGGCCTCCGTGTCAGTGAAGGTTTGCTTTTCATTGGTGTTACCCCATATGCCCCATAAGCTCCCATTTCCCATCTTTAAGTAAGATTAGTGGGGCAGAGAGGAGGGGCCAGCATTCAGAGGCATCCCCAACCTGGGAATCCCATTAATCACAGTTGCTGAGAGACCTAGGCAGGGTGCCAAGAACCCCAGGGAAGCTTCTCTTTCAACCTTCGCCTTCTGTTTGACAGCTGAGGAGAAAATGTCCAGTGTGCCACTCTCGTTCTCTGCCTTTCTACTTCCCAGGGTCTGGTTAAAATCATCCTATGAGATAAGACAGTCCATTCAACACCTTGGCCTCAGCATGACCACGGCAGAGAGAGGGCTGCGATGTAGAGGCAGAACTTCTCAAAGCAGAAGGAATGCGATGCTCTACCATGACGCTACAGAGAGCAGCAGTCTGTCCATCACCTGTGCCTTTCAGAATCTCCTCTCCTCTCCTCAGAGCAGCTAAGCAGCTCAACTTCCAGCTCCCTATCTTCTTGCTCCAGCTTCAGACCTGCCATTGAGGAGCTGGGAGTTTTCACAAAGTGTCCAGAGAGTAAATAACGCATCAGCCCCTTTACCTCAGTCATGGCAAAGGCGGCGCAGGAAGGGGACTAGGGAAGGAGCAGGCACGCTCCGTTTAAGCAAATAAATGACGCACATTAGTGCTTCATTAGGCACTGGCCGTCTCCCATTACTCAACCAGTCATCTGGGGAGCGTGCTCCCACATCACAGGGGCTAGGAAAAGAAATGTATTCATATAACCAGATCAGGTTCACTTGGCTTAGGGTAGAGGCTCGGCAACACAGACCAGGGCTCAGCTGTCCCATCAGTGCCAAATCTCCGGCAGAGCCCCACACTCACTTTCTCCCAGGGTTTTCTGGAGAAGGTCATGCTTGGCTTGTAGCTTGGTGATGAGGTTCCTGCCCTCTAGGTACTCCTTCATTTTCTGTAGGGAAGGAGGAGGAGAAAGCAATCAGACTCCTGAAGACACAAAAACAAACAAAAACAGAACAAAACGAAACACAGAAGTGCAGTTATACAATTCCCTTTTTAAGAGGGCATTTGGTTTCTGACCCAATTTCTACCAGGCCCATTTTTTTTTTCTTTACGGCCCTGAGCATTTGGACAGCTGCCAATTTTCATGGATGCTCCGCATTGGCCAGTGTAAGAAACTGTCTCCTAGAGCCCCTCATTCATCTTTCAGTTCCACTGAAGGAGAGCAGGGGGGTGGAGGGATTCACGGAGCCTCAGTCTTCTTGGTGTGAGGACACATATCCGCCACTGGTCACCCTCAATGACATCCAGCCTTGCCTCACCCTTGTCCCCCCACCCCCCTACCCTGGTCCAGAGGATGCATTCCATCACACCAGGCGCAATGCCAGTGGCAGGCTCAGCCCCCACCCCAGCTGCAAGCCCAGCATGCACAGCATCTTTGTCTCTCTTAATGAGCCTCTTCCTCCATTCCGCGTGGAGTCTTTGTGGAAAGCCTGGGATTTCTGAGCTCTCAAAAGAGGGGCTGCCATCCCCGCCACTTGCATATACACAGACCAGCAGTTCCAAATACAAGATAAGGCTATGGAAATACAATTCCATTTGCTCTAACAGTCAAAATATGATTGCTGTGCTATATTTTCTGATTTGACTTTTCTCAACTCTTGTCTGCCCAGTGAGAGACTAGATTTCCCTGGACAATACATCAAATCTTCGAAACCAACATATGAGCTATTATCATTATTCCCATTTTATGAGTGAGGGCACTGAGATTTGTGGAGATTAAATAAATTGCTTAAGGTCAAACAGGGAATGAGTCATAGAGCCAGTATCCAAACATATGTAGTTTGATAATACAGTATGTGCTCTTAAACCATTATGGTGTCAAGCAGGAAAAGGAGATCTAAACTGCACAGTATTAATTCTTTGTATATATGTAGCAAATTAAGAGATTTTTAGAGCCCTTTAGCACATATTCTCTCACTAGGTTCTTACAATGCTCTGTAGAGCACGTTAGGGAAGGCGTCATTATTTTCTTATTACTTATAAAAAGATGATCTTGGGTAAGATGATGTAAAATAAATTGCCGATTGCTGCAAGACTATCAGTGGAAGTGCCAGGCCTGGATCCCAGGCCCTTGGCCTCTTAACACAGCATCTTTCCCTCTCTTCTGCACAGCTGCTCATGGGATCTTCGTTTGCCTTGGCTGTCTCCAGCTGCAAGAGTTCATCTGCCGGGTCGGGGTCAGGTACACATGTCTAAACTCAGAGGCAACACGGCAGTGTTTCCCCAAGTGTGATCTGTGAATCGCTGGTGATATGTGAGACATCTGAGGGGCTCAGTGAATAAAACACTTTAAATTATAATAGTTCCGTCTTTCAATGTAGTAAACAAAAAGTATAATTATACATCAAGGCTTTAATTTTACGACTATTACCACTTAGGATGAAGACAGAAAAAAATAAGGTGAAAAAATGTGAGTTACTTTTACTTGATACCTTTCTGTATAGCATGAACTTTTAACCAAGAAAGGATATTTCTTTTCTCTCCCTCTCTTTTTCTCCTGTTAAAAACAAAGAAAAAATTCCGCTTTCTATGGGAGGCCCCCCTTGGCCCTCCCATGCTCACCCAGAGGCTCCCATGCACTCCTTTGCTCATCTCCATGACAGCACCTCTCACACAGTCCTGCTACGGAGCGTTTATTACTCATGTCTTTCTTTAGACTGATTCCTTCCTATGGTCAGGACCACAACATTCGTTGTTCTTGGCATCCCTGGTGCTTAGTACTGTGCCCAGGAGATAGAAGACACTCAATAAATGCTTGGAGTACTTGAATGAACAGTCTCACTCTCATCTGGATAGAACCTTCCAGAGCAGTCATAAACCAAGCCTCCAAGTGTGCTCCTACTCTCTAAGTCAAGAATAAAACAAACAAACAAAAAATAAACCTTATACCCACTCAATTCCGTTGTTTTACTCAGGATCTGTTTCCCTGCACCTTTGTGCTTTTGCACAAGATCATCTGCATGAAAATATGCTTCTTTGTCACCTTCCCCTTTCCATCTGCTCCAGCTGCCAGCTCGCCTGCTGTCAGCCTTCCCTGGGTGTTGTCTGTTCCCCAACCGGTGCCCCACAGGGGTTTGGAACCACGCTACAGGGCTCAGAGGTGAAACACCTGCAGGGAAACGCCTACTGCCAGCGGCGGAATCCTCAAGGCCCCTGTTTGGAAGATTATCCCGGCAGACGGACTCAGGTTTCCTAATGAGGGAAAATTTACCAAGACACTGTAACCCTTATAACAAGACCAGACCGCTTAGAAAACAGTCAAAATTCTGAAAGGCGATGGTTGCAAATTCCTTCCTCTCACTCATGTTTCTACTTGTGATTCCGGAAATCATTTTTTTCCTTTCATGTTCACAGTTCACCAGTTAGCTCTGGCTGTCACTTGGTGGGCCATTAAAATAAATAATAATCTCATAAGAGGTATGATGGATTACCTTTTTTGGGTTCCATCAAATCCTGAAGGATGGAAACTGTGTCAAGGTATGACCTGCATCTCTAACGCTGGGAACAACGGTTGGAAATTTTCCATCTAGGTAAGCCAGGTTTGGGAAGATAAACGCATCCTAGAGTTGGTAGGCATGTTATCTATCACTTCTCTGTCCCACCCACAGCCAGCACTCATCTGTATGAGAGAGAAGCTGGAGAAATAACCTTGCTTTTACTGATAAAGTTGAGTTAAAGCTTCAGCCGCTGATGACTCGACACACAAGAGAAAAGAGGTGAGACAGTTGTAGGAAAGGGAGGAATAGGTGGCTTTTCAATGATTTCTGCAGACCAGGGGGCCACGAAAAGAACTATTTATGTGTAATCTCAAAATCCCTTCCTTGGACAAGAAGGTTGCTTTCCTTATTTAAAGTGTGTCCCAGTAATAGGTAAGTGATTTTTTTCATTCCACTTCCTGTACCCTACTCCCCTCAACAAACATCCAACAACAAAGGGATGGCCTGGTGTTTTCCTCAGTGGAGGAGAAAAGAAAGTGCAGCATGCTATTCTCGATCACCACAGTAAAATTAAAATTCCTAAACATAGTCTAACCAGTGTCACATCCTCCCTCTAATTTTACACTCAATATGAGCAAAGCTGAGAATTTATTCAAAAAGTAGGAAGGCAGAGAGAGTCTATTGGGTGGTTTTGTTTTTGGCCATTGTGAACCTTCAATTTCATTTTTATGATCTCAATTTATTTCTTATTTTATTTTATTTTTCAAAAGGTTTTATTATTTATTGTTGAGAGAGAAGGAAAGGGAGGGAGAAGGAGAGGGAGAGAAACATCGATGTGCAAGAGAACATTAATCGGTTGCTTCTCGCATGCCCCAACTGGGAACCTGGCCCACAACCCAGGCATGGGCCCTGACTGGGAACTGAACCTGTGAACTTCCAATTCGCAGGCTGGCGCTCAACCCACTGAGCTACACCAGCCATGGCTCAATTTACTTCTCCGTAAATTCCCAACTGGTTATCAACTGTCAACAGTTAAGTTTATTCATTGAAAAGTATTAGCATAGTACTAATTTTTCTCTTTGAGCCCTCCCTCCTTGAGGTTTTGGTTGCAGTAAAATGGAAATGCCTGGGTTGGAATATTCTACCACCATTTACTAAGTCTTCTTACCTTGAGCAAGTCACTTACTCTCCAGAGTCTTAGATTCCCCATCTGAAAACTACGGATAATACTATCTTTTTCACAGGTCGTTGAAGATGAAGTAGGATAACAAGCATGACTGTGATTATTAGCACAGGGTCCAGCAACTAGCAGGTATGCAAAAGTGTTCCTTATACTTGAGTCACCTGCTCAGTTAACCTAAAAACAGTCCTTCCCTCAACTTCTTTGCTTTGCACTAATACATAACAAAGATGAATCAAAGCAGATTTCTAGTCTTTTTTTTTTTTTAATGGAGAGGCTAAAGAGTGATTTGCGAATTCAATTTTAAGTGCCCCTTTACTTTAAATATGCTTACCACGGAGGTATAAAACTCCTGTGCCTTGTGGCCTTATGCCTTGGATTTAATCTATGTGAAGCCAGGGCCGTAAGCACCCCTTTCTGCAAGGGGGTGGGGTGAGTAGAGGAGTGAACTAGGCCCAGCCAGCCCCATGTGCAGAGATACACAGATGTCACTAGAGTGGCTGCTTCCTCACCATCCAGGCACATCCACATTTTCCCTCCTCCCTGTGAATTTTTAAAGCAGGAGACAGCTGCCATACAGTATAAATAATACAGCAAACGTTTAAATGGGAGCACATGTCCCCACTTTAGTTGACAACGCTGAGGCAGTCATTCATTTGTACCTGCTTAGAACACTCTTACTGAATGCCCGCAGGAGAGTAGCAAGGTTAAAAACGACCTCGGACCACAAGGTCCAAGTCTAGACCGAGAGCACTGTCCCAATGGCCAAGGCATCAACTCCCCTCCTACTACCTTACCTAAATCAGTCCCCACGAAGTCGGGCAGTCTATTTGTTTATTTTATCAGCTGTAATTCTTAATCCCTTCCCTACTCCAACCCCCATACAGGGAAATACTCAGGAGAAATGCCAGACCTACAGGCTTTGACAATCCGCGGCTAACCAGTGAGCATTACTGGCCACGAGCAGGGATGCAGTTAAATATATGACGGTGCGTTCACCCATACATTGGAACTCTGCACAGCCATTAAAAAAGGAGGCAGATCTTTCTGGGCGAATGTAAAAATAATATCCCAAGTAAATGAAGTAAAAAAAGAAAAGAACAGTATAAGTAGTATACTTTTATTTCTATTTATTTTATTACATTTCTAATGTAATTCTATTGTATTGAAGGGTATGTCAATGGTAGTCTATGCTCAGGGTATCTCTGGAATAGCACAAAATAAACCAATTCCAATCACTTGTCAGAAGTAAAGGTATGTGAGGATCAGAGGTGGGTGGGTAGGAGCTTGACTTTTTCTGTATGCTATTTTGAAATCTTTGCATCTTTAAAAAAATCTACTTTTTTTATACAATTGCAGTAAAAATGGCAATGGGAAAAAAAAAGTAGACATCGCTGGATTGTGTGTTATAGAAGACAAGTGATACAAAGCCAAGTAGATCAGGACACATCTCCTCACTTAGGGCAAAGAAGAGAAAGTTGCTGAGCCGTTTCTAAAGCTTTCCTTCATACCAGCTTCTTCAGCAGGCTGGAGAGAAAAAGCCTGTGGCTCAAGGCCAGGCAATAGGAGTTCTAGTTTCAGCTCTTGTTGAGTTCCTTGGACAAGTTCCCCATCCTCTCTGGATTTATTTTTATTTTTTAATTCTTTCAGTGAGAAGGTTTGGTTAGATGATATTTAAGAATCATTTCAAGCTTTAAAAGTCCATGATTATTTTCCTGGGACTCCAGTGAATGACTGGCCTTTTTAGGTCATGCTTCAAATTTCCAATTGAGGTCCTCTGAGCAGATCAATCTGACGACAGCTGACAGTGGCCAGAGCTTTCCTAGCAGCTCTCTGGGTCACCAGGCATACTACCTAGGACTCAAAGGCATGACAAGGGGCCTTTTCCCAACTTCCCAAACGAAGAGAGCTGACAGGATGTGCTATTCTGCCATTTTTGAAGGGCACAGGGAAAAACATGGCAACATCTGTGGAGACAAGGAACTAAAAACAGCCCATGTGCAGTTGCGTTGGCTTCGTGCGGTGTGGCAGGCACAGGCAGCCATCCTGTTTAACATGCACGTCCTCTTTTCATGAATGTCCATTTTACCACACCCCCCAAAGCCATTTATCATAAAATGAATTATCTGACACATTCCAAGCACCAGTCACAAAAATGATACACTCTCCTGTAAATCTGTTACTTGACAAGCCCAGACAAAAAAAAAAAAAAGTTCCTGTTAGCCAAGAAAATTTGCACACAATTTTGATGAGTAGCACTCTGGTCACAAAAGACAGGAAATGGGTTAGAGAACATCAATACAGACAGAGGTGAAGGGTGGGCAGGATTTGAGAGGTCACCAGTTTGAATGTGGTTATTCTTGCTCTTAGTGAAGGTCGACTTTGAATAAAAGTGTTATAGGTTCATTTAAAGCCAAAAAGTAATCCTGACAGTCTTCAATACAGATTTTTAAGTCCAAAATTTCTTATTTAATCAAAAAAATGGAAATCTCCTACGTTGTAATGTGACTGTGTCATTTAAGTACTATTATATCTAAGCAGTCCTGACAGACCAGCCAAACAATCCTATTGTTAAAAGCCTCTACAGTGCTTAACAACCTCCAGAGATAACGAAGCCTGGGCGGCAACGCAGCCCTCACTACAGTCAATAAGTTCTCTTAATCGCTAACCCAGGCTTTTGCATGTTTTTATGCTTTTGCACATGCTGCTCTTTCCTCAGGGAATGCCATTCTCCTCTTGATTCACCGCCTGCTTCATTCCTCCTCCAAGATCGAACATAAAACCACTTTGTGTGTGATGTTTCCCCAGCTCCATTCTTCCTGGTCACCATTCTTGCAAGTGTACTTTGTGCATGCATGCATTTTAAAATTTTTATATACCTATACCTTTTTAATTACAAAAATCAACCTGTCATACCTGTTTAGAAATATATGTTTAGAAAGTTCTCCCTTCATATGCCTAACCCCATCATTCTCAGTGTATAGCACATAGTAGATCCTCAATAAATGATCAATGATTAATTTAATGATTAATAGATAATGATAATGGCAATAATAAATTTTAGCAATTAGTGAGAACTACAAACCAAGCAACGTGCTAAATATTTTACAAAAATTAATGAATGAGCCGAAATGCCATTCCATTATTTCTTTGTATACATTTTAGTATTTCACTCAAAAATGTTATAATTAGGAAAATGTTAATCATTTGGTAAATGAAAGTAGATTACAAAACAATGTATACAGTATTCCATTTATTTGTAATAAAATTATAAATGCATGCTTAGATGTGTGTTTGGGTGTGCATGTATCCTAAGACTAGTATCTCTAGATAGTGAGTGAGATTATGAATGATTTTTATTTTCTTCATTTTTGCTTCTAAATTTTATAAGCATCTGTTGCTTTGTATAATAAGAAAACAAGTTATTTTAAAGAATAATACTGTTAATTCCCCTTTCAACAGTTTTCTTCAAGGGAAAAAAACCCTAAGAATTCTGAGCTTAACTAAATAAAAAAATAGATTTCTTTTTTAAAAAGATAGCAAATCACTAGTGTTCTTAATGAAGAAAGGGCAGTGTGCAAAGAAAAATTAAATAAATTGTTCTAGCTGGAGGAAAAAGTCAATTTACTGCATGTAGGCTGTGTTTCTCGACTGAAAAACAAGTTAATTTCTCTCATTCAGAATCAGTATGCATATTCACTGGCTATATTTCATCTCACATCTGCAAACTTAATTTCTCCTTTCTTGGCCATCAGAAGATTAGAAAATAAATTTTAGTCCAGGCAATAAATCCTACTTGGCAAGCTCAAAATAACTTAATTATTAAAAAGCAGCACCAAAGACCAGCCAGCAACTTTCATGAGGCTGTTAACACTATTTAAAAAACACTGGGTCCATCTGTCTAACAAGAGACTGGGAGATACATGAATAACAAAATACAACATTTTGGAATTCTCTGTAAACCACCAATGCTGCCGGTCCCCCTCAATTTTAACAATAATTACCTGTCCCTCTGCATTTTAGCAATAATTATGAAGAAGAATTTCCCATTAACAAAAATAAATAAATAAATAAAATAAGGTCATCACACTACCTAAAAGAGACTACGGACTTTAAAAACAAGACATGTGTCAGCCAGAATATTTGAATGTAGTTCCCAAGAACTAAGCGATGTTAAGCCCCCTTTCATGACCCATGACCCATGACCCTCTATGGCTGAAAAGGAAATTTTCAAACAAAAGCCTACTAAGTGGTTAAAGAGGAAATCTTCGTGGTAGTATACCTGGGAGCATCCTTTCTCTTGGGGGTCCCTGTTAAGACACATACAACTTGTAGATGTTTGTGCCTTTAAGTGTAGGAATAGTCTCTGAATATGCCCAGACCTAAATCTAGGATATTTAAAGACTGCCCTTCAGACACTTGACAAGGACCCCAAGTTCCAATCTCCTCGTGTGCCACACTTCCTAAAGGTGATCTTTAAAGGCTATCAAGCTCCCTCACCGTGAAATAGAACTGCTCTGTCTCTTGCTGGTTGGCTCTTCTCTTGGCAATGCTGGGCTTGCTCATGAAGGTTTCTGAGACTGTGGACTTGACGGACTCCATTGAGTTGCTGTACTGGAAGCAGTCCGACACGTCAAAATCCTCGACAGTCACAATGTCCTGGATGGTCTGTAGAGTGGCCTCCATTGTCTTCTTTACCTGCCGCAGTAAGGGCCAACATAATGCATGAGGGGCAGGTGATGGAGAAGCTTGGAGAAGGGGGAGAAGGGGTGGGCTGAGGAGGGAGGGAGGATGCCGCCAGAGGTGCAACTCTGCGTCCCATGGGACAGTGCTTAAGCGAGTGATGAAAACCACAAGGACTGTGGGACCGAGTGCTACACTCTCCAGGGGGGACCTAAGAACCACCATACCCTTTGGGCTACATACTTGACCCAGTTCTTTTATCTAATGTTTACTTTTTACATTTATATTAGCACGTCTATTATCGTCTATTAGAGTCTAATTAATAGACTATAGTCTAATTATAGGTTATAGTCTAATATAATAGACTATAATAGAAGTGCTATGGGAGAAAGAGAATACAACAAATTCATACCAACCCCCCAAATAAAGAGCTGGTTAAAATGTGTGATGGGCATGGCCCTGGAATGCCTCAGGTTCTGTTTCATGACTTTCAACAAATCAATGAACTTGTTTCCCCATTTGTAAACTAAGAGACCCATCCCTAGTCCTTCCTAATCTTCCTGGGAGAAGTATGACTTACTAAGATGTCAGGAAAGAAGTTAGGTGAGCTCAAAAGAAAGGAGCTCTGATAATGAATGATATTGCCCTTTTGAGTTGGCTGTTGAAAGCAAATATATTGGGCCCAGGAGAAAGTCACCCTTTCCTAAAAGGACAGAGATGTTTGAAGTGTCAAAGTCGAAAGCCTCTGTTTGTTGAAAACCCTGGACAAAGTCAGGCAGGAGGGGGTGGTTTCAGAGACACAATACTGTTCACTCAGCTGCCAAGGGCCATTTTGATTAAATGTGTGTGTGTGCGTGTGGGGAAGCATTCTGCAAAAGCTCAAAATAGAGCTCAACCTTTGGCAATGCAAGAGCAACTTCCTGGAGTTCAAGGGCAGGATGTAGCAGAGGGGGAAAATCCAAGCCTACGTTTGGCCAGGAAACGTTTGCGGCAGCCCGGACATTCTCTGCGTGCTCCTTCCACCGCTCCCAGATACACGGCAACAAGAAGTTCAACCGGGAAATTCGGGAGGCAGCTCTGAGTCTCTTAAGCAGGAAACTTACCTCTTCATTCTCAATCTTCAGGGTGGATAAGCGAGACTGCAGTTGTTGGCATCTCTGTACCAGCTCACTCTGGACAGGCTGCTGAGCACAGAGCTGGGAAGCCTGACAAAAGCCAAGTAATACCAGGTCAAGAAGAGGACACTGTATTTTGGTAGTTCCAGAGTCCCATTACTGCTAAATAAAACTACACATATTCAAGCCGTAAGGCTCACAGTTTCTATGTTAAAACAAAATCCAACACCAAAGTGTGTGGATTTCCTCCAGGACCAAATAACACGAAAAGAATGAGGAGTTGGATCCATTTGGAATGACCAGGCCTCTCTTTGAGCTCATCTCTAGACTGGTGCTTGGCAGAGGCAGGTCTATGCAGGGTCTGTGGCTCCATGGAAGCCGAAGTTAGGCCAGAGAGGACTGCCTTGGGCAGTCCTAGCTCCAGATATACAATACTTTGGCATCAGGAGGATTTCCTGCTAGATGTTCAAGTGGCCACCTCTGGCCCCTCCCCCTCATGCCTCTTTGTGCACCAGAGGGAAAGCAGAAGAGAAGTGGGTCAGGAGGCTAACTTGCTGCTGCTGGCAGTCAGCATGTGTTTATAAATCTGTGCCAGGCCTGAGAGCTCTGACTCAATTAGAGAAAGTGTAAAGCCAGGAACAAGTCCACAGGCTATGGTAGAGGGCCGCAGAGAGCATGGAACCTGGTGGAACTTGGCATTTTCAAAGAGCTATCATTTTACACTAGATGTTCACCAGAATTGTGGGAGAGAAGTCTAGTTTCCTCAAGGATCATTGTCAGTAAGCTTTCCCCTGTGTAGGAATGGCTGAACCACTGTCTCCTGATGATGCCATGGCTATGGCATGGACATGAGGTCACCCAGAGTCCTCAGGATGACAGATTAGGAACAGAAACCTGACGAACTGGGAGGAAGGACCCACAAGGAGGCAGCTCCTGTCACCTTGCCACCATGTGTCCCTCAGCCATTCATCTGTGGAGACACATGTGGATAGAACTGGCCTTTCTTTCCTAGCAATGAGTGGGCACATCTATATGCCCACAAACCATTCCCTTGCTCTAAAAGACAAAACCTCTCTTCAAATTGAGGGGAATGGGACTTGACCTTTTCCTCCACTAGCTTTTAAGCTCCCAACTAACTTGGCCTCCTCCCTCAACTGAGAGGCTGGTCTCAGCCAGCTCTCAGATCTAGAGAGAGCTGACTTCTCTAGGGCTCTGGGATAAGCAGACACACTGGAGAAAGCTCGGTGGCCAGGATGGGTTAGTGCCAAGAGTAAAACTCTCTGGCTGCCTGATGTCACTGGTCAGGCATCCAGAGCCCCCCCCAGCCCCTGTGGGCACCAGCAGTAGAGCCAAGCACCGACTCCTAGCACATCTGAGAATGCTCGGCATCAATTCATGTGCTGAGTGCCTCAGAACGCCGGTCAGTGTGGGGTCTTGGCCAACTTCAGGGCTTCCGGTCAAAATGCCACCCGACCTTTGGCCCTGGTACAAAGACTTCCAGGCAGCTCCCTCTTGCTGCCTCTATAGTCTACAGACAACCCACACTGATGGGACAGACTGGCTGCAGGGACCAAGAAAGACTCACCCTCTCCCCCTTTTTATTTTCCACTCATATAAAGGCTAGAATGGATTGCAGAATCTTTGCAAGACCTAGGACTGGCCCTGGCCCCTGCCTGACTCCGCCACTGACCAGCTACATCACACAAAGGGGAGGCCTAGGCAGAAGAGTAAACTATTGATTTTTAAAGTAACTCAGACCTAGCAGGGAGCAGCTGTGGAGAGAAAACCACCTCCAGCCCTGTTCCTTTAAGAAGCAGCAGGGCTGCTGATACATGCTTTGGCAGTGGTCCTCTACCGGGGTGCAAGGTAATGCATTCCAGCTGTGCTCTGGAGTATGGAAATGAGGCTCTGACAGGGCTAGGAGGGGGCCCGAGCACCCAGCATTTGGATTCCCCCTTTATGGAGACAAGCTGTTTGGCTCAGAATGCAACTCAGTCAACACCAGAAAATGTATCACTCCACTCAGCTAGTTCCCAAGTTCCACTGATTCTTGGGAAGAAATCTCAGTGGCAGCTGGAGAAGGGGCTTGGAAGGCAAGAAGCCAGGGCAGGTGAGGAATGGGGATTCCTGGGGTTTAGTGACACTCCTTCCCCAACTCTAATTGCACATGCTGCCGTCTCACTTCCTCCCATATGTTCAGACGCTGACATTTCCTAAGCCACAGCCATGGAAACAAACTGTAAATGGCTTGGTTTTTCCCAAAAAGGAGAGGAAAGAAATCATCTCCACATTTTTGTCTCTAAGATAGAAATGTCCCACTCTCCACAGTGGCCAACTGATGACAGCAAACCCTCTGGTTACACTGCAACAGTTGTCATTCTGGCCTAGGGCTTACTAAAGAGGTCTGGATGCTAATTCAAATGGAAGCACCAGTCCCTTCCTGAGGGGACACTGTTGTGTTCTGGTCATGTAGCATCCATCCCTCCTTCTGGTAACTTTGACCTGACTGTCCTCCAGGGGGACCCCCCCACTCCACAACTCTGGCATGTGCTTTGGGTGGGGGCTCTCCTCACCAAGGAGATGGAATATAAGTCAGTCAGCTGACTACAGAGACCTAGCCACACTGATTGACTCAGGGATAAGCAAGTCATCCAATCAGAACCAAGAAGACACCAATGACACTTTTGTGGGAGCTTCTAGGAGGTAAGCAGTTACCTTTCCACTGGATTTCACCTTAGAAAAAGACAAGACTGGAATAGATTTATCTTGCCCCCACAGGAAAACAGCCTATCTGAAAATAGGGCCAGCACCAAGGACCTGGAGCAGTCAGATAAAAACCGAGTCTTCACAAAATCCCTCCTCCTAAATCCAGCCACACCTGAGCTTTTGTTATGTAAGACTATACATCCTCCTTTTGATTTAAGCGGTAGGTTAAATGGCGGCCCCTACCCACAGGGATAAGGTTCACTCTGATTTGTGTGTACAACCACCAGAAGTGGAATCAAAAGATACACAGTAATGGAAACCAAGAACCTTCTCTGTCCTCTCACTTTGGCTTAGTTAGCCCCTTCTTCTAGTCACTGAAGGTGTAAAGTCCAAAAGAGGGCCCCCATGTTCAGGTTCCCGTGGCTGGGCAACCAGTACAGACCTTCAGGATAACATCTTAGCTCCTGTCCTTCTCGTAGGTACCCATTCTTTTTTGTTCAATATGCAAGCAAAGCTACACTGATTATTGCAATCTTCTAAACCTAGGAGAATAAGATCTTTCAGAACTCTGCCAAATAACAAATGATCACATCACCACTCTGCGGAGCCCTCCCTCCCCATAGAGCCTTCAGTATCTGGCCCATCTCAGCTTTCGCTTCTTCCACCCTTACCACTTGGACCCCCCTCTCCCTTTTCCTTTCACCATTACCAAACTGCTAGTAGTTTTTAGAACATACCTGCTGGTTTTCACTCCTTTGATCCTGTCGGTCCCTTTGGGTGCCCCTTCTTATGCATATCTCTAATTCTCTCTCAAATCCCCAGACTGGAAACTCCTGAGGACTCTAATCCTCAAAGTCAACTCCCCAGACCGGAAGGTCCAATGGACTCTAATTCCCCACGTCTGTGGTGGTCAAGCCCAGGGGGCAGTAGGCACTCAGCAGCTATTTGCTGAATGAGTGGAGTGTGCCTTACTCACCTGACAGGAAGCCCCAGGCCTTACTCTCCCCAGAATAACGTGGCCTTAGTATACTGAGTCTAGACCCAAGTGATCTCAAGCCCCTTGGGGAAGGCGGAGAGGGGAAGAAGGCCTCACCATGTCCCCCATGTGGGGCTGGAACTCAAACTTCATAGGTGGGCAGAAGACATTGTTGTACATCTCCATGAGGCGCTGCTTGTCACTGGTGGCATCCAGGTTTTCTACAGCATTCTCGATGGCATCCAGACCCTCGTGCTTCGACTGCTCCAGATTCAACTCGGCAGAGAGGAAGGTGCGTAGCGCTCGGTTCAGGCTAGCATGGTAGCCCAAGTCACAACACTGCTGTGGAAAGGAGAGCACATGAGCAAACCCTGGGGAGCCCCACGGCTTGGCAGGAAGGGAGGGTCGCTTCCAGAGCAGATCTGGCCACGTGCATGAAACTGACTGCAGCTGGAAGAAGGCTGACATTCTGACTGGCAAGACTTAAGTGAGATTTCTCAATTCTTAACTCACATTTCAATGGTAAAACACAACTTAGAGGACTACGAGGTGATTAGGAGAAAGAGGACTTGTTAGGACAAAATAAAATTATTTAATCATGCACTTACAGTGCTATTCAGTAAACAAGAGAAGAGTTTAGAGTTAAAGGGATCCTCTTACATTTTCAGGTTTCTCTGGGGATACTATTACAACAAAATTCAATAACAAAAATACAGCCTGCCACTCTCTCAGGGTTACTGTGGTTAAGTCACTACATACCAACCAAGCCAGGCCATTTCCACATTCAGAGCTGAGAAGTGAGAAGTGTTCCAAGAACAGTTAATTACACAAACTCAGAATACTCTAGGTGGGAGAGGAGACGGGGGAGCTGACTCTGTCAGTCATTACCCCCACCAGCTCCCTACATTCTAGAACAGGCTGTGGTTGCAGACTAGGATTTCTGCACTAAAGCTTCTTCCCTATAAAAATAGCATTTATCAGGTCAAAAATTTCTAAACATAAGTCTTACTGGGAAAATTCATGTAAAGTATTTGATTTCCTAAAGCAAAATGCAAAACGCAAAAAAAAAACAAAACCCAACCCAGTGTGGTAGAAGCAACAGTATAAAAAAAGCACTGGATGGGAAGTCAGCAACCTTGGAAAAGTCACCCCCTTCCCTGAACCTGTTTCCTCAAGTATAAAATGAAAGGATTTGGCCATGTCCGTGGTTTGCAAGCTGTAGACCAGAGCTCTACGGTTCTGTGCCAGAATCTTCTCAGGCTGCCCTTGGGAAGGGGTAAAAGGGCAGGCCAACTAGTAGGACTTGGAGTCTCCTATCCTTGCTTCAACAGAACCAACTCTGCTCTTTTTTTCTATTTAATAAATTGGGATTCTGTGTAAGGTCTGGTGTGAAGAAAGAATTCTTCTGCTAGAGAAAAAGTCTGAAAATACTTGGACGAAATATAATCCCTAAAGCCCTCTTCAACAATAGCATTCTGTAACTCTGACTATGTTCCTCATCCCTCCCAAAGGACCCAGAGATCTTAATTCCTTGGTCATCCATTATCCCCTCTATTGCTCAAGCAGCTTTGAGACCCAAAACCCGAGAAGACATGTCAGAGAAGAATCCATGGATAGAGTAAGACCATCTGCTTGACTGTCATTTCTTTCCATCAGCAGGTATCAAATGAACTCTTCCCCCAGTCTTTCCCCTTCATCCCCTTCATCACAATCACACTGGGAGCAGCCACTACTGGGGGGGAAAAGAGCATGTGATGTGCCTCCTGCTCCCAGTGTCTGACAAGAAGCTCAGCGACAGTGTGTGTGTCAGGCTGGGCTCTGGGTTCAGTGCCAACAGACTCTGGCAGGTGCCTGGCTGCGGCAGCAGAACAGCAGTTACAGCTTAACTAGAGGCAGAGGATGGAAAGACATTAAATTCAGGCGAGAGGGAAGGGCAAATGGAAGCTAGACAAAAGCGGCTGATTGGGAGGCTGCACGTGCAGAGGCCCTTCCTCCTCTGGGAGACCTGCTGGTCTAGCCAGGCTGCCCTTGAACCTGTAAGCCCTCCTATGCCTGTGAGTGCAGGCTTATAAGCTAACGAACAGAAGTAATATTACCCACAGGACTGAGGAAGTGTGTGGGGGTGGGGATGGGGGTTGAGCTTTTTAGTGCAGAAGAGAATTTAGGGGGAGGCAGGTGCCCTTCATAAACTTTTACATGTTTTTGCTAATTCCCATTTTCTCTCCACTCTCCCTATCTCGATCCTAATTTATACCCTTAACACCTTACACCAGTGCCGTCTGCTTCACTTTCCTGCTGCAGAACCTATAATAGCTCTTATTTTTCCCCCCCTAAATTAAAGATCACCTTCCTCAGTTTGGAAATTTTTAAAATGCCTCTATATTTACTAAGTGCCCTTACTATACGCCAGACAGTGTGCTAAGTGCTTATGTACATTCTAGACTTCAATTCTCATAATAACCCCAATGAAGTTGGTCTTATCTTAATTTTCCAGACGAGGAGACTTAATGAAGTTAAATAAATTGAGTGAGGTCAATGGCCAGAACAAATTGTAATCTCTACAGTCTGACCATCTAACATCATCTCTCTCTAGCTTCTTCTTCAAACCCTTCTGCTTTATTTCAATGACATACTCTCTTTTTAGGGTAGTATATTGGAAAACCATAGGCCTCACTCAGCTGTATGACAATGAGCAAGCTACTTAAGGTCTCTGAGCCTCAAATGGGAATAACACCAGCCTCATAGGTTACTGGGAGGCCAGTAACAGGCACTATCTGTACATATACCTGGCACCATGCAGACACTGATACCTGTCATCACTATTCCCAAATTCACTACCTCTGCTCTTCAGCTTCCAGCATTTTTTCTTCTTGAAACGTTTCCCACTCCTCTCACCTGTTGCAATTGGGGCCAATCTTCAAAATCCAAATTAAACTGGCATCCTGTGGGAAGCCAGACAGTCCTGTAACCCTGGCATGTACTGACCTTGGCCTCTACTCAGAACCACACTCATCAGCAGCCCTCATATGACATAGAATACGCTCCCTCATTTTGTGACTTGCCATTTCATATCACTCCTACCAGAAGGCAAGCTTCAAAGAGGGCTTCGCCAATGCCTTTAAATCCCTCACCATTAGGCCTTGCTCATGGTAGGTATTTAATAGACATCAGTGGGTTGACTGAAGCCAGGAGTACAGTTTCCAGGCTCTTAGGAAACACCCCACTTAGGCTGCATATGAATCTAAGTTAAGTGAGTAGATACAGCTACTGAAGCCTTTTATGTTGCTTACCCTGTATGGCCTATGGAAGGCAGGGAGCTTGCTTGGGCCAGTCCAATGCCTCAGTTACATACTTATTCTATAGCTTCTCCGTGCCAACTCACAATGTGCCTGTTGGCTCCTCTATACTTCCAGCTAACCAGGGAGATGCAAGATAGGTTTTCCAGAGCCTTGGCTATCCGCATATCTAAAAGGGAATAGCTAGAAATCAAGGCATTAGCAAAGATGCAATTTCTGGCAGGGTTAGGTAAATGAGATTTGAATATAGGGTGAAGCAAAAGTAGGTTTACAGTTGTGAGTACACAAAACACAAAGTTCACTCTTGTATTATTATTTATTATTATATTATTGTCCACACGAACTACTGTAAACCTACTTTTGCCCCACCCTGTATTTCATCTCTACTCCCAAAAGAATCCCAGTGAGTTGAGGCAGATATTTTGCTCATGATGGGACCAAAGTATGCTTTCCATGGCTTTTGATGAGTTCTGTGGCCACACCAGGCTCCCTTGGCCATTTCTGGATTATATAAATGTTTGATGAAACTCTGCCAGGGGAAATCGAATTTTTATAAGAATTTAATGATAGCCTATCCAGATGTGTGATGACTTGAGCTGACAGCTTATTAACCCGTTACCAGCCGACAGCCTCTAGAGAAGAAGGCCTAGGGTGTTTCATAATGTTCATTTCAAGTTCACACAGAAGAGAATCGTAACTGCCCTTTATAAAATTTCTTATTCAGAAAGCCAAGTTCCCTCATGTCTGACTTGGGTACACATGGTGTCACAGATTCTCTACCCATGGACAGAGCATGTACAACCCCCCAGGTATGCATGAGCACAATGCCCTGTTCTTCATGCACCCATCTGCTCCTGGGGTGAGAGAGCCACAGGAGTGCGGGGGAGGAATACCACATTCCAACGAGCCTGGCGCTCTTAGACTCCATCAGGTCAGCTCAGAATGTCCTTTTGCCCTGAAGTTGGGTTTTCTTGGTGTGTGTCAAATGCCTCCCACGGATTGCTACAGTCTGAGTTTAAATCGTATATTATATTTTAAAAAGAAGGCAAAGGCTAGTCCTTGTGCCAATGCACTGGCATTGATAAAAATAACTTCTTTTCACTCATCCTCAATGTCTTCAGCATATACTGAGCTTCCACCCACTAGGAAGGCGGCATCACACAGATGGCATAGACTGGAACAAGATTCATCCCATGTCTTAAAACAAGTTCTGCATACTGTCAAGATCAGAAGGCCAAGGTGCCCAGGCTCACCGCTCACTTCTGTGCTCTTGGCTCATTGTCAAAGCAACCTTTTGGCCATTTTTATTGCATAGAGCAGCAGGAAAAAGGAAATAACTATTGACATATGCGATAATGTAGATTAAGTTGAAAAACATCACGCTGGGCAAAAGAAGCCAGATACAAAAAAATGCGTATACTATAAAATCCCATTTTGTGAAGTTCTAGAATAAGCAAAACTAATTTACAGTAAAAACTCAGAACAGTGGTTTCCTTGGGGAGGGGAATTGCCTGGAAGAGAAAAGAAAAACTTCCTAAGGTGAAAGAAATAGTCTGTATCTTTATAGAGATGTAGGTTACATAGGTACCTAGAGATATATGAATGTATCACAATTTTTGAAACTATAACACTTAAGTTCAGTTATTGTATGTAAATTTTATCTCAGAACATTATTAAAAGGCACAAATAGGAAAAAAAAATCTTGGCTTAAGAAATCATCATGTGCTCAGCCATGTATAAAGCTCTGGAGATATGTATTACGTATGTGTGTATTAAGGTAAACAGAAGACTTGGTTCCTGCCCTCACGGAGCTTAGAGAGGAGACTAAGAGATTCTCCTCTTAGTCTTAGTACAGCGACTCTCAAACTTTCTTGACACTCAACTCACATTAAGAAATATATCTTACCTTGTAACACACACATGCACACACAGGTCCATGGGTGTGCAAGCATACACACTTACTTAACATAACAGTTTCACCAAATAAAATTGAACTTTACCAGTGTGAGGTATGCTGAGATTTTCTTTCCTAGTCTATTCTAGTCTAGTTTATTAATTTAAAAAAATGAATCAAACCCACAAAAGTGATTTTACGACCCCTCTAATGGCTCATGACCTACTGTCTGAAACACACTGTCCTAGGGCCCCCTGGGCTTCCCTCTAGCGCTGCAATTAGCCCATTGCATAGAAATTATCTGTATATCTATGAATACCTCTAGGGTGAAATATTTTATTCCTTTTGTACCCTTACTGCTGAGCACATAGCTTCATCTCAAATAAACATTTACTGAATATTTATAAAGCAGAAAAATGCTGTCAGCCTTTCTTAAAGAGTAATTAATTGTCCTCACCTTACGAAAAACAAAAACAAAACAAACATCAAACAAAATAAAACAAGAGCCACTTTAGTATCTGTGTGGCCTGGAATGCTAGCAACCTGGACTTGCTCACAGTAACCTAGACCCATGGCCTGGCTGAGCACTAAGGAGGCTGGCGGGCTTCTTCACCTGGCATTCTGTGAAGACGGACTCTTAACATTTTTTCTTTAAATGAGGAGAAACAGGTACAAAATACCTTGCTTCTTAGACTGATGTTAAAACACCTATTAATATCTGCTGTAGCTGGGTGGCTCAGTGGATTGGGTGCCCGCCTGAGAACCAAAGGGTCGCTGGTTTGATTCCCAGTCAGGGCACATGCCTGGGTTGCGGGTCAGGTCCCCAGCAGGCGGCATGCGAGAGGCAACCACACATTGATGTTTCCCTCTTTCTCCTTTCCTTCCCTTCTCTCTAAAAATAAATAAAAATCTTTAAAAAAAACCCCACATAACAACATTCATTGGAGGGTCTATGAATTGCAAATTGACTAACAAAATTTCCCTGGAGGCAAAAGAAGAAGGACAAAACAGAAGAAGAGGTGTGGTGGACTACAGCTGTCTGATTTTTACCAAAGGTGAGACAAACAGCAGACATTGAGAACAAGAAACAAGCGACTCTCTCCCTTGCGCTACGAAGAGGCCTCCCTCCCAGCGGGGAGCAGTTCCCCTGAGAAGGAAAAAGGATCCTGTTTAGGGCTCTGACCTCCACTGAAGGACAGCGTTCAGATTGGCATCAACAAGCAGAGAGAACAAAGAGGAACCTGAACAGGGATTAGGGCTCCACTTACTCAGTGAGACAATGACACCCAGGACATTAAGAGGCTGAAACTTACTGAGTCAAAACTCCCTGGCTGAAGGGAGGCAGGAATCAGTATTTTAGAAAAGTGCCTCACAGCAATTCTGATGTGACACCAGATTTAAGTCCAGATCTAAGTCTAGATCTAGTCCAGTTCTTCAGTTTGCCGGAGGGGAGGCGGGGGAGGGGAGAGACAAAGGTAGTTCCAAAACAGTTCCATGGCAAGCCCCAGCTTACCCAGCGAGTTAGGCAAACCTTAGACCAGAACTCCACATGATATTGTGAAGTGTGACAGGTTTTTTCGTGGAGAAACCAAGGCAGGCAGGCAAGTAGGAGAGGTCTGGCCAGAGGCCTGCAAAGTTCAGCTGCTGCCCGCTGACAGCCAGAGGCAAACATCAGGCCTCAGACAGGAGACTAGCCAGGATCTGTCTGAAGCCCTGGAGATGCTGCTGCTAGGTCAGCTGGTTGTGGCCCCTCACTCTAATGGTACCTAAGTAGCCCCTATCAGGGCTGGCTCAGGAATTGGGTCAGATCGGAGTCTGCACGCGTGGGGAACTGCAAGACCCAACCACTGCAGGGTTTGAGGGGAAGCAGCAGGAGAAATACGGCCAAGGATGACCCATAAGGCCAACCCATAAGGCCAAAGTAAAAAAACTTACCCATTGTGTCTGCCCCATGCAAACCAACATGTGCCTACTATTCTACTTCTCTCATCGTCTTGGTGTCACCTATCAAGGAGTATGGGCCAGGTGTCAGGGACATCTGGGTACTTTCCTGATCAGGACCTTAATTTGCAGTATACATTTGGGCAGGTAACCCTCTTGACCCCTACATTCCTTATTTACAAAATGAAAATAGGTCAGTGCATGGGTGATTCAGTAATAGAATTCTTACGAATTCTAATACTGATTCAAAAGGATCATATGACAATCAAATAAGATAATACTGAGAAACATTGTGTTACATAAATGTAAGGAATGGATGCCATTCTAATTCTTTTGGGCTTGCCACTCACATCTATGTGCAAATAGCTGATTTAACGGAGACAGAATTGTATAATGCTTAAGAGCATGGGTTAGTAATCAGACCTAGGTACAATTTTTGCCTCTCTTACTTACTAGCTGAGTCTGGGTAAGACATCTGGACTTTGTGAATTTAATCTGTAAAAACAGAGATAATAATGCCTTCCTTCCAGGATTCTAGTGAAAGCTGAAGGAGGTAAAGTGTGAAGTGCTTTGCCTCGTATCTGGTACATGGCAAGTCCCCTGATGGATCATGGCTCCTTCGTAATTGTTCTCAAAAATGCTGAGATGCCTGAGCAATAGAACTGGTGAAGGCCTGGCCAGATCTCTGAAACCAGTTAAGAGGCACCCTTGAGCCCCCAGCTTTAAGCACTTACATCAATAAGGTCAGACAGGTCATGGATGTAGTACTTGAAGACAGACGCATTGGTTGCCTCCAAAGCCAGTAAATACTCATTCCGGGCTTTAATGGCCTTCAGCTTATTCTCTGTGTACTTGGCTTGGCGCTGAAAAGGGAACAGAAGTTCAATTTTACTTTTTTTTTTATTAAAGAGGAGACTGTTCTCTAAAAGATGAAAGAACGGTACATTCAAGAACCACAATTGTGCTGTTTGCTACTCCCTGTGCGCATATTCCTTAAATTGGGTTCTAATTCTGTTTAATGAGATTCAAGGGCATAATGTAGATCAATCCAGGAAAGGTTAATGAGGCTTCCGACTTCAGATGCATGTCCCACTTTGGTTCTATCTGCAAATACTGTTCTCCATCCTTGCATGGCTACCCTGAAGGAGGTGTCACTACATCTGCCGCTGAGCACCTAACAACCGAAGCCAAACCCTCGGTCTATAGTCCCCTTCCAGGCTTGGGAAAGGTGACTACTGGTTCTTGTTTATCTGCTACAGGTGAGAAACCAGGAGCCCATGTGCCCAGGTTCTTCCAAATATCTAGGATTCCTTCTGGGGCAGATAGCAAGGACTCACTTTTGGTTATTAGGCACTAAAAGAAGCTAGAGCTTCCTTGTTCTGCCTCTGTTACTATTAGGACTGACTTCCAGATTGTTCCTCCCTACCCCCTACCTTTGCCAGAGCACATGCACATACCTTTTCTTTCATCTTCTCAATCTTCTTCACTGAGCTCCTCCGGACATGCTTCTCCTCAATGCGAATGTTGGACGAGGAGTCAGGGGAGCGTGGGGTCTGCCGGTCCTCCTGCTTTACCGATTTGCCAATTTGCTTTTCCTCCTGCTTCTCTGCCTCCTTCAGCTTGCTCTGAGCACTGATGCTGTCGGCATTGTACATGTGATATGTCTTCATGACCTGTAAGACACCACCCGCCCCCGCCCCAGAGGTCAAGCCAATGGGGTCAATTCTGTGCTTTCCAGACTAACAGGCTTAGCTGGGCCTCTCCCCATTGAAGCAGTACCTTCATACCCTGAAGGGAAAAATTCCCACGTGTTTGGAGTAGACTTTAACATGATATTTTAAAGACCACTCCAAAGCACAGGAAAGCAGGATTTGAA
The DNA here is from genome assembly GCF_021234165.1 of Pteronotus mesoamericanus. Taxonomy (NCBI): domain Eukaryota; kingdom Metazoa; phylum Chordata; class Mammalia; order Chiroptera; family Mormoopidae; genus Pteronotus; species Pteronotus mesoamericanus. The sequence continues at coordinate 4,853,472 of NW_026555326.1, forward strand.
CTGAGCCAACATGCCTTATTATTAAAATGATTTCATGGCTTCCATCACGTATTATTTACTTGAATTTATTAACATTTGTAATCATTACTGTTTTATATTGGCCAGGTAATTTCTATCACTTAGTTATCTCACAATGCCAAGCAGATAGGAAGCAACACCACTACTCAGACCCCAGAGCAAAGCCTGGTTAGGAACCCTGAAGAGGGCAGCATAGCCCATGGAGTAACCTATACTTTTTGGACCTTTCAGATATAAAATGAGGAAGAGTGAAAAGCCTCCAAAAGCTCTTTCTACTGGCCTAGAATCCTGGGGATCTTTCTGGTCTGCTTCATACCGATCAAACAGGCTCTCTTGCAGCAATTAGAAAAGCAGCAGCAATAACAATGGCAGCGATTGTTTCCTGAGCACGTAGTATATTCCTGGCTCTGTGCCAAGGGTTACACATGCATTTCACATTTCATCCTCGTAGCAGTCCTGTGACCTAGACAACAACCATGTGAAACCTGTAAACCTGCACAATAATTCAGGTAAGAGCCCGAGAAGGATTAAAGTCCATATCAAGTGACACTGGAGTTGTCACAGGAAGAAAGTAGTATAAAAGGAGAGGGATATAATTTTCCAATTTTCTATCAAAGCAGTTATCTGGGAGTCTAATCCGTTTTCTTAATGAGGAGGCCAGGAAGCCTGGGACTTGCCTTTGTTTCCAATCTTTCCAAACATACTACTTCCGGCCGTAAGGCGCATACTCTTCCCTGCTGGAACTTTCTGTTCCCACACAGGGAGCCTCTAAATTTCTATAAGAGAACTAAAAATGCTTGATAATAAACTAATAAGCAAGCTGAAGCTCAAGAATGTTGGAATTTTCCATGCCATGAAATTTCTCTGAGAGGGAGAATTACAGAATATAGGAGTTGGGGTGTATGTGTATGAATGTGCGGAGGTGGGGGACGGAACAACAGAGGAGGGCAAGGGCATACTGGTAATTTCTACCACTTAGTACATGCTGCACGCCAGCTGCTTTATGTACATCACCTCATTTAATCCTCACAACAGCTCTATGAAAGACATGTCATTATTTCTACTTTTAAAGATGAGAAAATTGAGATGCAAAGAGCTGAACTATCACATCCAAGGTCAGCACCTAGTTAATAGCAGAATCAGGATTCAAACCCAGGTTTGTCAGACCATGAAGTTCACAGTCTTGGCCACTAAGCACCAGTGTCTCTCCTCTGCATGGAACCAGAGCTGGATTTATTGGAAGGCAAGGTTAAGTTTAGTCAAGAGACACTTGACAAGAAAAACTGGTTTCATTTACAGGCTTGAGTTCAATCAGTGGCCTCAAATAAAGGCCAATTTGGTCCCCAGGGGATATTTGGTACTGTCTGGAGACACTTTTGATTGTCACAACTTGAAGCTGGCTACTGGCGTCTAGTAGGTAGAAGCCAGGGATGCTACTAAATACCCTACATACTGGACAGTTTCCTCAGCAGAGAATTACCTGTTGGCGAGACTGTCCAAATGTCCATGGTGCTGAGGTTGACAAATCCTCAGTTAGAGGGACTTTTTAGGTATGCTAATACTTTAGAATCAGCTGGGGATAGACAAAGGAATAAAGAATATTGGGACACTTACAAAATCAAAGTACATTACAGTTTAAATAATGTCTCATTTTGGACGCAGAATGTTTTAAATCAGCTTCACCTTATTTTGAACCTGACGTCATTTCCCATAAGACCTTCTCTGTATATTCTCTGCACGGGAGAAATGATGTTTAATTCCAAGAGCATTAAAAACCTTTCTAAGTAATTCAAATGGTCCACCAGGTTTCCAGATTGACCAGAAGTGAGAAAGAGGCATCTGGTATCCTCGATGAGGAAAGGTAGACAGGAGCCTCCCCCGTCCCTTTTTTTTTTTTTTACCTAAATGTGACCAAGGGGTTTAAAAGCTTGAGTGAATAGTCCCAATGAATGATTTCTAAAAAAGTGGTTTTCTATTTCATGAAAACACAAAATAAATAATTAGGAAACACTATGACTAAACACAAGAGACAAAAAAGAGGTCAAAGGAGTAGTGGCAACAAGACAACGCATGAAGAAATAAAAATCATCAATTTATATTACTCCTTTCCCCTAAAGGACTTAAAAAACTCATAAGAGGATAGAACACTACCTTATCTAAAAAACTTAAAATTCCTCAGAGCAAGCATCACTTCTTTTGTGTTTCCTTCTCTCCTCCAGAGTTGGGAAATATGTCATGTGGACAATGGTAGTTTTATAATCAATGTTGTTGCCCAAATGACTTAACGACACTGAATCTCTCTTCTGCGGAATTAGAGGAGAAGTATAACTTCTGTCCCCCAACTCAAGGGAAAACTGAGATGTCCAAAGGCTGAAGCTTGAATAAGTGATGTTAAAACAACTGGAGAACTAGGACTTGGAGAAATATATATAGTAATGCAAATACAACCTAGGAAAAAAAACTCAAAAAATCTAAATCCTCAGTTCTACAAAGAGATTTAACTTTACTTTGAAAATTACAATACTGAATTCACATCTTTAGCTCTGTTCCCTCCCCGAACCACACTAAAATATCAAGAAAGAGTTTTTGTTACTATTATTTTTAGTATAAATTAGGAAATAAATTAAGGAAAACAAAAAGAACAAAAGTGGAAGATGAAAAGCAGGAGGCAAGTGTAACTGACCTAATGAACCCTAAACCAGAAGTAGAGAGAAAGCCAAGAAGCAACCAGACTGTTATCACAAAAGCCCTTAGAGGAATCGGTGGCAGTGGGATAAAGGTGGAGCTAAAAACAGAAGAAACTCTTGAAAGCTTCAGAACAGTTAGACTCCCAGATCCCATCCCTTCTCCATCTATAGTGGAAGACTGGAGGTCTATACTCTTAGGGAGGGTCTATTAACTGAAGACAGCAGGGTCAGCTGAGGGCAAGAGTACTGAACTTGGGTTCTGGAAGTATCAACTGAAAATTCTAAACGAATGTTGAGATGGTCTAGGCCTCTTTACAACTTGGTCTCCAAATACAGGTGGGAGATAGAAGAGCCTTGTCTGGGAAACCTGACCATCCAAGATAAAAGATCTAGAAATACTGGTCTTCCCCAAGAACATAGTCCTATCAGATTACCCTGGCAGGGGTGTCCAACCAGAAGAAGAGTTGTCTTGGGCCACAAATTAAATATACAAACAATAACAAAAACAAAAAAATTTCATAATGTTTTAGGTAAATTTATGATTTTGTGTTGGTCCGCATTCATAGCCATCCTGGGCCGCGGGTTGGATACCCCTGGCCTACAATAAAATTCAGGTTGACCCAGAACTTCCAACCAACTTTTCAGTGCCTCACTTTAAAATATAGGCAGGCAGCTAAAGATCATTAAGCATTTAAGGAAAATATCTAATATGAAAGACCAAAACAACCAGTATAGAGGAAACAGAAAGTATACAGAAAGAATAAAACTTTGATAATAATCCATCAATAATATCCCTAGAGAGATCAACGAGAAATGAAAACACACTGCATCATGAAACAAGAACAGGATGCAACAAAAAGGGAACAATAAAAGAGCTCCTGGCAATTAAGGTTCAAGAATCCCTGTAGGGAGTCAGACTTCATGTCCCTCCTCTGTGTGGACATGTCTTCTATTTCACTTCCGGCTTTATCTTTCTGTCTCTTCCATTAAAACTAAATGCCTTGAGTTCAGGGACATCTCTTATGTGCCTTTGTATCCTTAGTGCCCAGTGCTGCAGATACAAGCAAGCAGAGTTGGGGGACTATCAAACTGACATTGTTTCAAGGGAGCAGGTGCTAAATACCAGTCATGGCTCCCTAGCAGACAGCTGCTGCACCAAATCAGGAAGACTATAATCAGGAGGAATACTTAGAAGCGTAAAACCTCTGGGACACCAATGCCCCCCAAGTCCCATCACCTCTTCTTTCTTTCTCAATTTTAGGGCTTCCTTGACTCTCCCTATTTAGCCAATCCATGTGGCTTCAGTGCCCCCACATATACTCCTTCCTTGGTCGGGGGTGGGGGGCTTACCTGGCTTTTCCCGATACAGCCTCTGAGTACAACTGAGGCAGAGAATTCCAGTGTTCTTCGGGAAGCAGTGGGCTCTGCCTTCAAAGGCATTCCTGGATCATCAGTTGGAACATGAAAACCACTTACGTATGCCATAGCCTACAAATTAGCCAGCTCGTTTATTATGGGAAAGAAACACATGGGGGAGAATGCTCACTGGGATAGCTCTCTGAGCAGCAGCTGTGGGAAGTAACCCCTGCCACAGAGGCCAAGTCAGGGAAACCAAAGGCCCTTCCGGCAGAAAAGAGGAGAGTATAGAGGAGCAGCTGGCCACTTACGGACTCCAGGCCTCTTTACTAAAGGCACTCTTATGTGGGAACACCTAGGCCTGGCCTTTTGTTTCATGAAGATTCAAAAGTACTTACATTATCAACCCCTTGGCAATCAGCCTCCCAAAAAGAAGTACTTATGGCCAATAGAGGAAGATGCAAGGAAAGAAAAGTGCTGAATATGGTGAATTCCTTATAATCTTTACTTCCTTTATCCCATGCCCACAAAAAACTTCTGTTGTCTACAGTCACTGAAAGGAGAGATCCTTTCATAGCTTCCTGAAGAGCAGATAAGGGGAAACCTCTTTATAAGAAAGAGGGAATACACAGCAAATAACTTCCCAGATCCAGCATACATTGGTCCCAAGTTCCTACTTGATGAAACCACTGACCCATGTAGGGTGACCAGTGGGCCTGGTTTAGCCCGGACTTTCCAGGGTTCTGCCATGAAAAAGTCTCATGGGCCAGGGAGCCCTTCAGTCCCAGGCAAACCGGGATAGTTGGTCACTCTAAAGTCATGGTGCTTTATTCGTACCAGTCCTGTGCTTATCTCACCCTCAAGGAGAAACAACCCATGATTCTACTCTCTGAATTTTCTAATGGCCTATCGAATCTGCAAGCTCATTTGACCTTTAACTATAGTCTGGTATTTGAGGAAGTATGACTCCCCCAACCCTCATCCTCCAGGATATGGAGATACCAATACATGGCATGTGGAGACCTGGGTCACAGAGCATCCCCCAAGATCACATAGCCAGTGGTAGACTAGATAGAATCTGGGTTGTCTAATTCAGGAGGCTCTAGTCACTAGACCAGGGTTTTTCAATCTCGGTACTATTGACATTTTAGGCAGGTAATTTTTTGCTGTGGGAGGCTGTCCTGTGCATCATAGGATTTTAGTCACATTCTTATCTCTGGCATCCCCCACCCCAGTTATGACAACTAAATGTGTCTGCAGACATTGTCAAACGTCCCCTCGGGGGTAAAGAGTCACCCTGCCAGAGAATCACTGCCTTATCTGGAAATTTCCAGTGTCCTGTTTTTTCTCCTCCTATTGCCTACTACAGGAAAATATCAAATTTTATTTTGGCCTCAGGCAGATTATAAGAGTGGTGTCAAGTCACCTAATGGCAGGAGATACTACACTCAGCCAATTCTCAGTTTGCGCACCAGCAGGAAGAGTTTATGCTCTGTGTTACCTGTGGCCGTACAGTGCCCAGTAAAGCAAGTGCCAGGGTTTTCCTCCTCACTCCAATGCTTATTATTTTTTGTCTTAGCATCCTAGGAGACCTAGGACTCTGACTAATGCTAACAGATCCCTAGATACCATTCCTCCTCTGCTGCACTGCAGAATGTGGCATGCTGGGTTTGAGTTAGTTTGGAGTTTGCTGGTTATCCAACCTACTCCTCTCCAGAAAGAGCAAAGAGCAGAGGGCCAAGATGTTTACAGGAAAATAGAAGGATTCATACAATGACTACATGTGTCATTTTCTATCTTAGTGCATTCTTTGCAGGAGAAAGGAGTAATAATAGCTCTTCTTGGTGCCTTGAAGATACTCTAAAAATAAATAACAGAAGCAAAGCATTAAAAAGACAAGGGGTTCAGGAAACTCATCCAGTCTGAAAATGGTCCAAGTCAATATGTTTCTATTTCTAACAAGCCTTAACTTCATTTGAGAGAAATGAAAACTTGGCAGCTAAACCAAAGGGCACTCTCTATCTACTTGGCTTTACAGCAGAAGAGTCACAGAGTAGAAATTCCAAACACACTAAGTGTCACTGGAGACAAGTCTGATGACTACCCTATTTACTTGTTTAACAGTTGCCATGACAAAATGGCCACACCTAGACTTTTGGATCAAGAACACGCAATTCTCTGATCCCAAATGCCTGTGACGCATGTGACCGCTGACTGTCTTCCTGTGAATTTAGAGGGGAAAAAAAAAGGAAGGGAGGAAGGGAGGAAGGGAGGAAGGGAGGAAGGGAGGAAGGAAGGAAGGAAGGAAGGAAGGAAGGAAGGAAGGAAGGAAGGAAGGAAGGAAGGAAGGAAGGATATACCCATGTAAACATGGGAAATCAATTTCACCTCCAATCAGGTTGGGGTAGCCCTGGAGAATGACACAAAGGTCTGGCACAACTCAGCTAGAGAAGCAGCCCTGGAAGGTTTTCGCTGCACAACTGAAATATTCCCTGTCAGGAATTTCTTTGGTGTGCATGTGTTTTAATTATAATTAATGAAACATGGCTTGGGGAAGAACCACCACCACCACCACCTCCCAGTGCATGAAGAAACACCCATCAGCAACAGGCATCGCATGCCTGAAGCGCCTGTTATTTCAGAACAGTGTTTTTTTTTCCCAAGCCCAAAACCTGCACCTTCACTGAGGTTTGGCCTTTATGAAACTCCAGGGAGTCGATGCAAAGCTCTCTGCTTGAACTGGTCCCTCATATTACAGGCATTTAGGACTCCATGCTTCCTTTAGCACTCACTCTAGTCTCAAATAGGTAGGCCAATCCGAGAACTGATGTAAAACCTTGAACCAAAACTGCTTTCCAACACGTGCATATTAATGGTGCAAGGCAGGCTGGGTTCTTTGCCGTTGGGTTTGGGGGTCCCTGGTTTGCTGCAAATGGGATCAGTTGTGCTGGTGACCTAAGCCTCGACTGGCCTCTAGCTAGCACAGTTGAAAAGGGACCTTGTTTTTGAGAAATTGTTTTTGGCTCATTCAGGTTTGAAAATAAGAGCGTAAAAAAAGAGATGGGTGGAGGCACCCCCAAAGGGGACCATGCACTGTCCTCAACCTCAGCTCAGTTCTTCTGTTGCTGACACGGCTATGGCCACGAACTGCCAAATGCTGCTTCCCTCTGCTTGTTAAAGAGCCAGGCAACCCAGCTGATTTACCGAGTAGAGCTCATTCAGGACCTTCATCAAATCATCTTGGAGCTGCTGGCCGACTTCTTTACTCTGCAAGGAAAGAGGAATGAAGGTTAATTGGGAAGCAGGAGGAGGAAGGAGGGGACAACAAAGGCAAGAGCAGCACTGGCTCTACAAATAACACAGACTCAATTAAGGCCCATTATTTAATCTAGCAAATCAGATAACCACTCCGATCAGACCCAATTATGGTCAGATTACTCAAAGAGTTTTAATAAAATGAAATGTGCCCCCTCTATAGCCTAGCAAAGGCAATAGTGTGGAAGGAAAATGGGTTGTAGCCTTTGATTTTTCAATTAGTCCCCAAAGAACAGGCCTGAAAGCCACAATCCTAACTAGCAACTGTTGTTAGGTGGAACAAGTCTTGGACACTTGTAGTCAAGCATGTCTGAGAACTGTGGAGGAACAAGTAAGGTATAAAACAGGATGAGATCAGAAGATGTATATAAACATCTAAGGTCTTCAAAGTACCCAACTAAATAGGAATCTTTAAGCAGGAAGAAGTTAGGACTCTTATTTACTCTCTCTCTACCCCAGGGCAGTGGTACCTCAACAAAGATTGGTTGTGCGATTAGCTACAGCGTTACTTGATTCTGGTAATATATGTTAAGGGGCTGCCAACCAGTTAATCCTGAGTAGTTGCGGCTCTCAGGTTCTTAGCTGCTGCCACTCAGAACTGGTATCTAACTAAACAGAGAGAACAGGCGAAATAGAGAATGAGGAAGCAGAAAGGAAGAGCCACGCCTTCTATACTGTTTTATGCCAAGCCCAAAAGAGCAGGGAATTAAACTGATTGGCATTATTGGGTCTCTGAGAAGGGAGCCCTCGTTTTATCTTCTCGCAGCTCCCTTTAGTTCCTTTCTACTAAACATCAGATACCAACAATGCCCTTCTACCAGAAGGTATAACGCTACCACCAGCCCTGCTCAGCTCCCAGGCACATAAAGGTTTTGCATGTCAGACACATAATCACTTAAGATCTTGCTGTTTTCAAGATATGTGGCTTTAAGAATACTTGCTTTCTTACTACAAAAGGAGTAAGTTTAGTTATACATAAAACTAGAAAATTACACATATAACTTATCACTTAAATATATGTTGTAAACATTTCCTTACACATTATTATTTTTCTATAATACCACAATAGATTATATTGATGTAGCTCCTATTCTTGGACATTTACTTTGTTTACAAATTCTTACGATAAAACATGCTGTATTAAATTACTTTGTACATAATCTATGCCTACCTTTCATTATTTCCTACTAGAAGTAACATTGCTGAGTCAGACTATTTACTTATTTATATCATTAAATTGTCTTTGGAAAAAAAACTGTACCATTTAAAATACCACCAGAAATTTATAAGAATGCTATTTCACTTTTTTGTCTGGACAATTTGATACGGTACCCTACTGTAATTTGCAGTCCTTTGATTCCAGTGATCCTGAACTTTAAAAAAATATACATTTTATTTATTTATTTTTAGAGAGAGGGGAAGGGAGGGAGAAAGAGTGAGAGAGAAACATTGATTGGCTGCCTCTTGCACACCCTCAACTGGGGACCTGGCCCACAACCCAGGCATAGGCCCCGATTGGGAATCAAACTGGAGACCTTTCAATCCACGAGCTGGTGCTCAATCCACTGAGCCACACCAGCCAGGGTGGGCCTGAAGTTTAAAAAAAAGTATTTTACCAGTCATTTTCAGTTTTTGTTTATATGCTGTCATTTTTCTATTATGGAATCAAGTATGGAATATAACATATTTGACCTTTGTCGTGAGTTGACATTAATTTTTACACCCAGCACTACGGAAAACAGTGGAAGGAGACCTGAATTAGCAATCACAAGAGTCTTCTATTCCGAGTTCCATCACCATCAAGGAGTAACTTTGGACAACTGAGTTTATCTCCCTAAGCCTGTGTTTTCCTTTCCATAAAATGAAAGTCTTTGACTTAAATACTCTTTAAGGTCTTTTCCAACCTCTGTCATTCTATGATTCTTTATGATCTTTTGTCTGGCTTCTTGAGTCTGTGTTAGATTCAAACATCACCCATTTCGGGCTATGGCTGGTTGGCTTTACTCCATAGAGCGGAAAATTATCAGGGACCAAGATGCTCTATAAAATGGATGGCTTCAGGGCTGGCCAATGCTCAATTTACCATTCCCAATGCCCTCAGCCAGTGGGAGAAGCCACAGGAGGAAATGTGTTTCATCTAGGAGCTCACATGCCAGCCTCTCCTTCCCATAGCAAGGACAGCTGAGCTCCATTGAAGCAGCAGAGGTCCAAGGAGGTGAAGGGAGGCAAAATGACTCACCAACCAGCCCCAGAGTCAGCAACAAGGCCAGGAAGTAACCATGATTATCACTTCCAAGAGCCCTGCCCTCCCACCTCCGGACCAACTCCTCCTGCCAGTCTCCCACCCTCCCTTACCACCTCTGTATTAAATGGCAGCGATTACAGGAGAAAGCTCCCAGTTCTCTACCTTGTTGCTTACCCATGATTTAAATAACTTAGCCCCCAGAGGAGGGGGGGCAGGGTGGGGAGAAAAAACACATCCAATAAAACAGCAATTAAGCCCAGGCAGATGTTTCCTTTCATGTACTACCGATTAGCTGGAAAAGGACTGGCTCAACTATTATCCCTGTTTATTTGAACAGGCTGCTGAAGGGATCCTGACTTCAGGCTCCCCTCTGGCTGTGGGCTGGGCTGGGGACACACGTGTAGCTAGCCCAGTTAAAGTGTGTGATAAAGCCGCCAGCAAGCCGCCAGCAAGCCGCCAGCAAGCCCCCAGCAAGCGCCCAGCAGGCCGGAGCAATACTGACTCATGGAGAGAGGCAGGAAATAGCCAATGCTTCTCCTTTCACAGATGAGAAAGGCCACCCATTTTCAATTTCAGAAACCTTAACTGCTTTGGTGGCAAGCATGGCCCCAGTGTCCCAAGAAGGGCTTCCATGCTGGCTGCTCTGAAGGGGTTGTCAGAGCGGAGGAGCTATAAGGGGACCCCACCCAAAGACAAGGGGGACATTTATTCCTGGGAACAACAAAACCTGCTGAGACCATGTACATGACAATGAAGACTGTGGAGCCTTTCCCTTCTCTGTTAGAAAAGCAAGAGGTTTTTAGGCAGGGAAGAAAGAGAATTGACAGAGCAGTCTTTGTGTGCTATCGCACAGCCCGCATCTCTCCTTTAAAATTTCTTGGAATAGAATGAGTCATCTAAACATTGCAGGAAACCAACTAGAAGTTGAGGGAAAAAATTACTTTGGGTGAAGTTTTTTTCTTAAATGTTTGCATAGTAATCTTTCCTTGAAAAAAAAAGATGCCTAAATTTAGAAAAGAGATGTGACACAATTAACAAAGCTGGTCCTGTGGGATAGGAAGTGCAATGGCGTGCTCACGCAGTGATCTTTTATTTTGAAACTCACCACAACCCCTTGGCCAGAGTGTGTTTCAAGGGGGGCCCCCACTCTGCCTGCTGCTGGGGTGGGGCTGATCGGAAGGCAGTGAGATTGCAACAGCTCCTGCCAGCTGTATGCTTACAAAATGGGTAGGGAATCCTCCTTTTCCAACAGATAACAGCATAGAACAACAGAACTGAAACGCTCAGCCTCATTTCCGCAGGCTAAGGTTCCAAAGCCGCCTCACTCACCAAGTAGCAGACATGGAAGGAACCATGAGGTTTACATGGTGTGGTCTGCTGGACACCAGGCTGGTCACTCATCTTAGCATTGATGCACTTCCTGAGCTTGGATGGGTCTGCCTATTAGCATTTCCCAAAGAACACTGATTATGGAAAGGTTTTAAAGCCAGTCCTCATCAGGGAGATACTACAAAGCTGTATTATTCAATGGGCACAATAGTACTCCCTATTTGTATGAAAGAAAAAAACAAGAGGAAGGCATATCTCTGCCATGTGGTGAGAGCTAATTTCAGGCCAGCCCCAAGGCTGAGTCTGTCAGCAGGTAAAAACAGTAGGGTCATTTAGTTCTTTGTCGATGAGCCTGTGTCAGCAGTTTTCAAAAAAAAAAAAAAAAAAAAAAATATTGAAGGGCATAGATCTCCTTCCATCAGTGCTAGCACACCTTCCCCAATCCAAAGATACTTCTGAGACCAACTGTTAAAAAAACCCAAACAGTTTGAAATTGAATTTACATTTATAGATTTCAGAGGAAAAGGACACGAGCCTTACATGAACCTCTGGCAGCAGAAGCACCACCACATGTAGAGTGACATTCTCCTTCAGGGGCACTCACTCACCACTTCAAAGAGGCCAAGTTTCAAGAGCTGGAGGTTTGCCTGAAATGCTTTTGGTGGGGAGGGCAGCGCTAAGAGGAGCAGCTGTCTGGCACTGTCCTCTCTCCAGCCCAACTCAGTGTATCAAAATAGGTGGTACAGTGTGAGGCCGTCAGGTGTAGGGGGTACTGATCCTGGAGGTGGGAGCCCAGGAAGGTCTTCTGGATTCCCCCTTGGCCACACTACTTGTGTATGTGCAGAAGGACTCTCGATGCGGCGTTTACTCACTGATTAATATACCACACGATGGTTCCAGAAAAGCTGTGCTAAAGTTATGACTTTATACTCTGGGGCGCCCAAAGTAGTACAAAATACAAATACACTGAATTGCAAATTTTTTATACAGAGGTAGGCTGGGAACTGCCACAAGAGGGATACCTGAAGTGTTTTTGCTTTTTAATAGAGCAGGATTTCAAAAGATACCTTTTTAAAACTGCAATCCAGAATAATGTGTTTACAATAGTACTTATTACGTGCAGTGCATTCGGATATTTCCTATCCTTCTCTCTTCTATTTTTTTGTTAATCATAACTCACCAAGTTCACTTTACAATTAATTAATGAGTCATACACGTGTTTAAAAGACTGGGTACACTGTAATTGTGGAATTAATAAAGAAAATAATGGGCCAGAGACTGGAGCCCACCAACCAAGACAGGTGCTAAATAACATGCCCTCTCAAGGTGACTGAGGCAGGTTCAGTGACTAGACCTCGGCAAGGGGGAAATGCTGGATTTTAAGGAGTGAGCAATAAAGAGTTTGTTGTCAAATAGAACATCTATTACGTGTCAAGCACTTGTGGTTTGACTGGAAATATAGCAGTATACAAAACAGATAGTTTAAAAGTTTATAATCTACTGGAATGGATGTATGTTAATCTGTTGTCTGAGGACATGACTCTTCCAATCTCAGTCAGTACCAGAAATGGAACTTAAGTTAGTTTTCTGTTCAAAAATCAACTTTTTTTCTATCTCGGCCAAGAGGTTTCCACAATCGAGCTTGCCAGAAACAAAATTTGATTTCAAAAAAAAAAAAAAATCTAGCTATTACACAGCAAATCTTTTTTCTTTGAATTTGCCTTTCTAAGTTATGAATAGATATTTCAGGTTATAATGATACTGCTTTGTATAAAAGCAGTCACATTTCATTTTTAAAGAATGCCTTTAGCTTGTCAGCACCATAAAAATTAATCTTACCTGTAGCTCTTTTACTCAAAAGGGTAGCCCTGGCTGGTGTGGCTCAGTGGATTGAGCACTGCACTGCGAACTGGGAGGTCACAGGTTTACTTCCTGTTCAGGGCACATGCCTGGGTTGCAGGCCAGATCCCCAGCTGGGGTGGGTGAGAGGCAACTGATCAATCTTGCACATGTTTCTCTCCCTCTCTTTCTCCTTCCCTTCCCCTCTCTCTAAAAATAAATAAAATCTTAAAAAAAAAAAAAAAAGGGGGGATGGGTATAGTTAAGCTCCCCCTGTGACAAGTAATATTTAAAAGAAAATGTCAGAATCCGACACAGTCTGAAGGTTTAATACTTGTCTCAGAATTTGCCTTCTGAAACATAACTGGTTTCACAATTAGATTCCTGTTTAATTATCTGAAGAACTTAGTCAAAAAAAAAGAAAGAAAAGAAAATCCCAAAGCTAGTAAATTAGGAAACCATCTAAATAAAACTAATAAAAGAGAGAGGTTTTAACTTTTAAAGCATCTTTCTGTCTCCCACGGGCCTAGCCCACTGCTGAGCACATAATAGCCATAAAATAATCAGTTGTTGACTCAATTAGATCACACTTTAGTATAGACACTGAGCTTTCACATACCATTATGAATAGAATAATATAGCTGTGTTTTCCTTGTATACATTATTAAGAGCGAAAATTCCATCAAAAGTCATCCACATGAACTCCCCTCAGGTTATAGCTCACAGATGAGCCTAAAAAGCTGAAATGACTTTTCCAGGGTCACCCAGCTATTCGGTACCAGGGGTGTCCAAACTTTTGGTGTCTCTGGGCCACACTGGAAGAAAAGGAGCTGTCTTGGGCCACACATTAAATACATAAACACTAACGAAAACTGATGAGCAAAAGGAAAAGGTTTTCAGTAAATTTACAATTTTGTGTTGGGTCACATTCATAGCCATCCTGAGCCGCAGGCTGGATGCCCCTGAACCCTGTCTAAGACCACATGCAATATTAGAAGAGGGTAAAACAGGCAGGCTCTAGAACAGGACTTGAATCCTGCTTCCATCCCTCAATTGTATGACTCTGGGTAAATTATTTAACCACTCTATTCCTCAGCTTCCACATCTGTAAAACAGGATAATAATGAGGTAATCCATGTAAAGTGCTTAACACAGAATCTAACACCTGCTATGCTCGATAAATGTTAGTTATTATTAATGTTAGAACCCAAACCTTTCAAAACCACTTGAGTGCTCTTTTCACTACACTATCCTGCCTTTCCTGATGTACCCTCAAAACATGTTTATGATCATATGGGACGGTTACTGGAAGCTAATCCCCACACAGGAATGCCACTAAATCCCTCCAGTGGAGGGGCTCCATCAACCTTCAGAAAATAAGAATCTGGTTTTCCTTATGCCTGCTGCTGCACAATCTATTGTTTTCCCCAAATTTAGTAATAAGCAAAGTAACAATCATTCTGTAAGAAATATGCAGTTTTCCTGAGGAGGGGAAAAAAGCAAAAGCAAAAACAAACAAACAAAACCAGTAGGTGTTTGGCAGAAAGGAAGAAATTGCGTAGGTGGGAGGAAGTACAGAAAGAAAATAAGGAGGATGGAATTACTTTCTATCCCTCCAAGTAGATTAAACAGAAAAGATCCTTCTCAGCTGCACACCTGGGACTTGTTTCAACTGAGTTCATACTTTGCATGCCTAGAGGTGAGAACTCTCTACAGACGAGGTCAGGGAAAACAAGGACTGCCCGTTACCAACTGCTGGTTTAATGAAATCCAGGAGCTTTCTCTGCTTGGATAGTTGTTTCTGAAAGCCATTTCCTTAAGGTTTTTCCAGAAATTCTGGAATGTATGAGCAGTCAGACTTGATAACCCACCATAATGCTAGTGGCCCTGGGAGAAAATCCAATCTTTGGCATGATAGCGAATTCCATGGAGTCATCTCTTACCTTCCATGGATTCTCACTATGCTCTGTTAGCACTGACCTGAGCCACTTGTCAGGGAAACGCATAATTCGAACAAGACTGAGTCCCACTGGGCTGGGTCAGGAAAGAGCTCTGCTCTCCCAAGGCCTCAGATGGCACAGTCTGAAACACAATCCTGTAACAATCTGAATGTGCTGCCATGGTTGTTTCAATCTGCTGGAATGGCCATTTCTAATACTAAGAAAATAAGTTGAAAACAACACCCCTTAATAGGAGAGACAATCAAGTCTGAGGCTTCATTTCTTGAATCACTACTGTGATCCTTTTCTTGGCCAATTTCAATCTCTAACTCTTTTGGATAATGATTTCAATGGGAGCGTAATCATGTCCTCAGGTCCTGATCTCTAGTGCCAAAGCATTTCCTGAGGTTATGTTGAAGGTGAGTGCTCACTCATCTCCCAGGCAGGACACTAACAGGATAGAAATCATGTCTAGGTGACCGTGGCACCCTTGGGTAGACTGGGGCACAGGAGACAAGACACAAAGGCAAACAGGCAATATGAGAGCGCAAATCTCTCAGCAGTTGTAAAATGAACTCTGGAGGAAACAAAATCAATGGTTTGAAACTAGGCAAGAAGGGAAAAAAAATAGAGCCAGATGATAAGGTTCTTGTAAGCATATGCTTTCCTGCAATAAAAAATACCAGGAGCTGGGGATGAGAAGAATGCCCGTGTGGCTCCCAGATGGCTGGGAGGAGAATGGAAGAACAGGAGTTAAAAGAGCTCATCTGAAAATTTGGCAGCATGAACACAGGCGGGGGGTGGCCCGGGAGAAAGTTAAACAGTCAGCAGCACTGGTACCGGAAATACCAAGGGCACTGGGAAAACTGCTGATTAAGTACTTTAAAAAAGAGGAACCCAGCAGCAAAGTCAATTCATTGAGGGATCTGTGTAGTTTTAGAACTTTTGGAGTTGCCTTAGAATCCTACTGTCAAGGGAGAAAAAGAGGTCCCAGGAGGTTCCGTGATGGAGAGAGCATGCTCTTAACACTCCAGGTGTCAGTTGGACCCAAGAGGAGCATAAAGCCAATTCTGGGAGACTGGGTGGCGTTCTTCCCTGGCAGAGAGTTAGGATGCTTTCCTCCGGGGCTGGGGTGGAGATCTGAGTCAGGAGAGTTTTCTCCAGCTCCAGTGGTGGTCCGCAGCCTTCTGTCCTTGTCCACACTATTGTCCACGTGTGCGGCATGTAGCCACTCCCATCAGTCAAGGTCCACATACAGTTAACAAAATCTATATCCTTGGAGAAAGGCACCTTCCCTCTTGCTAGCACTTTATCCCAGTGAAAAACCATTTAAGTGTGAGATGGGAAATGTTCAGAGTTTGGATTGGTGATTTCCAATCTCCAGCTCTGATTTCTCACGCAGGAGCATCAACATTTCTTCTTCAAGTCAGGCTCTATAAATGCTTCAGGTACACTGGGAAAGAATGTGTATCTGGCTGCAGTTGGCAGGCATAGTGCCCATATATGTTATTTAGGCAAAATGATTTTTTTTTGTTCTAGTTGTTTAATCATCCACTAAATAAAATGGGTATATTAAATCTCCCAGTGGGGTTGATGATTGTCTATTTCTCCTTTTAATTCTGCCCATTTTTGATTTATATACTTTAGAATTGTTTTTAAGTATATATCTCTTCCTGGTAACCTTCCTGAATCTTTAATTATTATGACATGTCCCTCTTTATCTCAAATGATACTTTTTGCATTAAAATATACTTGGTCTGATTTTATCAGAGCTCTCTTTTTTCCATCATTTTGTTTGAACTTTTCTATATCCTTGTATTTAAGGTGTGTCTCTTCTCTTATAAGCAACGTATATTTCACTTTTGTTTATTTAAAATCTGTCTGATAATCTGTTTTTTAATTTTATATGACTCCATTTACACTTGCCATTACTGATAAATTTAGGTTTAAATGCATCCACTGGCTATATGCTATTTGTCCTACCTGTCTCTATAGTTCTTTTCCCTCTAATTTTTTTTTACCTTTTTCTTTCCACCTAAAAAAGTTCAGTGAAAGTCAATCTTTTTACTATATTCTATATGTTTTGACAAACACAGAGTCTGCAACCACCACCACTATTAAGACACAGAACAGTTTCATCATTCACCAAAATCTGCCCCTTTCCTTTGTGAGTTGAACTCCTCCACCCTGAACTACCTGAAGCCACTGCAGTGCTCCATATCCCTATAGCTTCCCCCTCTCTTGGACTGGTAGAGGTACTATTTATCTAATAGTAACCTTAAATTACAACATATGCCCTTGATTTGCCAAATCTAATATAAATTAATACTCTTTTCCACTTTCTGGACAATACCTTTAGACCTATATCCCCGACCCCGTCTAGACATAGATTCTATTGTTGCCATTTACATTAATTTTATATACAGGGGTGGGAAAAAGTAGGTGTACAGTTGTGAGAATGTGAAACACAGAGTTCATTCTTGTATTGTTATTTATTAACTTGTATTTTCCCATATGAATAACTGTAAACCTATATTTGCCCATCTCTGTATGCTTAAAACCCCCATATTAGATTTCTTTCTCCAACCCACAGACTTTATTCAGATTTCACGCATTGTTCTACTTGTCCTTGCAATAAAAATTTTTCAGGTTCAGGGTCCAATCCAAGATCACCTGTTGCCTTTCAGTTGTCATGTCTCTTTAGACCTCCTCCATCTGGATCAGTCTTGGTCTTTCTTTGTCCTCTCGGCTTTGATATTTTGAAGAGTTGGGGCCAGTTATTTTGTGGAGTGTCCCTCGATTTGGGTTTGTCTGATACTTTATTTGATTCCGGTTATGTATAGGTGGCAGGAATACCCCAGAAGTGACGCTCTGTTGTTCTCATTGACCCTACCAGGTGGCAGGCAATTGTGACCTGTCTCCACACTGGTGACGTTAACTTTTATCATCAAGTCCCGGACATGCCCTCTAAGTTTCTCTGCTGTAAACGTACTACTTTCCCCTTTGCAATAAGTAACTAACCTGTGAAGAGATTATGTGAAGTTATATGAATATCCAATTTCTTATAGTACTGTACGCTGATGGCTCTTGCATGAATCACATTACTGTAATGATTGCCAGATAGTGATTTTTAGACTCTATCATTCTTTCTGCATTTATTAATTAACATTTTACTGTAAGGGTCTTCTCTCCTTCTCCCTTGGTTTTTTACTTCTGTCAATATGAATACATGGATTCTGATTTTATTCAATGGGTTATAATCCATTACTGTCATTACTTATTATACCCAATGAGTAACAATGATATTAAAGAGAAGTGGAAAAGAATCCAAGTAACTTAGCTATAGTACTTTGGCCCCCTTCAGGCTGAAGATAAAGGGATGAAAAGAACTGCAAAGAAAAATGAAATTCACAGGTTAGTAGGTTTATCGCTAACAGTGGTGTTGGGTGCAGTAGTTCTGAAAGAAGTTTATGGGTATTGTAGAACTGAACAAGGGAGTAAACATATTGACTTTTTTGGGAGCCAGGCTTCTCACAGTGAGAGAAAAGAGCTACGAATATAAAATAGTGAAAGGCAAAAATGACATGAAATGGCAACTTTTCCCATTCTATTCACCGAAAGGACATGAGCAATGACATCTCAATGGCAATGAGCACACCCAGTTTCCAGATCTCCGGTTCTACTATCATTCCCCACTGAGAAGAAACAGGGGTCCTTAGCAAAATGGCTGGGTCCAAGACTGGGACTTGGGGAGTAAGCCTGGACCATCTTGGGCCGAAGTAAGAATATGCTCAAAGAATTGCAGACACAGGAGCCAGCTTGAAGGAGCTCCCACTGGTTAAATCTGGGACAATCTGAGTATCAAAATCATATCTTTCAGTTCATTAATTTTTTATTCAGTTTTGCCTCACCTGCTGTTTAATCTACACATCAAGCTCTTTATTATAGTTACTATCTATTTCAGTACTAAAATTTGTTTGAGTCTTTTTTTTAATATGGAGATAAAATTCACATATAATTCACCATATTAAAATGTACAATTCAGGGGTTTCTAGTATATTCACTAGGTTGTGCAAAAATTACCACTAATTCCAGAACATTTCATTACCCCAAAAAGAAACCTCATACATGTTAGTAGTCACTCCAACCACTAATCTACTTTCTGCCTCAATGGAACAACCCATTCTGGAGGTTTCCTGAAAATAGAATCATGTGTCTGACTTTTTTTCTTTTTGTGTATGTTTCTGACTTCTTTCACTTAGCATACAGTTTTCAAAGTTTGTCCATGTTGTAGCATGTATCAGTACTTTCTTTTTATGGCTTAGTAATACTTTATTGCATGACTTTATTTGCTTATCTATTTTATCGTACGATTTTATTTATCTATTAATTAGTTGATGAATATTTGGATTTGTTTCCACTTTTTGGTTATTATGAACAGTGCTGCTGTAAACATTCATGCATAAGTTGTTGTGTGAGCATATTTCCAATTCTGTTTGGTATAGATCTAGAAGTGAAATTGTTGGGTCACTGGGTAGCTTTCTGCTTGTTTTTTGCATAAGTTGCCTAAGTTTTTAAAGAACTGCCAAACATTTTTTCAGAGCACTGAACCATTTTACAATCCCACCAGCAATGTATGAGGGTTCCGATTTCTCTACATCCTTGCCAACACTTTTCTTCTTTTTCTTTTCCAATTATAGCCATCCTAGGGGGTAGCAAAATGGCATTTCATTGTGATTTTAATTTGCCATTCTCTAATGACTAATAACATTGCATGTTTGGCCATTTGTATACTTTTTTTCTTTTTAATTGGGCTGTTTGTCTTTTGTTGTGATTTTGTAAGAGTTCTTTATATATTCTGGATAGTAGGCTCTTAACAAATAGATGATTTGAAAATATTTTCTTCCATCCTATAGGTTGTCTTTTCGTTTTTTAATAGTGTCCTTTTAAGTACAGAAGTTTACAATTTTGATAAAGTTCAATTTATGTGTTTTTTTCTTTTGTTGCTTGTGCTTTGGTGTCATATCTAAGAAATCGTTATCTAATCCAAGGTCACAAAGATTTGTAACTATGTTTTCTTCTAAGAGTTTTAGCTCTTACATTTACATCTTTGATCCATTTTAAGTTGTTTGATTCTTTTTTATAGTTTTCAGTTATTATTATTTGATTTCATACACATATTAAACATAAAGTTTATCTGATAATGATTACATGGAGTCTGTTGTTTTTCCTAGCAGCACTATATATACAAAAGAATGAGAGAGCAAGAGAGATTAGGCCTAGGACAATAGTATGTTCCACCAAAGATGATTTAAATTTGCATCTAGCCCTGGCTGGTGTGGCTCAGTGGATTGAGTGCCAGCCTGCGAACCAAAGGGTTGCTGGTTCGATTCCCAGTCAGGGCACATGCCTGGATTGCGGGCCAGGTCCCCAGTACAGGGTGCGTGAGAGGCAACCACACATCGATGTTTCTCTCCCTTTCTTTCTCCCTCTCTCCCCTTCTCTAAAAATAAATCTTAAATTTTTTTTTTCATCTACCCACTATCCTAGATCACCTTAATCCAGTTAGAGATTAAGATAATTTAAAGGTAGACTTTAGTCCCAGTGGGACTACTGAGGTCTATTTCTGATTCACCACTCTAAGCTATATCCCTGTGGGGTCCCAAAGCCTGAGGAAGTTTACCAGGGCTCCCACTCCTTTGCCTTGAATCAGCTTCTTGGACCTCAGTGTCTTTTCTAGAGTAGCAGATACCTCTTGGGGAAAAACACCTCCAAGGGAGCAGAAGGGCTGGTCTGAATTACTTAAGCTGTCATTTGTAGAAGCACAACTCAAAGCTTAAACTTTGAAGACAGAATTTTATGTTTATGTGTAGCCCACACCAGGCCCACACCAGTGCAATGTTGGCTACCTAGTAACTACTAAAATATGCTTTGTATGAAAGAATGGATACTGGTGAAAGTGAAGGCTTATCACATTTATGTTTTTCTTTTAAAGATTTTACTTATTTATTTTTAGAGGAGAAGGGAGGGAGAAAGAGAGGGTGAGAAACATCGATGTGTGAGATACACGGATTGATTGCCTTCCACACGCCCCCAGCTAGGGACCCGGCCTGCAACCCAGGCATGTACCCTGACTGGGAATTGAACCGGGGACCCTTCAGTTCGCAGGCTGGCACTCAGTTCACTGAGCCACATTAGCCAGGACCACATTTATGTTTTAAAGTTACTCATTTCCCAAGGACATGGTAACCAAAGTATTCTGGTAAAACAAAAGAAAAGAAAGCCTGAGGTTTTAAATATGGTTCCTTATTACTTCCTTACGGGCTTTTCAAAAACCACAATCAAAAGGCAGGAGGGGGCTGAATCTACCTACTATAAAGGGCACTGTGAAATCAGCTGTAGTTATTGAGAGTCCAGATTCAAACCACAGGCATTCACTGGTGACCCAAAATTCACCAAATGCAGAAATTACACATAGAATTCTAAAAGTGAGCACATATTAAAGTCTTACGTGGGGCCATTTGGGAGTCGAGGAAGGGGTGGCCATCTAGTTCCGGGGATCTGTGTGAGAATGTCAGCTTCGCCAGCTATCCCAAATTATCAAACAGCACACCCTCTTTTCCTAAGTGGCACTAGTAAAAATGGAAAGAAGTACTCACTGACTTCTACTTCTCCCGTAAGTGGCCATATGCTGGTTTTTCCTTCATGATATGTCTGACATCTGTCTCCGTTTCATTCGTCCTGCCGCTGCTGCTACATTGCAGGCCCTTCTTATCCTGCCCCTGGATTAGAGGCCCAACCTTTCTGAAACAACAGCCCTATTATATCATTTTCCTATGAATAAAACCCTCCATGGTTCCCAAATGGTCTCAGAATAAAGTTCAAACTCCTTGGTCAAGCATT
Source organism: Pteronotus mesoamericanus (assembly GCF_021234165.1). NCBI lineage: Eukaryota > Metazoa > Chordata > Mammalia > Chiroptera > Mormoopidae > Pteronotus > Pteronotus mesoamericanus. The sequence goes on from NW_026555326.1 coordinate 4,875,104, forward strand.
CAGGGCTCTTTTCAGCTTTGTTTCGACTACTTTGTTCATAAATACTCTGATTTAACTAAACTATTTTTCTCACCACCCTCTGAAGGATCCTCATCCATTCCTGTATTTCTTCTTTTGTCCTGAAGCCTGTTCCTTCCACATAGAATGTGCTTCCACTTCAACTCCCCCTCCACAGACGAACTTTTCTAATTATGAAATCATTTTCATTCACTAAAAACAAAGCTCAATTTTCACCTCTCCACTTTGTGCAGGTAAAGCATTTAGTATCATGCTTGGCATAGCTTAAATCTTCAAAATTCTTTCTTTTCCCCCTTTTAAAAAACTGTTCTGTTACAGTTGTCCCAATTTCCCCCATTACTCCCCCCTGCCCCCCCTTCCCCAGTCAGTCCCCCCCCCCCGTTGTCCGTGCCCACGGGTCATTTACACCTGTTCATTCATTAGACCCTTCCCCTTCTTCTCCCCTTATACCCCCTCCTCCTCTCCAGTCGCTCTCAGTCTGTTCCTTGCCTCCATGCCTCTGGTTCTATAAATCTTCAAAATTCTTTTCTGAAAAGTGAGTGGGTGTGGGGGGTGGTATAATTTTCAATCAATGGTGATATGGAAATTACATCTATTTTTTTTCAAAGATTAAATTGTGCCTTACCTCACACTATGTACAAAAATTGGTGTTATGGAATTGGCTTGGAGACCATAATGTGAAAGACAAATCTATGAATTTTAGGTAATACAATGGAATATCTTCAAATCCTACGTGCAGGAAAGGTTTTCTTAAAAATGGCAGAAAAAGCACTATCCATAAAGGAAAACAAATGCAACTACACCAAAATTATGAACTTTTAGTAACCTATAAAAATTGTGAAAAGTATAGACAAAGCTCAGTGTATAAGAATATATGTCTACACATATAACTAATAAAAGAGTTAATATTTGGAATGGGCACTCCATAAAAAATATATCTAAATGATCAATAACAATAAGAAAAGGCCCTCAAACTCATTAGTAAACAGGTAAGTACGAATGAAAACTAATATGACAATAGCTAAACTTAAAACAGTTAAAAGTAAAGTCTAAAATAAAAAATCTGACCAATACTAAATATTTTCAAGGATGTTGAAAATGAAACTTTCATACACTGCTGGTCGGGGTGAAAATTACTAAATCCACTTTGGAAAACAGTTCAGCATTATACAAAGGGGGATTGCCCCCCCCAAAAAACAGAATTTATAAATAATTGTGCTTTTAGTCTTACATGAATAAGTTATGTAAATGTCTGACCAATATGCTGTACACCTAAAACTAATACAATATTGAATGTCAGCTGTCATTGAAAAATAAAAAATAAATTTAAAAAAGCAACAGCATGGAGGAGATGATTGTTTACTAGAGGATAGTGAACTTTTTTAGTGCAGATTAGCAAGGGAGCTGAATAGCACTTCAGTTTTTCATGACTGGCAGGTTAATTGCATTGGTAGAACTACATCAGAACTTTGGGATTAATTTATGCATTTCAGGTTGGTCCTGACCCAAGACCAATTGCCCACCTGAGCTGGGCAGAAGATAGAATTGAGTGTTACGCTCCTTTTGCTCCAAAAGCTATGAAAGATACATTTCTTATAGTCTGGGGTCATGTTTGCTGGGATTAAAAAAAAAGTCCCTTCCTGAGTCATGAAACAATAGCCCTTTGACTGGCAAGCAGATGATGGAGGGAATGGGTTATAGGAGGGGGAACCTCAAAAAATGCAGAATTTATTTATTAAAAAATTGTGTATTTATTCCTACATATTTAAACTTCAGTAACCTTCAAAATTCTCTCCATTTGATGCAATACACCTATCGACATTTTTCCCACTGCTCAAAACAGTTTTTGAACTTGTCAATTTTAATGCCTTTTAGTATTTCTGCCGGTTTTTTTTGTGTCACCTCTTCCACACCAGCAAAATGTTTCCTTTTGAGGACTTTTTCCATCCGGGGAAACAAAAAAAGTTGCTCAGGACAACGTCAGGTGTATAGGGAGGGTCGGGTACAAGGTCATGCTGTTTTTGGCCAAACTGCTGAACACTGAACACAGATTGTAAATCGCCCATCATGAAATGGGCAAACACGTTGAAAGCAACTTGAAAAAAAATTCACTGACACTGAACACAGCCTCCCACAATAATGTCAGCTGGTACACTGATACAAATGGGTTCCTACAACACTCACCTAGTCCAATACTACAAGGAGCCTGCCCACCAGAAGATAATTCTGAGATTTTGGGGGTCCCCCCTTGTATGTCCCAGGCAGATATTATGACAAAATGCATCAGTAGTTAATGAGAGGTATTTCAACTCATATCCAAATCAGTTCCTCATATAGGTTATCAGCATTCCATAGGCCTGATTCATCTCCCCCTTGAATAGATTCGACTCCTTGGGGTCCACAAGGCTCAGGCTTCCGAGGATGGGCTGGATATCTCCAAATCAACTCAGGACAGGGGTGACAAGCAATGAGGCTGTCTTAGGGAGAAACCACATCATAGGAAAAGAACATTAGACTAGAAATCAGGTAACAGGGTGGGGCTCCTGGGTTCCAGGTGATGTCTTTATTTTCTTACTGGTTGAATTTCCTACCACAATTTTGAGATTCTCTTTTAGATATTGACTGTGTTCTACAGCAGCAGCTAAGGGAGGCAAATCTGAATTAGAATCTGATTCTTATCTAAGATAACTGAAGTTTTCAGATTTCACAAAATTGTGGGTGAGTGGAGTGGAGACTAGGGGACAAAGAACAGGCATAATTGTGACAGACAGCAAGCTCTCTTTTTTGTTCTGCATGCTAGAAACAGCGCCGATGAATAAACTCTATCCTTTTTCTTTTCCTTTGCTCTTTTCCCCCCTTGCTCTGAATGTCTGTGTACTTGCCTAAGAAAATATTTCACAAGCTCCAGAATATTTAGGATTAATTTAAAATTATAAGATGATATTACAAACCTAGTACACTCTTTCTGCCTAGGGTTTACACAAAAGGTTGACATGCTCCGTCTAGGAGACTCTGACCCCATCTCCTCAACTTGCTGGCTTCAACCCTACATATTTTGCTTCGAAGCTCTAATGCCACAAAGAATGCGGAACTGACGAGTCCACCCTATCTACAAGTTAGAAGGACATCTTGATTAAATTAGTGTCAAGGCAGGGTGGGGGGGGGTTGTGGAGAGAGAGGCAAAGTGACACAAAGGGTGTTTTGAGGAGCCTTGTATTGCCTGTGGAGAATGAATGTTCTCGTTAAATATGGCCATGACCTGCAGCTCCGCACATGCCAGAGACACAGCTCAATTGTCCCCAGGAGTTTGGGGGTGGGGATGACCGGGGGAGAGGCCAGCCCGCAGTCACACTCTTCATACCCAAGTCGAGAGGACAGCCTGTCATGGAAAGGCAGGAATGTAGGAAGGCACGTTGTTACTTTCTTTTTGCTATAACTGTGGTTTTTGGATCATGGTTGTTATTTGGAATGGGTCAGAAAATGGTTTCCTTTCCCCTGGGTGTTGGAACCTTCCCTCTGCTCCTCAGATCTCCTCTGGGTACTACGGGAACTCCTGAAAGCACCCATCAATGGTCTTAGGCCTCTTTCCCCTCCCTTCCTTGGGCTCTTGCTGCCGAAACTCTATAGGGCAGTGCCCCTATGACAATGCTCATTCTTGTCATTTACCACCATTCTCATCCCATTCATCCTGAAGTCCCAAGACCAAAGTGAAGAACAGATGGACTGTTGAAGGCTTCCACTGGGCCACCACATCAGCGGGAAAGCAGTAATTGGAAACCCCTTGGCTCAGTTCCGTCTGCACTATGGCCAGGATGCTGAATGAGACATGCGTTTGCCATTTGCCCTTTGAACTGCCAGCCATCCGCATACAGCAAATGAATTTAAAAGCTGGTTAAGTTTTGGATTTCCTCCCTCTAACCAGAAATCCCACGGCTTATTTTTATAGATCTCTGTATATTACTCTTTTTAAAAGAAGGAATCACCTTTTCAGCAGAATGTACCTGAGGGTTTACAAACTCATACATCAAGGATACTCTTTTGTCCTAACTAGTCCTCTCTTTCTTGCTATGAAAGTTTATGGCCTTTATCCTCTCATTTTCACCCAATAAATTATTATTGGGTGCTTACTATATGCAAGGCATTGTACAAGATGCAGAGAATACAAATAGGACAGAGTGGCTTTGAAGAAGAGATTATGATTTCAAATTCTAACTCTACCATTGACTAGCTATTCCCATGGATAAATTACTTAACCTCTCTAAGCTTTAGCATTTATAAAACGGAGAGAATAACAACTTCCTCATACGGTTATTACAAAGATTAAATAAGGTTATGTCTGTAAGTACACTAGGTAACTGTAAGCTACAATTACTATTTTTGTTAATTATTAATTACAGGATATAGTCCAGATCCTTCAGAAGCTTATGCTATAGTTGAAAGGGGAGAACATGTTTACCTAAATAGCACTAATCAAGACCGTGTAGATATGACAAGTGTCCCATAAATGCCATAGGTAATAATTGCTAGAGAATGTAGTACAGACAGTAGAGGAAGAGCTTGTATCCAGGTCAGTTGTTCAAGGAAGACCCATGAGCCAATGTGAGCAAAATCTCCATTCTTGCTTTTGTGATAGGTAATACTAATCAACTCCTCTTTTTTTCAGTTTTAAAAATTTGAAATATAGAAAATATATGTGTACAATAAATGAGTAATTGTAAACCAGACACCAAAGTAACTAACCATACAGGTCAACACGTAAAACTTTAGCACCTCAAAAGTTTCTGCTTCTCCCCGATTCACAACTTTCTCTTTTCCCCATACTATTCTATTTTTCGATAATCATTTCCTTGTTTTTCTTAAATTATATCCTCTGGGTATTCACCTCCAACCAATGTAGTTCAATTTTGCCTGTTTGTGAACTTTACAAAAGTGGAATCATACTGTATTAAGTCTTTTGTCTTGCTTCTTTTGATTGCCACCATTTGTGAGGATCATCTGTAGCTGTACCTTGTTTGTTTTCATTGCTGTAGGGTTCCACTTATGAATTCACCACAAGTTATTTATCCATTTTGTTATCCATGGGCACTTGGGTTGTTTTCAGTTTGGGACTACTGTGAACATTGTTATATGTGCACACTGCTACATACATGCCCAGATTTCTAGGGAATCTCCCTAGTAGTGGAATTGCTAAGTCAAAAAAAGTAGACCTATCTTCTTTTGTACTATACAAGGGGGGACCCTCAAAACATGGAATTATCTTGTGGAGGGCCGGCCCCATGTAATACAAGCTCCCCCCGTTAGGTGAGTGTTCTAGGAACCCATCTGTATCGGTCAGTGTACCAGCCGATATTGTTGTGAGAGGCTGTGTTCGGTGTCAGTGAATTTTTTTTGGAGTCTCTTTCAATGCGTTTGCCCGTTTCATGATGGGCGATTTATGATCCATGCTGAGGGTTCAGCAGTTTTTGACCAAAAAACAGCATGACCCACCTGCCGCACCCTCCCTGTTCACTCAATTTCACCTGAGCAACTTTTTTTCTTTCCCCAGATGAAAAAAGTCCTCAAAGGGAAACATTTAGCTGATGTGGAAGAGGTGACACAAAAAAAACCGGCAGAAATACTAAAAGGCATTAAAATTGACAAGTTCAAAAACTGTTTTGAGCAGTGGAAAAAATGTCGATAAGGTGTATTGCATCAAATGGAGAGAATTTTGAAGGTTACTGAAGTTTAAACATGTAGGAATAAATACACAATTTTTTAATAAATAAATTCTGCATTTTTTGAGGTTCCCCCTCATATAACCCATTCCCTCCATCATCTGCTTGCCAGTCAAAGGGCTATTGTTTCATGACTCAGGAAGGGACTTTTTTTTTAATCCCAGCAAACATGACCCCAGACTATAAGAAATGTATCTTTCATAGCTTTTGGAGCAAAAGGAGCGTAACACTCAATTCTATCTTCTGCCCAGCTCAGGTGGGCAATTGGTCTTGGGTCAGGACCAACCTGAAATGCATAAATTAATCCCAAAGTTCTGATGTAGTTCTACCAATGCAGTTAACCTGCCAGTCATGAAAAACTGAAGTGCTATTCAGCTCCCTTGCTAATCTGCACTAAAAAAGTTCACTATCCTCTAGTAAACAATCATCTCCTCCATGCTGTTGCTTTTTTAAATTTATTTTTTATTTTTCAATGACAGCTGACATTCAATATTGTATTAGTTTTAGGTGTACAGCATATTGGTCAGACATTCACATAACTTACAAAGTGATTCGAGTAGATTGGAGTATTTACTCCATTTACATTGAAAGTAATTACTAATCAGTATGTAATTGTTTCCATTTTATTAATTTATTAATTCCTGATTGTTTTTGTAGTTTTTTGTTTCTAATTCTCTTGCTCTCTTCTCTTGTATGCTGATGACTTTCTATGGTGTTTGGATTCCTTTCTCTTTGTTTCTTGTGTATCTCCCCCAGATTTTTGGTTTATGCTTCATGTAGATGAAGCTGCCTTGGTCACTTAAGTTGAAGCACATTCTAAACTCACTACCATTTTTACTTACGCCCCCCCCACATTTATGTTTTTTGTCATTATTTTTTCTTTCTTTTGTATGTATATTTGCATAAAATTCCTTAATTTACTGCTGTAGTTACACATAATCTTCCTACTTTTGCCTTTTAACTTTTGTATTAGCTCTAGTGTTGGTGTATCCACTGCTTTTATGTGTGTGCCTTTGTCAGCGAGGAATTTTTTCTTTGTAATATTTTCTTATTCATACTTTTCATTTTTTTCTTTTTTAAAAAATGTCCCTTGCCATGCTGATGTACAGTGTCTGAAATTGTTTTACAAGATTTTGATAATAAAACCCTTAAACTTAAAAAAAAAAAGTCCCTTTAACATTTCTGGTAATACTGGTTTGTTGCTGATAAACTCCTTCAGCATTTTGGGGGGGGGGGGGGGGGGGTCCTGGAATTCCATGCTGTTTCTTAAGGTAAGAAATAAGCCTCTGCCCTTTCCCCCCATCTTGGCTCTCTTTTTGCTGGCTTGCATATTTTCTCACTTTTCTGGAAAAGCTGGTAAGAAATGCTTCCCTCAAACTCCAATATTATGAGACTATGGTCTATAGCTCTAGGTTTTTCGTGAGGGTAGAGAACACTCATTCTGACCCGAGAGAGAATGATACCAGCTACTCTAGCAAGTGGCAGGAATTTGGGAAAAGGGCCAGTGGAAGCAGCCCCTGGGATATGGAGAACAATATGTCATTTAACCATATCCTATCATCAAATGGAGAGCAAATGGCTCCGGGCTAAACATAAGGAATTTGCTTGGAGAGTTGTCCAAGAGGAAAAGCAACACTTGCAAAACTTCATTTAATGAGACCTACAATATATTTAATAAAGTCAGCTACTCTAGTTCTTAGAGAAGTAGCCCATAGGTTACTTAGATACTTAATAACCTAGGGAAAATGTGATTTTTTTTCCTGTCTCAGAACTTTTCCAGCATTTAAAAAAAGATAGCAGAAAATGTAAGCCCTTCTCATTCTGATTCCAAATGTAGCTGGAAGGACCCTCCCACCTTCTCCACTCCATCTCCCACTGCCTTAATTCGGGTGCCATTATCTCTTAAATGAGCCACCGCAATAGCTTTATAACCGTTTTTACTTTTCTAATCTCTTTCATACCCAGACCTCTCAGAGTAATCTTTCTGGACAAATCTGTTCATGGTACTCTACTAATAAAATCCACTCCTGGAATTGTTTCAGTTAAGAAGCATCTATAGATGCTAAAAGGTAGTGCGCAAAGGATGAGGAGAAATGGGATACTAACACTGTCTCAAAGATTCTCCTCGCAAGGTGCTTGAGCGCAAAGTGAAATGCAGTAACTGAGGTAAAGAAATCTGGCAGACATCTACCTTAACCAAGTAACCAAAATGGTCACCATGAGTAATGAGACAAATCAACAAGTGCCTCCTAACATTAATACACTGGGTGAGTAATACTATCGCTTCTGTGGTATTCCTATCAAAATTGCTAACCTGAATCTAATAATGAGGAAATGTCAAACAAACCCAAACTGAGAGCCATTCCACTAAATAACTGGCCAATACTCTTCAAAAGTGTCAGTCATGAAAGACAGAGAAAATATCAGAGAGTAGAGGAAACTAAAGAAATGGTATAAGTTAACACAATGTATGACCGTGAACTGGACCTTGACCACAGACTGAACATAAGTGGTTGCAATTAGTGAAATTTGATTTAGATAAGACTATGGAATAGTGTTTTATCAGTGTTAATTTCCTGATTTTGATCATTATATGAGATTTTTACATTTGTAGAATTAGGGGAAAGGGTATATAGGAATTTTTGTACTGTTTTTGCACCTTTACATCTGCAGTTATTTCACAATGAAAAGTTTAGAAAAAAATAACATCATGGAGGCTTTCCCTTTGCTGCCTTCATTTCAGAGTGCAAGCTCTTTAATGCGGCATACAAGGCCGATCTCATCGCTTGCCATCTCCTAAAAGGGCCTGGTGTTCAGCGATCCTCACACAAAGCCTCTACAGTTCTAGAACACTATTTGCTTATCTCTGCCCTCTTGTTTTCTGCACAAGCTGTCCTATCTCCCAGGAATCCCTAGGTACCCCTTACCACCCCAACTCCTATTCATCCTTAAGACGCAAATGACTTCATAAGGCAATATTCTTTTGAAGATTCAACTTCACCTCATGCTTCCCTCCACTGAGGAACTTGTTACTACGCTGAATTATCATTGCTTATTTGCATGTCTGTTTTTCCCACTAGACTCTGTGCTCTTGGGTGAGGGGCCACGCCATGCCGTCTGCCCAGGTCCTGGCCATGTGTCACACTACCAAAACTCAGTAGCTATGTGTTGAGTAAACATGCTGTGCACACTTCGAACTGTATAATGCCCCACTTCTGTATAGTGTCTCATGGTTTACAAAGTACTTTTACAAAAATCCCCATGCTTAGAGAATTTCAGGGAGAAGTTCTTGGAAAGATTAGCCCAAACCCTTATTTTATAGGTTAGAGAACCTAGTCCTCGACGACAAGTTAAAAAGTTAGGTCACAATGTGAGTCAGTGCGAAAGCTCAGAGGAAACCCTCACTCCCAGACCAGGGTCTTTTTTGACTCGTGAATTACAGCAGGGGCCTCTCACCTTCAAACCAACAAACACCACAGCATGCATGCAGGCGAAGTGTCTCGGCCTGGCATGGTCCTTGGGGAAAGCATTTAATAAATGCTTGCTAAAACCAGCTGAATCACCAGGGAGCAGCCCCACAGTTCCTTTTTCCCCCTCAGATTGGACCTGAACAAGGTGTGAATCTCAGGCTTGACCTAACTCAGACACCTACCTGAGTGTACCTTCTAGTCAGGAATGTGCAACTGGAATACACTGGTCCTCAGTGAGAGCCCCAGCTTTCCACCTGAGACCTCCGATCCAGAGAGCAGGAGCCTGGCTTTTCTCCAGGGCTGGTCAGAGTAGGAGGTAGAGGCTCTGCATAGCCCTGAGCTATGTGATACCAGACCACAGGCAACGAGCTCAGATCACATCCTCACATCTATCCTGGGGAAGAAGTCCATCCCATGTGTCAGAAATCATCTGCTCTGATTACAATGCCTTTTTAAAATCTTCCTGGCCCAGGAGAGGATATGCACTGATAACTTTAATAATGCCAGCAGGCACAATTAATTTCCATTCCTGATTTTCATATACTGTTATAGGAAGGAGATTGGAAGGACAAAACTCAACTCCAGTGGGGCTTCAAGCCTGCAGCTCTGAAATAGACACAATGCTCCAAACTGAGAGTGGAAAAACTCATCCTGTGTTTCATCAGAAGGACCAATGCTCACCTATGAATGCTTGAAAGACCTGTGTGGCCTTGGAGGCAACGGTAATTCTTTTGTGGCTGTGTAACAGTGACTACAAAATTAAATTAAATTAAATGTAAAAGCCCAGGCAGGATTTAATATATCTAATGAACACAGTAATTAGCAAAATTTAATCAAAATGATACTAAAATACTTCATGTTGTTTCAAAGAGGAATGTCTATTTTATTGGTCAATGTGTTCTGCACTGAATGTATCCATAATATAAAGTTGTTTTTTTTTAATGAATCTATCAAAAAAAATTTTTAGCCCTGACTGGTGCGGCTCAGTGGGTTGGGCATCATACTGCAAACAAAAGGGTTCCTGGTTCAATTCCGGGTCAGGCACGTTCCTGAGTTGTGGGCCAGGTCCCTGGTTGGGAGTATGCTAGAGGCAATCAATTGATGTTTCTCTTGCACATCAATGCTTCTTCCCTTTCTTTCTCCATCCCTTGCCCCCTCTCTAAAAATAAATAAATAAATCTCTTAAAAAACAAATAAGAATTTTTTAAAAATCCTGGACACAGACAAAAGTGTGGTGATGGCCAGAGGGAAGGGGGAGTACACAATGCATGGAGGCAGGAAAAGTGGGGGAAAATAGGTACATCTGTAAATACCATCAAAAATACAAAACAAAATAAAAATAAAGAATTTTTTAAACTAAAAACTTACTAAAGTCAACTAGAAAAAGCTATGTTGATTCATGTAACATTTCTCTTCTAAAGCAGTTTCCATATCCTTTCTCAAGGTTATCCTTACACCATTTCCAGGAGGCAAATGGGCAAGAAGGATGCTTTTAAAAAAATGTGTTTTTTTTTTAAAAAAAAATTACTAATTTGAGAGAGAGAGAGAGAGAGAGAGACAGAGACAGACAGACATCAATTTGTTGTTTCACTTATTTATGCACTGAGTGGTTGGTTGTATTACATGTGCCATGACTGGGAACTGACCCCACAACCTTGGTGCATTGGGAGAACACTAACCAACTGAGCTACCAGGCCAGGGCAAGGAGGATGTTTTCTCATTCAGTTCATAGGTGGGCACAGAGAGGTCGGGGAAGGTCAAATTCTCATGTAAAGCTCAAAAGACCTAGGTAATGCTAGAGTTGGAAGGGATTTTTTTTTCAACTTCCTGTGTCAGGCTTATTCTATCGTATTCCTTCTCATGATTAGTTGAAAGGATAAGGAAGTGTTTAAAATCTGAGTGGAGATTCTGTTGAGAACACAGCAGTCTCCCAAGGTTCAAAAATTCAAATTTAATGACATTTGCTCAGATCCCATTCTTCCTGATCCCTTCAGAGTACCCATCAAGTCGCCTTTTTCTCACTTAGTTTCTACGAACCACGTTATTCTCATTTTCCTTTTGCCCATTTAATTTGCTTTTCTCTCCTCTCTGCTGCCTCCTCAAAGTCCTTTCTCTAGGCCTCAACTGCACTTTTCTCTGAATACTCACTGTCATGACTTTAGCCATCAGTTTTATGTAGTTAATTTTCAAATCTCCCTCCCAGCCTTAACCCTCACTCAACGTTCACTTTGCCATGTCTAAAACTCAACTCAGGAAGTATGGTGTTGTGTTCTGAAGCGTGGGCTGGATGGAAATGAGAAGACTGGGTAGTATTTTCCTATTATCCAAGACCTGGTTCTACTACCACTTAACTAGGTGACCTAAGGCAAGTCATTTTTTGCTGGCACTCAGATTCTTCACTAATTACAGGGCTAGACTAGAATCAGCGGCTCTTTCCCATACTTTTGCCAATAAATGGTGGCTCCAACTTCCAAATGCTTAAGCCAAAAAGTTTGGAGTTATTTTTGAATCTTCTTTTTCTAACATGCCACATTCAATTCAGTAGCCAATCCTATTGGCTCCATTATCAAAATACATCCCAGAATCTGACTTTTTCTCATGACCTCCACACGTCTACCACTCTGTTCCATTCCACAATTATCTTCTACCCGAATTATTTATAGAAATCTACTTAACTGGTCTTCCTTTTCTGCTCCTACCTTGTCCCTCCTTCAGTCTTCCTTAATACAGAAGCCAGAATGATCTCATTTAAATAGGAGTCAGATTGCATTATTCCTCTGTTCCAAACCCTTATGTTGCTCTCTAACTATATCTCCTACTGCTCTTCCTCTTGTCTATTGTACACAGGCCTCAGTTCTGTTTCTCCAATCAGATAAGCACCCTCCCATCTCATGGCCTTAGACATGCTGTTTCCTCTGCCTGAAATACCTTTCTCAGTGTGCTAACTAGCAAAATCCCTCAGTTCCTTCCAGAATCAGTTCAAATGACAGTTCATCAATGAAGTGCTACCTGCTACCCTATATAAAACAGCAATATCCTCAGCACTCTCCTCCTCTTTTTCCCTGCTTTATTTTTATCATCATCTGGTATGCTATATATTTCTGGTTTATTTCTATATTGTTTGTTTCTGCATCTAGAATATAAGCTCCATGCAAGCAAGGACATCTTCTGTTTTGTTGTCTGCTGTGTGCTACCACAGTACCTGGAATACAAGAGGCACACTGTAAACATTAGTTGAACGACTAAATGGATTTTGATTCATCTCCAACACAATGTCTACCTCATATCAGGCCATTAAGCACTATCCAGTTTCTTTGCTATGCCTCTTACTAAGGTCCCATTTGTTCATTCCTTTGCCATTATCTAAGGTCTGGTTTCATTGTCTCCTGAGTTATTGTAGTTTCTTCCACCCTGAACACTGAACACTGCCACCAAAGCCACTGCAAATCACCATTTACCAAATTTCACTGCCCTACCTAAATTATTCAATGGCACCCTAATTGGTGTGGCTCAGTGGGTTGGGTGTCATCACATAAACCAGAAGGTAGTTTGATTCCCAGTCAGGGCACGTGCCTGCGTTGTGGGCCAGGTCCCTGGGGCATGTGAGAGGCAATCAGTGGATGTTTCTCTTACACATCAATGCTTCTTTCCCTCTTTTTCACCGTCTATTCCCCTCTCTAAAAAATAAATAAATAAAATCTATTAAAAAAGTAAAATAAAATGGTCAACAGCCCTCTTTGACTAGTAGTTTGAACTCCTTGGGCTGATGGCTGACATTCAAAGCTCTCCACTAGGCTCCAAGCTCATCCCACATGTTTTTCCTGTTGCTGGCCACCAGGAAGCCTCTGCTACTGTCAGACTGGTCTCACGGGTGGCATCTCTAATGGGGACAAAGAGGCAAGAGAGGAAGTGGCACTAGATAATAAAAAATATTCCAAAGATATTTCCATAAGATAAAAAAGGATGAATATTTAAGAATCCTGAAGCATATAATTGAGAGAGCATCAGTCAAATTCCCCTCTATGAAGCTTGCCTGCTCACCTCTCACGAATCTGTTTCGCTTGCAAATTCCTATAGGTTACTAATTATCTGTACTACTCATTAAATTGATGTCTTAAGTTGTAACCTGTTTCTGGAGTCTATGGCCTCTCTACCCAACTGAGATGTAATAAATCTAAGATCTTGAATCATAGTTTAAGCTTGTTCTGTAGTCCTTTTATAGTGCCATGTTGAATACAAAACAATTATAGACAATCCAATAATATTCATTAAATTGAACTGAACGAACTGGTAGTAGTACTTATGTTTCTGGATTTAAATGAAGCAGTGCTTTTTCTTTTTTCCTTTTTTTTAAATGAAGTGAAAGAAGAGCCAGGTGGGCTATGCAGTTTTCCTGTCTGAAAACTCAAAAGGCCAGAAAGGCCACTGACTAGAGAGCTGCAAAAAGAGAAGGCTTTTTTCTACTTTCCATCCTCAAACTGAACATCAAAAGGAAAACAAGGTCATGCCAAGAAGCTAGACAGGAAAGGATGCAATGCTTATGTGGGCAGAAGGGCTTGGCTTTAGAGAAGAGATGATTAAAGCTGGAGACTGGATCTCTCAGTTTACCTTCTGTATTTCCTTTCTGCCCTATATAGCACACTGCTAAACAAGATGAGCAGGTAAACAAGATTGGGCCACCCTTGCAGGGCTGAGGCACAAGGTATAATACACTCTTACATGAACATAACCAAAGCTCTGCACGGTACTTTCTTTTCTTTTCTTTTTCTTCACTATATTAAGGAATAGCAGACAAATGTAACTATATACAAGTTATATTTAAAGTATACAACATAATGATCACACACACACACACACACACACACACACCCCCCCATGGAATAGATTACCATGATCAAGATAATTAACACCTCCATCATCTCACAAAATTAATTTTTTTTTTGTGGTAAGAGTGTTTTAATATCTACTCTCAGCAACTTTCAAGTATACAATACTGTATTATTAAACTGTATGCTATACATTAGACCCTCAAAATTTATTCTTAAACTGAAAATTTATACCCTTTAACCTACATCACGCCATTTTCCCCAGCCTTTGACAACCACCATTTTATTTTCTGCTTCTAAGAATTGGCTTTAAAAAAAAAATCCACATGTAAGTGATACCATACAGTATTTGTCTTTCTCTGTCTGGCTTATTTCACTTAGCATAATGCCTCCCTGGTTCATCCATGTTGTCACAAATGGCAGGATTTCCTTCTTTTTTATGGCCGAATAATATTTTATTGTGTATACAGGAGTGGGCCAAGTAGGTTTACAGTTTTGAATATGCAAGACACAGATTATTTTCGTGATATTTATTTAGCAATTGCATTATTACCATATAAACAACTGTAAATATACTTTTGCCAACCCTTGTATATGCCACGTTTTCTTTATTCATTCATCCATTCAAGGACATTTAGGTTCTTCCCATATGTAGGCTATTGTGAATAATGTTATGATGAACATATGAGGGTATAGATATCAATATTTCAATTCCTTTGGATATATCCCCAGGAGCGGAACTGCTGAACCACATGGAAGTTCAATTTTTAATTTTTTGAGGGAGTGCCATAAGGTGTTTCACACGGCTGCCGCAGTTTACAATCCCACCAAGAGTATCTAAGGGTTTCCTATTCTCTATATCCTCACAAATGTTAGTTGTCGTTTGTTTTTTTTGATGATTTTGGAGTACTTTCCAGGTTTTACAGATTTCTATAACATTCTGGAAAGGAAAAGTGAGGGTATGAGTAATTTTCTACAGTAACGATGAGAAAACTGAAACCTAGTATGGTGAAAGAACTCTCTTGAGCCACAAGGGCCCAGGCTCAGGCATAGCTCTGAAGTCTAGATTCCCAGCTGAGCTCAGACACAATGAGGAAGACAGAAGAGGAAGAATAAGGGAAAAAAGAAGGGGGAAAAGCCCCATTCCTTCCCTCAAGTCAAAAGAAAGTAGGGTATTTCCAAATGACAGCACAGGCAACCCAGTCGCCCTAAAAACAAGTGCTTTCCAAGAAGGTACCATGGGATTCTGGATTGCTTCTGAATGTACCAGAACATGATCCAGTAAACAGTTAAAACAACACAGCCAAAAGACAAAATGCTATACAATCATCAAAAACAATGTCTTTAGAGAAGATGGGGAAAAATGTTCACTTAAAATGTTAAAAAATTACACAAAACTTAATATATAATATAACTCTAATTTTCTAAAGAAAGTGCACATAGAAAAAAAGATTGGAACAGAATATACCTAAATGTTAATACTGATTCTAAGTAATGATAATTTTCTTCATATTATCGTATTTTGCCGTGTATAACATGCTCCTGTCTATACTGCACGTTTTTGGCCCAAACTTTCAGGAAAGAAAAAAAAATCTTTCGTTTTAAATTCTTAATTCAATCATTTATTTATTTATATTTAGAAACAAAGCTGATTATCATATTCTAGGGTATTATTTTGCACATGGATATTGTTATTGCTTTCAAGAGTTACACTTTTAATGTATAAGCATAAATAAAAGACTTAAAAACATTTATATAGATATGGAACTAGTACTACCCATGTATAATGCGCACCCTTATTTTTATCTCAAAAATTTGGGCAAAAAGTGCGCATCGTACAGAACAAAATACGGCATTTTTGTTTTCCTCACAATGTCTTAAAATACCACATATTACTTTTACAATTGTAAATAATTTAAGCTAAAGTATTTTTTGCTTGTTTCAAAATCAAAGAAAACATAAAAACAGAAATGTCACTTCTTAGTCATGTCTCTGGGCCTTAATGGTAACTACTTAGCTCAACAAGAGGATGATTCCAAGATCTTGAGACCAGGACAGGAGATACTCCTAGGTGCCTGTGGTCTCTTGAAGACAAGAATTAGTGCAGGCAATTAAGATTAGTCTATAATTGGAAGCTTTGTATTGAGTAAATACTAGGAAAAGCTGAATATTGACCCAAATAATTTGAGGGGTATGGGTAAAAGAAATGGGAAACACAGACACACAAAGGAAAACCCCCCAAACACTTGAGGGCTGGGCTTAAAATCAAAGAAGGGTAGAATCAGGTAGAAAAAAGCAAGAGATCAGAGAAAGTCCAGAACTGTAAGGAAAGAAGAGGAGAATGGGAAAACCAAAGATGCTATCTCAAAAGAATAATTTTTTTTCTCATTTGAAATAAAAATCATGCTTAGACAAGCAGGGAGAAATTCAAAGAAAAACTATTGACAAAAATAGGAGAATCAAAAGAAGCCAGTCCTCCAAGAAGGGAGGCTGAAATCAAGGATGCCTACCCTCTCTGGACAAGCTGGGTAAGAAGCAGAATCCAAGTAGTACAATGGAAAATTTGGCCTCACAGGTGCATTTCTAAATAAGCCTTGATTCCTTGTATAAGCACTGATCCTTTAGCTTATCAATATAATGACTGCCACCTTTTTATTGGGTTGGCCAGAAAGTTTGTTTAGTTTTTTCTATAACTTGGCTCTAGTAGTGCTTTGCTGTCTTAACCTTCATTCAAAAACAATTTTGTTAGATTGTATTGTGACAGCTGTCATATCAGCATGCATTTAAAGAATTTACCAAAATTGGTGAATTTTTGTGCAGCCATTTTAATATTGAAGATGGAAGACGACATGCAACATTTTCAGCATATTATGCTTTATTATTTCAAGAAAGGTAAAAATGCAACTGAAATGCAAAAAAAGCCTTGTGCAGTGTATGGGGAAGGTGCTATGGCCAATTGCACATGTCAAAAGTGGTTTACGAAGTTTCTTGGTACTTTTGGCATTTTGGCCAAATGATTCTTTGCTGTTGGGCTGTCTTGTGCTTTGGAAGATCTTTAGCAGCACCTCTGGCCTCTACCCACAAGTGTCCAACAGTGGGAGATAGCCGACACACTCAAAATATCCTGAAAAATGTGTTTTTTCTTTAACAGAAAAAACCATATGGACTTTTTGGCCAACTCAATATACGGGAGGCAGCAGAACATGGTGATAGGAAGAGATGACTCAGGGCTACCTAGGCACAAATCCCAATTTGGCCACCAACTAGCTGTATAACCTTGAATCAATTCCTTAACCATTCTACTCATGTTCTATAAATGGATATGATAAAACCAGTACCCATCTTAAAGGAGTGTTGTGATGATTAATAAGATTAATACATGTAAAGTACTTAGCATAGTCCCTAGGCATGGTTAGCACTCATTTAGTATTAGTTATAATTATTTTTATTATTGCTGTGAATCTTATAATAAAAAATTGGTATGCAGTCAGCTTCCATACCATTAGTGTAGTTTCTCCAGGGAGTAATAAGTTTCTAAAAACTCCTATGTATTTGCATGGTGTCTGATGCACTGTATTAATAATCCTCTCCTTTTGTCAGAAAGGCATCTTGCAGTCAAGAATGAAGTACAGACATACTAAAAAGTAACTTGGCTAGAATTATCATTGATGTTAAAACCATCACATGAGTGACTAAAGTGGCATCCAACATTTACATCACATATAACACCATACATACTATAGGCTTTTATACCACATGAGAAAAAGTCTAACTGTGAAACAGTTCAGATTGTCACAGCCCTAATCTGGGGCGTCAATATTTGCATCACTATTGGTGGGCTGACTAGATACTATTTCCTGATGTAATATAACATGAAGTACCTATTTATAACACATTACCTCTTATGCATTCTAGTCAAAAATAAATAGCTTGAATAAATTTGGCCTCTGGAACTAACTTTCAATTTACAAAAAGTACAGAATACAGGAAGAAGTTAAACAACAATTTAAGGAAGCAACCAGACAAATCTAGAAGGTGGGAAAATCTGCCAGACAATTGGCCTTTTTTACTGGACAAATCATTGTCTTTGAAAAGAAACAATACTAGCCCTAGGTGTGGCTTAGTGGATTAAGTGTCAGCTTGTGAACCAAAAGGTCCCCAGTTGATTCCCAGAGAGGGCACGTGCCTGGGTTGAGGGTCAGGTCCCCATCTGGGGGCGTGAGAGAGGCAACCAATTGATGTTTCTCTCACACATCTATATTTCCCTCTCTTTCACCCTCCCTTCTCTCTCCCTAAAAATGAACAAACAAAACAAAACAAAATAAAATAAAATAGAAACAACACTAGATTAAAGGACATAAAACTTAAGGGACATAAAACTAATGTGCACTGGATACTGACTGACTTGGACAAACTAGTTGTTGAGCACATTTTTAGGACAATTAGGGAAATGTTTACATGGCATGGATGGTAGATGGGATAAAAATTCACTGGAAGGGAAAGGTGGAGATTTTGATTAATAGATTATAAAATGGTATGTACAATACAATCATTTTTTTTATTATACAGGGCAGCATAAAATTAGGTTTACAGTTGTTCATATGGAAAAATAATACAATAATTAATAAATAAGAATATAAGAATAAACTCATGTACACACAAAACTGTAAACCTACTTTTGCCCCACCTTGTAGTTTCACTTCTGTATTTCCTAATTTTCTACAATGCATATCAATTATAAAATTTTAAAAGATTATTCAAAAGAATAGAGAGCAAAGAGGAAGAAAGAGAGGGAAAAAAGGGACAAGGAGAAGGAGAGGCAGAGAAAAGAGAGGGATGAAGAAAGGGAGAAGGAGAGGAAAGCAAGAAGAGAGAGAGAAAAGTAGGTTTTGAATTTATAGTCCTTAAACCTCAGATTGTTAACCAGGTTCAACAATCTGATTTGGGCCCACAACTGGTTTCTAAAGGTTTCTCCAATAAATCTTGAAATATAGGGTGGCAGTAGAAAAAGTGTGAGCATCAAATTCCTATGTTAACTCTTCTTGGTCTTACAAAAAAGTATTTTATTCCACCAAGGTGAGCTTTAATTTTTTCAACTATATAATGGGAAAAATATGACCTTCCAATATAATATTCATAGCAACATTATTCATAATAGCCTCAAACTGGAGGCTGAAGTAACAAGGCTCAGACTGGAGGTTGGTAACTTGAAACTATCAAATGCCATCAACAGTAGAATAGATAAAACTGAAAGTTTCATGCCCCAGGATCCCCTCAGCCCCAGGCAAACAGGGAGTTCTGTTCATCCTAGCTGCTGACTACAGTAGAGGAGACGGAATTTAGAGTTCAAAGCCTGCCAAGTGAGAAGGCTTGATACATGACTTGGGCTTTCCATGCCCATGCTCTAGAAAGGTCATGCCTTAGGTGTACAGAATATGTTCCAGGATTAAGACAAAACCAAAACAGACCCACTTTAACAAAGCATAAAACCAATTCCCCACAAGTCTGAGGTGGTCAATCAGTAATTTAACTGTCTCGAACAAAACTTACTCCTGATAGAAAGATAAGCGTATCTAGAGACGATAATATATCAGCTAGTGTCTAGTATGCCATAAAAAATTAGCAAATGTGAAAAAATAAAGAAATGTGATCAATAGTCAAGAGAAAACCAATAAATAGAAGTAGAACCACAGATGGTGTTAATAATAGCAGGTAAGAAATTTTAAATGTTTAAAAAATAACAAATGAGGACAGGAAAATTTCAGGAGATAGAAGGAAAACTAAAAAAAGAACCAAAGGAAAACCATAAAACCAAAAAACACAATCTTTAAAATAAAAAATCAATTGGGCAGTATTAATAGCAGATTGATGCAACAAAAGATTAGTAAACTTTAGAAATCATCTAAAGCACTCAGAAAAAAAATCTTCCCCCAATGACCTATGTGTCTGTTACCAAACAGCCTAACTAACACATGTGCAAATGGAGTCAAAGCAAGAAGAGAAAATAGGATGGAAGAAATATTTGTTAGAAATTTTCTCAATAAGAAAAACCACTACCTACAGATCCAGGATATTTAGATATTGTACTTACTGAAACCAACCAAATGTAATGAAAACTACACTTAGACTCATCAGAGTGAAGCTGCTAAAAACCAAAGATAAAGAAAAAATATTAGGGAGTGGGTGGTGGGCTGGGCAGAGGGCAAAGGGGAGAAAATTGGGACAACTGTAATAAAACAACAATAAAAAGTTAAAAATAAATAAAATATTTTTTAAAAAGAAAAATATTAAAAGCAGCCATAAAACCCTCCAAACAAGACATCCAAGGGAACCACAATAAAAATCACAGCTAACTGCTCATCAGAAACAGTGGAGGCAAGGAAGGAAAAGAATGACAAAGTTAAATTATTGAATGAATAGTGTATGTTTTGATTTACATGATTTTAAGAAAACAGACAAATACTTCTACTGTGTTAGAAGTCAGGATAGCGGATACCTTTCAGGGAATAATGAATATAAGAGGGCAAAGTGAGTGACTCATGAAATGCTGGTAACATTCTTTTCTTTTTCTGGGTGCTAACTACATAGCTGTTTTCAGTTTATAAAAATTCAGAGCCGTACACTTTATAATATGTGTACTTTGTCTATGTACTTTATAGTTCCATAAGAACTTAAGGAAAAAAAAAACTTGCAAAATGCATGAAAGGATTCAAGGAAATATACTTAGGGCCTACTGCAGTGTATAATATTTATAGCAGGCATTTTACAGAAGTTCATCATCATCATCATCACCAGCATCCCCCCATCATCACCCCACAGTTCTGGGAGATCTAAGTAGACCGAAAAACCCAAAGCTCTCTAGGGGCAAATCTTACTCCTCAATTTGATTTTAAACTCTTTTTGACACCTAGCATAATGCTGTGTTTACAGTATTCACTAAAATACCCCTTCTTTTCTACTGTAGGGTCATATTCACATACAAGGTTGCATATGGACACTTTGGTTTTCTGTCCACTGCCCCTCTCTTTCCCAGACTCCGTATTTTTAAAAATTGTTCTTCAGATTCACGTAATCATCCCTTGATTTATAAAGGCTGAAGTACCATTACACCTCTGGATCTTTTCAACATAGTACCTTAGGCTCTTTCAGAAAAGGTAGATAGATACCTGAGACCTAAAACACCAAAAAGGCAAACACAAACTACCCAAGCAAAAGACTGCAGGCATCTTTGATGGACACAGTCCCTCAGAATTGAATCTTAGTCCAAAAAAAAAAAAAAAGCCTAGACCACCCAGAGAGAAGCCCCGAGAGAGAGAATACAGATGCCGCTGACCTCATGTCACAGAAACCAAAGCTAAAATGCCAGGAACAGCACTCGCTGCAAAGCTCCCCTCAGTGTTGGCTTTGGCAGCAAACCTGACACCCCTTATCAGCAGAGATACCTTTGAAGTAGCTGGCAGCCTTCCCTCCCCTACTCAAATCAGCTCAGCTTCACATCCTATTCTTTTTTTTCCAAAGAGGATCTCTTCATCAGATATGAGAATAAAGCTCAATTAATCAGAACAGATTTTCACTACCAACAAGATAAAATGGGCAAACGGCGCAGCTGTCTGTGAAGCGCTGCACAGCACTGTTAGTGACCATGTTATGATATGGAGGAAATTCAATCAATAACAGACACCGAGTTCAGTGAGGGAGGAAGTAGAGGGTGATTGAAAAATCGCTCATCTACTCCTTGTCCCAAAGACATCTCCAAGTTAAACCCTTTCTCAAGAGGGCAGAACAAAACCACTGGAAACCCATCCTTTTTCCATTATTTCAATCTTCAGTACCTACCAGAAACCTTCTACTACCAGCATTATGAGTCATTTCTTCTTGTCTTATGTATGACAACACCACAGCCCATGTCTCCTTACAGAATCATCATCCTCTCTCCTCACATATGCCAAACAGCTGATTCAAAGACTCCCTAGGAAATCCTATTCCAATCCAAAGGGGATAAATATGTAGGTAGGTAACATGTACTGCTTTTACTTTGACATTTCATTTATCTTCTTTTACAGCCAGATCCTTGGTGCCAAAGGAAATCTGCCTAGTCATGGCAATTCTCTTTTTATTTCAGATATTGTATCCTAACTGATCTACTAATGAGAAAAAGCCATGTATAACATCTGAGGACACTGGAGAAAAGTATTAATTGAGCCTGTTACATTTCTTCCGTGGCACCCTTTTTGCATTCCCCACTTCCTCCAGTGTGACTTACTCATCTGAAGCCAGATTCACCCTTTGCAACCCTCCAAGAATAAAGTAAGAACACCACAACAGGTTGCCTAGAAAAACTGGGCTAGATGCTTCAACACTGTCTGTTGCAGAGGCAAAAATGGCTCACATTTGGATAGGATCTTAAGACTTCAAATGCGCATTATGCTCTTGGGTTCCCAAATACGGAAACCAGAGTATCCAGAACAGTGGCTCTGAACCCTGGCTATATGCAAGAACCACCAAGGCCCTATTCCAGGGAATCTGACTTAATTGCCCTGGAGTAGGGCCTTGGCATTGTATTTTTTTTTTATTATCTTTTAAATCAACTTTATTGAGGCATATAAAGATACAATTAAATCTATACATTTTAAGTATACGGTATGATAAGTTTTGACAAATGCACATACTCATGTAAACACAGCCATAATTAAAATTGTGTATTTCCATAACCCCACAAGTTCCTTTCTGTCCCTTTGCAGTCAATCTTTCACCCGCACGCTGGTCTCAAAGCAATCACTGATTTTTCTTTCTATCACTACAGATTAGTTATCTTTTATAAAATTTCATGCAAATGGACTTATATAGAATGTACACATTGTGTTTGGCTTCTTATTATCAGTAAAATGTTTTTGGAATTCATCTACATTATTATATCTATCAGCATTTTGTTTGTTTTTATTGTGGAGTACCGTCCATATATGGATATACCACCTACGTTTTTCCATTCATCTGTTGATGGACATTTGAGTTGTTTCCAGTTTTGGCTGTTAAGAATAACATATTAGCTTCCTATGGCAGCTATAACAAATTATTGCAAACTTCGTTGCTTAAAACAACACACATTTATTCTTTTATAGTCCTGGAGGTCAGAAGTCCAAAATCAACTTCCCTAGGCTGAAACAAAGGTGTCAGTAGGGGTGTGTTCCATCAAGATGCTCTTGGGAAGAAATTGTTTCCTTGCCCTTTCTACCTTCTTTTCCAGTTGCATTCCTTTGCTCATGGCTTCGTCCTCCAATTTACATCACATGGTTTTCTTCTTTCTGTCTGTAATCTCCCTCCATATCCTTCTTATATGAACACTAGTGATCACTTTTATGGCCCACTTTGGATAATTAAGCATGATATCCCAATCACAAAATCCTTAATTTTTTTTCCTCTCAAATTTGTCTCCATTTTCCCCCTGCCACTTTCCCCTGCCCCACCTACCAGCACCTCCCACCCTCAATCCTTCCCCACTTTGGCTTTGTCCATGGGTCCTTTATATATGTTCCTTGATTTGACCCTTCCCTTTCTTCTGTTACCCCCCTACCTCCTTCCCGCGTGTTACTGTCAGTTTCTTTTGTCTTTCAATGTTGCTTTCAATGTTGTATTTTTTTTGCTTGTTTCTTTTGTTGATTAGATCATACTTATAGGTGAGATCATATGGTATTTGTCTTTCACCCCTGGCGTATTTTGCTTAGCATAATGCTCTCCAGTTCCATCCATGCTGTCGTGAAGGGTAGTAGTTCTTTCTTTCTGCTGCATAATATTCCACTGTGTAAATGTACCATAGTTTTTTGATCCACTCATTTCCTGATGGGCACTTAGGTTGCTTCCAGCACTTGGCTATTGTAAATTGTACTGCTATGAACATTGGGATGCATACGTTCTTTTGAATTGGTGTTTTGGGATTCTTAAGAGTATAATCCCAGCAGTGGAACTGCTGAGTCAAAAGGCAGTTCCATTTTTAGCTTTTTGAGGAAATTCCATACTGTTTTTCACAATGGCTCCACTAGTCTCCATTCCCACCAACAGTGCACTAGGGTTCCCTTTTCTCCACAACCTCTCCAGCACTTGTTGTTTGTTGATTTGTTTATGATGGCCATTCTGAACAGTGTGAAGTGGTATCTCACTGTGGTTTTAATTTGCATTTCTCTGATGACTAGTGATGATGAGCATCCTTTCATATGTCTCTGGGTCTTGTGTATATCCTCCTGGGAGAAGTGTCTATTCAGGTTTTTTGCCCATTTCTTAATTGGATTGTTTGTTTTCCTGGAGTGAAATCATGTGAGTTCTTTTTATATTTTGGAGGTCAAACCCTTGTCCAAAGTATCATTGGCAAATATATTTTCCCATATGGTTAGTTCCCTTTTTGTTTTGCTGATGTTTTTTGTATCCATGCTGAAGCTTCTTATTTTGATGAAGTACCATTTGTTTATTCTTTATGTTCCTTGCTCTAGGGATCATATCGGTGAAAATATTGCTGTGTGGAATATCTGAGAGTTTCCTGCCTATGTTCTCCTCTAGGACTTTTATGGTATCGCAACTTACATTTAAGTTTTTTATTCATCTTGAGTTTATTTTTGTGTATGGTGTTAAATTGGTGGTCGAATTTCAATTTTTGCATGTAGCTGTCCAGATCTCACAACACCATTGTTGAAGAGGCTATTTTTACTCCATTTTATGCTTCTACCTCCTTTGTCAAATAATAATTGACGATAGAGACGTGGGTTTATTTCTGGGCTCTCTATTCTGCTCCATTGATCTATGTGTCTGTTCTTATGCCAGTACCAGACTGTTCTGATTACACTGATCTTATAATATAGTTTGATGTCAGGTATTGTGCTCCCTCTGACTTTGTTCTTTCTCAAAATTGCTGCAGCTATTCGGGGTTGTTTATGGTTCCATATAAATTTTTGAAATGTTTGTTCTATGTCTGTGAAGTATGTCATTGGTATTTTAATAGGGATTGCATTGAATCTATAAATTGTTTTGGGTAGCATGGACATTTTGATGATGATAATTCTTCCAATCCATGAATAAGGAAGAAGTAAAACTGTCATTGTTTGCAGATGACATGATAGTGTACATAGAAAACCCTATAGACGCCACCAAAAACTACTCGACCTAATAAGGGAAGTTAAAAAAAATGAGGATACAAAGTCAATATTCAGAAATTGAAGGCATTTTTGTATACCAAGAATGAAATATCAGAATCAGAAATCAGGAAAAAAATCCCATTTCCTATAGCAACAAGAAAAATAAAGTACCTAGGAATGCTTCCATTTATTCGTGTCATCCTTAATTTCTTTCTTCAGTGTTGTGCAGTTTTCTGAGTACAGATATTTTAACTCTTTGGTTAAGTTTATTCCTAGGTACTTTATTTTTCTTGTTGCTATAGGAAATGGGATTTTTTTCCTGATTTCTGATTCTGATATTTCATTCTTGGTATACAAAAATGCCTTCAATTTCTGAATATTGACTTTGTATCCTGATGTTTTTCTAACTTCCCTTATTAGGTCGAGTAGTTTTTGGTGGCGTCTATAGGGTTTTCTATGTACACTATCATGTCATCTGCAAACAATGACAGTTTTACTTCTTCCTTTCCAATTTGGATGCCTTTTATTCCTTTTTCTTGTCTAATCGCTGTGGCTAGGACTTCCATTACTATGTTGAATAGAAGAAATGAAAACAGATAACCTTGTCTTGTTCCCGATCTTAGTGGGAAAACTTTTAGTTTTTACCCTGAGTATGATGTTGGCTGTAGATTTTTCATATATGGCCTGTATTATGTTGAGGTATGCCCCCCTCTACTCTCAATTTGCTGAGTGTTTTTATCATAAATGGATGCTGTACCTTATCAAATGCTTTTTCCACATCTATTGATATGATCGTGTGGTTTCTTTCTTTTTGTTTATGTGATGTATTATGTTTATTGATTTGTGAGTATTGAACCATCCTTGCACCCTTGGGATGAACCTCACTTGATCATGGTGGGTGATCTTTTTAATGTATTGCTGGATGGATGCGGTTTGCCAATATTTTGTTGAGGATTTTAGCATCTATGTTCATCACTGATATTGGCCTGTAGTTTTCTTTCTTTCTTATGTCTATCTGTTTTTGGGATTATGATGATGCTGGCCTCATAAAAAAAGAATTTGGGAGCCTTCCCTCTTCTTGGATTTTCTGGAACAGTCTGAGCAGGACAGGGGTTGTTAGTTCTTCCTTAAATGTTTTGTAAAATTCTTCTGTGAAACTGTCCAGTCCAAGGCTTTTGTGTGCTAGAGGTTATTTGATTACTGCTTCAATTCCACCAGCTGTTACCAGCCTGTTTAGGCTTTCTGCTCCTTCTTCATTCAGTGTAGGAAGGCTATATTTTTCTAGACACTTGTCCATTTCATCGAAGTTTTCAAATTTCTTGGCATATAACTGTTCATAGTAATTTCTTACAATCCTTTGTAAGAATCCTTACAATTCTGTGCGATCAGTTGCAATTTCTCCTCTTTCATTTCTGACATTATTTATTTGGGTCCTCTCCCTTTTTTCTTGATGAGTCTGCTTAAAGGCTTGCCCATTTTGTTTATCTTTTCAAAGAACCAGCTTCTGGATTTGCTGATCCTTGGAACTGTTCTTTTAGTCTTTATGTCATTCACTTCTGCTCTGATCTTGATTATTTCCTTCCTTCTACTCACTCTCGGCTTTGTTTGTTGTTGTTTCTCCAGTTCTTGAAGATGTAGGCTTAGATCACTTATTTGAAATGTTTCTATTGTTTTTAGGTAGGCCTGTATTGCTATGATTTCCTCTCTCCCGACTGCCTTCACTGTGTCCCATAGGTTTTGAACTGTTGTGTGTTCATTTCCATTTGTTTTCAGAAACTTTCTGATTTCTTCTTTGATCTCATTATTTACCCATTCATTGTTTAATAATGTGCTATTCAGTCTCCATGAGTTTGAATGTTATTGAGTGTTTTCCTTGAGATTGGTTTCTAGTTTCAAGCCCTTATGGTCAAAGAAAATGCTTGTTATGATTTCAATTTTCTTGAATTCGTTGAGGCTTGTTTTGTGTCCTATCATGTGGTCTATCTCTGAAAATGTACCACGTGCATTTGAAAAGAATGTGTATTTTGCTTCTTTGGGATGAAAGGTTCTATAAATGTCAGTTAAACCCATTTGATCTAATGCATCGTTCAGTTCCACAATCTCCTTGTTGGTATTTTGTATGGAAGATCTATCCATTGTTGACAGTGGGGTGTTAAAATCCCGTACTATCAGTGTGCTGTTGTCTATATCTTTCTTGAAGTCCCCACTGTCCTACTGAAGAATATTTTCTTGCTATTTCTAGGTGTTTTTTTCTACCTTGTCCTTCAGCCTGCTGAGTCGATTCTCTGCTTCATCTAGCCTGCTTTTGATTCTTTCTACTGTATTCTTCAATTCAGAAAACTGTATTCTTCACTTCCTCTTGCCTCTTGTCGATGGTTTCTATGTCCTTTTTCATGCTGATATAGTTTGCAGTAAGTTCTTCATAGTTTCCCCGTAGTATTTGGTAATTCTCTCTGAGCTCACTGAGCTTCCTTAGAACCATTGTTTGAATTCAGTATATCTGATAGTTACTTGCCTCTATTTCATTTAGTTCTCTTTCTGGGGACTCCTCCTTTCTCTTCTATTGAGGCGTGTTTCTTTGTCTTCTCATTATTTGTGTGACTCTTCTTTTTTGCTTCTGCTTCTTAAATTGATCTGTCTTGATTTCCTGACTTTGTGGTGTGAATGTCTATGGTAGGAGACCTGTGTGATTCAGTGGTGCAGTCCTTGATCTCCCAAACTTGCTGCTCTTTGGATGCTTTTTATGCTGTTTATGTTGACTCTCTGGAAGTACCTGGGTTTTGATTGTTGTTTGGTTGTTCTTTGGGGGGTCCTACCCTCCAGCTGGTTGAGGGTCACTCTGCTCACCACATGTTGAATGTTTTTGTGCAGGTGCTGCCAGAACAAAACCACAAAGCCCAGGAAAAAAACCCACGTCCGCAAAAATAACTACCCCCTGCAATCCCACTATGAGCAGCAAATGAACCAGTATTAATAAGGCTGTAAAGAGATGAAGACTATTATAAGAAAGGAGAGAAATAAACTATTAGTATAAAAGCTAATAATTTAATATGCACAAACTTGATGGACCTGAAATGAACATTAAAGGCTATGTAGTAAAGAAAATATTGCAAATCATGGAGAAGACCACAGCGGATTTCCTTTCAGAGGCCTCTAGTATTTACCGCTGTTTTTCCTTCCTGGATCTGCCTCTGATAATGTCAGATGTTGACCCTGTCTGACTTTAGACAGTCTGTTCGAGAATTCCAGGAATCTACTGTTTGTGGCTGTCTCATTCAGTTGTTAATTTAGTCACTCTGCACTCAGCAGTCAAGCTTAGGCACCACAGGGCGGGGCAGAGTGCCTCCTGGGGGCGGGGCTAGTGGGTCTTCTCATGCTGCTGCCACTCATGGGAGTGGTCTGCATGAGCAAGATAGCTGATGCTGTATAGGGGAGGAGTCAGCACCGGGATCCTGCCATCTACTCTCTCAGCTCTCTCCCCAAAGCCTCCGTCTTTGGTCTCTCCTCAAGTGTCTCTAGACCCTTCTGTGCCCTCTTTAGCCAGGGATCTACTATCTCTGGCTGCCACTCTGTACTCAGCAGTCATGCTTAAGTACCCCAGAGCCAGGGCACAGTCTCTCCTGGGGGTGGGGCTACCGTGTCCTCTCATACCCCTGCAGCTCAGGGTAGTGATCTGCCTGAGCAAGATGGTTGCTGCTGTATGGGGGATGAGTCAGCACCAGGAATCTGCTGGCTATTCCCTCAGTTGTCTCCCCAAAGCCTCCTTCCCCAGTCTCTCGTCAGATATCCCTAGCCCACTCTGCCCCCGCCTTTGTCAGAGACCAGGGTAAGTGGTTGCAAACAAAAATCTATGCGTTGGCTCTTTAAACTGCTCTTGGAGTCTCCGGCCTCCTGTCTCTTGCAGAGAGCAACCCTGCAGCTTTTCACAGCTGCCTGTTACTGGTGTACTTTTTGGGCTCTGGTGCTGTAGGCTGGAGATCCCCACTTATGGTTTAGACCTCATTCTTCTCAGGGGGGGTCCAACTGGCCATTTAAATATTCCTCTGGCGCTGCTGCCTGTGGGCACCCAGCCAGCCTTCTCGAGTCTCCACCACACTCCTTACCGTCAGGTTGTGCTAAAGCTGATTCTTCTGTCTATCCGAAGTTGTAAGGCTCAGTTGTCTGTTTCAGGTTATTTCTCCATAATTTAGTTGTAATTCTAGATTGGTGCTGGGAGAAGGTCAGTGTAACTTCCATTCACTCCTCTGCCATCTTGCCTTCTCAAGATCTTCATAGGTACAAAGTCTTATATAAATAAGGTAGTGTTCACACGTTCCAGGGATTAGGATATGGACATCTTTGGGGGGGGCATTATTCAACTCACAACAAAAGCTACTGGGAATATTCAGGTACAAGTCTTTGTGTAGATATATGCTTTTATTCCTCTTGGGTAAATACCAAGACACGGAATTTCTGGGTCATATGGTAAGTACATATTTAACTTCATAAAAAAACTGTGAGGATACTTTCTAAAGTGTTTGTACCACTTCACATTCTCACTAGCAATATGAGAATTCCAGCTGTCCTCACTAATGGTATTGTCAGTCTTTTTAATTTTAACCATTGTAGTGATATGCTATATATCTACAGATATGCTGTAAAGCGTATCCCCTTATAGTTTTAGTTTTCATTTCCCAAATGATTGATGATATTAAGCATCTTATGTGCTTATTGGCCATTTTTTAATATATCTCCTTTAGATAGTTTCCCAGTCTGTGGTTTGTCTTTCATTCTCTTAACAGGGGTTTTCTAAGAGCAAAAGTCCACGAATTGGTGGTCTGATTTATCTTTATTCTTTTATAGTTCATGCTTTTTATAGCCTAAAAAAAAAAATCTTTGTCTATTCAAGGTCACAAAGATTAAAAAAAAAAAAAATCCCCAAGTGACTTTCATGCACAGGCAAAGTTAAAGCTACTGGTCTATTGGGAATCTGACCTAGCTTTCTCAATTTAACTTGACTTTCTGCCATAGAACCTTAGCATAATGAAGGTATGACAGATGTACAGTTAACTGGAATACTGTAAAAAAAAAAAAAAAAAGAATGCAATTGAGAATCTTAGGACAATTGACCAGCTTCCAAACCTAAATGTGAGCAGCTGTTAGGGGTTAGAAACAGTGACTTCAAAAGCAAAGCCAAGGTATTTTAAGTGTGTGCCAGTTAAATCAGAAAAGGAAGAGAGAAGAGGATTTTCCTCATCCCTCTGGGAAAAAGCACACCCAAGTTTATTTCAGTTTGTATTGAGAAAGTGGGGAAAATTATTTCTATTCTTGGTGGGATTCTTTAGAATGTGCCTCTCACAGAGATGACATGGAACCGGGGGTGTTTGGCAGTGTTTCGCCCCTGTTTTTTAAGCCACTGCATTAAAAAATGAAGGTGGCAGCAATAATATTTGCCTAAACCTTGGTTCCAACAGGGGTTAGACAGACTAAGCTTTCATTACACGAGAGGAGATGTCAGGAGCACCAAATGGGCTCAATTTCCCCTGGAGTCCTAGACAAAGTGGGTCTGTTTCTAAGCTGTGGACAGGAGGCTACTTTCTCCAGATGTTATATTTAGCTGAAGGAATCCACCATAGCTTCATGCAAATGTAAAATATGTCCCTAGAGACATAACCACAAACCAGAGGGCCAGCAGGGAGCATCCCTTTAGGGGGTAGCATAGAGGGGCCAATTGTGCAACCACACTGACATCCCCAAATTAGCTGATTTAGCTGTGAGCCAGATTTTCGGCCAGTTCTCACATTTAATGAGTCTTTGTCTCCTTCTTACAAGAGATTCTGTCCCCAGGGAGAAAAACCCTCTGCCCTAATTCCCTCCCAACTTCCAGCTGCTTGCCCAGACACCAGGTAGAAGAAACAACCCCATGTTGATGTTTAACACCTCCAAACCCTTTGAAGGTCTGTGTGCAACAGAAAAGGTGAGATCAATTCTGTAACTAAGTGAAATACCTGGATTTAGTAGAAAAGAGTAAGAAAATTTGGAATACCTTCTACTCTGCACAGCATACCTAGAAAGTCCTAATGCAACACATAGGTAGAACCTTGATTTCTAAAGCCAAATGACTTGATTTAAATACTAGTTTTACCTCTTTTTTTCTTAATCTCTCTAAGCCTCAGTTTCCTCCTTCATAAAGTCGGGATAATAACAATACTTACCATATAATAGAATTATTTTAAGGATTAAATAAGGTAGTTGTATATAAAATGTTTAACACTGTACGTGGCATATAAAAATTCAAAAAATGTTTGTTTTTGTTCTCATAACCTGTGCTAGTGAATCAAGTCTTTTTAGATTAAGAAGAAGGAAGAAGAGGAAGAGGAGAAGGAGACAACCCATGTTTTTTGCTAGTAAATAATAGATTCAAATTTGTGCAAAGCTTAGGTGAATTTTCATGGGCATTCACAGCTGAACCAGAAATAAAGCTATCCTTTCTGAAGTCGGTGTCTCCAGAGAAATGTGGATTTTCCTTTTGCTGTTGGGACCAAATTGACAAGTATAATATAAGGTGTATCTATTTTATACATTTGGATTTCACTTTGACGTCTCTTGGTTGCTGGCCGTTATAGAAAAAAGAATCTGAATGCTTCATTCTTCACCAAATTTGGTCTTCAGTTACTTAAGCTAGTGCCCCTCCACACCACATCCACTTCTGCTTGTCCTTATCCCAGGGACTGCAATTCCCTACCGCAATGCAAAGGTCACCGACAACCTGAAGAAAGCCTCCAATGTAGGACACCCTTGTCACCATAGAATTACAGTATACCAGATTTCAAAAGCATCGTAGAGGTCACATAGCCAAACTCTTTAAAAAAAAAACCAAAACTTTAGGGGACTGAGGCACAGGAAGGAGAAGTAATCATCCAAGGTGATAGAGTTACTAGCAGAGCTGAGCCCAAGAGGAAAGGTCACTTGGAAAAGGCCTCTGTTCTGAGGACACAAGCCAAGCCCTGGAAACTTCACAGAGCTGAAAGGGTAGCCAGGTACATTCTTTAGTTCTCTTATCTGATTACTGTATCTTAACCAGTGGGATTCTAATTGTTCATGTGCAACATACTTGAAACAAAAGAGACTGAAAAATAAAGGTATGAAGAGAGATTGCTTCTTTGCCCATTACTAGAAAGCAGAGAGGCTCACAGCCAGCCAAAACAGCATCACTCTACTCTATGATCTGCCAAGCCAGCTTCTACTTTGGAGTTCTCTGTCTACATTGGACCCCAAAGGAGAGAGCAAAGGGATTACTTACCCTGTGGGATAGTAAACATTGGCAATTCAACAATTCTATACATACCTCTAATCAACTATGATTTAACTGATAAAAATGTATAAAGATCAAGAGAAAGCCCTATGATCTGCAAAACTATATACAATTGTATGACTAAATCTCACAAACATAATGTTGAATGAGAGAAAGCAGACACAAAAAAGTACATACTAATTGCTGCTATTCCAAGTTACAACAATTATCACTTGGGTTTGGGAACCCCTCTCCTGAATTCCTGATGACTAGAAAAAAGAATGGGGAGGGGTCTTCTAGGGGACTGAAATATTCTGTTTCTTTTCTGAGAGCTGGTTACCAGGCATGTTCAGCTTGTAAAAATGCATTTAGCTGTGGGTCTATGTGCTGTGTACTCTTATTCAATAAAATGTAATATATAAATGGTCCTACAAGTAATTTAGAAACACACAGCTTAAGGTCAACCCTGAGACCATGGCGAGGAATATAATTCACAAGTGAATTTTCCTTCTGGAGGGCAAATGTCTCATGTTTTTTATGTATGCCATGCTATTAGGCCTTTGGCAAAACGTCAAGGGCCCCTGAGGAACCAGGAAATCTCATGGCTTTGATAACGAGCTACCTTCAAAATAAACATCTCTGAGATCTGCAGAGGCTATAAGTCTCTCAGCTTGGTTCTCCCCTAAACTTCCATAGCTGGGAGAACAGGGAGTTGAGAGATTGAGTGATGTCTAGGTAGCTGAACATCTCTCACAAAAGTTTTTTTTCTCAGATGTGCACAGAAACTAAAGGAGAAAACTATCAGTCAAACTCTTTCCTTCTGAAGATGGTTTAAGCAGCTGTCAAGGTCATAAAGAAAAGCTGAAGTGGTATCTGATTACTATCAAGGTTCCAGCCAAATAGGTTTTAAATTTTTGCAATAAAAATTGTACATATTTAAGGTGTAAAAGAGGATGATTGCGCGCGCGCACACACACACACAGAGTGAAATGATGTCTATAGCCACGCTAATTAACATATCTCCTTGCATAGTTACCTTTCCGTGTGTGTGTGTGTGTAAAAGAGCACCTGAAGTCTACTCTATTTCCAGTATTCAGTACAGTATTATTAACTATAGTCATTCACTTTAGTCGCATATTTGCGTCACCAAGTGTTGCAGGGCAATTCAAATTAAAGACAAGTAAGCTACAGCAGATGCTAAAAACATGGAGATGGTGAAATGGACTCTTGCCCCTCAGTGAAGCATGGCCTCAACCACAGCAAAGCCGGACCACTAGAAATAGCCAGTGAGGGCTAGAAGGAGTTATCTTTCTCTTCCCTCTTTTCCCTGTCAGATGATTGTACCCTTAACATCCTGTGTCTAAGACACAGGGAAAACCCCTTCGCAGATGCAATTATATAGTTGGAAAATTCTAAATCATTCATTTTTTTCATGCTGCTATAAACAGAAGAAACTGAGTTCTAATTACAGACCTACTGAGATCTGGGAAACTTTCTAATGTTAAGAATTGAAAAACTGAACAAGAGCTATGGCTATTACTGACCCCAGTTCTGTTTACTGTAGACTTTTCCCTCCCAGCCTCGAATTTTAACACAGAATTTTGTCAAATGAAAACCAATGAATTCCTTATATATGAAACAAATAAAGTAGCCTATATAGATTCTTTATACCTGTAACTTGTGGGAAGATTATTTGCTTTCTGAAATGTCT
Source organism: Pteronotus mesoamericanus (assembly GCF_021234165.1). Taxonomy (NCBI): domain Eukaryota; kingdom Metazoa; phylum Chordata; class Mammalia; order Chiroptera; family Mormoopidae; genus Pteronotus; species Pteronotus mesoamericanus. The sequence goes on from NW_026555326.1 coordinate 4,909,236, forward strand.
TCTGTGTATCTCAGAACTTCAATGTTAAACATAGTATATCATGTACAATGGTTGGGCCTTTGCCACCATTTGTTACCAAAATTCATGAATAAATGTCTCCATAGAGGGTTCAGGTTGAGAGAGCTTAGAAAATAGGTTCCTGGGTTTCTAAGAGCTTAGTTCCATTTCTGACAGATAAGGTGAATTTGGCATAAATTTCTTAATATTATCATAACTATTTTTGAGTTTTTCCTTGGTCAAATTTTTCAACTTATACCCAAGGAATTGTGACAAATAATTGAACTTCAAGAAGCATGCAGGGACCCAAAGACAAAGATATGTCATATAAACATATATGAATTTGCTAAATGAACTATAAGAAAAAAACATGAAGTGACACTAAAGGTCCCTGAATCTTTTTTCTTTTAATTTTATTTTAATTTATTTTTTCAAATACATTTGTCTCTGCCTCCCCCCCACCACTTTCCCTGGCCCCCTCCCTTCTTCCCTCCCTCAGCTCTTCCCCTTTGGTTTTGTCCATGAATCCTTGCTATATGTTCCTTGACTTTCCCCTTCCCTTCCTTTTCCCTGCCCCCCCTCCCTCCTTCCCTCTTGTCTCTGTTGATTTCTTTTCCTTTCAGTGTTGCTGGTCTTATTTTCCTTGCATCTCTGTATTGTTGGTGAGGTTCCACTTATAGGTGAGATCATATGGTATTTGTCTTTCGCCCCCTGGCTTATTTCGCTTAGCATGATGCTCTCCAGTTCCATCCATGCTGTTGCGAAGTTTAGTAGTTCTTTTTTTCTTTCTGCTGCGTAGTATTCCATTGTATATATGTATCATAATTTTTTGAAAAGGTCCCTGAATCTTAATAGTTTCACAAATCACTTACAGAAATCAATCAAGCATAGCTATTTTTAATACATACAGATTATGAACAATGCTGCCAATCCTGGAGCTGTACTTTGCGAATACTTTCCCAGACCTACTAATAATTCAGCTCAGAAAGAAAGAAAAGAATGTCAATTTAATATTTTTTTCTTCATGAGTGCATTGTAGGGAATGACCAATGGTAAGCCTTGTAAGTGAGCCAAAAAGACATTCTTTCTCTTGTTTACGAAGTTGTGTCATTGCTCCACCCAAGTGTCTCTATGACTAGAAATAGCTACATACCTTTTTAAAGAGTCTTCCTGAGTCCTCGCTGACTTGAACAAATCGAGGAATGATATTATTCAGGTAGATGTCGCTCAGTGTGGTGTGGTCCCTGCTCTCCCGCTTCACCTGGTTTAAGAGGAGATTCCAGCAGTTGACTGGAGAGAGAACATTCTGATCCTTCCTGCAGAGAAACAGCAAGGAAAAAAAAATCCTGGTTAGTAAGCTGCCAGGGCCAACATCTATGACTACAGTCCACATCACAAAATCACAGTGATTGAAGTCAAACCAGAAATAAAGATATTTTTCCTGAACTCTGCACCTCTACTTTTCTCTTTTTCTAAAAACTCAATGAAGAAAAAGGAGAAAAGAAGAATAATGAGGAGAGGGAATGGAGAGGAAAGAGGAGAAGAAGCAGGACTATCTGTTGACCATCAACTAAGTTGAACATCTATGAACTTGGTGTATGCTTTATGTGCATTATCTCATCTAAGCTCCATCATTTCACTGTGGGGAATAAAAAGAAAGAACTACTGTTATTCCCATTTTACTTAGTAGAAAACTTGCCCACAGCTAGTGAGAAGGAGTCACGAAGATAGCAAGATGAAGTCAGGGACTAAAACCACAATTCTGTGTTGTCTGACTAGAAAAAGGTCTAGGCTGTCTCATGCCAAGTCCATTCCTTAGCCACTAAGTCATTTGATATGTCTCTAGGGTTAGAGACAAGAGTTAAAGATTTTGTCTAGAGACAAAAATCACTAGAGCACTACAGACTCAATCTCCACACATTTATCTATTGTAGAATTCCATGAATACAACATTGGAGGCAGTTGCCGTGAAAAAAATTGCTAAAACTCTTTATTCTCATAGAACACATCTAAGGAGGCTTTGGTTTCACTGACTGGGCCATTATCTCATGTCCCATACAACCTAGAGCACAAGCACACCCAAGTGGACACATGTATTCCTAAAAACTCCTACAGCCTGAGGGAAATAGTGAAGTGCGAAACCAAGATGCTCATTTCTAAAGAAAACATTGGGATCCAAAAGAATTAGTCTCTACTCAGTTCACAGCACTAATTTAAGGAACAGAAAGTTCTGCATCTGCAAGTTGGATCTCTTTAAGGAGAGAATTAGAAAGTAGGGGTTGTTTGTGGTACTATTTATCAAGGGCTTACTATGCATTTGGCACATGGCTGGGTCCATGTTTAACTTGAACCCTACAACAACCTGATGAAGTAGGTGTTGTTAACCACATTCAGCAGAAGAGGAACGCTGGACTGAGAAAGGTCAAATATCTTGGTCAAAGTCACATAGTGAAAATGTGTCAATGCTAGAATTCAAAACCAAGCCTTGTAATTGCAAAGAAAAAAGCTCTTAATCACTACAAAGAATCACAACCTGTTCACTCCCCTTACCCCTAGTTGCTCCCTATAGTCAGACTCTCAATGCAAAGAAAGTAGCTGGAAGAGTGTCTTGGTTCTTGAGTCAGCATTGCCTCTATTCGGGGCTGGAGGCTGCCCAGCACTTGAGATCTGTAGAGCATGGAATTCAACGTGGGCTTTCCCAATTGTTATAAGGTAACTATTAACACATAATCACACCACACCTACTCTGGCTTCAGAACACACCAGACCATTAAATCAAGTATCTGTCTAACCAGCACCAAGAAGTTGCTTCAAACCGATGAATATTAGAGTCCAAACTAGAACTGTTGTGTGTGGCCTCCCACATCCACCCTCTGCCCCACACTTGTATCACATATACCTACATCACACGTATGTGCTTACCACTGCTGTAACATTATGTCCACTTACCTTCCAAGGGAAATTAAAAGATTTCTATGGAAATAAAAAATATATACCAGCCAAGAGATACATGTAGTTAATCTACTGCTTGCAAAATGTTTAGCATCTGCTCCTGACTGGTGTGGTTCAATTGGCTGGGCATCATCCTGAAAAGTGAAAGGCTGTTGGTTTGATTCCCAGTCAGGGCACATGCCTGGGTTGCGGGTTTGGTCCCCAGTCAGGGTGCGGATGAGAGGCAACTGATAGACATTTCTCTCCCTCTTTTTCTCCCTCCCTCCCTGTCTCTCTAAAAGTAAATAAAATCTTTTAAAAAAATGTTTAGCATCTGAGAAAAGGTAAATAGAAAATAATCTTAAATTCAAAATGATGAGACATTTGAACACATGCATTCAGGGACATTTGATGTTTCCATTGCAAGAAAACTTTCAAATTGATTCCAAATCAGTTTCAGTTACAAAGCCCTAAATAATGTAATTTATATTTTTATTGGGTGGCAAGATATCCATGTCTTCAGGAAGCATATATATCAGGCATTTATATTTGCTTTGTAAAAGGACAGATCTTATAAGACCTTAACTTTACAACTGGTTTTGACCTGCTTCTTATGAATGAACATAAATTGGTGGTCTCTGCTGATTCTTTTCCTACAGCACTTTACACACATAAAAACAATTCAATTACACAAACATAAATATTTGTATCTTATAAACATATGAACAAAGTACAATATTAGGGGCTTTAGTGGTTATAAAAGTACTTAAGTCACAGTGCAGTGTGGGAGACAAAGAAAGACCTATAGTACAAAAGATCATTAGAGGTACAAACAGAGGGTCAGCTAGCTCACACATGTACACCACAGATCACAAGTGGAAGGAGGAGAGGCAGAAAGCAATCTCACATCATGGAAACTGAAGCAGAGCATAAGTTCTAACAGTACCCTCAGAAGAAAGGATGAGAAAAAAAAAAATGAGTTAATTAAAGGGATAAGCAGAAAGTGGGAATCTTTTAAAATAAAATAACTTTTCACTTGTACTAATAAATTTATATTTATTAAGAACTTGTAAGATGCTACAAGTACTTTCTAACATGTATGTATTTCTATTCTTAGAGCACGTAGTGGGACAGCCATTACTGGTTTCAGTGAGCAAGGGCTCTTAAGGTGTGTTCTGAGACACTCTAGACTTACAAAAAAAATCACATTTCTGTTTCAAACAACTGTAACACATCCATCCACATGAGCAGCTCCCCGCTTAAATGTGCAGGGGACCCAGAGTCCAGCTTTCCTGCAGTGTCATCACAATGCTTTATGGGTGCCAGGTGAACTTCCTTGTATGTCGACTTTGGAATAAAGAATCAATGCATGTGTTTGATCGTCTAAAAAATGTGCTATTCGTTAGAATAGATGTTGCTCTGCAAAGACTTAGCTTTCAATTCCAGCCCGTGTTCCCAAAACTGTTCAGGTGAGAACGTGACCTAGCACACAGTGGTCATTTCATTACATGCCACAGAAGGCTTGGGGGCCTATGTTGTGTTCATGGTGTTGGGTTGGCCAAAAAGTCCTTTTAGTTTTTTCTGTAAAATAAAGCACACATTTTTCATTTTCACCAATAACTTTATTGATTTGGATATTCCGAATATGTCAGCTATCTCCTTCATGGTATAATGTTGATTGTTCTCAATTAATGTCTTGATTTGATTGCTATCAACTTCAATTGGTGTACCAAGCCATGAAGCTTCCTCCAGCAAGAAATCTCCAGCAGGAAACTTCACAAACTACTTTTGATACTTTCTATCAGTCACAGCACCTTCTCCATATACTGCACAGATTTTTTTTTTTGTTTTTGCATTTCAGCTGTGTTTTTACCTTTCTTGAAATAATAAAGCATAATATGATGAAAATGTTGCATATTTTCTTCAATCTTCAATACTGAAATAGCTACACAAAAATCCACCAATTTTGATAATTTTTTAAAGTGCACACTGATGTGACAGCTGTCACAATATAATCTAACAAAATTGTTTCAAATGAAGTTAAAGACAACTAAGTACTACTAGAGCCATCTTATGGAAAAAAACAAACTTTTTAGTCAACCAATAGAAAGGCCATGGGTGGGCAGTGAGAACACAGGTGCTCAGTGTTATCCTACCTCACTATCAATTGTAATATTTCTTATACATTTTAGGGCTCACCCAATTAATATTTATGAAGGGGAATGAGGACAGCTGCTAGGTAATGTTAATGATCCAATTTTAAAACAAAATATCCTTTTCAAGCACCTAAATCAATTTAAAACTATTCCAAGATTACAACAACTCATCTGTGTGAATCGGTAGTTTATTAACATTGGGCAACCTAACCAGAAACAGAAATAACTAGCATGTTGAAACTGACATAAAACTGCAACTCTCGTTCATAATCCCAATTTAAATATTTGGGGTTCATAAACACTCTCATTGTGCTCACTGATTAACTGTGTAATAGGTACTCTTTATAAATTTGCACTTTAAAAGTAGATTTACACTAGCAAATCTGTTGCATATATGGTGGTTCTATTCAAGATTTTAATTTTTAAAAAGGAATCTGTGATTTTAAAAATAGTACTAGACTCTGTCGTCTGTTTCTTCTATGTGGTTCCCACTCTCTTTTACTAATACAGTAGTTTTTCATATAATATATTTGGTTCTTTGAGTCTGTATGCTCACTCAGACATATTCTTCCTTTCAACTGAGGTGTTTTAATTAATGTATTTATTTATTTTGGGGAGGTGTTGGGGCAGGAGAGGTGAAAGGCATGCTGTAGGAGGGGAACACAAATACCCTGTAGAGACAATTCTCCCAGCCAACACGAACAAAGATGAAACACACTTCAGGCTGGAAAATAAGCGAGTCAACGAGACGTGATTTCATGGGGAGCATATTAAGGTTCTGCTAGAGTGGTTTCCTGCTTTAGCAGCTTTGCAGCCTTATTTTATTTGGGACTGCTGGAGCCAGGGGAACTTCGTTTGGTTAGGAGATTGAAATTTGCCTTGATATCTTTTCCATCTATCATTTGTTTGTACAGTTTCTTTACTTCCCCCGCCCCTAGAGTCTTGGGTTGTGTAATACTTGGGCATTTAAAGAAAAAGGTCTACATCCCTTAGGAATGTGCTGAACAGCTGCAAACCTCCTCAAACACTAATCCCTAAAAAGCAGACAAAATATCCAGAAGTGTTTTCTTACTTAAAAATTTTTTCAGGAGGAAGATCAAAAAAAGAAAAAACATCTTACTGTACTTGAGAGGGAATGACTCTCGAGTCCAAACAAAGGAGGCCCAGACAGTCACAAGCCAGCTATGCATCCTTGTAAGAGGGAATTATAATACATGCACTGAAAAGAATAAACCTGCACAGCTCAACCATTAGCTTCAAATACATTAGCCTAGTTTTTCTCTTCAACTTAGACTATTTATGGACATTCAACAAACTTGGCAACAAATGCTCAAAGGGATTTCTCTCAAATATCTAGGGTGAAGACCTCCATAAAGGTCCAATTTGGCCTGTATCACACTTCTATTTTTTTCTTTTCTTGTTTTTTTTTTTTTTTGCACATCCCCTCTGTTTGGTTTCGGTTGTCTCATCTGTAAAATGGACACATGCCCTATCAGTGTACATCTAGCTCCCTAAAGATCTTCAAAGCATGACTGTAAAATCCTGGAAGCTCTGCTGGCCTAAGGTGCCATTTAATTAACAGTTGCAATGTTCATAGCTCCACAGATGGGATGTGTGACACAAGCTTGGCATCACTGGGTGGCTTGAGCTTCTGCATTGCTCTAGTGAAGAATGTTTCCTTTTGGGCCAATAGTCTCTGACATGCCCAACTCATAGGTCTGCTGTGTGGCTCATTTGAGACGCTAGATGCAAAAGAATTACATCAACAGTAAAGCACTATACAAATGTGAAGAAATATTATTATTTTTATTTCCAAACAAACTAGGACTCAGCTTTCATCAACTTCCAACTTGCTCCTCACCCGGCCCTGGGCTAAGGCCAAGAGTGCAGCCCGCAGAAAACGAACAGCCCTCAGCAAATAATAGTCGGGATAAGACAGCAGCAACAGGCAATTAACCAAGCAGCTGTAGTCTCTGCAAAGACGTGAGGGAGATACCAATGGGAGAGCAGAATTTAATCTTTTCACTGTTGTTCCCCTGAGGGGCAAGGTGGAACGCTCAGTACTGCATTTCACACAGGGAACGTGTGCTGAGGTAGACAGGAAGAAAGCCAGAGGGAGCCCAGGTAGCCAGAACCCGAAGTGCTTCAGCAACTTCTGCTGAGCCCCGTTTCTCAGAATTCCTACCAAAACTGTTAGTCTGTATATAGAGGACATTAGTAAATCCTGAAAAGAATATCGTTTCTCTCTTTTAAAAACAGACATATATGTGATGACAGATGAAATCCAAAATAAGCTAAAGACATTATTCAATATGTTATTCAGCATCCAACTATAAGAAGGATAAGAAAAAGGCACATATTGATATTACATAATAAAAGGGATCATTTAATGATGGTTGAACAGGGAACTAGTGACGAGGGGGAGGCTAGATTTTTAAACTTAAATTCCTTCCTGGTACCTTGATTAAAATGAAATGAACTGAGGCAGGCAAAGAGATTATTTTATTCAGATGAGTGTTATTAGCCTTTCTGGCTTATTTTCTCTGCTATGCATTTTGCTGATGCTGACAGAAGCAGCAGGGTTGGATAGAGAGGCAGAGCTGCAGCGGATTTACGGTTTGACAGTGCCCTGCATAAAATCAGACCCTTGCTGACCCAGATAAGCCAGAGGATGCGTTGGATTTACTGGGGAAGGCACTGGGGGTGGGGGGATCTCCAAGGTGGAGACTGACTTGAAGAAGATTCTTCCTCAAATGGCTGCTTGGTTGTGTGATCCAGTAGTACAATGGCAGCCTAAAGGCATCTTTCAAAGATGAGCAGGCAGCAAGCAGGGAGGGGACAAACTTACTTCTCTGGGCTTATCACAGCTCAGGCTTCTTCTCTGCCAGCAATGAGATCAGAGTATAAGGAGAGTTCTGAGACAGAAGGAGAAAAGGGCCAAAAGCAAAAATGTATATTCTATGTATGCAGAAATGAGCTTTCAAGTTTTCAGGGATAGGTTAATACCACAAATGGTCTTCGGTAGCCTGAATAGATGATTAGAAAGGATTCAAGCAGTGGTGACCCACCTTACTCAAAATAGTCTAAGTTGTTCCCTATAATCAGGTTTGGGGAAAGAGCTGTATAGAAATGGAATTCTTGTGGCTCTGGGTTAGTTCCAAGGAGCTCAGCCACACCCTTGGAATAATGGCATGTCCCAAGGATAATGGCTGGGAGCTTAGGAATCTGCTTTGAAGTTAAGAACTGTAGCAGCATGGTGTTTGACATTTTAATAATGTCAGCACCGTGCCTGACATTTCCTGAATTATCATAGGACCAAGGTTAATCTGGGTTGGATAGGGAACAGTTGTTCCCAAATCTAGGCCATTGCAGACCCTAACCGGAAACATCTCCATCAATTTATGTCAGGTGAGAGACTTCTGTCTTCTCTTCAACCACCCCAACACCACCCCAACACAACCCCACGTTCATGGTGGGGAGAGAAGACTGGAGGTTCTTTGAATGACTCAAGATGGATCCGAGGACCATGAAATCAGATGTGGTGGAGAAGGGTGGGGTCTACCCAAGATCTGAATCTCTTTCATCCAGATTTCTTGCCTGGACTTCCGCCATCTTATTGCCCAGGCACCTTCTCTGAGTCCCTGATTTCTAAGTCTTCTTATTTCTTATTCATTCAACAAATGCTGATTGAACATCTATTATGTACCTGGCACTGTTCTGGGCACTAGGGATAAAGGGAGCCACATTCTTGTTTCTGATCTGCTTCTCTCATGTTTGCAAATTTCCTGGATCCAAGACATGACTTTCCTCTTCCTAGACTGTCTGTCAGCCACAATCCACACCTTACCCTGGTCTTGATGCTTGTGTGTACACTGGCTTGAATGACATATTGTAAAGCCCTGATATGGCCGATTTAGAAGATATGCCCACCTACCAGCCCTCTCTATGACTTCTGCGGACCTGGGACCTTCCCTTTGTTTACACCCATGTCTTGCCACTAGCATTCTCAGAACTATAGGGACGTATAAATAAAGAGGCTAGTAAACCATCCTTGTGTACTCTAGGTATAAACTAAATGCTAGGGAACAAACACTATGCACTCTACCCCAATATGATCTATAGAACTAAGGGCCTAGAAATGTAGTTATTTATTAAATTTCCCCCATGACAGCCCCTCCCAAAATAGGCTGTGATCATATCAAAAGGTCTCAGCTGACTAATTCACTTAATTAAAACATCATAGCAAGAGCAAAAGACATAACAAAGGTATGACTGATGACCAATGACCAAGATGAAAAAAAAGTAATAGAAGTTTCTGTTTAAAAATATTTGTAACCATCTAATACAGTTGGATCCACATATTCCATAGAATAACCTATAAACAACTCTAAAAATTGTATCTTTGGTTTCTTCTTCTCTAGTTAATTAAGATGTCATCAGAAACCCCAAAAATAATTATAGCACATGACAAATATGCAGAGAAAAACAATACACGCAGATGTCTTTGCAGATTTTTAAATGTATAAAACCTTGGGAGATGACTGACATAGACACTCTGGCTCACCCCTGGTAGTTCTTGCTAGAGAAATAAATACCTGTCTGTGCCAAACTGAATGGCGTCACTCAGAAATCCACACACTTATTTTCAAAGCAGTAACCACTACCTTGGGAGCAGGCATCTCCCTGGCACCAGGCACCAACTGAGTAGTTTGAGCTATAGCCAGCAGCTCCTCCTGCCTGGCAAACGATACTTAAACATGCCAAGTACCAACAAACCACTTCAGAAGAAAGGGTATCTCTAAGATTCAGACCTCCTGTATCCCTGTTAAGGGGACAATGAGTTCCCTTACATGCTTCATGATAACAATGAGGACGGAGGAATAAAGTAACATAACTTGATTTAGTGAAACTATAGACCTAAATGGATTGAAGTATAAATAGTCATCAGATCAGCTTCATGCACCATTATCATTTCTCATGTGTCATTTTGATATTTATCTTGCCTTACTGGAAGGGAGTCTCTTGAGGGACAGGGTATATTTTGGAATATTTAATGAACATCTATTGCCAAGAATGGGTGGGCACTTAATCAACATTGACTAATGATAGATGCCACAGCTACAGAAATCCTATAAGTGTTGAGCAAAGTAAGACAATTCATTTAATGAATAGGTAACATCTTCAGCCTCCATCAATCCTGCCTAATCAACTGTTGCACCATGTATCTGGGTGGCTGTTGAGTGACTGAATTTGTACACCCATTGGTTTATGTGCACTGAATTTAGAGTATATTATTAACCATATTGTTAAAGCATCAACCATGCTGTTGATGGCAAAATGTTTAAGGGTTACAGTTAAGAGATGCCCTGGTCAATTTTTAGGTCAGTAGGTTATTGAGTTCTACACAGGTCTATAAGGAATCTGGATGAACAACGATACTCAACCCCAGCAGGGTGGTCCTCTGTGGAAAACACCCTGAACCATGTTTATGACCTAGAGTCTAGTCTTAGTTTTGCCACTTACTAGCCAACTAACCTTGGATAAGTCACAGATGCACTCCGGGCCTCAACACTTCGTCATCTGTTTAAAATTACAAATTAAAACAGCAGACCTTCTGTACCTAATTCACATGGCTATTATGAAGATCAAGTCAAATAATGTGATGTCCATAAAAATAAAAAAAATACTTCATAAACACTAAAGTGTTCTATACCTACAAATCAATATTGTCACCATTTATTATTGTTATAACTTTTACTACTACTTGACAGTCTGCACAATATATTTACATCAACCCCAAGCCAAAAATGGCCGGAGTCACAGCTGAAAAGACAAACATGTCTCCAAAGCCCCAGGCCTTATTACTCAAGTTTGCAATGAACCTGCTTTATAAACTTCATACTTCATCAGTGCATTAAGTGTTGCTATTAACTTGTCTGGTTCTCTGGAAATTCCCAAACTCAGTGAATCTCCTATGCCCAACCTAGGAGAGGATGTAAGGAAAAGACTTTTAAAGCGCAAAAGGAAAAGTCAGAGGGAACAAAAAATAGAATCATGGAATTTCAGAGCTAGCAAGGACTTTTAGGATGGATTATAGTCAAGACCAAACTTGTCATTTTCTAAGTGAAGAAATTGAGGCTTGGGGAGCCTGAAGTCACACAGATAGTGGGGGAGCAAGGCAAGAACCCAGGTCTCCTAACCAACAATCATTTTCTTGCACTGTGGTTGTTGCTTAATTTAAAAAAAGAAAGAAAGAAAAAGCCCTTAGCATCTATAAAGCCCTGGTGCTGAAAGAGTTAATGGACAATGTTCAGCTGACTAAGCCTCAGAGCAAAGAACTCTTCTAAGATGACACATAACAGGAATACCAAGGGTCCACGAACCCAGAGGGAGCAGAACTGTTCATGCCTAACCGGAAAGCATGTTGACACACTGCATGTGGTTACACATGTAAGGCAACTGAATGAGAAAAGCAGTTTTGATCTTACCCCAGTCTAATTTGGGACTGGCTCTGGGCACCTACTGGAGGGCTGGGCCACACCCCAGCCATTCTGTAAAATGACCCTTCAGTTTCTTCACTCTCTATTCCGTGGCCTCAGTTAACTCCTTCTCTGCCTTCACAAGGGCCATAACAAATATCATAAAAAAAGACTTACCAAGCAATATCAAGATGCAGGAGTGACCATGGGTAATTTGGGTCGTTCTGGAATGGGAAGACTCTTAGTCTAGATTCAAATGGTATTCACTAGTATAGACTAGCTCTGAGTAAGTGAGTGATCTTAAGCCTTGTACAGCCGGCTCATAAGTTCTTAAAAGAGTAGTTTCTCTACACATGAGTCTTCAGGACCCCAAATCACCTTGTGTCAGTGTAATACTTGTTTAAAATTCTGTTTCAGCCCTGGCTGGTGTGGCTCAGAGGATTGAATGCCAGCCTGAGAACTGAAAGGTCACCAGCTCGAATCCCAGTCAGGGTTGCAGGCCAGGTCCCCAGTTGGGGATGTGAAAGAGGCAGCCAATCGATGTTACTCTTGCACATTGATGTTTCTCTCCCTTTCTTTCTCCCTCCCTTCCCCTCTCTCTAAAACTAAATAAAAATAAAATCTTTAAACAATAAATAAAATTCTATTTCATTCACAGTGGAGTGATGCTTAGGAATCTGCATTTTAAATGTATATCCCAGGTAATTTTATGCACACCAGAATTTTTAAGAACCAATGCTCTTAAAGCAATGTTTTTCAACTGTGGGATACAACCACTAATGGGGTTAAAAAAATCAATTTAGCAAGTCACCACTTGCAGCATTTCTCAAAATGAAACACAAAATAGTGGAACAGAATAATACAGAACAAAGGGGAAAACACCAGTACATCAGATAGAGGAAAGATCTAATAGGTATTTCTGTAAAGATTTTATTTATTATTTTTGGAGAGAGGGGAATGGAGGGAGAAAGAAAGGGACAGAAACATTGATTGGTTGCCTCTCATATGCACCCTGACCAGAGACTGAACCTGCAACCCAGGCCTGTTCCTGACCGGGAACTGAATTGGTGACCTTTTGCTTTGCGAAATGATGTCCAACAAACTGAGCCACACAAGTCAAGGCTCTATAGGTATTTTTTTGAAAACTACTGTTCTGTTATTTATTTTAAAATACACATATATCTCTGCCTGCAATATAAAATATTGTTTATAAAATATTTTGGAGAATGATTACCTCCCCAGACCCTTTTGAGAACCTGAGGATTTTCTTCCAAGTATTATCCTCCAAAGAAGAGAAAGGAGGAGGAAGGAAGGGGAAAGAAAGCTAGGGAGGGCAGAAGGTGGGGAAAGGCAGGAGGGATGGAGATGCTATGTACATAGATACTGTGATTTGCATGAATCAGGGGTCCCTGAACTTTGGGAAGCCCATCCCCCAAGGGCCTCTCTTGACTGTCTAGTACTCGGGTCAAAGTGGGCACCTAATAATTACTGGACTATGCCAACAACTTTCTCCTGATGCTCCCTATAAATGACTGCCATGTCTACACCATGTCTACCTGATGTAACTGTTAGATAAGTGGATCCACCATATTGATTCTCTTCCTCTTATATTTCAGGGTGACTAGAAATGTTGAAGTTAGTGCTCTAGAGAACATTGGGACAAAGCTGTTAGCAAATTCCAAAAAATGAGGAGTCTGAGAGCAATGGTGAGGGCACAATGTTACTGGTTTCCAAGGAACATGCTCCCTGTCTACAGCAGGCAAGGGTAGGCTGTGGGACTGGCACCTTTTTGCGCCCCCTATTGACAGAGTCAACACAGGAACATATATTTATTCACAAGTTGGTAACCTCTTTGACCTGTAAACGTACCCACATTTACAGATACAGAGACACAAGCCTCACCTTCTCTATTTGACCAAAGGACAGATATTCCTTAGCCCTTGATTGAAAAGGGGCACAATTAGAAAAAGAAAAACAACCTAGCTTGATTATCAACACAGTCCCATCCCAATGATTAAACCTATCTGCAAAAAGAGAGGATGACAATGGGGACAAAGGGTTTAGAAACCTGCCTTTGTCAAATGAGGCAAACAAAGAAGAGACTGGAAAAGGGCCAGGTACAACGAGGGGTGGGAGCAGGGAGACAAGGAGGAGAGGAGCAGGGAGGGCTATTGAGAAGACAGAGAATTAGACCTCAAAACTATTCTAAAATTTCCTGATGCTTTTCAATAATTTGTTTTTATGTGGTAAAAATTGGCACAGCATCAAGGATGCTTTGGGTCCATCTGTTTTTGAACTTAAGCCACAGGCAAGATTCAGAACAGCTGGATCAGCAGCACCGGCCATGTTATATGTGTCTTGAGGAAGGAGAAAAATAAAATGAATGTGGGAAATGGGAGGAAGAGGGTTACATGGGGCAGAGGAAGGAGAATCTGGAAGCCATCCCCAGACACAGGAGAAACTGGCCAGGTCAGAACGGATGCAAAAGAGCTAGTAGAGAGGCCAAAGCATTTCACTGAAGAAAAGCAAGCACGAGAAACAGCAGAGGTGTCAGAAAAGGGAGCAGAGCAACGGAGCCAAAAGTCCTGCAAGTTTGGATGTCAAAGAGCAGTGGTGGGAGGCTGCACCTCTGAGGGACCAAATCAAACTCTTCCAAAGGTCCTATATTAGGCATACTGAAGGAGCTGCTGGTAAACCATCTCCACTCATTGTCATTGGCCAGGACTGAGATGAAAGCTAGATTCTTGTTTCCCTTAGAGCAAGAGAAGCGATCATGGAGAATGACAGAGAGAATTTGAGAGGAGTCGTCATAAGAGAAAGTGGCAAGGGTCCTAATCCAGAAGGTGGCTTTCCTAGAGTCATGATAGGCCCCGAAAGGGGTGTTCCTTGGTGCACTGTCTTTGTCTGGCCCATGGCCCCATCACTGACTTCCCATAATGCCCTGAAAATCTACAGAGAAGCAAGACTCTCACTTCTCCTGAGACTGCTTAGTCTCTAGTCAAGAGAAAAGATTTAGATCTATGAGTCTGTTTCTATTTTATTTGTATGCTTGTTTAGTTTGTTCATTAGATTCTACATACAAATGAAATCATATGGTATTTGTGTTTATCTCATTGCTTATTTCACTTAGCATAATATTCTCCAGGTCCATCTGTGCAGTTGCGAAGGGTTAGAGTTCCTCCACAGCTGTCAGAGGGGAGGGCGGTTGGGGGGGCTGGGTGAAAAAAGTGAAGGGATGAAGCAAAAAACAAACAAAAAACCCCACAGACAGGGTCAACTGTTTGGTGATTACCGGAGGGAAAGGCAGGTTGGGGGGGGAGACAGAAGAGAGTAAAGGAGGGATAAATGGTGATAGAAGGAGACTTGACTTTGGGTGGTGAACATACAATACGATACACAGATGATACATTATAGAACTGTATACCTAAAGCCTACATGATTTTATTAACCAATGTTACCCCAATAAATTCAATGAAAAATTTTTTAAGAAAAGATTTGGTAGTGAGAAATGTCACTCAAGACCTCATTCTGAAGGTGAAAAAATTAAATACAAACAAATTAATAAACCAAACTGTATTTCAAACAAATACTGTAACCACACTGAAGATATGGGGGCTAGAGGAGAATGATCTAGCAACCAACTTTTGAACATTGTATTTTAGTCCTCAAGGCTAAAAAAAAAAAAAGAACTCTAAACCAGTACTGAAACCTAGTTATTAGTCTTGTTTTTCAGACACATGGGTTAGAAATTCTGGAACTACTTTGTGTACATCTAAGACTGAGTAATTAAATAAATAGATTATGAATAATGGGTGCCAGGTTCTCACTGTTTAGAAAACAGTTACAAAAATGGAAAGGGGAGAAAAACAGAATAAAACGTGGTGTTGAACTGGGATTGAAGGTATCAATGTGAACTCATAGGCTTTAATAGAAATAAGGCTATAGATAGAGAAATTAATATAGACGTATGCAAGTACATGTGTGTGCAAGCATATACACCTACTTACTACCTTTGTCTGCTGAGTGACACTATAAACAATACTACTCTGATAAAACCCATGTTTTTTAACTTAGTACCCATGGTTTTTAAATACCATTCCCCACTAAAAGGAACCAGGGCTCTTTGAGGAAATGGCTCCAGAGCTGAATCAAAGGAAAGTACAAGATGAGCCTGGAATATCTTGTGCCAGAAAGTAAGAAGTACTCAAAGAAAGGACACCAACTTGAAGGGACTCCACTAGCTAAATCTGGGACAATGTTAACATTAAAATAAATAAAGACGGTAAAGGAGTATAACCAGTTAAATACCATCAGAATCCATGAGTCCACACTGGTATCAACAAACAACCACACATGTATATGGAGGACATGAAAAAGTTCTTTACGATAGAATCCCAGCTGATAAATGTAGAAGGAATGATGGAAACTGGGAAAACTATTATTTGATAACCATCATAATAATTGATTCAAGCAAGAATTATCAATTAATGCTAAAACTAGTGGGTGTAAGCTTGCAAGAATAACACATTTCTTACATGGTCTCAAAGTATCTCTCCAAAACACATGCATTAATCACAAAACATGAACTAGTATAATTTTATGATAGAGAAATATGGCAGATCCCACTTTTACCTAATAGTCACAGTTAACATCATTAGTAATGGGACAAATTACCAGCAAGGGCTTCCTGATATGATTCTAAACTCAAAAGAATATGACATCATTTCTATGGTGTTCCTGCCTAAAGCACATAACCTGAATCTAATCATGAAGAAATATAACAGCTGAAATTTACATAATGTTACTAAACAATATAACCCCAACAACTGAATTTAAAAATACACCATGATGTGCTGATCTTCTAAACCTGATTCAGGAATTCTGCTTACTACAATCACATGACAAATTAGGAAGTTGCCTCAAGTTTATTTTATTTTTCAAATGGATTCACAGAGAGGTCCAGCAAAGAGCATGTAAGCTGAAAGTAATTTATTCATCACTGGTTCTTAAGGGGAAATAAATCAAATGTGGTAACCACCTGATCTGAAATGAGATAAACTAAAAGAGGCATACTAAAATATTACAGATAAGTTAGCTTCTTTAAAGCCAGGATGTTGAAAAATAATAAATTCTGTTTTGGGTATAAATAAAATATTGAAACAAAAAAATCAGACATTATCAGAAATACGAAATTAAGGGACACTCCACAAAATAACTGGGCTGAATGTTCCCCAAAAATGTCAGTGTCGTGAAATACAAAGAAAGACTTGGAAACCTAAATTTCATATTAAAGAAAACTGAAGAGACAAGACAACTGAATGATCTTCAACCTTCTTGTGCCAAAAAGTAAAATTTTTACACAAATGGTAAATCTGAATGTGTTGTGGATTATAGAATATTCCATCAATATTTATACTGTGATCTTGATAACCATACTGTCATTATGTCAGAGAACAAACACATTTTTAGTAAGTAAACATTCAAGTATGTAGGGGTAAAGGGGCTTTATGCCTGCAATTTAAGCTCTAGTACCTCACAAAAACAAAATATGTATGTGCATAAGGTATTTATGGAGAGAGAAATATAAAGTAATTGCTAATATTTGGGGGCAATTTGGGTAGATGGTATACAGAAATTCTCTATTATTTTTGTAACTTTTCTGTCTAAAATGATCTCAAAAAAATTTTTTTAAAGATCTCATTCTGGAGGAAAATAAAAAGAAATCATTTCTCCCATCTTTCCTTTGGCAATAAATATATGCTACTCTGTGTTAACTTTTTTCATCTAAACCTCTGTCTTCCACATGACACAGTCAACCTCCTGAAGGCAGAGGCTGTGTCTCATACCTCTCTGTGACCCTAGCACCAGTCAGACGTGTTGTTTGTTGTTGATGAGGACGATGGAGTCAAGTGTTTATTACTGAATCTCATATAAAATAGAGGACTAAACGGGTCACTCAACAATTCTGGCTCCTCAGGCTTGAACTCTACATCTTGTCAGAACTCACATGCACGTACACACATACATACACAACTTTAAAATATTAAATAGTAACCTCCATGAGCTGGAATAGTGGCTTATTCTACTGTGTATATTTAATTTAGGAATTAAATGAAATTTAATTCTATATAAGGGCACAGCTTTTCGGTATAGAATAAGTGCTAATTAAATGTTTGGTGAAAGAACAAGTGAACCTCACATATCAGGATTGGTGTTCACCCAACCTTTCTATGCTAATGCACAAAGGGCCAGGAGTGGACTTGTCTTTTAGAAGAAATGACAGCAAAAGGATGTTGTTAGCCCGCAAAATAACTAGTGATCTTATCAAAGATTTTCAAGCCAACTGTTTCTGGGAGAGTGGCTTGAAAACAGGCCCAGACCTAATAAATTTCTTTCTCATTTGATTAAAGGTGAGAACCTTTCCAAAGTCCTTCTTTAATTTGGTACCAAAAAAGCCTACTATAGAGGTATTAGAGGTCCATTTTTTCCAGATGACTTCCTCAAACTATGCTTGTAAAGTAGGTTTCCTAAGCATTCACCATCTGGCTGGAAACTCGGTATGTATGTGTGTCTGGGGGCTTGGAGCAGAGTGGTGATAAAAAAGAGACAGCACTGAATTCTTTATAAGCTACATTATTTTCACCCACCTCCAATTAATGGTGTAATGGACACCTGGCAAAATCAACATTAAGAATGTACAAGAATAAGGTTAGCATCCAAAACAAAGCCCTAACAATAGCATTTAATCTTATAAGAACCTGAATGGCTTCTGGAGGTGCTAATGAAAGAGACTGGGCAATAAGCCTGCTTGAGTGTTGGCATGCATGTGCATGAAGGACTCTGTGGAAAGAAGGGCACGCATTTCCACCCATGACCAGAGAAAACAGAAGCAGGGGAGTAACTGACAAATCAGCCTGTGTATAAAAAGGGAGACAGGGTGGAGGGCAGTAAAGTCAATATGCCCAAGAAGCCAAACATTTCTTAACTGTGCCTGCTTCCTGGGTTCACTTGCTGTCTGTTAGAGTTCACTCGGTACCCTGCGCTTTGTCAAAGGAACTGTCTGAAGAATCAGTTCCTCCTATACACACTGCAGAATCAATTCTGTACAACTTCCTTCTTTTTGTAAATCCTCAAGATGCTGCCTGTAATTTTAAAGAATTTTAAGCATCAACAGAAACCCTATCCCCACCCCCAGAACTTAGTTATGAACATCTGTTGTTTACAAGGGTTCAGGCTAAGAGCTGCCAGACTTGTTCTACAACCTCTACTTTTAACGCGAAGGTTGCCAGGGAGGGATGTCTGAATTTCATGCAAGGATGCCCTGTCCCAAATGCTTAAGCAGAAGTCTGCAAACACAGCTCAGCATCCTACCGTTAAAGATAATCATAGTTTCTTCAATTCATTTTTTAATCCTGGTTCTTTAACCAGCTGCACCTGAGACAGGTTGACTCAGCCCTGTGCTCATCGATCCTCCCTGAATTTAAAATCCCACAGGCAATGATCCAACGATCACTGTTTGTATTGTATTTGTTTTGTATTTGATCATTGTATTGTGTGTATGGGCAGGAGGTAGCAGAAAGGATGGTCCTTTTTCAACTGAAAAAAATGCAAGCCCTACTTTTTTCTGATTCTCCCTAAATCCTTCATTAACACTGAGCTCTTCCCATATGATTCTGTTTCTCCTCACAGCCTGAAACTTCAGTACAGCACAAGAATTAGATATTAAAGTCTTTACTTCAATTAACTTGGGACCAAAACTAATTGACACTATAACTGTGCTATCTTTTACCTTTCCCTGGCCGAGCCAAGTACGAGTCCCTCCAGAGTACTCCACCTTCCCGGCCCCCCTCCTTCCTGGTGACTGCTTTAAATGGGGTCCTATTTTTAGATTCATGTGCCCATGCGCACATGTGTTCTTATTATTCTCTCTCAGCCTGTCTGATTTTCCCCATTTCAATTATCAAAGTCCTTATGAAAGAGATTGTGTTTTCTTCTTATCCTGTAAACCCTCCCACTTAACACAGTTAGCTCCCAATAAAGATGACATGGCTTTTGCCTTTAAAAGAGAACTGGATCAAAGTCAATTCATTTAACTGGCTGTGAATTCCTGAGAATTAAAGATCTTGCGAACCAGCCACACATTGCTTCCTGTCTCTACTACGCAATTACTATGGAGCTTACAAAAGCTAAGAAAATGAATACTAAAGTCCCCTGCACCCTGGCACTGATGTTAAGGGACAGGATCACCAGGGTCTGTGCCTCAGCATGCTAAAATCCTGAAGTGTGTCCTGCTGACATTCCAATGGCAGTGCCTAGGAGACACAGGAAGCCATCAGCAGTCTCCAACATCCTTCCAGCTGCTCAGAAAAGCATGTTTTGCTCCTGACTGGCTTTCCATCATTTCCTACCCTAAAAGGATGACATGAAGACATTTAGGCAGAAGCTTGGAGCTTCTTTTTGGCCTCATGAGACACATGACCCAGTAAACCACATTCCAGTATGGTTATAACTGAGGTTTGTATTGCACTAGCCTGCTGGTCTTGATGATGGCCACTGCAGGAAGCTGAACAGCACTGGCGTCCTTTATTCACCCAGACTGCAAACAGGACCTGTGAGCCTCAGCAGTGTACCTTATGGAAACCCAATGGTTTGGCAATTAGTGGTGAACGCTGACTCCATGAGGATAAGGAGATCAGAAGGCGAGTGTAAGACAAATTTCCTCCTCTTGATGATTATAAGCCTCAGTCTAAATGTAACCTGGTTCAAGGTAGTTCATGACACTTTGTGAACATGACATCTTATAGAATAAAACATACAACTGTTGACTTTTTATAGGAACTGGACATACAATTATATAGAGTCACATAATTGCATATTTCCCATCTAGTGCAGCCACATCATAAAAATCTGGATGCAGAGTTTGCCATTCAAGAGAGCTCACAGGGGTTGCTGAATAAAATGGAGATCGCCATCTTACATGGGGTCAGACTTAAGAATGCTTAACTCTGCACAGGGAATAAATAATAAATCTAATCTAACAAAGTTTTACCTTGTATAGCTATGTTCAGTCCCTACTCCTGAGGACAAGAATAGTAATCACTGCTATTTACAAATACTATGCGGCAAGCACTGACTTAAGGGCTTAAGATATTTTCATTTACTTAATTAGCATAACAAGACCATGAAGTAGCTACTACTATTATCCTCAATATACAGATGAGGAAACTAAGAAACTTCATCTAAAAATCACACAGTAAGTGGAAAATCCAGGATTATAAACTCAGAAGTCTGGTTCCAGGACTTGGGATCTTAATTCTCACATTATTCTCCTACTTTCATGGTGATAACTACATCAGCTACCATTTTTGGAGTGTCTAGTAAGTGACACTAGGCTAGTGTTTTACATATATCTAATCCCTAGAACAACTCTTCAGGGTAAGCACTATTTTCCATGTTTCACAGATGTGAAAACTGAAGCTGAATGAGGTTGTTCAAGGTCACACAGCTATTAAGTGGAAAAGATAAAATTCAGACCCAAATTTGTCTGGGTTAAAGCTCTCAGCTTTTTCTACTAAGTGAAAAAGACTCCCAAAGAGATTTCAAAAGAATTCTTTCTCTGTTCCAAAGACTGACCACCATTATATCTTGCTGATCCCTTCAACTGCCTTCTGTGTTTCTTCTATCATGCTTTATCCATGTATGAAGAGACTTCCCAACCCTTCCAAAAAAGGATCCAACCATCACCTAAGGTTTTATGTGGGCTGGGCAAGTGAAAAAATCACCAAGGGACATTTTGTCAGTTTCTAAATAATTGCAGTTTGAGCCATGGCTAAAGGAAGCCAATCCTTGCTTAACACCCAGATTACACATCTGGGCAAAACCTTCCCTAGGGGAACAAATAGCTCCCAAATACGTCCAAAATGAATGAGTGACATACTGGTCCCAGGAAGTAAGGGGTTCTCCCTTCTGGCAGCTTCATGTTTCCTCCTACTTCCCTTTTCAAAGTCACCCCAAACTCAGAGAGGGACTTCCTGGTCCTCCACCCTTCTCTGATTTGCAATCACAGCTGTAACATTCTCCATGGCCATTTGACTCCGCTTTTCAACCCAATGCTATCCTGCAAGACTGATGAACAACTCTCAACTCAGCTCCAGAGGAAAAATCCATTGGCAACAGGGGACATGGCTACAGAGACTGTGCACGTTCAAATACTGGGCCCATGGCCAAGAACATGGACTCTACAAGGATTTCTCTCTAATTAAGTGTGTACCTTACCTCGCACTGAAAGGAGTGTTGCAGGTTAAACATCTACCAGATTCTTGAGATACCTGGGTCCTGCTCCCTCACATATCTTCCAATAGTTACACGATTCATAACCAGCCAAGTAGGCAGGTTTACTTTCCATAGATATCTCCTTAAGAGACTGCTAATTTAATGTCAGTGAGAATAGGAAATTGTCTCGTTCCTATCCTCAGTACCTAGCTCAATGCCTAGTACATACTTAGATCCCCAAAATGTATACTGAATGAAGGCACAAATAAGTATATCTTCTAAATCCCTTTTCAATCTCTGTAATCTGAGTACCACAGACAATACAAAGGGTGTTTTGCTTTTATTCTCCTTGCTGTTGGAAATCAAACATTTCTAAAGCTTCAACCATCACCTCTCTATAAACATGCCCAAATCTCCACCAACACAATCCCCAGACTTTAGCCCTGAATACAGCCATTCATTTTTTGTCAATTAATGAAAATTTCAGCTTGAATATCCTTCCAATATCTTAAACTTAACATTCAAAACCCAAATTTCTCACAGTCTAACCTCTCAAAAACAACTCATTTTCCTAACTTTGGTATTTCTATTAAAGGCACCATTAGTCTATCAGTCACCCAAGTCCAAAAGAAACTTCACAACCCTCCTGCCTTCCTGCCTGCTTCCAAGCTCATGTGAAACCTGAACCCCATCAGTCAGCAAGTCCTGTAGAGTCTTCCTGCACCAGGTGTTTCCCACCTGTCTCTAGACTGTAAGTTCCAGGAGTGCAGGGGGCAATATCTGTCTAGTGTGGCATGTGTCTGGCACATGGTAAGAGCACAGCACATTTTTTGCTAAATGAACTGAAGGATCAATTTCTATTCTTTTCATTCCTACCATTGCACCCTAATTTAGATCCTTATTATCTACTGTGGCAACTGGTTTCACTGTCTCAAGTTTCTTGTCATTTAGCAAATCATGACCCTAAGGTTAAGGTTAATCTTCCTTAAGCAGAGTTCATACCTCCACTTGGATATTAGCTTTTTATATCTTCAGTGCCGTTTCTAGTGTCTACTGCATGGAGCCAACTCTCTGAGACAAGACTCAAGGCGCTCCACAATATGATCCTGTTTATCTTTGTCCAGTTCCTCCACATACACTCGCGTATCCCAGCCAAACCAGTCTACTCACTGTACCCCAAAAGTGTCCTGTGCTTTCTTCTTGCTGTGCCCCACTTGCCTTCAACATTCCCTCCCTCTCCAGCTGTCAAAATCATATTCATTCTTTTCAAAGTCTGATTCAAACCCCATTTCCTCCCTTTAAGTTTCCTGACCACACCTTTCTGTAGCCGACACTTGGTACTTACCATATATGCTTTATACAGAAGATCTGTGTTACTGTATTCAAGTATAATTTATCCCTGACTAGATTGTAAATTCATGTGAGAAAGAACCACCACTTCTACTTCTTTGCATCTCTCTCCTCTAAGAGTCTAGAACAATACCTTTAAAATGTTTAACGAAATATTTGTTGTTGAGAAGGAAAAGCTGTAAGAAAGAAAAAATGTTGGCAGAGGGTTATAAAGTAGCATAAAGTCTCTGTAAGGAACACAGCATGATAGCAATGTAGGCGTATTCCTCTCAAAACTCAACAGGAAAAAAAAAAAAACAACCTCAAAATAAAAGAAAGCACTGAGCTATTAAAAGTAGGAGATCAAAACCAACTGAGCTATGACTGAAAGGTAATTTACAGCAAGACTATGTAAAAAAACAGCCAGTGCATTATCAATTAGAGTCCTGCTGGGCAATATTAGCACAAATTCCACTTAAAAGAGACAATCAAAGGCTCAGCAACAAATAGGAATACATTTATACTCTTCAAGGAGCCAAAGAAAATGAAGAACATCTTCCCTAGGAAGACTTCCTACCCTTACATAATATTATCTTTGCTCTTAATCAAACCAGGCAGATAGAATTTCAGACATTAACAGGGTCCTCCCAGGATTCGAAGGGATGGGGGAAGCCATATTACCCATCTTAAACAAAGCAGAATAAGGTAGAATCAAATAATCTATGGGGGAGGGGAAACAGGAATATGATGGGACCACAGTGCCAGACTGTACAGAGGAATCAGAGTTGTATGGGCTTTACTGAGGGTGTCTGCACTGAGCACAGTGTGGAAGAAGACAAAAGGTGAACAGGAGCAAAGCAGCATGGGAAGCAAAGCCAAAGAGTGGCAGGGTAATGGCTACCAGGGTAAGAAATTGTCCATGAGGAGATGAAAAGAGCAGTTCAGCAGCATTTGTCTCACGTAGTCATTCGAGGAGTTGGCGGAATGGGTGGAAAAGGTGAAGAGATCAAGAAGTACAAATTGGTAGTTACAGAATAGTCATGGGGATGTAAAGTGCAGTACTATGTAGGCTGTCAGATGGGCGCAAGACTTATCAGGATGATCATTTAGTAAGCTGTGTAATGTCTAATCACTGGGGCGTGCACTGAAACTAACGTAATATTGTACTGTATTCCAAATGTAAGTGAAAAATAAAAAATTTTTAAAAAAATAACAAAACCTGTAGCAGAATGCCCAACCCGAACTACTATGAGAAGTTGAATCTAGCCAAGGTGCAAACTGGCCTAGAAAAGAATAGGATAAATCCATGTGGACTAACTTCAGCCCTGGCCACCCTACCCCATCCCAAGTTGAATAGTTTCCATGTTCCTGAGACACGTCTGTCCAGAGTTGCTGCTGGCAGCTGCTCTCCTGGCAGCACAGGGAGACAAATTCATGGCATTGCTGAACCAACAGCTGCTACAGCTCTGGGGGAGGTGACAAGTGCATGCTGAGGTGCTCTGGGCAGAGAATGAACTATTCTAGGGACCTGCCCAAGAGTCAGCAAAACCTAGCCTACACTTCACTGGTGAATGAAAATAAAGTACAACTGCCACTCCAGAGACCCAGGAAACCCACAACCCTCTTTCTGTCCCAGCTTCTTTGACTTCATTTGCTCTTTGCTCTTACATTTGGTCAACTTTCCTATTTCCAAGGGCATGCTTTTAGTTTAGGCCAACATTAACCTTAGGCCAACTGTCAGACTTTTGTAACAGGTCTCCTCCTTCTAGTGTCTCTGCTCCAATTGATCTTATGCATTGTTGCCATAGTTACCACTCCAAAGCATAGTCATAATTAGGCCCCTTGCTCAAAAACTACCAATGGCTTCCTCATGCTTACAGAATAAAGCCCAAACCCTGGCACTTGGCATTCATGGACAGCTGTAGTCTGGTCCCTTTCAACTTTTTCAGCCTTATTTCACTACTGCATTTATCATTTCTTTTTTTCAGCAATACCGACTTGCCTTGTCTTTCCCGACTGTTACAAACACTATTCTTTCTCTCTGTCCAAATTCTTCCTCCCCCATCTTTTTTTTATTTAAATTCTCATTCAAGGATATATTTATTGATTTTAGAGAGAGGAAGGGAGGGAGAAAAGAAGGGAGAGAGGGAGGAAGGAAGATTGATCAGTTGCCTCCAGTATGCACCCCAAACCCACAATCTAGGTATGTGCCCTGACTGGGGATGGAACCTACTACCTTTTGGTGTACAGGATGACACTCTAACCAACTGAGCCACCCAGCCAGGGCCTTCCCCCATCTTTCTATCCTCCTTCTACAACCTTTGCATTGCCTCTACTGAATTAAGCTTATAGGTCCAATACCTGGCACTGACACTTTAATTTTTGTCATTTCCCATTCAGTGAATTTCACCTCGATGCCACCCTCCCCATAACCCAGCCTGAACAAACCTCTCTTCTCTGTGCACTTGTGGCACTTCGTAGGGATGGGTGGCTATGGTCTTTTATACATCTGCCCTCTCACACATCACAGACAATGGGGCAGAATCTTCTAATAGACCCTGGCCACGTTTCCCCTTTTTCTATATTAATAGAAACTCTACTTTCAGCTCACCTGGAATAATAACTATACTTCTCAGCCTTGCTTGCAGCTCATAATAACCACATAACTAAGTTCTGGCCAGTCAAATGTGAGCTGAAGAGATGTATGCGCCACTTCCAAATTGCAACTTTAAAGAGTAAGGATGTGCCTGCCCCTTGCCCTTGTGCCTTTCCCTCTGGCTAGAATGGGGACATGGTGGCAGCAAGCCATCATGGGTCACACAGACAAGGGCAACACTCTCAGAATGGAATAAGAAGCCTGACACAGCCCTGAATAGCTAATGTTCAGACTATTACACAAGAGAAAAATCAACCTCTATCCTGTATAAGCCACTATCATTTAGGGTCTATTACAGAAGCACAAGCTATATCCTAACCAACAGAGACACACAGACGTCTAAAAAGCCTTTCCTGGACCAAAAATGTTGACTTCTCAGTTGTTAACAAATGATTCAAGCTTGGCCTGGTGGTGCTGCCTGCCAAGTGCCATTTCAGGTTCAGTAGCATTGTTGTCTCTGTGCGGTAGCACTTGTGTATGCAAACATCAGAATACTTGCTTCCCTGTTGCAACAAAGAGATGAGGAAATTGGAAAAATGAAGTGCTATTACTAGTGTTGTGTTGAGAAGCAGTCTCATCATTGTATTAACAAGACAAAGGTAGACAGAAATCATCAGCAGCTCTTCAGATGCTCACCAGGCTTAAGCAGGCATACCATGCGTGTAATTGTGGCAAAAAGAAAACCAGGTACAAAACGCTGAAAAGTACATCAGGTGAAGTATAATTCAGAAATTCACATATATACTTATAGCAAGAGAACCTACCTGCTTATGAAACTTTGGTTTGACATTCAACCATTTGACTTTTCTGTACATTTTTAGGAAAAAAATTATCTATGAAAGTGGGATTTTGTCTGGATTCTCTTATTGAGCTGCTTGTCATCTTTGCCTAGACTCAATGCATTTGTGTGCATGTCACTTCTCTTCTAATAGACACTGGGTGACTTCTGACCATATGAAATTGCCACTATAAGACCATTTTTGACCTACAAAACCCTGCAATTTCATGTTGCACTCTAATGGATTGAAAGCTCCTGGGTTTGGGGTTCATTTTAGCCATCTTCACATCTCTCACAATCCCTTCTACATGGGAGAGTTATCTGTAAGAAATGACTGGGATTAACTTTTTCAGGTCTTCTAGTTCCATCAGGCAACATGATCCTACTTTACCCTCTATCCTTTTAATGCTTAAAAAAATATCTCTCCCTTTCTCCTTCCCACTTTCCCTTCATCTTTCTCTCCCCCTCCCTTTCTGGTAACTTCCTTCTAGTAGTAACTTTTACTCCTCCCCAACATTGGGTATGCCCAAGCCTTGGGTCCTGGTTTTAGCTCGTTACTCTTCTCTTTCTCTTCCCTGAGTTTATATACTTTCATATTGGGTTGGCCAAAAAGTCCATATGGTTTAATCCATAAAATAAAAGACAGTTTTCATTGTCATCAGTAACTATTGATTTGGATATTGATTTAGATATTTTGAGTATGTCAGCTACCTCCCACTATTGAATTTTACTGGGTACAACCAAGGGGTGCTCCTAAACATCTCCAAGTGCATGAGATAGCCCAACAGCAAATAATTATTTGGCTAAACTGTCAATAGTACCAAGAAACTTCACAAACCACTTTCGACATGTTCAATCGCTCACAGCACCATCTCCATACATAGCACAAATCTTTTCTTTGCATTTCAGTTGTGTTTTTACCTTTCTTGCATAATACGCTGCAAATGTTGTATATTCTCTTCCATCTTCAATATTAAAATGGTTGCACAAAAATTCACTAAATTTGATAATTTTTTTCAAAATTTTATTTTATTTTGTTATTACAGATGTCCTGAGCTTTCCCCCTTGTCCCCCTCCACCTAGCACTCCCTTAGACAATCCTCTCGCCACCATTGTTCATATCCATGGGTCATGTGCTTAAGTTCTTTGGCTTCTCCATTTCCTGTGCTGTACTTACATCCCCATGGCTATTCTGTAACTATCTACTTGTACTTCTTAATCCTTTCACCTCCTTGCCTATTCCCCCAAAGCCCTCTCCCATCTGGTAACCATCAAAATGCTCTCCACATCCATGATTCTGTCTGAGTTCTTCCTGTTTGTTTAGTTTGTTTTCTAGATTCAATTGTTGATAGATTTGAGTTTTTTGCCATTTTATTGTTGTTAGTTTTGATCTTTTTCTTAAATAAGTCTGTTTGACATTTCATATAATAATGGTTTGGTGATGATGAACTCCTTTAGTTTTTTCTTGTCTGGGAAGCTCTTTATCTGTCTTTTGATTCTAATGATAGCTTTGCTGGGTAGAGCAATCTTGACTGTCAGCCTCAGCTTTTCATGACTTTGAATATTTATTGTCAATCTCTTCTAGCCTGCAAAGTTTCTTCTGAGACATCAGCTGACAGTCTTATGGGAACTCCCCTTTAGGTAACTAACTGCTTTTCTCTTGCTGCTTTTAAGATTCTCTCTTTATCTTTAACCTTTGGCATTTTAATTATGATGTGTCTTGAAGTGGACCTTTTTGCATCCACCTTGTTTGAGACTCTCTGTGCTTCCTGGATGTGCATGTCTATATCCTTTGCCAAATTAGGAAAGTTTTTTTTTCATTATTTTTTCAAATAGATTTAAATATCTTGCTTTCTCTTCTCCCTCTGGCACCCCTATGATGCAAATGATGGACCTCTTGAAGTATTCCCAGAGGCTTCTTATGCTATCCTCATTCTTTTAGATTCTTTTTTCTTCTTGTTCTGATTAGCTGTTTTCTTGCTTTTTTATGTTTCAAATCATTGATTTGATTCTCAGCTTCATCCACTCGACTGTTGTTTCCCTGTAAACTGTTCTCTATTTCAATTAGTGTAACCTTTGTCTGACTGGAGCTATTTTATTCTGTTGAGGTCCTCACTAAGTTCCTTGAGCATCCTTATAACTAGTGTTTTGAACTCTACATCTGATAGATTGCTTATCTCCATTTTGTTTTGCTCTTTTTCTTGAGTTTTGATCTGTTCTTTCATTTAGGCCATGTTTTTCTGACTCCTCATTTTGGCAGCCTCCCTGTTTCTACGTATTAGGTTTAGCTGCTTTCACTCCATAACTTTGTAATGTGGCCTAATGTACTAGGTATCCTATAGGGTCCTGTGGCACGGCCTCACCATCACCCAAGCTAGGCCCTGGAGGTGCACCCTTCATGTGGGCTGCGTACACCTCTTTTTGTAGTTGAGCCTTGGCTGCTGTTGGCAGATCAATGGGAGGGATTTACCCAGACCAGTCCAGCTGTAAGAATTGGCTGTGACCACTTACCACCACCCTCTGCCCTGCGTGGAGGATCAGCTGTGCAGGGGCAGGGTGGTGGTGCTCTGATGTGGTCTGTGGCTGTCTACTGGGTGCGCATGCTCCCTGGGGTTTCCTGGGTGGTACAGGCCAAGGCCAGCCCTGACTTGTGTTTTGCCTGGAGTTACCCTGCCTGAGCTGTAAAACAATCTGAGCTGTCTGCTACTAGTGCTGGGCTTGGAGATTCCCAGGTGAAGTCAAGCTGTGAATTTAACCTGGCTACTGCTGGTGTCGGGCCTGGGGCTCACTGAAGCCAGCTGTTGCTTGTTTGATAGGATTTAGGAAATTGTGCAGCATGAGTGAAGACCAGCCCTTCATATGATAAAGGAGCTTGGGTGGATCTGTAAGTTGGGTGCAGCAGAGTCTCTGGGAATTCTCAATGTGGGTCAAACTGTGTTAGCCAGGTTGATGGAGTCTCATATACGGCACCAGCTTTCTGGCTCTGTGGGGGGAGGATTTAGAAAAGGTATAATGGCCTCTGCTCACCTTGATGCCAGACACTTCAGTTTCTCCCTATATACCACTGGTGACTTTCAAGCTGCTACCTTGGTGCTGTAGCTCAGAGGGAATGAGTCTGAGTAGGTGAGTGCATGTGTGGGTTCTTTAAGAGGAAGTGCTTGGGGTACCAGGAGTTTCTCCCACCGACTCAATCCCCACTGTTTTTATAGCCATAAGTTATGGGACTTATCTTCCTGGCACTGGAATGCTGGGCTGGGGGGCCTGGTGTAGGGCTGGGACTCTTTGGTCCTGAGATATCCCTCCTGAATTGTTATCCATCACACATGGTCGTGGGACCAGCCTGTTCTGTGTCTGCACCCCTCCTACCAGTCTGGATGGATGTGGTTTCTTTAATATCCTAGTTGTCAAGACTTCCATTCAACTCAATTTCGGATGGTTCTCAGTGCTGGTTGTTCTATATTTTAGTTGTAATTTTGATGTGGTTGTGCAAAGAGGTGAGCTACGTCTGCCTATGCCGCCATCTTAATCGGAAGACCTCATTTATTTTTCAATTAAGTCTTTTTTTTCCTAATGCACGCTGATATGACAGCTGTCACAATACAATCTAACAAAATTGTTTCAAATGAAGTTAAAGACAAGTAAGCACTGTTAGAGCTATAGCACAGAAAAAACGAAAACTTTTTGGCCAACCTGATATCTTCCACAATTAGTTTTACGTTTTGTTTTGGTTTTTAAAAATTTTATTTATTTCTAGAGAGAGGGGAAGGGAGGGAGAAAAACATCAATGTGTGGTTGCCTCTCATGCGCCCCCAACTGGGGATGCGGCCCACAAGCCAGGCATATGCCCTGACTGGGAATTAAACCAGCGACCCTTTAGTTCGCAGGCTAGCACTCAATCCACTGTGACATTCCAGCTGGGGCCACAGTCAGTTTTACACTGAAGCTTATACTATCTACTCCCAGTCATAACTTCTTATCTCAAGAAGTACAACCTTCCCTCTGGATGCCTGAAGGCCTCCCATTGCCCCAAAACAAGCATGTCCAAAGTTGGCTCACCATTCACAAAGAGATCTTTCCTTAACATCCCCACTTTTATCATAGATTCCATAATTCTTCTAGGTTGCCAGTTTAGAGACAGTGGGTCACCCCTGACCATTAGTCCTTTACCCAATCAGTTACCTAGTTCTGTTAAGTTTTTAGAATACTTTTTGAATTTATTCCTTCCCCTCTGTTCTTTTCTGCTACCACATTGTGCATGAATTCCCTGCCCCCAAACCTCCATTTTGGCATAAAAAATTCATTCTTCTACATCTCTCCTCACGTCTCTATCCCCACACAAGAACCCAGAGGGCTTACTACCATACTGCCATATCACATCTGAACTCCTCTGCTCGTCCATCAAAGAGTCTGTATTTGGTGTCTCTGATCTAACTTTATCTTCCACTGTTTTTGAAAAATACCTGTGTTCTCACAATATTTTGCTCATGCCTCTATTAAAGGCCTTTGCACATTATGTTGTCTACATGTCTCTCTTCTCTGTAAACCGAGATTCTAGAGCTTATCTTAGTCTCCATAAGAATGAGTACAGAGCACAGTATCCAGTAGGAATTTATAAGGGGTTTGTTGAATAAGTAGATTATTACTCAGGATAAGATCAGGCAGGAAGCTATTAAAGTAAACTAGCCATAAAGTGACAGAAAAAGGAGTGGAGAAGTCTCCCTTTTACAAGTTCTTGTAGTATCTTGTACTTTAGTTTCATAACACTTACCTCAACTCATGTAATTGTGTGATTTGTTAAGTGGCTGCTTCCTCATTCTCCTGTTAAGTGCCAGGTGGAAGACAGCATGCTTATTCACTGCTGTGTCCCAAGGCACAGCCTCTGGCGTAAAGGAGTTCAAGGAATGTGTTATGGATATTTGTTGAATGAATGTATAAGAATTTTCCTTTTTAAGAAGCTAGATATCTCACTAGTCCCTATACCTTTACCCCTACTTCTTCTCACCTGTAATACTGTTTTTTACCGCACAAATCTTTTTTTGAAAAGATATATTTATTGATTATGCTATTACAGCTATCCCATTTTTTCTCCCCTTTATTCCCCTCCACCCCCCCTCCCACCAGCATTCACCGTCCCCCTTAGTTCATGTCCATGGACTGTACATGTAAGTTCTTAGGCTTCTCCATTCCCTAAACCATTCTTAAGCTCCCCCTGTCGATTTTATACCTACTATTTATGCTTCCTTTTCCCTGTACCTTTTCCCCCATTTGCCCCCTCTCCCTCTCCCCTCTGATCTCTATTTCTGTGATTCTGTTCCTGTTCTACTTGTTTGCTTAGTTTGTTTTTTTTAGGTTCAATTGTTGATAGCTGTGAGTTTTTGTAATTTTACTGTTCATAGTTTTTGATCTTCTTATTTTTCTTAGACAAGTCCCTTTAACATTTCATATAATAAGGACTTGGTGATGATGAACTCCTTTAACTTGACCGTATCTGGGAAGCACTTTATCTGCCCTTCCACCCTAAATGATAGCTTTGTTGGATAGAGTAATCTTGGATATAGGTCCTTGCCTTTCATGACTTTGAATACTTCTTTCCAGTCCCTTCTTGACCGCAAGATTTCTTGTGAGAAATCACCTGATAGTCTTATGGGCACTCCTTTAGGTAATATAATTATGGGTAATATAATTATGATGTGCCTTGGTGTGTGCTTTCTTGGGTCCAGCTTTTTTTGGACTCTCTGAGTTTCCTGGACTTCCTAGAAGTCTATTTCTTTTGGAAGATTAAGGAAGTTCTCCTTCATTTTTTTTTTTGGTCAGTTTTCAATTTCTTGCTCTTCCTCTTCTCCTTGCACCCCTATGATTTGGACACTGGCTCATTTAAAGTTGTCCCTGAAGTTCCCAAGCCTCTCCTCATTTTTTTTGAATTCTTGTTTCTTCATTCTGTTCTGGTTGAATGTTTATCTCTTCCTTCTGCTCCAAATTGTTGATTTGAGTCCCAGTTTCTTTCCCTTTACTGTTGGTTCCCTGCACATTTTTATTTCACTTTATATAGCCTTCACTTTTCCCTCCATTTTGCGATCATACTCAGCCATTTCTGTGAGCATCCTGATTACCAATGTTTTGAACTGTGCATCTGATAGGTTGGCTCTCTCTTCATGGCTTAGTTCTATTTTTGGAGCTTTGATCAATTCTTTCATTTGGGCCATATTTCGTTGTCTCAGCACGCCTATTACATCGGAAGGAGCAGAGCCTTAGGTATTCACCAGGGTGGGGCAACGCCAGGTCGCTGTGTAGTGACACTCTCTGTGGGGAGGGGTCTGAGAGGGAACAAGGCTGCTTTCTCAGCTTTCAGTCAGCTTTCAGTCACTTCCGCTACTACCCACAATCGAATTGGGCGCTTCGGGTGCTGATTCCTGGATGTGTGGGTTTGTGTATGTTTCAGGACCCTGTGGGTCTCTCCAACGGACTCTCCTGTGATGCTGGGAGTTTCTCCCGCTGCCACATCTCCCACAGGTTTTTACAGTTAAAGGTTTTGAGGCTTTCTTTTCCCGCACTGGAACCCTGGATTGCTAGGTCTGTCTCGCTCCCCAGCTGTTCCTTCTGTTTTATCCACACGCAAATGTGGGACCGCCAGCTGCCATCTCACCCACGCAGTCCTCCAGCCGCCGCCTTGTCGCGTGTCCTCTCCGCCCCTCCTACCAGTCTGGATGAATGTTTCTTCTTTAACTCCTTGGTTGTTGGAGTCCCACACAATTTAACTTGTCTCACAGTTCTGGTTATTTTTTGTTTTTAAATTTGTTCTTGTCCTCCTTTTGGTTGTGCGAGGAAGCAAAGGGTATCTACCTACACCTCCATCTTCGCCAGAAGTCCTCTACCACATAAACCTTTAAAGCATAGCCTAAAATCTCATTTGCTTCTAGAAAATTCTCCTGACTCTTCTAGATCCTTTATCTATCTCTGATGATTCTAACCTCGTATCTATATTCCACACTAAACCAATGATCTCAATGACATCATTATTGTCTTATCCTTTAATTACTCCCTGTATTAAACATCTTTTCTCAACAAAAGTATATGGCCCCCTCTGGATACACACAATGAACTTCTCTTATATCTTCCAATACCTGTACAATATGAAGCACACAGGTGGCTCTCAATAAACCCTCACTGGTTGTTTGGGAAAAAATGAGGCCAGGTACCAGCCTCAGGAAAATCAATTCTTCCATTCTTGGAGAAAACACCCTATTCCTTGTAAGTGATCTTAATCAGAGCAATTCAGATAATTTAAAGAGTGGCATGTCTGTACCTTAATTTGTAGTAAATATGTCCTTAAGCTGAGAATACTAGTAAAAATGATGTTTTAAACTTAGGAGGAGCTTATTAACAGAATAAATCCAACTTTGAATCATTTTATCGTATACCAAAATAACATTTTATTCTCTCAGAAGTGCTTATCATAAAGAGAACAGGACTTGGGAAAGATAAGGGATTCTGAGGATAAAAACATCTTGCAGAAATTCTCATTCTCGCTAAACTGAGTGTCTCACATATTCTCCTCAATCTTAGCTTCCGTATCATTGCCCAGAGCTGGTCTATAAAGAGTGTTTGTTTCCTAAATTATTAGGGTGATAAACAAAAATAGAAAATAGGGAAAGATATACTTGGCATTAATTCTTAAATTTCTTCATTCATTTACTCATCCAAATAATAATTAGTGAGCACCTGTTATATACCTCATGTTATGCTAGGCACCATGGGAGACTGAAAGAGGAATTAGAAAAATCTATCCAATCCACTAAGAGAAGATAATATAAGGCAGACAGTGCTGAACGTCCTAATAAAAGAACAAATAAAATGCTGTACGAATTCAGAAGAGGGAAAACATTCATTCTTCTGGGAGAATCAGGAAAGTTTCTTGGAGCATGTTGCTTCTGAGATGGGTCTTAAAGCATGGGGTAGCTTAGACATGCAGAGATGTGAAGAGTGGGCATATAAGCTCAAATAACAGGACGAACAAAGTTCCATTTGAGTCAACGTTATGTTTGGCTAAAGTATAGTGAACTGGAAACAGGAAATAAGGTTGGAAACCTACTTAGGTCAGATGTAGAGGGGCTTGAGGACCAAGCCAAGGAGTGTCCACCTTTGTGGGGATCTTGTCACAGTAGATCTAGGGGTGGGACCTGAGATTCTGTATTTTTAACATCCTAGGTGATGGTGATAATGGGAGAATACACCTTGGGTGTCAAGAACATAGATACATAGGCAGTGGAGAGCCACTGCACAGAGATACTGCCTATCTTCAGTGTGTTCCAGGAAGGCTAAATCTGACAATAGCGGATCAGGCAGACTGGAATGGGGAGAAGCTATAGACTGTGGTCCTCAAAGCTGGGCATCCATTAAAATCATCTGGGAAGCTTTTACACCATATCGTTACTCAGACCCTACTCCCAGAGATTCTGATTTAATTGGTTTGGAGTGGGGCCCAGATTTCAGCATTTTACAACATTCTCCAGGGAATTCTAATGGGTATTTGGGGTTGAGAACCTCTGATACAGATGATACAGTAAGTATTGCAACTGTTCAGGCAAAGATGATGATTTACACTAGGATAATGGCAGCGAGAACAGAGTAAAGGGGCCAGTTGTATAAAATACTGTAAATGCAGAAGAAAGAGACTTTAGCAACTGTCTGGGCAGCAATATAGTATAGCTACAACATCATTCATTTCTTCTAGTTGGTGAAATGGTTAAGAATACAGACTCTAGAACCAGACTGCCTTGGTTTGAATTCCAGCTCTATTTTATACAACTGGCCCCTTTACTCTGTTCCCTGCTTCATGAATCCAATTGGATCTAGGTGGCACACCCTGCCTCCCTCCATCCCGGACCCCATCCCTGAGGTCTCTAAAAGTAACAGCCAAGGAGTCCCTACTTGAATTGCTGGTCCTTGGTGCTGCGCGTCTTGGCCAGGAAGCGCTCTGCCAGCTTTTCCAAGTTGCGGGAGTAGTCCATCTCAATCTCAGCCTTCTTTCGGAAGAAGTCCTGGAGGTCCTGCAACAGCTGCACCCGGAGCTCACACTGCTGGTCCAGGCATTTCATCTGCTCTGTGAGCTGAGCGCGGATCTCTGCAACAAAAAAAGGCAAGAGAGTCATGCAGACAGCCATACATGCCAACGTTTACCCCTTCCTTCCACTTGATCCTTGTCCTCTGGGGAACTTAAAGCCTTATTGATGATGATGATGATAACAATAAGCATAAACTGGCCTAAACTCCACCAATTTTTTTCAGTCGACGAAGAAAACACTGGAACCAGGAATCTGCTGAATCATTTAAGAGAAAGTGCTTAGTAGATATAATAATATTTAGAACTACTATTTATTGAACAATTTACTGTATTTCTGGCACAGTGCCAGAATTTGGGCTCTCTTCTAGCAACGAGCGTAATGAGTTTCCTTCCAACCATCCTGTTGGGTAGGTATTATTTTCCTCCCCATTTTAAGATGATAAAACTGATTCTTAAAGAAGTCACACCATAACAAACCCAGGCAGACTGACTTTAGAGCCCAAGTTCCTACTTTTTATACTTTTTCCCATCATTTCAAAATGCTTTTCCGCATCTTTATGAATTAGGGTCAGGGTCAGGATATTTTAAAGGACATAGAAAGGACCCTGCCCAAGGTCAAAGAGTGGCAATCAAGAATGAAACAAGTACCAGGACCTCTAGGCAAGCAAAACATCCACTGTCAAGAAGATTCCATAGTTTCCAATATCATATAAGGTGAATCAGCCTTAAAGAAGTTGATTTTTTTCACCAACAAATATCACTCATATCTCTGTTGTTTCATCCCCACTGATGCTCAGGACCCCTGCTTTGTCAAAGCTAGAAATATTTCTGGTTAAGTTCCAGCTTGGCAGGTTTCTGCTAGCCAGAGTCCTCGTACAGGGCTAGCAAACACCCTCCGTGAAAGTACAGCAACGGCAGCTCCAGCAACAATCAGATCTGCCTCAAATGCAATACTGCATTTGTTACTGACGGGAGACCTGGCACCCATAGGAAGCAGCTTGTCAAAGCCAGCCTGCTTGTCAGCCCAGGGAAGGCCTGCAGTGCACATCCTGCTGAAGTTACGTTCCATTCGCCACCTGAGTCACAGTGGAGCCATTTCTGTCATCTCTCTCCCTTCCAAGCCTGCTCAGCTCAATGCATTAGGATATGACAGTGACTCTAATCCAAGGAAAAAAAGAGTACCTATATTATTATACCTTTCCTATACATGTTCCAAATTCATTCTCAGATAGCAGAGCTGTAACAATGCTTTCTCTCTGTGCTGTTTAATGCATGGGGCAGGGAGAGCTACAGTTTTCACCTGAGTTGTGGATAAATCAGAGGCAAATCCAGGTTCAGGGCTATAATGCTGAAAAATATGCCAAGCACTCCTTTTATGAAGCAATGAGGGATGGGTGAATGGTGCACTTGGCTTTCCCCAAAGTAGGTAGGGGTCTGTAATCTATCCCCATCTTTATTTTTTGTTTCTGTTTTCATAGACACCAGGATGTAACACAAGTATCTGATCATTTATGGGTGATTTTATTGACCTATAAGTGCCATTCTCACCCTCTTTGTCCCCATGCCTCCCCCTTGCCAACCACCAATGCCAACCAAGTCTGCAGTAACCTCACCTGAACTGAAACTGAGCACCATAGGATTGTTTCTAGCAGACAGAAGGCTGTGCAGAAAAGCCGCCTACCTCATCACTCATCAAAGCTCTCTTGTTCTGTGTTTTTCTGGGAGTCTGATTACAAGGGTGTTGGGAGGAAGATCCGCGGAGGGCATGTCAGGCATACGGTTCTTGCCAGGGATTTCTGGGCCTCTTAAAGGCAACAGCCTTTACCAACTATTCCTAGAGGCATCTGTGCCTCTTCCATCTATTGACACATAGAGGTCGTAGCTGGCAGTGGTAGCCACTGGGTGGGCAGACTGTGGGCGGAGAGGACATTCATTGATATTACTTACAACTGGTCTACTCAAATAAGAATTAGGGCTTTTGGGGCGAAAAGGTACCCATAACAGAAGTGGAAGAGGATGTGGATGGGTGATGGGGTTGTCAGCCCCCTCTGAGTGACCTGTAATTCATTTAAGACTTTGCCTCAATAATCCCACTAACCAGGGAAGCAGAAAGGAACACGGTAAAATGGATGATGCCCAGCCTCCATTAAAAAAAGGCAAATTCCCTTGATACCCATGAAGTTCCAGAGGTAGAACACTTAAAGACTGTCCTGTCCAAGAAACATGCACTTCAGAGGAGGCCTCTGAGATAGGTGAATTAATTTAAGAAGCCCCCAAGCACATCCAGCCAGCATGGCATTGTATTCTACCCTGACTTTCTCAGGTGCCTCAATGAGTGGGCAGCACAACGCAATTGAAACGTGGGCTAGTTGGTGAGTCAGTGCTCTAGTCCAAACGGACTCTAAGCGCCTAAAGGGACATTCCAGAGGTGGAAGCCAAAGTGTTCCATCAGGTACCCTTCCAGGCCCTGAAGGAAAGGGAACATGTGTTCACTTGAACACGCTTTGTATACATTATCTCATTTAACCTTCACAACTAGTCCCTAAATCCCCAGTTATCCTGATTGTACAGATGAGAAAACTGAAGTTAGACTCATTAAGTCATTTACAAAAAGATCATACAATTAGGTACAAGTGAGGCTAAAGTTAAATTAAAGTTTGTCTGACATGTCAAAGAGGTTGATAGAGGGGCAGGGAGACCAAAGAAATAGAACATGAGTCTGGAGTCTCTGAAAGTATTTCTGCATAACTCAGTTTCTATAGCTCCCACCCCTAAAATTCACTTCTCCACCTTTGAGCTATGGGGGGATTCAGGCCCACAGAGTCGGGTATGCACTAGCGCGCCGACTCGCTAACTAGCACACATTTTGGCCAGTCCACAAGAGGGATGGATCCCTTCCCTGCTTCCCAGATCTACGCTACAGGACAGCTTTGGAGGAAATGCTTTTCTTGTCCTATGAGCACACCCTGAGGTCTGCCAGTAAGTCCAGAGGGCAGAGATGTGAGAAAGCGATATCCCCACCCCTGATCCAAGAAAAGAAGAGTGAGCCTCTGCTAATTGATACTACCTGCTACTGGAGTTGATTTATGATTTGGCACCACGGAGTATCTCCCCGCCCCCTCCCCCCACTCCCGGCTGCAACCTGCCAGGAGGGAGAAGCCTCCCTGGCGTCCATCCTCAGAGCATCCACCCAGACATTTAAGGGACACTACAACCACCCCCCTCTCCAGGCCTGTAGCCCTAACAGAGAATGGCTGCTCTGTCCAAGGTAAAATGTGCTGCTTCAGGTTTTTGCTGCTGCTGAAAGACAAACAATGGTCTCCAAGAAGGCAGCTGTGCCAGCCCCAGACCTCTGTCCACGCACATAAGAGGCAGGAAACAATAGGCCACTGAATGCCAGCACGCCTGGGCCATGTGCCCGGACTGGAGGCCCCTCTGCACCCTGACCTACCCACAAACTACAAGGGCAGAAAGAAGAAAGGGGCGATTTATAAAAACATGAAGGAATTCCTCACAGTTCCACTGTGTGCTTAGGCAAGTATGCACACACACACACGTGTACACTCAAAGACATGCACAGTCACACCGCCCACACTGTGCTTCCCCATAACAACTCAAGAAGGCTTTACAAATCCAACTACAGTTGGATGAGAGTTCCTGGGAGCTGGGGGTGATGGGGTCCTTGTCAGTCCTAGAACTACATGGGAAGAGGTCAAGCTCTCACTTTCTAGAAGCAGCTGTGTATCTCAGGGATATGAATGAATGCATGCCATGACCATCCACAAAGCCAAAGTACAAAGGTCACTATGAACTACTTGGAGTGATACATGCCAAAAATGACCTTCCCTGGGCATCTAACACAGTCCATTTATTCAGTAAATCTTTGCTGAGCCCTATTGTACGGCAAGCCCTGTGCTAGTGATGGAGAGCAAAACAGGCCCAAGCCCTGCCCTAATGAAGCATGGCTTGACAAAGAGAAGAAAGCGAAACAGTCTTACTGTTTTTGTTCTGAATATTCTTTATTATAACATAGCCATGGTAGTACATTCCAACTGGAAGACCAAAACTTTATAAATTATCAGTAGCAGACAAAAGAAATCAAGCAACAAGCCTACTACAAATGCAATGTCCTATTTTTTTCCATTACATTTTTAAAAAAATGACACTTGAATAAAAACTGCAGCTTCTCTTGCAAAAAAGAACAAAGTCTTAGAACAAGTTTTCTGAGTTTCAGAGTTGACCTTTGGTTGATATTTCATCCAAGATTCAAGTCAAAACTTAACTACACCGTTCTGGAATTATATAGTGGTGATGGTTACACAACTTTGTGAATACATTAAAAAAAAAAAAACTCACTGAATTTTACAATTTAAAAAGGTAAATTTTATGATATGTGAAATATATATATATGTATATATATATAAAAAATTAAAAATTTCAACCAAACCAAATAGCATGTTGTGTTGAGTACCATCCTTCCAGCTAAGGGGAAAAGAGCCCAGCAAACAGGCACCAAAAGGAGGAAGAAATTCTTGGTTTCCATTTCTCCATTTATATGGGCTAAATCTCAGTTCTGCATTGACTATTCTTAAAGTAAATACTGGAAGCTGCCCCTCTGGAAAGCAAGCTTGGCCATGACACTGAAATCCACTGGTGGATTACCATTCCATCATTTCCAAAATATATGAGATCAAAACCTGGCAAGTAATGTTAGTAAGCATGAGTTCAAACCCAGGGTCAGCAGACATATCCAGTAAATCTCCCCCTGGGAATTGCTGATTCCTTGGCCATGCTTGGGCACAACTGAGATTCTTACTAACCCGTCCTTGGAGTTAGAAGGAGGTTCATATTCATTTTAGAGAGATACTGATGGGTCACGTGAAAGATGAAACTGGAAGAAAAACTTAGCCCTAATAAGACACTTATTATTTAACACAAGCAGTCAAGGACCTCCCACACTGACAATCATGTAGACACTAAATTATAAAATACCTGGCAATGCAGGTGAAACAATCCTTTGAATTCTGTCCTCACCGTAGAGAATACCCAAGGAATTCACCAGTCAGCAGAGTACAAGAGGACTTTGTTCAGCCTATAGTTTTCAGTCCAGACATACTGGCCCCATTCTTTCCTCTCTCAAAATTCATTCTTCTTCGGGAATTTTCTCTGACTGAGTCACACAGAACCCCCTCCTATGAATCCCACATTTTCGAGGGGAAAGTGGAGACGGGAGGGCAGGCCACAGAAAGAGGTAATCTTTGGAGATTAACACAGGCATGTCCTTCCCTCGTCCTTGATGTACTTGCTGGCACCTAGGGGACAGGAGCTGCGACTCCCACAGGTTCTATTCAGAGCTGGCAGAACATGAGATCAACCCAGATTCCCCACTGGGAACCAGGCCTGACTGCCAGTCTTTTTCCACAAAATCTGCCTCACCTGCTTTTAGACCTTTCACAAACACATGATGTCACCTCAGCCATCTGAAGAATATTAATTCCTAGTACCTTTCCAGAAAGTGTTATATAAGAAGACAATTGTGGCTTTCATCAGGTTCTGCCCCCCCATATCTCTTACCAAGACCTCTTATCACAAGGGTAATCAGCCCTCTCAAAACTGTTCCCCAGGAAACAAAATGCTGGAATGCCCTGCCAAGTCTTGCTCTTTGCCCTACTTGTTTGCTTTTCTACCAACTCAGTAAAAGGAGGGCCCTTCAGAATCACTGTTGGACAGAGCAGAGAACCAAAAGCCCAGAGAAGGGAAAGGAGTTGCCAGAGACCACACAGCCATTTAGTTGCAGATCTAGGCCTGAAACCCTGACCACTGGGTTCCCAAGCCGATGTTCTCTCTTACTCTTATTGCAAATATTTATCTGAGCACTTTCTAGGATCTCTGAGAATACAAAGACAAAAGTCCTCCCTCAAAGTTACCAAGGTATTAGGGAAGAACCCACTGAAAAACACCTACAACAAACAAAGCAAAATAATAATATAAATCAATGGGGTGTGCGTTGCACACAGTGTGCAGTGAAAGCAGAGAGAAGGGAGGCACGCAGCACCTTCAACCCACCCGCTATACCACATCTTTCAGTGACTGATGATATCACTAATCTATGAGTAGTCAGTGTTCCAAGAAATTGCCATCAAGCCACTTTCTGTAAAGGAGAAACCAGCAAATATTCCTCCTTGAAGAGTATGACTATTGACTTTACCCTATTAAATACAAAGTAAAAATAGACATGAGTTAATCCAACCAACCAATAGCTCCTAAACTTCCAGGATGTGAGGATGTGATAAATACGTAATGTTTTTCCTTCCTTGCATCCACACCCTCCCCATCTCCATGCAATTTTGGTAAAGCTGATCCCACCTCTGCCCTCCCCAAAGTTGGTGGAAGGGACCTCCAGGCCATGTTTGAAGGTGCAAGACCTGGGAACAATGAGAGTCAGAGCCGGCTACAGCCATCTTGCCACCACGAATGGCAAGCCTGTTTGAGAAGAGAGCTGAGCCGAGAAATGGAAAAATGAAAATTGAGCTCTTGAATCAAGTCATAGCCAGATACCAGCCCTGCCCCTGGCTCTTTTAGTCACAGAAGCCACCTCATTCACTTTTTGCTTAAAATAGTTTGCACTGGGTTTTTGGTCCCTTGAAAACAAAGGAGACCTACCCTATTGGATACTGAGAGATTCTGAAGTTTTTGGAAACAGGTATGTCCCTGTTCTCAAAGAACTTAAAATCCAATTGTAAAGATGTGATCAAAATATGTATTTTTAAAAATCTATACTTTTAAACTAGATTATTTAATTCTATATTATATAGCTTTTTATTGTATACTGTAAGTACATAAAATTAAGAAAAAAATACTACAAGTAAAAGTGTTGAGAGGTCAGAAAGAGCAGTGGGAACTAACCTTACTAATTAAGGCTTCTAGTGGAAGACTAAACTCCATGAGAGGAAGAATTTGTTCGGTTCACTAACACACTCCTGAGAGCTAGAAAAACACCTGGCACATAGCAGACCTTCAAATTTTGGAGGGGAGAAAAGAGATGAGAGAGAAGAGAGAGAGAGGAGGAAACAGGTCTGAACTAGTATTCTGAGGGTGAATAGAATTTCAGTAAATGGCAAGGTAAAGAGACAATATTCCAGAGGAAGACAAAACGTAAGCCAAGAGATGGAAAAATGTGGGAACGTGGCCTCTTGGTGAAGCAGTGAGGAAGGTGGCTTAGCTGAACAAAGGAAGGCTTCTGGGCCTGGTCAGAGATAAGGGTGTATAGGAAGGAGCAGCTCCAAAGGCTAACAGAGTAGTCTGGATTTCAAGCAGCCAGAAATGGAGGTGGTGAGATTTTGTGCCATGATGAAAACAGAGATGAAGGAAGATCAGAGTGGAAGAGGTCTGCTGGATGGATTCCTGGGCCTTCTAAAATTAAGAAACAGAGTTCGCATTAATGAGCAATCCAGGCTGAATGATCCAGAGGTCAAATGGGTAGGAGATTTCCATGAGTGGAAAATCCCGGCGTGTACTAACACTAATACAGACTCTCAAGCCAGTGACCTGAAAGCTACTGATTCCAAACTATCCCTCCCTATCCAGTGGTAATCAAACTGGACATGTGAGAAAGATCCTTGGGTTCAAAGGTAAGACAGTTATCTTGGTGGGAGAAAGGAGGGGTGGTGAATTGGAGTCCTGGACTCCCTCACTCTCCTTTTGACTACAGTTCTCTCTGTTGAACTTTAAGTTTGGCATCTTCAAAACCGTCTGACCTGCAGCAGATTGTTCCAAAGTTATGAAAGAAAGCACTCTCCTCCTCTTGCATTAGCTCCACATTACCTAAAAACAATGCGTGCTGCTTTGGACACTTAAGAGAAACTAGCCAGTGGAAAGGAAGAGGAGAAAAACATGGTCCTAAGGGTTTCAAAAGGATGTTCAGTCATCCATTAACTTTTGAGCCCCCAAATAAAGCTACAGAAAGCAACCTCAGAAAGCCGATGAGGTGGGAGGGTGTGGAGGGGGATATCTCAATGAAGTTTAATCATCACAATTGCTCTGGCAAGCTGCCTTCGCTTTTTCAAGTTCTCAATAGAAAGTTAAAGAAAAAAGGCTCCCAAATGAACACGCTGCCACATCAAATGCCGAAGTAGTAATTTTAGCTCCTAGGCCTAGCCTGAAATGTTTAAGAAACAGAATTTCCAAGGTCCAAAGTCTAGAATTAACTTGTACTACAAACTAAAGATTTAGAATGAGATGACCAACAGCTCATCTGGGAAATGTCACATAGTCTGATGTCCCTGATTCATTGCCAGAGGCAAACTGGAAGTCAGTAACCGAAGAACAATAATAAACCAACAAATTCAACAAATACTGTGTTTATCTTATGCCATCTCCGTAAAGATCTCATGACGAACCATTGAACCCACAAGAAAATGTAAGACATTAACTTGCTCTCAAAGAGCTTATAATCCAATTAGAAAAAGCGGGGAC
Organism: Pteronotus mesoamericanus; assembly: GCF_021234165.1. Lineage (NCBI taxonomy): Eukaryota > Metazoa > Chordata > Mammalia > Chiroptera > Mormoopidae > Pteronotus > Pteronotus mesoamericanus. The sequence goes on from NW_026555326.1 coordinate 4,953,370, forward strand.
TAAATGCAAAAATATTCAGCAATATACAACTTGTGTGTGTTAAGCGAATATAATAGTCCCAGATCATGTTCAGAGAGGAGATCGGTATAAACCAGTGTGGGCTCGAGTTAGTCTTGAGGCCTTAAGCTGGGGAGGATTTAAAGAGATGTTAAGGGCGACAGAAGAAGGAGGGTTGTGGTCACTAAAGCAAAGGTAAAGAGGCAGATATGGGCAGATCAAGATTAGGAGGATGTGAGTAGAGCACTGTGCCTTAAAGGTTAACTCAGAAGAGTATGCAGGGAGGCAGAGGTGGAAAAGCAAGAAAGGTCCTGCATACCCCATGAGTAGTTCAGACACAAATAGTTCAAAAAGGATCTGTAAACTGTGGACAAAGCAAGGTTAAGAGTCTAGAGAAGGAGGATAGCATAAGCAGAGGCAAAACTGAAGGAATTCCCTACCAGTCAATTCCCAAAAAGACCAGATGTCAATTTCAACTTGTCCACTAGAGTAACAGCCAATGGCAAAGTGTATTTTGTTCACATCCTCAGCACAATCAAAGAAAAAATAAACCAGATTATTACGAAAATCCAGACCCTAAATTCCTAGACAGCTGTTTCTGGAAGTTCACTTCATTTTGTACAAGACCCAGCTTTGGCATACAGTACTGGCACAATTGTTTCAGATTTAGTTCAGCAAGCACGGATCAGGCACCTATGAGTTGTAGGAGAGAGGGACAAACAAAGATGATCACGGAAGATCAAGAGATTCACTTGGCTTTTGAAATGTCTGTGGAATTTCCAGATGGAAAAGGCAGCTTTATCCTCCAGTCTGAAGTTCTCAGGAGAGATCAACTCTGGAAAGAGACATCTAGGAGCCATCAGCAAGTAGATGGGAGTATGAAGTTACCACAAAAGTGAATGCAGCTACCCATAGAAAGCATGTACGATGAAAGAGAAGTAGGCCAAGGCCTGCAAACATAACATCCCCATTTAGGTAGAGAGCAAACAAAGAGGAGATAGGAAAGTAGACGGAGAATGAAACAAAATTGTCAATAACTGCAAGTCACTTAAATAAGATAGCAGGGCCAAGAGTTTAACTTTGACAGTTCAGAGTTTATCATTATTGAAAGCCTGCTATGCTGGATCCAGTTTATCCTTCACCCAAGATGAACACGACTGCCTTGCTGACTGGTTGGATGGAACGGCTCCACTTGAAATGGCTGCTTGTGGTCCTTCATGCTGTTGGTGGGCCAGCCTGATGGAGTCTAGCCTTGTACCTGTGCTGCATGCTTCTCAATTCCCACCCCAGGGTTTCCGTTTCCAATGAGACAGGAAGTTTAGAGAGACTTGCTCAGCCACTAGACATGCAACCAAGAAGCACAGGGAGGGGGAAGCTCAATGAAGTCAGCACTTCACCAATAATTGCTGGGAGCTGGCAAACGAAATATTTCTCCTTCCAGCTGACTGTTCAGAGACACAGTAGCTTCACACAGTTTCTCTGAAGATGTCCCACAAGACCAAATGATAAGCCTCTCTCTGAAGCTGTGGCCAGCTTACAAGCAGTCCCTTATATTTGCTCTCCCTCTCTCCTTTTCTCCTCATTCCCGCTTCCCAGGATGGTTTTCCCACATAAAGTGTAAGCTTTTGCCTCTGGCCCTATTTTGGGGGGCGACCCAGACTAATACCCTCACCATGTGCCAGGCAATGTTCTAGATGCTGAGTCATAATCCCTTCCTTGATGAAACGGTTTCCAATAAAAGTATCTGCTTAGCAGATCCTTGAGAATAGCTAACCAATTATTTGTCAAGGACTCAATACATGTGTTAAGTGGTTAGTTGGTTTTTAGAACTGATTGTGTTGACTACAGTTTATTTTCTATGGAAAAGTAAACTGTCTCCACAAAAAGTACAGGCAGGCACATCTTATATATTCAAGAGTAACCACACGTATTAAGTGTTTACTATGTACCAGATAAGCGCATAGTAAATTGAGTCACCATTCAAGTATAAAGGTACATGATCTCATTAAAGCCTCAAAACATCCCAATGGGATAAGTCTGCAGTAAAAGAGAGTGGTTAAGAGCACAAACTGCATCTAAAAAGATCTGGGCTTTGATTCTAGCTCTGTCACCTACTAGCTGTATATACCCTTGAACAAGACACTTAATTTCTCTAAGTCTGTTTCATTATCTATAAAATGGAGTTTTTAACTGCAACCACTTGAGTGGACTCTTATTAAGAGTACAGGAGATAATGTTTGTAAAGTATTTACTATATGTCTGGTGCCTTCTCCATTAAGAATCAACCATGATTCCTCTTACTTCATAGAGGAGGTATAACTGAGGTTCAGAAAGATCAGTCATAATTGCCTGAGGTCCCCCGGATAATTACAGGTCACAAAAGGACGTGAACCTAGATGTGTTCAATTCTAAAATCAGGGCTCTTAACCGCTCTCCTATACCCATTTGTTTAAGCCTGAGATATGGACTCATTTTGTTGTCTTTCATACTTTGTAGGCTGACAATATTGATTGGTTAACAAAAGGGATCCCTGAATTTCTTCAACTTATCAAACGAAAGGCCTCATTTTCACTGTCTTAACTCTGCATGTTTAAACATAAGTGTTGTGGGTTCAGCAGGACAATACTTTTTTAATCATTTCTTCTTGAGGGCAATAAGAGCAATAAGTCCACACCACTGCCTAGAGATGCCTATCAATTAGAGAGGCAGCAAAGCAAAATCTGACCCTGGAATCAGACTTCCTAGGCTCAAAAAGTGGTTCCACCACTTACTAGCGGTGTGACCCTGGGCAAGTTACTTAACCTCTCTGTGCCTCAATGTCTCCATCTGTAAAAGTTCAATAATAATAGTACCTACCTTACAGTGTTTTTATGAGTTAATATTCATAAAGTAATTAGAGCAGTTCCTGGTATAATTGTAAGCACTATATATGTTACTGTTAAATATATAAGTAAAATCTCTCTCATGAGCCCTTTCATCCTTCAACTTTCTGGACAAGATGGTATAGAAAGTGGAAGGAATTATAGAGAAGAAATTACTGGTTTCCAAATTTTATAAGCACACACACAACAAATTTCATGAAACAATACATATTCTTAGTACATGCCATAAACTTTGATATTTTCTATATCTTTCTAAATGCTGGTTGTGGCCCACTAGTAGAAGGTCTTAATATGTAGATTAAAAAGCTCTGGAATAAACATGATCACCAAAAGCAGAACTAGAACACAGTCTTTAAACCTCTCAACTCCTTCTTCATAGTTATTATTAAATCAGAATGGGCCTAAGTTTCACTTCTTGCTGGAAAAGAAACTGTACATTCTGGGTCCTCCTCCCATTCCCTCCGCAGTTCATGTGAGCACTAGAAATTCAGAAAACACCAAGGAACCAGTGGGCACTTCCTGTCCATGCAACTCCTGTTACAGTTGCCCAATCCAACATGCCAACACTCTGCATCGGGCAGAGTTCCCCAGCCTGTCCTGAGGCTGAGCAACTATGGTCACCCACTGTACGTTTGGAGCAAAAAAGCTGCTGATCTAACACAACAAAACAATGCTGTGATGCATTTAGTAAACTGATTATAAAGAGAATAGACAGACTTTATTAAAGGTTATGTGTTTTTAAAAAACAAGAGTTCTTATCTCTTGGAGATAAATACTGAAATATTGAAGGATAAATAATGTCTGCTATTTGCTTCAAAGTAATAGAGGGAAGTGGGAGTGAGTGGCGGATACATATAAACAAAACAGGCCATGAGCTGAGGATTATTGAAGGTGGTAATGGATACATGGGGGTTCATAACACTTTTCTCTCTACTTTGCATAGGTTTGAAATTTTTCACAAGTTTTTAATATAATTAAGGCATGTTTTAAAAAAGGCTTAAGAGATTCAGAGGAAACACAAAAGAAGACAAAAGGGGCAGAAAAAATGTCCAAAGAGATACATATAATACAAGGCAATTAAAATGAAAAAAGAACTAAATCCATGGGTAGTAAGAGCATACTATACACTGGAAAATCTATATAAAACAATAAACATCATAATATATGATGTTTTGCCCTGGTTGACGTGGCTCAGCTGGGGTTGAAGCACTGTCCCGTAACCAAAGGCTTGCAGGTTTGATTACCAGCCAGGGCACATATAGATTGCAGGTTCAGTCCCCAGGCCAGACACATATGATCCCTGGTCCCGGTGCGTACAGGAAGCAACTAACCAATGTTTCTCTTTCACATCAATGTTTCTCTCTCTCCCTTCCTCTCTCTCTAAAAGCAATAAAAATATGTCTGCAGGTGAGGATAAAAATTTTTTTAAAGATACATGATGTTTAAATATTTGAACTTCAAGAATAAAGAAAGAACTATTTAAGAAACAATAGAGAAAAAGCAACTCCTCTAACAAAATAGGGGGAAAAAATCAGGGTGGGTTCAGATTTCTCCACAGCAACATTTGAGGCCTGAAGATAATAGAACCACATCTGAAAAAATTCTGAGAGACAGCCACTGTTACCCAAGCTGAGGCAAGTGGAAAAAAGGCTCGCACATTCTCACACTCGGAGCCCTCAACCTTAAGAGCACCCACAAACCTCTCCTAAGGAACAGAAATCCTGCACCCAGTAGATAAATCAAAAAATGGGAACATGCAGGTCAAAATGGAAATGTCAGAAACCCTGCCAAGGAAATAATCCAGAAAGCTACAAAAACTGGGAGATGGGGAAAAGAGATGCAAGGAAGTAAAAGAAGATGAATCACGTAATCTTTCCAGACCAAGAATCAGCCAATCTGCCTAAAAGTCAAGATTTAGCTACAAATATAGTTAAAAATATTAATAATGACTTCAGCCTCCTAATGCTTTTCTTAACCTTAGAACTTATAGGAACTAATCTTTTGCGAAAAGAAACGTTTATCTGAAGTTCAGCAGTTCCTTCACTTTTCAGTTCTGTGACCAGTACTTCCCAAATTTGTATCTCCAGCCTGGACCTCTCCCTAAATTCCTGCCTCCTGTAACTGGCTTAATTTGCTCTTGAATGGCTGATAGGTACTGAGGATTTAACAGGCCCAAACCTGAGCTCTTGAAACCCACCCTTAACCCATGTTCCCCATTTCAGTAATGGCACTACTGTTCCCTTCCAGGTCAAAAGGCTATTATTGACTGCCTGCCTGCCTCCCGGCCTGCCTCCCTCACGTCCTTCCCCTCCCCTCTTTCCTCCCCTCCCCTTCTCTTCTCTCTCCCTCTCGAGTCCCAGTCCAATTCATGAACAAATCCTGCTAGCTCTACCTTCAAAATGCGTCCAGAATTCCACCACTTATTTCCTACACCATTCCTGACTTAGTCCCACTCAGCATCATTTTGTTCTGAATTCCTGCGGTAACTTTCTAACTGGTCCCGCTGCTACCACCCTTGCTCCCCTGTAGTCTACCAGGGGTGTCGCACCTGCAGCCCGTGGGCCACATGTGGCTCAGGACAGCTATGAATGTGGCACAGTGCAAGATCATAGATTTACTTAAAACATTGTGAGATTTTTTGTGTGATTACGCGTTGCAATGTATTTAATGTGTGGCCCAGAGATGCGGAAAGATGGGACACCCCTGGTTCCCTGCTCATCACTCTGTAACAACTTCCCATTGGAGAAAAGCTGAAGGCTTTCTAAAGCCTCACGTGGCCTAGTTCCTGGCTATCTCTTCAGTCTCTCTGTTAAGTTCACCCTTACTCAATGGTCTCTAGCTACACTGGCCTCTCTGTTCACAGAACATACCAAGAACACCCCCACCTCGGGCCTTTGCATATGTTTCCCCCTACTTTCACAGGGTTAGCTCCTTCACTTCGCTCGGTTCTCTGACCAAATGTTACCTTCTCAGAGCAGCCTTTGTGGTGACTCCATCTAAACGAGGCCCTGATACCCTCCATGCCCTTAGCCCATTTTATTTTTCTCCATGACACTTAAAGATCTACTTAGGTATTTGTTAATCATTTTCTCTTCCCGCCAGAACATAAGCCTCATGATAGCAGGAACTTTCACTGCTGATCCCTGGTGCCATACTGCCTAGCACACAGGAAGCACTCAGTGAACACTCAATGAATGAATGAAATGAATGAATGAATGAATAGCTCTTTGGGTGTAATGGGAGTTAGAACAATTTATTGCTGACTTCTTCGTATCTTCATACTTTTCAGTTTCGCTTAGATTTTTTATAATGAGTGTTTATTTTTTTAAAGAAAGCAATAGCTATTCCTTCAAAAATTAAAACAGAAAACCAACCAAAAATCAAAAAAGAGATGCATTATCTAATCAGCTCTGCTTTTGACAATGATTTTTGCCCCATTATTTATGAGAGCCACAAAAGAGTACAATGTGATGCACATAGGGCATTTTTTCATAATTAACAAGAGCTTTTTAAGAAGGAAACTTTACCAGAACAAGTTTCAATTGCCCAGAGCTGACCAGATAGAGTGAAGACAAGGCTCCAGAGTGAGAACAAAAATTGGCAAGGTTTTCTTAAAAATCACTTCCCATTGTAGTATTTTCCCCCCCATATTGCTGCCCTAATCCAGACGCCCAAGTCTGTTAGCATCCGTTGAATGAAAAAGTGTAATGGTTTTTGGTAATGCTTACATAGAAAATAAGATCACCATTTTGAAATAAACTGACACTTTCTGAACATGTAATAACCATGGTCACAGAGTCCCAGAGGCCAGCGAGAAGATTAAAAAGGGTCCCTGAGAGCCCCAGTGACATGTATCACCTGTACTTCCAACCGACCACCGCAACACCCAGAAGTGTCAGTCAGCAAATAGTGTGATCTTCTTCTTCCACCTCCAAGAGGTCCTGAGAAAAGTGGAGAGCACAGGATGATCCCTTCCTCACTAATGAGTGAGACCCCAGGGCAAATAAAGGCGTCAGTGGCACACAGAGCTAGGTAATTTCAGTGTCTCTATTTTTTTTCTGCCAATGTCCCCTGCATCTTCTGTTCTTTGCACGCCAAGGAAGGAAGCAGCAATAACATGTCCACCTGGAAATGTGGACTAGTGACCCGGCATTGTAGGACTTATAGTAGAAGTTATCTATCCCTGGACAGGGTTCAAAACCTGGTCTCTTTTAACACTTCCCCTTACATTTTCTAAGGCTGCAGACCGAGTAGTAGATTATGAATTCCCAGCAGTTCACGCAGACCTTCTAGGGCCTTCACATGCTAACAGCAGTCGTGGCTTAGCAACTCATGAACTTTCCAAGTACATTTAATACACATTTGATCCCAATCTAAGCACAATGTTTTATTAAATTTATTTTAACAAATCACATTCTTCCTTTAAAAATTAATTTAAATAAATTAATGTATATCACTTGTTAAATGAGAAAAAATATCTTTATGTAATGGAGACTATTAAGTTTTTAAGTTTATATTAAAATAAGCAGTACAATTTTAATAATGTTGATATAAAAGAAAATGTATTCCCTAAATTCCCTTCTTTATCATAGTTTATAAAAGTGACATTTTAAAAAAAATTCCTGAGGGGATTCACAAAATTATATTGCTGTGGGAGGAGTTCATAAATTTTAAAATGTTACAAAATGCCAGACTAATAAAAAGTCTTTTTAGTCAGACTCAATAATTCTAACCAATCTCCTTTCTCTTGACCTTAGGCCTGCCTTCCAAACGAAGCCAGTCTACCAGAAAAGATAGACTATAAAACATAATTACAATTGTGATGAGCCCAGTATGAGGGAAAAAGAGGCTGCTGTAGGAACATAGAGTAGACATAGCTAAGCTGGTCTACGGCACAGCAACAGGCTAACAGAAGACCTGGAAGACGGGAGGGATCCAGAAGGGGCCAGCGGGAAACATGCCCAGCCCAGAGGGAAGAGCATGTTCGAAGGCCCAGAGGCAAGAGAAAGGAAGCCACGTGCAAGGAATTGAAACAATTTAAAAAATTCAGCGTAGCTGGAGTGTTGAGCCCAAGTGGGAGGGTGAGAAAAGATGAGACTGATTAAAAAGAGAAGCAGGGGTCAAGTCCCGGAGGGTACTGCAAATAGTCTGAAGAAGAATGGAAGTTTTCCTAAGAGCAATGGGAAGCCATTAATGTGAACATGGAGTAGAAATTAGATAAGCAAACTACAGTGTGTTTAATGACATAAGTGTTATCCAACAGCCAGCCCAAATATTACAGAAAAGAAATGTGAGCCTTTTTATTTTTAGGGGGTTCAAGGTTTTCAAGACTCTTTATAATGACTCTCTCTTAACCTGAATTTTCCAAATAAAGTAAAATACAAATACCCACCCCTCAAAACACCATAATACCTGGGGCTTCTAAACATTAGTCTGTCCCCACCCCTTGCCCAAGCAGCAGGATATCTACATGAGTCAGAAGATTTGGGTCTCTGGGCTTTCTGGGCTTCATTCTCCTCATCCGAGAAGATATAAGTATTTATCCTCTGCCTACCCACCTCACGCCTTTTGAAGGCCATGTCTCGATATAAGTAGAAAGGATTTTACTAGCTGTTTTTACTCATCCCAGAGACAAGAAGTAAACGCTTCATAATGTACAGTATGTCTACAGTTATAAGGCTGCCTGCTCATTTCACACCTCTGAAAAAACACTGTACCGTTCATGTTCACAGATGGGTGTATTCAAAATTTTACAGCAGGAACAAAATTCACAGCAAAGTCAGCTGACAATAAAAAATGCCCAACTAAATAAAATAAAAACTAAACAAAAGACATTAAAAACTCAGCTCTTGATTCAATCTTGTCCCACAGTCATGGGACAGGCTTGGGCCAAATGCAGCTGACAGAAAAAAATTAGCCCTGGTTTGGGAGACACGGGTTCTAGATCCTGAACACACTGCAGTGACATTTCTGTCGTAGAATTCATCATGACTTGACTTATCTCAAAAAGTGATTACTGATTTCTGTCAGAGAAAAGAACTCAATTTCCTATTGTTTTGTTTGTTTTACAGGACATTGTAGGAAATAGTTTTAAATTATTTTGTGTGTCTCCAGACTTCTGGGCAGAAATTATGTCCAATTCATTTTTCAAAATATTTCTGAAAACATTAAAACATATGTAGAGTAAAAGAAATGAAATAACACAGCAAGTAGCCTTCCCAATAGAATAACTTATGCAGCTTTTAGAAAAGAAACCCTCATTCCAGTTATTTATTATGAAATGGCACATTTCTCAGAATGAAAGGTTCAGAGTACAGTTTCTCTCATTCACAGGCCCTCTTCTGCAGCAGTCTGTATACACTCTCTATTATGACACTTCAGCACAGTGTTCAGTAATTAGCAATTTACATCTGTCTTCCCTGCCAGGCTAGAGGTGCCACAAGACCATATCTTATTCTTTGTTAAATCCCAGCACCTAGCACAGAGCTGGCATCAATATTGAATTGAAATAAATGGAAATGAGCTGTGCTTTCCTTGTCTTCAACAATGATCTCTGGCAGATTCCAGCAAAGTCTCAGAGTTAACTACACGCAGATAGGGTCAGCTAGACTTACAATGAAGATTTCTGCCTAAATTGCCTCTTTCTCCACTCTTCCTTCCCCTTCCCTCTCCACCTCCAGAGGGGAGTTCCCACTGGAAATTGCACAATTCTTTGTGCTGAGAGAAATAAGCTTAGTTCCTGTTGACCGAAAGAGCATAATGTTCTGGCACATTCTACCTTCATAGAAGAGTTAAACACCCAATGTGGGTTGTTTTTCTAACTAAAAACTTCTTTTATCTCTTGGACATGTAACCTTCTGAAGCACTCACCTCTCCTCCTCTATCCTCATCAGTCCCACCATGATAAGCAAATACAACTTCTGCATAGCCTAAGACAGTGTTAAACTTTTTCTGATAATGACCCATAATGAACAATAAATATATCTTACGGTATGACCCCCAGTACACACACATACCCCTAAAAAAAGTGTGATGTAACAATAATAAGCTTTTCTACATTCAATTCACATTGGTATTTTCTCTTTTTGTTTTATTCTATATATTTGCCTTTTCAAAAAGCTGGTGAGTGGTCAACTAATTAGTTTCACAACTTGCTCAACAAAGCGGTCACAATCTGTAGTCTGAAAATATTGGCCTATGAATAGGGTTTCCAAATGATTTTTGGGTAATACAATTATACAGGTTTTCTACCCTGAGCAGGTACTTCGGCTGTTTAGAGCATTTTCCTAATACTCCAGGGTTGAGGGTTCAATCCTCGGTCAGGGCACCTACAAGAATCAACCAGTGAATGCATAAATAAGTGGAACAACAAATTGATGTTTCTCTTCTCTCTCTCCCCCTTCCTCTCTCTCTCTAAAATCGATAAATAATAAAAAATTTAAAAACTATTTAATAATTATGTTTTCCAATGTCACCCCAACAAATTCAATAAAAATAAAAACAAAGAACAAAAAAAAATGAAGTTAAAAAAATAGTTTGGAGACTTTGGGCAGTAATATATAACAGCTCTTAAAAACCAAACTAATAGAAACTCAGGTACACAGATCAAATTCTTATTGGGAATAAACCATTCCACATCCTCCCATGGAAAACCAAACCACCACTGAACGTCTTAGCACAAAGAAATGCAGAGACTTGATAGAGATCGGGGCTAGACAGACCCAAATACAGGTTTCCCCTGCTATCTGAAAGTAGTGTTCCAACTGAAACTTTTCATAAACTGAAATGGTGTAACGAGAAGAAGCAATTACCATTAATTAACATGGGTACATTTTCTGAGGATTCCCAGACCCAAGAAATGACCTACCAAATCATACCAAGTAACACATGAAACCTAAAATAACACTAATATAATGAAAGTAGGAATGATATGATAAATACATAGTCTATATAAAGTAGGAATAATGTAGTCCAATGTAGTTTCACTTACCAGTGTGTAAGGCCTCTATAGTGGCCCACTGTGAAACACTGAACACTATTTTAGCTTTTTGCTCCCCCCCATCACTTTTTTGGGTAAAAGGGAAAATGCCTCCAGATTTCTTTCAGTTAGCAGAAATAGGTACTATTGTAAATCTTCCCTACAAATGATGTGGTGTAAAGCAAACTTATGAAAAGCGTGGGATATCTGTATCACCAATATCCCGCTAGGCCAACAGAGGACTGCCCCTAATGAAATACCTCCAGAGTGATCCCCTGGCTACGCTTTTTTGGGGTAAAGGCGGGTAAGGAAGAGACACTGATGCAGCCTGCCTATCTCTTCCTGGAAGCTGAGTTTCAAAGTGCTTTCACTTTTATTTACTCCCTTAAATGTTGTCAGAAAGTCTATTTCCAGAATTAGAATCCATCACATCGGTGGTATAGGAAAGTGTTTCCAGGCGCTCTCTAGAGTAAAAGGGCTAACAGTAAGGAAAGGCCTTGAGAAATTGACTAAAATTATGCTGAAAATCATATGTGAGGTTCTTAAAGCAGAAGAAATAGAGAGGCTGGAGTAAGAGCAAGCTATGTGGTCTTCCTGTGCAATGGGCCAAGGAAGCGTGGGTGGGAAGAATCTCATCAAGTTACCAAGTCTCAGAAAGTACAGGTTCTAGGTCTCTGTAAGACTTTGATGCAAGTTTCGTTATATCTTTCCTTATAATCGACCTTCCCCCTACCTCCCCACCAATTTCTGGAGAGTTTATGGAGTTTGGATGATGGAAGAAATGAAAAGCTATAAGGTCTGATGGTACCTAGTATGATACATAGATGTAGATGTAGATATAGACATAGTCATACACATACATATTTTACAGAGTAAGAGCCAATGGCCTACAATGACATAATCAAGCATCTCCTTCCCCCACATCCCTTACCCACCTCCTCTCTGACCTCATCTCCTACCTTTCCCCCACACTCCGTCTACACAGTTCTTCTTCAGCCACAGTGGCCTCCTTGCTATTCCTCAAATACACTAAGCACACATGGGCCAGGCACCTTGCACTGCTTCCCCTACCTTGGAATGCTTCCCCCCTCCCCCCAATATCCCCACCTATACCCTCACCTTCTTCAAATCTTTGCACAAGTCATAGCACTAATGTGACCTACTCTGTAAGTCCTCATCTAAAAGCTCCCCACCCCCACTTTAAAATGCAAACTGACATCACTACGCAGCATTTCTCATCCCCTTCACAACACTTACTACCTTCTAAATACTAAGTTATTTATATGTCCATCATGTTTATTGCTTATCGCCCTCTTCCCCCACTGGAATGTTAATTCACAATGATCTTTGTTTTATTAACTGATATAAACAAAGCACCTAGAGCAGTATCTGGTACGTGATAGATGATCAATAAATATCTGTTGAATGAAGAGATGAGCGAATAAATGAATGAATAAATCTATAGCCTAGAACAGAAGCATCTCTTCACCTACTTGGTGATGGCTAAAATAAGGCCTTCTAGTCACAGATGGAGGTAAGTGACTGAAATGCAACATTCGCTTACACTAAAGTACAATGCTCAAACTATTGACATAAATAAATAGCATCACACCCTCTTCTGTTTTTACAAAGCAGTAGTTATCTGCAGGGTGAGAATGGCAGCCACCACAAATGAGGAGAAAAAGCAAAGAAAGGAGAGATGTGTACAAAAAAAAAACAGAAACTTCTTAAAAGTTCACATCTTATGCATATTTCTATTTACTTTTACCTGAGAAGAGACAAACAGAAGTTTTAGAAAGATATTTCAGCCAAGTCTCTAAATGCCTATAGTTCCATCTAGAACGATTCATGAAGAAATACGTTTGTACCTATCTAATAAGAACTTTTTTTATAGAGCAGCATGGCTGAAACATGAAGAAAAACAATTTCTTCTCATTTGGGCAAGATTTATCCAGTGGCCATATTGTAAACACTGCCACGATCTCTGGTGTGTCTCTTGGCCCCGAGGGTGATAAATGAACATTTTGGGGTCTAGCCTAAAAGCCAACAGTTGGATTTCCAATTCTGAAGCCTTCACAGGACTCGGCAGCAAACATCCAGCTCCTGTGCAAACTCAATTCAGGATCCTGCGTATGCTGTTCTGTGGGAAGGCCATTAGCCTAAAAATTAAATAACGCAAGTTAAAAGATTTCCCTTTGGTTTTCTCCTCAGCATCACTGAGGAGCTAATGCCCTGGGGAGGGGGTAGATGTATTTCTCACCAGCAAGCATTGTCCCCAGCCTAAGGAAAACCCCAGAAAGGATTTTAGGCAGCAAGGGGCCAATTTACAAAGGATGAGGCCATAAAACAATTAAAGAGGGAATGGCTTAATCTGTAAGGGTCATAATCCGTATGTCCTGAGCATTGCTGAGGCTGGCAATCTCACATCGGCAGTCACTGGCTTTCCAGGCGAGGAAATTTTCTTTACGCTCCATACCTCCCCGCAAAACTACATTTTATACTGGAGAGAAGGTGGTGGGAAGAAGGCAGAGGGTTAGATTCCTTATATCCCAGCCCCTAAGGCAACCTGAATTTACTGGATCTACTCTCCCGGGAGGGGGCATATTGTGACCAAGCTTCCTGCAGTCCCTTCTGCCATCTGCAAAATTAAATTAAATGGTCCTTTGCTTTTGAAATCCTGCCATCAGTGTACCAAAGGGAACATCTGAGTATACCAGGCGGGGACGATGGCTTTTGCTTTTTACCAACATACACAAATCATCAGATTAAGTCTCTGAATGGCTAATGTGCATTTTCATAACGAAGAAGTTAACCAGAGAAGTTAATCACTGGGTCCAACACCCACACAGAAGAAGTCGAAAGACTGGGGCTGCACTTGCTGCAGCTGGGGAAGATGGTTAAAAGCAGGGCAGAAAGAAAGCTAAGGTCTTTTTTACCTCACTCTCATGGGGTAGGGGTTGCCATTGGGGGTGGACATGGGAATCCAAGGGCCAAGAGCTGAAGGGGAGGAGAACAGGGCTGCTGTAGGCCTAGAAGGCTCTGGAAAGGCCTCCTGGAAGGGAAGAGCACTGCCCCCACCCCACCCCACCCCACCCCACAGGAACTCTTCTCTATCAATGTCAAACCCAAGGACTCGGGAAGGCCGGCAGTCACACCGTGCAGACTGATGCTCTAATGCAAACTGGGATTTAAAGCAAAGCAAGATACTCCTGTCACTCTTAGTCCTTTCTGCTCTGCCACAGTTTTCGCTTTCTGACCCCAAAACACAGACAAAGATCCTAAAGGCTTTAGCCATGGCTCCTACTCTCCTCTGACTGAAAATTTAATTCAACCACATTATTTCCACACCCACCTAGTCTCATTTCCAATATGCCTAAATTTGGAACAATGGAAGTGAATGGGTGCAAAGGAACAAAGAAAGGAAAATTCAAGAAATGACAACCTTCAGGGCAGCGGTATATAATTTAAAAGTAGCTCCGACTGCGAACAGACTGATGTTTAATGCTAATGACTTCGATCCTACAAATCTTTATTGAGCACCTACTACTATGCCCCATGGGAAAGAAAAGACAAAAAGCCATTGGTCAGAGCCCTAATCTATCTAAACCACAGCAGGCTCCTATTCATACACCAAGAAGGGACTTTTGAGAAAGCCAAGGAGAAGGTCTTGGATTAGGGATATATAATAAAGAAGCTGTGCCCATCTAAAGGCCACTCCTGATGGCTTCTTTGGACCCATTTGCCACTCCCACCCTGACAGTGGACAAAGAGGAAAGCTAAAGAAGATGAGGCAGAAGCAAAGAGAGATCAGACACCTGCCAGCAAAGCTTTCAAATATATGCTTCCTGATGAGCCATCTGGCAGGAAGGGTGGTAGGAACAATCCTGATATCAGATTCTTCTCTGAAAAATTACAATCTGCAAAGGAGGTTATTCACCAAGATTTTTTTTTAACCACTGTAATTATTAATAAGCCTGTTTGTTTCCTTTTTCACCTATCCTGTTCTGAAAGATAAAAGAATTTTCAGAGAATTAGGACTAAAAGGACCTCTTGATCTGAATTATAGGAAAAGATAATAGAGTAACAAAATCAACTGGGTGAGAGCACGGGAGGAAAAAATATCAAAGAAACTGTGAGCAAGGCAACACTGCAAAGCTCCCCCCGCCCCCGTGGCTACAACACCAAGCCCAATAGCCAGTTGTCTTGGTAGAAACACAGCTGACATCGCAAAAATGGCATCAACTATAAAAGCTCATAAATTCTCATCTCTCAGTATAATAACCACCAACGGAAGGGTATGCATGAAAATGAAAAGTTTCCCTGGAAGACTTAATTCTGAGGGTCATCAAAATTGGGACAATCTCTTTTGGGCTTTCACAGCAGGGTCCTCAAGAGGGGCCCCAGGGACTGGAACTGAAGTGACATCAAATCTCTCTGCCCCTTATTCCTACTGACAGTAGCTGCCAGAAACCAGCTAACAGCAAAAGCCCAGAACCTTTAGATAGAGGAGTCTCACTCTGGATCCCAATTCTTCTCTGAAAGATTCAACAGCACGAACGGTCAGTAGTTCACAACAAAGAGGTTCCACCCTAAAAACACAAGGACACAGAGGAAGAGCCAGAGTGACAGAGCTTGAAATCTGGAACAAGACAAAAATCCCCAGACATCCTCTTCCCCTGCCTAAGAGTAAAAACTGACCAGGTATAGGGAGGAAGAACCCCTGCCTAGCCTAGTACACACCGCTCCTTACGCTCCTTCCTGCCAGAAACCATTCTCCCTGGGAGGTGACTAGAGCCAAATGTCCTCCAGAGATGCAATGCCTTCTCTCATCCTGCAAGGTCTCAGATCAAAGCTTCCTGCTGGACTTTGGTATTCTTGCAACAGAGTCCTAGGAACCTCCAGCTATCTGTGTGCAAACTCCCAGATTCTCAAAGACATAAAAGGTGGTCTGAAAGAGTGTGTGGCCGCAAAGACAGAGAAAACAAAAATATAAAAGAAAAGGATATCATTTTTCTTGATCATTATTTTCTTTGTTTTGCTTTCCTGTATTTTCCAAATTGTCAATGACAAACATGTTGCTTTTCCGACTAGAAAAAAAGGCAAAAAATGGTACTTAAAATGTT
Organism: Pteronotus mesoamericanus; assembly: GCF_021234165.1. Lineage (NCBI taxonomy): Eukaryota > Metazoa > Chordata > Mammalia > Chiroptera > Mormoopidae > Pteronotus > Pteronotus mesoamericanus. The sequence goes on from NW_026555326.1 coordinate 4,969,350, forward strand.
TTTAAAAATCAGCATGATCAGTATCTAGAATGCTCTGAGGAACTGTTCAGGGCCTCACGCTGTGGGGAGAGCAGGGGAACAGGGAATGGGAAACTGAGAGAGAATGAAAGAAAACCCAGGGTTGTTTTTTTTTTTTTTAAAGGAGAACTATTTAGGGGGCGTGGAAAGGGTGGGAATTGCCTATGATTTAGTGTGCACACTTAGAAAAAATTAATTTATAACATAAGGCATCTGGTAAGTGCGCTACACAGGAAGGTACTCAAAATAGAGAATCACTGTTTCTGGTTTTATTCTGAGAAGATTTCTACCTAGATGTTTTTATCCCTGGGTGTATCAGGGCTGTAAGACCCTGTGATACAATAGAATCCTAAAGACTTCTGGCTTTTCTAGTGTCTCAAAGCTTGCCTCCTTTTTCAGGAGGGCCAGAAACAGCTCTGGGCCGCAGGGAAGTACACAAGACAAGAGCACCACTCCCCCTTGTGTAAGGAGGTCTCGGCTCACCCACCATTCCTGCTCTCCTATGGCCTCCAAGAAGACTGGGGTCACACAGGTTCTTCACCATGTGAAGAGTCTCATGAGAGAGACTTCTAACGTTAATTCAGTGTTACATAGGCCTGGCCTTGGAGGAAGCGCACGCCACAGTGAGGAGCAAGAGAGGTGCCGCTTTCCAACAGAAACAGCTGTTCCTTCCAGCTCAGGAAAATCTGTTGGCAGAGAATAGTGCAGGAGGATTTTTTTGTTGTTGTTAGAAAAAAGCAAAAAAAGCACAGCACAGAAAAAGGGACCAATCCTATTAAGAGACAACCAACGCTCCATGCCTTTTAAGAGAAGGAAACTGAAATCCTGCTTCAAGTGTTGCCCATTGTTACCAGAGCCAGAGTGCTACAGCTCTCCCCAGTAACAATGCAACCCCGCCTACATAGAGGCTCTAACCCGTAACTGGCCCAGGCCAGTGTCTACTGTGACTGGCTTAAAACTCTGAGCTATAAAAAGTTTGTTTATGTTCTTCTTTATGTAAAGGTCTATAGCTGCCCATGTCAAGACCCTACTCGGTCAATGGAACCTGGGAACTGAAAAACCCTGAAGAGAAGCTGACTCTTTACTCAAACAGCCCCACCTCCCACCCCACACCCCGGCAGGCCCAAATAGCTACAGCGGCATTTTTTCACTGCCACAATGATTGGGACAGTGCTACTGGCATTTAGTTTAAAGGGACAGGGACACAATACACCCAACAGCATCTCTGCTAAGAATCATTATGGACAGAATTAGTTTGGTTTTCTTTTAACTTATGTTTTCCTAAATGAGTAAAACATTCACCTGGGGAAAATATTTTCAGGCTGTAAACATGAGAAGTAAAAAGTAAGTTTGCCCCTTATCTGGAACCCTACCTCAAAGTTCTAAGCTTCTGTGCAAACTACTATTCTCTTGCATATACTTCTAGAAATATTCTCTGTATATACAAGCTTCTGTGCACATGCCACTCCCCCATTTAAAGTAGGGCTCTCCAACATGTTTTTTTCATTCATCAGTGTATACTGGACATTTTTCATATCAGTACATATCTACCCGCCCCTTCTTTTCACTGGCTGCATTCCAGTCAACTAGATGGCTGTGCTTTCATTTATGCAATCAGTCCCCCTTTGATGGTCCTTGCCATTGTACTCATATCTATAGAATGAAGTCTTAGAAGCAATTTGCTAGGTCAAAGAGGATATACTTTTTAAATTCTCCCAGATACTGCACAACCAACAATATATTAAGGTTGCCTGCAACCCTGTATTCTGAAAACATAATGTATTAGCAAATATTTTTATCTAATATGTGAAAAATGATGACAGACTACAGTTGTAATTTTATTTGTATTTCTTTATTATGAATGTGATCAGGGTTATCTTTTCCCTACATTCATTAAGTTAATATGGTGCATAAGTCTTTGTAATTTCTTATTTCTTTAAATAACAGGAACTTCTGGCCAAGGTGGAGGTGCAGGTAGATATACTATGCCTCCTCGCACAAACAAAAGAAGGATAACAATCAATTTAAAAACAAAAAATAACCAGAACTGCCAGAAAATCGAACTGTATGGAAAACCAACAACCAAGGAGTTAAAGAAAAAACATTCATCCAGACTGGCAGGAGGGGCAGAAACGGGTAGCTAGGGTGGAGAGGATGCACAGCAAGGGGTGGCTGGTGGACTAGGTGGTCCCACATTTGCATGCAGATAAACCAGGAGGAACAGCTGGGGAGCGAGACAGACTGAGCAATCCAGAGTTCCAGTGTGGGAATAGAAACTCTCAAAACCTCTGGTTGTAAAAACCTGTGGGGAATGCAGCAGCGGGAAAGTTCGTTGGAGAGACCCTCAGGATCCTAGAATGTACACAAACCCACCCACCTGGGAATCAGCACTAGAAGGGCCCAATTTGCTTGTGGGTAGTGGGGGAAGTGACTGAAAGTGGGGTGAGAGCCGAGCAAGCAGCACTGTTCCCTCTCAAGCCCCTCCCCCACAGACAGCGTCACAATGCAGCAACCTGGGTTGTCCTACCCTGGCAAATACCTAAGGCTCCGCCCCTTCCAATGTAACAGGTGCGCTGAGACAAAGAAATATGGCCCAAATGAAAGAATTAGTCAAAGCTCCAAAAATAGAACTAAATGATGAAGAGATAGCCAACCTATCAGATGCACAGGTCAAAACACTGGTAATCAGGATGCTCACTGAAATGGCTCAGTATGGTCGCAAAATGGAGGAAAAAGTGAAGGCCATGCAAAGCAAAATAAAGAAAAATATGCAGGGAATTGACAGTAAAGGGAAGGAAACCGGGACTCAAACCAATGATTTGAAACACAAGAGATAAACATACAACCAAAACAGAATGAAGAAACAAGAATTCAAAAAAATGAGGAGAGGCTTAAGAACCTCTGAGACAACTTTAAACGATCCAATATCCAAATCATAAGGGTGCCAGAAGAAGAGGAAGAGCAAGAAATTGAAAACAGACTTGAAAAAATAATGAAGGGAAACTTCCCCAATCTGGCCAAGGAAACAGACTTCTAGGAAGTCCAGGAAGCTCATAGAATCCCTAAAGAAGCTGGACCCAAGGAAGTACACACCAAAGCACATCATAATTACATTACCCAAGATTAAATATAAGGAGATAATCTTAAAAGCAGCAAGAGAAAAGGAGACAGTTACCTACAAAGGGGTTCCCATAGGACTATCAGCTGATTTCTCAAAAGAAACCTTGCAGGCAAGAAGGGGATGGAAAGAAGTATTCAAGGTCATTAAAGGCAAGGACCTACATCCAAGATTACTCTATCCAGCAAAGCTATCATTTAGAATGGAAGGACAGATAAAGTGCTTCCCAGATAGGGTCAAGTTAAAGAAGTTCATCATCACCAAACCCTTATTATATGAAATATTAAAGGGACTTGTCTAAGAAAAATAAGAAGATCAAAAACTATGAACAGTAAAATGACAAAAACTCACAACTATCAACAACTGAACCTAAAAAAAAAAAAAAAAAAAAAGCAAACAAACTAAGCAAACAAGCAGAACAGGAACAGAATCACAGAAATGGAGATCAGAGGGGTCGGGGAGGGTAGAGAATGGGGGAAAAGGTACAGGGAATAAGAATAAATAATAGGTACAAAATAGACAGGGGGAGGTTAAGAATAGTATAGGAAATGGAGAAGCCAAAAAACTTAACATGTACAACCCATGGACAGGAACTAAAGGCGGGGCGGGGGGCGATGCTGGTGGGAGAGTGGGGTGCAGGGCAGAGGGGAATAAAGGGGAGAAAAAAAATGGGACAACTGTAACAGCATAATCAATAATATATATAAAAGAAAAATAAATAGATAGCAGTTTATGCTCTTTGCTTATTTTTTTAATTTGGATTTCTGGACTTTTTCTTTTCTGGTGACTGTGAGCACTTTATCTATAAAAGAAATTAACGCTTTGTCATGTGCATAAACACTTTTCCCAGTTCATCTTTTGACTTTGTTTATATTTTTTAACCATGTAGAACTTTTTAAATTTATCAATCTTTTCTTGTATAGCTTCTAAACTTTATGTCATGCTTAGATTATATTTCATGGTTTTAAAAATATATTCTCAATTCAGGTCAAGATGACGACATAGGTAAACACTCCTCGCCTCTTCCCACAATCACAGCAAAATTACAGCTAAACTATAGAACAAGAATCACTCAAAAGCATCAGCTTGAGTTGAACAGAGGTCTGATAGCTACAGAAGTAAAAAAACCACATTCATCCAGACTGGAAAGAGGGTTCCAGTGCCAGGAAGGTAAGTCCCCATAATTTCTGGCTGCAAAACCCAGAAGGGATTGAGTCAGTGAAGAAACTCCTGGAGGCCCAAGCAGTTTCTCTTAAAAAACTCACACATGGACTTACTCAGACTCACTCTGTCTCATCTCCAGCACTGATGTAGCAGCTTGAAAGGCACCAGTGGCACACAGGGAGGAACTGAAGTGCTTAGCATCAAGGCCAGAGCTGGGGGAAAGCTTCCTCTCAGAGAGGAAGATAGGCAGAGGCCAATGTCCCTTTTCTGGACCCTCCCCCAACAGAACCACAGAGCTGGCAAGTAGGTGACATATCTGAGACTCCATCAACCTGACTAACAACTGTTTGCCCCACCCTGAAGATCCCCTGAGATTCTGTCCCACCCAACTTACCGGTCCACCCAAGTTGTTAACAGTGACTTTTCCATATGAAGACTGGTCTTGGCTCTTGCTTCATGACTTCCTAAATCCTTTCAAACAAGCAACAGCTGGACTCAGTGAGTCCCCAGACCCCATACCTCTTGTATGGACCCAGGCCTGGCACTAGCAGCAGCCAGCCTACATTCACAGCTTGGCTTTGTCTGGGAATCTCCAAGCCCAATACAAGTAGCAGCCATCTAAGATTGCTTTATAGCTCATGCAGGGTGGCCTCAGGGTAGAACACAGGTCGGGGCTGACTTGGCCTGCACCACCTAGAAAACCCCAGGATCAATGTACCCAGTGGAGAGCTACAGACCACAAAGGAGCATCACTGCCCTGCCCCTCCACAGCTGATCCTCCATGGAGGGTGAAGGTTGGTGGTCAGTGGTCACAGCCAGTCCTTGCAGCTGACTGGCCTGGGTAAATCCCTCCCATTGATGTGCCAAGAGCAATCAAGGCTCAACTACAAGAGGCAGGTGTACTCAGCCCACATGAAGAGTGCAACTTGAGTAACCAGCTTGGGTGAAAGGGTAGGTTGTGCCACTGGACCCTACAGGACACCTACTACATTAAGACACACTACCAAGACAGAGGAGTTATAGCAGTTCTACCTAATACATAGAAACAAACACAGAGAGGCTGCCAAGATGAGGAGACAAAGAAACAGGACCCAAATGAAAGAACAGATCAAAACTCCAGAAAAAGAGCTAAGCAAAATGAAGGTAAGCAATTGATCAGATGCAAAGCTCAAAACCCTGGTTATAAGGGTATTTAAGGAACTTAGTGAGAACCTCAACGGCATAAAAAGGATCCAGTCAGAAACAAAGGAGACACTAATTAAAATAAACAACAAGTTACAGGGAAACAAGAGTAGTTGGATGAAGCTGAGAATCAAATCAATAATTTAGAACAAGATGGATGCAAAGAGGCCCATGACAAGATAGATCATAATTAAAATACCCAATGTTAAAGATAAAGAGAGAATCTTAAAAGCAGCAAGAGAAAAGCAGTTAGTTACCTACAGGGGTGTTCCCATAGGACTGTCAGCTGATTTCACAAAAGAAACTTTGCAGGTTAAAAGGGACTGGCAAGAAATAATCAAACTCCTAAAAAGCAGAGACCTACAGCCAAGACTGCTCTACTCAGCAATGCTATCATTTAGAATTGAAGGGCAGAGAAGGAGCTTCCTAGACAAGAAAAAACTAAAGGAGTTCATCATCACCAAATCATTATTATATGAAATGTTAAAGGGATTTATTTAAGGAAGAAAAAAAAGATCAAAACTAGGATCAGTAAAATGGCAATAAATACATATCTATCAACAATTGAATATAAAAAACAAACTAAGCAAGCAAGAACAGAGACAGAATCATAGACACAGAGAACATTTGAGGGTTGCCAGACAGGAGGGGAGTGTCGGATAATGGGTGAAGAGGTAAGGGAATTAAGAAGTGTAAGTTGGTAGTTATAGAATAGCCACAGGGATGTAAAGTACAGTATAGGAAATGGTGTAGCCAAAGAACTTACATGCATGACCCATGGACAAGAACTATAGTGTGGGGATTGCCTGAGGGAATGGAGGGGAGTAAAGGGGGAAAAACTGGGACAAGTATAGAGCATAATCAATAAAATATAATTAAAAATAATTCTGTCGTTTTCTTTTACTATTTATGGTTTCATTTTTTACATATATATTTTAATCCATCTACAATTTACTTTTGTAGAAAGAGGAAGATAAGAATCCAATTTAAATTTTCTAAATGGCTAACTAGGTGTCTCAAAATCAGTTATCGAAAAATCCATTTCTCCTTCCCATCCCACCAATTGGAAATGCCAGTTTACTCTGTGCTTAAATTCCTGTGTATATTTAGATCTACTTCTGAATTCTCTATCCTGTTTTTCTAGACTGTTTTTAATGTGGTTATGGCAAAACAAATCTAGGGAGCAGCCTTGAGGTATCATAAGGAAAAGGAAATAGCCTTCAACAGGCCAGAGACAGTGTTCATATAAACTAGAATTAAAAATTACTCTTTGCAATGATTCCAAGTCCAATATTTCAAGGGACTTTACCCAACACCTTGACTTTTGCTTGTAAAATAGTTTATATTTTGAAATGTAAGACTTTCATTAAAAAGTAACATATGTATAGAAAAGAACACAAGTCTTAAGTATTCAACTTTAAAAATGTTCACAAAATGAATAAAACCATGCAACTGGGAACCAGATGGAGAAATAGCGCTCCAGTGCTCCAGGAGCCCATCTGTGTCCATTTCCAGGCACTACCTTCTCTCGAGGGGCACCACAGTCACATATATACACACACATATATAAATGAAGTTTGTATTTATATATAATATTACACATATAAAAATCATATATGTGAAGTATAAATTGTATAAAATGTTGTATATGTATATATGTATACATGTATATTACATGTATAATATTTATTCTATTAAGTTTAAAAATAGACAAAATGAATTTATGGTTATAGTAATCATATAATATCACTGCACTGTATAATTGATATTCACTAAGAAAGTAGATTTTAAATGCTCTCACCAAAAAAAAAAGAAAAAAGAAAAAAAAAAGAAAAAAGCTAAAGATACGAAGTGAAGAATGTGTTAATTAACTAGGTGGGGGAAAACTGTCACAATATATACCTGTACCAAATCACCATTAGGTACAGTTAAGTATCTTACAATTTTATACGTCAACTATACCTCAATAAAGCTGAAAAAAATAAAACTTTTAAAATTTTAAAATGAATCACATAATATGTACTCCTCTTTTTCTTAATTTTATGATTATGAGCTTCAGCCACACTGTTACATGTACTTCATCATATATTCTCATTGATATTTACAGTAGTATTCCACTGTGTAAATATACCAATTATAATACTTATCCATTCTACTTCTGTCATTCACTTTGGTAGTTGTTTGGGTGTTATAAATAACACATTGAGAACTTTTTTGTATATGTCTTTTAGTCACCTTGCCAACTTTAGCCTTTCTAAATCCTTTTGTTTTAGGTATGTCTCTTGTATATAGCAGAGTTGTGTTTTGCTTGAGAGCCAATCTGAACATATTTTTATTTTATTTAGGTGAATTTAGCTCATTTATATTTTTTGCATCGCTTATATATTCAGTCTCCATCCTACAATATCATATTACATTATATTTACTGTTTCTATTATGCAATAATCACTCTGTAGTCTTGGTTTTTTTTTTTTTTGCTTTTTTTTCCTATTTAGGATAGTAGGTATTTTTGTTCTAGTGATTATCTTTATACTAATACATTTTATAATGCCAATAGCCCTCTTTTTTTCCATACTTAGTCTCCTACTATTTGGTCTGTCAGCTTTTAATGAACACTTTGATTCCTACTTACTAACTTTGTGACAATCTTACCCTAGTCTCCCTTTCTTTACTAGCCTATGCCTTTTCTCCTCTCATTTTTATTTGCTTTATTTCTACATCAGAACATATGTAACTTACATACATTATTCTTCTGCTGTTATCCCTACCTTAGCTTTTGTTTTAAATCTATCTCGAAATATATTTCTTGAACACTTTGAAAATACCAATCTTTTTTTTCCTACATCGCCCACGCTACCCCTCCCACCCCCACCTCATCACTGCATTTTGTTTTAACTGAAAATTAGGTTGTTGGTATTTTTGATTCTCCATTGAATGTAATATGCCTCCCCTACCGCAGTTGTTCCTAAGATTTTCTTTTTGTATTTGTTCCTTAGTTTTACTACGATGTGGCCATGGTGTGATTTTCCTGACTTATTCTGCATGGTTCAAAGTGCTTCTTGAATCTGTAGTTTAATATATTTCATAGTTTCAGGAAATAACTCAGCATTATCTCTTTAAACATAGCTTTATTGTGGTCTCTCTGTCCTTTTTTTCTGGGCCTTCAATTACTAGTGTGTTAGGTATTTTCTATGTGTGATTCCTTATATCTCAAGTTTCCTTTATATTTTTATCCTCATGTGAAGGCATTTTTTCATTGCTTTTAGAGAGAAGGAAGAGGCAGAATGATTAATGTAAGAGAGAAGCACTGATCAGTTGCCTTTTATATGTGTCCAGACCAGGGATTAAACCTGCAACCTAGGTATGTGACTTGACCAGGAATTGAACCTCAACCTTTCAGTTATGGGACAACACTCCAACCAACTGAACCACACCAGCTAGGGCTCCTTTATAAATTTTAAAAAGTAACTTTGACCTCTGTCCTTTCTTCTGGATTTTTTTCTTCAAATATATCACTAGTTTACTAATTCTTTTTTCAACTGTATGAGACCTGTCCAATAAATTCTAACTTCTCTCGTGTTTTTTAGCTTTATAACTGTCATTTTATCCACATTTTAGTTTCCAGATCTCTGCCAAAATTATTGATTTTGTTCTTATTCTTCAACATATTTTGCAAAGTTACTTTTTAATCACACCTGGTAGCTCCATTATCTGGAGATCCCCTATAGATCTGTTTCTACTGTCTGTTATTTCTCTTAGTTTCAAATCATACTGTCATATCACCTTATATATCTGATTGGTTTTGATTGTTTAATGAGTATTTTATATGAAAAAAATTATAGAAATAATTTAAGTCATATGACAATATTACCTTTCTCCAAACAGTATTTTTTGTTGCTTCTGAGACATGGCTAAGAAAACTAACCATCCAAACAGGATTGTTAATCCAATCAGGATATGAGGCGGTGTGAGGCTGGGCCTCAACCCCTGAGAAGGCTAGTTAATTTCTAGTTCATGTTTAATCCTAAAATTCCGCTCTTCAGAGTAGCTACCCAAAGCTCAGGATATGTACTAGAGGTCATTCCCTTTGGCAAATAGTTCCAGAAGTGCTGGAAAGTTTTACCAGTGGTTTCTAGCCTTAGTTGCCTCTTCCAGAACCAGGAGATGCCCCTAGGAGAAAAGCTGTCCCAGTGTCACTCTCTTGGCCCCCATAATGTTTTACTGCTCTGCTAGCTCTCCAATTACATCAAATAGGTGTTTTGTTTTGTTTTTTATTTTGTTCTATTTGGTGGTTTTTCTATGTGGAATTACTTTGTCCATGATATTCAGAAGAATTCCAAAAAAGAAGCTTGCAAGTGGGAAATGCATAGCTGGTGAAACACCCTGTTGATATTATCAAGGATTCAGGGCTCCATCTATTATTCTTCAGTGAATTATAGCACTTTCTATCACAAAGTGGTACTGAACTTCCAATCACATCATATTCCAGGCAATAAAAAGCACAGTGGATGAAAGAAATAGGCCATGCCAACCAGCTATGTTTCCCTTTCCACATATTCTTTTAATAAAGAAGAATTTATGCCCTGGCCAGGTGGCTCAGTTAGTTGGAGCATTGTCCCATACACCAAAAGGTTGAGGAGGGTTTGATTCCTGGTCAGTGCACATACCTAGGTTGCAGGTTCGATCCCTGGTCAGGGAACGGGCAGAAGAAAACTGATCGATGTGTCTGTCTGTCTGTCTGTCTCTGTCTCTGTCTCTCTCTCTCTGTCTCTCTCTAAAAACATATCCTCAGGTGAGGACTGAAAAAACATTAAAAGTAAATAAGAATTTTGTCTTTAGGTTCTTTTTACCCTATTCATAATTAGTCACCTTCCCTTTTGTAATCAGTGTCTCTGGACAAGTCACATAACCTCTTTACATCTTAGTTCTGCCAAATGAGTGACTTGCAGTAGATGATCTCTAAGGTCTTTCAGCTCAAACACTCCTAGATTCTATTAACACACTTCTTATTATTTTTAGAACAGCAGAAAGAAGTATGAAAATTCCTCTATTTAGGAGACAAGAACGAGAGTCTGAAACTATGGAATGTCCAAGCTTTATCCTCTGGATAGCAAAACTCTCAATTTAAGTTAAAGACATATACTAAAACCTAGGTTTAAAAATAAAGTTGGGGAGAAAGAAACATTCACTTTTTATGAAAAGTAATTCTAATCTTCTGGCAGGTCTTGTTATAATGTTTTCCTAATGCCTTTAAAAAAATTACAATTAGATTTACAGTCATTTAATTTGCCCGCAACTTTCAAGAACACCCATAAGCTCTTTTTGTTCATGCCCAAGGACTATTATTTTATTATTATTTTCCTGAAACAGACCAACACTCCTTGGCTTGCATATTACCAAGTATATCAGACATTCTTTCTCTTTTCGTGTTTCTAACTATTCTTCTATGACTTGGGAGCAATCTTCTGAATCCTTCTCAAGCCCAAACCAAATCTTCAACTATTAATGAGCATTCAAAGGAATCACCTTTAAACTTCCAACTTGAATTTTTTATATTTACCTCTTTAGAGGTGGAATGTTGAGAGATTCCATATATTTGGTTAAAAGAAATATGAAAGGATTCTTTATTTTTCTCCACCCTTTCCACATTCCTCATGACCAACACCTCCCCAAAAGAGGGTATAATTTGCCTATATTATGCCAAATATTTCAGCTTTATTTTCACCATGGAAAAAGCATTAAACTCAGCTGAATTATTCATGAGACCCAAGGTAACATGATCGTTATTTTTGGCCTTTACCTTCAATACTTTCAGACTTGCAACTCATTTTAGTATTTCTGAATGGGTCTAACAAGGGAGTTTGTTATATACATCATAAATTGTTGGCATGTGTCCTGGCATGGAAATTTACCCTATATCAACATATCTATATATTTTCTAGGATGTATATATCTTCAATGTTAGGCATTTCTTACTTTTATCTATTTTTCCCATGTCCCTGAAGGTTCACCCAGATGGGATTTTCAGAGCATGTGCCAGTGCGAGATGACTAAAATAGACAAGACGGGAAAAAACGTCTGGGCTCCCGCTTAAAGATTCTCAGTCTACCTCTGAGGATCGTCATAAGACTCGTTTTACTGATGAGGGGCATGCATCACGTCACCGTGAACAATTCAGATCTCTTTTCATGGCTGTTGCAAAAGCATTTTTCTGAATCTGCACATAGAATTCAGCAGTCCGTACTCTCCCAATATTGTTATCCTTTTAACTGTCATTGAAACATGTCTCTTCTCCTGAATGTCTCCTATTCTCATTGCTATGGTTTGCCCCCAAAGAAAAGAATAGAGAAGAGAATAGCAGATAAAGCCCTCTTTTCCCCAAGACAAATCCCAAGCACCACTTCGTTCATTTTTTCCCATCAAAGCAGAATAGGTACTGCCCACCCTTGAACCAACACCTCTTACAATATTATGGTCACACTAAGTAAATCATTGCCAGCTGGCAATGAAACCAGCGTTCCCTCAACAACCTGACCTGAGCTCTAGCTCTATGCTTCTTTCAGAAAAATTATAACCAGTCTCAAAGCCTTCATTGGAGACATTAATGGAAAATTTAAGGAAATATTTCATCACCATATTTTCTTCCTAAATCATACCAGACAGCATTTCTGTTCTATTTCTTCTCACTGTAAGAGCCAGGTTAACAATACTAAACTAGACCAGGGTCTACCAGGCAACCAGATAGCAGGACAGTCTGAATGCTGAAGACGGGTGCTCTCTGGGAGGGAGTTAACACATAAACAAAACTCAGATTTCATCTCCCAGTTCACCCAGTAGAATACTAATAAGTTTTCAGAGATACAGAGCAAATTAACATCATTCTCAGCTGTCATTTTATTTTGTAGTATATACTAGCCACTTAATTTTGTCACAGCGCTATCAAGTAATACAACACATTTCTCTCATGTTTAGTGATATCTCTTTTCCAAGGCAAAAGAATCTACTCTAGAAACACTCAGAACCTTAAGACATACCTGGAACTATTAAAGAATATTAACAAGGGTTCTGGGGATTCCCATTTCCTTCTCATGACCTCTTTACTCTTTGGACGTTTGTCTATCACATGACCTTGTTTATTTTCTTTCACAACACTTACTTCAATGTATAATTAATTATCTTTATTCATTTATTTACTTATCTTTATCCCTCATGGAATGTAAGCTCCATGAGAGGAGAGATTTTGTTAGTCCTGTTCACTGTTATATCACGACCTAATAGCGCCCAGCAGTAAATGGTAACTATGTGCTAAGTGTCTATCAAAGCAGTGAGGACAGGCTGGGTTCTGCTGAAGTAGCAAACATCCACCAAATGTCGGTGGCTTAAAACTGCAGAAGCTCATTTCTGCTTATTGTGTCCAATATGAGTTAGGAGGGAGAAATCTGTCTATCACTGTATTTCAAGGACCTAGACTGACAGGCTCTAGCTGGTCACAAACTTTCACATCACCAAGGCAGGAAGAAGAGAGCACTGCATTGTCTCATAGCGGCAAGTGCTTTGACCCAGAAGTGCCACATATGGTCACATTTTGCTGGCCAAAGCAACTCACAGGGCCACACCTAACTTCAAAGGGAAGGAGAGAAGGAGATATGGGTGAGTACTGGAAGCCTATGCAGAATTAAATAGCAAATCTAGACTCATGTCGTTATATGGGGTTTCATTGGGTCCATTCCTCTGTGCCTGGGCAAGGCTGCATATACAAGAAGGTAACAGACTGCACAAGGCGTACTAAAGAAATCAGACTAACAGCAGACATCACATACATCACACCAGAAAGCTTCCCAAAATCAATGATATTACCAGAAAAGCCTTTACAAAACAGAAAATGCATTTTAATGACCCAATCAAGATGAAACACCCCTATTCACTACAGTGCTTACCTTAGGATCTAAGTGATTAAGGTGCACTGGGTGCTCGTGCTCTTCATAACTGAAACCTTCTTGGGGTCTGATAACCAACTATAGGAAAATGTGTGGCAATCTGATGTCATGTTTTCAGATTACAAAAAACCCCACCGAAATACTGAAATCCCATTCATGCTGCTGCTGCTGCTGCTTTTTTTTTTTTTTTTTTTAACCCAAGTAACACATGTGAACAAAAGCGCAAACTGGCAGCAGTATTTAGGTCCACTAAGACACATTCCCATTAATTACCATGGAAGGCCCGTACAATGTTCTGACCTGTGTACAGAAGTTTCTCTGGACCCTATCTCTTGGTATTTCCTGCTGATATAGAGCGTGATTTCATTCCTGCTAGACGGGCCTTTTTTTTTTTTTCCCTAAATCTCCACCAGTCAGTCTCTTACAGTGAGATAACCTCCAGTCACAATTCTTCCTCCAAATGAATTCCCAAGTTGCCATGGTAACTAACACCTTCCTCCAAACTGTCAATATGTTTCCCAATCTTAAAGGCAGCCGTCTTGATTTACAACCAGAAGTACCACTCTCCTTGAGCAAGAAAAAGCACTCTCCTTCTCTCCAAATGTACAAATGAGTCCCTCTAGAAGACTGCTAATAATAATAGCAGCTACCACATAATAGAGCTTACTTTGTATTCACTATCTCATTTAACCATGTTTTTAAAAACTCTGCACAGTAGAGATCATTCTCCTTATTTTGCAGATTAAAATAATTATAAATCAGAGGTTATATAACTTGGCCAAAGGGCAGACCCAGGATTTGAACAAAAAATTCTCTGACCATACTGTCTCTGAAGCATCCTTCCTGGGTACAGCCCTTTCTCTAGCTTTTACCTGCCTTGTTCTTTCCACCTATCCCTGCTCATTTTTCCAACAGGGCTTTCTATAGTTCAAGACAATTTAAGTTGCTTTAATATTAACACAACACTACTACAAATTCAATGACATGTTAAGGTATATTAACGCTGATTAAAAATTTAGAAAGAAAAGATTGCAGTTCTTCTCTCCTGTGCTCCAAGACCTTTAGTTGGGATAAAGGTACAAGATGTTAAGGCACCCACAATGTGACCAGATGCCAGGAAATGTCCATAGGAGTAGAACTGTAGCCAAGTCTCCTGGATTTGCTTCCTTTGGCCCCTTAGAAAGCCCCTCCTCCTATGTGATCCACATCCTTACTATTCTCCCCTAAGCACACATCCAGGGACACACAAAGCAAGCACTGTACTTACTTCTTAGCTGATCCATTCCCTCCCCTGTGCCCAACACACTGGCAGACTATGTTAGCCTTGTAAATAAGAGTGTTCGGAACCCTTACCATCCCACAGTTAGTTATTTTTCCAGTCTGCCTTTTTTAAACCACTTACCTGGCAGAAACTGTTATTCCCCTGGCCAGCAACTGTTTGTAAAACTGGTCTGCCTCCCTATTTTTATACCAAAGATACTGATTCTTTAGTACAAAGGGGAGTATTCTAAGTAAGACAATTAGCAAGTCACCTAGACTTTCCACCCACTCCACAGATACACACAAACAAGAGAATTAACTCAATTTGTTGTCTAAAATAAACAGGATGCTCTACCCACCACAGAGCCCCAGAGGTTGGTACAGAATAACTCATTCCAGGAGTAGTGGCTACAATAGCCCAGTTCCTTATTTTAGAAAGCTATGGGCTAACATTCAAAAGATGCACCTCCCCCACCCTATCTTCCCTTGCATACTTCTGCATATCAATCCATTAAGGATCTGAGGTGTAATTTATCTTATTCACTATTATCCTGTTAAATTGCTCTACAGCTGCTGAAGCAGTAATTGCAGTGATCAGTGATTCATCAGACTTCTTGAGCAAAGGGCCTTAAGTAGGTTTCATTATTAAAATTCTAAAGGTTTTATTATTAAAATAAACCTGAGGTAGAGCAGTGTGCCTCCACGGGGCAGTCACACTAATGATTCTTGAATTATGAAGGGATGTCAGTCCCATCATCAATGTTTCACTCACAAATACCACTAATTGGGAATTTATCAACCAATAAAACCAACCGGCATTCTAAAAATGAAGAATAATCATCTCATTTTAAGGAGCATATTCAATGCTGCGTAAATCTTTAAAAAAACTGCCTTTGTTCACTGAGGTGTTGCCTGTAATAGCAAATACTGGAAACACCTCAAGTGTCTATTTGTAAGGGACTGGTTCACTAAACTAGGAGGCAGCTGGCCATATAGTGGAATACTATGCAGCTCTGATAAAAGAATGAGGAAGCTCTCCCTGTACCAACATGGAAAGATCCTCAGGACATACTGTTAAAGACAAAAAGCAAGTTACAGAACAGGTTATATAATATGCTACCTTTTGTATAAAGGGAAGGCGATAACATACATTCATATTTGCTTGTATTTACATAAATACACTAGACAGAGTTTTAAGAGACTACTGAAGGGCAAATAGTAAGGGGCAGGGGGTCTCTGAGATGGACCAAAACTGGAATATATATATATATATTTCAAAATAATTTTTCATGTTTTAAAATAACCTTCACTACCTACTTCATTTGGTGGTGGGGGTTGGGGGACTCTATTTCATCCATTTCTGATCAGGCTTTAGGCTTCCTACCTTGGCCTGCTAGAAGTCACTAACCACAGAACAATAATTTAGGTCAGAAAAGTGGTAAGATTCCCTGACCATCCCTTTAAGGAAGGAAAAACTGATAAAACATGAGGTTGCATAAAATTTGAACATTATACTTAAGACTAGGTTAACTCAGCCTTCAGAAAATGTATAAATAGTAGAAAAGCGAGGTGTGAGACTCAACTAAAAATGGCCAGGAGGGTTTGGAGAACAGGGGAGGCACTGGCCCTCCTTCTCTTCTCCCCTTCTCAATTTTGATTTTATTACTGGGTTTTCATAAAGGACTTTTGTGAAGAGGGGAGATATTTACATCCATGTCTATGATTACAACTATCTTAAGGCCACTTTCAACACAGTGCTTTTTCATAAATTGCTTCTGTGTTTCCCCTTCCCTAGAAAAGAAAAAAGAGAAGGAGAGGAACACATTGGGGGTCTATCTAGCTTTGTAGGTTTGGAGAATTGGCACCAAGATGAATAAAATTAAGCCAACTGTCTGGCCCTAATGTCAGAGAGTCCTTGCTCCAACAAAATCCAGGGGCAACTATGACCTTCCCCCCAATCCACACTCTCAACCAGATGAATGCAGACACGAACCAAATAAAGAGTTCAAAGGCAACAAATCTTCCAGTGTTAGCCGGGGGTCTGCGAAGGAAGAGCTCCCAGAGCCGTCCCAGTCACCCCACTTAAGTGACTAAGAGGTTGACATCCAGAAGAGTGGGTAAGGCGAGGCTCATCGGAACCCACCAGTCTCCAAACTACACACATTTTGTAGTCATGAGACCACTGGACTGATTCATACAAAGTGTCCAGACAGTTAGTGTAGCTTTGCTTCCTGCCTGGATCCAAATCTATATAGAAAATAAGTGCCATATGAGATTTATCCCTACCCTCCTCTTCTTGGGACGGTCTGTATTAGCTGAGGACTTCAAAGTTTCTGTTACTGCCAGTCCAGACTCATGCTCTAAATTTCAGACTTATCTTTAAGCTGCCTTTTAGACATCTCTACCTGGATTTCCAGGGTGTCCCATGTTCAAAGACACCTCTATCTGGATGTCCTGAGTGTCCCAAATCCAAAAATGTGTCTGCCCAGATGTCCTGGGTATCCCAAGCCCAAAGGTGTCCCAAATTCTTATCCCTAGCAACATACGCTTCTCCTGTTTTATTTTGCCTGTCTCGATAAATGGCTTTGCCATGCACCAAGATACCAAAACAAAAAACCTGCAGGTCATTCCATACCTCTTCTCCTGCCGTGGCCCTACTTCTAGCCACCTAGTCAACAGTAAGCTGTACTGATTTTTTACCTCCTAAATCTCTTTCAAAGCCTTGTTTCCTCTTCATTTTCCCTGTCACTGCCTTATTCAGTCATTTCATACTCATTCAACAATATTTGGTGAGTCTAGATCTAGCTAGTTGCTTCCCCTGCCTTCTGATGCTCAACGTCCAGTTATTTCTTATCTGAACTATTGAGATACGCTATTGTCTCCTACCATTCATTCACTACATAGCACCCAGACTGTCTTCTCAAAACTTAAATAGATCATTTAATTCAGAGGTCAGGAAACTTTTTCTGTAAAGGGTCAGCTAACAAATATTTAAGGCTTCTAAGCCATATGTTCCCTGTCGCAAATACTCAACTCTGCTCTTATGATGTAAAACAACCATATGCAATATACAAATCAATGGGCGTGACTGTGTTCCAATAGGCTTTATCTACAAAAACAGGCAGCAGGTCAGATTTGACCAATGGGCCACAGGTGCCAACCCCTGATTTCATTAATTGAAGTGCTTCTCACTCCGGTGGAATTAATCCGAGTTGCTTCCCATGGTCTGAAAGGCCCTGCAACCTCATCGCAATAACACCTGCCCCTCCACGCTTCAGCCACCCTGACTCTCACGGTACATTCCCATTCTAGGGTTCCTGCACTTGCTGTTTTCCTCTTCAGGACCACTGTGTCCCACATCTTCCACTAGCTGCCATGTCATCTCCTCAGAGAGGCCTTTGCTAGCTACACCAATAGGTCAGCACCTGTTCTATTCATTTTCTTCAAATTATTTGTCACCATCTGGAAAATATTATTTGTTGCATGTATACTGGTTGTCTACACAACCATACCACCACCAGAATGTAAGCTCCCTGAGGGCAGAGGCTGTCTGATTTGTCTGCTCCTGGGTGCCCAGCACCTAGAACTGTGCCTAGCACTAAGGAGGGCCTCATAGACATCTGTCGTCTGAACTGTTATTGCCTACAGTCTCACCCCCCTCTAAATCACTGGTATCCTCAACGCCACTAGTAACCTTTCAAAAATACATACTGGATCATGTCACTACCCTGCTTAAAATAATTCCATAGCTCCCCACTGGCTTTAGGATACAAATGCAAATTATGTGGCAAGGCAACTATATCCCTTATCACACCTTCTGAGGCTCTCCCATTAGAGTGTAAGCTCTAGGTGGCAAGGGCCATATCTCATTCATCTTTTTATCTCAGGTGCAAAGCAGAGTGCCAGAAACATTGTAGGTGCTCCGTAAATGTAGAACAAAATCAAGCAATCCACAGGTGTACAACAATGAGCGTAATGCTAAATTAGAATGTGATAATTCCAATAATACCAAATGCAGAACCAATGAAGCAAGATTTCATACAAGACTCTTCCTTTCCTTTCTTTGTAAGCAACCTGGGCGAGGCTATGCTTAAAACTCTGAATCTAGCTTTAGATTTTGTCATCTAGATTCCACCTGGCAGGCCGCCACTCACTACTTTCTCGAAGAATGGTGGGAGGAGGCAAGGAAAGGAGGAAAGGGAATCTATCTACACTGTCTCAGGTCAGCAGCTCTGGGAAAAGGGTTAGGAAAGAAGACATAACACAGGCTAAAATGCAAAGTAGGGATTCTCCATGAATTCCAAATGTCCACATTTCTCTCTGTCATCTATTAGCAAAGAAAACCCAAAGCTGGCTGTTTTGCTGTATAAAAATAACCGAAGACATGCAGGGAATTTCTGGAGAATTGCCTTACCAATAGAATGGAAATTGTTACTTCCAGAAGAATTTCCATTAGCCCTTTGAAATCCTTCAGCATTCATTAAGGCCAAGGAGTTTTCACCTAATCCAGCCTGATGGGTGGGAGAATGGAGTATTTCTAGGGAATACACACTCCCAAATCATTCAACTAGAAAGAAGGGAGGGAATTTATTACTCAGAATCAAAGGGAAATGTAAGCAGGCCAACCCAAAATGTTATTACTCCCTTTCTCAGGTGGGTGACTGAGTTCCAGAGCCATTCTGTTCCCTTCACATGGCCTCCTTACTTAGCATCTAAAAGCTTTGGGTCTTAGGCGCAGCCAGCTAAGTTCTCATTTAATGTAATAGAATCTGCTTCAGCAAAGCTTAGGCTGAGCCATCTCTAGATTCCAGAAATGATAGGCTATAAATTACTGGGTCTCCCATTTGTTATAATAAAGTGCAAGTTAGTGCAGTCCTGCATGACCACTCTACATGCCACTCTGAGCTGCCTGGAGTAAATTCGACCGAAGGAGCAAGCACAAAGCAGTGCTAGATCTGGGATTACTTCATTTTGAAACTAGGTCCCTGCTACTCACCTGTGGGCCCAATGACAGAATCCAAGGAGAGCACAAGGAGGAACAGGCTTCTGGGCTTTTCATCCCTAATGTCTGCTCCTCTTCTGCATTGATTAATTCCATGTGAAGAAGTTAAGCAGCCTAACTAAAATAACTGAATAATTAAACTTCATAGACGGAATCTTCAGAGTCAAGACAGTAGTTATACAGTCAACCTTGAGAATGATTAAAAGATTTGCCTCCAAAGCAAGTACCAGCAATTCGTCACATTTGGGACAATTCACAATTCTTGTCTAAGATCTGCCAACATGGGAGCCAAGAACCAACCATTCAAAGGGTCCTGCTTCAAAGGGTCCATCTCCTCACATAGTTTCATTAAACAAAACTGTAGCCCATGACCTATCCTTAAATCACTTTGTCAATGCTACAGAGCCATACTCTGGTTTCTCTTCAGATCGTATAAATCTTTCGCCTTCTACCAATTCTACAGAGCCAGAACACCTTATTCTTTGTCAAAAAAATCAACAGGATAGCCTACTAAACATCACTCTAAAGGGCCGAAACCCAGAGATTACAAGAGAAAAGAAAGGGTGGAAAATAAGTCAGCCCTGTACAAGCTCTGCCAATCTTCCACCTCACTCCATTCCTATATTCCCTACACCCTACCCAGCCTAATCATAGGTGGGTTCATACTAACCTGATGAGACAGAACTATAGGTTCTTAAACGAAAATAGGAACTCCTGATCTGGTTCTTCAGAACTCAGGAAGCAGCAGTAAATCTTCAAAGACCAGATAAAATTTGGAGGAGGACAGGGAGAGATTCAATAAATGGAATGATGGGAACTGGTGAGACACAGGGAAATGGCAGCAGCGTCATGGTAGCCAGAGCTTGATTTGGAACCCCAAGTTTCGTTTGCGCATGGTTTACTAGGTGGTGGATCTAAGGTTCCTTATAGAACTTACTTTTTGGTCACAATTAGCTCAGGAGCTGAAAAGGAACCTGGTTTTGAAAATGGAGCCCTTATATAAGTTCAACCAAGAGGAGCTGGGGAAATTATTGGCATGAGGAAAGTGGTAAGGCCAGGCAAAGAAGAATGCATAGAATAAGGGTAAGTCACATCGAATACTGTAGTCTGACCTATTCCATAAAAAGAAACAGAAAAACAGACTTGACCTGGGGTGAACACACAATACAGAGTACAGATGATGTGTTATAGAATTGTGCACCTGAAACCTGTATAATTTTGTTAACCAGTGTCACCCCAATAAATTCAATTTTTAAAAAATTCAATTAAAAAGAAAAAGAAAAAGAAACAAAAACGACCTACCTATCGCTCCCCAAAACTCACTCTTACCCACACCTCAAGAGTCACCCACAGCACCACCAAAGGCAGCAGAATGAAAACAGAGTTCTTTCTCCCCACCAGCCCAGCTGTGAGCATCCAGACAGGCGACAGGCCTCAGCAGCTCAGAGTGCCCCTCCCTAACCACCACTCAAGTAACCAGTTGGGAAAGCATTCAGAAAACCCGCATCCTGACACACCACTGCCAAACAACTTAAACAGAAGAGAACAACCCATCTGAACAGCAATGCTGGCTGCCAGGAAAAGTTCTGTAGGGACAATGAGTAGAGGAAAAGAGTATCCCTTGGGGTCCCCTAAGAATCAGTCTCTGAGCTTCGGCACTTCCAAATGCAGAATCCATTCGCCTCCGGGGCCCATGGAGCTCCCCAGGCAGATTGTCTCCTTCCACCTCCTCAAAGATAAATGAGCAGGTGAGCTGGCCAGAAACCACTCAGGACATTACTCTTTAAAGAATCCTTCTAGGGTCAAAAAGGAATAGGTCTACAGGCTGTGCATATTCCCCACAGATGCTGGGGATGATGTCAGAATCCCTTTCCAGATGTGTTTAACACTTTGTGGTCACTTGAATTCCTGCCACTGAGAGTCAGTGCTTTGTTAATTTGACTGATCCCAACTCAGGCTGACCCCAGCTCCCTGGCTCTGGTTACCATTAACTGAGGCTGTCATCTGTACTATACCCTTCCACAGAGTCCTAAAAACAGCTCTTCACTTGCTCTTCCAAGACAAGTAATAGCGTCTGCCAAAGAAACAGGACAAAAAAAAAAAAAAAAGACAAAATAAATAGATATACTATCAAGATAGCAAAAGGAGGAAAAGCTGTGGAAAAAATACATGGGCTTGAGACTATTGCCAAGGAAGGGTTAATGTCCCTTTGCTTTTGTCTAACTGAACAGCCAATTTAAAATTGCTGCTGGAAGAAGAAAAGTAAAAGGAAAGAAGCAGGCCCAAATCTCAAAGTATAACTTTCAGCATAGAGAACAAGAATTGGTGAGAATTCCATTTCCTGGTTATTGACCCACAGGCTGAAGGGCTGTCTCTTCCTCTAAGGATCAGGGCTTCCTGCATTTGATGGCAGAATCGAAGTCAGAACCCAGCACAGTCCCCAACAGTCCAAAACATCAGAGTGAGTTTTCCTGACATTGCAATTGCTGCTCTAGCTCCTTGGTAAGAAAATGTATCCTAACCGAAGGCAAAAGCCCCTCTCACCTCCCTAGTTACGTGAGCGTGACTCCTCAGGGTCTACCTTGTCCAGATCAAGGACTCCCTTGGGTGACTGTGACCCAGATCTAAAAAATCACACAAGCCCCAGAAAGCTAAAAGGTACCCTCACAAAATCTAAAGATGTCAAAGAGAGAATTGAGTGGTGCTCAGAAACTCCACTAGCCTAGCCTGAAAAGAAATAATCTACAGATAGAGTAACTCCTGGTTCCTAATTCTTGGTCTCAGTGTTTTGCTGTGTGTCTTAGGACATAGCCCTATACTTTCTGGTCTTTGTTATTTTGTCCACTTAATGTAAGAAAACAAAACTAAAATAAATTTCATAAAAAACAAAAATAATGCTCCCTGAGTAGTATGGCTACTGTATTCAGGATACGAAACTTCCCTCGACCCCAAAATAGTTATCTGGAAATCAGCATTGCCAGAGTACATTTCACACCTAAAATTGGAAGTATGTTGAAATAAATTAAGAAAGGCTAGAGGCTCTGCTTAACTAAAACTAGATGAAGCAAAAACATGGGCTTTCATCGTGATTGGTACTGTCAAAGAGGCAACAGGGAATGGAATTACACATGACACATTCTTCGTGTGTGATCAAAGTGCCTTCAAAACTCAGACTGGGGCATCTTATAGCACAAAACAGATGGCAATAAATTAATAAATTTAAGTCTTTTTTTTTTTTCCTGCCATCCCAATTACAGCTCGGTCAGTTCACAAACATGTTCCAGTGATGCTAGAGGAGCTTTTCTCTCTTTTCAAATCCTCTCTCACTTCACCCTGCTCAACAAAGACCACACGCACTTAGAAGGAGGATGGAGGCAGGCCAGCTTCAGGACACATGTTGCATGGGAGGATCTGACTGTCCCAAAGAGAGCACTCTACACCCCTCTGACAAACCCACAATAGACTGGCTAGACACAAACGCCTGAAATAAGGAAGTCCATCAAGAAAATGAACAGTTGGCAAGATCAAGGCTTCTGGCCTAGAGGGCCTGCAGCTGGTCTGGCCATTCATCAAAAACTGTGAATTTAAATGAAAGACACATTCTGAGTGTGACATGTAATAAAACAACTGGAGCGGCAAAGAGTCTTGATTTTTGCTTCCTTTTCGCCCTATACATCTCCTGCCAATGGAAGAATGAGTGTGTCTGTTGTGCTCTTGGCACATCTGGGGTAGTTCCCATTCACACTGGTCAATCTTTGGGATTTTCCACTTATTACAGGGCCATCATCCATCTACACTAACCCAGAATGTCCTTACAGAGAAAAACTGTCAAATCTGAAAGCCTGTGAACCTCTCAGACAGAGGAGACTTGATGCAGCAAAGACTATGGAGTCAGCTGTCAGAGGCCTAATTTCAAGTTGACCCTAAACAACTCCGTGACTCTGGGTAATTCACCTACTTTTTCTAGACTCTTTTTTTTTTTTTTTCACATCCGAAAGAGGGAAGTGGACCTAATGGTCTCCCAGATCCTTATCAATCTTCACACCATCTGATTTTGTGACTACAAAGTGATACTAAAGAGGCAAAAACTGAGGCTTCAACACAACAGGAGGCAGACAGAATTATGCCAAGAACAACTCTATTCCCCACAGACAGAAACAATCTGACCATGTCTTCCCCACACCAACCATCAGAGACATATGTGCCACTGGTCCAAGAGGCCCCCTCTACAGAGGACATTCGCTGAGTGATTCAGTAACAGGCTGATCCACTCATTCCACCAAGAAATACTTACTGAGCACCTTCCAGGCCTTAAAGATACAGCAGTAAACAAAATAGCAAAACCACTTCCCTCATGAAGTTTATATTCAAATGAGGGAAGAGGAAAAACTCAGACATTAATCAAATAGGACTTGCAAGGTGGGGGTCCATTTTATAGGGAGTAGTCAGGAAGAACCTGCTGATGGGGTGACTTCTGAGCAGAGATTTGAGGCAGCGAGCCATGCCGACACTTGGGGAAGAAAGCTCCAGGCAGAGGGAAAAGTAGGGTCCTAAGATGGGACCGTGCCTGGTATACCTGGCTTGTTAAAGGAAACACATGAGCCAATGTTGATGAAGAGGAGTGAAAAGGGGTGGGTTGCAGAAGGCAAGGTCAGACAGGTAGGATAGGCCCGATCACATAGGGACTGGGAAACCGCTGGTGAATCTGAACAGAGAAGCAACATGAGCTGAATTCCATTTTAGAAAGATGGCTCTAGCTGTTGTGTTGAGAGTAGACTGAAGGAGGCAAGAGTAGAAGCACGGAGACCAGTTAGGAGGCTGCTGAGACAATCCAGGTAAGACGAGATGGCAGCTAGACCCAGGGAGCACCAGCGGGGAATGATGAAGGACAGTCAGAGTCTGGGACATACTCAGATATAGTCAACAGGACACTGGGAGACAGGATCTTGGAAACTTTTAGAACTCTTGAACAGAATTTAATGACGCTAAATGACACCAAATTCCAACATTCACTGTGAGATCTTAGGATTTAAGGACTTGTTCATTTATGTCATCCAGGGTCCAACTCAGTACCTGACACATAATGGTTATATGGAAAATGTTAAATGAGCGAACATGGAACTGAATGTATCTTGAAGCTCGAAGACCTACAATCGGACAGGTCACCAGGAGACAAAAGGTATTTGGTACTAGACACATCTACTCACAAAGAACCCCCCTCCCCTGGGTGAATCTATCTCTTTTTGTAAAAAAGTTCCCCTCTGTAACTCACTTCTTAGTGGTGAGTAGTGAAGATGACCAAAAACTTCACATAATATAGCCTAGAATCTGAATAATTTGTCTATTTCTCTAAGAGGCCATATGCAATTACCAAACCTTATACCACCTCAGCACCTCCCATCTAAAATATAGGGAGAAACATTTCATTAAAAAGTTCCTGTTTTAATAAACATGGAGTCATGAGGGTAACTAGAAAGGTATGATAATGAATAATAATGTTATTTCAAAACAAGCCAAATCCGCACTGAGGACAAGCCAATGGACTATCCTTGAATGTGCTCCCCTTCCTCTGTAAAGCTAAGGACAGAAATTTCTAGTTTGTTTGTTTTTTGGTTCAATAGCACTGCTCTGAAAAAAGCGGCAATTCCCAACTACAGAAGCTTCCTGGTCAAGGTGACCGTTGAGGCTCCTAAGGTTTTTACCCCCCAGAGACTGACAATGTGCAAAATATAGGAGCAGAAAATTCAGCATCAAGAGAGAAATAATGACAAAGGTGTGTTTTAAACCACATTCTAGCAGCAGTTTTCTCAGTTAAGTCATTGATCAACTTGAAGGGCTAAATTAAAACCCAACATTAATCAGGCAGTAGATATGAAAAACATCTTATTTACCAAAATAGAAAAGGAAAAAGAAAAATAAGACATGCAAAGTTGTTGAGACCAAGTTCCTCTGTAAAGAAAGCTGCAACATTTGGGAGACTGAGTCCTAGAATGATTTGTCAGCTGAGTTGGAAATCATTTGATGTGACCTTGGACTAATTATTTAACTTCTATGCCTCTGTCCCCCATCTGTGCCTGAGTCTCCCACTTGCTGTAAAGGAGAACAAATGACTTCAGCTGCCTCCTGTCTTAACAGGGATGTTATGAAGCTGAGATCATGTCTCTCGAAGCTCCAGGGGTTTCCTGGAGAGGACACTTCACAAACACAGGGCAATGCTGTTAGTAAGATAATTAAGGGGTCAAACTGCTCTTAGAAACACCCCCACTTACAGAAGCTCCCAGCATCACGACTACAGAGTTGGGCAACCAAAATACCACATAAAACACCAAACTTAGGATTGGGGCCAGCCTCCTTGCAGATAATGTCAGGAGCCCTACATGTGACTCAGCCTCACATATATAATAACTATATTCAGGTGTTTAATAAACATTTAGTGATGCTTTTAAATCACCAGTATCTTTACTGATGTGACCACATGGTTGTCTATTAGGAGAGCGTGTGCAAGTATGAAGTAGTAGAAGGCCCATGATCATGAACCCCTGAGCAAGCCCTGAACCTCAATTTCAACCTCTATGTTATGGGGTGGACAATAATGAGGATTAAATGAAGTGACATGTGAAATGCTGCTGGCCCAGTCCTGGGCTCATAGGAAGAAAACAAATGGTAAAGCCCTCCTCCCTCTGGGGGAGGAGGGGGGCTCTGCTGAATAAACAGCAAGTGCTGTTAACCCTTTAATCACAGATTTAGAGGAAAATGAAACAGGAAAGAGTCCACCCATAAATATCTTATCTGCCTTTTTTCTCCAGTAGACCCTCCATTGGAGCAGTGTAAACAAACTGGACTTTAATTACAGCCATAACGTGGGATGCCCCATATAAGCCAGGCTCATAAATTCCAGACAATTGGGAGGACACTGGCTTTAATGGACTGTCCTATACCTGGCCTACTCAATGACAGAAGCAGACCCAGGCCTTTGTCCCAGCTTCCCAAAGAAATCCATTACCAGGCACACGTGGCTCCAGCGGGATGTCGGGTCATGGCTTTATATTCCGGCGATTGTGGTCTAAGAATAGAACTCCCAAGCACAGGGCAAATGGACTGACAAGGATTGTGTTCATCTACTTTCCAAGTTACCATCTGAGGACTATTTAAAACACAAGGCCAGCTATCCCCCCTCTGAATGAGAGACCAAGAAGGGGAAACGGGAAGGGTGTGTTTTTAATATAATTCTACAACTTGTAAATATAGTGCACTTTTACAAGCCCCAGTTGGGGTCCCAGGATCCATCCTCACACACTCAGATATCTCACTTGGCTCCCTTTTAACCAGTGAGTAAAGAATGTCAAGTTCATTTCACAAGTTGAAAAGAGGGAAGCATAGAGGGACAGATTTGTACACTGCTAAATCCATTGCTAATAATAGAAATGACTAAAGCTGTGTGCTTCCACATGCTGGCCCTTCCTAGGCGTTTCACCTTCCCTCACTGCAATCTTACAACCTTCCCACAAGGCAGCCAGTTATTTTGTTCACATTTTACAATGAGAACACTCAGGTTTTAGGAGATTAGGGAACTGACTCAAAAATGATGCAGCTTAGACAGGGTACAGCCTGCATCTAAACCCAGGTCTCTTATGCTACAGCTTGCTGTTTGGGGTTTGTTTGTGTGTGGTTACACCATACTGCCCCTCTTGGGTTTCTCTCTGCTAACTCAAAAAAACCCAAGAAACTATAATTCACAATCACATTCTACACATTACATCTCGTGCCTTATTACTGATGTCATAAGTTTGGTGAACAAAGAGAATTAAGTAGTCCAAGGCCAATAGCAGTGTTTTTAGGGATAGAAATCAGACCATAATTCCTATTAGCTAGTCAAAACAGATAAATTCCACATCAAAAGAACCTTTGCAAAAGACCAGAAGATCTTCGGCCTCTGATAAGACCCAACTTATCATTTCTCTTTTCCTGACACCCTTTACTTCAGCAGGCTTAACATATTCTGGATACACAGAGAAGACTGATCCAATACCTTGCCATCACTAAACCAAAAGCCAAGCTCTTTGGTATTGTATCAATATGAAGATTTTATTTTGTAAAGCCATTTTCCCTGCTGCAGCTTCCCTGCTACATACCTCGTGTCAAACTCTGAATTACTCAGAGCACATCCGAAGTGACAAATCCAGGCCTTCCCCTATTCAACAGAACTGACCACAGTTTGTCTAATCAGACGGCAAGATCAATTCTCGAGCCCTCTTGCTTTCAAGGTTCTTACAGGAAGTTACCTTCATTGGGATCTTTGGTGTCACATAAATTATCAACAGTGGTTGGGTAGGGGGTGTGGGGGATTGCACAAAAGAATTCCACAGCAAATATAAGCCAGCAAAAGTAAATTTGATACAGTCAAAACCAAGTTGGGCATGTTCTCGTAATTCTTTGAAAATGACTTTACCTGAAGGCTGTGTGACTCATTAAACTCAGCACTCAGATGGTAAGGTCTACAGGATCTACAGGGGCTCTTGGCAGTAACTTGTATGCTTTTCCAAGTCAGGTCTCCAGGCCCTAGTTTTGACATGGTTACCACTTCCATGGAGAAAATGACAAAAATTGTTTTCTCTCCCTTCCTCCTTCTATCAGATGAAGACAACTCCCTGGTAACTGTCTTACTTAAGGAGGCTAACTTGCAGCAGTGATGCAGTGTGACAAGTGGACAAGATGGGGAGCTCATAGTCAAAGCACACTGTTACTATGAACAGGAACATGCTTTTACCCAGGTTAACAGCTGTCTACAGCCAATATTTCCCCTACTTGCATTTCACACAAACCTTAATCAAATAAGGAGAGAGCTGAAAGAAGGCTCTGGGGTTCCTACACACCATTCCTAAGGAAAATTTTCCTGTCTTCTAAGATGGCTACCTTGGCTATATCTTTTGAGGTAGCTGAATGGATCTGGTGCTCTGAGTAAGAAAGAAAAAAAGGAAATGAGATTTTTTTTTTTCCCCAGTTAGAGAAATAAGGAAGTAGAATGGTTGATATACAGGCCTGATCCCTTTCAGAGTCTGCCTGGATGTAATGCCATAATTTCAGGCCCTCCTTTAAGAAATTCCTATCATACCAGGTGCTAATTAAACCATGCCCTGTATTCCTTTCCTTTTTTTTTTTATTGTATTTTTTCCCATCACCATTTAGTCCCCTTATAACCCTCTCCCCCAACAATCACCGCACTGCTGTCCACGTCCATGAGTCCTTTTTCTTCAATCCCTCATCCCCCAAACTCCCCCCAACCAGCAGTCATCCTGTTCCCCATCTATGAGTCTGTCCCCATCCTCCTTGTTAGTTCTGTTTGTTCATTAGATTCCACGTATCAGTGAAATCAGATGAGGAAGGCATGCCCTTTAAAATGCTGACTTGTAGTTGTCAATATTAGATAACATTGGTGGGGGTTAAACATAAATATATATATCGCCTTACTGTATCCAGTCTAAGTAAGTTCATAGTAAAGCTCATTCAGTGACAACGACATTGACAATGCCATCGCCATATCACCATCCTAATCCTATGGGAAAATTCTACCTGAAAAATACTTCCCCCTATCCATCACACCATCAGAGAGGAAAGCTGGGTGACTGGTCCAACTTCCAGACACTGATACATACATTTCAATCAATCAGAAGTCACTGAGCCACTAGAAAGTGGCCAGCACTCCACTGTGGCTATAATACACATCGGGCATATTCCTGGTCTTTAACTTTCAAAGGTAAATCAGGTTCAGTCCCAATACAATACAAAAGACTGAGCAACAAATCCAAGAGCACTTAAATTGCTGAAGAAGGTTTAGTTCAGCCAGCCAAGAGTTCAGAGAGCTCGTCTCTCTCTGAAGCTATACCACTCAGAATGGGAGGAGGGGCTTCCTCTCCTTCACAGAGCCAGATCAGCCCTATGGAGAAGAACAGGCGGGAAGTCCACTTCTCGAGCCTTTACCTATCCTTTCTCTCCAGGTCCTTGAGAAGAGAGAGCCATCCCCTACTTCAGTCTGAGACACACAAAATGTAAAATTTTCTATGGAAAGAGGAAGGTCTGAAGGACATCAGCAGCTGTCATGAGTTTCCCTATGACTCGAAGCCTCTTGGCTGCAGCCTGGGCAGCCAGGGTCTACATTCAGAAGCATCTTGTTTCCTGTCCTCTACATTAGCGTCCCAGCTAAGAATAGCACCCCATTCATGCTGTTGTGTACACATCCTTTTCACTTGCTATTTTCTCTTATATCTGCATGAAACCCTGTCCTTGTATGTTCTCCAAGGTAAATGAAAATATTTTTAAATGGGCACAGAGCTGCGGTTTTATTCCCTGTCCAGTCTACAAAAAGACACTGCCCTGGAGGAATTCCCCTTCAGAGTTGAGTGTCACAGAAGTAGTTGGGGCACAGGCTAGGCTCCCTCTATAAAGCTCCGAATAGAGACTCACACTTAGAGATAGTAACTTGCATGTTTCTAAACCTAGAGAACACCAGTAAATGATAAAATGGGTCTCCTTTTATTAGGCTGAACCATGTGAAATCACCTACAAAATAGCAATTTCATGTGATTTAATGTAACAGAATCCTAACCAAATTGAGCATTTTGCTAATGAGCAAGAATGCCAAAGTCCATTGTTTTCCAGGTGGCTCTACCCCAAGTCCATTTCCTATAAGTCTTCAGTACTAAAATATTTTACAGGAAGGTTAAAATCTATGGAACACCTTGTAAGACAGGCCTGACACTGGTAATAGAAATCCTTTCACTCATTCATTCCATATCCATCT
Organism: Pteronotus mesoamericanus; assembly: GCF_021234165.1. Lineage (NCBI taxonomy): Eukaryota > Metazoa > Chordata > Mammalia > Chiroptera > Mormoopidae > Pteronotus > Pteronotus mesoamericanus. The sequence continues at coordinate 4,999,829 of NW_026555326.1, forward strand.
CCATACCCGTAATTCATTCCTGGCCCTCAAGAGCTCACTATGGAACAAGGAAGGGAACAGACAAAACGTCACACAGTATGGAAACTGCTACCTTACACACTAGTACAAAATCAGAGCTCTATATGTAGCTCAATTACATTTCTCAAGCTGCATATGCCTGGTTTTTTGTATGGGGGGTCTCACCGATTAGATGATGCCCACCTGGCAGCAGGAACAGTGTTCTCTGTCTTTGAATTCCTGGCATCCAGCACAGTTCTTACATATAGTCAGTGCTTAGTGGTATTTGATGAATGACTGAATGACTCGTAGAAGCTGATCAGCCCCTCTGTAAATTTAGGCAAGTAAGTAGTATTTCTGTTAAGATCTTTAAGGTTCATATATTTTAGACCAGAGTACTAATTATAGCGCTAGAAAGAACAGCAGACTCCTGATTATAGAACTAAAACGAAAAGCAGAAAAGGAGGGAGGGAGAAATGACACTTTATAATCAAAATAAGTCTGAAATTACAGACTAAAATCTGCTTCTAGCTCAGAGTATGGTAGCATCTTTTTCTTTCTCAATTTAACATTTTTTTTATTTCAATTGACTTTCCTTACTTTACAAGTAAAAGACCATCAAGAACAAAGGAAGTGAAAGGTGTTTTGTGAACTAAAGCAAAGGGGACAATCCCAGACCAAACCACTTACTTTCCATTTGTGCTTTGGAAAGAAATGTCTACTGGGGAGGTGGAGGGGGCATGTTATTCCCTCTGGGGGTTGGGATGCCTTTTATATGTTCAGACCAAAAAAAAAAAAAAAATCAAATTCAGGCACCAAATAGGCAATTAAATGTTGAAAAAGGATCAAGATGAGGGAAGAGATCAGGCTGGCTGCCAGGTGGTCAGAATTGAGGAAGGTAAAACACACATACACAAACACACACAATGTCTGTAAAACCCCTCCCAGACTTAAAAAAGTCACTTGAGTCACCTTTTAACCATAAAAAGCAATCATTTGTAAAAGACCAGCAGGTAGGAAACTAGCCTCAAAAAAACTCATCTTTCAAAGTTGAATATTTTGATGTAGGCTCAAGAAGTCTTTCCCTCTCTTCAAATAATCAGAGCTCTGGTAAAGGGCATGGATCTCATTCTGACATAAAATCTTTTATCTAGATGTCAGCTTCTAAATGGGAGAGACTGGCCCGAGCACATTATTGCTTTGGAAGTAGCGGAAGTCTTTATCCTAATGAATTGATCTCATCAATTTAACTGCACATTTGATCCCAAGACCCTTTGTATACCTGATGACCCAGGGGAAGCCCTTAAGTGAGGCTGTCCCCATGGGGGTCCACTCCATCACAGCCACCAGCAGACAGAAAAAGGCCATTGGGGAGATTCTTATTTTATTATGTAAATAACAGGAAGCCACATTTAGCTCCTCTCCTACATGAAGCATCCCTATTTCTACCGAGTGGCCACCAGCAGAGAAGGAGGAAGGAGTATGTCAAGCATAAATAAAAATCACAAGGCTGGCTGCTCCCATGTGACAGTGAGGATCCTCCATCAGCGGCCAACTGAATGCTCACAGTTAGGTTTCTCTCTCAAAACCATTTCAGTCCATTTTCCAAGGAATGCAAGAGGAAACATTAATGGCAATAGGTTGAGGTCACGTTTAGAAGCCCTGTGGGAAAAGCAGAGACTTTTTAAGTCAGACTTTGGAACCTAGATCTCAGTTCCTAGGCCCTATGGAACCATGGGCATGTTACTTAATTTCTCTGAGCCTCAGGCTCTTCTCTGTAAAGCGGGAATAATTACGTCCATCTCAAGGCTCTTGTGAGGATCATGTTTTAGGGATGTTTCTTAGGCCAGTGGTTTGGTGAGGGTGTTATGGCTTCATTCTGTCTCAGGGACGCAGAAACCAGAAAAGAAACTCAAGAAGAGTGACATCCAGATACGGCGTAGGAGTGAACAATTTCTGCTTGCATGCATGGCTAGAACGCTGGCACTGCAGGGAGCCAGCTCTGTAAGTGTAAGGCCAAACTGAAGGCGCCTTCCACCATGTTGGGCGCAGCACATTTCTATAGACATGATCTGCGTCACTGCAAAATTCTCTCCCTACTCTACAGTTTCTGAGATGGCCAACTTTACACAGCTCAGAATAAACCCAAAGACTGCCAAGACCAGTCACTGTCTTTGTTTTCATGAAACATAAAGTAATCCAAGAAGGATCCAGAGAATTTATTCCAACATAAAATCAGTCTTGCTAATAAATAACATCACCCTCCTCAATGAAAACCTACACTGTTGTCAAAACATCTATCAAAAATGTAACTGCTTGCAGTCAAGCAGAAAAAATGGCCACACAGCAGCATAAAATCCCTTTGACTGAAAAGGACATCAAGGATCCCTTCATTTAACTTATAAGCAAGGTGTCTTTATATTAAGTTAAAGCCAACCACAAAATTGGCTACTGCTGTTCTTTTAGGAGGAGGACTAGAGAAAGTAGCCTCCAAATGCTGCTTCCTTCCAACCTACAAAAAAGTCAGACATTCAGACTTAGCCTTGCAAAGAAGTTCTGTTTGCCAGCCCATGGGTGATTGCCTATTGGTGTTTTGTTTGTCACTATTGTTGCTGTTCTCAACCTCCTAATCAAGAGGCCCACAGACACGTACTTTTTCAGATTCATTTCTGTGTGTGAATGTATTTACAAAGACGAGGTTTGTGGTAGCTGCTGGATCCCAAAAGTGTAGAACGACCTAAGACCATAACTCTCTCTTAAATTCAGCTCAGAACAATCTTATGCCAATAGCTAGGAAAATTACCTCCATTATTACAGCTCCAAAATGGAGCCTTTACACCCTCTGCCCAGCTCCCAGCCCAGGCCCCTGAGACCCACACTGCTGTTTGTATTGGCACCTGCAAGCAGCTTGTTCACACACATCCAAGCTACCAGACCAAGAGAAGTTCAGAAGGGCCCTCCAACAAGGGACAGACTAAGGAGGAGGGTGACAGGCAGGATCTAATATCCCACAATACCTTGTTTTCACTGCCCCTTTGGCCTTACCTTACCACCTGCCAGAAGCTATTCAAATACCCTGAGCAATGCCAAGCCACAAGGATCCCTTTTATTCTCTGGAGTCAAAAGAGTACCTACCCTGGTTCCCAGAAAGCCAAATGCAAATAGCAATTTCTCCCTCTAGGCAGTCTCTTTAGATTCAAGGGCTCCTTTCACCCCACCTAGAGGGGCCCACAATCTCTAAAAGAAGCAGCATCCTAAAAACAAACTGTACTCATTACTTAACTGTTAAAGGTTAGGCCTCCTTCCTATCTTTGGGTGCCCCAAAAAGTCCTCATCTCTAAGTAAGAATAATAACACAACTGCTTTGTTGTATCTTCTTTCAGCATCATGGAATTTAACTGTGATAACGTACACTTAGCACAGTGCCTGGCACATAGCAGGTACTCAATAAATACTAGTCATTATTGGGAAAGCATTTCTCTAAAAGACATGTCATTCTAACCTCAGTGTAAACACCCCACAGTCAATCTTCAGTTTCCCATGCAAACAGAAGAAATTAGTACAACAACAACAACAACAACAACAACAATAAATCCTAAACAATATATTCTAAAGGTTCTTATTTGGATCCTGAGTACATTATATGCAGTGATACACACATAGATCCATTTATTCAGAAAGAGCTGTTTGGCACTAATTACGTGTACAGCACTGTGTTAAGTATGTGTAAGTATATATACACAAACAATATAATCCATAAGACACATTCGTATACACAGATACCTAATTAACACTTTTGAGTACCTACTATGGGCCAGGCACTGTATTAGGCAGTAGAGATCACAGATAAATAAAACATGGGCTCTGTCCTCCCAAAGTTTATTATCTAATAGAGAAATTATGATTACAAGTACTAAGATAAAATAGCAAGCAGTGGAGGCAAAAAGGAGAATCATACACAGACAATGCTCTCTTAACCAGTTTGACAGCTTATCTGACATACTTCAGCTACTCTCCATACCACACTGCCTGGGTTGTTAGTAGGCCCTTTTCTTGTGTATTTGCTCCCTTGTACTTCTCTCAGCCAGGCTGGGTGCTTCCCCAAGGTCAGTAGTCTGTTCATAATAAGTATACTTATTATTTTAATTACAAATTAAATCATTAATAAACAGATTAAATATGAATGCCCCAAGAAGGTATTTCTACGAGAAATAATCGAATGCTTTGGAAAGACTTAAGTAAGGCAAGTTGCTAAAAACATTGCTGATGAATTAAGTATAGGCAAGACAATGGTAAAACACTGTAGTGGTGGAGCTAAAATATCTGGAAATATTATGCATTTTACTTCTCAAGTATATTTAAGAACCCACTTCACTTAAAGAAACTGAAACTGGAAACCACAGATGATGTGTTAAGGGTGAAGTTTATGAAAGAAAGTAAGCAGAACTCCACGCAGAAGACCCACCTACACTCTGAGAAACACCCCTGGCCCCCAGCAAAAGATTTGTAAATATATGTACATTTACATATTTTTAAGTTAAAATAAAATGTTTAGGGACTATTTTTTTCTTTCCTTTTTTTTTCTTTTTTAAGATTCTCTGCTTTAACTGACTTTTGGGATTAACAGACCAACTACTGGTTCAACTGTCTCAGATAAGAAGGTGTCTCCACTATACCTGCCTGTTTCTCTTAGGCTGATACCAAAATGACTTTACATGCCTTTGGTTCAATCTAACTAGACAGCAAAGAAAGTTGGCCTGGGATTTCATAAAACAGACCTGTTAAATAACTCTCAAAGTGTTAACAGAATACTGAATTTTAGCCATAGTTGCAGAGACTGAGATGTTAATTCACGGAAGCATGAGCTGCACACACTAAGGACTCATAGCCTGAAACACGGACCAAGAGACAGGGAGGCCACAAATGCTACCTCAGCTTTGGTCACAGATCTGGCCACTGCCCATCAGTTGATTCAGGTATCTGATGTTCCAACCCAGCATGTGATACTATCTCAGCAAGGAGAAAATGACTCTGGGGATGTTTTATTAAGAAAAGGCACAAGTACCAACCATCAAGAAGGAGTGAGATCCCTTCCCAAGACCCCTTAATAGTCTAATACACATCTCTTTATTTGCTCAAAACACTGGATTTCTATACCTCATAGCGGCACTGAAACTGAACTTACATCATTAGTTTCTCACCAGAGCTTTACTCCATCAAGATGCAATCTGTCAAGGGAGGTAACACAGAGCCTCATGTCAAGAAAAGTCTGCAGCAGCAGCAGAAAGCCAAGTAAAGAGGCAGGCTTCAGCAGAATTTCAGTCATCTGACGAGATTCTTAAAAGAGATATTTAACATATAGAGGATCCCATTGATGGAGGACAGAAAAATGCCAGCCCTTCTTTAAAGATGAGACACTGGTATGTACAAAAGGAGAAAAAAGAACTGGGGAAGCCTTTGTGTACTGAGAGCTGAGTTTATTTTTACTCTCTCTGCCAACAGAGGCAAGGTAATTCTATAAGCATCATTTAACTTTCTCACTAGAAATAAAATAGAGTAAGGCAGTTAATGCCTTGCATTCCACATCTCCAATTCTAACTCCAGTATCGCTTGTGTTTCCCCTAGAAAATTAAATTGACTGTCACAGAATGGCACCCAAATGTGTGCTTTTAAAGGCAGATCCCAAAACTGATGGGATCCTCAGTGAGAGGAAGAGGAGCTATTTTCCATTTCAATTTGGAGTCAGGAAACCCGTGGGTCTCATTTGCTGTATTTGGGGTAGGCTTAGATGACCTCCAGGATACCTCCCCTTCCACAGGAATAAAAGGAAATGAGTTTCAATTACAGCCGTTGAATTTTAAATCAGGTATCAGCAACAAATTCCTACTTTGAGAGCTGTCAATCAGTGAACAGGTTTCAAAATAGGTTGTGGAATCTTCTTGCCTGGAGACAGTTAAAAATAGGCCAGGCAGCCATCTGTCTTGGTAGGGCGCAGCCCTTCCAAGAGGCGGGTTACAGAACAAAACCCTTCCTCCCTCGGAGGGGGTCTACGAATGAGAGTGATGAAGCTGACAAGGGAAAAAGGAAGGAAGCATCAGTGCAGCTGGGCCCAGGTAAAGCTGTAGGCTAAGCAGCTGAGAGTTCCTGTGGAAAGGGAAGACTCAAGCTGCCAAGAGGAAAATATGAGGGGTGAAAAGGAAATAACCACACAGCTCTGAGCTCTTTTGGGAGAGCTGAGCCAATCTGGTTCTCAGCAGCTGGTCTTGGGGACTGAGCTCAACCACAAGATCCTCGGGGAGGGTATTATTCCCTTCCCTAGTTCCCAAATGAGTGTCTACATGCAGCCCAAGTGGAAGATGGGAATTGACAAATAAATCCAAGAACTCCCCAGGTGACCAGCAGCACCCACAGAGTATCTCCAGAAAGTTTTCCTTTAAAATACACTCTTTTTTGTTTGTTTGTTTTCTTTGCAACCCTCTGGGGCCATTTGTAATCCTACCTACTTTCTGCATCTCTTTCATTGCTATGGAAAGCTCTCGTGGGGCATGAAAAGAAATGAAACCTTTATGGACCTTTAGAAACCTAATTCCAATGAGAAATGCAAGGGAAGCATTGCTAGGTCCTGTAACCTCTGCAAAACTGAATTTGCCCCTCTCTCTGCAGACACGAACAGCCCTTTGACCCCTTCTCTGTGCAACCACTTCAAATGTTCACACTTAGGACTTTCAACTAAGTCTTTGTTCCTAACACTGTATCTTCCCACAGCACACCGGAGCCAGCCACATGGCCTTTTCACATGGGCCTCTGGGTACCCAGCTCTACTGGTAGACAAAACACAGGAAGCCCTCTGTTTCCTAAGCCCTAGAGTGCAAGAGGTCCCCACAGGAGGAAGGGGAACAGCCCGGTCAATGAGTCGACACCAGGGACTCACTGAGCTCAGGTAGGTAACAAATTAAAGATAGAGGCGAGGGATGGCCACCTGCCATTAGGAGACAGACATAAAGAAATACAAGGCAAAACCAGTGCTTGAGGCTCAATTCTTTAAAAAAGAATTTTTTTTTTGTAGCTGGGGCTGCCAGCTATGGAGAAACCTGAAGCTCAAGCATGCAGCCTGGTGATTTTCCCCGCTTTTTTTCAGCAAAGCCAGAGCAATTTGCAAAGATAACTAGAAGAAAATCAACATTGCAGGGCCCTAGATTTAAGATGAACCTTTACAGAGGAGAAATCTGAGTCTCTTCTGTCCTTGCAGCTGTCCTAGGTCAGATGAGATGCGGCTTTTACCCTAACAGAAGGTACCAGACTTACTGAGAAGAATAAGGAGATAATGGATTAAAAAGGGCCCTGTAAACTCACACAGCCCAAAGCAAACGAAAGAGAGGGATTATCATCATTACTAATAGCACACAGGCTGACCCCAAACTGGGTGTCTAAATGGAAGCAATGCCACCCTGAAAAGCATTCTAGGTTATATCCCCTCAAAGGGCTCAGCTAGGAGCACCATCTCCTGTTTTGCTGGTCTTGGGGCAAAGCTGGCTATGAAAGTGGTCAGGCCCTCTCCCTTTCTTGCTGGATGCCACCTAGGTACCAAGTACAGGTCAAAATCCAGAGCTTGGGAATAGCATATTGGGAAGTGTCTCTCCTCAGAACCTAACTCAGGTGTTATGGGACGGTTCTGTTCAGGAATTGCCCTACATAGCTATGAAATCCAGGGCTTGCTCATTTTTCAGAGCTGGGATCTTCAACACCTTTGGGACTCATCCATCAGATATGGAATGTGGACTACTTAAGGCCTTGGGGAACTGCAACTAAGCAACAGAGCTGGTTTCCAAGGAAGAGCCTGAGCAGACTATCAGGAGTAGGGCATCCTCTAGAGGTCGTCTCCTCCACCCCATCACCTCCTCCAGCCCCTTGCAAACTACAAGGAAACCAGTTCAGGCAAGTGAGTGGGTGTCCTGTTTTTCAAGCTCTCCTGGGAAGGAGAACCCACATTATCTTTCTATAGCCTGGAGCTGGTAAAAGAAGGGAAGGAAGGAACTAACAGTGGAGTAACCAACCCACTGGCTTCCTATTCACTCTCGTAACTCAACAGGATGAGGCTGGCTGGCTGCCAGCCAGTGTTCTTCCCCAGAAGGATATAGCTGAAAAGGCTGTCAAATCTGAGTGTGGGATAGTAAAAAGAGCACTGAATAATTAGACATCAAAAGATTTGGGACAGGAAGAGAGATTAATTAATGCAAAGGAGCTTGAGGGAACTTTGGAGGATATATAGAAATATTCAATATATTGATTATGACTGTGGTTACACAAATGTGTACACATGTCAAAAGTCACTGTACTATATAAGTTTAAAATGGGTACATTTTGTAGTATATAAATAACACCTCAATAAAATTGTTATAAAAATTTAAAAAATCTGCATTCTAAATTCCGATTCTGCCCTTGTTAACGATGTGACCTTGGACAAGTCATTTAACCTACCTAATGCTTCACTTTTCCCATCTGTTAAATGGGGTTAATTATTTCTGCCCTGCTTACCTACCAGGATTTTTAAGGTCATATGAGATCATATATAAGGAATTCATTTCAAAGCACAAAATGCCAAACAAATATGAGGTACTGTTATTACGTTTGTTCCACAACACTTGGGACCTCCCTTGCTATATTTCCTGATGATCTTAAGGCATGGAAGGAAACTCTATTCTATTTAATTGCTGATGGTTCAAAAATCTTCCCCCTCCTCAGCCTGAGTATTCTTTCTGCTCGCTGTGACAATCTGCTTGCCTACCTCATCACTATGTAAATGTCACTCACTGTGGACATGCAGGTCCTTCTGGCTGCCAGAGATAAGCACCCCAACATGGAGCCCAGCCACTGAGCACAGTCGCCTGACCAGAACACAGACACCATGGCAGGTACCATTCTGAAGCTATGGATTCTTCCTTTCCTGGGGAAATTAGTGAGATGGACTTTTACATGTTGCCAGAGAGAGCGCTTTCAGAGGGAGGAGAAAGAAAGAAAATACCAGATCTCCTCATAGAAGAACAAAAAGAGGAAAATCATAGGATCCCAGGTAGTTAGATACAAACCTACTCAGCTAAAATTGGCTAAAGGGGACTGAGATGACCTAAGCCAACTCCTTCATTTTAAAATTAAGAAACTAATTTTCTAAAGGAGCAAGAGTTCAAGGCTAAGCAAAATTGTTAATGAGGAGTTCATCTGAAGGTGCTTCAACCTTCTAGTCAAGCCCATATATAATACACATTTTCCCCTAACATTCTCTTCTTCCCTAAATCAGGATCTAGTAGCCTTAGGCTCTTATCTCTTATAGAAAACAAATGGAATCTCACATTAAAGTATAAATAAACAAATAGCACTTTTGAGTAAGGTGAGGGAAGAGGCCATTTTAAACAGGTGAAGCTAATAGTGGAAGAGATGTCTTCAGCCCATCCCCCCAACAGGAAACCTTGACAACAGCCCTAACATATCACCCGACAGATGGTTTCCTACCCAGCCTTAGGCAAACGGAGAACTAAAGCTTAAAATTCTTCCAGATTAAGTTCAATGGGTGTACAAAGAAGTCCAAGTAGGTCTGCAGAGTTGTGGTCGTCTCTGCAAGCTTGCCTTATCATCTTATAGAGAGCCTATGCTGTCCTATTATAGAAAGGTGCATAAAACATCTTGCAGCAACAGGAATCAGAGCTCCACACAGGCTCCTGCCACTCTTCCGTGCAAATGCTCCTTTTAAATTCCTATCTTGAAAATACCATTCATTCTGGTTTCACCTGGTGGAGAGAGAACACAAGTCTTGCATTGACCTACTTTTACCTAGTCACAATCATGTCTTACTCGATTACTGCAAGAGTCTTTTAACTGGTACCCTTCCTTCCACTTTTTATCAGCTAACACCTATTCCACACAGCAAGTAGCGTCAACCCTAAAAAACAAAACAAAACAAAACAAAACAAAACAAAACAAAACAAAAACCCAGATGTGTCACTCCCCTGTTTATTGCCCTCCAGTCACTTCCCAGGCATTGGGAGTGAAATACCTATCCTGATTTGACTCTCTAGGCTCACGCTCCCCAGGCTTGGAGTGGTCTGACCCTACCTGCCTATTTGCCTCTTGCACTTACTCCTTAGTCCTCTCCCACTTCACTTCCACCTTCTGGTCCCACATACCTTCTGTTACTGAAAACTACATGCTCCATCCACCTTCAGACCTCGGCACCTGCTGCTCCCTCTGCCCCCAGATCTTCCCTTGGCAGCCTCCTTCTTCTCAGTGGGTCATCTCAGATGTCACTTCCCAGAGGCCTTCCCTGACCACGCAGCAGGCACGGGTTAGGTAACCTCCCGCTCCCAGCCCCTGGCTGCCACTCTTAAGTGTAACACCTCATTTCTATTTCCTTCAGAACTTGACTACCTTAAATTACCCTATTAATTGATCCATTTCTTCATTTAGTGGATATTCCTCCCAATAAGATTACAGCTCCATGAAAGCAGAGAGTTGCTCTGTCTTGGGCATCACTCTGTGTAGCACCAGGCCAGAGCCTGATACACAGAGGACATGTGGTACATGCTGAGTACATGAATGAATGAATTTTTTTAAACAAACTGAGCTGAATGTCTTTAAAAACAAGGTAAGGTGCTCTGGTAGGCCCCACTAGAACCAGTGTCCTGGGTCAGACCTGTACTCAGAAAAAAATGTCAGCCCTGGCACACACTTTAGCAACAGGGAAATACATCTATAAGAGTGAGGTGAAATCAAGTGCCTCCATCAGGCATTTCCATAATAAATCATAAGAATTCATAGACCGAGATACCTATAATACCGCATTACCATTGATCTGAAGGAAACCTATTCATTTAAACTGACAAAAACATGCTGTCATTTTCATTTCCATTACAAAGCATGCCAATATAGCAGAAACATTGTGACTGATTGAACATCTTTTTCTCAATCCAAGCGGTAACTGATCAGCTTACTAAAGTTCAACAACTCAAGTCACAACTTTTTCTTTCTTTCTTTCTTTCCTTCTTTCTTTTTCTTTCTTTCTTTCTTTCTTTCTCTCATTCTTTTCTTTCCTTTTCTTTTCTTTCTTCCTTACTTATAAAGCATAAGTGCATATTTAAAATACAGAAAATTACTAAAGTTCAAATTCTTTTAGGAACCATTAAACTGTGACATTGTCACCTATTTTGTTTGAAATAAGGTAAGATGTATATGTTTGTGTACATAAATATTTACATACATATATGTACTTACGCATGTGTATATGTATCTATCTATAAACTAGGCAACAAATCGCTAGAATAATTCCTGCTGTGACTGCCTGTGGAATATTGATTCCATAGCCCAGTAAGTGATGCACCACTTCATCTCCATCAACACCTTTATTCCTATCCCCACAGAGAACAAATGAAATAACAGAACTAAAAGCACTCTGAATCTCTGAAAGAAGCTATAGAAATCCTGAAAGAAGGAAAAAGTACCAATTCAGTCTCTGAAAGGGGGAAAAGATGATGTTGCATAAAAAAAAAAACCAACAGTGTAAGTGTTAACTATTGAAGAATCTTTCAGGTTGAAGAGAGCCATATGTGATTATCCTTCTGTTTCCTGCAGGTACCCAGTGCTGCTTTTTCAAGGATCTACAGAGATCAGCTCTCTCATTTCAACCAGTCTATTTATTCAGTGGTCTTTCGACAGCCAAAATGCTAGAAGCTGCTCAGGTGCTCAGGCGTGATTCAGTCAAACAGGTCTGCACAGGTTCCTACCCCACCCAGCTGTCAGCTTTGTAGAAAATAAAAATGGGCAAAAGAGTTTTAATGAGTTGTTAATGATTTAAGTATTCACAGGATAGGCTTGCAAGATAAGGCAAAAGGGACCTAACAGCAGTGAAACCAAATCAAACCAAGAACACATTCAACAGTGAGGAATGCAATTACACAACCTTGGCATAAATTTAGGAAGCTTCCAAAATAGAACTAAGACTGGAAAAGCCTATGGATAGGATTGCCTCGACTCAGAAGCACCCTCAACTCATGCCCTTCTGAAAAAAAAGTATTTGATTCTTTTTTAAACTCTCCTGAGCAGAGTACTCAACAGTCTTCCCTCACAGTTTTTATTATTGTTCCACAAACAGCTGGTTTCTGCCTACTGTCAACCCTACTGCTCCACTGCTTACTGAGAACAGAACTACACTTGAGTTGTTCCCAGTAAAATATAATGATCAATATTAAGATCATCTATTTGAAGGAAAACTAATTTTAAGCAGATGAATAAGCTCCACGCTTACAGGTTCTCATTTTCTAAAATACCCCCAACAAGATAAGATGTTGGAAATGGAACCCTTAGCAAGTTAAGAAGAAATGTCACCTGGTGGGGGGTGGGGGATGCCCTAGTAGAATCACCTTGCTAAGGAAATAATGGACATGTGCCAAACTTGTACATTTCTGCAAGCAGACTTTTTCTTCTTTACCCAAGTTTACCCAACTTCGGAGTTGCAATACCAAAACAGATATATAACAAGGTACTCCAATTTCCTATTCTCAGCTACAAAATAAATTAGTCATTTTAACAGTATGTCAAGACACTCAGATTGCTAATAAATAAGAATGATTCTAAGTTATAGTTAAGATGGCTTTTCAATTGCCTGTTAAACACCCAGCACTATAGACACTACGTCAACATCAGTGGCAGGTACAAAAGAAGTATAAAACAGAGTTCCCGTCATCCACACCTAACAATCTAGAAACAGCGCTCCATTAATTCACCAATAGAGTGTGTTGTATAATGAGCATAATGAGAATATTTGTAAATTGTTGAAGTTCAAACACATTTTACCATAAAAGGCATGCTATGGTGTTTCAGTTCTCAGGCTGCTAGAAAATCAACTTAGCCCATAACGAAATTGAAATATCAAGTATGAGCAAATGAAATATGATATAGAAAACTGGTAACACTTCTAGATCTAACATGTATATGGTGATTTGTTAGCTACAAAGAGTTTTTCGATATACGCACTGGAAAAGAGAAGAGAAGGAAAAAGTGTGATGAAGAAAAATGTGTGTAAGTAGGACTGCCCCAGGTAGAATTAACGGAGCTGCAAGCCTTGAAAGAAAGGCAAAGGGGGACGGAGGCTGAGGGAGAGCATTATTCTATTAAAGAGACCACAGGGAACAGTGTTGAGTCAGCCCTCATCACTGTGCCATCAAGCCATGGCAGCTGGAAGGAGCAGGCATCAGCAGCCATAGCCCAGCTATGCATAAACGTGGTCTCCCCCCACAGTGAGGGCCTACAGCTGAGAATTCATCTATGAAATTCGCAGGTGGCAATACAAATAATCACATCTACACCTTCCACAAAAATCCCTCCAACAAAGTAAGAATGCAGAGAGTTTCATTCATGCATTCATCCAATAATCCAAAAAACGTTTACCATGTCCCAAGCACAACACTAGATACCAAAAAAACAAAGCTAAACAAGCACAGTCCCTGCCTTCGAAGAGCTCACAGTTCAGTAGGTGACAAAGATCCACAAATAAATAAGTACAAAATCATGTGACTGATAAGAGTTTATTCAGAAAATACGACTACAGCATTGGCACAGTACGCTCCAAGCATAAACAAATCCCAATAGGTCCCCCAACAATCTCTACTTGGCACACTTGCTATTTATCATTTACCCATCCATATACAGAGGCCCACACTAATACTTAGGCCAAATCTATGTCACTAATCACATATTTGCCAGCAAAGTCACTTTACTCGTGTCTACCCTGCCCAAGTAGCTGTTTTGTTTCTAAGGGGGAAGAATGTGTGTGTGCATAAATATCGCCCAAATTGTGTAAGAGCAACCTGAACTTCGGGTGGTGCAAAAGAGGTTCACCATAACATGGCATGTCATTTCAAGTATGGCCCAGAAAGCAACCAGTGATTCACTCTAACACCCTTCTGTCGGTGTTATATAGGTCAAATCCCATTAAAACAAGCTCCAAGAGACTGTCCACCTTCTCCTGTTGCAGCAAGTAAAATCTTAATTTATATTTGTTCGGGCTGTATAATTTACAAAGCAGATGCACAAGCATTGTATCACTTAATCAACACAGCAACCCCTACTTACAGAGATTATTTGTTCATCTTATACCTTAAGAAGCTGAGGCCAGGAAAGGTTAGGGATTTACCCAGGACCATGCAGTTAATGGCAAGGGCCAGGGCTGGGACTCGTCCATAAGCCAGCTGACCTCCAGTTGGGTGTTTCTTTCCTTCCAAATCTCTGCTTAAAACTCCTACCACAACTGTGCGTAATCTTTGTTACTGAGAAAGAAAGTAAAAGGAGGAGGATAGTAATTCCTAGTCTCCTTGAATCCAACACATTGGATGAGACATAAGCAGACCATTCTGCTTAAACAGAAGTAACATTAAAAATTCAAAGTTTTTGGAGGTGATCATGGAATACATTTGGTTCAAGTGCCAAAGTCTAAAATATATTTTTCCTAGAACTAGCTTTTGCCTGATCCCCTCTCTCTCAATAAATCCCACATCACGATCTCTAATCAAGCCCTCAATCAAAGATCTCACCATCCTCAAATTATTCAAATACAGGTGATTAGGCACTCCTACCTCCACACCTCGAAACAGCTCCAGCACCACCCAGTCATGTTTTGCTGAACTCAGCCTCTCCCACACATAACTTGTTCACGAGCCAGCTCTTTGTTAACCAGGAGAGCTCAGGTGGCGGGAGCAGGAGAGAGGGCCTGACTTGACTTTTCTGTAATTCACAGTCTGACCCTCTCAAGAAGGGGCCTCCAACCAAATCTCAGAGCAGGAGACAGGCTTATCAGAGGAGAGCAGGGCAGCTCAGAACTCAAGTGTTCTCTCTTTGCTTAGCCATGCTCATCCCCTACAGGGTGTGGGGAAAGAAAATGCTACCAATTCCCAAACACAAACATTAAGTCTCCTTCAAGGGAGAACACTTCTCAAACTGAAATGTAAAGAAGCTACAAATGAGGTCAGGTATTTGGCATATACACAAGGTATCTTCTATTTCCATTTCTCTACAACATGCCCAATTTAGAAGAAGGGCCAATGAAAGGCAGATTTCATGAAAGCAGGGTTGGAGGAGTGGGGAAGGGATAGCACTGTCACTTGCCAGATGCAATTCCTCCTTGAATGGAACTGTCACCTCAAACTCAGGATGTCCAAAATAACACTCATTCTCTCTCTCATCAAGTGCATTATCTCCTCCTGACGTCCCTGTCTGCTTCAGCCATTGCCACCATGGCTCTCCCTGTCTCCCGAGCTAGAAACCTTAGGTATTCCTGACTCTCACCTTGCCCCTGGCTCCCACACCCAACTCGGCAGTTCATCTTCCCATCCTAGCAATGTCTCTCGACTACTCTGTGGTCAAACATGGTATCAAGGGTCAAAGGACAACCAGGCTTTAGAATGAAACAGCTCTAGGCCTCCGTCTACCATACGTCACCTATCACCTTGGATTATCTGTCTGAACACAGGTTTCTAGTTCAGTAAATGGAGAATCACACTTCCCTCATTGGTGGCTCTAAGAAATGGTCACATTTAGCAACCTATCTGCAGTATGCACCTCAGGGCCCAGCACAGGCTAGTATATACTGAGTGGGCAGGAGCAGGCCTCCCTTCCCAGCCTGGAGCAACGAGGGAGTCTCTGAAAAATGACTTCATCACGCCACTCTTCAGCTCAGACTGCCTCCATTGTTCTCCACGGCCTCAGTAGAGCCAGACTCTGGCTGACCTTCAAGATCATCAAAAACCATCCAGCGCGATCTTCCGCCTCCGTCTCTGACTCCTCTGCTCCAGCCGGGGTCCACTCACTCAGCAAACATTTACTGGGTACTGACCAAATGCAAACAGGGTGCTGGATGCTGGGAACAGGGAAATGAAAGGCTGCCCACCCTCAAAGAACTCACAAGCGCCTTTCTGGAAGGGAGTGTGTGTCTGGGGGAAGGGCCATGGGGGACGTGCGGGTGGATAAGACCACCATTGTATTACGGTGTAGGAAGTGCTGCAGGAGTGGCCAGCATGGTGGGGGCTGTGGGAACACCACTGAGGAAAGCGCACACACGGCCTCTGTTCTTTGCTCCTACACTCAGCCAAGTCCTACTCTGCTAAGTCAAGGTCTTATTCATTCTGGCCCACACCTCTCCCATCTCTGAATTCCTCAAGTTCTTATCAACACTACTCATTTTCAGTCAACCTCCGGCTGATGTCATTTCGTATTGCTGTGGGTTAAAATTTTTTTATTACTTTTTGTATAGTTTGGCTGCTTTTCTTCACTGGTTTATATGATCAGAGGACACAGACGAGACTCTAGACAGCTCTAAATATTTTATGGAACCTACATAATTATTCATGGCATAGGTGATATATTTGGAACCACTGACGATCACAAAATAATCTATTTATTTAACTTTGACAAAAATACTCCCCCCCCCCCCCGTTCACTGCTAGGTCCTGACTTTGGCATGGCTTACTCTTTGAGTCCAACCAAAGACCAGAGACAAGACTTACAGTTTTCTCTGAAAAACTTTCTAGAGTTTTTAAAAATCTGTAGTTTTTAAACCTTTAAAAAAGTTTTAAGTGTAAGTTCTTCAAGTAACATGTTAGGTGGACACCCAATACGGTACACATAAAAGCACAGCTGTTCTGGTTGGAGCTGTGGTGAGAGCCTAGTGCTCCCCGCCTCAGGAGGGGAGCCTGCACCTCCTCAGCCCCTGACACACATCCCAGGTGACACGTATCCCAGGCACGCAGTTACCACCACTGCAGCATGTTGGAGAGGTCGCCCTGTCCACAAACCTATGGAAACCGGAAATTTGATAGATGTGCCAATGTGACAATACAAAGCAACAGATGGGGATCAGGTGCTGGACCCTCTCAATAAGTGGGAACTACAATAAATGGTTAGCTATGTGGTATATAAAAATAAAGCTAAATTCCCTACCTCACACCATTTATGAAAATAAATCCCTCAGTTATTCAAGGCAGATATGTGAGAAGCAAAACTTTGAGACCTTAAGAAGAAAATTACAGGAAAATATCCTTGTGATTTTGGGGTAGAAAAAGCTGTACTGTGTGTGTTTGTGCATATTTAAATAAGTACAAACAATAAAGGAAAAGCTAGATGGACTTGATATATTAAAATTTAAAATTTCATATACATCAAAGAATCCAGTGAAGAGTGAAAAGATAAGCCAACTCTGGAAGAATGTATTTGCAACCTATATTATCAACAAAGGATGAGTAACCAGAATATACAAGAAACACCTGCACATCAATAATAATAATAATAAAGGGCAACCTAAAAGAACTGTCTCTAGGTTGCAATTCTAGATTATAGCTCATATTCTCCCAGAGCTTAAAGGACAGAACAAAGTTAAACAGCGTCCTGTTGTACTTACACATGTTTATATTTTATTGGCATTTATAACATCTGATACCATATATTATCTCAGTTTATTTATACAACCACCCTGGGATATAGACAGAAAATAACACTTCCTAATGAGAAGCAAAACCTAGATTTTCAACCTTCTAATCCACAATCTTTCCATTAAAAAAAAAAAATTAACTCCACTTTTTAAAAAACCTTTGTTCACACAAAAATCTGTACATGAGTATTCATAGCAGCTTTATTCATTAATAGCCAAAAACTGGAAACAACCCAGCTGCCCTTTGATGGGTAAGTGGTTAATAAACTGTGGTATATCCATGCCATGGAATATTATTCAGCAATAAAGAAAGGAACAAACTAGTAATAAACACAAACCTGGATGAATCTCCAGAAAATTATGCCGAGGGAAAAAAAAAAAAAGGCAATTCTAAAAGACTATATACTGTATGATTTAATTTACATAATATTCTTAAATGATAAGATTATAGATACAGAGAACTGTTCCAGGAATTAAGGACTAAGGATTAAGGTGGGATAAGTGGATGAAGTAGCAGGGGAACAAGGACTATAAAAGGGCAACAGGAGGGATCCCTGTAGAGATGGAACTGTTCAGTATTTTAGCTGTTTCCATAATGTCCTGCTTCTGATACTGTACTATAGTTTTGCAAGATGTTAATCATTGAGGGAAACTAAAGGGTATGTGCAATCTCTCTGTATTATTTCTTATGACAATCTGTGAATGTACAATTATCTAAAATAAAATATTTTTTAAAAGGCCTGAAATCACCCTGTCCTGCATATAGTACCATTCTGAGATTAAATGAGATAAAGCACGGAAAAGGCGCTTCACAGATTTCCAGGGGCTCCGTGAGTACTGGTGGACAATCACCATCATCCTCCACAACCAGCCTCATCAACGTTGTCAAATTATTCTCTCATCTATTGGGCCTTCTACTCCCCTCTACTGTGGTTCTATCACTGTACTTGTACAATCTGTCCATCCCTCTGAATAGGCTGTTATTTAGTTCCATTTACCGACAGTCTAGCCCAACGGCAAGCACATAGAAGTGGTAAATAAATGGGTGACAGGCTGAAATTAGCTCATGATTTTCTTTTTTAATGCAAAGTGTCTCAACACTAGTGGAAGCTAGGAGGCTAGTGAACTAGGAAGAGGAACACCCCAGCAGCCAACCACAAGCCCATACATACCCTGAAAGTTTCATCCATTACCTCCTCCTTCCCTGAGCCACTGGAAACCTAAGTGAAGCAAAGGCCTGTACAGAGAATGTGACAACAGCAGCAAAAACACGAGCTCAACTCATCAGGGCTCCTTTTTTACCCTAATTCAAGTTCTGCAAATGAAGGAATCGACCAGTTACAGTTTGGGTCCCTGGAACAAGATGTGAAGGTAGGCTATGGTATTCCCTTCTGGAAAAGATTTTAAAGGATAGTTGACAGCCCTCTTCCTAAAATGATTAGGCTGAAGAATTACCTGGGGGTGGAAGGAGCTGTACTAAAGAACGCACTAACTTCTCTCTAAAACTTCACAGTCTGTCTGGGCAAACACTTGGCTCCTGGGATGGGGAGGGGAGTCCCATGCTCTGAAAACAATGTTAGCACCTCACTCCTCCTTCAAATAGTTTTCCAGCATTAAAAAAAAAAGAAGAAGGAAGTAGGGGGTGAGAGAGAGACAGAGAGAGACAGAGAGAGACAGAGAAAGGACAGGACAAGTGGGTGCTTTGCTGCGCCTCATGTTATCAGATAATTTTTCAAATTCTTACTCAATTACATATCACGCTCTTATCTGCAGTCTCCATAGGCCAAATAGCCCTGCTTTCACATCATGCCCACTGAGCCTGCAGAACACAAGGATCCCTCCCAACTAATTCCAACTCCCATAAACATGAGATCGTTTTATATTAAGTTTTGTGACAGTGTGCGTGTGTGCATGTACGCATGCGCACACAGGAACCCACAGTGCCTTTTCTTCTAGGAGTAAGGAGATTTGAGGCAACAGGTTAAAAACTTGGGAGGTTTCTGGTTTTGCCTAGATAATGATTAACTCTTTTTGACACTGAATCCAGAAGAGCTGGCATTTCTGGACTGGCAGTCCCGCTCCCTGGCCAAAAGGGCCAAAGAAAGCTCATACACACATTGACACAGAAGGAAATAACTGGCACAAACTGGTTTCAAGCTTTTACAGCGAGAGTGCTACTGTAGTTTTAAGGAGTGCTAGGCATTTTAAAATGGTGTTGTTACTGGCCTTAAAAATCGCCAGATCAAGAACCTCATTAATCAAAACACCAGATATCATCTACCCAAAGTGCTTCGATGTTTCGTTTCAAATTGCTGACAGCAAAGAGTTGAGATAACTTACATCACCACAAATCACTGAATAAATAAGAGATCAAGAGATAAAGCACAATTGACTCCAAGGAAGTTTAAAACACAAAGCCTACTAATACATTTAAAGAAGAAACCATAAACCAGGGGTAGGAGAGAACAGTATGAAGAACCTTCGTTATCTCTTCTCTAACTTCTATTCTTCCCTCAGAATATGTAAAAAGGTGGAAGAAATTGTTCAACGTTCTATAGCTAGCCCTCCATTACCCTACAGCCCTCACTCCCTCCCTTCCTATGAATGATACTTTTTAAAATGCTGTAATGATAAAAATATGAGCTGTTATTATTATTATTAATGGCACTTCTTTTAAAACAACAGACTTAGCCTATTCATTAGGTAAAAAAATACATAAACATGAAAACATTTCAACTCCAGATTAAGCATACCACATCAAAATCGACAAAGAAACCCTGAGTTGACAAAGGACTTAACATATGAAGAGGAGTTCAAGAGGCAAGAGGCCATCCCACATCCTAAGAGAGCCCGGAGACACTCCCCCCCGCCCCCCCCCACCCCCCCCCACCCCCCGCCCCACAGCCTAGATGTCTAGCTGAACTCCACACGGGTCCCACATCCATACCACCTCCCCCAAAGGCTGTCCTAACCCAGGTGTCAGAGATTAAAACCTTCCACTTCATTATTTCTTTAATTTTAATTAAAGTCATCATCCAACTTCCTTGTTCTTTTTCTTTTGAATTCAAGTACTGCACACAACAACATAAATGTTTATAACACAAAGAGATATACAAGTTTCATCTCTGGACCACAAAGGTGGTGGAGGAAAACCATACACAACAGTAACAGCAGGGAATTTCCACACTTTGTAGGTCTCTGAGCTTACTGCACGTCCAAGGTTTAACATATAAATGAGATCTGTCCTGAAAAAGTCCAAGCCATTGTTAATATAACGAGAACAGTTTATGTGACATTGATGTAACCTGGCAGCCAAGGAGAATGGACTAAAATGCACATGAGTGAGTAATGACAACTTCACTGTATTAGTCAGTGGGGGTGGTAGATGCTATTGAGTGAGCATGTGTACTGTGTGGCCGTTGCATTCAAAATGACAGCAAGTAGAGCATTAAATCTGCATCAAATTTTGCATTACGCTTGAACATTTCTCCATGGAAACTATTCAGATGATTCAGAAGGCTGCAGCTATGGGCAACTGATGATTAGCACCCTCATCATGACAACCAACATGCCTGCTCACACATTATGTCTTGAGCAGTGTTTTTTTGTGAAACATCCAATCACCCAGGTAACTCAGCCCCCCTACAGCCCAGATTTGGTGCCCTACAACTTCTGGCTTTTCCCAAAACTAAAATTACCTTTGAAACGGAAGAGATTTCCAACTGTTGATGAGATTCAGGAAAATATAACGGGCAGCTGATGGTGATTGGGAGGTTCCAAGATGCCTACTTTGAAGGCAATGTACAATGTTTCTTGTATCTTGTATCTTCTTCAATAAACATATCTATTTTTCCCAAGTACATGGCTGGATACCTTCTGGACAGACCTCATATAAAAGCATTGAATTGTCCCTAGTAATCGAGTCACAAATCCAACTCTAGGCCCATCAAGTAACTATCCCTCCCCTCAGCTTTTCTAACTGTGAGGCACCTCTTCCTATCAGTGATCAGTGACACCTAACCAAGTATCATTTCAACTGCTCTCCAGGCCAGCCACCAATATGCCACCACCTGGGACTACCCTCTGCAAGTGTGCAGCAACCACACAGACATGGCAAGCCCTAAGACTGGGGAGAGGACCCTCCAGAGAGTATAACAGGTTTTGTATAATACTTACAAGTGTGCCTGCTTAATAGGGAAACAAATGTCATTTTCAATAGGTATGATATTATCTTCAGTATCTTCAATGAGCAAGAATCATGAACCATGAAAGCTGGGAGGACCTCGTAAATTTTCTGATTTAACCCCTAATTTCCTAGATGAAAAGGCATAGACAGGTCAAGTAAGTGTGTGTACCAGGAAGACATTTAAAACACTGCATTAATTTCTTGATGCATCAAGATAATAGGAAACGAAAACGATCAGCCAAATGCATTGTATAGCATTTTATAGTTTCAAAGGACTTTCAAATGAATTCTTTAATTTGAGGTTCACAACAGTGTTAAGTCGGCCTGGGTTCAGACTCTGTCTTCATCACTTACTAACTGTGTGTTTTAGAGTAAGTTATTTAACCTCCTTGTGCCTCACCTGTAAAATGGGGATTATAATAGCAGCTACCTCATAGGGCTATTGGGAAATTCACGAGTTAATATATGCAGTTAATATATGTAAAGTGCTTAAAGCAGAGCTTAGACATCAGGAGCACCTAATAAATACTAGCCATCATTATCATCCCTATTAGCCAGGACTAGGAATTGTCCCCATTCCACAGATGAGGTGAGTTATACCCACCTCCCTCGCCAAATCACAGTTGTAAATGTCAAAGCCAAACTAGAGCCCAAGCTCTCTGCCTCCAAATCCAGCACTCTCTCCCTTGGAATCATTCTGTCCGTTTAGAACCCTGCAGTTCAATTTGCTACGCCCCCCTCCCCGAAAATATAGCGCCAATATAGGTACCTCAGTCAAGAACCCACCCTAACAAACAGCTTACTTATCTGACAAGATCTGGCCAGATGCCCAACCAACAATAAATACATACATATAGGGTGGGGCAAAAGTAGGTTTACAGTCGTTTGTATGGAAAATAATACAATAATTAATGAATAATAATACAAGAATAAACTCTGTGTTTCACGTACTCAATATAAACCCACTTTTGTGCCACCCTGTACATATATACATACATACACACATACACGCAAGAAAAAGACTAGTGGGAAAGGGGAACAGATCTCTAAGAGTTTTAAGTGTTTGAAGAAATACTTGCCAACTACACAGAAACAGGTTGTATTTCTTAAAGCTCATGGCATGTCACGTCTTGGCCAGCTCACACTCTTCGGTCCCTTCATTTTCTGCGCTTTGTCTTCCTGTGGAGCCCTGGCCACCCAGCCGCCCACAGCTGTCCAGGCCACCTTCTCCAGGGAGAAGCAAAGCACTCAGACCCTGCCCACCATGCTGTCTGTGATTTGAAATGCAGAATCTGGGTTCAGACAGCAAAGACAAGATCCCAGCTTTCACAATGTCACTCAGGTCCCCTGCCCACCAATTACTGCATTTGTAAAAAAAAAAAAAAAGACTCTGTCTTCCCCCTAACACACCCTCCGTGGGCATCCTAAAAATATCCACAGAGGTGTACTTCCCAGCTATTTGTCCTTCCTAACAAATATATGTCCAGTTCAGAACACTCACTCACAATGTATAAATGAAGTCAAGGCTACTTAGTGCCAAATGACTTGAAAACCCTGGACTAAGAGTTCTCCCGTTTATCCCTTCGAACCTTTCCTCCCATCTATCATAGAGCATGTAGCCGCTTCTAACAAGGCAAGAGCTCTCCAGACCCAAGCTTCCAACAGCTCCTTTTCCATGTCAACTCAGTTTTAACTTCTGGACAAAAAGTACTTAAACTTTCTGAATTTTTACACTTCGAACAGCTGTTTAAAATGATAAATAAATCCTGGAAAAATATAGAATGTGTTTTTCAATTATAGGAAACCTTACTTTTGTTTTAAACTCTTTGGAATTTCAGAGTTAATATTTTTCGTGGTTTCCAAGGAAAGAGACATAGTTGAAGGAATTTGATCAACTCAATTATAGCTTGAAGGGATTCTAAAGAGGGCAGTAGGAGGGTAAAAAAGGAAAAACACCTCCCACTCGGGAGCCTCCACATGCTATATAGTTTGTATCTGTCCTTGCGCAGTGACACTATTCACAATGTTTGATCCACTCTGAATTCCACGTAACATTAACATACGGAGAAGGCTTTTCTTTGCAGTAGGGAGAGAAATGCAGAAGCACGGCATCAAGGCACTGTCACATCCAACCCCAACTCAGAAAGCATGTACATTCAATTGATAAGCATCTCAGTACTTACTATGTGCCGGAAGCTGGACGCATGAACATGACAGTTCTAAAGGTACTCAGTAAGTTGTAAACAAAGCGATATAATTGAAAAGGTTGCAATGTGAAATGGTGAGTGCAGTAATATAAGCAAGCGGAAGGACACTGCCGAGGAGATGCTGAGGGCGCATGTACTAACCTTGTGCAGAAAAGGGGAGATGCTGAGGAATCCTGCACAGGGTCACTGTGCGGAGAACAGCGATAAGCAGATAAGACTTCATGGAGATGAGTGGTAGCATCTAAGCTGGACTTTAAAGGATGAGTAAGTGTTTTCCAGGTTCAAGAAAAGAACCCATTCCAGAGAGGACATAGCATGAAAAAGCATGAAGCATGAAACAACAAAATATCATAATGAAACTAGAGGCAGTTCAGCTTTATGGTATTATATAACAGGCGCTGGATAAGTAGTAAGTAATGAATGTGAAGTCTTGTATGCTATGATCTTAAAGTAAATTTGTTTCTTTTAAAAAAAATCACTTTGGGGCTTTTGTGCAAGGTATATTGTCAAGATCAAATTAAGAAACTATTTCTAAAAATATTATTTGTAGTAGCCCAGGTCATTCATTTATGCATTCATCATTATAGCCAATATATATTTACTAGGAGCTACCAATTAGGCTACAATACTGTTATAGACAGGTCTCCTATGTGAATAAACTCCCAATATAAGAGCTACTTACTTACCATTTAATATTTGCCATACACTGAGCTAGCATTTTATATATTTGCAATAAACCAGCAAGGTAGGTCTTGTTTATGTCACAGAAAATGAAGTATGGAAGAGAGGATGAGGAACTTGAGCCAGGTCACTGACAAAGAAGGTAATGCTGTCAAGATTCCAGCTGAGGGCTGGTTCCAAAGTTGCGTTCTTTGCATTGTATTACACAACCTCAAAACATCCCTACCAGAAGTCCAGTAGAAGACAGAAGACTGAAAGACAAACATTTAAAATATAAGGCAGTACAAGATCAACACCATAGTGCTGTGTGAATACCCTAGAGGGAAGGGTCATTTCTGATCAGAGTGACCAAGGAAGGCATCCTGCTTTTACTGGAAGGGTGGGACTTCAGTAGGTGGAGATGTAAAACTGGGTAGGGAGAAAGGGGTATTCCACGAACAGCGCTTAGAACTCAGACTCTGGTGACAGCCGATGTTCTAATTCTTGTTTCATTATTTACCAGCTGCAGCCGTGGGACAAGTCATTGAATCTCCTGTACCTCACTTTCTTCATCAGCAAAATGGGATAACAGCAATAATTCCTCCTGGAGTTGGTATAGGGATTAGGAATTAATCTACAGTATGTAGAGTATTTAGTACAATGCCTAGGACACAGTAAGTCCCAAACAGCAAAATGTTAGCTAATAGTACAATAAATGCATTGAAATAATGGCAAATAGTTCAGATAGGCCTCCAATCCTCTTAAAGTAAAATGAGAAATACGGTTAAAATGATAAAATTGAGGCCAAGATTGAGAACCACGTTAACGTCCACCTGGGAAGTTGGTCTCTGCTCAGCAGGCAATATGGAATCAATCATTAGAGGAAAGAAGCTATATTCATAACACTCTGAGATCTCCCACGGGAGCCCCCAGCCCCTCCCCTCGGCATCTGGCTCACTTATGACCCCTTCAGAAGAGGTATGAGGCCACAGGGACTGGTTCAAGCCAGGTCTATGGGAAAACAGATACTGTTAACTCCTAGTATGTACAAGACTTTTTTTCTTTCTCCCCCTAAACTATGCCCTCCCTCCTAAACACAGTAATGGCTACAACATAATTATGAACCCAACTTCCCTAGGAGTCTATCTTTATTCAAAAAGGTTAAATAAATTTTCCAGGAACTAACATGCGCCGCTTGAATCGCTATTACTTTTTTAAACTTGATAATATCTGGCTTTTACTTATCTTTAAGCTAAAGTCATTTCTATAATGGGGTTATTATGTTATATATTCACACATTATAATGAAGAAAATTGATTGTGATGGTTTCCTGAGTGTTTAACATGTCAAAATTGATCAAAACTATTCCTTAAACATGAGCTGTTTATTATGTCAGTTAAACATCAATTAGGCTTTAAAAAAAAATACAGAAAATTTTACTAATTCATGAAATTGTTAAAAAGTATGAAGTTATTAATATATAATGCTCATATTATGAACATAAACTCATATTCATAAAATAAAAATATGAATGCATATATTAAATCTTAGCTCTAAAAATTTATGACAAGTGGTTAAATAAAGATGTATATGCAGGCTACTAAAACTCTGATGTAGAGGACATTTTTTAAAAATAGGCATACACCCTAGCTCACAATAGCACTATTTGCAGTTGCCAAAAGGTGGAAGCAACCCAGGTGTTCCCAGACAAATGAAGGAATAAACAAAATATGGTCTACACATACAATGGCCTTAAAAAAGGAAATTCTGACAAATGCTACATGGATAAAGCTTGAAGACATTATAGTAAGTGAAATTAGCCAGTCACACAAAGACAAATATTACATGGTTCCACTTATATGAGGTACCTAAAGTAGTCACATGGAGCGTGGGGGGTGGGGGGCGAGGGGGGCAGGGTGGAAGGGATAGTGTTCCCTGGGTACAGAGTTTCAACTTTGTAAGATGAAAAGATGGTAGTGATGGTTGTACAACAACGCGTATGTACTAAATGCCACTGGATATAAGAACGATTAAGACGCTAAATTTTATGTGGTGTATTGTATCAATACAATTAAAGAGAGAGACATGGGAGCCCCTACACATTATTGTAAAAGTCATTAAAGGTGTTATTTTTGTCATTTTAAAAAAACCTTTTTAAGAGCTCTCATTATTTATATTTGAAGCAAACAACTTCTGAAGTAACGTTCCCAGATTCCCCAAAAGGCCAATTCAATAGCTAACACCAGATTAAAACTGTTCACTTGAATTTTATTAGGAGTAGAAGTCTACACATTGACTTTTTCCCTGCGACATGACATTGTATTTTCCTAGCAAAGCCCTCAGTCATCTAGAGTATAAGGTAAGCATTTCCCCATGAAGAAAACCTGTCTTCTGGAAAGGGAACCCTACAGGTGCCACCAAAACCCCACAGGTATCTGGAGCAAATAGTGGGAGTGTATGAGTCAGGGACTGGGCACCTGCTGATTTTTAAAGGGTGTGGGCTCTACATACCAGGGTCAGGTCAGACTCTGCAAACTTCATACTTCATAGCAGAGAAATGATCAGGGCTTGTCCAGGCTTTCCTCCTGTGCGGTGTGTGGCTGGCCATAGCTAACAACCTACGGCCTTCTCCAGAGGAATTTCAGCTCCCATATTCCAAGAGAACACCTAAACTGGAAAAGCTGAGGGCTCCTCAGGACACCGTTTCTAATCATGGCTGCTTTGTGCAGCACACAGCAGCCCAGTTCCTTGCCTGCCTCCTTCTCCAGGGTCCTTCAACTCTGAGACACAGAACACTTGAATTTTTCCAAGAGCTTCATTTTCTTCCAGGAGTTCGCCTGACTGCAGAGTCCTATTTTCCCTGAGCAAGGGAAGAGGAGCCTTCAATCATCTCACAGGAAAATGATAGCATCTGCTTGGGGATTCCAAGGAGATATTTTACTGTAGCTTTTCACAAACTGATTATATTTAAAGCTCCCTTGGGGAGTGGGGGCTGGGAGGAAAAAAGCTTCAGAGAAGACCTTCGCTGGCAGGAGTGAGGAATTGCTCAGGCCTCCCAAGGGAACAAGTTGTTTAAATACCAGCAATCCACATTCCCAAATGCATGTGCACACACAATATGTCTAGAGTTTTAAATTTCATCCCCTGCTCTGAATGGGTCCTGAAAGGGTTAAATTGTTCCAGGCAAAGGCCTGAGGCTTTTCTACCAAAATGCTCTAGATGGAAATTACAAAATTTCACTTCTCAGCTCTCGTGCACACCCACTATTCTTCTAAGACATTAAAAAAAAAAAAAAAAAAAAAAAGACAAGACCCCTAATATTCTGAAAAAAGAGAATTTGACTGCTCAGCACACAGGCCACTGTTTCAGATGATTCCTCCTGGAATACTTGCATGAACTGTCAATCTCAAGCTTCCTGAGGGACTGTAAAAACTCAAGGTATGGAAAGGGTAAAGGAAAAGTGGCCTTGAAAAAAGACAGGACAATAGCTGGGGCCGTATACAGTGATATGAACCCACCTAAATACCATGCAGATTATCGCCTCTAGTAACCTTGCAACTTACCATCTTTCACTGCTCCAATCCTAAAAGAAGCTAACAAGATAGAGGCCAAAAGGCCTTGGGTTATGACCATGAATCTGACCAGGGTTGTCAGGAATTTCCAGAGATTAATGTATATGAAAGAGCTTTGTAAATTGAAAAGAGCCATGTATAAGCACTAAGAATATTATTGCTGTCAAGTCAGACATTGAGAAGCATGAACTTTCAAAGGAATCTGAACACCCACAAACCAGAAACAATGGTGGTTTTTAAGAAGGTAGCTACAAAGCAGGCAAGCCCCTCATAAAACCACATGGGGTAGAGTTGGGTCTGCAGCCTCAAAAGTCCTTCAGGGTACATGCAAGCAGGTGGTTTTAAGGGAGGCAAAAACCATGGGACCGATAGGGTCCCACACAGTCCACTAAGAGTCTACTTGATTCAAACCGTCTGACTGAAAAGCAGGACCCAGGACTGTAGTCAAATACATAGAGAACAACAGCAGCCAATGATTAGACAGTTTACCTGTTCATTTTACAGGTCTAGAGCAGTGATTTTCAACCGTTGTGCCAAAAGAATTTTTAACACCTACCATCAATACCTGACTATTTAGTCAGGGTCACTGACCTTTTTTCCCTTGGACAGTCAAATAAAAAAATGACAACAGCCAACACAAGATAGCTGTTCAGTGTGAATGAATTGAAATTATACCTATTTTTTTTTTGTCAGATCAGCAAAAAAAATATATTTTTTGGTGTGCCATAAAATTTTAGTAATTAGTTTACGTGTGCTGTGAGATGAAAAAGATTGAAAATCTCTGGTCTAGAGGGTTTAAGTAACTGGCCCAGGATCAATTTCACTGCTACTGGAGAAATTTGCTAGAACTCAAGTTTCATTCCTAGACTTGTTTCCTATCATTTAAGAGCTGGCACTTTGGGAATGAACAGGCAATACAACCTTAGAGGTCAGAGAGAGGAAAGGTTAGCTAACATAGGAGCAGACTGTGCTATTACTGAGCACTTATAAGTGCCAGATACTCTGCTAAATGATTTTTATGTACTATCTCATTGAATCCTAACAACGACCTTAGCAAAAGCACGTTATTTTCCAGGTTAGGCAACTGAAACTCATGTACAAGTCACATAAGGCCCAAGGTACAAGGCAAGCAAGTGGCAGAACTGAGATTTAAACCTGGATCCCTTAAACTCAAAAAACTTGTGCTCTTAACCACCAGACCAAAATAGCAATTTTCTTTTTTATCTTGGCATCTGTAAGAGAAGGAGCACTGACAGCACTCTGAGTCCCAGGTAACACATAAAAGGGTGAAAGTCATCATTGTGACAAGGGCTTCCAGCTAATGGGGGAGCAAAGCTAACCCAACCCAAGTCCTTTGTCTCCAAGGTCTGTGCTCTTCTACTGAGACCATGGGCTCTAGAGTGTAAGCTCCAAGTGGGAGGGGACTTTGTCTTTTTGACTGCCACATTGTCACTCCCAGAGCATATAAAAGACACTCTAGAGTTGATGAATAAAGTAATGAAGTCAATCTGCTCTGTGACCTTGGGGGGAGGGGAGGCTTTTTATCCTCCCTAAGCCTGTTTCTTCATGCAGCAAATAGAGAATGAAATAATATCCACCTCCAGGGTTGATATGAGAATTAAATGAGACAATTTTTATAAAGGGCTTGGGGCAGGCTGGAACATAATGAGCACCCAAAATGTAATCTATTATTATCATATTACTACTGTTATTTATTGACAAATTTTGGCTTTCTAAGGATTTTTTCCCCTCTACCATGGTCAGACGATGTTTCATAATAAACATCAACAGAAGAGAATAAAGAATTGTGAGTTGGTAACCTGCTTCTAGTTTCAGATCTACGAAAACCTAGCTGCATGACCTTGAGCGAGGCTCTTATTTTTCTGTACTCTCCTCAGCTATAAAATGAGGGTCTAAACTGTTCAGTTTCATAAGCATTTATTGGGCACCTTCACTGAGTAAGACATCATGTTCAGCCACCTATACAATCTAGGAATAGTGTCAATGGAAAAGTATCAGAGCAAAGCAAAACAGCCCTGTGCCTATGGCAAGGTGAAGGAGAAATCCCAAGTTGCCAACTTCCTTACACCATCTCAATGGGAAGTGTTTGTAAATACACAAAGTGTTTAATTTTGATACACTCATGAGAAATCCTTCACCATTAAGGAATCAGCAGATACACTTCTATTAACATCTATCAGCCTTGAACCTTCCAAAAAGTGAACCTGTAAAATCATTTTGCACCTTAGTCAAATGGCACTGCTGAAGAGAAATCTGGGAAAGTCAAAGTTATTCACACTCCCTATGGCAACAATTAAGAATAGGATGTGCTAAAAAAAAACACACAAAAAAACAAGAATAACATATCTGGTTAAAACTGCGGTGGGGGTGGGGAAGGGATTCCAGGAGCAGAATGCAGTGCATCTGGACAGGACACAGAGGTAGTAGCTTATTGTTTACAAAAACAGGACTGGACTATGAACAGTACAAGAGCCCCAAGACCTCAATTATAACTCACAACCACACCTCTCCCAATCTCAGTTCAACTGACGGTATCAATCAGTCAACTTCCCCATCTTCTGTAAGAAACCCACCAATATTTGCAGCCAAGTGGCTCGAAGGTCCCCCCGGCACCTCCAGCACTGACCAAGCTGATGACATTAAAAGGATCCCACAGGCACAATAGGTACTTCAAACTACCTTCCAACCTTCTAAGAGATAAGACAGCTGCCCGTTTCAAACCCTAACTCTACACCCACCCCAGACAATCATTAGAGGGGAGACATGGCCCTTTCCAAGTCTTGTGTGATAGGAAAGGTCTCCCAGCATTGGTGCAGGGAAAGAAGGAGGGGCCCCTCCCTCTGTACTCTGAAACAAAGGAAAACCCAGAGCTTCAACCATGTGGTGTAACATTGGAGGCCACCCACCTTTCCCACTCCCCAGCTGAGGAGGTCTCGATGGGCCAGAGCCACATGGCTCTTCCCAGTCATTGGCCTTGCACAAACACATGCTGGGGCTCTTACAAACAGGCAGGAACCCCTTCTATTGGAACTGCTGGTTTTAAAAAAGGCTATCTTGAACGGGCTTTGATTCACATGCCAAGTCAGGCAGTCCACTGGATGTGAAGGTCCTTTAGTTTCTCCGTCTCCACATTATGCTTTACCCTTCACATTTTTGCAAAGATAAGTGGGTTGTTAAAAGCATGTATTCTGGAGCAGAGAGTGACTATGCAGAAGGGTTAAACAATAATGTCTTCCCATCCTCCAGGATGAGCACCACCTAGCAACCCCAACATCCCAACTCCATTCAGGTTTAGGTGAGGGCGGAGACTGGGCGTGAGAGACCTTATCCTCTCTGTTCCCTGATCTCTAGCTGAATGCAGGGCAACCAGAGACCTGGCTGGCACAAGGTACACCCAAAGTGGCTACAGAGTTTCTGTGTTGGATGCCATAACAAATGTCATGTCTGGATATAGTGCATCAGGAAAAAACCCCTCTCCCAGGGCTCTCCAAAAAGTACACATTCTCAAGGTTGTCTTTCTCTGTGTGGACTCCTCTTCAACCTCGGGAATAAATTCCCTAACACCTGTCAGATTTCAGCAGTCCTTCAAGGAACCTGACCCAGACAACCATAGGCAAATTGCCGCCTTTCTCTCACCAAGAACCTCCGGCCCCTCCCCCCACCCTATCCAGCTTTGGGGAAAGGGCTGCCCAAATAATGGCCAGCCCTACAGGAACAAACCCTGAAGATGACTCAGAAAATCCCTTTCCTGAGCCTGTAGCCCCTGGCATTGCCCGTCCCTCCGAGGCTCAGACCCACCTATAAAACCACCTCTGAGGTCAGCCTGCCCCCACCTGCTCCACCCAAAAGAAATGAATCTCCTGAAAATCAGGGTGGAAATACATGCCTCAATGGTCCACAGAGCATATGCATCACGCTATTTTTCCAAGCCCTTACCTTTGACCTGAGTATCGTACTCTGCTATGATCTCCTTATCCTTTTTGAATTTGGCTGGAGACGTCATGTTTTCCTTCTTTCTTCCAAATTCGAATTGTGAATTGATAGATCCACGGGAAAAATCCAACCACCGAAATCAATACCTCCAAGACCGCTTCTCCCCAGGGCAGAAGGGGCCCCCCGCGGTGGTCTCCAGCGCTCCGGGGAGCGCGGGGCTGCGGGCTGGGCAGGCGGCTACGGCGGGCACATGCAGACGGTGGGCGCTGGGGCCGGGCGCGGCAGCTGGTTCCTGTGCTAGAGCCCAAGCAGCAGGCTCAGCATTAGCCGGGAGAACTGCAGGGCCCGGAGGCTGGCCTGGGGTCTGACATCAACGACACAGGCTGGGAGTGCAAGTCCTTCCGCACAACATGGTGTGGAGGGTGCGGGGGTGTGGACGCGCCCAGCTGTGTCCTCGGGAGGGAGTGGGTGCCTATCTGGGTGCCGGGGGAGGGATGGGCGTGCTTCGCGGTTTTTGTTGCACAGGCTCGAAGATGCCGCAAATCAAATCCCAAACGGGAGCCGCAGCAGCACGGACTGGATCGGAAGTCGTTTGCTCCGGTTCACTTGCCTGTAAATGCAGGGAAAAGGGGAGGGGGCGATCAGCCCCGGCACAGATCCTAATCGCTGCAAGGGTGGGGTAGGGGACGATGTTCCCACCCCAGCCCCAGCCCATTCATCTCCGAGAAACGCCACCCGGCCGGAAGAGCTCCGCGCGGTTGACGTGGGGAAGCTCCCTCTGGATTTTGTTTTAAAGCTGAAAGACAACACTTCGGAGCAACCGCCCGAGCTGGCTTCGGGTGGGGACTGCGGCGGGAACGCGGGGCTCCGGGCGGGGACTGCGGCACCTCGCCGGGCCTCTCAAGCCCCGCCAGCGCTGGGCAGCAGCCAGCCGTAGGGTGCCCTCACTGCCCAGCCTCCGACTCGGCCCCTGACCCCCGGCGAGGCAACTCCCTGGACATCAAAGGGGATCAAAGCCGGGGAGGGACAAGCCACCCGGGCACAACTTTTCTTCCCCTCCTGCCCCTCCTCCCAGTTGTTTTGTTTTTGGTTACTAGCTTCTCTTGGCAGCAAAATGTTGAGGGTGGGAGGGGGAAGTGTGTGAGGGGGGGAGATCTGCAGGAAAAAGCCTGCTCGGCACGGGACACATCCAGGAAAACAATGTGGTCGGCAGAAGCAGGAAACGGGTTAGAAACGAGGGTCGGAGTCGGGAAAACCGGGAGGCGGGGGTGGTGGGGAGCGGGTGAGGAAGGCAACCGTCGCCTGCCCCAAGCCAAGGATGAGAGACTCTAAATGCTATCCCCAACATTTTTTGTCACCCAAACCCCAAGATCCCAGATACCGCACCCAATCCCGGGTGTGGGGGCGGGGTGGGGGTGGTCGTGGAGAGTCGCAGTCCCGACTCCTCGCACCAGGAGGTGCCCGAGGAGATCCCGCCCCTGCTCTAGCCCAGGAGGCGGGAGGAAAGCCGGCGGGAGCGCAGAGCCGCGCGCCTCGCTCCCCGGCGTGCCGCAGCTGCCATCCTCACTGCTTGGCCGCTCCTTTCCCTCTCTGTGCCGGGAGGAAGAGGCTCTCGCCGGTGTCTCCCACTGCCCGCTCCCGGAGGAAGGGCCGCACGGAGCGAGGAAAAAGGAGAAGGGACGGCGAGGTGGTTCGGGCGGGCAGGAAGCGGGGAGGGAAAAAGAAGGGGTCTTGAGGCTGCACGGGAACCGAGGGTAACTAGAGCTGCCGCACACGCTTGTAAGACGGGGAGAGGGCGAGGGGAGGATTACCTTCAAGGTGGAGGGAGAGTTAGAAAATTATCATGGGCCAGTGTGTTACATGGAATGCAGGGATGTTAGCAACTTTGGGGACCCACATTTTGGGTCTGGGAGTGCGAAGAGGAGCCGTTCCGGGCGGGCCGGGGGCTGGGACCCGGCACTAGCCCCGGAAGCAGTGCGGCACACCCATCCCGGGTCCAGGGCTGTAACCCAGCTGTCTGCCAGGGCTTGGAGACAGGTTTAAAGGGCAGCCCGTGGTTTCGGGTGATGCCAACGACGGCTGCCCCAAGTTGGACCAAGGTTGCCCCAGTGCAGAGGACTTGGGAAGGGGGCTGGGTACGGGTTGTGCGGCGGAGTACGAGCCAGGGCACAGCCCCAAGCGGTGCGGTGAAGGGCGGAGAGAGACGCAGTCCTGACAACTATTACGGGCTGTACCCGAAGTTTTGGAGAAGGTCTCGAGGGAGGCGGTCTGAGAGATTGCGGGGGAGGGGGTCACAGGGATTACAGGCATCACCGCTAAAGCAATGCAGCAAGCAGCATCCGCGCCCTCTCCTTTCCGCCCCAGCCCAGGTTTGTTCTGTCGGGGCTGCAGCCCCGCGGCCGGGAAGAAGAAAGGGGAGAGGGAGGGAGCCTTTACCTGGCTCTGACGCGACGGGTCCCAGGCCCCCGGGTCCGCTTTCCACTTAGAGTTCGCCTCCCCTCTCGTCCCCGCCACCCGCTCCTACGCAGATTGGTCCCCTAGTCCCTGCGGGAGCCTCGGCCAACTCCGCAGGACCCCGCCGGGAAGCGGAGCCCACCCCTTTGCCAATCACCGCCCGCTTGCTATCGACCGATGGGGCCTGTAGCCAATAGGAACAGCAGATCCTGAGAGTCCAGGAACGAGGAGGAGGGACTGGCTAAACTTCGAGCAGTGACTACCAGTACTGAGGCACAGTCACGGAGTAAGCTCCTCCCCCGGCGGCCAAACCCTAAAGTAGAATTAATGGGCGGGAATAAGTTGGCACTAACAACCAAACACAAATTCTTGAGGAAAGGTACGACCAATTGGACAGGGGTGAGGGGAGGGGCGTTGCGGAGAATTTTAGCCAATAGAGAGTGGAGACTTGTGTGGAGTGCAGATCGTCTTCCAATAAGAAGCGCGGGGGGTGTCTTGCCTCTTTCACTGGGAAGGCCCGCCTAAACCTCCCGGAACCCACCAATGAGATTGGTAGTGGGGCCACGCTAGGCCAACCAGAAAGTCGAAGTGACCTCGGCACCGTTACTGGGGCGGGGCGTGTGGCCTCCTCACCACTAAGATCTCATCAGGGGCTCCCGAGCCTTCCAATGTGGGACGTGGGCGAGCTCTAGCTCTCCCAATCGGTGTGCGGCGCTGGAAATTCAAACTGACAGACGGTTGGGAAAGCAGAGAGAGCGGAAGAGGGGGCAAAAAACGACGTGTTCGGTGACAGAGACCCCAACGCAGACTGAGCCCCCAAAAGCGACCTCCGTCCCGCCCCACCATCTCCACCGCACGTTCTGGAGCGGCCGCTCCGAGAGAGACCTGTGGGGAAAGCTGGGGGCACGAGGGAGAACTGAGGGGAGGGGGACGCGAGAGCCGGCACGCTGAGGGCTGAGGGCTGCGGGCAGAGGGCTGCTGGGAGAGAAGCGTAGCGGGGTCGGAATAACGAGCCGAGCGGAGGTGGGTCGCGGGAGAACTGAAGAGAAGCAGGGATCGTCCGGGTGGGAGGAGCTCAGGGGATTTCCGTATCCTGGGAAGAGGAGAAAGATTTCCAAAGAGGAGGCGTGGAGACTTAGGTAGGGAGACTTAGTCTGCGATCTGACAGAAAGGAATTCGACTTCTTGGAGGGAGGGGCTTAATAAAGGAGAAGCTTTAAAAGAGGTTGTACTGGACACGCTTAGGGAATTGCTAAAGGGGCGGGAGCTAGAGTAGAGGATCCTTTTAGATGGGAGGCAGGGAAAACGGTGGAGAAGTTCCCGAGGCTAGCTGAAGCTCGGCCCTCCCCATTTCAAACTCCACTCCTTCCCCGGAAAGTTAAAAGGGAAGCCAAGATTGCAGCTGCTCTACCTGTTCCTGCTCTCCCAGGGGAAAACAGAAAAGAACTCTTTTCCTTCCCAATTTCGGGGCTTAGAAAAGCGTGGGGCCCCACAATAGTATTTTTTGCCTAGGGGAATCAAATTAGGAAGGGTCTTGCTCCTGTTTCCATTTTCAAAATCCCACCCCTCATCCTTCCTTGGACGCCATGTCTACCAGCAGTTGTAGTTTCAAGGACCGGTACGTGTCCATTCTGTATTGCAAATTCTGTAAACAAGCGCTCAGCTCTAGGGGAATGAAGGCTGTTTTGTTGGCTGATACTGAAATAGAC
The DNA here is from genome assembly GCF_021234165.1 of Pteronotus mesoamericanus. NCBI lineage: Eukaryota > Metazoa > Chordata > Mammalia > Chiroptera > Mormoopidae > Pteronotus > Pteronotus mesoamericanus. The sequence continues at coordinate 5,036,031 of NW_026555326.1, forward strand.
CTTTTCTCGACAGACATCCCTCCTACCAAGTAAGTCATGCTAGTGGCGGGCAACGGTAGCCTTTAACTAAATGGGAAAATCTGATGGCTTGGACCTCTGGGAGTCAACAAGGAGATTATTATTTTGGTGTTCCAGCCACTCCCACCAGTCTGATGAACCCCTTGGAGTAGAACTAAGTGGGCAGACTGTCTGGACAAAGTCTGTGGTTAGGCCAGAGTGGTCGGTCCTGATGTAATGCTTCTAGTCACGTGACCACGTCCCTTCCGCTGGATCCCTGGCACTAAGCCCTGCCCGGCGATCCTACCTCCCTGGATCCAGGCCGTGATCTCGACACCGGGGAAGTTCAGGGAAGCTTTCCTGTACTGTGAGAGAGGTCAGGTTTTTCGTTTTCATCCATAGTTTCACACCAAAAAAGTCATAGTTTTCAACCATTATTTGCAATTGACATGCTGAATTAGATTGTTCATATAATTCAGTATTCTTTTCTCAAGAATTTCTCTTTTTCTGAATGAGAGATTAGATTTTTATGGGGTGGAAATAGAGACAGCCCTAAAATAATCCTTTTCTCCCATAAGGCCTATTTTGGATATCACGCAATCACTTGTGTAATTTAATGCTTTTAAATACTGTTTTCAGTCACTATCCAATTTCTGGTGTAGAGCTTTTAAGAACTTGCTTTCTACTTGGAAAAATAACCGTTTTATTTGACTCAGATATACCTTTTTCTAGCCCTAAAAGGTAATTTCTCTTTCCGTAGTCAACATAGCCCTTACATGATTTTCAAGATTTAGCTCTTTATTGAATCTTTATCATTAAAATCAAAGAGAAATTATCCAAAATACGAGTTAATAACTATTCTTTGAACACAAGCCAGAGGAGACAGGCTAATAGTCATAATACTTTAAAATGAATTTCATTATAATGATAGAAACTTAAAAAAAAAATTCAATATAGTGAAAGCTAAGAACCCTTCCTCCTTTGAAATCTTTCTGAATTGGTTCAAGCATAGTCATGACTAATGACAAAGCCACATATTGCAGAGATAAATAGATTAATATTAAGTATGTGTGTGTGTGTGATGCGATGCAAAAAAATGCACTAGACAATAAATATGGAACCTGCTATTGCAAAGTTCCTATGAGTAAAATATTAACCCATTCATCTTTACAATAGTTTTCATAAGTAATAAGACAGTCACAAGGAGGGCTGAGGTATGTTCATTGTTAGAGGTTAGACTAGAGTCTAGAATCAAGTCAGTTCTTTCCTATTGTCTTTGCTTTATTGTAGGGGTTATAATAATATGGATTAATGTGTATGAATTGATGAACACAAGCAGTTTGTCATATTATGGCAAGCTCACAAATATTAACTGACTTAAAAATATACTATAGTTCCCCTTCAGACTCTTTTCAGTCTTTGGGCCTATAGAATTCATACTAAATCACAATCAAAAAAATATTTGATAGCAAGGATATGGAAAAATTGGAATCCACATGCATTGTTTGTGGGAATATAAAATGGGCTGCTGCTATGGAAAAGCATGGCAGTGCCTCATAAAATTGAAAATAGAATTACCATATGATCCAGCATTCCTGGGTATATATCCAAAAGAATTCAGTGCAGGACCTAAGTAGAGATATTTGCACATCCATGTTCTTAGCAGGATTATTCACAATAACCAAGCAGTGGAAGCAACCCAAATGTCCATCAATAGATGAATGAATAAACAAAATGAGTTATATGCATACAATGAAATATTATTCAGCCTTAAAAAGGAAGGATATCCTGTCACATGCTACTATATGGTAGGACCTTGAGGACATTATGCTAAGTGAAAATAGGCCAGTCTCAAAAGACAAATATGACATGACTCTACTTATATGTGGTATCTAAAGCAGTCAAATTCATAGAAACAAAAAGTATGATGATTGTCAGGGGCTGGGGGAAGAAGGTAATGGGGAATTGTTATTTAATGGGTATAGAGTTTTCATTTTACAAGATGGAAAGGGTCAGGAGATTTGTACAACAATGTGAATATACTTAACAGTTCTGAACTATAGACTAAAAATGGTTAAGTTAGTAAATTTTATGTGATATGTATTTTACAATTTTAAAAACATACATTTGACTCTACACTTTCTCCTCTCCAGCACAGTGGACTTAATTGGAAGATGCTATTTCACTGAAATTTGCAAATGTAAACTGAAGGACATCGCATGTTTAAAATGGTATTTATGGCAATATTCTAGATAGCCCTGGGTTTGGGAGATGGATGTTGACACCAAAGCAGACACAAAGGTTCAGTGAGCTGCATTGAACTCTGGTTATAATCTGTGCAAAGAGCCATTGAAAAAACATTTTTTACTTAGAGCTATTTTTTTAAGGGTCTTGTGACACTTTAAATTTGTAAATAATTTTACAATTTTAAAAAATTCATTGACAAATATATTTTTTAATTTTTAGAAAACGGCAGTGTACTTTAGAGGGAAAAGACACTTGGATTTACAGTTACAAAAATCAAACTTGAGCCCTCGCTCTACCCTTATTCTGTATGTGATCTTGAATAAACTCCTTAAACCTCTAAACCTCTAAAACTGTTTCCTTATTTAATTTATATCTTAAGAAGATAAACTTGAAAATATAGGAACTATCTTCTTAAGATAGAAATTAAAATACCTTTGGTGTTTGCCTTATAGAGATGTAAAGATCAAATGAATTAGGAATGTTAAAAGGTTTGATAAACTAAATTGCAACACAGATCAAAGCTATCACTATTTTCTTTTGAGAGGTAATTTGAGTGTTACTAGTCCATTTTAGAAGTTGAGATTTTCTCATTTAAATGGAGTTTGCATTATAAATTGTAATCTTAACAATTTAAGTTAGCAACCTCTTCTTTTGTGCTAACGACTTTAATTTTATTCATTCATTGATTCAAACTGTATAAACAGGCCCTCCAACCAGGTGCTAGTCATTGTTATAGGGGCTGAAAACAACAGTAAACAAAACAAAGACACTGGTCTTTGGGCATTATATTTTAATAGGAACACAATCAGTCAATAAGATATTTAAATAAATGAGACATTGAATACGCCAAGAAATGCTCCAACGGAAATAATAATAATGATAGAGAATCACAGAGGTTGGGAGAGTAGGTAAAAGCAATTTTTGATTGCATAGTCAGGGAAGACTTCTCATGAGAGGGTAACAAGTATTGAATCCTAAAGGATGAGAAGGAGACAGAAAGAATGTTCTAGGCAGAGGGAACAAGTTCAGAGACCCCAAAGCAAGACGAAGCTTAACAAGTTCAAGGAATAAAAAGATTGATGGCAGTGTGGCGGAGACATTGTGAACAATCTGGGGAGAGTAGTATGAGCAGATTAGAGATGTAGTCAAAACACAGATAATCAATACAAGTCGCATATTGAATTTAAAATTCTCCAGTAACCACATTTTTAAAAGTAAAAAGAAACAGGTGAAATTAATTTTAACCATGTATTTTATTTAACTCAATATATCCAAAATACTGTCATTTCAACGTGTTATTAATGAAATATTTTACATTCTATTTTTTATTCTTTGTCTTTTGAGTCTGGTATATGTGTTATACTAAACAGCACATTTCATTTCAGGCTGGCCAAATTTCATGGGTTCAATAGCCGCATTTGGATAATGCAGCTCTAAACCTTGGTATGAAGTGGTGTACTATTTGTTTTCATTTTTGGCCAATGAGAAGCCACTGAAGGGGTTTAAGAAGGGAGCAAAATGATCTGCTATGTCCCTACTAGAATATTAGCTCCATGAGAACAAAAACCTTGTCCACCACTATATTCCTAGCACCTAGAATAGTACCTAACACAGAATCCAAGCTCAATAAACATTAGTTAAATGAATGAATGAATGAACGAATAAGGGTAGTAATTAAAGCCATAGAATTTACTCTTGCAATAAGTCTTACAAATAACTGTCAGTCCAAGAATAACTGTAAGATTAGAAGACATATCTTAGGTGGGCTGCTACCTTTTACATAGTATTTTTGTAGAGCCTCACAAAAATGACTGACTCCCACCTCTTACTGGGTGAGAAATAATAAGAATTTTTACAACTCAAGGTATAAGCAGTTCATGTTGTCATTTAAAAAAAGAAAAAAGTGCACCCTGTCTGGTGTGGCTCAGTGGATTGAATGCTGGCCTGCAAACCAAAGAGCTACTAGTTCGATTCCCAGTCAGGGCATGTGCCTGGGTTGCAGGCCAGGTCCCCAGGTGGGGGCATTCAAGAGGCAACCAAACATTGATGTTTCTCTCTCTCTCCTTCCCTTCCCCTCTAAATAAATAAACAAACAAACAAACAAACAAATAGATTTTTTAAGTGCTAACTAAAATATCCCCTGTATGTTCACTCTACTTAGTAGTAACCATGTAAGGAAACAAAATTCTGTGGAAGAGTAAAGTACTTATAATCAGAGGCATAATCCTGAAGACAGTAAAAACTTTTGCAACTTTCTCTAGAGGCTGTGGATTTGCTTTTTTTCTGAATTCCCTCAAAAACACTGAAGATAAAATTAGAGCAGCCAGCTTGTGTTTGGTTTACAGGGGCTCTTGCTATCTTCCTATTCTTCCATATGTTGAAACAGTTTTTAGGTGCTGGAATGGAACTAGGACATATAAGAGCCCAGCTTGCCACCATTCTGGGGATAGCAAAAACCTTTTACCCACAGATCTGAATTTATTTAAAATATTTCGTGTGAACAGCATATCAATTTGGGGTGCTTTACAGAACAAATTACAAACTTATGCCATCTAGAAGCTAGCTTCTGAAGCGAAAATGCATAAAATAATACTAGCAAAGAATTGGAGGATGTGTTTGTATTATTTCACTTACCTTAAAGACTATTTTCCCACTTGACAATAGAAATGTAATCATTATTAAAGTAACTCGTATCCCAAAGATCCCAGCAATGAAGGATGTTAGGAGGAAATAGGGTCTTTATATCATCTATTTACATTAACACATAAAAATGCTTACATGGCCAGGTATTATACAGCATCTAACAATATTTACTTTCTTTTTTAGTGGGAACATTGTAGGTTATCATGTGATTGTTCCATGTTGTTCCTGCCTGCTTTCTTGTAACAACGGACACTTCTGGATGTTTCACAGCCAGGCAGTTTATGGTATTAACAGACTAGACTCCACTGGTAAGAAACAATTGACTCAGACATTCCTCTAACATTTGTCTATCACTATCTGAGTGAAACTCCCAGTAGATCATTTTAGTATTACCTCTGAAACCTTCTTACCTTCATTGGCTCCACTAGAGTAAAACGTTAATCATTCACTTATGGATACTACTAACCAAAACGTTAAACATTAAACATTCACTTATGTTTATACAATGACCATTGGCCATTTGCCAAAATAGAAATTTCATTGCCATTTCTAGTTTGGTCATTGTATTCAAGAGCCTTAAACTTGGCTGGATTTCTTGGGCCTTTTTAAATGAATACTTTAATTGCTCTAAATTGCTGCCTTGATACATATTATGACTCCAGAGAACTATGGAAGATTTGAGATTTAATAGTCAAGTGTGTGTGTAAGAAAGGGAGGGTGGGGAGCTGGGAGGAGAAATGATAGGTAACTTCTGTAGTTGGTATATTGCTTTAAGATAAAAATGGACATTTTGACATCTGTATTAATAAATTATGATGGGATTTTAGTCAAAAGAAATATTTAATACCAATGTGTTATATTAATTATTTAGTAGGAAAATATACAGCCAATTCTTAAAAGATATTTAAATAATATATTTTGTATTGTCTAGAGTCATTCAGTTTTGTTACAGAACACATGTTCTCAATGTCTAATACCTATTTACACAACAGACCAACTTGACATTTAGTGAGACTTTTTTAGTGGGAATTAAAATTTATAGAACTTTGTTTTATGGAACAAGTTTAAAGATCTTGACAGTCCAAGTTGATACTAACACTCAGGTTTTTTAATGTTTTAGTCTTTTTCATAACTTAAAATATATTCCTTTTTTAAAAGTATGATTTGCCTTAAAGACTAAATAAAAACATATCACAAATTGTAAACTAGGTTGTCAGGATCTTTAAACCCTCCAATTATGGTTGGGTTTTTATAGACTCTGATTTTTTTTTTTTTTTTTAATCACCTGGCATTTAATTGTGGCTCTCAACCATTTGGGGGCTCTTAATTTAAGATTCTAGTATGTTAAGAAGGACATTTTTGAGCAAGGACTTACCTGAACTTCCCTAGGTGAGATACAAGCTCCTAATTTAGGTTTCTAGTTTTATATTTGTGTTGCTTATGGGACACATTAAAGGAAGTTTCTGCTTTGATATTTTTCCTGCTTCATGGAATTTAAAACACAGGGTGGATATTTTTTAATTTTGATTTACTTTTTAATATTGGTCAGTTTTTCAAAGATAAAAGCCTAGCATTCTCCCATTTGCATTGAATCTAATCCACTAGAAACAGATGTATCACAGGATTTCCTTCCTTAACAGAAAAAGGAAGGTGCTGCTTCTGTCAGATCCAATCTCTTAGTTTATTTTTTCTTCTTTGAACCAATTGTGCTGAGCTACTCATGTCTCTGCGTATTGACTCCAAGAATATCAAACTTCTCCGTTGTAACCCTAATATTGTGATTAAAAGCAGGATTTTCTGGACGCTTGGTATAAAACAGGGTTTCTCATGGCTGTTGGAACTGTCCTTGAAACACCTGAATCAGCAGCATCAAAGGAATACAAACACAAGCTTTAAAATTCTAGAGTGTTTAGACTGAAAGGGCCCCAAGAAGTCTATGTTCTAGGCTAGCCTATACATGTAGCCCTGATTTCCCGAAACTTTTCTGAGGAAACTTGGGAAACCTCAGTTCAGATTCACTGGGTTTGGCAAATGCCCTCAGACGCAAATTTATTTCAGCTCTCCATTGACTTTTATGGGTTCTAATTGTTCCTTACATTCAATGCATATTACCAGAAGCAAAACACCATTTATTCCTGGGAAAAAGGTGTTTTTTATTATAAACAGTTCAAACACACACACAAAATTACAGAAAATAATATGATAGGCTTCTATATGCATAAAATAGTTGCTAACTTCTTGCCTGATTAGATTCCAGTATCTCCACCAAGAGAGACAGTTGATAGTTTCCACTGTTTCAACAGTGCAAACAGTGCACATTCTTGTATGTGTCTCCTTGGGCACCTGCTCCAGATGGGCAGTTAGAGGAAAGGATGAGTGATGGGCCATATTTGCAATGTATTTAATTTTTTTAAATTCACACAGTGGAATACTTTACAGAAATGAAAGGGAATGAGCTAAATCTTGCACATGTGGACATAGGTAAATCTCAAAAATACATTTAATGAAAAAGCAAATTAGAAAATATACATATAATGGCACATAATAAAAATTTAAATATATAAAACAATAATATATATAGTCTGTGGTTGCATACATTTGTAGTAAAGTAGTAAAAACATCCATGGTGTACTGGTAAGTGATGGAAACTAAATTCAAACCAAATTTCCAAATCCTGGCTCATTTCCATTCCACTCTGTGGTCACGGTGTTGGCATGTGTGGAGTGAGTATCCAGACTTGCTGAATTCTCCTTGTGCCCACACTGCTAACTGGACAGCTTGAGATCTGCTTTCTTGTTGGACTTCATTGGCTCTTCTAAAGGTGAATTTTTTCAGATTAGTGCTTTCAAGTTATAATATAGTACATGCTCAGAATAAACCATCTCATTATCCTTTACCATATATGCAGTCTTATTCTATATATTAATACCAGTGCTAGATTCTTTTATATGAACTCTTGACTGTCCTTTCACAATGAGGGTTTAGATGGTTGCTAAATTTAGTATATTGACTGCTACCACCTGGTCTGAAGTTTACAATTTTACCTTCACAGCCTCTAGACTAAAATCCACATATATCAAGGATTATTCATATTAAAACTGGCTCCAGAACCTTGCTTTTTTTTTAATCAGAAAAAAGGCACCAGCTATTTCCATGTTTGTTGAAGAGATGAGACTTATTCAGGTCTTTTCCCTGAACCCTCCAAAGAGACACTTAATCTAAAAGGATCTTGTGTGATCTCCATTCTCAAAACTCATTAAAATAGATTGGAAAAAGTATCATTGGAAAGTTATTATTGCATAATGTAGCTGGCGGCAGGGTTTGAGTAAATGGACTCCTAAGTACCTTTTGCAAGATTCTAGAATTCAAGGTCTTACTTAAAAAGGATTTGTCCTACATAAATAATATTATATAATTTTATCTGTGGTACATTATTTCATAGCTTTTCTCTTTACTGCTAACACTATGTTTTAATAGAAGAATGTTAGCATAAAAGGTTTCATCTAACAGTAGTTGGCACCAAATAATTTTATGAATTTTTATTTTCAGGTGTTAACTTCCTACTTTGGGGCAACTTGCCAGAGATAGAAGAGAGTACAGATGAAGACGTGTTAGATATCTCAGCAGAGGAATGTATTAGATGAATAGAATTGTGATAGATAAAATATTGAAACATTTTACTATTTAAACTATACATTAATGGATCAACTTTAAAATTTTTAGTAAGGATTTTCTAGTGATTGCTTTTTTTGGAACACAAAAATTGGGCATTTGTTGATTTATTTATTTGCTGTCTTAATTACCTGAATTTAATTTGAGCCAATGTAGTTCTTTTCTTCTACTTATACTTCTTTTTCTTCTTCTTTCTATTCCTCTACCCAATAAAAATTTATTCTTAAGTTCAGAAAGGAGGTCTTTTTTCACATGCCACTTGGCTATGTCCCAATTGGGGAAAGTTTTTTTTTTACAGCTAGATGCCAGGTACCATTATTTTACATTCCTGAATAAGGCACATTAGTACCCACGCATAAGTTCATGTATATAACCATGCATATATATGTGACGCTCAACTTGGAATTAAAGCTTAACAGAAAATTTTTAAAAAAACAAGCTAATAGGTTTTCATAGGTACTAGTTATCAAATGTTATTTTGATGATGACTCCTTGAATACGGAACAATACTTTGTGAGTCAAGAAATATAATAAATTTTTAAATATATGGAGAAATCCTCTTGATTCTTCAATATGATTTTAAATAAATGAACTTATCAGAATATTACCAATATATACTGTTTACCAATATTATTTATTTACCTTTTAAAGTCATATGGATACTGTATTATAAAAGCCAGATAAACCAAACCTCTGTCTTTGTTATCCCATTCTCTAGGGACTTCTCTGTAAATAGCAAATTTTAGATGTGTAGTCTCAGTCCCAACCCTTAAATGGCGGGGAGGGGGACCCAGAAACTAAAAAAGTTTAAGCCATTGTACAATATAAAGAGAATTTGTTCTTTTTAAAGCTGTATTCAAACCACGCAGAAATAAGAAATTGGGGTAGTGTTGGATTCTGGTTTTATGTATAGCTAAAATCAGTGTATTGATTCAACTAATATTTCTGCTGTAGACATTTTGTCAGTAGTGATACTCAAACAGACTGAGTTGCAGTTTTGTAAATAAAGTTTTGTCCTGAAAATGACCAGCCTTCGTTTAATTTTTTTTATTGTACCCACTTTTTCTATGTAAAAATATAAACATATAGGATATAAGAGCTAACATTTAGTGAGTGCTTATCATGTGTGACGCACTGTTGTAAATGCTTTACATATTTAATTCATTTATTCCATTAGTGGTATGTACTATTATTATTCCTTCTTTACTGATAAGGCAGGTGAGGCACAGAGACCTGAAGTAGCTTGTCCAAATTCACATAACTCGCCAGATTCAAACTCAGACACACAAACTGACTCCAGAGCTTCTGTTCATCTTTATGCTGTTGCCTCAGAGCAACTTCAGATGTTTATCAGCTATGGTTTTATTTAGCCAGAATACATGCTGGATAACAACTACCATGTTATGTGCCCTAGGTGAGGGCCTCAGTGACTAATTTTAAGATTGAGCAAACTCACACTGGATCTTAGGGTAGAAGTTACCTGTGAACATTGACAGAACATTTGATGTAAATCAAGATAAAAGGTGCTCCAGGAAATGCTGTTACTAGTACCTGGGAAACTCTTTCAAAAGTCTTGCACATTGACCATCAGCACTGACAGAAGGTCACCAAAAGAACCAAAGGGGTGAGTAGAACAATTTGGTTTTTGATTTGGGATTTTTTTTTTCTTTAAGCTCTCTTAAAGAATTTCTGAAACAAGATGGCATAATGGATAAAATAAAAAAATATAAATTAATACTACATGATATACTGCTTCAGTTAACCTGTTCAATTAGCAAAGAAAAGCTTAATGCTAAAGTAGAGAATGTGGAAAATTTTAAATTCAACGGAGTTGAATCTGTTTCCTGTTCTGCTCATGCCTGCTTGACTGGGGGGCTTTTTGAAGAGCAAAAGCAAGACAGAGGTGCACTGATTGAAACAGGTCCCAAATGTGATTCCACTCCAGCTGGAGAATATTTCAAATTACCCAGCTACCTTTTGGCAAAATGGGTTATGAGAAGGGCAATTCTAAGCCTAAAATGGATTATTAATGTTTTATTTAGAGAAGCATATTCATGACACTGTTTTTTAATAAAACCAAGTTACATTCTCCCTGGTCCAAAGAAAAGAGCAAAATCACAAGTGTGAATTTGGCATACACTTTCTAATCCTAGCATAATTTCTAGGAGTAGAAAACTCATTTATGTTTTGGTTCACTTCTAGTATTTGATTCAATCCAACAAACCTGTATTATGCTCCTCTGGTGTACCAAGAATTGCACGAGGGCAGGCTCACACTTGCCTTCATTGTATATGCAGTAGGTTGGGGAGAGGATAGAATCTCTAATGCATTGGGTTAAGTGATTTAACAAAGGCATGCTTAAAGTTCAGTGATTCCACAGATGAAAGAACACTCATCCTGAGTAGTAGGAGAGAGTGGGAGTTGAGAAAACTACAGAGAAGAAATGATACTTGAGTCAGGCCTTGAAGCACACAGGGGTTTGCCAGCTGGGGTGAGAGTCCTAAAGAGAAAATAGTGTAAAGAAATGGACCAGAGTTTACAAGTATCTGGCTTATTTGGTAAATTATAAGTGGTCCCCTATACCTTCCAAGAGATGTAATGAGAAATTAGACTACTGGTCAGGATGGCAGTGTAGGCAGACATGGCTCACCTCTTCACACAACCACATCAAAATTACAACTAAAATATAGAAAAACCATCACTCAGAACCATCTGATCAAGTTGAATGGAAGTCTGACAACTGCGGAACTAAAGAAACCACATCCATCCAGACTGGTAGGAGGGGTGCAGACGTGGAACAGGCTGGTTCCACACCCACATGTGGGGATTAAAATTTGGGGAGGAATATCTCAGGAGTGAGGAGTACGAGCCCTATCCAAGTTCCCCCAGCCCAGGGTTCCAGTGCCAGGAAGATAAGTCCCTATAACTTCTGGCTACAAAAACCAGCAGACATTGAGTCAGTGGAAGAAACTGCTGGAGCCCCAAGCAGTTCCTCTTAAAGAACCCACACATGAAGCCACCTACTCAGACTCATTCCTTCTGAGCTCCAGCACTGACTGGGGTAGCAGCTTGAAAGTCACCAGTGGTATACAGGGAGAAACTGAAGTATTTGCCATCAAGGAGAATAGGGGCCATTGTCCCTTTTCTGAGCCCTCCTCCCACAGAGCTGGCAAGATCTGGTGCCATATCTGAGACTGCATAAACCTGGCTCACACTATCTGACCCACCTTGGAGATCCCCAGAGACTGCCCCACCCAGCTTATAGCCCACCCAAGCTGCTTTTCCATTTGAATGGCCAGTCTTGGCTCCAGCTGCACAACTTCCTAAATCCTCTCAATCAAGCAACAGCTGGCTTTACTGAGCCCCAGGCCCAGAGCTAGCAGCAGCCAGCCAAGATTCACAGCTTGGTTTTGCCTGGGAATCTCCAAGCCCAGGCACAAGTAGCAGACAACTCAGATTGCTTTATAGTTCAGGCAGGATCCCCCAGGCAAAACACAGAGGGGGCTGACCTTGGCCATCACTCTGGAAACCTCAGGGCCAGCACACCTGTAGACAGCTACAGATCACATAGGAGCACCACCACCCTGCCCCTGCACAGTTGATCCTCCATGGAGGGTAGAGGATTGTGGTCAGTGGTCACAACCAATCCTTGCAGCTGACTGGCCTGGGTAAATCCCTCCCATTGACCTGCCAACAGCAACCAAAGCTCAACTACAAGAGGGGGGTGTATTCAGCCCACATGAAGGGCACGCCTTGAGTACCCAGCTTGGGGGAAAGGGGAAACTATACCACTGGACTCTACAGGACACCTACTACATTAGGCCACTCTACCAAGACATGGAGTGAAAACAGCTCTACCTAATACATAGAAACAAACACAGGGAGGCTGCCAAAATGAGGAGGCAGAGAAACATGGCCCAAATGAAAGAACAGATCAAAACTCCAGAAAAAGAATGAAACAAAATGGAGATATACAATCTATCAGATGTAGAGTTCAAAACCCTGGTTATAAGGATGCTCAAGGAACTTAGTGAGGACCTCAACAGCATAAAGAAGATCTAGTCAGAAATGAAGGATACACTAATTTAAATAGAGAACAGTTTACAGGAAAACAACAGTAGAGTGGATGAAGCTGAGAATCAAATCAATGATTTGAAACATAAGGAAGCAAAAAACAACTAATCAGAACAAGAAATTCCAAGAAAAAGGAATAAAAAAAAATGAGGATAGTATAAGCAGCCTCAAGAGGACAAACATTCACATTACAGGGGTGCCAGAAGAAGAAAAGTACGAGCAAGAAACTGAGAAATTTGCTTGAAAAAATAGTGAAAGAAAACTTCCCTAATTTGGTGAAGGAAATAGACATACAAGTCCAGGAACCACAGAGAGTCCCAAACAAGACGGATGTAAAGAGGCCCACTTCAAAACACATCATAATTAAAATGCCCAAGTTTAAAGATAAAGAGAGAATCTTAAAAGCAATAAGGGAAAAGCAGTTAGTGACCTACAGCAGAGTTCCCAAAGATTGTCAACTAGTTTCTCAAAAGAAATTTTACGGGCTAAAACAGACTGGCAAGAAGTACTCAAAGTCATGAAAAGCAGAGACCTACAGCCAAGATTGCTCTACCCAACAAACAAAATTATCATTTAGAATCGAAAGGCATATAAAGAGCTTCCCAGACATGAAAAAAACTAAAGGAGTTCATCATCACCAAAACATCATTATATGAAATGTTAAGGGGACTTATTTAAGAAAAAGAAGAAGATCAAAATGAGGAACAGTAAAATGACAAGAAATACATATCTATCAACAATTGAATCTAAAAAACAAACTAAGCAAACAAGAAAATCAGAGACAAAATTATGGATATGGAGAGTGTTCTGATGGTTGCCAGATGGGAAGGTGGTGGGGGAGAATGGGTGAAGAGGAGAGGGGATTAGGAAATACAAATAGGTAATTACAGAATAGCCATGGGGATATGAAGTACAGTGTAGGAAATAGAGTAGCCAAAGAACTTATAAACACAACGGTGGGGAGATTGCCTGAGGAGGTGGATGGTGCTGGGTGGAGGAGGGCAAAGGAGAAAAATTCAGGACAATTGTAATAGCATAATCAATAAAATATAATTTAAGAAAGGAACATATTAGAAAAAAGCTATCAAGGAAGTTTGAGATCATGTTAAGAATATTCTATGCCATTGTAAATTTAGACCTGATCCAGTAGCAATGTAGAGTTATTATGGTTTTTAAGCAGAGTACTAGTAAAATGATCAGATTTAGTGTTATAACTTTGATGGTAAAGTGTAATGAAGTTTAGTTTCCTATCTTTGATGCACTTAACAACTTGATCATGAAAATTATATGTATTGCCTTGACCTTGAGAACATATATACATCTGTAAATTCCTTGAATTTCTTGTCTTTCATGAAACATCTGGTCTGCAGTGGGGCACTGCCTTTTCTTTTTTTCTTTTTTCTGCCTCTTTCTTACTGTCATTCCTGAAGTTCAAGGAAGGGACAGTGAGTCATCAGCTCCCTCACTGTGGCTTTTTTTTTTTGTCCTTTTTATTTTTTTTCCTCAAGTTAGTTTCTCAACTTCAAACTCACACTCTGTTGAGGCATCTTGGGTGAGGCCTAATCGTAAAGCTATAATGTTTTGAATAATCCCTGGCTCTGAAAACCAGGTTTTTAAATGCTGCTAATCTGGAGATAGTAACCCACAAAGAACTGCACTTTTGACCTCTGAGTCACAAGTGGCTGATAAAGAATAATCTGTACATCTTTTCTTGATAAAGAGGAAGTGACCATAATACATAAATCATATATAAAACATCTAACTAATTAGAACATAAATGAGGAGTGGGGAAAGGTAGGAGTGTATGGATTAAGTAGTCTTGCTTCAGTGATGCATTACTCGATGAAGGCTTTCTCTATTTTAATGTTCATGCTTATAAAAAGAAATGGTTTCCTTTTCTGCCTTTTTTTAAACTTTAAAAGCAGCCTAAACCATAGTCTCTTTCTTGCCTGGTATTGAGTGTATGCCAAATCTACCCTAAACTGCACAGATGGAAAAAATTAGTCTATGTCTGTGGTACCTCTGGGGTTGAATATTTTTAGTACTTAAATCTTAAGCTAAAGATTCTTTCTTCCAAGACTCTCATAGAATCATTTTATTGTCATACAATGGATAAAGTTACTGAGATAAAAATTAATATCATGTATTTGTATATCTCTTTATAGTTTATTATGAGCTTTCACATACACCTTAATGTAGTCCTCAGAATAACCTTGGAAGTTATTCCCATTTTACAAATTAAGAAAGAAAACCTTTGTCTTTATACTGAGAGAGTTAGAAAAATTTAAAACTGAATGTGGGCCTTCTCATCTTAGTTTGGGGTTCTTTCCTCCCTCCCTAACCTACCCTAAACCCAAAGTCTGTTTTTGTCTCACTAGATATACAATTTAGGACTAATTCTCTTTCACTTTCAACCTCAAAGACTAACCACTCTCATTAATTAAACCATTCAACATATCTTTATTGAATGCCTACTGTAGGAAAAGTAAAAGTTGAGGATACAGAACTAAATAAGAAAAAAGTCTCTACTCTCATGCAGATGGAGGAAACATTCTGTTGAGGAGATGGAAGAAAGTGAGCTAGCATTCATTCATTGAGGGTTTACTGTATGCCAGCACTGTTCTATGAGCTTTACATGTACCAACTCTAAGGGGTAAATCCTATTATTATAAAAAATATGCCCAGTGGTCATATGGCTAGTTAATGACACCACTCTGAGATTTGGAGAGGCCAGAAGGAATTAGCTTAATGACTATGTTTTCTTTTTATTTTCCAATGTAGTTGTCTTCCATCCAAATAAAGTTAAGTTTTCCATTAACAGGCTTCCTGTATACATGTTTCCCCATTAGACCTTGTTGATTTTTGTTTTAAGATGGTGGTCCCAGCATCTCTATTTTCAATAAGGGAGGAGTGGTATGCTTATAAATGATAAGAATGCTAGTCTTGTACACTATGGAGAAAGAACAAAAACTACGCAAAACTCTTAATTTCCACCTTTGCTGCACTTCTTTCTGTAAATGAAACCTTTTTTTTACCAGTCCAGATTTTTATCTTACAAGCAAGAAAAGTTCACTAAAGAGTAAATACCTGTTCTTTAATCTTTTCTTATGTCTCAAATATTTCGTAATAAAAAAATGCATTAAATGACCACCTTTGCAAATTGCTATAGTCTCAGCCTTCCTTATAAGCTTTTATTTAAAATGAATTTATATGGAATTTCAGAAGCATCCTTGCCTCAAATGAGCACCAGTAAGTCTTTATAACAAGATTATGTGTTGATTATGAAGGAAGCAAAAACAGGTATCAAATCCATATTCAAATTTTGCCTTTTGAGACTTACAGAAGAGTAGCTGATATATATCTAAAGATTAATTGGATCTGCCAAATATGGGCACCATTGAAGCTTACCCATCAGAATGCATCTCTACACTTCCATTCACACAGCCCACTTCCTTGGAAAGGGGCCCGTGGTAAGAGTTGGCATATGGGAATGATTCACTTGGGGAAAACTGTACCCAGAATATTGAAACAGTTTGCTTTCTGTCTCTTTATCCTTACCATAATTTTTCTACCCAAAGGAACCACCTGCTATTATAGATGTGACACCTGAAAAGCTTTCTGTATATTGCAGGAGATTGCTCATGCGTGGGTAGGTTTTCAGGCTGTTCGGTGGTATTTTAAAAATGTTCTGGGAGGGGAGAAATATTCTCAGAGACTGGAACATTGCCTTGTCTTATCAAATTGCTCTGTAGCCTTGTTCGCAAACACCTTAAAACACTGAGCTACAGATGGAATTCAGTAGAAGACATACTGAGCTAATTTCCTTTGCATGATGTTACCTAGAGAGATCAAGCTGTCAGTATCCTGGAGAATAAGCCTTCAGAGAGAGATGGTGGCCAAAGCCATGGGAAGCAGGAAAGATCAAGGAGCTTGCCCTTTAAGAGCTACCCATCCTCCCAAATTTATCTTTTAAATGAAAATTTATTACAAAAGAAAAAAAGACCCAAAGTGTTTGACTCAAGATGGTCGTACGATGATAGTAAAGACGATAAGTACAAGGCTGAAAAATATCTTGAATTTGAAATCTTTAAATAAAGGAGAATGGCAGAAACCCAGGGTTTTAGGCATACAGAGTATCATAGACTGGGCTAACTAGAGATGATCATCTCTAAATTATGACTTTCTTTTAACAAACTTTAGTTCAGTCATTTAACAAACATTTAATGAGCATCTCGTGAGCAGGCATGATTTTAGATGCTATAACAGCAAAAAAGAAACATTTTATTTATTTAAATTTGACATATAACATTGTATTAATTTAAGGTATACAATGTTTAATACATCTACATACTGTAATGTGATTGCCACTGTAGTGCTATTTATCACATTCTATAATTATAGTATAATATTGTTGTCTATATTCATTATACTGTATGTTAGATTTTTAGGGCTCATGAAAACTTTTTTTAAAGATTTTTAAATTTATTTTTAGAGAGGGGGAGAGAGGGAGAAAGAAAGAGAAACATCAATGTGTGGTTGCCTCTCGAGTTCCCCCTACTGGGGACATGACCCGCGCCTCCAACCCAGACACATGCCCTGACGGGGAATCAAACCAGCGACCCTTTGGTTCACAGGCTGGCACTCAGTCCCCTGAGACACCCCAGCCAGAGCTCATTAAAACATTTTTTAAAATCATTTTTTCTGTGCCTTTCAGCAATGCATAGACTAAAAAGCTAAAGATTAGATTTCTCAGGCTCTCTTGAAGCTAGAGGTTCAGATATAATTTGTTTGTTGCAAATCTTGAAATCAGAACCAACTTCAGTGGGGAGGAAGGTGGTAACAGTACATTAATTACACATTTTGCTAATGTAAAATGACCCTCTGCATCTTGTAGTGACTTCCTGGTGGCCGTATCATGGCTAAGGTGGTATGTTTTTAGACCTAGAACGTGGACAATGGCTTCCTGATCCTTAGCTTCCAGATTACGGCAGAAGCAGCCGTCCCTCTGGCCAGCCAGTTCTGCAGTGTTATCCTGGGAGTCCCTGCTGGCGGCCCAGCCTAGAGCCTACCCCTACAAGCCTCCAAAAGTTTTGCAAGCCCTAAGTTCATTAACATTTCAGTTATCTGTTGCTGTGTAATGAACATCCCTCCAAACTTAGGCTGGCTGAGCACGTCTGCTGCTCTCGCCTGGGCTCACATGTGTAGTGGCATTTAGTCGTCAGCTAAGCTAGACTTGAAGGCCCTCTCACATGTCTGGGACCCTGGGTGGGGTGCCTAAAACTCTGAGCCTTCTCTCACCATGGGGTCTCTCATCACTCACTAATCTAGCCTGAGCGGCTTTGTATGAAGGGTGCCTTTCAAGGGGGTGAAAATGGAAGCTGCAAAAGCCTCCTATGGCTAGGTCAGGGGGTCACTCAGCATCACTGCCTCATTCTATTTGTCAAAGTTAAGCAGCAGACTGACCCAGATTCAAAGGAAAAAAAAGACTCCATTTCTTTTTGAGAGTTGTGGCAAAGTCACATTGCAAAATGGTGCAATGGGTAGGAAGGATTGTTGTAGCATCAATCTACCACACCTGCATTCAGTCCTTTTCTGTTTCATGTTGCTAGAATGGCTTCTGTTACCTTCAAATGAACTCTGACTGGCACAGAAAGTAAGGGAGAAACCAAACAGAAGGCTGCTGAAGGAGCCCCGGGAACAGAGGAACATGCGGGGCATATTTAGAAAGAGTTCTAATGGACTGCATGTGAGCGCGAGAGAAAGTGAGGAAGATGTCAAGGATAGAATCAAGAATGACTCCGAGGTTTTGGGGTGAGTTTTTCTGCCATTTACTGAGATGAGAAAGAACAAGTTCAGGGAGAAAATTAAAGAGTTAATTTGTGAATATGCCTTTTAGACATCAATCAGGCAGTTAGAAATAGAATTGGAATTTGGCAGAAAGGTGTGAGCTGCAGATATAAATTTGAATGTTATTTGCATATAAAAACACTTAAACCTCTTTAGACTGGATACAATTAAGGGAGTAAGTGTAGAGAGAGAAGAAATTGAGCCTTGGAGCACAGCGATGTTGAGATGGAGGGAAGGTGAAGAGAATCCATTTTAGTGGATATAGCAGTTCCTGGAGATTCCAAGGTCCTAGTCCCGTCACTTCTGGTTTAGAGCACACACAGAGGCCTAGCAATCAGCATTGTTGACAAGCTCTCTAGATCATTCTGAAGCGAGTAATTTAGGAGGATCCTTTCAAAAACACTGAAATAGACCATCATTGTCTAAGTAAACATTTTATGGCTCCTTGAGTTCAAGGATACTTTCTTTTCTCCTCACTTCCTCTCATTGGTCACGTATTAAAGACTTGTAAGATGCTCAGAGGGAGAATTGAGCATTCTCTGTTTTCTAATTGCCTTTCACAAGGTGGGTGAAAGCAAACTATGAACTCTTGCCAGGAAAAGGAGGGAGGGTATAAGCCTAGGAATAGAGTCTACCTTCCAAGAGAAGTATATTCTTCTACGAGTACCCAGTTTGGTACCCAATGGTAACACTTTTTTGAAGCAAAACCAAGAGCAGAGGCAATACTTCTTTGTCCCTAAATTATAAGTTGCATATGCTCCTTCCATATCTCAAGGAATAAGAAAGCAGTCATGTTCTTCCCAGTGTTTCATGGAAGGTTTAGAGAAGAGTAAATGAAAAGCAAATGCCTGGCAGCCCGCTATAGCTTTTAACCTCTTATTGATCAAAATTAATGCTGATTAGGCCCCTCTAAATGGAAAACACCCAGAAGTATTTGTACAATTTTTGATACAGACTGAATTCTTATGGATAGTGAACCTGTATTTCTCAAATATAAATATGTTAATATTTTCTACTTGGATCTAGTCTGGGACTGTGAATCAAATGTTGTCGGTGGTAAAATCGCACAGACATATTCTCCCTTTGCAGCTCAGCGGTTGCAAGGGGGCCTGAAGCTGCAGGAGCCATGTGCTGTGATAATTACTGCATTGATTAAATGCCAATTACTCCTGGACACTTTTCAAAGACCTCTGGGGCAGAGCTGAAACTGAGCTTTCTGTCTGACATTAGATCACATCTCCATAATCGTAAGCGATAGCCGGTTTGGGGTCTCTAGTAATTGCTTGTGTTGTGTACTTTAATCAATAGCATGTTTACTATTAGAACATCTCCACACTCACTATGAATACTCAGGCTCTGATCTCCCAGCCCCCACCCTGTTCACATGAACCTGAGCTTCTGACCCATAGATGATTAAGTCACCCTGGTGAATCATCCTCAGTGGGATAGGGGCAGCCCTCCAGCCAGAGCCAGACCTTCACCGCAACCAAGTGCCCGTCTAGAGGGATGATGGATCCTGTAGGCCTAGCCAGAGGTCAAGTTACCTGTCTCACTGGTCCACTGGGTATCAATCTTCCGACTGGCATCCAGACAACAATTAATTCTCTGTTTAGCATATCCTTCCATTAGCAAATGCTTAGAAGGAGTCTATGCTTGCATATTGTCCCCCAGGAAGTGCTTTCCAACAAAGTTTTGGATATAATCACCATCATAGGTTGATTTTGCCACCATATTTGCAATAGCTGGCCGACTATGATGGGACATGTATGCTGAATTTTGAGCTAAATGGGTGACTAAGTCACCAACTTGCTGTGTGACCTTAGGCGTTTTATTTC
Source organism: Pteronotus mesoamericanus (assembly GCF_021234165.1). Taxonomy (NCBI): domain Eukaryota; kingdom Metazoa; phylum Chordata; class Mammalia; order Chiroptera; family Mormoopidae; genus Pteronotus; species Pteronotus mesoamericanus. The sequence goes on from NW_026555326.1 coordinate 5,056,346, forward strand.
AAAACCAGGAAGTTGAGCAATATATTTTCTGAGATCCCTTTCAACTCTCGCATTTTATGGATCAATTTCTTTTTTTCTTTTCTTTTTTTTCCGGAGAGCTTCTTATTCATTTTCCAAAGGCCAATGTACCAGGTTTCTGGGGCTGCTGTGACAAAATACCTGGGAGGCTTAAACAACAGAAGTTTCTTGTCTCACTGTTCTGGAGGCTAGAAGTCCAAAATCAAGAGGGTGGGAGTGTTGGTTCCTTCTGAGGGCTGTGAGGGGGGATCTGCTCCAGGCTTCTCTGCCTGGCTTGTGGCTGGCCATCTTCATCTTCAGGCGGTGTTCTTCTTTTATGCGTGTTTGTCTCTTTGTCCAAATTTCCCTTTTTTTTATAAGGACACTAATCATTTAGATTAGGGCCCACCCTAATGACCTCACTTTAACTTGGTTACCTGTGTGAAGACACTGTCTCCAAATAAGGTTACATTCTGAAGTACCAGGGGTTAGGACATGAGCTCATGAAAATTTCAGGGACATAATTCAACCCATAACAGCAATTACATATCAACTATAGGTGGGGGGATAATGAATAATGATTTGATTGATTTAAGGCCATTGACTGACAGGAGCACTGTAGGCTATCCAATAAATATAGAATGTTGAATTCATTTTGTATACACTAATGGCTTAAACATAAACCAGTACTAATCTTTATCTTCACATATGGATTTTGTGTAAGGGTCAGTTCTGAATCCCTTTGTACCTGAGATCCTTAGCTTTACCATACTTTATAATATCATTTCATCTGCTTTCATAATTCAATGTGAAACTTCTTGAAAAATTCCTATGACTCTTTAACCAGCTATTGCTCAAAGGAGCTCCATGGGGGATAAAAAGCAGATAGGCTATTATTTAACTAAAGGCACCTGTTGAGGTTTGAGTGCGTTTGACCACCAGAGCTCAAAGTATATTAATACAATATACTTTTTTTGGCCAATATGGATCTCTAGATCATATAATACTATTCATATATTAAGAAGAGAGAAAAGAATTCTGCTGACTCACAACTACACATTTGGCTTACATGGAAGAGCTCACTTAATATGAACAAGGACAGATTGGGGTGGAACAGCGTATTATCTATAAAGAAACTGACAAAAGTCCATATTTGTCAGCAAGAGTACACCCTTCTCATGACTGATCTCCTTTCAGAGCCTCTCTAGCCTAGAAGTCCACTAGGTGGAGCAAAGTACCAGGAATTAGCTGACCAGGCACACCCACAAACAAATATGACCACTACTATAGCTATTCTTTTTCCTCTGCAAAACTTAGACAAAGGCTGGGGGTAACTGGGTTTTCAGAAACTGCGTAAGATCAAATGTTCCCTGCTTATTAAGAGGGATAGTAGCCTGAAGACTAAAGAAACTCAGATTTGCTGAGCTGGACACGATTACTGAACATACTGGAGGCACACCCATCTTGGACTCTTTCCCAGCTTGGCTCTCGTTACCCATTTCCTTTCTGCTCTCATTGGTGGTGGATGGAATTTGGGGCAGACCTCTTACCCAGGCTCCTCTAGTCAAAAGATTCTGTGCATAGATCATATATCTCCCTTTTCCTGCCTGTTATAACCACCCCAAAGTTCTGATATCAACCTGGTTTCTATTTAAGTACATTCTCTTTGATGCCAGGCCCTTGGATTCTAACATTTCCTTCCTTGGATTCCAATCTTGTCTTTTCTGCACTTACGGGTTGGTGAGCTGAACAGGGGCTGGTAACGTGACTGATTTTATTTGAGGACTTTTAAGGTATAAAGGGAAACTATCCTCATTTCCCCATCAAGTTTTTGACCTGTTTGCAAAATATACTCTGTGTGCCTTTTGCATTCAAACTGCAGGTGTTAACTGTCCCATGTCTCAGTCCAAATCTGCTGCTAATGGAAAACATCCTTTTATTTATTGATTACAACCATCATTCCAGAAACACACAAGTCAAACCCTTGCACAGGGAAGTGGTGAAAGAAGTGAATTCCAAACCCAAAAGTATTTTGTTTTCTGTGGCTTTGACTCTGTGGCAGGATAATTTATTGAGATGTAAATTTCTTAGCCTTCTTCCCATATTTTCTATTCTCCTTTGACTTAAGCAAGTTAAATAGGCTCTTAGTAATTTCTGACCTTAGAGACTTTTTGCGGAATGATCTGGCTATCTCTAGATAAAACCTGAGCTCATTGAAGAGAATATTTTGATGCCTTTGAAGACAGAGAGAAGAGGAAAGGAGAAAATTTTCCTAGAATATAATGAAGTTTGCAGGCTCGGGGTCAGAATAGGTAGGATTGCATGCTGGAGAGTGTTGAACTGGGTCAGTGGGCATCTCTGTGGTAACCAGTGTGAGCTGACAACTGGCAGGGTCTCTGCCAGGCTTTGGTCCCAGGTAAGACCCCAGGATGTTGTATGACATTTAAAGGAGAGAGCCCCAGTGGTGACTGAGATTACATTTCCTGTCAATCAAGCAGGGTGAGGTCTCAGAATCTGTTTTAATTCAGAGGGAAAAAAAAAAAGGAAGATATTTCTCGCACATCTAAGTTGGTTATCTAAGTTTTATATTGGCTACACTACAATTAAGAGTTCCTTTTGGAGGCCTAAGACTATAGAGAAGCAGTGTAGTAAGTTGGAACCACACTGCCTGAGTTCAAACCTCAGCTCTGTCGCCAACTAGGTGGGAATCCTCGGTCAAGTTGTCTGTCTGTCTTTATCACAGCTTCCCCCATCTATGAAATGGAGGTAATAGCAGTAACCACCTTGTAAGTTTACAGTTGAATCAAATCACATAAAACATGCAAAGTGTTTAGTAAACCAGTGCCCGACACACAGCAAAATTCAATGCATGTAAGCTGTTATTTCTACATATTTTTGCATCACTTTGTAGGTATTAAATTTTTTATTAAATTTCAAAATATATAACAAAACACAAATGATACAAAAGCCAAAGGTTAAAAAAACATGCAGTAAAAAATAAGGGTATAATTGAAAAACTGTTTTCTAATTTCCCTCCCCAGAGACAACCTGTGCCACTAATCTCTATACATAAAACAAATGGAGTTACATATGTTTCTGTACCTTTTCCTCCTTAGCAACACATCACGGAGGTTGTCCTTTAACAGTATCCCATTATATGAATATACTCTAGCTTACTAACTTATTTAACCATTCTTCCTCATGGACATTTACACCTCTTTTTTTTCTTTCACAAATAATTCTGCAATAAATATTTTTATACCTACCTCTTCGAGCACATGTCTGGAATATCTGTGAGGTGAATTCCTAGAAGTGGAATTACTGAATTCAAAAATTTGTGCATTATAAAATTTGACAGAGACTGTCAAATTTTTCTCCATACAACAAATTATACTCCCACCACCTTTATGTGAAAATGCCAACAAAGGAGGTTATTCAATTTTTTTAAATTTTTGCCCATCTGCTAAGTCTCTACATGTAATTTTCATTTGCTCTTATGTTAAGAATGAGATTGAGCATTTTTATATTTTTAAAAAATCTCATTTCCAATTCCTTTTTGAGAAACAATCTATTATAAAATGGACTGTTCAGACACCAAACTAATACTCTGTCCGTCAGATTTATGAAGATCCTTCTAGCCTCATCACCGGGAAGAAATGTCTCCACCATCACAAGCCACTCGACAGCTCCATTATACAATATGCTCTGATACCCTGAATTCTTTGTACTTATCCCTCAATCCCACTGTCCCAGAGCTAACAGAAGAAGACTCTTGTTTCCTACAGTGTATTGGATAGTGGAAGGCACCCACAGGCCAAAGAACGGAAGTGATAGGTTGCTTCCCTAAACACATTCCTAGAAGCCGTCACTGGCCCGGAGGATTTGGAGACTCCAAGAGCAAAAAAAACTTGCTTGAGTAAATCTTTCGCATCCCAGACACCCCACTGAAAGCAGAAAGATCAAATTTTACAAAGTGTCTGAATAATTTAAAAATGATTCCCTTGTGCTGTTACAATCTACAGATTTGGCTATTTTGGAGGGCTTTTTGCTGGGGGTTGTTTTTTTTTTTTTGGTTTTGTTTTGGGGTTTTTTTGTTTTGTTTTGTTTTGTGAAAGTAACAGGTGAAATGAGAATGAATCAATGAGATGTCAACCATTTACCAGAAAAATCTCAAGGAAAACATAAACTCTGTTCTCTCAGCTGTTGTCTGGGAAGGAAAAGACTCCGGGAGAATTGCACAGTCAGAGCTCACAATTAGCCAAGGAAGAGGGGAAAAGAATGATCTGAAGGAGCTGTTCTGTCTGACACGCACAAACTATTTCTTTTCCAGGAAGGAAACATTGCTAACTAGGAAGCCAAATCCAAATACAGGGATTTAATTAATCTTCCATTTTAAAAGGACAATCCAGATAATCAGTGTCTACCCTAAGGATACCCTCTCTGTACCATAAGCATTAGCTCATTTGTCTGTGTAATGTACCTAAAGTCAAGTTGTAATTTCAGCCAAAGATGGGCAGAAACAAATATTTCAGGATCATCTAGTTCATCATTCTAAAGAGGCAGGAGTCTAAGAAGAGGGTCATCAAGTGGCCTCTCCGAGGCCACACAGTGGGGAGCAGCTAGCATTGCTAAAATGGGAAAGCTGGCTCCTCCCTGTAGTTCAGCATAGGGCTCTTTCCATCAGTAAAACCCCCAGGTACCCATGCAAGACTCGTATTTCAAGTATATATTTACATGCAAATCTTTATTAGTCTGCTCAGGATGTTATAAGAGAATCGAAAGATTGGGTGGCTTAAATAATAGACATTTATTTCTCACAGTCTGGAGGCTGGAAGTCCAAGATCAAGATATTTGCAGGACTGATTTCTCCTGAGGCCTCTCTTTCGGGCTTGTAGAGAGCCACCTTCTTTCTGTGTTCTCACAGGGCAGAGGGAGTGCTCTGGTACCTCTTCCTCTTCTGACCCCACCCTCATGACCTCATCTAACCTTAATTATTTCCCCAAGAGACTCCAAATATCATTGAATTGGGGGTTAGGGCTTTCACATGTGAATTGGGGGAGGGGACATAATTCAGTCCATAGCAATATATAAATATATATTATATATAATATATGTAAGAATAAATATTATATAAAAATATATATTACATATAAGTTTATATAAATATATATATTTGTCATTTTTGCTTCTTCCCATTGGAAAGTAAGCTTCATGAGACTTAATGGAGCTGGGATGTAATCTGTTTTGCTGAATTCAGCATTTCCAGCATCTAAAACAGTGACACATATTACAACAATATTCAATAAACATCTGTTGCATGAATTGATTTGTTGATAGCGTACGATGTGCTAAGCACTGTTCTAACACTTTACATTAATTCATAGAATCCTTACAATAGTTTTGTAAGATAGATACTGTTATTTCCTTAGTGGATACGTGAGGAAACTAAGACACAGAAAAGTTAAGTAGCAGCACTAGTTTCACAGGAGGTGAGACCAAGTTTTGAAAGAAGACACCTGGCTTCTAAACCCATTTTGTCACCCATTACACTGTGAACAGAGTATAATTTTCCTCCCAAAGCTACTAGGATGCTTATAGAGCTAAAACTCTGCATGAATTTAAAATACAGTGTCGATGACATGTTGATTTCCCCCCCTGTTATTCCATAGTTCCTAGAAATGCTTCTAATTATAACATCTCAAATCCTTGAGTACAAAAACTGTTGTTCTAGTGGGGGCGGGGTTTCCACTGCATTGCGTTACCCAGGGTTACGTTGTAGGCACGTACGCTGGCTCTGGTCTTGTACTTTAGGTAGCCAGGGGGAGGGGTTCCCCCCTCCTCAGATTCTTCCCAACAAATTTATTGTTATTGACCTAAATTTTCAATTCTCAGGGCCTTCTCACTGCTGTAAAAGTGATAATAAAATTGTTGATTGAACGTGGATTCATGGGTGGAGGTGGAGGGCAGCAGGGAACACCTTGAGAGTCGCACTAATAATAAAGCATGACAGAGCTGGAGACGAAATGTCGTTTGGCTGGCAAGGATGAGAATTCTAGGAAAAGAGCCATGTTTATTATGGGTTAGGCATTTTCACATTTTATATTGAATTCTTATTCAATATTGAGATATGGATATGGAAAAAAAAAACCAAGGCCTCATAGTTAAGGAGTATCTGGAATTTGAAACCAGGTCCACGTGGCTGCAGATTTTGCTCTTTCTACTGGGTTATGCTGTCTTCTTTCCAGGAAGGGCAGCATCTCTGCATGAGTGTGATGACAACCCACATCCTCTAGTCACTCTTTAAGGTGTGCGTGCATTGGTACTTCTTAGGGATAGAGAGTGTGTGGCTGAAGCAGGAAGCACATTGTGCCTTTATCATATCACAATCTGAACAAAAAGTAAAATTTACCGATGTACCTGAGTCATATTTCTAACCAACCTCCTATTCTTCTCTGTGGCAGCTGGAGCTTCTCTCTCTCTCTCTCTCCTTGAATAGTTACTTAAGGTTTATTTTCACTTGAAATATATTAGTGATAAAAGCCTACTAGTATACTCCCTTTTACATCTCTTTTTAAAACAGCTTTATTGCTCAGGCCGGTGTGGCTCAGTGGATTGCGTGCCAGCCTGCTAATCAAAGGTTTGCTGGTTTGATTCCCAGACTAGGGTATATGTCTGGGTTGTGGGCCAGGTCCCCAATAGGGGCCGTGCAAGAGGCAACCACACAATGATGTTTCTCTCCCTCTCTCCCTCCCATCCCCTCTCTAAAAATAAATAAATGAACTTTTTTCCCTAAAAATAGCTTTATTGACATTATTTACATCCCATAAAGTTTACCCACTTGAAGTATACAGTTCAATAATTTTTAGTATCTTTACTGAGTTAGGCAACCATGGCCAAATCTAAATTTAGAATATTTTCATCACCCCCCCAAAAGAAACCTTGAACTCATTATAGTCACTCTCCAATCGCTGCTCTAGATGACCACCAATCTATTTTCTGTCCCTAGATTTGCCTACTCTGGACTGCCTGTAAATGGCATCGTGCATTATGTGGTCTTTTGGGACTGTCTTCTTTCATGTAGCATGATGTTTTTGAGGTTCATCCATGTGGTAGTGTATATCAGTACTACATTTCTTTTAATTGCCTGCAAAATCTCCTTTTACAAACTATTTCTTTATGCAGAAATTTGTCCTGAGTTTGGGCTGACTCTCCAGTGCGTCCAACCCTGACCAGAGCTTGTTTCCTGATCAACCATCTTCAGCGTATGACAAGGGCACCATTAGGACAGGAACCTTGTCAAATAACTATTCAAGGAGTGACAGACCCCGGTTCCTTTCCTGGCCGCTGTCTATAGAAAGCCCAGAATTCGTTGGAAAGACAGGGTACGGCTCTGTGGACGGCAGACAGGGAATGACACCTGGCTCTGTGGTGGCCGAGGCTGACGGCACTAGCTCCTCACTCATTTTATTTTTGTTCTTGTGCTGAGTTTAGATTTTTAGGTTAGGTTTTTACTTAAAGCTCCTTCTCATCTGAGAACCATTTGAAGCTCCAGAAGCCTCTGCTACCAGAAAGCTTGATTCTGCTGCCACCTGCTGTCCTTATGCCAGAAATGACATTGGAACAGATGAGGCCTTGCTCAGGTTTGGCAAAAGTGCCAGTTCCAAAGTTTTTCCTAATGCTATGCTCATGTATTTAGGTCTCTTCTTTATGTTCTTGTTTTTTATGTTTTCTACCTAAAAGCTACAATCTTTGAAAATACATTATAAGAGTGTGTCACTGAAGTTTTGTCAATAAGGAAAGGTCCTCATAAACTTTTTGTCTTTTAAATCAGACCTCAGCCACGGCAGCAGTGACAGGGGCCAGAGGTCCTCCCTGAGTAGCTTGTCAGCAGACCGTGGGCACGTGTGAGGGACTGCCTGCAGGCCTCGGACAGAACGGGGGAGACGGGAAGTGTGGCTCTGACTTTCTGCAGCTCTGTACCTGGCGGCCCGGCAGTCAGCATTCCAGCACTGATGTTAATGCGGCCTCACTGGTACCCACGGGCGTTGGCAGCCCGGGAACATTTGGCTTCCATGTACATGGGGGACATCGAAGCCCAGAGTTTAGGTAACTTGTCCAGAGTCATCCAGCAAATCGGCGAAGGAGCCAAATGTCCAGCAGCTTTATAATCTTTTAAAGTTGGCTCCAAAATGGGACTGTGGTAAGCAACACCTGAGGAAGGGACTCCTCGAATTTTTTCATGAAGCAGGATCTGAAAGGGGGGCAGCATTGACAGAGTCTTTCTTGAGATCAGCTCCCTGCAGCGCGGTCCCAGGAGGCGCATGGGGGAAAGCACAGAGCCCGGGTTTTCACTTGCTGTCCTGTAAGAGGCTGCCCTGCACACTGGCCAGGCTGGGACCAGGCTCCGCGGGCCACAGGGACGCAACCCTCCCGGGCTTCCCGCTTGGCTCCGCTGGGGCCCAGACCCCATAAAGGTCTAAACATTGCCTGCCTCAGGCTCAGCTCAGAAATCTCATACTCATTCATTCAATCAGTGAGCCAACAAATTATTACTGAGTTCCAGTTTTGAGTCCCAGGCACTGTGCTAGGCTTGGGCTTTCTATAAATAGATAAAACCTTCCAACCCATCCCTGAGTGGCTTATCAGGGTGACCATTCCAACCCCACTCAGGACTCTGCATGAGAGGATTTGTGATTTTTAAAAAATATCCTCTTTTAAGTTATCTCAGTGATATTTTAGTGCCCTAAGTGATGTTTGCCCCTCCTTATAGATCGATAGCTAAGGCAATCGTTTAGATGGTTGATTACCCTTAATCTAGGTTCACCTTGAAGTGTTTGAGAGAGGAGAAGGTTAAAAAGCAGCACCTATATGTCCAAAACTATGTACCTCTCACAGATTTCTCCATGGTTATATAAGTAACTCTCTGATAGGCTATCTCTCCCACGTACCTAGGCCCCTCCCTACCCACCCACACAGGCCTGGACCTGTCTGAATTACTGAATAAATGCAAATGAGGCTACATGCTGGGGTTCCAGTTATTCTTGGAACCTGATAGAAAAGGAATAGAGGTTTATGTTTAAGACGTCAGAGAGAAGGAAGCAACAAGCTCCAGGTTAAGGAAAAAAAAAGAAATTAATAATAATACCTTCAATTTTAATGTACTGTACAATGTGCAAAGATTTTTCCCAAACAGTTCATTGATCACTGACCTCCAAACAATATTCTGAAGAATCAGGACAATTATTATTATTTTTATTTTACGGTCAACAGAACAGGTGCAATAAGAGCCTTTGTTCAAGATGATACACTTCAGAGAAAGGAAAGTTTGGACTAGAGAGAGGCCAGTCTTGTGTGTCTTCTGGATGCGAGTCTCTTCGGGGAGCATCGAGGGGGAAGGCTTCATCCTCCAACCGCCGCGTCCATGCCAGGCAGGGATAAAATCCCTTCTCCTTCTCCTTTTTTTTTTAAGATATCAACTTTGTACAAATCTTCTAAATTTAAACTCTCTCAGGGAAGTTTTCCTATTTATATATATATGAGAAATATAATTTTCCTATTATATATAAATAGCATTCTATAAATATAAATATAAATATAAATACTGCTGTTACAGTTGTTCCATTTCTTTTCCTCCTCTTTATCCCCCTCCACCCTGCACCGCCCCACCCCCCAGCACCCCTCCCGCCCTTAGTTCATGTCCATGGGTTGTACATGTAAGTTCTCTGGCTTCTCCATTTCCTGTACTATTCTTAACCTCCCCATTCCTATTTTGTACCTACTATTTATGCTGCTTATTCCCTGTACCTTCCCCCTATTCACCCCTTCCCCTCTCCTCTGATCTCCATTTCTATGATTCTGCTCCTGTTCTAGCTATTTGCTTAGGTTGTTTTTGTTTTTCTAGGTGCAATTGTGATAGTTGTGAGTTTGTTGTTATTTTACTGTTCATAGTTTTGATCTTCTTTTCCTTAGATGAGTCCCTTTAACATTCCATATAATAGGGGCTTGGTGATAATGAACTCCTTGAACTTGACCCTATCTGGAAAGCACTTTATCTGCCCTTCCTTTCTAAATGATAGCTTTGCTGGATAGAGTAATCTTGGATATAGTTCCTTGCCTTTCATAACTTTGAATATTTCTTGCCAGCCCCTTCTTGCCTGCAAGGTTTCTTTTGAGAAATCAGCTGATAGTCTTATGGGAACTCCTTTGTAGAGAACTGTCTCCTTTTCTCTTGCTGCTTTTAAGATTCTCTCCTTATCTTTAATCTTGGGTAATGTAATTATGACGTGTCTTGCTGTGTGCTTCCTTGGGTCCAACTTCTTTTGGACTCTGAGCTTCCTGGTTTTTCTGGAAGTCTGTTTCCTTGGCCAGATTGGGGAAGTTTTCCATTATTTTTTCAAATAAGTTTTCAACTTCTTGCTCTTCCTATTCTCCTTCTGGCACCCCTAGTATTTGGGTGTGGGAATGTTTCAAGTGGTCCCAGAGGTTCCTAAACCTCTCCTCATTTTTCTGAATTCTTGTTTCTTCATTCTGTTCTGGTTGAATGTTTATCTCTTCCTTCTGCTCCAAAGCATTGATTTGAGTCCAAGTTTCCTTCCCTTTACTTTTGGCTCCCTGTATATTTCTCTATTTCACTCTGCATAGCCTTCACTTTTTCCTCCATTTTGTGACCATTCTCAACCACTTCTGTAAGCTTCCTGATTACCAGTGTTTTGAACTGTGCATCTGATAGGTTGACTATCTCTTCATGGCTTAGTTCTATTTTTGGAGTTTTGATCTTTCTTTCACTTAGGCTGTATTTCTTTGTCTCAGCATGCCTGCTATGTTGGGAGGGGCAAAACCATAGGTATTCACCAGGGCAGGGCAACCCAGGTCACTGCATTGTGACCCTGTGTGTGGGGAGGGATCCAAGAGGGAACAATGCTGCTTGCTTAGCTCTCAGCCAGCTTTCAGTCACTTCCCCTGCTAACCACAATCAAATTGGGCCCTCTAGGCTGGTTCCTGGGTGGGTGGGTTTGTGTATGTTCTAGGACCCCATGGGTGTCTCCAACAGACTCTCCTGTGAGGCCGGAAGTTTCTCCTGCCACTACATCCCCCGCAGGTTTTTACCTCCAGAGGTTTTGAGGCTTTCTTTTCCTGCACTGGAACCCTGGATTGCTCGGTCTGTCTCACTCCCAAGCTGCTCCCCCTGGTTTATCCACATGCATATGTGAGACCGCCAGGTCCATCAGCCACAGTCTTGCCATGCATCCTCTTTGCCCCGGCTGCCCATTTCTGCCTCTCCTCCCAGTCTGGATGAATGTTTCTTCTTTAGCTCCTTGGTTGTTGGACTTCCATACAGTTCTATTTTCTGGCAGTTCTGGTTATTTTTTGTTTTTTAATTTGTTGTTGTTCTTCTTTTGATTGCGTGAGGAGGCAAAGTGTATCTACATACGCCTCCATCTTGGCCAGAAGTCAGAATATTTCCTATTCTGTTCTCTTTGTTCCTTTCATTATCAGGAAGTCCTTCCTTATGTTTAATTTTTATCCCTTTGTTTCAGAAATCAAGAAAAAAAACTATCCATTTCCTAACTTTATTATAAAAGAAACACTAGGTGATCTCTTTTCTCTAAGAACACTATCTGAAAACCATTATGGAGCAACTCCAAGACTTTTTGCTATTCCAGTTCAGTTAATTTTTGGCTTAAACATCTTATGTTTGGACCCTTTTTTTAGTCATTGACCAACTGGAGGGTTGAACTCCTCCCATGGAGTCTAAGAGTCAGTTGGGAAGTAAGGGTCTTCCCATATTAACACAAGATGTACAACCCTCTAAAGTACAGGGCTCCCTCCTTACAGCTCTGACCTAGCCCATGACAAATGCCCTTCACTTGGGTCCCCTTAGCACAGACGGACATTTTCCAAGGTGTTGATACTAGGAGAGAGCACGAAGAAAGTCGAGTCACTTAAAAGACACATAAAAGCTGCCAAGTTTCTAAAAATCAAGCTTCTGGTCTGAAGATGATGTTGAAGGGCTCTTTTGACTTGCCATCACCTCATCTAATTTCTTTGCCAGCATTTTTCTCAGCCAGGGGACAGACGACAGCTATATGCTTTCTTGACCCCAAGCAGCTGGCCAGATTGGCACCTAGTCCTTCTCCGGGATAAAATAACACTCCCGTTTTTACAAACCCAATTTTCTCTTGGTTCGAAGTCCTTCCCACTCAATTCTGGTGTTTTCTGTACTTGGGCCCCACATTTTGCTGCAAGACACTAACAGGACTGTCACATCTGTCTCTCATGGAGCCTCAGGAAGGAGCCAGCCCTTGGAGGTCTGAGGTACCAGATCTCCTACTTGGAACATTCTCTGAGGATCCTATGAGGGGAATGCCCACCTATTACTAGTGCACGATAGAAAAATAATTCAAAAATACAGCAATTATAGCAAAATACAGGAAGAATAGATTAATTCCATCAAAAGAAGCCAAGACAGACATGCATGAAGTAATTAACTAACAGGGGCAAGACAGCATATGATCAAGTGCCAAAATGATTAGTATAGTTGATAAGTAGAAACTGGGGAGATGGGAAGAGATGGAGAGAATGAGTCAGACTTGCCAGTAGGGCTTTGTAGAGTCTTGAGAAACACTTGGGTTAAGCCCTGAAGAAGGCAGGCTTAGAGCACGATGGAGACACTCGGGGGCAAGCCCCCACCCACATGGCAGACACAGCCCCACGCTGGGCACACGACTTCGTGAACGAAGCCAGTAAAGTGCTCTCAGCCTCTCTGGGCACCGTCTACACCGCCGCAGGTACTGGCTGCTCTGGGCTGAGGACCTTTTGAGAAGAGGTAACTAAGAAGGGATCCTTGCTAACATCTATCATTTGTCACCTTAGAGAGCAAGAGAGCTATTCAACAGCAAGAGCCTTCACTTCTGACTCCTACAGGGATTAGGTTCCTATTTTAGTATTTAATCTATTCCTTCATCTTCATTTTATGGGTTGACTGAAAGCAAAAGCTGCTGTCACTTTCTTTTAACTAAAAGGTCTCTGGCTGTAACCGGAATACCATGTGCATTAAGTAAAGATAAGATCCCAACTGTTTCGTTTCTAAATGAACAAATAAGATAAAAGGTTTCAGGCAGCCATTTATAAGCACTTTCAGTAAATAACACATTGTGAGTGTAAAGAGTCTTCATTCCCAGCAAATGAAAAGCCAAATGGGATAAGCTGTTATAGGGTTCATCTGAGCCTCCTTGCACTTGACCCTGCAGCACAGGTGTGAGGGTTCCAGTTCCAGCCTGAGGGGGGCACTCTAGAGCCAGTGTGGATTTCTCATTCTGGAGAGTCCTTTGGTTCTCGTTTTGGGCCAGTTTTATATTTTTGTTTTTGATTTTCATTTTTGGAGGGTTGGAAGGCAGCCATTCAAAATGGCTCTGGCTATCCATTCATTAATCAATCCGAGCATGTAATATGATTTCAACAGCAAACGGTCAAAGATGGAGTCAACTAATTAGCTGGACCTCAGGCTACAGGGCAAGTCTGGGGTTAGATATTACCATTCCAACTGTGATTGTGTCACAGCCCGTTCAGGAAGCAACAGAAAGTGGAAATTCAAATATCTGGCAGAGAAGGGTAAAGCAGTGTTTCCTAGCCAGTGGCTAGTGGCACCCGACTGGTTTACCAAGTTGTCCCAGGGGCTTTCCAACCTTAAAGTAGATCTGGTGTTTGCTTCATTTTTAAAATGGGTGTAAAATTAAATCAGCTTCTCAAATGCAGAATGGAAGAATAAAACGTCAAGGCTTGATTTTCATTGTGCATTTTAATATGCAAACTCCAAACCAAACACTACAGAACATATCTTTTTAAAGGTGTATTTATTGCCTTTTTATCCAATTAATCCAAAGTAAATTAAGAAGCATGCATCATTTGTGGAACGGGAACAGGAAATTGTTTCGATATTAAAGTATTGCAGTACAATGAATATTATAATACAGTCCTCAAATACATGCTGACTTAAATAAAATGTTTATATTTAAATCATGTGGCAATTACATACTTTGCATGGTACCATTTATCATTCTTTTTAAAGATTTTATTTATTTTTAGAGAGAAGGGAGAGGAGGGAGAAAGAGAGAGAGAGAAACAATGATCAGCTGCTTTTTGTCTGTACCCTCACCAGGGACAGAACCTGCAACCCAGGAATTGACCAGGAATTTAACTGGTGACCTTTTGCTTCGCAGGACAACACCCAACCCACTGAGCCACACCACACAGGGCCATCATTTGTTTTAGACAGCTAGATGTTTTGAACAATCTTTCTATGTTTGGGAAGCCTCCCGTGCAGTGAGTTTGATTTTTGAAAATAGAAGCCAGATTTTCTCAGCTTCTCTTGCAGTTAGGGTGCAGGCACATGGCACAGGCTTCTCCCGTCAATGCTCCTGCATCTGATTTCAGTTTGGAAGACAATGTCATGGAGATGGGGCTGTGAATAGAATACATTCAGGTGAGATCACAAGGGTGACAAAGAGACATCAGCTTCTAGACCCAATAGAGTCAAAGGTTTGGCATAGCGTCCCCATCTAGCATTAGGTCTGTCCAGTGGCAGGGACAGCGGCAGGGACAGCGGCAGCGCAATTGGTTTGGCTGCCCAGACTTTAAAATTAGTTTCTAGTTCTCTTTACTTGAGACTATGCAAATGACATTGTATCCTTTAATATAATTGTCTTTAAACATTTTAAATTATGTACTTGCAAAATAAACTGAAGAAGCTGGTTTTTGCATTTTAAGAATATTTTGTTCTCTCCTATATATAAGTAAATGCTCTGCCATTAAGTGTACAGTTTAATATACCTTGTGGAGATAAACAGCAAAAGAAAAAGAAGGCATTGAGCCACTGGTAAGTGTGGTACTTACAAAAGATAAAGCAATTATTATTATTTTAAGTGCATTATTTACAGTTGAATTCACTATATATCTCCATTAAGTTAATCTAAATCTAAAAAGTACATAATATAAATTACTACACCTAAGAAACAGCAGGAGATTGTATCCAAGTAGAAACTAAATATCAATTTATGATATCAATAGTCTTTTGTCCAAAATAAATAAAAGTGTTCTGTTTACAAGCCTGAACGAATGTTAAAAGAAATACAGAGTGTCTCTACTTTCAATATCTTTTTCCTAACTCAAAGATCCATTGTTGATCTATTGAAAATAACTGTAGGACTTATATTCTCCTTTTTGAGATAATGCAGAATACTCAGTGGAGATGTGTATGAATACAGGTTAAGTTTTCTAGCATACTGCTATTCTCCAACATATTTTCTACCAGTTTTGATGTGTTAATTCTAAGATGCATAGCAAGACAGACAAAAGGAAGGAAGGAAGAGAAGAAAGGAGAACGGGAGGGGGATGGAGGGAGAATGGAAGGAAGGATGGAAAGAAAGAAAAGAGGGGTAGAAGGGAGAAAGGGGAGGAAGGGAAGAAAGGCCTAAGGCACAGCTCGACTTGCCACGAGTTTCCCGTCTGAATGAAATGGCTCTGCCAGGCTCCCTATTTTGACCCTCTTTGCTTTGCTCTCACAGAACTCTCCCCTAGTAGTAATGCATTTTTTGATAATAACCAGGGGATAGAAGTGGCAAGATCGTTAGACAAAATTTGTCATTGCTCCTGCCGCTTCACTCTGCAATATACATGAATTCAAGGCATCCAAAAATACCTTATTTCTATACTATGTTTCACCCTTATCAGAAATATGGATAGGACAGAAAAAGACACACAGCCCTAGTGCAGGATTACAATGTCTTGCATAAAAAGAGACTCCCTAACTACAATATTTTAAGTTGCCCCATTTCTATCTTGAAGGTTATTTCACCCCAGTGCAACACACTATAATTAAGTTCAGGAAGGGTGTCATTTATTCATTCATTCTTAATAAAATAGAGAATAGTAATTGTGAAAGGTGAGGTGGAAAAGCTGAGTCAGTATAACACCTTGCCCTCAGACATCCTATAAGGCAAATTAATTTTAAGAGAGAATACTTGTATGCCCTGGCTGGTGTGGCTTGGTGGATCGAGTGTCAGCCTGCAAACAAAAGGGCTGCTGGTTCAATTCCCAGTCAGGGCACATGCCTGGGTTGTGGGTCAGGTCCCCAGCAGGGGGGACGCGAGAGGCAACCACACACTGATGTTTCTCTCTCTCTTTCTCCCTCTCTTCCCCCTCTCTAAAAATAAATAAATAAAACCTTAAAAAAAAAGAAGAAGAAGAAAGAGAGTACTTTTAAAAGTTGGGGAATTGAAAATTGATTCTCTTAAAAATCCAAGACAAAAGTTGTTCTCCAAGTCTGGAAACTGAAAATCCACGTATGGAACCTCGATCTCCAAACGTAGAACCTGATGCTCTTAGTGAAATCTGGACTGATTGAGGTCTTCTAGGTGTTAATTCTACCTGTCTAAATGTATAATCTTATCTTCCACATGAGTGTTCACTGTAAGGGACTTAGACCTCCCAGCATAGAGCTTATCTCTCTAAGCATGAAAGTTTGCAGAACAGATATAAAATGTGTCCCTTCAAACATGAATCATGGCTTTCCAAGTGGGGAATTTGAATATCCCTCCTGGTGTGAATCCTACCTCTCTAGGTATAAAATATGACATATGTGGAGTCACATATCCAAGTATGGAAGCTGGCCCTACAAACATGGACTCTAGTGCTTTACGTATGGAATCTCAATTTCCACAATGGATCCTGGCTCTACAAGCAGGGTCCTGGCACTCCACACGGATGTCCAGGCATGGAACATGGCATACACATGTGGAAGCTAGAACTCCAGTTATGGAACTTGTCATTTCAGTCATACTATTCTGTTCTCTATGCGTGAAAACTGGTCTATCAGGCATGTAACCTGGCAAACTAGGTATAAAACTAGTGCTTCTATGTGTGGAGACAGGTCATGTAGGTATGGAATTAGGCCTTCCGGCATGCCATGAATTACTAAACTGTGTGCAATCTCTCTTTCCTAGCTTATAACCTGGTTTTCTGTGGCATTTAGGTAGAACCTGACTGTCATCTAGTCCACCAGCTATTGCACCTGGAAATTGGCCAACTAGGCCTGGAATCTTGCCCTCCAAGTATGGAATCTATCTTTCCAGGCATGGAACAGGGCCTTGGAAATATTTTCTATAGCACCTGAATCACATGAAACAGGGACTCATGAAATATACTATAGAACCTGAATCACAAGGCATTCATATGGCCCACCAATTATGCAATCTGGACATTAGGCCTCGAATCTGACAAACCCAGTATGGAACTTGGATTTCTAGGCAATGGTCTAGAAAGTCACAAATCCTAGGTATGAAATTAGCCCTTCCACACATGATATGAGTATGAAATCTCCTTCTCTCTAAACTTGGACCCTGGCCTCCGGAGGTGGAATCTAAACCTCATGGAATGTCACCTAGCCCACAAGTGAGAAAAATCAGGTTTGGAATTAAGTGATTCTCCCAAGTTTAAAAAACTGGTTTTCACTAGACCTGGGGCTGGAATCCAGGCCTCCCAATTTCCAACCAGTGCTTACTGTACCAGACTGTAGTTCTGCTTATCTTGTCTCCCAGTAGGGGCTTAGCAAGGAAAAAGAGAGTCAGAACACCTGAAATCTGCTGGCGGCTCTGCCCTGTCTGCCTCTGTACCTGCTACCCGCACCGAACTAACTTATCACCGGCCACTTCATGTGGAGAATCACACAAGATGGTCACTGAGACCAGTTCTGGCCTCGGCATTCTGATCTCTGTCTCGAGTCTGTGCTTCTCTTTCTTAAGGGCCTTTTTGTGCTGTCCTCAAGCTATGCGAGGCCTAATCAGTCTGGAGAAAATTGGGCCCTCTGAGCCCAAGGAGCAAGCTACCAGAAGATTAGCTTTGATCCCACCCGCCCCGCAGCTCCCTCCTGTGGTTTCCTCCATTATTTCAGCTGTTGACCAAGAAACACAGTTTTTACTTGGTTGAAGCTTCCTATTCAACCCAGAAAATCAAGTACCATTTTAAAATATTTTGACTTTTGGAAGTTGGCCTTGCAGCTGCCTGGCTGGGGTCCTGCCTGATTCCTCTTTATTCAAAGGCCTGTCCTAGTCCTCCTTTTTATTTTTTATTTTTTATTTTTACAGATCCCATTTCTTGCCTCTTCTTTCTGTTTGGATGGGGTTGGTCATCCAGGGGACTCAGGACGGGTTGCTGCCCAGATCGGGGCAAAGGCCTGGGAGGCTCACCGGGGAGTGGAGGAAGCCTTTAAAGCATCTCCTGCCCTTTTTCTCAAGGTCAGCTGCTTTGAACAGTGTTTCCTTCACATATCTGGAAAACAAACTTGTAGGACTTTGTCTTGATTTTTCAATTTTAGGCATTACTTATTTCCCCCAATAATGAATGAGTCCCATACTTACGCATCATCCCCTGCCCCTCTCTTCCACAACCCTGATATCACGCTTAGGTTTTTGTGGCCCTGAAATAACATTGAAGCAGAACATGTAGTATGCTATGATTGAATTTCTTTTCTTCTCTAGTTTTTCTCCATCTGGGTTTCTTTATTTTTCTTTTTCCTCATGCTATTTGCTTTGATTCTTACCTCATTTTCTTTCTCCCCAAATCTTCATCATTTCACCTATTCTATCTGGCTCCTTTCTTCCCAGACATTTCCTATGCAAAGACTTCTGTCAGGGAAGCACTTTAGTGTGTTTAGAAAACAGGCAAGGAGTGCCTACTGATGGCCAGGGCTATGTCAGAGAATTCAGTAAGTTCTTATCCCATTTCTTTCATGTGCTGAGTGTCTTCTATGTGACAGGCACAGATAATATAGAGATAAATGAAATAAGGCCTTGTGCCCAAATAGTGACTCTGTCTCCTTCCCTCTGCTGTGGTAGGCTCTCTCTCGTTCCCAGAACCTAGCCTAGCGCCCTCAGTAAATGTTTATTGAGTACATGACTGAGACCCATTTATGAGGCCCATCTTGGCTCACCTCACCCCAATCCTGCCTCCCTCAGGACCCAGACAAGGTGTTCTAAACTTACCCCGTCATGAAGTCCTTCCTCCCAGAGCTGTCCCTAAGGGAGGCAGTGTGCTGGGGAGTAGGCAGGACGGGAACCAGAGCCTGGGCATTGGATCCCATCTTCCCATCCTCCAAGCCCCTGCTCTGAGCCTGTTTCCCTGACTAGAAACTGTGAGGCGAAGCCTCCCCTTCTCTCCTTCTCCTGTGTGCAGTTTCGGACAAGGGGGAAGTTCTTGGCCACGCAAGGCTGCACAAGGTCTGTTAGTTTACTCTGAGATGGATTTACTTTCTGCTCAACTGCGTTCTGCAGTCATTTTCCAGTGACAAAGAGTTTATGGATGCATCAAGAAATAGTCCCCTTCTCTTGCCCTGAGGGAGCCATCCGTCACCTGCTTACTTAGGACAGGCTTTTCCACAGATTATTCTGGCTGCTGCCCTCCCACCTCAGGTCTCCAGTTACCTGCCAGAGCTATTTAATCCAACCCTCCATCTGGGCAATAGTTTAAAAATCTCCACATAATGCAAAAGGCCACTGCAGATGGTTGAGCACCTGGGACTCCTGAGTCCCTGGGCCATCGGGCCTGGCTTTGAATTTCCTTGCTTGGCTGGCAGCCCTGGAACCTCCAGCTCAGCTAGCAGGGAACTGTAAAGCTGGCCTCTCATTAGAACAGCCTCCAGCCCAAGTCCACACCCAGAAGAGGTGGAGGTGTTAAACTGATGTATGTAACTTAATATCTGGTGAATTAGCCCAGGCAGGGCACAAAGAAGAGGTAAGGCCAGCCACCTCGGCTCCTTGTGACTGGCTCACAGTCCTTTTCTCCCCATACTCAGCATCGCCGGCTCCTAGTTTTTCAGGTTTCACCTCAATAGACATTCTCAATGACTCCTCTGTTCAAGACAGCTCCTGCTGCCTGCCCTTATTCTCTCTCACACCAGCTCCTTGTTCTTTTTCTCCAGGCTTTTGTCACAAGTTTTAAAAAATTTTATTGATTGATTGATTTTAGAGACAGAGGAAGAGAGAGAGAGAGAGAGAGAAATGTTGATTTGTTGTTCCACTTATTTATGCATTCATTGGTTGATTCTTGTATGTACCCCGATTGGGGATCCAACCTACCATCTTGGCGTATCGGGACAACGCTCTAACCAACTGAGTTACCAGGCCAGGGCACCATTTTTAATTGTTCACGATTTTTGTTTACTTGTTACCCCTTAAACAGCAAGCTCCTTGAGGGAGAAATCATGTCTATTTTAACCACCCACCCCCTGGCCCAGCACGTGGCACATTTTAGTTACTCAACAAATACCTGCTGAGTGCCAAAGGAACAAATATCCAGAAGTGAGTTCAGGTCACAGCACTTCAGGGCAGCAGAGCCTCTTCAAGTAGTGGACTTAAACTTTGTTGCACATTAGAATCACCTGGGGAGGCTTAAAAATCCTTAGAGCCATTAAATCAGAACACCTGGGTGAGAGACCCAAGAGGCGTGTATCTTATTTTATTGTGCTTCACTTTACTGAGTTGCACAGGTATTGCATTTTTTGCAAACTGAAGACAAGACCAATGCAGAGATTATGACTCACTTTATTGCGATACTCACTTAACTGTGCACTCTGGAACAGAATCTGCTCTGTCTCTGACGTCTGCTTGTAAGTTTTTTAAATCCTCAGGTGATTCCAACGTGCAGCTAAGATCCCAGTGTTTTAGAGCAGATGCTCTTAAATGCAGTCCCTGACTAGCAGCAGGAGCAGTATCACCAGGAGACTCCTGAGAATTACAAGTTCTTGGGTCCTACTCAGACCTACGGAACCAGAACTTGGTGGTGGGGCCCTAAAGCTGCTTGAATGAGCCCTGCACATGATTATGATTTAAACTAACGTTTGATAACCTCTGCTTTAAAAGGGGTTGTGTTATCTTGACTCTTCTCATCTGGTCTCCTTTTGTTGGCATCAACAGTAGGAAAATGGGAGGCTCTTTAGTAGGGTGTCTGTCATGCCAGTTTGTGGGTGACTGCCCTGGTTTTATCAGAAGTCCCACAGCTCAGGAAATCCTCAGTCCTGGCAATGAAGATGGGTAGTTCCCTCTTTAGAAGGTTTTCAACTCAAATACCAGATCCACCAAGATGAATATAATATGATAAATGCATTAGTGAGCTTTAAAATGTTAATTTGAGTTAGAGGAATCACACAACCTAATGTCAAACTATATGTCACATGACCTAATGTCAAACTATACTATAAAGCTGTAGTAATCAAAACAGCATGGTAATGACATAAAAACAGACACATAGATCAATGGAACAGAATAGAGATCCCAGAAATAAACTCACACCTTTATAGTCAGTATTTGACAGAGGAAACAAGCATACACAATGGGCTAACGGTAGTTTATTCAATAAATTGTATTGGGAAAATTGGGCAGATACATGCAGAAAAACAAAACTAGTCCACCTTCTTACACCACACACAAGAATAAATTCAAAATGGATCAAAAACTTATATGTTAGACCTGAAATCATAAAAGTCGTAGAACAGAACATAGGCAGCAAAATCTCAGACATTGCTCATAGCAATACTTTTATCAGATATATCTCCCCAGGCAAGTAAACAAAAGAAAGAATAAACAAATGGGATTACATAAAACTAAAAAGTTTTTGCACAGCAAAGGAAATCATCAATAAAATAAATAGACAACCCACAGAATAAGATAACATATTTGCCAGTACATCTGATAAAGTGTCCAAAATTAATGTCCAAAATTTATAAAGAACTTACAAAACTCAACACCAAAAAAACCCAATTAAAAAATGAGCAAAGTACCTAAAGAGACACGTATCCAAAGAGGACATACAGATGGCCAATAGATACATGAAAAGATGCTCAACATCACTAATCACCAGAGAAATGCAAATTAAACCCACAATGAGATATCATCTCACACCTGTCAGAATGGCCATCATCAATAAATCAACAAACAACAAGTGCTGGTGAGGATGTGGATAAAGGGGAACCCTTTTGGCCTGTTGTTGGGAGTGCAGATTGGTGCAGCCACTGTGGAAAGCAATACGGAGAAACCTCAAAAAATTAAAAATGGATCTGCCTTTCAACCCAGCTATCCCACTTCTGCAAATATATTTGAAGGGACCCAAAATACTAATTCAAAAGAATATAAGCACCCCTATGTTCATTGCAGCATTATTTATAATTGCCAAGACATAGAAGCAGCCCAATTGCTCATCAGCGAGTGAATGGATAAAACAACCCTGGGACATTTACACAATGGAATACTACTTAGCCATAAAAAAAGAAGGAAATTTGTGACAGTATGGATAAACCTGGAGAACATTATGCTAAGTGAAATAAGCCAGTCAGAGAAAGACAAATACCATATGATTTCACTCATATGCGGAATCTAATGAACAAACCGAACTAATGAGGAAAATGGGGACAGACTCAGATGGAGGGCAGGATGACAGCTAGTTTGGCAGGGAGGTTAGCGGGTGGAGGGACTGAGTAACAAAAAAGAAAACTCGTGGACATGGACAACAGTGTGGTGGTTGCTGGGGGCAGGGATTTATAAGGGGACTAAATGGTAATGGAAAAATTACAATAAAGGTTAAATTCAAAAACAATGAACTGTTAATTTGCTCCAGTATCCATTCGACAGCCCCCCTGGGGGGAAGACGTGCCCAGGTGGTTAGGTACGCCTGGTCTCCATGGCTCCCGCTGCTGGTGACCGCCAGAAGCAGGCACCGCGGGCCCTGCTCAGAGGCCACTCCCTGAGTGCTCTACGTGGACGATTTGGCTTTGTTTTTCAAAGGAGGGCACAGAGGCAGTTACGAAACGGTTCTTAGAGACTCACTACCACCTTCCTAGTCACATAAATGGTGTCGGAGGAAGTGAAAATAGAACTTTTCGTCCAGTTCTTTTGTAGGCAACAATAGGATGACATCATTTGCAGGTTGCAAAGCCCTCATCAGAGAGAAGCGGGGACTTGTATCTTGTTCTTTTGGACTCTCTTCAAAATGTGTTTACTTTTTTTAAATGGGGCCCTCTCTCACTTTTTATTTTTTTAATTTTTTATTGTAATTTTTCCATTACCATTTACTCCCTTTATACCTCTCTCCCCTCACAATCACCACACTGTTGTTCATGTCCATGAAAATGTATTTACTTTCAAATTTTCCAGTTTGCTGCACCTGCTATGAGAAAGCCCAGAAACTGGGTTTCAGGTTAAAATCACAAACCTGGATTCTCATCTACTCCCAACTTCCTCCCACACCAACATTAATGAATGAATTTAACACTTAAATGGCCAAGAGTTTAAAAAAGAACCCCAAGTTCCTTTAACACAAAGGCTTGTTTTGAGAGTGAGTTGAAGCTTTCTAACGGTCACAGCCAGGACAATTTGGAGGTGATGTATGACCAACGGAAAATGGTGACCTGACTAACTCTCTGCCTCCCACCCCCACCCCAGACCACAGTCCCTCAGCTGAGACCACTTAAGCCCACAGGCAAGTTCGCCCTGGTGCAAATTCTGACTAGTGAGTGTGCCCACCCTCCAAATCTGCGTCTCCCACTAGACCTCTCTCATAAAGGCCTAGAACTCTTTATTGCTTTTTCTATACCAGTTTATTGAGATACAATTGACAACCAAAAATGGTACATTATTTACTATATACAAATTAATAAGCTTGTATACACCCATTGACACCAGCACCACACCCCCTGCTGTGAACATATCCATTCCCTCCCAAAGCTTCCTCCTGCCCGCTTTATTTATTATTTTTGTGTGTTTTAACACAATATAAAATCTATATACTTTCTTAGCAGCATTTTTAGTATACAACACAGTAATTGTTACCTGTAGACTCTACTGTGGACCTCTAGGACTTAGTCATCTTGCAGTAGTAACACTTTTTCCCTCTGACTACCTGTTTCTCCTCCCTGCTAGAATGTTTCATTCTTATATTCTCAGGAAAAAGTGTGCAGGGAGGACTGTCATATATTTACACGGAGTCCTAATTTTTCAAATGCTTATTTGCATGTTTGTCTCCCTACCAGAAAAAAAGCTTCCATCCAAGGAACAGCGGGGAGCTGCCACCTCGTGTAGGCGGTAGGACCCCTCCCCTGCCCCCTAACCGCCAGTTGCTTATCCAAGGGGGAACACAGGTAAACTGATAATTGCAGTAACTGTCTAAAATTTATCTCTAGAGGTATTCACCAAGTAGTATGGACTCAACAGAAAAGAGGAACTAAACAACCTGCCTGAGTAAATAGGGGCTGCATCTTGGAGGAGGTGATATTTGAGCTGCGCTGTGAAGGAAAGGCAAAAGTTCATCTTTCTCATGGGCAGGTTTGTGTCACCAACTAAATTGCATACATTCCAGGGAAGGGACCATATTTTATGTATCTCTCTCTTTTTTAAAAGATTTTATTTATTTTTAGAGAGGGGGGAGGGAGGGAGAAAAAGGGAGAGAAACATCGATGTGTGAGAGATACATCAATCAGTTGCCTCTTGCATACTCAACTGGGAATCTGGCCCACAACCCAGGCATGTGCCCTGACTGGGAATTGAACCGGTGACCTTTCGGGTCACAGACTGGTGCTCAATCCAATGAGCCACACCAGCCAGGGTTGTGCATCTCTTATATACAAACAAAACCAGGTAGTTAGTAGATATTCAATATTAGAGTCAAGAGCAAGGTAGAGTTTTATCAGTCCTTACTGAAAAATTACAAAAATATCCGTGATGGGACAGGATTACTTATTTCAAGTGTTCTCAAGTTTTCTTTTCTGCCCAAGCTTTGTTAATTTGTGTGTAATGTGCGTATTGGTGGATAAATATATGTTCATTGGTATATGTGTATGTATAGAATGAACATTGTCACTGTCTTAATGGAGCTTATGATTCTGCAGTCTAATAGGACAGACAAGATAAACGCAGATCATCAGTTGAAATATAACTTTAAAAATCTCAAAAGCAAAATCAGTGTTGGTGAGGGTGTAGAGGAAAGGGAACCCTCATGCACTGTTGGTGGGATTATAAATTGGTGCAGCCTATGGAAAACAGCATGGAGATTCCTCTAAAAATTAAATATAGAGCTGCCATACAACCCAGCAATTTCACTTCTGGTTATTTGAAGAAAACAAAAACACTGATTCAAAAAAGATATATGAACCCCTGTGTTCATCGCAGCATTATTTAAAATAGCCATGATTTGGAAGCAACATCAGTGTCCACTGATAGATGAATGGACAAAGGGTATGTGGTCGACTCCTCATATCCCACAGGAACCCTCACGCTTTTGGGGATGTGGTACTTCTATCCTTTTCAGGACACATTTCCTTTGATGACTTTCAAGAAAGCTGTGCTACAAAGTGATAAAAGTCTCTAGGAAGCAGAATGCGAGGGCCTCTGGGAAAATTTTTACCAGTGTGACAACTGGTGGGGGCTGTGCCTTTCTGCATTACTCGATACAAAAATCTATTCCCAGGGCTTCCTATTACCAGTTGGCATTGGAGCGGCATTGCCACCCCGAGGCCCTGGGAGCTCTGGGCGCTCCTCCCAACACTTACTGTCTCTAACTCACCGACAAGTACAACTTCGTGGACGTGGCTGGTGTCCAGTTGACAAGACCTGCCTCGGGTCAGCAGGCCATCTCTATGTCAGCTCATCCAGAGATGCCCTTGTTAACAGGTGGCACCTTCAGGAGGTCTTCTTAGAGTTCAAGGATGGTCAGCAGATTCCCATGTTCAAGCTCAGAGGGGAGATTTGGGATGAAGTCAAAAAGGAGTAAAAGTGATCAAAAAGATCCAGCTTTCTCCAAGCATGGCCTTCCCTCATCAACATGTACCCTCTATGTCTCTGAGCCAGTTTTATAGCCACCAGAGGGATGATTGTATGTGCTGGCATATGGCAATTTTGGTTTAATTCTGATTTGACCACAATGAACGCTACTGAGATTTAATATTTATCAGACAGAAACATTTACTATAAGTTTATGATTATTTGAAAGTTCTCTGGACAAAAGCACAAAACAAAAGGCATCAATATTAACAATAAAATGTTTGTGGATGAAAGAGTATGTGGTATGTATAAACACACACATAATGATATATTATTCAGCAATTAAAAAAGAATGAAATTTTGCCATTTACAATGGCATGGATGGACTTGGAGAGTATTATGCTAAGTGAAATAAGTCAGGCAGAGAAAGACAAATACCATACGATTTCACTTATTTGTGGAATCTAAAAAAAAAAAATGAATAAACAAAACAGAAACAGACCTGTAGATACAGAGTACAAACGGATGGTTGCCAGAAGGGAGGGGAGTGAAGGTGGAGGGTGAGTAGAAAAGAAAAAGAAGAATAAAAAAAGAACCTCAAAAGTAAAATGAGTATTTTGGAAGCTTAATCTGCGCACATGTCCTGTAGGAGAAGAGAGGTCTGGAGCTCATATGGAAAACTGTGCACATTGAGGTTCCTTAAGAAGGTCAGAATTTCCTGGAATCTCCTACTTCTCTTATTGTCAGGCTTGTCTTCACGGGCTGGTAAAGAAACAGCTGCAGCCCTGGCTGGCTCAGATTACTAATGTGCTGCACCTGTGATGGTAGAGCTCTTGCTTTGCTGCCCATAGGTCTGTGTTATTGATGCTCTGTGTTATCTGGTTTTCGTCATGGCGAACAGTAATGATTAGAATTTTGGAAGACGGCTCCTCTGGGGTCAGGTTCTTGAGTGTACCTAGGAAAGTCAAAAGTATAATAAACTCAGCAGGGGAGGGTTTCAAAATTCATTGACCCCAGAGTGTGTCAAACAGCCCTACAAATGAGCAAGGACTAGGACAGATTCACAGAGTAGCATCCAGGTACCTAGGAAGCAAAGAGTATGGGTACCCAGGGGCAAGGCTACCGAGTGGACCCACAGTTCTAAGCGCTGGGAAGGTGGACTGTGTGAGTCCAGGCTCTTGCCCAGTGAGAACGGCATCTCTCCTGTTGTAGGCATCCAACTCTGCTCTCCTCCCCGGCCCCACCGGGAGCCTCCCTCCCCCCAGTCCCACTGCTGCAGACTTAGCTGTTTGATTTAAGGCAATTGCAGCGCCAGGCATTCCCTTTGAAAATATGACAGAAGTAATGCCTAGTGGAAATGAGTTTCAAATCTTTTCTTTTCTTTTTTTTTAACAGAAAACCTCCTTTGTTCCTAATAATAAAACCTTCTCTGGCTGAAGCAGTGGTAGGGGGAAGGGATGGCTAGTTCTCACCCTTGCTGGCCTCTAAGACTTTGGTGCAGAAGCCCAAGGCTGTTGGGAACACTCTTCAAAAAGCTTTGCTGCCAACAAACCAACCGTACCAATTCATTACTGGGACAATTGGGGAAATTTGAATATAGACTGGGTATTAGATTATATGAAAGAGTTATTGTTCATTGTGTTAGGTAAAATAATGGTATATGGTTATGTGAGAAAGTGCAGATTATCATAGTTATATGAGAAAATGTCCTTATTTTTTAAAGCTTCATATTGTATAATGTCTGGGATTTGCATAAAAAAGAAGTATAGAAAACTGAAAATACTGTTCAATCTAGGTGATGGAGTTTATTATAATATTCTTCCTGAAAAATACAAAAGCAATCTTAATGCTGTGGTAGTCGTAGGCATCATAGTAGGACTAGGTACACACAGCACAGTTCTCTTCTGAGACATTGGGTGTCAATTTAGAGTGGGACGCAGAGGGAGTGGGGGTTCTACTGCATCCCCTCCATCCACTCACCACCCATGGGTGTTGACAGGGCACAACACTAGACCCTAAAACCCTCCTTAGGTAAAGAGTGCACAACATTTTTAAACACGGGGGCAGGACTGGCCCCATGCATGTCCTTCCTGGCTTTTGGGCCCCTCCTCCCTCTCTTCTCTGAGTAGGCAAGGTCTCTTCCCACACAGCGGAGCCCCATCCCTTCTGCCCTGCTCTGCTCAGGGGAGAACTGAGATCTCCGCATGTTCCTTCTCTCTTCCCCTACCTCCCCTCCCTCTCCTGGGCAGCCAGGGATCCTAGGAGAGCACCTCTGGTTACCAGGAAGCTGATGGTTGCCTGCTGGGGCGATACTGCCCTTTCACTTCAGAGACCCACCTTAGACTGCCCACTGGCCAAATGCCAGCACCGGCTGGCAGGCTCTCTGTGCCTTGGTGAGGATCCTACTCTCCAAAATTCTGGTCCTCAGCTTTGCTAGGTCAGGAGCCCAGTTTTAGAATTCAGGTCCTGGGCGATGCAGACCTGTACTAACCACTCCTTACAAGAAACATGCATGCCAGGAGGCCATTTTACAAATGAGCAATGAATGAATGAATATGGCTGTCCAGTGACCAGAATATTCACATCTGTTTTCCATGACACACATTTCCTGGAATAGAATTTATGACCAGGATGTTGCTTGGTGAGCACATATCAGCCCAAAGGAAGGGGGTGACTATGAAGGAGATTGTTCTAAGGCTGCAGAAGAGGTGGAGGAAGAATCCCTGGAACCTTTCTGCACCTAGAATACCCCTGAGTGGACTTTTCTCATTGATATGCCTCTTTCTAGGCACCTATTGTTTTGTTAGCCACAGAACACCATCTCAAAAGACAATTTTCTTCGTATTAGCTATATCCCTATTGTGCTTCCCTGAAGCTGTCCTGGTAGGTGACTTCATGGCCACCTTGGAATCTCCCTGGCCCAAGGCTGACTGAAGTACCAGTTCTGGTATTTCTATACCAGCATGTGAGGTGGGAATGGTGGGGAACACAGCCTGGCCCCTCTTCCCTTCATCCAGTTGTGTGTGATGTTAATGGAAGTTATAACAGGGCTTGCAACTTAAATGTGACAGGGACTAGGTATGTAATATAAAGGAGAGACGCAAGCTGAGTAAAAGAACAATTTCAATAGCAGTTTGAATATGAATAGGCCTTTAAAGCCTTTAGTAGAAGAAAAATAGCACAGGTGTGAGGATGAATGGCAACGGATGCTCAGTGGGGCGGGTCGCGGGGCCATGGCAACTGGAGAGGGCACGTCGCTTCTCCAAATGACCGCTGCGCAGCCCCAGCAGGCTGCGGCCATGTGGGAATGAGGTTCCGAAGTGATCGGCTCTGGTTTTTTTAGAGAGGTTGGTAATTTGGATTTTTAGGTGAGATTGCCTGGTTTTTTAATGTTGGCAACTACTTTAAAAATATTTTTTCAATAAGACCAGCAACACTGAAGGGAAAAGAAATCAACAGAGACAAGAGGGAAGCGGGGAGCGGGGACAAGGAAGGGAAGGGGAAAGTCAAGGAACATATAGCAAGGACTCATGGACAAAACCAAAGGGGAAGAGCTGAGGGAGGGAGCGAGGGAGGGGGCAAGGGAAAGTGGTAGGGGGTTGGCAGAGACAAATGTATTTGAAAAAAATAAATTAAAATAAAATTAAAAAAAATATTTTTTCAATGCTCCACTAAAGAAACAAAATATGTCAGGGCCAGATTCAGTCAGTCGGTTATGTTTTTAAAGGACCCCATCATTAAGTGTTTTAGAAATGCTGGTTAAAAAAAAAATAAAATGAGCAGAAAAAAATCATTTTTGTTGTTTTTTAATTATAGGACAAATTAGGGCCTTTTAGATATCAACATGTTTTGGAATTTCCAATTCAGGCTCACTGGCTTCACACAGATCCCCCAAGAGCAGGATCTAAAGATGGCCAAGTTTACCCATTTTCAGTTGGCCATTTAGCTTTATTTTAGCCAGTGGCATTTTCTCACCCTTTCCCCTAAGTCAAGCAGTGCATTCTTCTGAGGTCTCAGAGCCCTGATCCAGAGGGACACAAGGACAAAGACAGCCTGTCCCTACTCTGAATGACTATCCACAATTGTTATCCAGCTCACTCATCTAGATTCCAGAACAGTTCGGGCTGAGCTTAAGCCGATTCAGAAGTTGCGGTTCCTTGGCCCCTGTCAGTTTCGCCTGCTGCAATGACTCCCCTCCTTCTTACTTTTTAATTCCACATTTACCATCCCATGTGAAACCACCACAACCCCTCCCAAAGTGCCCCTGACTTATTTCCACCCCCGCCGCCCCCCGCCCCCAGCTGGTTCTGATTACCTCATGGGAAGACCAAGCCTGCACTGAGGGCCCAGCGAAGTGGAGGAACCAGAAAGATAAGGAAAGGGCAATCTAGTGAATTTACTGACAACATTGCAACTGTGAAATTTAGAAAAAAATTTTTTTAAATTTCAGCATTCATATGAGCCTTGAGTGTTGCTTTATTCTGAATATCAGAGAAGGCAGAGCATCAACTTTCCAGGGCTTAAGCCCTCTGCTAGCATAACTGGACTGGGTTTTGGCTTTTTTTTTTTTGGGGACTCTTTTATCCATTTTATTTGTTTGTCATCTATAGCCTTCCAACTTCCAAAAGGAATTGGTGACTGCCTCCAATAAAAAACACGCCTATGGTGGCAGCTGACACGTGGCACTTGTTCCTCCCTTTTCAGCACCTGCAGCCCTTATCTCCCTCTGGGCTTAGTGCCAACACCTCTGAGCAGGCCTCCTGCCTCCAGCTTCCCTCTCAGGTCTATTCTGTGCCCCGCTGCCAGAGTAATCTTCCTAAAGCACACAGTGATTAGATCACCTTCCGGCTTTTTTTTTTTTTTTTATCATCCCCACCTAGACTGTAAGCTGCCTAAATACAAGCTATGCTCCTTTATACTTGCTATGTTGTAGTGACTCTCAAACATTGGTGGGGAACTTTTATTTAAAATGTAACTCCCTGGTTCTCAACTTCTGGGACAGGGGAGGTCAGGAATCTGCCTTTTATTTCCGCGCAGATGCTCCCAGAAGACTGGTACTAGAGCCCTATGGACTACAAACTGAGATACACTCCTTTAAGTTTGGTAGGGACCTAGTAAATGGATACAGGTTGAGTTTAATTGTTCTTAATTTAACTCAGCTGTATTTCATCTTCCTTGAAAAGATTCTATTTCCTGTTTCCTATACCTCAGCATCTGGTGGAACATTGATTGATTAGTTTCATCCTGAAGTGATTTTTAAAAAATATTCATAGGAGAAAAGAGAAGGCAGGAGCTTCGGAATGGCTTTCACTGCACACCTGGGGGATTACTCGGGAGGCAAGTGGTACTGTCACTGATAGCTGGGTATAGAGACCAGGTGCTTAGGCTGCTGAAGAAAAGTCAGGAGTTTCACGGACCACACTGTGAGAAGGCAGGCTTACAGAATTTGGTTTGATTTAATAAGCAGGAAACCATATGGCTATGTGCACAGGCAAGAGCTCTGACAGGAACAGCATTTCAGGGTAAATAATCAGGCAGCAGAAAAAGTGGGATCATTTGGGGGAAGTTTAGAGGCAAGGAGACCAGCGGGGGCTAATTGTACTTGTTCTGGTGGCAGCTGAGTCACCTGCTCCTCAGGACCTGGAGACGACTGACACTGTGCGAGATCCATCAGCCACTGCTTAGTTCTAGTCACCTGGGGCTCTGCTCTCGGCTCAGCCAGCATCGTGAGGTTTTGCCGTCATCTCTGGCTCAACATTGACTGAAATGTAGGGTGCAACCTTTTCTCAATCTCCTCTCCCTCCTCTCAGCTATGTGTAGGGGAATGAAGGGGGCCTGGGAAGGACAGGTGTGCCTCACAGGGCCACCAAGCAGAGAGCTAAAAGGAGACGTTCCTGTCCTTAAAAAGCTCACGTGCGTTTCTGCTGCCGTGGCAGCAGCCTGCAGCCTCTATATTCGCCCTCTCTCCCTCCTTGTCCTTTGTCTCACCCTTCTTCACTTTCCAAATCCTATTTATTTTTTTAATGCTAGTGGTTTAGCCATCTATTCCTTGCCACCTTCCAAATCATACCACCGGCCTTTCACCTCTATCTCCCTGCAGTTTGTTAGGCTCTTTCCTAAGTGAAGGCGATTCCTCGTGAGAGGCCCTCTCGTGCCAGTTTCAGGGGAACACTTCTGCTTGGAGCCCAGCGCCCTGGCCTTCCCTTTGCCCCCAAAGCAGCCCCTGGAGTATTTTTTGGGGGGGGGGACTCTCAGACTCTACTTTGAAACCAACAGGCTAGATAAGTTTTGAGATCCCTTCCAGGTTTAAAGGTGTATGAGTCTCTGATTCCTGCATTTCAATTCTGCGTGGCTAGAAAAAAAGAGGCAGAAATGCCAACTTGTGAAGGGCTGGCTTAGAGCAGTGGTTCTTTACGTTTTTTCTCTCAGCATCCCTTTTTACTCTTTATGAGGACCCCAAAGAGATTTGGCTTTGTCCCTTCTCTCAATCTTTATGTCCTGTGTAATCTCAGTCTAATAATTAGTGCCTCTGAACCTCAATATCCTTAGAATTAGAGCTGAAATACTTACCTGGTTATGGTCAGAATTACACAAGATCATGTAAGATCAAGTAACTTTTCAATTCCAAAGGGTATGAAAACATTAGTTGTTATTAGTATTATTGTTTTTATTAAGTGTGTAATGGGGGTGCTGTTGCCTTTTTATGCTACCTCTTCCAAATACTCAGGAGCAGCATGTTATTACAGAAAGACTAAGTTATGGAGTCTTCTCTCGGAAAGACTTAGAATCCTGTTTTCTCACTTACTGGCTCTATGGAGCCTCGGACAAGTCACTTAACCTCTTTGAATCATCTCAATTTCCTCATTCACCATTAAGAGAAAAAAAAGAAAGGATAACAATACAGTAGCTATTTTCCAGGCTTGCAGTGAGCATTTGGAATAATGTCTGTACAGTGTTGGCACCAGGTAGATACTGAAAAACAAACACACAAAATCAAGTCTGTGTATCTCTCCAACATACTGCCTTGCTCTAACCACCCCTCCCTAGTAATCCTTTGTCCAGAGTATCTTCCTTCTTTTTATTAAAAATTCACTGAAGAAACTCACTGACAATTCCATTTCAACCTGGTCCTTAAAAAAAACCATGTTTTGGCTATACACTGTCATTCCTTGAATCGACCCAATTCTGAAGGTAGAAATACGCTAAAGACGAGGTGTGAACTTAGATCTGGCCCTGGGAAGGGGACATAGGCATGGGTCAAGGTGGGAAGCCTCTCAGAGAGCAGCATTAGCTCTCAGGATGGGTTCTCACCCCTCACATTCCCACAACACCCTGCGGCCGCTCCTGCTGTACGACACAGAGACACCCTCTGGAGGCAGCTGCTGATTGTGATCAGGCTCAGAATCCGTCCCCACAAAACTAATCTGGCCTGTGACTTTGAATTTCTTGGCCCCTTTGGCTCTGAATTCCAAAGTTAGAACTCCTCCTTGGGCTAGGTGCTCTTTTTCCAAATGCTTATTTTAAATCTAAGTATCTGCTGAGAGGGGTAATATTTGGCATGAACAGCTCGGTGTGGGTAGGGATACTGTGATGTTATACCATCACAGAACCAAAAAAGAAACAGTGCAGGGACCTTGGACATCAAGTAATCCAGCCACCTTGGTTTACATAAGAGGAAACTGAGACCAGGGTGGTGAAGTGACCTCATCAAGGACATGCTGTGTTACCAACGCTACCAGGAGGACAACTAGGTTTCCCAGCTTTAGGTTCAGCGATATTTCCCGTTTTTCCATCCATCCTTACAACAAACATTTATTGACACCCACTATGTACCAAGAACTATGGTAAGAGCTGGAGACATTATTGTCAGGGATGGAAAGTGGACACCTTCATCATTTCATGCTGCTCCCCTGTACACATCAGCAATATGGATTAATGAGCTCCCCTCCCTGTCTACCACCCGGGGGGCGCAGAAGAGGTAGGGGCTGATGAGAAGATAATCGAAGAGGAATGTCTCCAACACGGACTGCCACCTGTCCATCCCCCCTCCCAACCTGGGCAGTGACCTTGCCACGGGTGCTCCCTGGGATGCCGCACACGGCATGAGGATATTGGGAGCTTGGAGGGAGGGTGGGCAAGAACGAAAGGGAAGTGCAGCCCTTCCTGTGAAAGCAGGCTCCGGAGTGCACTGGGAGCAACCTCCTCCTTCCCTGCTCCTGAAGGAAGCGAGGTGGGGTATACACACGGACTGCTTAACAGTGAGCCTGGAGATTCTTCTTCCCTGGGGGACGGAGGAACACTGGAGGTGGACGCTGCACTTAGCAGCTGTCCCCCACCCTCCCCACCTGCTGGGCTCAGCAGCAGTGCCCTTTCCAGCCCTGCCTCCACCCCAGGGCTCTTCTCTCCAGGGCTGCTAGCTGCAAACGCTCAAGCCCACTTGTTCAGCCGGCCGCCAGCTTTCCTGGAAATAAGAAAGCTATTCTCTGCGTTTATCCTGTAAGTCACTGCCATCATTTCATTAAACTCCAAGGAAACTTACTGGAGTTCTGATGGCCACAATGAGCTTAAGAGAAAAATGAAAACTGTCTCATGAACTGATGTTAATTAATGGAGGAAGTTCAAACAGCCTGCAAAGGAAGTGAGGGGAGTCGCATTTGAGAATAACAGGATCACCTCCAATGCTAAGAAGCCATACCAGAGCAGAGCTATGTTCCCCCGGGAGACTCAGCCCCAGGCCCAGTGACCATACTTAGTACTAACTCACGTCTCTTTCTCGGAGCTGAGGTCTGTCCTGGGGCTGGGTGTGGGGAGCATCCATGTCGGCCACCGCTCTGTAGCTGTCTGCCATATTTCTGGAGGCCAGAACGCCTGGCCGCTCAGTCTCTGCAACTGCACCTCTCACAGCCACATGTCCAGTGGGTTGTGGTCTGAGAGGCTTCCGAAGGCACTGCACACAGGTAACCTGACCTGACCTAGTGGGGCATTAGAGTCACTTCTCTGATCTACTCTCCAGAAAGCCTCCAACAAAGGTGAATTATGTACTATATAATACTCTCTCTACTTTTGTGAATGTTTAAACATTTCTACAATGAAGTTAAAAATAAACCAGTGTTACCTGGTGGAGATAGTTAGTTTACTCATTGGTGCCCAATAAATTCTGAATTAATATTCAACAGAATTTTTCATGCTTCTGTTACGTGCCAAGCACTGGCTTGGCTTTATTAGCTGCAGAGCTGAAACTCCTGCTCTATGGCAGCGATCAGAATCTCAGGTGGGGAGGCTGGGGAGTTTTACAGTTGGTTCAGGAGATTCGCACATGCAGCCAGTGTGGAGAACCACTGCCGGGAGGGACCCGTGTACGACAGGGGCAAAAAGAGGGCACAGGCAGACTTGGGGCCTGGCCACATTCTCACTTCCGATATCTTTGAGATGTTGAGACCCTCACTTGTATCTTTGTCTTTCAGGTTGGATTTTTTTTTTTTTAAATGAAAAAATAGGACTCAATGATCTCAGAGTTTCTTCCCATTACTCCTTAGCCTCTCGGTCTGAACCAAAAGCTAAGTCCCTTTCAACTCCAACATTCTACGATTGTACACAATATTTTACAGCAAGAGAAACAAGATGGAGGCTTTCTGGGAGGCCCTGAAATCAGCCCTGATTAAGCTGACTCTTCCACCCCCACACCCACTCCTGTTACCGGTCAGCTCCCCATCCATCTCAGCGTTAGAGCAACTTAACAGAAGACGGTGGCAACACCAAGGCCTGCTCCCGGCTGTAAAAGGCGCATTAGTCCCTGTAATGGCCCATCTCCCCCAGGCCACTTCCTCTATCTAGACATTTATGGGACTGTGAATCAGGGGTTGCCCAGGCAGGCAGAAAGGCCAGTACCTGTTGGATGACAGGTGTGTCAAGGGGCACCAGGCGCCTCTGTGAAGTGCTAGTTCTGGCGAGCAGCTCAGCGTGCTGAGAGGGCTCCGAGTTCCAACCCAGGAGAGGCCTCTGCAGAACAGGCACCCAGAGGCCGCAGGGGAAAAATGCCCTTATCCACTTTCTTCTGCCTGGGTCATTGTGTGGCACAAGGGGGACACACATCCCCACTCTCCACTGGTCATCACTAATGTGGGAATGATTTTGAGTTCACCCTTCCGGCCAAAGTGGAAGATTGTTAAAGGAAGAGATATTGATAAGTATGTATCATGAGAAACAAATTTTATTTTTCATGATAGGTCTATTTTTGAAAACATTATATGGAAGTTGAATATATGAAAATAGAATCCTTTCTTTTTTAATTGAGGTGGCATCTAAAAACTTTAATTTATAACAATTTCAGTTTCTCTGCCTCTGAGTCTACTAGTTAATAATATAGCAACCAACATTCAGGTCCATGGAAGCAAATGCTTTTGTAAAGAATTAGATTAAACTCTTTTCTTATAAGTTATGTCTTTTTTAAATTTTTAAATAGTTTTGGCGGGAGCCTTTATAAAATCTTTATTATTCCCTTAAGATTTGACTTGTAGTTCATACAAAGTCAGCCTGAGATGGAGACACATAAGTCACTATTCCCATAACTATATTGGGAAGATGGGGCTGGAGATACAGGAAGTAAGCGTATGAGTGGTGGCTCTGTGTTGAAAGGACACTATATGCTCATCTACCAAAGAGAAATCCAGTAAATAATGCTTAAAACCAAAAAACTTAGAAATAGCAGTATACCCAGAAAAAAACCCATGCATATATGGTCACATTTATAATAAGGGAGACAAGAATATATAATGAGGAAAGGACAATCTCTTCGACAAATGGGGTTGGGAAAATTGGACAGCCATATGTAAAAGAATGAAACGGGGTACTATTTTATACCACACACAAAATGAACTCAAAATGGATTAAAGACTTGAATGTAAAACCTCAAACCATAAAACTCCTAGGAGAAAACATAGGTGGTAAGCTCCTTGACATAAGTCTTGGCTGTGGTTTTTTGAATCTGGCAACAAAAGGAAAAATAAACAAGCGGATCTAAATTGAACTAAAAAGCTTCTGAAGAGCAAAGGAAACCAACAACAAAATGAAAAGGAAACCAACCTACTGAATGGGAAAAGTAACAAAAAGCATACAATCCAATTAAAAAATAGGCAGAATTTCTGAGTAGACATTTTCCAAAGAAGACATGCAGATGTCCAACAGGTACATGAAAATATACTCAACATCATTAATCATTAGGTAAATGCAAATCACAACCCAGTGAGAGATCATCTCACACATTTTAGAATGGCTACAATCAAAAAGACAAGAAATAACAGGTGTTGGTGAGGATGTGAAGAAAAGGGAACCCTTGTGCATTGTTGGTAGGAATGTTAATTGGTGCAGTGACTATGGAAAACAATATGGAGGTTTCTCAAAAAATTAAGAATAAAGATACCATATGACCCAGCAATCCCTCCTCTGGGTATCTACACCCCAAAATTTAAAAACACATTTATAAAGATATATACACCCCTATGTTTATTGCATCATCACTTAAAATAGCCAAGACATGTAAACAGCCTAAGTATCCTTTGATCGATGTTTAGATAAAAAAGACATAGTACATATATGTGATGGAATTATACTCAGATATAAAAAAGATGAAATATTATCATTTGCGAGAACATGGATGGATCTTGAGAGTATTATGCCAAGTGAAATAAGTCATATGACTTAACTTATATGTGGGATATAAAACAGAAAGCAACAAATGAACAAGCAAAACAAAACAAGCAAAAACCAAACTCATAGATACAGTCAACAGAATGGTGGTTACCAGAGGGGAAGGGATTAGAGGGAGAACAAAGAGGGTAAAGGGGGTCCACTATATGGTGATGAAAGGAGACTAGACTTTGGGTGGTCATCCATTATAAAGATGTACATCTGAAATTTATATAATGTTATTAACCAATGTGACCCCAATAAATTTTTTCAAATCAAGTTTCAGAATGGTATATATAGTATGATGTCATTTGCGTAATATGTAATATTTTAAAAACATGTTTAAATTATATAATTTAAATATAATTTGAAATAAATGACAAATTATTTCTCACTATAAAATGGGGCCAAGTGTGGCCAACCCTTTTGAGATGTTTTGTTGTGAAGGGAAAGAAACTGTAATAGCTGGAGGGGGAGGCCTGTAATTCTTTTTAATGAGTAACACTAGACGGTGACTGCCTGCAGATGGGAATGAACTAGTAGAGAGACTTAAAATAAGAATACATAAAGAGCAAAACCCTTGAGAAGGTGAAACCGGGCTGCAGAGCACCAAAGAAGGACGCCACCCCACTTAGATGAGAGGCGCTGAGTGTCTGAACGGTGGCGATGGGATGAAGTTGAAATGAAGCTGTAGCCACGTAGGAGGTGCGCTCTTCTAAGAGTGATGTTACTTGGGTGTGTAGGTGAGTGGGTGACCCTAAAGGGGACCTGGTTTGATTAAAAGGCAAGACAAGAGGGCCTCAGGGCAATGATGGACCCTGCCCCTTCTGAGGCCTGTGGACCATGCTGCTGTCACTCCTAATAAACTTCCCATCTGCTCTGGAGAGAGTCCCAACAGTCCACCTTGTATACGAATGAAAAATAAAGTGAATTCCACAACCAGCACCACACACTGCGCATTACACTACACACTGCCTTCTCTGCTGAGCTGAAGTTTTCCTCGGGGCAGTGGTTCATTTTTACCCGCAGCACCAGTGCCCCCGCATCCTGGGTGTCACTTAAGTCTGCACTCCAAAGAGCACACTGCTCAGGGCCTCGCCCTGCAACTACTTGTGGTATTCTAGAGAGATCATGGAACTCGGGCCTCAGCTTCCTGCCTCACAGGGTGCTTCACTGCGCTTAGGATGTTGCTGTGAGAGAGTCTGGGAGGCCAGGGGTTAAGCCTCCCCCTGCAGACACAGTCTGGAATTTCTCCAGTCCGCACCCCCCACCAAGAGCAGTGGGGCCCCAGGTCTAGCTGCTTTCACCCCACAGCTCTGCCACAACCACCCCTCTCTCCACACATGTCCTCGCGTTTTCTTCCACCCTGCATGGCTCCAAGTCTCCCACCAAGTCTGTGCTCAGCCGTCCTTCCTGGTGGGCGTAGGGTAGGGGACTCCGTGTGGGTCATTGCCTCGCCTGCCT
This sequence comes from Pteronotus mesoamericanus, assembly GCF_021234165.1. Lineage (NCBI taxonomy): Eukaryota > Metazoa > Chordata > Mammalia > Chiroptera > Mormoopidae > Pteronotus > Pteronotus mesoamericanus. The sequence goes on from NW_026555326.1 coordinate 5,095,291, forward strand.
GCATCGCCTTCGTGCCTCCCCTGCAGACTTTGGACCCTTCGCTGGCCTAGAGCAGCCTCCGAGGGATCTTAGGGGGTGGGAGATGGCCACCCCACCCCTAGGTGCGCACCTGTCTTGGGAGGCAGTCTGACGGCTTCAGGGTACACCGTAGGTGAGTCTGTCAGTGTGCAGGTCTGTGGGTCCGGTCTGCTGGTGAGCGCTGCTTTCCTCGTTTGCTTCTCTTGCTCCCTGTCCCTGGTCCCCCTGGCCCCTCAGTCCCTGTCTCTCCTTACCCTCCCTTGATGACCCCCCTCTCTCGCTGGGGGCCTGAGTCTCACTCCGCCCTCCTCTGCAAGAGCCAACCGGTGCTGGCCGCTGGCCTCAGCTGCCAGCCTTTAAAACCTGCCAGCCTTTAAAACCTGCCGGCCCTGCAGAGCCTCTGCGCTCACGCTGCCACTTGTCGCCCCTCTCTGGCAAGGCTACACGGATGGCCCTGACAGAGACTCTCTGCAGGCTTAGGGACATCTGCTTTTTGCTTCCAGAAAAGTTTAGAGGAAGTGAATTTGGAGTGGATTTGGGACTGGCGCTGCTCCCCAAGCTTTCTTTTCCTTCCAGAAGCCTCACCCTGCACAGCCTCATTCATCCTTCCCTTCCTGCCCCCAGCTCCCTGACACCTCCTTCTCTTCGCTCCTAGGCCCCATCCCCTCTTTGCGTTCATCATCTTCCTCATCTCATTCCCCCTCCTCTCTATCCCTGCCCTCCAACTGTTTCCCCGCCCGGCAGCCTTTTTCCCTGCCACACTGCCTCGCTCCTTTCTCCCTATTAAACCTTGGCCTCCCACTCCAGCTCATCCCTAAACTTCTCCTGGCCACGCACCCTCCAGCCGCTCTCTCCCTCTCCCCATCCCTCCCAGCAGAATTCCACCATGGATTCTGGGCCTCGTTGGGCTGCCAACCCCATTCCTGGGGCCACCCTCTCTGCCCCCAATGCCACCACACCCTGGCTGGGCCGGGATGAGGAGCTGGCCAAGGTGGAGATCGGAGTCCTGGCCGCTGTCCTGCTGCTGACGACGGGGGGCAACCTGACGGTGCTGCTGACCCTGGGCCAGCAGGGCCGCAAGCGCGCCCGCATGCACCTGTTTGTGCTGCACCTGGCCCTAACCGACCTGGGTGTGGCGCTCTTCCAGGTGCTGCCCCAGCTGCTGTGGGACATCACCTACCGCTTCCAGGGCCCAGACCTTCTCTGCCGGGCTGTCAAGTACCTGCAGGCACTCAGCATGTTCGCCTCCACTTACATGCTGCTCGCCATGACGCTGGACCGCTACCTGGCCGTGTGTCACCCCCTGCGGAGCCTCCAGCAGCCCAGCCAGTCTACCTATCCACTCATCGCTGCTCCCTGGCTATTGGCCGCCATCTTCAGCCTCCCTCAAATCTTCATTTTTTCTTTGCGGGAAGTGATCCAGGGTTCAGGGGTGTTGGACTGCTGGGCAGACTTTCGCTTCCCTTGGGGGTCACGGGCCTACATCACCTGGACTGCCTTGGCCATCTTCATCCTGCCTGTGGCCATGCTCACAGCCTGCTACAGCCTCATCTGCTATGAGATTTGTAAGAACCTAAAAGTCAAGACGCAGACCTGGAGGGTAGGAGGAGGGGGCTGGAAGACTTGGGACAGAGCCTCGCCTCCTGCCCCAGCTGCGGCCATGAGGGGACTGCCCTCCCGGGTCAGCAGCATCAGCACTATCTCTCGGGCCAAAATCCGAACTGTGAAGATGACCTTCATCATTGTGCTGGCCTACATCGTCTGCTGGGCACCCTTTTTCAGTGTCCAGATGTGGACTGTGTGGGACAAGAACGCCCCTGATGAAGGCAAGTGTGTGTGGTTGGGGCCGGGGGTGGGGGCAGAGCGAGTGGAAAAGAGCAGGGGTGGAGACTAGGAGGATTAGGAGAGGGTCACAGTGCCTCCCAGGGTGCCCTTCCCTCCTTCTCTGCTGTGTCCACCCCCATGATCAGCCTGTCCCTCAGCCCCACGTCCCTCAGCTGCGTAGTCATTTACCACGTACCACGTGCCTCTCTGAGCAAGGAGTGTGAGAACAGAGTGTTACCCTGCAGTGTGCTCCCTTAGAAAAACAGAAGTCCTTGGGAGCCCTTTTAACTTACTCACCGGTACACCCAGTTTGCCTCCATAGCACACTGGCCTCCTAGCTTCCTGTCCCTGAGTCCCTGTGTCAGAGCCTGCCTATCTCCTTGCCCCTGCCCCAGACTGTCAGCTGTGTTTCTGCCTGGACATAGCAGGTGTCTATGGCAGAATGAGAGGGACGGCCCCGGAGGGGTCAAGGAGGGCAGAATCCGGAATCCAACGTGCAGCCATATCTATGACATAAATGGGGATGGAGATACCTGAACCTGGCCTAGAATCATGGTTATTTTCCCTGTTTTATAGAAGGTGCCTTATCCTAGGTCTATGTCCATTAGAAAAGTCAAGGTCTAGGTTTGGAACAAAGACAGTGTCTCCTATTTGGGCTAGTCCTGTCTACCTCTAAAGTCAACTTGGAGCAAACACTGTAGTTACAAAAAAAGTCAGCAAGCTAAGACTCTGGAGTTGAGAGTCCCAGGTTCAAGTCTTAGCTGTGCTTCTCCCTAATTACAGAGCCCAAGTGAGTCCCTTCTCCTTTTTAGAACTTGGTATTCTCCCTTGATCAGTGCAGGCCCGGATTCCCTCTCAGATCCCTTCCAGCTGTCATTCTAAGGCTTCCCGTGGTTCTCTCTTGGCAGATTCAACCAACGTGGTTTTCACCATCTCCATGCTTTTGGGCAACCTCAGCAGCTGCTGCAACCCCTGGATCTACATGGCCTTCAACAGCCACCTGTGGCCGCACTCCCTACGCCATCTGGCCTGCTGTGGGGGTCCGCAGCCCCGGATGCGTAGGCAGCTCTCCAATGGCAGCTTCTCAAGCCGCCGCACCACGTTGCTGCTGACCCGCTCCAGCTGCCCGCCCACCCACAGCCTCAGCCCCAGCCTCAGTGGGAGGCCTGGGCCTGAAGAGTCACCAAAGGACTCAGAGGAGGTGGATAAGGATGGCGTCACTGAGGCGGGCATCTTTTAAGAAACACTCCTTGGATTCTGGCGCTGCCTGTGGGGCTATAGGAGGGTCTCTGCTCATCTCAGTACTGGGTGCAAATGCTGGGAAGGTCTGGGTTGGAGTTAGGAGAGCCCAGTTTTAGGCAGCATGAAAAGGCCAGCATGGGTGCACTTGGTGTCCGTACTGCCTTCATTCGCTCCCCATCTCACATGCTGGAAGTCAGGGATAATCAGACTGTCTGCTTCACTCATCCTGCAATATTCACAGGGTGTCCAGGAACACACCCACGTGGTAGCTGTGGTGCCCCTGATCTGGGGCAGGACTAGGACAGCCGTGTCTGGGGCTCCGCAGGTGGCAACTCAGAGGCTGATCTTCTACTTTGGCTGCTTGTCCCCATCCTAACCTAACTAAGCACACTCAGCCCAGCTAGGAGAGGGCAGAAGTGAAAAACTGAGAAGGACCCTATTTGGATCCTGGATTTTTTTTTTATTTTTTAGAAGAGGAAGGATGATTTAATGAAGAAAAGTGAATGGGTCAGGGGGCTTTGCCTGCCATGCCCACGTGTTTACTGGAGTGAGATATAGCATTTAGCACAACACCAGGTAACTGGCATTAACTCTGCAAATTCAAGTTCCTCTTCTCCCCACACCAACCCCTTTATAGGGTGGGGGCAAAGTGCTGTATATTTTCAGTGGTATGACCCACTAAGGGTGAGTGTGAGGAGAAAGTGGGGATGGGGGAAGGGAAGAAAAGGGTCACAATAAAATGAAGAATGGAGGGAGACTCAGAGGCAGCAGGGTGGGCTGCCCTCCTTCCTCCCCACAAGGTGTCCAGACAGCTCTTTCCTCTGGAGCTGCACAGAGGACACGTGTCTTGAGAAAGTGCAATGGGATCATGGCTCTGGATTGACTTGAGGCTCTTCAGAGCTTCCACACAAATTGTATACATTCTGTGCTCAAGGCAGGAGCCTGGGGTTTAAAACTCGTCTCTGCCGTCAGGTAACTATATGATCTTGGGCAAGTTACCTCTGCCTCCAGGCCTCAGTCTCCTCAGTTGTAGAACTAACATGTACTCTAAGGTCTTTCTTGGTTCTAACCTTTCATGACTTTGCAAGACTGGAAATGATGTCACAATAGAGATAAACAAAGGGTGCTCTAACCAACAAGCTCTAGAAGAATGGCTGGATTTTCATGACAATGACCTTCATACTCTGACTAAATTCTGGTGACCGAGGGCCCTTCCATGGCCCTACTGTGCATTTTTGCCCTCAATTCTGTGATGCTGATGCGGGGAGAGAACAGCAGCACAGGTGGAATCTGGGGCTTTGTCTTGAATTATGTCCCAGGGGATTTATATTCACCCTAACTCTTATTCTAATATCAGAAATGACCTTGATGATAGAAAGAGCATCAGCTAAAAAGTCAGGAACTTGATGGGTCCAGGTCCCATCGCTATGCCACCACGGATGACCAGCATAGGTGAAATGCTTGCTCTCACAGCTGTGGGGGTCTCACAGAACTGTGGACATATAAGTTGTTTGTAAGTCCATGAGCTCTATACTATGCAAGAGATTGCTAATCTAATTAGGAGCTCCTGAGAGCAGCCCCAGGGAACAGGTTCAATCTGCCTTTCTCTCCTAGGGAGGCTTTGAGGAATGAATGTGGCTTTGGGGATATACTTTTAAGAGGCCACTCAGCTCTCAGAAGGCTCCTTAGATTTCTTTAAAAGAAAAGAACTAAGATGGATGTTGTGAGTGAACCAAGCATTCCAGCCCTTCAGTGCTAGGGAACTGGAGGGCAGGACACAGGGCCCAGTGGGACCAAAGTTCAAGAAAGAGGACCCACAGTCTCTCCCCTGTGCTCTGTTGCCCATGTGGGCCCCTGACATCCAACCACTTCTTTCCTGTCCTGTGGATCTGGGCATCGGCGCTTCCTATGCCAGTCCAAGCTGTTGAAGTCCCTCCTGCTTGCATGAGCCTCTTCAGACCACAGTTCCTGACCCGAGTGCCCATAGAAGGTACTAAGTAAATCTTTGCTCATCATGATGGATGGGAAATAGAAGGGACACCAGTCTTGTACCCCAAAGATACAGACTTGAATCCTGATCTCACCCCTTTTCTACCTGTGTGAATCTGGGCAAGTTATCCAATCCCTCTGAGCAACAGTTTCCTTATTTGTTAAAAAGAAATAGCAATACCACTTTGTTGGAGGGATTTGGAAGACTGAAGACAATAGAACATTCTGCTGATGTTAGAGAAGAAAATGATAGCCTGGCTCTGGGTTGCATCTGGTGGGTAATTTCTATGGCACTGGGTCCAGGAGACTCTACAGATCAGAGGGGAAGAGAGGAGACTTGGAATCAAGACTGGCTAGAGCACCTTCTATGTCTACTTACTCTTGCCTTCTATAGCAAATAATAGCACTGTTATATTTCCAGTTGTGCATTGCACATGAGAGATTTACTTGTGGTGGTGGCTTGGGGACCCTCACCCTTCCCTCCATAGAAAAGCTGCATTTGATCTTTATCAGAAAGCTGGAACTGTCCAGTGATGAGGCCAGTGAGGAGCAACTGCACACTGGGCCCAGGCCTCAGGAGCCTATTCCGGGAGGCTCCTGAGGAAATGGCAGGATCTTGTCTGGATCGATGAATGACAGCTTTTGCAGTACGCGTAAGAAGTTCTCACAGACCTTTTAGGATAGGATTCAGGGAGGTGGGCCTCTGTGGGAAGCAAGGGGGTTCTGTGCTCTCTGGGTCAATCTCATTTTGACAGCTAACTCCAGAAGGCTAACATCCTGTGAAATACTGTACATCAGTCCCTTAGAACCCACGTAGGAGCAGGAGGTCAGGGGCCAGGCAGGGCAGAGGACGGCAGGAGGAGGTTCATTGGTTGACTGTGGGGATTTCTCAGGATGGCTTTTTATGTTTGTTCAGTTTTTATGTTATGCAGGCCAGTAATTTTCCACATGACTCTGTTTGTACTTTGTATGTAAATAGGCCTGTTATTTTTTTTTCTTTTCTTTAAAGATCATTTATTTTCTAATCATGGTAAAATAATCATTTGAGTAAGAAAGTTTTACACGTTAAATTTCACAATTACCTATTTGTAGAACTTAAAGGCATTAAATTGGAAGACCAAATGTATGTAATTCTTTTTTTTAAATATATATTTTATTGTTTATGCTATGACAGTTGTCCCATTTTTTTGCCCTTTTATTCCCCTCCACCCTGCACCCCCCTCCCACCAACACCCTCCCCCTCCCTTAGTTCATGTCCATGGGTCGTACATATAAGTTCTTTGGCTTCTCCATTCCCTATACCATTCTTAACTTCCCCTTGTCTATTTTGTACCTACTATTTATGCTTATTCCCTGTACCTTTTCCCCAATTCACCCCCCTCACTCTTCCCTCTAATCTCCATTTCTGTGATTCTGTTCCGTTCTCATTGTTCACTTTGTTTTTTTGTTTTTTTTTTTGGTTCAGTTGTTGATGGTTGTAAGTTTGTTGTCATTTTACTGTTCATAGTTTTGCTCTTCTTTTTCTTAGACAAGTCCCTTTAACATTTCATATAATAAGAGCTTGGTGATGATGAACTCCTTTAGCTTTGCCTGGTCTGGGAAGCACTTTATCTGCCCTTCTATTCTAAATGATAGCTTTGCTGGATAGAGTAATCTTGGATGTAGGTCCTTGCTTTTTAGGACTTTGAACACTTCTTGCCAGCCCCTTCTTGCATGTAAGGCTTCTTTTGAGAAATCAACTGATAGTCTTATGGGCACTCCTTTGTAGGTAACTGTCTCCTTTTCTCTTCGTGCTTTTAAGATTCTCTCCTTATCCTTAATCTTGGGTAATAGAAGTATGATGTGCCTTAGTGTGTGCTTCCTTGGGTCCAACTTCGTTGGGATTCTCTGAGCTTCCTGGATCTCCTGCAAGTCTATTTTCTTTTACAGATTGGGGAAGTTCTCCTTCATTATTATTTAAAATAAGTTTTCAATTTCTTGCCCTTCTTCTTCTTCTGGTACCCCTAGAATTCAGAAGTTGGAATGTTTCAAGTGGTCCCAGAGGTTCCTAAGCCTCTCCTCATTTTGCTGAATTCTTGTTTCTTCGTTCTGTTCTGGTTGAATGTTTATCTCTTCCTTCTGCTCCAATTTGTTGATTTGAGTCCCAGTTTCCTCCCCTTTACTGTTGTTTCTCTCTCTATTTTTCTTTATATAACTTTCCATGGCTTTCACTTTTTTCTCCATTTTGTGACCATACTCAACCATTTCTGTGAGCATCCTGATTACCAGTGTTTTGAACTGTTCATTGGATAGGTTGGCTATCTTTTCATGGCTTAGTTCTATTTTTGGAACTTTGATCTGCTCTTTTATTTGAGCCATATCTCTTTGTCTCACCACACCTATTACATTGTAAGGGGTGGAGCCTTAGGTATTCACCACAGTGGGGCAACCCAGGTCACTGTGTGGTGAGGCTGTATGTGGGTGAGGGGTCAAAGAGGAAATAATGCCACTTGCTCAGCTCTTGGCTGGCTTTCAGCCACTTCCCCTGATACCCACAAGCAAATTGGGGCCTTCTGGTGCTGATTCCTAGGTGGGTGGGTTTGTGTATGTTCTAGGACCCTGTGCGTCTCTCCAACAGACTCTCCTGTGGGACTGGGAGTTTCTCCTGCTGCCACACCCCCCGCAGATTTTTACAGCCAGAGGTTTTGAGGATTTCTTTTCCTGCACTGGAACCCTGGATGGCCCGGTCTGTCTTACTCCCCAACTCTTCCTTCAGGTTTATCCACATGCAAATGTGCGACCACCCCGGTCTGCTGGCTGCTGTCTCACCCACTCAGTCCTCCAGTCACCACCCTACCACAGGCCCTCTCCGTCCCACCTGCTTATCTCCATCCTGGCTGCCTGTCTCTGCCCCTCCTACCAGTCTATATGAATGTTTCTTCTTTAACCCCTTGGTTATCGGACACCCATACAGTTCAGTTTTCTGGTAGTTCTTGTTATTTTTTGTTTTTAAGTTTGTCGTTATCCTTCTTTTGGTTGTGCAAGGAGGCATAGTGTACCTACCTACACCTCCATCTTGGCTGGAAGTCTCAGTATATAAACAGATCTTTTAATAGGCTATAGACAGCCCAGACTGCAGGACCTCCCTGCTGGGTCAGAAACCCAGAGATGTGGTTGAAATTGACAAATAAAACTCTTTAACAAACAGAAAATTTCTAGGCATCTTTGTTTCCTAGGGACAGTGATAAGGGGATAGGTAAACTAAAGTAAAATTTTAATCTTGAGAGGGGCCAGAGTGGGAATCAACCTTCCTGGAACTCCTTCACTCAGTTTAAGAGGAAAAATAAACAAGAGTGTTCTGCGATTTTCCCTGGAGCCACACGATGGCAGTGTGGAGCTGAAACTGGGTCTGAAGCAGTAATGACCCACGGGACAGGCTGGGAAAGTCACCAGCCTCCCATCTCCAAGGCCATACTAATCTTCCCTAAAATTCTAGAATCTTGGTCTCTCATTTGACCCAGTTCCCCTGAGACACCTGGACATGTGCTTCTTTCTTGCTAAGCTCACAGAGGATGTATTTGGCAAGGAAAGGCAAAGGACAAGAGGTTTCTACTGCAGGTAAAAGACTGAATGTAGAAATTCCTGCCTGAAAGGGCAAATGTTTGATTGAGCTAGTGGGACCTCAAGAACAAAAACAAAGACCCCAGATAAGATGGCATTATTATAATGTGTTTGGTTTAGAGGCTGGGGGCTTGGGTTAGAAGGCCTCTGGCAAGCCTCTCTGGACCAGAAATTACACTGATCCCAGGAGCAAAAAATACACCACTGATGATGGGCATAAAATACCTCTTCATCCTAGTGGGCCTTGTTGGCCAATAAGACAGTGTCCCTCATAGAATTGTGCTGAAGTTTTATGGTGAGCATTTGAGTGCTTACTTCTTTAGAATAAGAATTCCTTGAAGACAGGTCAAATTCATTCTGGTCTCTTGTATAATGCCAGTTCATTATTATCATGTAATCAACCATCAACTGGTTGCCAGTACCAAGTCAGTTTCTCTGTATGTTGTTATAAGATAAAGAGGCCTTGGGAGAGGTGTTCATCCAATTCTCATCCACAGAGGAACCCAGAGTCGGGCAGCACGGTTGTCGCCTGGAGGTTCCAATGACATGCAATGTGGGAGAAAATAACTTCTCCGTGCTAGGAACTATGCTCCTCAAAGTATGATTGCTCATACAGGGGACCATTCAGACAGATTTAAGCAGCTAACCTTCCAGACTCGCAGAGTATCACAAGCAAAAGGCCATTTTATTTCTAGAAATAGGGCTAGCAGTGACTTTATGGAGTAGTTCAAATTGTTAGCTGGCTCCAGTCATCAGCCTATTGGCCCAAACTCCTCAGGACATGAAACGATCCCTTCTCTTTATTCGACAGTCAATGAAACTTCTGCAAGTCACTTGGAGTCACATTTTCAATTCAGTTCTTAACCAACACTTTCCAAGAGTGCCTTCCCCTTATAAGCAGTCGGGGTGGGTGCTAATGTTAACCTCCACAATATATTTATTTGCTATAAAATGTCATGCCTTTGAAGCCAATCATAGCAGCGTTCATTAGAGACCTTAATCAGGTGGTTGGTGACATTCAGGTCTCTGTTCTCTCTGACAACAACTCCCTGATGCACAGCATCTCCACTGTCTCGGAGCCCGGGCGCAGGCATTTGTCCATGCGGTCAGAGAGACTTCCATTTTTCATTTTCCTTTTTTCAGAGAGCCTTCATTCAGTTGGGCCTGCTCATTTTTCTTCTTCTTCTTCTCCCATCAATAGATTCTACCCTTCTTCCTAAACTCAGGCCAGAAAACATGTCTTTGTGAGATGTTTTCTCTGATTAGGGCCACCTAATCCTAACACTCTTGTAGCCAGTTGGCCTAACATTGATAGGCTCTGGTTTCACTGCTCTGTGTTAATTCCCCCCTGTCACATGTTATTTTGCACATGTTCTTGCCTGTCTCTACAACTAGGCCGTGCACACTTTGATCCCACCCACCTAGCTGCTCCAGTCTTCTTTTAATGAGTGCTCCTCCCCACTCCCAGGGCCTATCCAGAATTCTGCAGGACGCTCGGCAGTGTCCCTCTGCAGTCTCTTGAGCGCACTGCAGAATGTCTGAACCTCTAAGTCCTCTGTTTACTTTTTTTCTTTTCAAAAGAGATCAAAAAGAAGTAGAGTTTCACCTCTAGATGCAAAGACAGTGTTGTTATCAGTGTTTAGTCTTCATTCTACCTCTCTGATCAATAGAATCTCTTTCTCCCCATTAAGAAAAGTTTCAAAGGAGATATCTTTGTCCATTCTGGCTGCCATAACAAAATTCCACAGACTGAGTGGCTTATAAACAGCAGAAAGTTTTTTCTCACAGTTTTGAAGGCAGAAGTCCAAGGTCAGGGTTTCAGCGTGGCTTGTGAGGGCCCTTATCTAGGCTGCGGGCTTCTCGTGGCATCCTCACAGGATGGAAGGGGCTGCAGAGCTCTGTGGGGTCTCTTTCATAAAGGTACTAATCTCACTCATAATGGTACCTCCTTCAAGACTGGGTTAGAGAGGCCCCACCTCCTAATACCATCATGTTGGGGGTTAGGATTTCAACATATGAACTGTCAGGCATTGGGGGGGGCACACAAAAATTCAAATCAAGCAGGAGAAGAACAACAACAATGGCAGGCTAAAGGTAGAGGGACATGTAGGTTGGCAGTAATTTCCAATTCCAGAGCCATTTCTTCAGATCTTCTTGAGAAAGGGGAACCTGGGAATATGAAATCCTCCCACTGTTTCTGGTCCCAGGTGTAGAAAGTCATTTATAGCCAGCTGACAAAGCAAGTTCATAAGTTGTCTCTAAGATCTGAATGCCACTCAACAGCGGTTTGAATTTGGCTGTGTATTCCTAGGGTTCCCACTTTTTGAGGTGTTTAGCTACAATGAGCAATTTTTTTTCATTTGCTGTCCTAATTAGCAGTTGAAGAAAGTATACTGTATGTTTCTTTAGTTACTGCTTATTGCATCTAATCAATTTTGAAACATTTTAATTCCCTGAAGTTTTCTAGAACTAAGATAGCTGCAAACAATGACAAATTTCACCCTCTGTTCCAATAATTATAGCCCTTATTATTGCTAAGTGTTTTATTGAACTGCGTAGCACTTCTAGAGCACTATTAGATAATGAAGGAAATGGGCATGTGGACACTCTGACTTTGCTCATTATCTGAAAGGACCATGTCTAGGATCTTACAGTTAAACAGCATGTATCTGCTGTTTGAGATAAGCTATTTCTAATCAATTTAAGAAAGTGTTCTTTTATTCCTAATTGACTAAAAAAGAAACAACAAACCAGGAATAGATATTGAATTTTACTGGATAAAATTTAGAAAGATTTTTCTTATAATAACCTGTTGCGATGCTGGTTGGCATGCACCAGGCTCTATTTGTCAGCTTTTGTTCATAGAAAACAGTGAATTCCTATGACAGTGGGCATTCTTAGACAGTGAGACTATTTAGAGGTCTGAGGGCAAAACAGGATTACGCAACAAACACATGCCAGTTGGGCAAGAGGAAAAGAGAAATTGGTGATGGCCATTTTATTTAAAACTTTTAACGAAGTTGTTATTGCCAATAATCAAAGAGCTCAAAGAGTAATTTAATTGTAAGATTGCCAAACAGGGCTCTCTTATAGCTGATTCAAGTATTTTTAAAAAATTTTCTATGGAGACTTCACCACTTTATCTTCTGATCTGCTCTGATGTTTTCATACTTATCCTGGTAGTTCTTCCTAACATTTCATCCGAATCTTTCTTGCTGAGATACAAGCCTATTTTTTTCTCCTATGCCTTGTTAAAAAACAAAAAGTAATTCTCTTACAAATTGAGTACAAGAATTTGTAGAGAACTTTACTCTATTTAAAAATAATAATAAAAACAGAAACAAAAACAAAACCCTAGTCCTGGCCACTGGTTCAGTTGGTTAGAGCATCGTCACCATCATGTACAACAAAAGGTCATGGGCTCAATCTCCGATTGGAGAGCATATGGGAGGCAACCAATCAATGTTTCTCACATTTGTGATTCTCTCTCTCTCTCCACCTCCTTTCCTTTCTCTCTAAAATCAATAAACATCAATAAACATATCCTCAGATAAGATTTTTTTTTTTAAAAACCCTACAATTTACAAGGCCATTCCAGAGTATTCCGCTGGCTGAGACAGCAGGGTTCACAGAAGTCTAGAAATTGTGTTTGTGGTTTTTTGGATTGATGTTGACATAATCTGTCGCTTCCTTTATATTCTCATAGTCCAGGGCAGATTTGTTTTTTCGTTCTCCAGTGGCTGAAAAGACCACTTGTGTGTAATTCACATCCTTGGTGGCCTTAGGGAAAAAGAACAGAAAAGTGCAGGTCAAGACTCCTACCCCGTTTGGAGGAGGTAGGACCCGAGGATGGAACTCCCATTCAAAGAGGCTTGCCCTAGGCTGGATGAGAGGGAGCCTGGGCCCCAGGCAGCTGGATCTGAGAGCAGGGCCAGGGCAGTGGGGAAGATGCCCACACTTTGTTCCTCCTGTCTGCAGGAGATAAATGGATTTAAGAAAGAGAGATGTAGAGAATCAATTCAAATGAGGTCAAGACTCAGAGTAGTGGACCAGGGATGGATTTGCGGGGGGGAGGAGGCTTCCTATTAGCACTTCCATTTTTACAGCCCACTCAGACCTGCTTTGGATGATCCGTGTGGATATCAGGCTGTGAGGAAAGCCTGACCACCTCACCTGAGGACACTGCAGTGGCTCAAGAAGCCCCTCCTCCCTTGCTCCCATCTAGGTAGCCAGGGTGGCCTGAGTTCTCGGAACCCAGGCTACATATGAAGGTCTGGGCTCACTAGGAGTGTCCATTACCTGGCAGGTGGGAGACGAATTGCTGGTACTGTCCGAGGTGTCGGAGCTATCCGAGGACGTGTCGCTGTCATCTACGGAGAAACAGAAATTGTTCTTCTAAAGAAAGTGGAGGGTATTAAGAAAGAATAGAAACAATGGAAGGGATGATGAGACAAAGACAAAGGCAGAGCCAGCAATGCAAAGAGGAGTGGGGAAGAGAGATACAGAGCTCCCAAAAGGGGAAGAAGGAGTAGAATAGACAGGGTGGTAGGAGAGCCTCCAAAAACAGGCTGGGGCATGGCCAAGAGTCTAGGCACTGTTGCTTTGGCCAGCTCCATCCAAAACTAAGTAGGCTTGTCTGTGCTCGGGTGGAATAAACAGGGACATGCTGAGACAATGTGGCCCAAAGCAAACAGCTCTGGCCTCGGAAGTCATGGGCACAGGTTCCAGTCTAACCTGTCACTAACTCTAGGCAAGGTTACATCCTTTTTTGTATTCTGGTTTTGACTCCTGGAAAACAAGAAGATTGGACATTGGTCTCTGAGCTCCCTGACAACAAAAGAGCCTCTGACCCTGACCAGGTTCTGGTGCAGCTGTGGGGCCAGCGGTCACGATGAGGCCAATGCCTCTCCCCTTCCGCTGAAATACTGAATACTCGTGAGCAACACCTTCTGGTCCCCATATGCCCTGAGGCCTCATCTCAGTGCAGAGGAAGCCTGACAGCCAGATCTCTCCAACTCAAAAGATCAGATTAGAAGGATGGAGCAAGCCCAAATCAATCAGGAGATAAACCAATGGAAAAAGAATAATCTCTGGTGAGTGGACCTCCAGGGGTTATTATCTTGCTGCGGAAAAAAACAGTTTCCTATGTGTGAATAGTGACCTGGTGGGTCTCCCACGCCCTGAGATAGAAAACAAGAGGGTGGTGAACCTGTTGTCCCAGTTGCCACAGGCAGACGGTGCATTTCAACCATCACTAAGCCTCATATTTATTAAAACACCCAGATGCCTATGAGAATCTAAGACCGTGGAGAAGAAGCCTCTGGAAATGTGGCTGAGTCAGCTTCCGGGAGCAGCCAATGACACTGACCAGCTGCTGCAATGCATAGTATATTACCAGCCATGGTTACAGTTAGGCAGTCAGCGAAAATCTTGGCTCCACCACTAACTGGCCAGGTGAAAGAAAAGATGACTTAGTATTACAAATATATGAGCAGAAAGAGTCCCCAAGCCCCTCTGGAGTCGTTCACACATGACCAAACCTAGAAAAGAGCTTCGACCTACACAAACCCAACAAGGTCTGTCCCATGTGATAGGATGAACAACTTTCCAGAAAAGGTAGGGCGGCGAGGCCTTTGCTGGGCCGGGTGTGAGGAACCCCGGGTGGCTTTGGGCTGTCAGGGACAGACTTGGGCTGCTGCAGGGATGCTCCCTGGAGGTCCAGACAGAGCGGAATACACTTCGTGACCATCTCGCCCCCGCCTCATTACTCACTCCCGTAATGGGGCTCAGGCACTGGGGCCCTTCTCTCTGTCCGAGTCTCCGTCTTCTGGGCAGCAGGCGAGTGGTGCGGGGCAGGGCTGGGCCCAGGAGCTTGTAGCCTGGCTCTTTCTAGTAACTGTTCATTCTTTTTGGCTAGAGGAAACAGGACAAGAGTCAAAAGGGAAAGCTCCCTGGGTCAGGCACTTCCCATTTCTGCACACAGCCCTTATTTAGGGAAAAACGTCCAGAAGGACCTTATCAAATCTCAGCACTCCTCCACCGCCACCGCCCTCACTTCACTCGGGGAAAAAGCCAGAGCCCCAACCTTGAAGACCCTGCATGGCCTCACTCCTCCTTCCTCTCTGGCCTTGCCTGCTCCTCGGCTCCCTTTGCTGGGGCTGTGATGGGCTAAACCCTCTCCTGCCTCAGGGCCTTGGCTCCCTCCTCACCTCCCTCAAGCTTACACTCAAATGTCAGCATCTCAGGGATGCTAACCACCATTCAATTCATATAGCCTTGCCTTGTTTTTTGTTTGTTTGTTTGTTTTTTACTCCCTAGCACTTACTATAATCTAGCCCATGTATTTTACTTATTTCATTTGTTGTCTGTACCTTCATGGAATATAAGTTACTTCATGGAATGTAAGTTACTGAAGGGCAGAGATTTTTGTTTTTCCCCTGTTGTATTGAATGAATGAAAGAGAAGCCTAAAAATCCTTTACTGGAAAAAAACCTTCATAACGTTATCCTGTCCAATCTCCTGTCTTAGCCAAAGAAATATTTTATTTTCCTAATTGTAATATCTTCCTAAGACATAGCTTCTCCACTTCCCATTGTGAAGCAGGTCAAGAGTTTAAGATGATCTCCTAGTCTAACCATACTCTCTTCTGTTGCAATTCAAAGCCATTTATTCATGTTCAGTCCTTTCACGGTGCTGAAGAAAATTAATTAGGCCCAGGTTAAATGAGGCCACCCTCACAAGCATTATAGAAGTTTGTCTCTGGGCAGAAGGTCTGGGTAGTGGAAGGACCCAGGGCTGTCATTCCCAGCCAGAAAGAGGTTGGCTCAGACTGGGGATTACTTGGTGAGGGGCCATCAAGCCAGCGGATCCTTGCGGTTTTGCAGTGATGTTCAGAGGCTCCCTTTGGACAAGCTTGGGAATGGTCCCTGGGAGTATCTAGGAGGGGAGGGGATGCTGAGCCAGTTACCCATGTGCCTGCAGAGCAGGTAGTTGATGGCTGCGAGGAGGCAGGCCTGTAGGACAACGGACACAAGTGCGATCACTAAGCCATGCCAGAACTTCATGTCTCTGTTGGGAAAGGAGAGGAGTCAGAGTCAGAAGTTACAGAGATGCTAATACAGCCGCAAACCCATCTCTGCCCCGAGCCAGAGGCAGGCACCTGGTGTTGCGGTGATTCTCAGAACTGATCCCTTTGCCTCTCTGGACAGTAAGGCATGAGAAGCCAAGGGAAGGTGGTGTGCATGCTTGGAAGCCAGCTATACCCGTTAGCCTGATTGGAACCTCACTCACTCTGTCAGCATGATGAGCTTCTTGCAGGGCATCCAAGGGTTGTGAATGGGGCTCAGCTCTTCCCAGCACAGCAGGGAGAGACTTGATAGGGACCACTCCGTTTCCAAGTAGCAGCACCAGCAGGACCACCCAGACCTGCAGGAGGCAAAGCAACTGGTCAGGACTCCTGGCCTCACACCCAGTTCTTCTGGGGCAAGTTCGGCTGCTTGGGGGTCATTTGCTTTCCTGTCCCCTGATTTCAGCTTTTGAATCTACAAAATAGGCAGTAGCATCCATTGCTGAGCTGCTGGCACACCCACCACCCTACCCGATTCACACACTCTTGTGACCTGATATCATTACCCTCCTTGTGTAACAAGCACTGTGAGGCTTGGAGATCTGAGGGACATGGCTGAAGTTTCACAGCTGGCAAGAGCCCGGGCCTGGATTTGCACTCTAAGTCTGTGCCTACACGCCCAACCATTCCCCTCTGCTCCTGGGGAGGCTCAATCTGCTGCTGGGAACACGAGCAGGTCCAACTTGAGCAAATACATTGGGAGAGAGTCTTTGAAGAAATCTAAACCTTAAATACACACACACTTGCACACACGCACCCTTTATGGCTTCATTGGGCTCTAGGAACAAGGCTGTGGTTGCTATTACTACGACCATGTTTAATTAAAAAATTAGGTCCTGGCTGGTGTGGCTCAGTGAACTGAGTGCCGGCCTGCAAACCAACGGGTCACTGGTTCAATTCCCAGTCAGGGCACGTGGCTGTGTTGTGGAACAAGGTCCCCAGTGGAAGGCAGGTGAGAGACAACGACACATTGATGTTTCTCTCCCACTCTTTCTCCTTCCCTTCCCCTCTCCCTAAAAATAAATGAATAAAATATTTTAAACATTAGCTTATGAATTCCCTGAACATGGCTCTACTGTAAGACAAAAAGGATAATTCAAAACTTTTGAAATGATATTTACAGAGCATGGAGGTGAGGCATATCACTGTCCCCTGTCCTCATACAGACAGTAAATGTTAAAAAAGCTTTTACTGTCATCAAGGCTATTTTCCCAGTCAGGGTTTCCCAGTGCTAAGGGCAGTATGGAAAGTCCTGAAACTTTTAATTTGTAGTTCTCACACTGGGACTTTCTAAAATCAAAATTAGGACCAAGAGTCCAGAGGGAGGAAAGGCAGTGATGGGGGGAGAGTGTGTGGGTTCGCCACCACCGCTTCGCCAGGGCTGTGGGTGGCCGCCAGCTGGAAGTTTCCAGAGAGAAATGCCACCATCTCCTCTACTTTCTTCACAGACCAACAGGATAGTCCTCAGAATAACTTCTCTGTGGGAGGCAAAAGTTGGGAGCAAACTGGCCCAATGTTTTCATCAATAAATAATAATTTATTATTATGCATAATAAATTCTAGACACTTCTCTCAAAGGGACCTAACTTTATCTAGCCTTTGCTTTTCAAATTAAGTGAGCTGAGTATACCTAACATTGTCACTCCCAAAGAGTTCTATTTAGTTTGATTTATAAGGATGGATTCAGGATCCAGACTTGCCTCAATTATTTTGTTTAGATATCGCATGTGAGATGGGTGTGGAGTGGCAGGGTGGGGGGAGTCGGAATGTTCTAGATGGAAGAATTACCCTTCATGTCTGTGTCAGAGCCGTCCCTCTGCATTGTCCCAACCCGCCCCCCCACCCCCCGCCACTGCACTGCCGAGGAGCGCCTGAAGGTGAGCACCAGGCCTTCGTGTTCCGCCTGCAGCGGGGCGGCCATTTGCTCACTGTGGTGACGGTAGGAAGGGGGCCACAGGGAGGCCAGGGACACTGTCCCCACAGGCAGCTACAAAGGATTTAAGTAAGTTACTCATCTCCTACCTCCCCAAATTCTATAGGCAAATAAATAGAAAATCCAACATTTTCAATGATCTGCAAACTCAAGAAAGAAAGCTCAAAGTCACTGTGCATGAAATTAAAACTGCAGACCTAAGATGCTGGAAAGAAAACACAGAAATGAATGATCTTGAAGGATTTGGTGACTTGATTGAAAAAAAGACAAAGATATGTTTTAGTACAGATACTGACTTCTCAAGCAAACTTCGGTACTCGACTGATTTCTGGGGCAGCTGCAAAAGGAAGACTGGAGTTGACCAGGAGAGCTTTATTGCATCACAAAAGACATAAAAATAGTGGAAAACAGCTGGAAGATAGGCCAGTGTGTCTGAAAAATCAACAATGTTCCATTTTTAAGGCATTCTACTAGAATGCTTTAGTATTGATTTATTTCATGTTGAATCTCATTTGCCCTTAATCACAGAAATTTTTCTCTCTCTCCCATCAAAGGGGATGGCAAGAAAGCTACCAAGTCTGTGTTCTGAAACCACACTCAAAGTTTTAATTTTTTAAGGCTCTCTTACCCCTTATTTATTAAAAATTAAACAATGGTTTGCCATCCTTGACTTTTATATAACCATTTTAAATTCTTACTATTCCACTTTGTCAGTGTTTCTTAACAGTCTCTGATATTTGGAACCAGGCAGTTCCTTGTTGTCTAGAGTTGTCTGGCCCACTGCTGGACACTTAGCATCCTAAGAGACCGCCAATGTCACAGGTCAATGTAGCAACCAAAATGACCAGATATGACCCCACCTATTTCTAAATGCCCCTGCTGAGGCATGTGCTGTTGCCCCGCTATGGAGAATCACTGCATTAAATAAATGTTCCATTATTTTAGACCCAATATCTTGTTTTGGCTCCTTATGCAAAACTAGATTGCCTAAACTTCATTCCATCATTTCAATATATTATGAGCCGCTCCTAGACCCTGGCAACCACCAGGTTGACTTCCACCCTGCTACTTACTAACTCTATGAACTTGAGCAAATTACTTAAGCTCTCTGTGTGTTTTTCATGTATAGAATTCTTGACTGGATATTAAGAGTTTTGGGGAAGTCCTTGCTATACAGCAGACACTGAATAAATGTTATATTGTTCCCTTAAAAATATATTATGAGCATCTTGCTAGCCAAATGATGCACAGTCCCTGTGTCAGTATATATCATAAGAGTTAAATAGCACAAAATATGGATCCAAGTTCTGCTCCCTTCTGGATGTGAAATATCAAACTTAGTGCCTCAGTTTTTGTACCTGTAACATGAGGAGAAGGATAGTATCTACCTCACAGAGTTTTCATGTGAGCTTGGCAAGTTACACTGTTTGTAAAGACCTTTATACAATGCCAGGCATAGGGGAAACAGTCAATAATTATTAGGTATTATTCAACCCCAAAACACTCACTAAAATGGTGACTAGAGGAGACCTGTTAAAACTGGGTTGGTTTATTTTAGGAAACAGGCGTTCGTTTCGAGTATAGTTTGGTCCAGGACAGGATGAAGTATGAAAATTATGACAGATGTCATTATTTCAGTGGCTAATGGCCCCTAACCACAATGAGCAATTTGTTCCTTGGGGTCTAATTGCAGATTGCCGATCAGTCAGCAGAAACACCTGCTCATTTGCACAAACATATATCAAATACCTCCGAAATGAGCAATTTAAAGTAATCATGTTGTGAAAACTCTCCTGGACCATGTGAGAGGTTGATGAAACATCTCATTTCATCATCCATATGTGGACTGCCCTGCCCTCTTTCATGTTGCTGGGTTTTGATGCCCAGACCCAAACTAATGCAGTACCTGGCCAGGTGCCTCAAATCCACACTTCAGCAGAATGCTAATAGCATTTCTTCCATTCTCGCTGGATCTGGGTAGAAATCCTGAGACCCCCAGTTAGGGTGGATTTCATTTTTATTATTTCCCCTTCTACTGATAAAGGAGCTCTCTCATGGCCTAGTAATGCAGCATAACATCAGAAGTAAAATACTAGAGATGGGCCTTTTCTTGCCTGACGCCATGATTTCTTTGAATAGATTCATTCTAGAAAGAGTGGTTTCAAACAAGAGCACAATAGAAGAGGATTTATATGAAAATCATATAGATTGAAGTAATTGCAATCAAAACTGTTAAGCTGACTTTATCAATCTTTTAAAATTAAAAAGCTTTAACATTTTTAAAGCTCTATAAAGATTACTTTGCAATCTTCATTAATTTATTGTTTTAAAAATTAATAATTTGAAATATAACATGGCATATGAAATGGGGGAAAGAGAATTAGACAGGAAGCCGAGAACCTGGCTTCTCCCAGCTCTTTCCAACCGTGTGACCTGGGACAGGTAGAGGTCCTTTCTAGGCCCCGCTGAATTAGGGGCCAGCAAAGCACCGCTAAGGCTCTTTCTAGCCCTAAACATTCTGTTCTTTAAAGGCTAGGGTAGAGAAGGGAAAAAGGAAACAAAGGTGGATGGAAACAGAATATTTTAAAAGAAAAGAAACTTTGTTTCTAATTTTAATTTTACACATTCTCTTCCATATTACTAGACTTTTCTCTCCTAATTTAATATGCAGTTTTGAATAATCAAGAAAAGGAGAAACCATAAATAAACCAAACTTATAATGAATAAATATACCCATAGAAACAGCGTTCAGGAATTGTGAGACTTTCTAAGGGTTTTTAAAAAATGAAATCTCAGTAAAATTAATGATTTCCTAGAATACTATAAATTAACAAAATTGATTCCATAAAGCACAGAAAACTTAAAAGCGGATCAAAATAACAAGAAAAAGTTTGAGAAGCAGCATGATATCTTGCTGCTAAAGGCAGATAACTTGGAGTCAGACAGCTGGGGTTCATATCCCAACTCTTTCTCTGCAGGAGCTTGGTCTGGCTATGAACCCTCTCAAAGCCTCAATTTTCTTATGTGTAAGATGGAAACAATAATAACATTCTCAGATGACTATAAATGACACCTACTTCTGAGGATGAAATAAGATGAGGTGTATGAAGTAGTCATATAGCTTTTGTCACATAATAATAAGCATCCAATAAATGACAGCTATTATTACTTAGAAATTAAAAGCATTATCAGAATTATCTACTAAAAATCTGTGTCCATACAACTAGTTTTCTAGAGCAATTATTTGAAACATCTATGGAACAAGTGTTTCTTATGCCATATAAGCAGGTCCAGGGCACAGGAAAAGATGGAAACTCTCCAGCCTCTTCTCACTTATGAGCTAAATATATAATAATACCAAGAAGTTACTCCAGAGATGTCCAAGATTCAATTATTACAATGAGGAAAGTGAAAGGTGAGTATTTACTGTGTGCTTTTATCCTCTTGCTCTACAAGAATAGACAGCATCACCTTTTCCTACACGAGGACACCAAGGCTTAGAGAAGTTGGGCAACTTGCCTTAGTCCCCGCTCTGAAAGAGCCAAGTTTTAAACTCAAACCCCTCTGACCTAAGAGCCTAACTGGCGATCATTACAAGGAACTGCTTTTTTAAAAATAATATAAATATAGCATCAATAAATTAAATTTTAAAAATAATGATTTCAGAAAATGCCCCCAAAATTTATAAAATTGAATACTCATTTCTTATTTTTAAGTTAATAAATAAAAAAATATGAGGATTGTTTCTTACTCTAATAAAGAATCTTTCTTCTATACCAATAATCAACATCTTACCAAATGGTAAAATATTTTAGCAGTTATTTGAGAACAAGGATGTCTACTGTAATCATTTTTGCAAGTTAGTCCTGGAAATTCTAATTTCCTGGAAGTTTTAAGTTCCTCCAACCAAACTTCAACCTATAATAATAAGGATATTGACTATTTATTGAGCATGTTCTATGTGGCAGCCATATATATATATTTATCCAATTCTCACAACCACCCTAGAAGATAAACATTTTATTTTTTCTGTTTTACAGAAGACAAAAACTAAGACACAGAGAAGTTAAGTAACTTGCTCAAGATAATGAGAGGAATTAATGGGCCTTCGTCCGCAGGCGGGCTGGCAGTGAAGCCTGAGCTAACAACAGGCGAATGAAAGAAATGAAAGTGCAGTTTTGGGCAAGGAGAAGCCAAATTCACCCTTATTTGCAAAATATGTGATTTTATATCTAGAAATCCCAAAAGAATCTATTGAAAAACTAGTGAAATTAATGAGACTGCTCAGGAAAGTCCTGAGGGCATGATAAATGTTCTAACGTTCCCAGCTATCCTCTCCACCGTTCTAGAAACAGCCAGATAAAAAATAGGACTGGGGGAAGGCAGAAACATGAGCCTTAGCAACCATCACAACAGATATATCTGAGACTAATTTTAATTATAAGAAAGTTGTTTTGAAGAAAGCAATAGGAATTTACCGAGAAATTTGAAAGACTTAAAGCAATAAAAAGACATGTTTCAGATTGGGAAACTAGAAAACTAAAAAAAAAGTCAAACTGAAGTTGATTTCTTGGTTTAATTTAATTCCAATCAAAATTGCAGTGATAATTTTTGATAACTTAAAATTATTCTGAAATTTACCTGGGGAAGAAATTATAACAGTCAAGAAGAGTTAAAACATGTTTGAAAAGGAATTGTTATGAGATGGATTCCTGACTACCACTTTTTAAAGTAGCATAGATTTGGAAAAAAATATGCCAGTGTGTACAATAAACACCATGAAAGTAGTTCAAAAGCAAAGGGAGAAAGGGAAATGGCTATTTAAGGAATGTTGCACGTAGGATAATGAATTAACTACCTATAAGGAAAGAGAAAATAACTTAGTTCTAGATATGATATAATAAAATAAATTTTAAAGTGATTAAAGATGTAAGTATTTTTCAATTGAGATATTAACATGGGAAGGAAATAGGATTGGCTATTCATACATTCAATAATATTTATTAAATCCCCAATTGGGGGAAAATGTTCTTAGCTTATATTCAAAGGAAGAAATCACAAAGCAATACAAGAAAAATAAATTGGGCTCTAAAATATTAAAACGATATGTTGAAATAAAATTTAAAGGCAAACAGAAACTAACAAAATTATGTGTAGACATCTTACATCTTTTTTTTAACAACAAAAAAAGGATAAATGGTGTGGAACAGACAAATTACATACAATCCAGAAAGGAAGCAAAGCTATTATTGCAAGGTAGCTATACCCATGGTTTACTACAAAAGTGAAAAATGGGCAACAATCTAATTGAAAAGCAAAAATTAAATAAACTAGGGTAAAGGTATAGAATGAAGTGTCATACAGAATTAAAAATTATGTTTAGGAAGAATTAATCTGGGGAAGAAGTTTGTTCTGTGAAAAAGTGAACAATACAGTTGTATTTCACTACAAACAATAAATTACAACTCTGTAAGAAGTAAACATAAAAAGAATAAAATTTGTAAAGAACTAAAATGCCTTGTCATTAAACATTTTGTCTAGCATATTAGTTTGTAATATAAGCCCCCCATCCAAATCACTTGATTCAATTCACCAAATCATAGAATAGTTAAATGACAATAATTTTGCATATAAAATATATATTTCTCATGAAAATAAATTTATGGAAATTGGGGATTTTATGTAAATGCACTTTGTTCAAACGGAGGAAATGGAAGAAAATATGCCTAAATGTTAACAAAACTGGGTATTGGGATTGTGGATGATGTTTTATTTAATTATTTATACTACCTGTTATTGTCAAAGTTTCAGGCAATTAACATGTATCTTTTTTCCAATCAGGAAGAAAATAGTATTTTAAAAATATTAAAACTAGCTCAGAAATTCTGCACGGCTTCAATCAGCATAATGCCAAATTTATCTATATAAAAATTTATTTACATCTAAATTGTATCTCACCATGTTAATAGAACATTGAGATAATCAGTTAAATGTCTGCATTTCAATTAATCAAACATTTACTGAGTGGTTTATGTACATGGTCCTATATGAAATATTCCTATAGACCTGAAGAAGGAGAGAACACCATCCAAATACCAACTTTCAAGAGCTTGTGTTTTACTTAGAAAATCAAGACATTAATGTGTGAAAAAATTAAAAAAGCAGAAGAGATGCCACAACAAAGCATGATGAATTGTCAGAACATGTGATATTTCAGAGGAAAAAGATCTCCCCCCAATAGAATATTCAGAGAGGAGTCACTGGGAGGGAATTATCTGAAGAACAGATAGGTAAATGGTGGGTGGTGAGTCGGGGGAATAGCCATCCTGCTAACGGTGTCTCCCACCCCTGACTGCAGGGAATAGTCTTCTACAAAGTGCAATACAGATTCGATACCCATGTGAATAGGACAATGTGGGAGAAAGCTGAGTACATGCAAGGCAGCCTCACAAGTATGTGCAGGAAAATGGCGAGGAGCAGGGACTTAGTGACCAGACAGACTGGTGGCCTCGCTTCCTGTGAAGTGCTTTCTCTCTTAGGGCATCAGTGTTTTATCTGAAAAGTAAAGACAACACTTGTTTCACTTTTTTTTAAACTCACACATGTTGAGTGCTTGCTATGTGCCAGCATTGTGCAAAAACATTGTGCATAAACTCTTATTTAATCCTCCTAACAACAACCTTATGAGGTAGATACTATTGTTGTTCCCATTTGACATATGAGAAAGCCAGGCTCTAACTCCCATGGAAGAGACAAGATTTAAACCCACGCTGTCTGGGCCGGAGCCTTTGCTGCACTGCAGTGATCTCCACTAAGAAGCTTAGTTGAGAGCCTGGCATATATAGTTGACTCTTTAACAACATATGTGTGGATCCACTTATAGGTGTGTTTTTTTGTTCCAATAAATACTGTAAATATATTTTCTCTTTTATATGATTCTCTCACTTTATTGTAAGAATACAGTATATAATACATATGACATACAAAATATGTGTTAATCACGCGATTTTTCAACTCACGTGCTGCAAGAATTTTTAAAACATGCAATACCTGACTATTTACTCAGGGGCACTGACCTCTTTTTCCCTTAGATTTTCAAATAAACAGTGACAACAGCCAACACAACAATAGCTGCCTGGTGTGAATGAATCAAAAAAGTTTTTATTTATTTTTTGTCAGATCAGCAAAAATATATATATTTCGGTATGCTGCAGAATTTTAGTAACTAGTTTATGTGTGCCATGAAAAAGACTGGAAATCGCTGTACTAATCAACTATTTGTGTTATCAGTAAGGCTTCCAGTCAACAGTGGGCTATGAGTTATTAAATTTTGGGGAGTCAAAAGTTATACTTGGATTCAACGGCTGGAGGGTGGGTAGTCAGCATCCCTAAACCCTATATTGTTCAAGGATCATACCTACAGGTGTTCAACAGGTGGTGACTCTCAGACCAGAACAGGGAATTCAACCCGAAATTAGCTTAGCTATATGTATGCACCCACTTCCATAGGGCCCTGTATAGAAACTGATCTTGTTCATGATTTTCATTTCCAATGAATAAAACCATATGGTCCTGGGAACTCCCTGGTACCAAACAGTGTCCACCCACCAGGGTACAAAAAATATCAAAATATCCAGCCATGAGAACGGAAGAGTAGGGTCTGCCAAATACCGCGGGGAAGGGGGTGATGGAGGTTAGGGTATCACCTTTGTTCTGGGCATCAGAGAAACCCTGCCTGGACTCTCTGCAGTGCAGTGCAGTGGCAGGGGGCTCCCCCAACCCCCAGCGGCAGGGGCACACGTGGAAGGATTTGAAATGGGAACCTAGATCAACATTCCAGCTCAGCAACTTATAAAATTCAGCCACTTTGGGTATGTCTCTTCCTTTTTCTGAGCCTGTTTCCCTGCCTATAAACTGAGGGGTAGGGGTGGGCTAAATAGCTAATTTCTGACATCTTGTTATTCTATATTCCATCTTCCTAAAATGGACATAAAGGATGATACTCAAATTAACCAGAAATAGCAGTTCTGAGTTTCAACCAGATAGGCTTCATCTCTAGGAACACATATTTCTAAGAGTAGGCACTGGTAATTTTTCAAGAGGAAAGTACCAGAGGTCAATGAACCTTGGTATTTTGGGGAAATCATTTTTACAAGCAATTACTTGAAATGAATGAAACTTGAATGAAACTTAGTTCCGAGATGAAATCAGTAAGTACACAAAGAATTGCCAGCAGCTTAAGCAGTATTCATGGATTCCTTTTGCAAGGTCCCATAAAGCCCCAGGTGAACTGGAAGGCCCAAATTGTCCTCCGTTTCATGGATTGCCCAATGATATTTCAGAGAAACTAAGCACCTTCTACAGATTATGCCATTTGTGAGCGCTTTGGTGGCTGGGACCTGGTTTGTCCATAATTTACACTCCACAATACTTAGAAATAATGTGTGGGGGAAAGCATCTGCTAATATTCTGTACACGTTGCCATTAAATAATATGATAAATACTGTTTAACCTTGGAGGCGCCACTTAATGTCCCTGAGTCTGTTTCCTCCTCTCTTAATTTAGGGAAGTCAAATCTCTTCCTCACAGAATTTGTCAAGAGGGCTAAGTGAGACCATGGAATCTTCTAGCACTGTTCCTCTCTCATTGGGTGTCAAGGCTCAGCTTCATGGCTTTCTCTTTGGACAGCATGCATTTTCTCACTCCCATTCCTAATATTTTTAAATTGCCAGGTGGCCGCCTTTCCTCGGCATATACCAGTCCTTTAGAGCTCAGAATGAATCTTTAGGGAAAACTCCTGCAGGGAGATATTCTCAGGGATCTGGTTCTCAGTTTAAAAAAAAAAAAAGAAGAAGGAGAAGCAATTAACAGCTACGATTGGAGCACGGTACTGGGCACTACATGTGCATTGTCTAATCCTCATAGCAACACTGTAAGGTGGGTGGTGTGTGCCCATTCTCCAGATGAGGAAACTGAGGCTTACGACAGTTGATCAGAGTTCTTTGGATCCAGTTCTGTCTGCATCCAGAGTCCATGCATCTCCTAGCGAGAGCCCTGATGTCTGCTGCTGTGACTGCAGACAGATCTGTCTCAGGAACAAGAAATGAATGCCATAAAAAGCAACCTGCAATTGAATTCCACATCCTGCAATGTCAACACAGAAATGGAGAATCCCCTCTGAAAACTTTACTTAGGTATGTTCACAAACAGACATGCATTCCTCAAAATCATTTAAAATCCTACCTGCCCAGAAAATACTTACTTCCCGGACCACCAGCAAGGTCTGATCCCAGCCTGTGTTTCAGCGATGTCCTGAGGGAAACACCTCCCCACTGACCCCCAACCCCACCCAGAAGCTTCTCCGTCACTGGAGGTCAGTCCTAAATGTTTCATCATCTCCAGCAGGGTGGGGGCTGCTGCTCAGAAGATAATGATCTGGCTGAATCTGCAGGGTAAAGCCACAGATAACGCCTCCTCTTTTAGTAAGTTCCTACCCTGTTTCTCCATGCTGTCAGTTTACTAGATGGAAGAGATTAGTGGTCTCTTCCTCTCCATGTGAGCTCACATTTAAATACCACGAATATGCACACCGCTTGGTAGAGTGGAAGAGCACCGGAGGAGGAGTCAAGATGCCTGGGTTTAAGTCCCAGCTCTGGCACAAATTTGCTGCATGAGCTCAGGCAAATCACTTTCTCATCAGGGCATTCATGTCCTTCCTCTATAAAATAAAGAAGTAGGTTTCTAGGTATTAGCAAAGGTCCCTTCCAACTTGGCTCATCTCTCAATCTGTGTGTGATGTGGCCATACATTGGGACAGCGTGTATGAGACATATGACAACTGATGAGAATAATTTTTCAAGGACAAGTTCTTTGCTGTTGAACATTGAATTAAGCCAACCTGAAATGGCTGTTGCAGCTACAGAGTGACTCCCTCACTGGGCTCTCTGCACCCTCCAGGTCCGCCCTGCCCGTATCAATATACCCTTCTCTCCGCTCCGAACTGTGCCATGGCCTCTACGTAATTAACTCCAGCTACAGTTAACCTATGGGAATGAAGCCAAGGTTCTTGACTCGCTGCTTCAGTTACTCTTTTACATGAGTTCACTGTAGGTGTTGTGTAACATTCACACTGCTCTGCTCATGTGTGTGGGACTCTTGGACTAGAACCTTCCATGATGCCACTCCAATGCTCAGCAACATCAGGGCGTTGTTGAGAATCTCTGAACATGCCATATTTTGGGTCATCCATGTCTACTCTCATTAGGAGAGTGTTGCAACAATGGAAAGTCAACTTGACTTGGACCTCAGTGACCTGGAGATTAGAGGCATTTGATCTCTCTGGACCACATTTTTGTCACACAGAATTGTATGGAGTTTTGATTAGATCATCCATGACTCTACTCTAAAAAGTAAAGTAAGAGTTATTGAGAGTCTATGTCTTCTTCTCTGTATCCCTGGCTGCCAGAACTCCAACTGTACACAATAGGTGCTCAACAAATGTTCTGTGGCATGACTAAATGAGTAAACAAGTTAAAGTGCTCTCTAATAGTGGATGGTGTATGCCCACATCTCACGCACTGCCTAATTACATGCACTTGCTGCAGATGAGATGAGTTGCTCACAAAGGCACGGAGCCTGCTCCTGCCGGCAGGCCACGGGGAATGTATTTTCCCTGGTGCTCCTCGAAGGACTGTTCCCCCGCCAGGCTCCTCTGCCAAGCCCTGGGTGACATGGCCCCCCTCCCTCTGCTTCGAGCTGACAGACTCCAGCCTCAAAGACAGGGTTCAAGGGAAGATGGAAACAGTGATAAACAAAGTTATCACATCTGTAACATCAACAGGAAGCTATTTTTGATCATTTATCACCTGACGGGGAAAGAGCAGCTGATGGCGATGGGTGGCAGTCTCACCTGCCACCCCCGACTGGCGTTTCTAAGACCACATCCCCCCAAGCCCTCTTCCCCTTGTACAATGTTGCCGACATTTGTGGGACACAATGTCTCCCAGAGAACACAGCTACTCTCTGCAGGAGAATCACATCTGAAAATGGTGTGGCAACCGGATTAGGAATTTTTGAAAAGGGCGGAAAAAACCCTGCTCACTATCCAATCACCCTAATACATTTTTGCATAATGCTTTACCTGCATACTTGTAGTTTAAAAAAAAAGATTTCCAATCTGTTTTCCATGTTATAATGAATAAGCTTTTAAAACCCACAATTCTGGTTATGTCACTCTCTACTTAAAACTCTCCAGTGGCTTCCCATTGCACTTCGGATGAAATCCAAGACCCTGAACAAATCTATAAAGCTCCTGTCAGGCAGCCACCCACCCTTTTAGCTGTATCTCAGGCACGTGGCTAGCTTTTCTCTCCTCACACTCTGCCAGGCCCCCTCCCAGCTTAGGGTGTCTGCATGTGTGGGTCCCTCTGCACCCAGATACATTTCATGGTATCTTTAATGGCTGCCTAATTTTCCATTTTGCTGCTATAACCCTAAATTCCAAAACATCCCTTGTGTAATTCAATTATTTTTAGTGTTTTTACTATTGGAGATCCCACCATGAGGGATGACTTTGTACACACTAATTTGGGAGGTGGGGTGGCTTATTTTAGACCATTTCTTTAGGATTAAGTTCCAGGACTAGGTATCTGAGTCAAAGAAATGTGTCCGGGCAGCAGTTGCATCATGTTGACCTTCTGCTTTCAGGACACGCGTTCCATTAGCAGTGTCTGGGCCTGGCCATTCCACTACCACTGCATAGCAATGAACTATCATTTTTCAGTAAGTATATATTAGTATTTCAATGGCTGTATTATTTTGTATTTTCAAGTCTGTTTATTATTAGTAAGAACATGTTTTACTATTTATTGAGCACCAGCAAGGGTACAAGTTGCTTCATATATACTAACTCATTTATTTCTCACAACTTACCAGGAAGATACTATGGATAATGTTTTATAAGAAAGAAACTAATAATTGAGAAGGTTAACGTGTCCAAATTCATAAAATTGTAGTAAGTAGCGGAATCAGGATTCAAATTCAAAAGCCATTTGCTTTGTACAATATTTTTCTACCTCTCTATCCCCTAATTGACTTTCTGTACCAATTATCTGTTATGTAGACACC
The DNA here is from genome assembly GCF_021234165.1 of Pteronotus mesoamericanus. Lineage (NCBI taxonomy): Eukaryota > Metazoa > Chordata > Mammalia > Chiroptera > Mormoopidae > Pteronotus > Pteronotus mesoamericanus. Next base: position 5,125,149 of record NW_026555326.1, read on the forward strand.
CAACGTGCTGTGCCTTAAGGTATCATGAGGCACCCTAAGTTCCTATGAAAACACATGTGAAGCACCTGGCTCCACACCTTCCCAGAGCTGGCAGTCTATAGACAGGAGATGCTCACCCCCGGCTGCTCCCACCAACCCTCCCCTTCCTTTCAGATTAAATTCTTTATTTTTACTTATTTATTTTAGGTTTTGTTTATATATTTTTAGAGAGGAAGGGAGGGAGAAAGACAGGGAGAGAAACATCGACATGAGAGAGAAACATCCATTGGTTGTCCCTCACACAACCCCGAACTGGGACGAGGCCCATGACACAAGCATGTGCCCTGACCAGGAAGGAAACCGGCCACCTTTCGCTTTGCGGGATGACGCCCCACCCACTGAGTCACACCAGTCAGAGCAGACCAAATTCTTTATTCATTAAAGACTTCATTCCATAAACTGAAATTTAAACTCAGTAACAGATGCATTAAGATGCCCACCCCACAGAACCGCTTTAAGAATCAATGAGCTCACATGAAGTACTCTGTTAACTATAAAACAGTCTACCAATGTTAGGTTCATTATCTTTAAGAAATAACACTGGGGGGAAATGGAGAATGCCTACAGGGTTCCTTCTCGGTAATGGAAATGTTCTAAAATTGATTGTGGTGAAGATGGTACACTTCTGTGAATCTACTAAAAGCCGTGGATTTTTACACTTTGCATGAGTGAATTGTGTGTTATGTCAATTCTATCTCAAACTGATATTTTAAAATTATTCTATAAAATATTGAGGGCTTTGCCACTATGGCCACTATGCTATTCCCTCCAAATGGTTCTGCCATTCATTCATTCACTCATTCATCCTACAGTTATCTCTTGATGGTCTGCGATGCACCTGGCTAAGCACTTGGGATACAGAGGTGAAGAGATATACACAGTCCCTATCCTCCTGCAGTTGGGATCACGGACTTCAGATGAGAAATTACACAAAGGTGTGACAAATGTTCTATTATGGAAAGCGAAAGGGAGCCAGGGAACATGCAGCCCAGGGGCTCGTCACAATCTTTGGTCAGAGGAGGCCTGACCTCTGACCTAGGGAAGCTACAGGCCACGGAAAGGGCATGAGTGAAGGCTCAGTGTGGGCAGAAAGAGCCCTCTGCATTTGACACTCTGAGAATCAGCCAAGGGAAAGAAAGGGAAAGGGGAAGAGGGCAGCAGGGAGTGACAGGCTGGAGAGATGGGTGTGGGTGGGATCATAGGGTCTTGTAGCCTTGTTACGAAGTTTGAACTTATCCTATGGTCAACAAGAACCCATTGATGGTACATTGACCAATTCAAAGAAGACAAGGTCAGAGTTTGTAATGTACAGATTAGGATGGAGAAGAGAAAGAGGCAATTAAACAGATTTTTAAAACATGTAGGAGATAGAAGTGATAAGATTTGGTCATTGAACTACTACTTGGAGGGGTGGAGGGAGGAAGAGAATTCCAAGTGACCCATAGATTTGTAGCTGGGCAAGTGGGTGACCGAGTGAGGTGGGATGTCATGATAGCGCCGCAGGGCGCCTTCTGTTCCCGAGGCGATGAGTGCGAGAGCGCAGGTGCCAATACACAGTGGCGAAGGGCCCAGACAACGAAGCCAGACTGGCTCAGCCGTCTTGTGGCTGTTACCTAACCTCTTTGTAACTCACCTTCTTGGAGATGAAAATCCTAATAGCTTTCTCAAGTGTTACTGTGAGGATAATATGAGTTAATATATGTGAGGCACTCGCAATATGTGTATTAAGACTATATAAGTGTTTACACATTGTAAAGATGACACAGTGTTTGTCATTATCATTATTGTTGTTATTATACACACAAAAGGTGAAGTCCATCAGCAGTTAGAGGGTGTAGATTTCAAAGGCAGCAGCAAGCACATGGCACTGAAGTCTGTGGGAGTGAAGTCAGAAGGCAAAGCGCCAGCAAAGAGCCCCGAGGAGCTCCAGTATCAGAGGGACAGGTGGCGCCTGCCAAGGAGACCCCAAGGACATGGCAAAGAGATAGATGTTAAGCCTCAAGGAACATCCATCAAACTTGTTGGGGCTTCTGGCTGTTCCCACACTTTGTTTGCATAGTCAACATTGCCCTACCTGGAGTGTAGCCAGGAGATGTCAGTGAATTCAATAAACCAAGTTTTTAACATCTATGCCCAGAAATACATTTTCAGAGTATATGAAGGGAGTAAACTATGTTTACAAAGCCTGTAATACAACCTCTTATGAAAACAAGAATCCTTTGGGAACAAGGTCCATCCCTCTACATTCATCACATTTGTAAGTTTAGCCCTTGGCGCACTGAGTATATCCTTTCCTCCCTCTGGGCCAGCCTGCACTGCACACAAATCTTCACTGTTGTGTATCTGTTTCCACTTCCCACCTGGATCATCAGTTCCTAAGGAAGTGAAAAATTAGGGGCCAGTGATTGATTTATTTATTGAGTTCCTGTTTATGAGGCTAAATGACACTTGAAGCAGGTCCTCAAAAAAATGTGTTAGCTACTAATGTCCATTTTCTTCTAACGATGGCAAAATAGTCCTGCTGATCTAGTCCATTTAATTAATCGGTGAGAAATAGTTCATTGCTGTAATACCATCAGTTAACGATGAGTATATTTTTCTGTAGTATAGTTTAGACAATACCTATCTGTGAGACTGTGATCATTATTTTTAGTTTACATATGAGAAAACCTGGACTTAGGGAAATTCATTAACTTGACCAAGGTCTTACATGGTAAGTCAGGGGCCAAGGCTGACAGCTGACAGGAAAGTGGAGAAGAAGCGGGTGGGCAGGCGGCAGTGGGAGCCATGCGTCCTGGAAGCAAGCATTGCAGGGGTGCGTTGTCTGGAGAAGATTTAAAATAAGAAACCAAATAAAGACACTCTGCTTTTTATTATCACCATGCGCCAGTCATGCTAAATATTGTCAGCGATCAAGTACTACTCTCTGCTGGTCACTGAGCAGTTAGCCTTTCTATCCTCTGATAGAGACGTTAAGAGAGCAAGTGAGCCTCATTTCCAGCCACACAGAGATTTCTCTCAGGACTTTGCAAAGCATTTCATGTTTCAAATCCCTGCCTTTGTTGAAACACGTATCTTTTCTTTGGGGATGTTCAGAGCCTTGCAGAATTATGCTTTCCCAGGAGAAATAACTGCCACATTGGCTGAACGTTGATAAACTCCTCAGCCCAATTAACAGAATTTCCCAAGAATCTCCTAGAAGAGCAGCACCCATCCCCTCCTTCAGCAAAATGCACTGAGTATGATGCAGACAGGAGCCTCGAGTACAAGTGGCTGGCAAGGAGAGGAAGACAGCTACTCCCACCCACCTAGGGATGGGGACAACTTCTTTCGAGGATGAGTTGGAGGAATCTGCCTTAGGGCCCAAGACCTGGGCCTCCTTACAGCATACAACTCACTTCCCTCTGGGCCTAGCTGGTAATGTCCAGAATTCTCCTATCTTAACTGAGAAGAGCAGTTGCTTGCTCTACAACCACAAAGGCTAACTCAGTACTGGAGAGTCCTGGAGGCTAGCAGCCCAGACCTGAGGGGTTTGCTGGAATCTAGAACTCTTCAGTAGTGACTGGGACAGCCTCAGGCCAAACAGGATATGTGGTCATCCTTTCTTCTAGTGGCTGAGGTTTCTTAATTATTATGTAGTGCTCATTTTACTGTTGTTGGAGTCACCATGGATCCCAAGCTTAGGGCACAGAGAGCCTGAGCAACCTCTGCGAGGTACCTATAGCTGCAGCACCAGGGCAGGCTCACGGGGCTCCAGGAAGGCCCTAGAGCGGGGTTCCTCAACAGCAGCACTTAGACATTGTATGAAGGGTTTCTATTTGCAGGGGGGTGGTGGGGGAGCGGGGCTGCTCGGGGCACTGCAGGATTTTAACATCATCTCTGGCCTCTTCTCACTAGATGCCAGTAGCTCTGCCCTGTTGTGACAATCAAAGATGTCTCCAGATATTTGCAAATGTCCCCCAAGAGGGGAAGTAAAATTGCTCCCAGCTGAGAGCTGCTGCCCTAGAGAGATGACTTTTGCTACCTCCCTAAGAATTCAAGGCTGGTAGAGGGGGTGTTCTGGCTTCAGGCAGAACACAGCCACCCCATGGAAGTCTAACGGCTACTCTGCACCCTCCCTGGGAAGAAGCAGAGTTAGCCTGGCGGCTGGGGTCCCTCTGGGGTAGTGCTGCCCAGGCGGGTGTCCCTTAAACAAGCTCCTCCCACTGGAAGTTACAAGAAATGCTCCCTGTCCTGTGAGATGCTCTATGGAGAAGAGAGAGTTTAAAGAATAATAAATACATGTCTATTCCCAAAGTGCATTACATATTGAAGGCTCTCAGAAATCTTGCAATAAAGAAATCTGTTTAAATTTTACAACCCAGATTTATGCTGAGGTCAGCCTATTCATTAAGGCTGAAACACACAAACACATACACACTCAAAAGATTAAAGCACAATTGGCTCAATCTCCCGATTATAGGTTATTTGGAAACTCTGGCGCCCTCCCTGGAGTTTCTGAGAATTTCCAGAGGGCTTGTGCTCCTGTAGCCACTTCTGATGCTGAGTTCAGCCTCGCCCTGGATTATCCAGCTCATTCATATTGCATCTTTTACCACTTCCCCCTTCTTTCTGCTCAGTGCTGACCAAGATGTGGATTTCAGTCCCCTTTGCAGGATCTCTCCTTCCCCTAAATACTGGCACCAGCATTACCGAGGTTTGGAGCAGTGGAAGTCTTCCATGTGACTTCAAACCTTTCTTTCCTTGTTACCTTCCTAACTCTGATTCTTCCAGCCTCCTCCTCCCACACCCAACTTCCTTCTCACTTATACAAAACAACAAGTTCCTCTCCTTACTTGATCTCTTGGACCTACTTTTGCACCTTCAAGGCCTTATTAACAGGTGACCACATAATTTATCATTCAAATGATGACACTTGCAAGAGTGAAAGGGGACCTGATAATAATTTTGCTGGGATAGCAGAGGCGCACCAGGAAAGTCCCCAGCAAACCAGGGCACATGATCACCATACATCTCTGCTAACACAAAGGGCTCTCTGTGTTGGGATGTGCCCTTTAGCAACGCAGAAACAGCGGCAGAGGCTTGGAAACTGTCATGTTTCCTTCCCACCTTTTCTTCCCCTCACCAATCCCTGTAAGTGGATGGAGCTATAGGGTATATGTTTTCTTATTGGTAGTGGCTTCCATCAGCTCTCGTTTTAAGTGAAAGGTTCTTTTTTTTCCCTACATTACCCTTTGATTGTTCATTATTTCCCAAACTTATCTGGTCATAGATTTCATTTACTCTTCATGCCAACACCCATTAATATCTCCCATAACTAGAAGAACACGCTTTGGGGACACTTGAGTCCTGAGCGAGGGAGGACTGTCTAAATTGCCACTGAAATCTCCTTGGGTGATGAGAGGATTAGGGTGGAGGCCAGGAACTGGGCTTCGGGAAGTGAGGGGGAAATCTGGAGGGTAACAGGCGAGAGCAGGAGGAGTGCAGAGAGTGGTACAGGCAGAGGCAGAATCCCCAAAGCCGGGGGGCTCTGCGCTACCATTCCCTGGACAGTGCTGTGGGAAATGCTGCCGTGGGTCACTGGCTCCCAAGCGCTGGCGCTGATTTGCTGCACAGGTCTCATCTCCCTACGCCCCCTGCCAGACCATGTAAGGCTCACACCACCTCAGGGCCTTTGCATTTGCTGTTCCCTCTTCCTGAATGCTCTCATTTATCCTCAGGTCTCACGTTCTCATTTCCTTTAGGTCAAATGTCAGCAAGGTCTTCCCTGACCACCTCGCAGCAACTTACTCCCACCTGGTGGGCCCTACCTTCTGGAACTTGCTTTATTTTTCTCCGTAGCATATGCCACCAGATGGCTGTCTGTGTATTTGCTTGTTTATTTGTTTATTGCCTGTCTTCCCCTCCCTCGAGGACAAGGATTTACCTGTTGGGTTCACTGTGATAGTCCCAGAGTCTAGAACATGGTGGTGTTTAATAAATGTTTTTAAATGTAGGGAAGAAGGAGTAAGACATCTTCCAAAGTTCCCATGGCAGCTGGCTCTGGTCAATGGTGACATGCAGCCCACTTCCGCTAGACGCTCCTTCCCCAGCTCCTTTCTCAGGTGGAAGCTCATCCTTTGTGGGAGCTCATCAAGTCTCACTCCCTCAGTAAAAAGCAGCCCCCCCCCACCTCCACCCTTGGCATATTGTCCAGACATCCAAGGTAGTCAGCCAGTCACATCTCCACAGACATGAACTTGACTCATTATTAACTCCTACAGGGTGTTCATTCCTGCCAGGGCAGAATAGGAGAGGCAAAATCCAGAATCTGAGCCCTAAACATGAACTCCTTCCTCCGCCCCAGCCTCAGGGGGAGCAAGAGCTAGAAAGGGCTCCTTGTGGGCCAGTCCATCTCAGGAACCTGGGGTGATGGGTGGTTGGGCAGAGCATGTCCCTTGTCTTTCATATGTCACTTCTTTCCTTTAGAATTGTACTTTGCTTCGAATAAATAGAAAGAAATACACATTTACCTTTATCAGAATATGTTTTATATACTTTTTAAAACACATACACACATCTAAAGCAAAAGCTGCGTCAGGATCCACAGATCTGACTCTCCACGCTGGAGCGTCTCATGGACTTTCCATCAGTGGAATACAATGGAGGCGTATTCCACTTGGTGTGGCGATGTCCTCCTGGGGTGATCAAAAGGGGGCACGTTGGCGTAGACAGCAAAGTCATCCTCTTTCCAGGGGGCCAGGTTGATCACGTTGGAATATACGGCATCAACATGGCAGGAAAGCTCCTTTAGAGATAGGACACCTATTAGAGTCAGATGGCTGGGCACCAAAGACCAGAGACCAATATCCACTGCTAGGCTCCCTCCTGGGCAGCAAGTGGAACTCTGGGTTCTTGCTGAACAAGCCCTGGATCCTCCCGAGTTTTCAAAAACATTTCTTTTCAAGTTGTTCTCCACCTCTCCCCACCACCCCCTGAATGGGATCTATCTAGAAAAGAGCATAAAGTCATGGTGGAGATGACTGGGAGCCCCTCTAGGTAGGACCCAATGTTTCCCTTACCGAGGATTTGTGGAGAAAGTTGGTCTGATGCTTCAGTTGTTTCTTAAAAAGTCCTAGAAAAATTAATAAACTCAGAGTAAGCCTGAGTTAGGGCAATAACCATCTTTACTTGGTTGATTGCTGAACTGAGGGTTAAACTTTGAAATACAAAATCTACCATGTTCAAACCATTGTGCTTCTGAGGCTGAGTTAAATGCCCAGGAAGAGACAGGGGGAGTATTGGTATACTTTATAATTTTGGTTATTATTTAGATGAGATTATTTGGCATCAATATTTATTTTAGTTGATGCGTATAATAAATAAGTATATATGCAGAGTGCTTATATATGGCTTTCAGCATAAGGAACTTGTATCATAAACCAATCTCATTGCTCCATCCAGAATCCATGGCAACCCAGAGAACAGACTCCATAGTTTACTCACTCTTTCCCTTTCCCAAAGCTGCCCCCAATAAAAGACACCCCTACCTCCACCCCCAGTGTCTCCCTTACTACATTTTCAGATCGCGGGCCAACTTGTCCAACTCACTCTCGTGCCTCCATTTCTTCAGGGTCATGGACAAGAGACCCACGAGGAGCAAGATGATGGCCACGACACCAATGGAGCCAGAAACGGCTGTGGCTGCTGTGGTGAAGCTGAGGAAAGCAAGTAAGAGAACTGAGGACAGCCAGCTGCCCCGTCTGGCTTTGGTGGCGACCAGCCACGAAATTGCCCTGCAGGCCCCACTCCTGCAAAAGTTTCCCAACCCTGAGCCTCCATCTCTTGCCTCTACCTTGGGCCCCTCTTCTCTGCCTCATACTCCATGGCCATGGTCCCACTCACACCAGCCTCCACATTTGGGCCAAGAAGACCCCTTCTCCAAAATCCTCACTACTCCTCTAGAGGTCTAGCCCTTCCCTCACCCACCTGCTCAGTTCTTCAGTCTCTGGCTTCAGGGTGGTGATGTTCCCTGCAGAAAGGGACAGAGAGGAAAAGAAAAGGGAGATTTGAAAGTAATTTTTACATACAGCCTATATACTGAAGGTTTGTGTTCTGCCAAAATCCATATGTTAAAACCTAACCCCCAATGTGATAGTTTTAGGAGTCGGGCCTTTGGAAGATGATTAAGTCATGAGGATGGAGCTCTCATGAATAGATTACCACCCTTACAAAAGAGACCCCGGAGAGTCCCCTCACCTCCTTCCACCCATGAGAAAACAGAAGACAGCTGTTGTCTATGAACCAGGAAGTGGGCTCTCACCAGACACTGAATGTACCAGTGCCTTAATCCTGAACTTACCAGCACCAAGGACTATGAGAAATAAATTTCTGCTGTTTATAAGCTACCCAGTGTACAGTAATTTGTTAAAAGCAACCCAAACTGACTGAGACAACATGTATGCAAATGAGCTCTACAGGATCTAAAAGGACTCTTATTGGCAATTTAATATATGCCAGGCACATTTATTACCTCATTTAATCTTCATACATAGGCAATGAGATAAGAATAATTATTATTCCAATCTTACAGTAAAGAAACCAGCTCGGGATCATAGAGGTAGAAAGTGGCAGAGTTTGGACTTGAATCCACGTCTCTCTGACCTAAAATTGTATGTTTATGCACATGACACTTTGCTGTTTTTGTGTGATCATTTTACTCTTGAGTTCTACCATTCTTACAAAGGGTTAAAGTCTACATTATATGACAGGATGTCCAGAGGAAAGAAGACCAGGATGATGCTGCTGTTTGGTACCCTGGGAAGGGCATGTGAGGATGGGGGAAGGGGCGAGGACATCAGCCAGCTGGGCTGAACTAGGTGGAAGTGGCAGGTGTGAGAGCCTGTCCATGCTCTGCTGAGGGGGTGGTGCTTCTATTATTCACACCTTGAAAAAACTTTTCTTGCCTCAAGGGATGAAGGCCCCCAGCCTGACCCCTCTCCAGCCATGCTTATCCCTGGATTTTTAGAGTTAGAAGGAATCTTAATACATATCTAGCCAAACTCTCCTACTGTACAGGTGAGGGAACTCAGGGTAAGACATGTGTTTTTGATAAGTGCTGGACCTAGGACTTGAGTCTAAGTTTTCAACTCCACCCCTAACGTTTCCTTTCCTTGCAGTCAGGCCTCTTCCTATTTCTTCCCCCATAAAATGGAGCTGCATGATTCAACCCCCCATAGCAAGCAGCATCTCTCCAAACAAATGTCTTGGGGAACTGGCTACTTAGACACACAAAAGCAAAGATTGCTGCCAAGGTAGGGTAGAGGGGACATATGAGGTCTGTCCAAAAAAAGTCCAGCCATTGTTAACATACGGAGAACGGTTTGCACAACCTGGCAGCCAAGGAGAGTGGATTGGAATGCTCATGTGTGAACAATGACAACTTCACTGTACTAGTCAGTGGGGGTGGTAGACGCTGTTGAGTGAGCATGGGTGGCCCATCACATTCAAAATGACTGAATGAATAGGCAACGAATCTGCATCAAATTTTGCATTAAGCTTGAACATTCCTCAGTGGGAACCACTCAGATGATTCGGAAGGCTGCAGCTATCAGGACAACATACCTGCTCATGCATCATGTCTCATGCAGAGTTTTTTTGGTGAAACATCAAACCACCCAAGTGACTCGGCACCCATGCAGCCCAGATTATAAGCCCTGCAACTTGTGGCTTTCCCCAAAACTAAAATCACCTTTGAAAGGGACGAGATTTCAGACTGCCCATGAGATTCAGGAAAATACAATGGAGCAGCTGATGGTGACTGGGAGAACTGTGTGCAGTCCCAAGGTATCTACTTTGAAGGGGACTGAGATGTCATTGTCCTAGGTACAATGTTTCTTGTATCTTATATCTTCTTTAGTAAATGTCTCTATTTTTCATATTACATGGCTGGATACCTTCTGAACAGACCTTGTACATATAGGATCGTTAGAGCAATCTGATGATAAATAGCATTCAGGGGTGAGAGCAACAAGAATTAACGGCCTCCTGGGGCACTAAGGCCAGACAGAATTGTGTCAGGCACCTAACAGCTCACTTCCTCTCTGCCTCTTTCCATGTCCCCCTTTGAGTAAGTCTGCTGACCTCACCAAGTTTCTCTTTGACAGTTTCAGCCCACCTTCTGGGCAAGGGGTAGGAAGGGAACTTGGAAACCAGATCATCCCAGTGCCCACAGCACTGACACCCAAGATGAGGTTCCAAGACACAGGCCTTGATGTGTAGGGGAATGGGGTACTTTGGGTAAGGTGTCACACATAAGTCTGGAGCAATGAGAGGGGACCCTGGGGACCCAGCTAGGGGATGCTGGCTGGGGTAGAGCACACCTGTGTACAGCCAGAAGGACAGACAGCATGAGGGTATCTCTCCAGGGTCAGAAAGACAAGGACATACCCTGGGCAGGCAGAGGAAGGTCATCGGCTGAGGGGAATAAGCATGGAGGATGATGTCCTGAAAGAGCCTGAGATTGAGAGTCCAGTGACATGGGTCTCAGGCTCTTCCTAGCTGTGAGACAGGACAGTTATGTAATCAGTCTGAGCCATGTTTTCTTCATCTGTGATGAGATGGACATAGCGTGGACCCCTCCCTACCTTGCAGGGTTGTTTAAGACCTAAATGTTCAAGCTATGATTTAACAAAATAGCCACTTTGCCTATTTTCAACTAGTCTTACCCAAGCAGGACAATGGTGTGGTGTTGTTCAGGGAGGCATTGCTGGCTCTGGAGTCCTGGAACCTACAGTTGGTCCAATTCATTTCGACAAGAGATCCACTGAGGAGGTTCTTGTCCCAGGTACTGAGGTTCCTGGGACAGGTGATCCCCTTTACCTGGAAACAGAGCCTCTCAGACGTGTTTTGCAGCAGCTGGCAAACACAGGACCCCAGGAAGCTGGCATCCCCATTTTCCTCCATCTCTTTATTCCTTCACAGAATCCTGTTGGATAGGGAGAATGTTAGAACCTCACCACTGGAAGGGAGAGCCTCAAAAGGCATCGAGATAGCATTCCTCTCTTAAGGAAGGCACCTTCAGATAGGCCTTCCCCAGGCACGTGGTCCAAAGACAGCTCCCCAGCCCCTCGGCCACATCACCTTCTGATCTGTTAGTATATGAATTTACCTTGATCATTTAGTGGTTTACTTGATTATCGTCAGACTCTCTTCATAAGAATGTAAGCTCCACAAGAACAGTGCCTATCTGTTTTGGTCATTACTCTATCCCCAGCGCCTAGAGCACTGTTTCATGCCAAGAGTAGGTTTGATATATGTGTGCTGAATGAATGAATGAGTGAGTGAATGAATGAATGAATGCCAAAAATAGTTTTACAGCACCCTGACCAGGGCCACTCAGCCTCTGTCAGATCATAGTGAGCCTCCACCAGACCTCCGAATCTCTTAGTTGCTGGCAAATCTTTAACCTCCGAAGGAGAAGTTGATTAGAAACAGCCCAAAGTCATTCTGAATCAACCACATTGCGTCATAATGTAAAAAAATTGAACTGGGTGGTGCCAATTTTGGAGAAAGGAGCTGTGTCTACCAAACACCAAGAGCAATGTCCTGGAGGACCCTGGAGGGGTGCCTGCCTGGGTGTGTGGGTGGACCGGGACAGAGAGGAGAGAAGGCGCAGACCCAAGCCTTATACCCTAACACAGCCTTCAGCCCCTGCTTCAGGGGGAGGCAAGGAGAGACGTGTTTGAGACCAAACGGAAGAGGGTCTGTCACCCTCCGTGCCCCCTGCCTACCACCACATCCTCCCAAAGGGATCTGCAGGAGAGGTAGGAAAGTGTCCTGCCTAACAGGAGCCCAGGTGACGCGGATGGCTCACTTAGCCTGCCTGGGCCCAGCTTCCCTATTTGTGAAATGAAGCAAGAGTGAGAAGAAGAATAAGGCGCAATTACAAAAATGACTAGTGCTTTTCACAAATGCATCTTATTGTGTCCTTCTAGTGTCCCCTTTGTACATGTCACCTTATACATTGTACATTTCTTCTAAAAATCATACTATTGCTTAAGGAATACTAAGACACTTTGGGGGACTGTGAGAGTTAGGAGTTGTTTTTTTTCATTTTGGAAAGAGAAGGGAATATAATTGTTTTCAGTTTGAGGCTTCTAAATGTATTTGTTTTATTAGGTAACATTCATATAATTCAGCATTTAAAAGGTACAAAAGAATAGTGTTGGAAAGTTGATTTTCTACCCTTTACCCCAGCCAACTAGTTCCCACTCTGGAGACAACAGCACTTCCAATTTATTGTATGCCTTATGTATACATGAGCAAACACACACACCATACAGTTTTTTTTCCCTACAGATGATAGCATGCTGTATATATTGTTCTGTCTCTTGCTTTTTAAAATACTTAATATATCCTGGAACTAATTTATTATAAATACACACAGAAATTTCTCATTCTTTTTTTTCAGTGGTGACTGTTTTATTCTATGGATGTCCACGGTTTATTTAACTGGTGTCCTGGTAGTAGACAGTTAGATTGTTTCTACCTTTTGCTGCTCAGATGATGGTATAATTATTAAATGAGCACAAACATCATTTTGCACATATGTGAATATATGTGTAGAATTAAGGGAATAGTTACTAGTTTTGCAAATTAAATTTTAAGCTGTTAGTGTTACTTTTTAAAAATCCAACATGTAGTGTTACCCCACTGGTTATCCATATTAACCAGATATCACTCTAAATGGTCTTTGGCTAAAAATCAAAAATCTAAAAATCAAAATGTTCCTCAAAGGTCACAGGTCTGAGACCACTGCAGGGATCCAACAGAACGCTAGCACTTCTGAGGCGGCCCTCGGTCAGCGTCCAAATGCCTTCAGCAGCAGCAGCATCACTGGAACCCGTGGGGTGTGGCTGGGACGGGTGGGATGGCCCTCGACAGCATGGAGATTTCCAAGTATTTCAAACCAGAGTCTGTTTAAAACCCTGACCCTAAGGATGAACCGGGAACGGCCTTGCCGTAGAGAAACTGATGATCTAAGATGGCAGGCAGTTCTCAAAGTGTTGTCTGAGGACCCCCTGGGGGTTCCAGCGGTCCTTTCAGAGGGTTGATGAGGTCAAAAGTATTTTCATAACAGTACTGAGATGTCAGCTGCCTGTTTCTCTCTCGGTCTTTCCCGAGGGCACAGCGGAGCTCTCTGCCGGCTACCTGGGGAGTGAGAGGGCCACGCTGAATGCGCAAGCAGACCTGAGAGTATGTTCTGATTTATCAAGCCAGATATTGATATTAATGAGATTGGCAAAAATGTAAAATGATGTCTCTCTTCTCACTACATTTTTTATGTTTTAGAAATCTAGGTTTATTTTTCATAAAAAAATGTTACACTAACATGTAGTGGTTTCAGTTCTTTTTGTAAATTAATTAAATATTAGTTTTAGTTTCTAATATGGTAAATATAAATAGATATAACCTACATAAATAATAGCTCTTTGAGGTCCTTAATAATTTTTAAGAGTATAAAGGGGCCCTGAGAAGAAAAAGCTTAAGAACCGCTGGTCTAAGCATGCACGGTGCTTCCTCCGCGGAGGCCAGGAGAGGGCCGTTTCCCCAAGGGCGTGGTCCGCGGGGCTGCCCCCCGAAGACCCGTGAGAAACAGAAGAGGGTGTTCTCAGACAGCAATACATGTCAAGGGATGGAGAACTTTCTAGGGCTCCTGGCTGGCACCGTGGCAGCTGGGTGCATAGGTCTGCCAGAGAGGACAGAGCCCAGGGATGCGGGGAGCAAGGCTATGAGGTTGAGGGAACCTGAAAAGGAAGCGGAAGCCTCAAGCCTCGGGCCCGACCAAACTGCCGACTGCCTCCCATTGTGACCCCTCGGGCCACCTACCCTACCCAAAGCACCTCCTCACTGGCTGCTGGTACCTGAAATTACGATGAAGTATTTCAGTCTCTTAGTCCAAGGCAAATTCAATCCAAAACAATACCAAGTCACATTTGAGGTCACACAAATGTGTAAATGACCTTACAGTTGTCTAGACAGACCAGGAGGTTGCACTCTAATGAACAAGTGTGTGTGTCTATGGCAGACGAGGGACGGGTGGGTGGGAGTGGGCATGGAGAGCAAAAGAGGCCAAAAAATGGTAAATAAATAGAACATAAGAGCAGTGCACAGACCAAGGATAGCAGTGCCACCCACAGAGGAGTTTGGTCATGCTAATTCTGGACAGCTAAAATTAAGGAAAAAGAAAATCCAATCCAGCTTCATTTTATTTTATTTTTATTTTTTGTATATGGTATGTACACCACATGATAAGAATGCAAGGGTAGAGAGGAACTGAACATGGGCCCTGGGCTCAGAGGGTGCAATCCCACCTCCTCCCTCCCCCTGGTCTGCCAGAGACCCCACTGACGCCGACAGCTGTCACAAGGGCAGGTATATGATCAGTGCTAAAATGAGGTACAAAGAACCATGGGATCAGAAAGGAAGGACAGGTCATTTCTAACTTGGGTGATAAGGGAAGGCTGCATGGAGGAGGTGGCATTTGTGTTGGCCCTGAACAACGGGAAGGATTTCTGTCGGCAGTGCTGAGACTACAGGCATACCAGGGTGCTCAGGGTGAACGAGACAAGGCACAGCAGTTGGAGCATGCAGTCATCTCCCCTTGAACGAACACCTGAAATCATTGATAAAAGAAGGACTGGGCACCTGAAAATGAAGGAAAGCTGACACCTTGGATGGCAGAAGGAAGGAGGGACAGAACCTTGGGGACACAGGGTGCAAGAAAGATTGAGCAAAAAGGAAAAAGGACTCATGGACATGGACAACAGTGTGGTGATTGCTGGGGGGAGGGAGTATAAGGGGACTAAATGGTAATTGGGGGAAAAAATACAATGACGATTAAATAAATAAATAAATAAATAAATAAATAAAATGAAAAGACAGTTCACAAACTACACTTCAAGAGCCCTGTGTGGACCAAGAAGATCATGGCTGATCTGATATCTCCCCAGCACAGAGACCAGTGCCTGGAACATAGTACGTCCACAGTAAACCCTTGAGGAACAAAGAAAAGATTGGACACACTGCTTTTTTTCCAGGCTGGGCGCACGCGCACACACACACATGCACACACATGCACGCACTGCTGTAATCAAGCAGGGCCATCAGAGACGAGGAAGGTGTCCAAGCCAGCTTCCTCCTGGCTTCCTCTGAAGTAAATATCCTCACCGTTTCTGGGACTTTAAATGCTGTTCTGGTTGTTTTTGCAAAATTTCATTTCTCAAAATAGAAACACTATGTTTATAAACCTGTCGAGGTTTATAATGGAGTCATTTACTGGCTGCGGGTTGCTTTAAAGATCACCTTATGTTTTCAGTTTTTGCAGTGGCTTCTTTGCAAGCCTCACACAACTGCTTCACATTTAGCTTCCTAAGAAAGTCAGAGTGTCAGCCTTCTGGACTCCCACAGAAACGACCACCAGTGAACATGTGGAACTAACAGCTGTCCACAAGTGACTGAACAGGAACTGGCCCCAAAGTCGTCAGAATTCCTGCCCTGTACTGGCCCCGCACTTACATTAGACTTCATTCAATTTGAAAAACATAACACAATTTTTTAAGAAAGCACATTTTATCAAGTGCCTAATGAAACCTCATGCACACCTCCTAATTTCATTCACTACTCAGAACGGGGACTGTCTCCTGTGGCCTCCAGACAGCAGTTGGAAGGATCAGGTGTACTCCTCCCCATCTGCAGACGAGGTGACTGAGAATTCCTAGGGAGTAGGGAGTCCATGCCCAAGGTCACAGCAAATAGCGTGAGGATTAGCCAAACACTGGTCTCATGATCCCGTATGCTTTCCTCCATTTCCTACACAGATTGTTTCCATGTATTTGGGAGCACTTTTTAACTCGAATGGCCACGTAAATGTTTAGAGCAGCCAAGGAGAGTCGTTAGCATTTATTGCTCGGGGACGTGCCAGCTGAGGGGACTGCCCCTATCGTAGACTTTATTATTTTGAATTTTCCACATTTTTATTTAACTATTAACTCCAAAAATAGGTGAATTACCAATATAGTCTTATTACAATAATTTTCTGGCAGATAACAATAAAATGTTTTATTAACAAAACATAAAATTATTATGATAATTTTTTGATGGATGGAATAAGACTTTTACCTTTTTTTAAAAAAGACTTTTTCTAACAGTGTTGACATTTACCTGCTTTATAAGTTGAGGCAGAATGAGTTTGATAAAGGCCTTGCTGATTTAAAACATCTACAGCCCTGACTGGTGTGGCTAAGTTGGTTGGGCATCATCCCACAAAGCAAGGGGATTGCTTGCTCTATTCCAGGTCGGGGCACATGCCTGCTTGGCAGGTTCGGTCCTGGTCTAGGCGTGTTTGAGAGGCAGTTGATTAATGTTTCTCTGTCACACGGATGTCTCTCTCCCTCTTTCTCTCTTCCGCATCTCTAAAAATAAATAAATAAAATCTAAAAAAAAAAACCTATGGTGACTAGTGCTTTCAAACAAAGAGCTGTTTTACCATCTGCTGTTTCAATTTTTATCTAAAATTTTAAAAATCCTCTATTAGTATTTGTGAATTGGTCAAATTTAAAATTTTGCATAATTCATATTGTCTGCCTGAATGGTAGCTCAGAGTTCTTAATTTTAACCTACCAGGTTTTCATAATGTGTAACTCACTTCTGTAGTAATTAACATCCATTTACCATTATCTATACACAAAGTAATTATTTTATATTCATAAATTAGACTTCTATATAATGAACTGCTAGTTAAAGCATAGCTATTATTTACGGATTGTTAAAAGAAATTTCTTCAGGACAAAATTAACTACAGATAAATTTCATATATTGTTACATATTATTATTTAAAGTTACACACTCTAAAATCAAATACTAAGCTCATATGTTATCTCTCCCAAGGTACTGAGGGGAAAAAATATCAAGCCAAAAACACAAAATGAAAACCTGCCTATAGAAGAAATAAAATAAAACTACTTGTATTGTTGAATAAATTTGTGGCGGGCAGTGGAGGTGGAATGCCAAAAAATATACAAATAAAATAAACGAGTTCAGAGTCATTGGTTTCAGTTAATGTGTCAAATGTGAAGACAATATGAATTTACCTTTTGGTTTCATTGTCACCCATAACTGCTGGATTTTAAAAAAAAATAGAAAAAAATGCAAAGATTCTAAAAACATAGACTTCAATATAAAACAAGGGTGTACCCTTGTTGAAAATTACCCACCTCAACTAAAAAATTTTACTTTATAAAAGATAATACAGGTTGCAAGTTTTGGGAAATAAAACACACACAAATTTTTCCAAATGGTGTGGGGAAAAATCACTAGGTTCTGGTCACTTTATTACACTTCAAGGAATCTGCATTTTTGCCAGCTCCTTGAGAATGAAAAATCAACTGGAAAATAAGAAAGAATTCAAAAATTGGGAGCATTTTAGAACCTTTTTTTGTAAACATGAAGAATCTGAGATAAACACCAATAGTAGTGTGTATTCAAATTTTAAATCTGATTTGAAATATATCTAATTATTAACACCACAAAACAGAGAAAAGTAACGAAGAAAATATTGGCATGTTCTAGTTGAATACATAATAAACACAGTCCTGATTTTAGCAAGAGATTATCTAGCATTCAGGGGATCATCCAAGAAAATGTATGAGCATTATAAAAAGAATTTTCTTAATTTGCAGAAATCATAGATTAATAATAGCATTAGAGCAGGACATACATACAGGATACAACCACCACATAAAAATTTGTAAACTTTCAAAATATATCTTTTGAAATATATCAATATGATATATAACTATATTAAACATGAAAAATATTTTTCCATAATAACTGATACAGCTGGAGAAAGATTATACAGATTTTTAGTAGAACATCAACAACAACAAAAAACAACCCCACCAAATCTAGGCCATAATAATTTGAGGGGGCAGCAATACAACAATAATGCAAAAAAAATTATGACAAACTTAATGGATTTCAACATAAGATTCCCCCAAAGGGTTCTAAGTTCTTTAAGTTTAGTAGTGAATAATGTAGCCAGAAGTTCTTTAGATACCATCAAATTCTGTTATATCATCCAAGAACTGTTTGACTTTGGTGAGACATTGGAGAGTATTGAAAACAATAATTAAACACTAATTTGAGACTAGTGTCAAATATTCAATGAAAAAGTCAATTTGAAATTATTGTGACTCAGAAAACTCCACTAGAGACAATATGGAACATTCTTTTTAGAAATTGTTAGTAAAGATATGGATTCTAGAACACAAGCCAAAGCTATACTTTTGAAAAATTATTTATTATTATTATTTTTTTAATCCTTACCTGAAGATATGTTTACTGATCTTAGAGAGAGAGGAAGGGAGATGGGAGAAGAGAGAGGGAGAGACAGAAACATCAATGTGAAAGAGAAACATCAATCAGCTAACTCCCATACACGCCCCAACCAGGGATTGAACCAGCAATCTGGGTATGTGTCCTCACTGGGAATCAAACCTTCAATCTTTTGGTGTATGGGACGACACTCCAACCAACTGAGCCACCCAGCCAGGGCTGAAAAAGTATTTGTAAAAGTATATTTATTTGCTCAGCACTAATTTGTCAAAAAATTATGACAATGTAATGACAACATATGACAATTTTTGACAACATAAATATTGAAATAAACAAAACTCAAAAGCTAATGTACATAATGCCTTTGAAAACATCAATGGGTTTGCAAAGCTTGTGAAAAAAACAAAGTTTTACCTAGTTCATAAGACAAAGTTTATAAAATACATATTATTGATGCTAAACAAATTTTAGTCTCTTGACATTGATGCCAACTTCTCCAAAATAGAAAGTACTCAAACAGGAAAGGAAAAACTCATTTTAACTATGTATCCTATGACTAGTTCTTTTATAACCCAAAGGCCAATATCAAAATCAATTTTTTTCTGTATTGGAAATAGCAATACCTCTTTTTTAAAAAGTTTCATGATACTTAAAGAATCTCATGACTTTTTTAGAAGACGTGTAATTTGAAAAACTATGATAAACATGAACTTCTACAATCATTAAAAATATATGCTTGAAATTGAAAAACATGGTAGAAAGTGTGATAATATAGAGGCATTGATGTAACAGAAACTAAAATCCTTAAGCCACTTTTTCAAATGTAATTGACTCATGTGAAGTGCCTCAATATATTTGTAGCAATAATATATTAGACACATTTTACTGAAACTATTGTAGCTTTCAGGATATATTAACCATCTTGGCAGTATCCGCTAAATGGAAAATATAGATTCTCACATTTATAATTAATTTTAAAACTACTTAATATCCACAATGTCACAAGAAAGATTGTCAAATCTAGTGACCATTTCTATAGAAAGTAAGATACTGAAACAAGCAAGCTTCAAAATTACCACAGGAAGTTTTGGTTTTTGTGAAAATTATTTTGTAACTGAAGCTATCTTATGACAAATTGTTATATCCCAGAGATTTTGCATTCCTAATTATTATGACAAAAAAAATGCTAATTTTACACTATTTTGTGCCCAATAGTTTTATGTATGTAATTTATGTAGAATCAATTTATGTTTGCTTTGTTGTTATTGAGAAGTACATAATCTACTAACTTGAAAAGATTTTACTTGAGCCCTGGCCAAGTGGCTCAGTTGGTTGCAATGTTGTCCCATACACCAAAAATGTTGTGGCTTTGATCCCTGGTCAAGGCATATATGTAGGTTCCAAGTTAGATCCCAGACGCTTTGACATTGATGTCTGTCTGTCTGTCTCTCTCCCCCTTCCTCTCTCTCTCAAAACATATACTTGGGTGAGGATTAAGAAAAAACCAAATAAAAGATTTTGCTTGGGAAAGGGCACTTTGTTATTCCTACAAAGCTACCATTGAGCCACCAGTAAATCTGCATCTTCTAGTGGTTTGTGAAAAAGTGACTGAGGTAGAGATCAACCAGGGAAACACCCAGTTCTCTCCTAGGAGCATGTTGCCTCACATAATATTATATTTGTGCATGAATCCGCCTGACAGTGGCCATGTGCTCAGGATATTGTCCAAAGGCCTTATATATTTGTAAAAAGCTCACCCTCTGGGCCCTGCCCACTTTTCCAGCCTTGCCTCTTGCCAGTTTCTCTATACTTGATGCTATCCCCAAATTGAACTTCCTACCGTCCCCCAAACCTGTGCTGGTCCATGCCTGTGCACAGGCCCCAGGGTGCCCTTCCCTGACTCCTACTTTCTATCAAGACTATGCTGAGATGCTCCCTCCTCTAGGAAGTTTTCCTTCTCTGATCCCCACCTTTCATTGTTACTAGGCTGGGTGACGCACACACAGTGCATTAGACCGTAGCACTTGTCACACACAGCTGTAATCTTCTGGAACCTTGTCTGGCTTCCCCATCAGACGGAAGCTCCTGGGAAGGAGTCCTGTGTCATTGGTCATTGCATGCTGCCATTCACCGGGTCTGTGGTACCTAACCGTTGCTCAAGAAATGTCTGAACAAAGACATGTGCAAATGACGAGATGCATACATCTGTAAAATGATTTCCATCTCACTAATAATTCAAGAAATTAAATTCAAAACGACAATTTAAAACCACTTTTAAAACAGATGGGACCTCATCAAACTAAAAAGCTCTACACAGCAAAGAAAACCATCAACAAAATAAAAAGACAACAAACCAAATTGGGGAAGATATTTGCAAATGATATTTCTGCTAAAGGGTTAAGATCTAAGATATAAAAAGAACTCATACAACTCAATAACAAAAAGACAAAAAACCCAATTAAAAACTGGGCAGTCTACAACTATTCAACCCCGAACACGCCCAGTCTCACCTGATATCAGAAGCTAAACAGGGTCAGGCCTGATTAGTACTTGAATGGAAGAAAAACTGGGCAGAGTATCTGAATAGATATTTTTCTAAGGCAGATATACAGATGGCCAACAGGTATAGGAAAAGATGTTCAACCTTACTAATTATTAGGGAAATGCACATCAAAATCACAATGAGATATGCCGGAATGACTATTATCAAAAAGACAAGAAATAACAAGTATTGGTGAGACTGTGGAGAACAGGGAACACTCATACACTATTGGTGGGAGTGTAAATTGGCGCAGCCACTACAGAAAACAGTATGGAGTTTCCTCAAAAAATTAAGAATAGCATTACCATATGACCCAGCAATCTCACCTCTGGGTATTTATCCGAAGAAATTCAAAACACTAATGCAAAAAGACACAGGTATGCCTACATTCATTGCAGCATTATTTACAATAGCCAAAAATGGAAACAACCTAAGTGTTCATCAATAGACAACTAGATAAAGAAAATGTGGTACATACATACAATGGACTATTACTCAGCCATAAAAAAGATGAAATATTGACCTTTGTGACAATATGGATGGATTTGAGGGTATTTTACTAAGTGAAATAAGTCAGCTAGAAAAGGACAAAAATCATATGTAGAATATAAAGCAAAAAAGTAACAAATGAACAAACAAAACAAACTCATAGACAACAGAACAGTGGTTACCTGAGGGGAAGGGGTGGGTGAAGGACAAAATGGATAAAAGGTTCAAATATACAGAAACCAGACTTTCGAAGGTGAGCACACAATAGGGTATACAGATACAGAATTAAAGGGTTGTGTATTAAAATGTCTATAATGTCATTAACCAATGTTACCTCAATAAAAATATATAAATATATAAAATAAATAATAGTGAAACCATTTTTTTTAAAGGATGACAATGTTCAGCCTGACAAGATGTTATAGGGGTGGACTCTCTCTGGCAGGAAAACAAATTGTTACAATCTTCGTGAAGGGCAGTTTGGTGATATGTATCACAAAGCTCTGAAAACATCCATCTGTCTTTGACCCAGAAACTCTGTCTAGAGGAATTTATTCAAAGTAGCCAAGGATATGTGTGGGAAGATTGGGCTATAAGACAGATGACTGTGGACTCATTGACAACAGTGGCAGTTGAGGAACATCTTTAATACCCAGTGATGGTGGGTTGCTGTGTCAGTCTTGGGACATACATAAGGTGGAACAGAATCAGCCATTGAAGTGACCTTGAGAAACAAATGTATTGATAGGGAAAAATGTTCACACCATGATGTCAATCAATAAAAGGTAACAACAGATTGACCATATCGATTGATTATATTATCAAACAATGAGGTAAACTTTCATTCCAGCCAAGATGGAGGCGTAGGTAGATACACTTTGCCTTGTCGCACAACCAAAAGGACAACGACAAATTTCAAAACAAAAAATAACCAGAACTACCAGAAAATCAAACTGTATGGAAGTCCACCAACCAAGGAGTTAAAGAAGAAATATTCATCCAGACCAATGGGGGGGGCAGAGGGAGGCAACTGGAACAGAGAGGACGTATGGCAAAATGGCGGCTGGAGGACTGGGTGGGAAAGGCAGTGGCTGGTGAACCTGGACAGGCAAGGCAGCGGCTGGCGGACTGGGTGGCCCCACATTTGCTTGTGGATAAACCAGGAGGAACAACTGCGCAACCCAGGGCTCCAGCACAGGGAAATAAAGCCCCAAAACCTCTGGAAGTAAAAAACCTATGGGGGTTGCAGTGGAGGGAGAAACTCCCAGCCTCACAGGAGAGTCTGTTGGAGAGACCCACAGGGTCCTAGAACATACACAAGCCCACGCACCCGGGAGTCAGCACCAGAAGGGTCCAATTTGCTTGTGGGTAGCAGGGGAAGTGACTGAAAGCCAGCCAAGAGCCAAGCAAGCAGCAGTGTTCCCCCCTAACGCCTCCCCACATAGAGCGCCACTATGCCGAGATGTGGGCTGCCCCACACTGGCGAATACCTAAGGCCCCGCCCCTCCAAATGTAACAGGCCCGCTGAGACCAAAAAATGGGCCAAATGAAAGAAGAGATCAAAGCTCCAAAAGTAGAACTAAGCCATGAAGAGATAGCCAACCTATCATATGCACAGTTCAAAACACTCGTAATCAGGATGTTCACAGAAATGGTTGAGTATGGTCACAAAATGGAGGAAAAAGTGAAGGCTATGTAAACTGAAATAAAGAAAAATATACAGGGAACCAACAGTAAAGGGAAGAGAACGGGGACTCAAATCAATGATTTGGAGCAGAAGGAAGAAAAAAAGAACATTCAACCAGAACAGAATGAAGTAAAAAGAATTCAAAAAAATGAGGAAAGGCTTAGGAACCTCTGGGACAACTTTAAGTGTTCCAACATCCGAATCCTAGGGGTGCCAGAAGGAGAAGAGGAAGAGCAAGAAATTGCAATCTTACCTGAGAAAAAAAAATGAAGGAGAACTTCCCCAGTCTGGCAAAGGAAATAGACTTCCAGGAGATCCAGGAAGCTCAGAAAGTCCCAAAGAAGTTGGACCCAAGGAAGCACACACCATAGCACATCATAATTACATTACCCAAGATTAAAGATAAGGAGAGAATCTTAAAAGCAGGAAGAGAAAAGGAAACAGTTACCTACAAAGGAGTTCCCATAAGACTATCAGCTCATTTCTCAGAAGAAACCTTACAGGCAAGAAGGGCCTGGCAAGAAGTGTTCAAAGTCCTAAAAAACAAGGACCTACACTGACATTACTCTATCCAGCAAAGCTATCATTTAGACTGGAAGGGAGGATAAAGTGCTTTCCAGACCAGGCAAAGCTAAAGGAGTTCATCATCACCAAGCTCTTATTATATGAAATGTTAAAGGGACTTGTCTGAGAAAAAGAAGAAGATCAAAAACTATGAACAGTAAAATGACAACAAACTCACAACCATCAACAACTGAACCTAAAAATCCCCCCAAACAAAAACAAACTAAGCAAACAAGTAGAACAGGAACAGAATCACAGAAATGGAGATCACAGGGAGGGTTATCAGTGGTGTGGAGTGGGGGGAGAATGGAGGAAAAGGTACCATAAATTGTAGGTACAGAATAGAAAGGGGTAGGTTAAGAATAGTATAGGAAATGGAGAAGCCAAAGAACTTATATGTACGACCCAGGGACATGAACTAAGCGGGGGGAGGGGAGGATGTTGGTGGGAGGGGGGTGCAGGGTGGAGGGGAATAAAGGGGCAAAAAAATGGGACAACTGTAATAGGATAAACAATAAAATATATAATAAAAAATCAGTGAGGTAACAACAGAGTGCCAGTGCTCAGAGGGGAATGGAATTGCCAAGGGCATCCTGGGCATATTGAAGCTGTCCGTGAACCCAGCAGGGGAAAAAAATCTCATGACAGTAAAACTTCTTTTTTACCACCCTAGGTTTTCCCTTCTATTCACAGAGCATTCAGTCTTGCATCTAACATAGATAAAGTACCTCGTAATTTATCTTGCTACTCTGACCTCTTTCTTGTAATGTCTGCTACTTTTAATGTAGGTCAGTGAAGCAGCTTTGCAAGAACCTGTTCTTCTGCCATGAATCTATTTTGATATGTGATGGGTAAGGGTGAGCCTGTCTCCACCTTCCTGAGATTCTATGTCAAAACACATCTCAGTAAATGTCACCTTAACCTAGTGCACCCAGTGCCTGAGCCTCATGACAGTCACGTTAAATTTAGCTTGTTTTGAAATTCAATGCCCTGTGCAGGGTAGATGTTAAGTAAATACATGTGTGAAGTTAAGAGAGACTGCTGAGAAGAAAACGCCAGCCAGGGCCTGCCGCTTGGAGCAAGGACTCGGGGTTCTGGTCCCAGCTCCCCCTGCCCTCCACTCCCCAGCCTGCCCTGCTCCTCCATCACCTTTTGGACATTCCAGCCAGTTTTCCTTGGTCTTTTTCTATTTGTGCCACTCACAGAAAGGACTTGCTGGGTCACCCAGATATTGTCTTCCAGCAGCCAGCCATGGTTCTCTGACACCTTCTGCCCTGGCCCTTCAGCCCATTGGCTGCAGCGAAAGGACCCCACTCCCGGGCGCTGTGTTCTCTCCATCCTCTCTTTTCCTTTCCCTCCCTCATCTTCATCCCCCTGCTGAGCACATCCCAAGGCAGAACTGCCAAGCCTCCATCAGGAGTCTTAGATCCAAGCAGAGGCAGCGCTTTGCCCTTAGGAAGAGGTGTTCGGCTTCCTCTCCCATTATTCTATAGACCACTGAGCGAGCGCATGTGTGCCCCACTCCTTTCCTCTAAGCTTCCGGGGAGACCAAGCCCTTACAGGTGCTTTAGGGCCAACAAGAGAGGCGAGTCAGCAAAGAGCTGGCTCATCACCACGTCCTGTTTATTCGGCACTTATTGACTGCCTACTATGTGCTCTCTGCCTTGAAAGGTTCTTGACCCATTTAAAAGTGCACATAAATTTGCCTCAGCAGTTTCTGAAAGCGCCACACTGTTCCCTGGGATAATAACATGTCCTTATAGCCTTGTTCAGATTAAGGTCATTTTTGCCTTTGTTTTCTCATATATAGCCCCTGTTTCTGGATGCCATGATCTTTTAGGCAAGTATAAAGCTTTTTTAGCAAAACAAAAAAAAATCTTTATCTTGTTCTTCCTATCAAAGCTCCTGCCTGCCAGGTTAGGTTACTCTCCGATGTTTTTTTTTTCCCCCCTTGGGGATTTTCACAGAAAAAAATTAATTGGAAGGTTACATATATGCCTTGACAACTCCATTGTCAATATGTTGAAAGACCTTTAAAAGAGTTTGTTTTTTGTTTGTGTTTGAGAAGTACCTTAATAGGACTTTTGTTCATATAACATGTTTCTCTCTTTTTATTTACGGCTACACAGTGTTTGGCAAGGGTCCTGAATAGTTCGTAGTCGTCGAAAAATAGGCACTTACTGCTAATAAGCTCACTCAGAAAGAAATAGGTTTTCAAATCCTTACTAACAGTTTTTTCTGTCCCTTGCCCCACTCCACATTGAACCCAAGAAGCAGGGTTCAAAGGGATTTAGATAAAGGATGTATTCCCTGACCCATTTTTTTTTTTTAATCCCAAGGCATCAAAGACTAGCGGTGAATTAATTTATGGCTTTGCTAAGTTTGATAAAAAATCACCATTCACTCTGAAATTCATTTAGAAAAACTACTGCAGGACATTTAAATTTACCCTCCAGAGACTGAGAACAAGAAATGGCAATTCGTTTGGAAAATTAATCTTCATAGGCCTTCGTAGCACCAATTAGTGGGCCCTGAATGAAGAGGTTTGAATAAGGCCCGGGTGTGGGGAGAGGGCGTGGGACCTAGTGGGCTTCACTGCATGTAGACTAATCAGAGCTGCAGCTGGAAGAGGCCCAGCCTGGACTCACTTCTCTTTACATTCAGCTTTGAAAAGGGGAGAGGCTGTCAGGGCATCCCAGCTTTGATGACGCTCTCATGAAAGGGCTTTTCAGGGAGGATTAGTAAGCGGGTGTAGGACGAGACTGGGCATTCCTCTACGATCCGCTAAAGAGATAATGAGGATTTCGAGTCATTAGAGCAATGATACCCAATCAAAATTCCCAAGACAGGCACCATGTGAAACCGAGTGGGCATCAAAACCTCCAGTCCTGGAAAATGGACTTGTGATTTCCTGCCCACTTATATAATGGGAACTCCCTTGCCAGAAATTTTTTCAGCACATTCAACAGAATGGACACCAGAAAATAACAGGTTCTCAGAATGTTTAAAAAAAAAAAAATCGTATTTAGAAAAAATTCCTCTAATTTCAGGTGAAGCCTATTGCAGATTAAGCAACAAAGGCAGACTTTGGGACTGCAAATTGTGAGGTTCCCCTTTGTTTTACAGAGGTGAAAGCTGCTTGTCCTGGGTGAGTTAGGGGCCACACCAGGACTAGAATGCGAACACATGTTCTGAGGCCCTGCCCTGGGCTTGAATCTAGAAATCTGTGATGAAGAATAAATCACCCAGGTTCTCCTTCATGAGCCTCTTCCATGTGCAGGCGTAATAGGACCTACAAATAAGTAGGGGAATCCCTGTAGACTCCTTTCAAATGATGCAAAAATTAAGCCACATGCTACTGGTGGGGGAAAAACTTGCCCTTCAGCCAGACACACCAGGGTTCAAGTTCTGAGCCCGTACTCCTTACTAGACGGATGATCTTGGGTGAGTTATTAAAGCTCTCTGAGCCTCAGTTTCTTTATCTAAAAAAGCAAATAACACCTACTTCACAGAGCTGTCATGAAAATAAATTGAAAGGAGATAACATTCATAAAGCTGGTAGCCCTGATACTTAATAAAAGTTCATCTCCTTCCTCCTTGCTGCCACTTGAATTCCTTTATCCAAGAACAAAGGTTGTGATTACAGATTACATGGCATGAACAATGCCTTTGCTAAGGGGTAATCAGTGACTCACCAAATATAAAATACTCAGGAGATCTTACTCTGGAAAATAAAATATTTTGATGGCTTTAAATGCCCAGAGAAGAGAGCATTGCTAGTCTGATTGGACAGCTGCAGGAAGTGAGAGAGGGCGGGAGGAGGGAGGCCAGGGCTGTACAGACCAGCGATGTCCAACAGAAATACAATGCAAACCACGAATGTCATTCAAAATGTTCTAGTAGCCACATTTTAAAAGTAAAGGAACAGGTAACTTTAATCTTAATAATATATTTTATTTAGCCTAATATATCCAAAATGATTATTTCTACTTGTACTGATATTAAAAAAAACCTATTAATGAGTTGTTTTACGTTCTTATAGCACATCTCAATTCAGCCTAGACACATTTTAAGTGTTCACCATGTTGGACCACACAGGTATAGACAAATCCCCGTGTGCCAACCACTGTGCTGGGTTTGGAAGGACCAAAAAGTCTAGACTAGAGCATGGTTCCTTCCCTCAAGGGGCTCACTGTCTAGCCCCTTGGGACCTAGGACAGATGGGGGAAATTTTATCCAACACTATACATTTGCCTGTAGGTTCCTGAACTACTTATTATAAGGCACGAAACCTGTACCTCAGTGCTTTTCCTATAAGCCTTAGACATACCCCAACCACAAGGACAGTATTCCTTCCCAATGTCTGCATAAACCATTGTCATATTGTGCCTCTGGCTTGGAAGTTGGGGTGTACAGCACCCTAGGGAGCAGTTTAAGGGAATGGGGTACCTTGTTCTCCCATTCCTTCAGGTCACAGATTGCCCACTTTATACTGGGTACACCCAGATTCCAGACCAGTGGCAAAGAAACTGAAAGCGAAGTCTCAGCGCTAAAGGAGCCGGTTACCTGTCTCCCGGGTGAGCAGCAGCAGGAGGAGTCATCCACGTTGAAGACGCAGCTGTTCGTACTGCAAGCTGCGCTCCACCCTACCCCAACCTCTTTCCCTTGCCCCTCCCTTGAGAGCCTCTTCATTTCCTCCACAGGCTGGCTGGGCTCAGAGGGAGACTCACCAACCCTGAAATGAAAAGCCAATGGCTGATGCAGCTTGCAGAAAAATCTTTATGCTGCGCAGGCGTGGGCCCCAGCAAAACCACAAATTGAGATTTGCCTTAGAGTCCCTAGCATTTTTTTTGGCAACTCTCTCTCCCATTCTGCAACCCACACCCTTGTGCCCACTGTGAGGTCCTTCCTTAACTGTTCCTGCTGACAAACTAATTCATACCAAGAAGTTAATGACTCTATGGGCCATCTTTTCCAGGGATATTGGCATTTTTTAAAGACAAGCTAATAATCAAAAGAATGGCTAAAATGTATTGAGTGCTAACTAGATGCTAGGCACTGTGCTAAGAGGGTAATGCCTCACTCTAGGATATGACTGGAACGATGATGGAACTTCAGGCCTCAACACCAGGTAAAACAAGTACTTTTAAAATCATACTTAGTATACAACTTTCATGCAACCTTGCATATAGGGAATATTGTCAGTGGAGAATATAGCAGAACTGCACCTTTTTTTTTTTTTTTTAATAATTTTAGAGCCATTGTTTTTGTTGGAGGAGGAGGGCGTGTACAGGGATTGTTTGTTTTCATTCATTCGTTCAATCATTCGACAAAGATTTATTGCATGCCTACTCTGAGTCAGGCTCTGGCAGAGCTGGGGATACAGCAATGATCCGGACGGCCAGAGCTCTGCTCTCAGAGCTCACAGTGTAGTGGGGGAGACTGGCAGTAAACAAAGAGTAAGAGAATTACAGATGTACTCATTCCCATAAACAAAATGGACGAGGGAGTGGGATCCAGAAAAGCTGGGAAGTGGAGCAGAGGCTCCTTAGATCTAGGCTGCTGGGGAGTCCTCCTGGAGGAGGGAACGTGGTTTTCCTGCACCCCCACCAAGTTCTTTCTCAGCCTCCTTTGCTCATTCTTCCTCCACCCACCTGTGGGCTTCAGAGCACCGTCCTGGGGCTCCTCCTCCTCTCCCTCCATGTGCTCTCCCTCGGTGCTCTCAGGCCGTACCCTAGCTTTAGCCACTTTTTATATGCTGGTGTTTCCCAAGTTTACATCTCCAGCCCCAGTGTCCCCAGCTTTAATAAATGTACTCTCAAAATCACCTGGACTCATATTGTGAAATCTTTCATGCACGAGGTCAAGAACCCCCATGCCAGCAGGCTGGCCCAAATCAGACCTGCTCCAGCCTGGTCCCTGTCTAATAACAAGCCTATCAGCATCTCAGAAGGAACATGCCTGAAACAGACCTCGGTTCTCCACCTCCCTCGACCTGATCCAGCATTCAGTAAGCAACACCACTCTGCACCCAATAGCTCTAGTCAAAATTTTAAATTATTTGTCTTTATATTTAAAATTTTTTGAATAGGTAATTGTGGTAGGCAAGATAGCCACAACAGATGCCCATATCCTAATCTCTGGAATCTATAACTACATTACCTTACAAGTGGCTAAAAGGATTTTGCATGTAGTTTTAAATTAAGGACCTTGAGATCTGCGGATTATCCTGGATTAACTGGATGGGTCAAATCTAACCGTGAGAGTCCTTAAAAGCAGATAACCTTCCCAGACTGGTCAGAGGGAGGTGTGACTATGGAAGACTGGTCAGAGAAATGGAACATTTCTAGATTTGAAGATGGAGGAAAGGGCCATCAGCCAAGGAATGTTGGCAGCCTCTAGAAGTTAGAAGCAAGCAAGCAGCAGATGTTCCTACAGAACCTCCAGAAAGGGGTAGAGCTCTGCTGACACCTTGATTTTAACACAGTGAGACCCAGGTCAAATTTCTAACCTGCATAACTATTAGATAATAAATTCAGACCATTTTAACCACTGTGTTTTTGGTACTTTGGTACAGCAGCAATAGAAAACTAATGAAGTAATATAGTTGTTACCAAATAGCGCTTGGGGTCCTGTGGCCCACCACCACCCTCCCGAGGCAGAGGTTTGGTGATGAAGGGAGGCAGTCTTTATTCAAACACTTCACAATTTTTGGAATAACAGCTTTCCACTGCATTAGTCACTTAGGCCCATCAATTAAGGCTAAACTCTTGAACTCTCTAGTTACAGCTCTAATCACTTACCTATCCATTAAAGATAAACTCTTTAATATCTGAGTTCTCCTAGCGTTTCCCCTGTTAGTTTTAATTATCTTATTTCTATAGGGTTAGTTTACAAACTAAAACAACATAAGATACAAAAGCTACACAATTTTGGAAGAATGGCAGGTTTTCTGCCTCAGAGCGCCCTCCAGGACACCCAAAGAAGAAGAACCCGGCCACCCTCTGCCAGGCCAGGCTGATCCTAGGCTGCGCCCGGAGTTCCTTCCCATCCAAAATACAGTCTGTTGGGAAATGCAGGCAGCTGCAGCACCGTCACCCAGGCATCCTCGAGGAAGAGAGAGAGCCAGTAAGTGAGACTGAGAGCCTTTCTTTTATTTAAAATCTTCTTGCCCATAATTCTACTGGCTCTGGAGGCATTGAGCTTCTCAGCCAATCCCATCCTGGACTGTTTACCATTGCCTCAGGCAACCTTCTCCTGTGGCTCCACATTACTTCTCCCCAGTGGTCTGATCAGACCTCTCTGAATCCTTCTGTCCCAGTTCTTTGGTTCCACGGGTGCAGGTTGGGGAGAGACTTCAGTTCTGGGTGCAGCTGGAGATGAAAGGTCTCTCCTCTGTGCATGCTTCTGCTGCATGACTTGAGGTGTTGTTCCGTTGTCTCTGAAAGCAACCCACTACTGCATCTTGTTAAACAGCGGTTATACAAGCTTTCTTATCACAAACAATGCTCAGTGAATGAATAACCTTGAACCAGCAGCATGCACAAGACTGTGTTTCTGTGGGACAAATTCATGATCCTTCCTTTCCTTCGTCCCCATCCAATTCAGTATCCCATCCTGTGGGTTCCAGCTCCTAAACAAACCTCAGCCCACTACTGTTTTCCAAAGCGTTCCAGCTCTACCCCGTGCCAAGCTGTATCGCCTCTTTCTGGGGCCAGCCCAGTGGGTACATTCATGTGAGAGGTTGGTGTGCAGGCCCTCAGTTTCCTGTCTTAACCTCTTGCCCTTTTGGGGAAGAGCTTTCTTGGACCTTGGATTTCTCACCTCTGAAATAGGATCAATGAGATTAGGCATCCTGAATATTCTGTGAATAAATACTGATGTTTGCCAAGTCTTTAGTGACGGGGCTTCATTTGGAGGCTCTCGGGAAATGAAGCTTGTTAAATCTGAAAGAAAGATCAGACAGTCATCCTGGTGTCCTGGAACGGACGTAATCTAAATTGCATCTTCAAAACATGTTTTCCTCCCCTGGGTTCCTCGGGGCATTTAATGGACCAGGAACAAGACAGGGGTTTTTAGAAATGGAGAAAAATTCACTTTAGAGGGACCTTGAGATTAAAATTCTGCCTTCATCCTATTTGGCCAAAGCTTTAGGATTTAGTCCTGTCGTGAGGGCGCCTGAGCGAGTTCCAGGATGGGAACCGATTCCGAGTTCAGTGGTCCTGGAAGAGGAAGTAAACATTAGAGGAAGGTGCACTGCCGAGGGGAAGCCCCTCTCCGCATAAATCTGAAAACGACCAACGGTGGGAACAAAGGGAAGGCGTCCGTTCTCTGCCACCTTGGCCTGTTTCTCACTCTTCCCCTTACAATAAAAATTTAATCAGGCACTGGTTGAGCATTTACTGCGCGTCACGCACTTTCATATAAGCTTTTATTTAATCCTCCTAATAGCCACATTTTACAGATAAGGAAACTAAGGGTCAGAGAGCATTTTCATTTTTTAGCCTTTAAATGTTTATGCCTCTAATCGCACAGAAAGACCTGAGGACAGCTGGAAGCTTCGATAACTTCCCTGGACAATTAAAATACACATAGAGGTGGGTGATCTCCACAGTATATTTTATTCAGTTAATACACACAGTAACGTATCTATAAGCTACAGACAGCAGCCTAGGTTTCTGTCAGATAACAGACTCTATAGAGAGACTTCTAGGTTCAAGCCTGGTTTCATCGTTGCCAGTCATGTGACCATAGATAAATTCCTTAACTTCTCTGGAATCATTTACCTTATGGGGTTATTGAGAGAATTACATGAGTGAAGACTTTTAAAGTACTCAGAGCGGTGTGTGGCATAAAGCGGGCACTCAGTTACTGGCAGGCGCCCGCCCTGGCGCTCAGGCTTTAGCCAGGGTACCGGTGCGGAGTGCTCGCTTGGTGTCAAGTGCTGGGCTGGGGGACATAAAACACGCTCATCCTGAGGCTGGTCTCCTGGAATCCTCACATCATCCTGCAAGGAAATCGTTCTTTTCTTTCATACAGTCGGGGGAACGGAAGCTCCCAAACAACGCAAATGTCACGCATTCATCTGTTAAGGGACAGAGTTGAAAGCCAAACTCTGCTTTGTCTGCTTTCAGTACCTGGGCTCGGTAACAAGCACAGAAGCTGGCGGTGTTGGTGTGAGGTCTGGCAGGCCAGAGGCGTGGGCTGCCCTCCCTGCTTGCAGGTGCAGGGACACACGCACTGCACACGCACACGCAGTATTCAGCTGGGAAACTTCCCCAGTATCTGCGTTCTCTGCTAGCTGTACTGCCACGATTTCTGGTCTGAAGGCACTTTCCCATAATATGGTTAACAGTGGTTTTGGAAATGACTCAAAATAAATGAATTCTTGACAGGGTGTGATGCTGGGGACATGGGATCCTTCTTATTTCCAGTTGCATGAAAACAAGAGGCATTGCCAAACCAAAGCAGATCAAGCCAGAGGGGGACGTATGCATTTGTGCCAGTTATGTTCTTTTAGGAATAAATAAATGGTACGATCACCTCAAGTTTCCTTTTATCTTTTCTTTTCATAATTCCGAGTGTGGGTGGGGGATTACTAGCAGAAGGCACATGGGGGACTTTCACACCTGTCTGCAGTACAGTAATGATCCTTGCTGACCCTCGAAGGCATAGAAGATATTTGCGAAAAATAAGATTCTCATCACAAAGCTCTGTGCCACCACGCTCCACCCTGCACACAACCTTCTTTCTTCTTACAATAAAAAGGTCTCGGATTTTCCACTTGCCGGAAATTATTCTCGCTCCTGTTCTTCCCTCTCCTCCTCCCTCTCACTTTCTGTCTTTCTCTTCCAGGAAGAAATCCTTCAATGTCAGGCCCTAGAGACCACACAATACAGCTAGCTCATCAACTTTAAAGTCAGGCAAGTCTGGGTGTGACTCCTGGCTATGGCATCTTATGCAAGTTATTTAAACCGTCTATGTCTGAGTTATTTCATATGTAAAATTGGCTTTAAAATAATACCTAGTATTCATTGGTTTGAGGGTTGAATGAGCTAGTGCTCATACAGTCCTTAGCTCAGAGCCTGGCCACATAGCTCATGTACCCAGAACGTTCCGTGTCATTATCGTCCACTCCAACTTCATTTTACAGACAAGGAAACTAGATTCAGAGAAAAGTGGTTTATCTAAGATCAAATGGCCTGTTAGCAGCAGAGACAAGACTAGATCCTGGCAGCCGATCCCTGTCTTCTTTCTACTAGCAGATATTGTTGTGGACAATGTTAATAGCTTCTCACAGCATAGCAGATTTTCTTTCATTCATCAACTTCAAGCAGAATGAGGTTGGGACATTTTCCAGTTGGTCATATTCATGCCGAGCTGATAATGTAGCCAGAGCCGGAGCCAAGAGCATCCAGGATCGCTGGCTACCCTCCAGTCAGGAGCCAGCTGAGCATGAAGGGGAAGCAGCTGCTCTCTGTGCTACATTGACATACTGTCTCTAGGGCTATCAAGCCCTGATAAAGCTGATTTCCACAGAACAGTAAGCAACCGTCCTCTTATTACTAAGTTCATTGGATAGTATCACCACCAAAAGTTTTCAAATGCTCAGGAAACAGACAAACCTTTTTGTCTACTCAGCCACCAATCAACATCTCTGACAGTCTCTCTGCCTCTCTAAAGCCCCTCTCCCAATCCTGAGGGACTGGATCACTGCCTGTACTATGCCCCTGTTAGGCAAAATGGTTTCTGGTGCTTGATGTGACCAACACCATCTAAAGAAGCAAGATGCTCTCAGTGACGGCCAGTTCACTGAAATACAGCCTGCGTGTTTCTGAGAACTATGTATTTACATCAAGCCTCCTTCCCCTTTTGGGTGGGAAGATCCAACATCTTGGAATTGCCCGAGGCTCTGTTTCTGTCCATAAGTTCCCTTAATAAACTCCTGGTTTAATCCTGGAGTTGTCAGCCTCTTTCTCTAGCCTCTCAACCCCATACTCCCTGGGAGTTCGGTTCCAGTATACCTTGGAAAATTTTCACATCCTTGTTTTTGTCCACGTGGTACAGTTTGCTCCTCCAAATTCTCCTCCTTAAATGTCCTCCCTCTCCCTTTTCTTTTTCTTAAAGGACACACACACACACACACACACACACACACACACTCACACATGCACCCACAGGCTTTTGTTCCCTAGAGAAGCTATTAACATTGTGCACAACAATATTTAATTCTAGCATAGGAGAATCTATTAACCTATAGCCAGGACAGATACTGTTCCTCATGTTTCCAGAGAGAACAGAACCCACTAGTTTTGATAAATGTCCCCATGAGTCTGCTTCTGACCTTTTCAAAATTCAACCTGACCCCGGAGCTCCATGCCGGTGATCCAGTCAGTGGCCAGGTGACCCACAGCAGCCCAGACCAGCTGGCTTCCAAGCCTGAGCCAGCAAACCCTTTTCTTTTAGTAAACATAGGTGAGAGGGATATGCGGAGGGCTGGGAAGATGGGAGAGGAGGGAAAGGTCACAGTTATGTTCATTTCAATGGTTCAGTAATAATGATGATAATTCTGCAGAAAACTCCCTGGAGTGGAAATTAGGAGGCCTGGGCCCTAATCCTGGCTCTGCCACTAAATGAACCCCATGCTCTGAGGCTGGTCCCTTTGCCTCTGTGCTTGTGGTCTTCTCTGTTATGTGGGCAGCTTTGCCTTCATGGTCTGGAAGGAGTCTTCTATCACAAGGTCTTTATAGTGACAATCTTCAGTCCTGATGACAACATTACAGTTTTTCAAGTACTTCCACTAGCCTTATTTTGTGTGTTTAGTCCTCCTTAAAACTCAACAGGGTAAGTAGGATATTTGGCAGATGAAGAAATGAAGGTACCTATTGGTTGGGCAAACCATGGCCCAGGTTGGTGCTAAAATGCATTCTTTCAACTTCAGCCACCTGTGGCTCACACTGCCCTTCTGGGTTTTGTCCCCAACAAAAGGTCAAAGAGAAGGACTCCTTGTAAGTGGACAAACGCCAAAGAGGTTTTGTTCGCTTAGGGTCAGGAGTCAAGGATTTGGGCTGTTCCCCAAGCCTTTTTGATGTCTTTTCAACATTTTTGTAGCCCAAGACAGGTTTTGACAGCTCCAAACTCTGTCTGCTTCCTGGGCTTCAGATATGGAAAGCAGAGCTGATCTAAACCCAGGTTCCCTACCTCCTACTCCAGACCTCGAAAGTGTTGTCATGTGTGACAGCAACGATGGCCTCTGCTGCCCTCATACAGAGGGTCCCATCAACTTGGGCCAGGACTAGAGGAAGGTGTTCCTTCTTGTCACCCTCCATCTCCACTCCGGGAAATAAAGGCCATGCTCTGTTTAGTCGGTGGGATGCCACAGAGATAAGGGGACTGTGAGGGGTCTCACATAGGGCTCAAGTCTGCCACCCCCTACCCCAGACCGGAGTCCCACTGGCGGGCAGGGTCCTGCTGCCCTTCGGCACTGTTATGGGCTGAACTGTGTCCTCTAAAGTGTTTATGTTGAAGTACTAACACCCAGTACTTCAGAATGGGACTGTATTTGGAGATTGGACCTTTAAAAAGGCAATTAAGGTTAAACGAGGTCCTATGTGTGGGTTTTAATCCAATATAACTGGTGTCTGTCAGTGTAAGAAGAGGCACTCTGGACACAGACGCACACAGAGGGAAGACCGTGTGAGGACACAGGTAGGAGAAGGTGGCCATCTACAAGCCAGAGAAGGGCCTCGGGACAAACCAACCCAGCTGACACCTTGATCTTGGACTTCTAGCCTCCAGAATCAGGAGAAAATAATTGTCTGTTGTTTAAGCCACCCAGACACTTGTATGGCACTTGGTATGACAGTCGGAGTAAAGTAACCCGGTACCCGCTCCAGAACCACCCCCCCGCCGGTGCCTCTCTGGCCCTTGAGGGCTGCGTCTGTTTTTGCCTCTGAATCTCCCCCAGCCCTTGGCCCTGGATTCGTCAAGTCCTTGGGATCAGAGAAACTGGCTCCACCATCCACAGCCAAGTCTTCCCATTTCAGAGGCTTTGGGGAGTGCTGGTTTCTGTTTCCAGGTGGGCTAGAGGAAGTACGCTGCCCTTGGGGCTCCTAAGGGAGTGAGGAGAGAACAGGAAATACAGACAAAACAGACTGATTAACGTTTTGAGTTAGAATCCTGCCCCACATGTGACAACTGAGCTTCTACTCCTGGGGGTCTTCAGGCAGACTCGGGGTAACAGTCAGTAGGGTGGTACCCAGGGTTGGGGCAAGGTTTTCCCTTGATTAATTAATACAGGGCTTCGTGGATGCCAGAGTCTAGGAGATATTGAGCCTTAGACACAACCCTCTTACTCTTAGAGGGTGCGCAGACCCCCAAGTCCCACCCCAGGTGCACCGCTGCCCCTGCTGGAGTGAAAGGAGCCCTGGGGTGGAGGGGGAACACCCCTAACGCCTGGTCACATGGGCTCTGTTTGCTCTGGGCCTGGCTATTGACTCCAGGAGCCTTATCACTGTGCCCTCAGGCTGGGCCCGGCAGGTCTGCGTTAAGGAGACTTGGTGCTGCTGCCTTGTGGGGGAGAAGAAAGGAGAGGCGGAAGGCAGGCCGCGGCAGAGCGAGAGAGGAGTTGCTGGCTGTACAATGAGAACACTGTTTTTTTTGCTGCTGGTGCTCCTGGACATGGGGCAGCCCCAAGGAACACTACACAGGTGAGACCGTGTCCCCGGCGCCGTGTCCAGCGGGGGCACTTAGAACTTCTCCGGGAGAGGAAAACAGATGGGGAAACAAAGGGAAGAAACTGAGGACTTGGAAAAGGTTTACCAAGTGGCCACCTAGTGTCCAGCCCATGGCAAGCCACGCCTCAGCATCCGTCTCTGATGGAACTGCTGCCTGAGTCCGGGGGACTTTCTCGTGTTGGAGACAGCAGGAACCTGCAGCTGTGAATTGCAATTCCAAGGACCTGAGTACTTCCCTGGGGACTGATCACTGCCCCCAAGAGTTTTTCTGTCCGTTTAATTCAGCCCCTCATGAAGTTCATGTAAAACTGCAGACCATCCCACATCCCCCATTTTCCAGAAGATCTCAAAGAGCCCATCCCCAGGATAGAGGGCCATTACGAGTCTCAGAGTCTCTGAGTCTACAGGGGCAGACACAAGAGTGCTGTGTCTGGGGGCGGGCTGGGGGCAGGGAGGGCCCTGATTCTGGCCAAATCCGGGTGTGCTACTTTGCAGATCCCCTCCTGTGAAATTTCCCAATTAACCTCAGGAAAATGGGGTTGGGGTGGGGAGGGTCAGAGAGAGGCAGAAATGCATCTCCTCCTCACATGGGGCTTTGTCCTCAGGGTGCCCCTCAGGAAGCGTCAGTCCCTTCGAAAGAAGCTGCGAGCACGGGGCCAGCTCTCTGAGTTCTGGAAATCCCAGAATTTGGACATGATCCAGTTCACTGAGTCCTGCACGATGGATCAGAGTGCCAACGAGCCCCTCATCAACTACCTGGATGTGAGGCATCTTGGGGCGGGGGCTGGGAGCAGGGAGAGTGCCGCAGAACTCAGCCTGGGTCATGGCTAGTGGGCAGCGGCACTGGGCGCCAGCATGGATTTCTCCTCTAGGATGACGCGTATGGACTGACCCTCTGGGTTCCCATGAACTTGGCCAAATAAGCCCCAGTGCACCTGAATGTGTGGACCTCTCTCTGTGGGAGGAAAGGGATGAGCAGGGCAGGGCTCCTCTGCCTTGTCCACAGTGATTCTCACAATAATGAGAATTGGGATAACGATCTGCTCTTCTTCCCCCTCAACCCTTCCTCTGTTTCTGTTACCTCTGACTGCCCCTTCCCAGGGTCTCGGAGCCCGTCTGTGCTAGCCAAGGCACTGGCCCCACGGAGCTCTCCCTGGGAACCTTACCCCTTCCCAGCACCCACACCGGCTCCCTTCCCTCTCCTGCTGTAGATGGAATACTTCGGCACCATCTCCATTGGCTCCCCACCACAGAACTTCACCGTCATCTTTGACACCGGCTCCTCCAACCTCTGGGTGCCCTCTGTGTACTGCAGCAGCCCGGCCTGCAGTAAGTGGCCCAGAAGCCCCGACAGGGAAGGGCTGAGGCCAGGCCCGGGACCCAGAGCCTGGCGCTCTGGGGAAGGGG
The DNA here is from genome assembly GCF_021234165.1 of Pteronotus mesoamericanus. Classification (NCBI taxonomy): domain Eukaryota; kingdom Metazoa; phylum Chordata; class Mammalia; order Chiroptera; family Mormoopidae; genus Pteronotus; species Pteronotus mesoamericanus. The sequence continues at coordinate 5,163,988 of NW_026555326.1, forward strand.
TTGGGTCCCAGTAGCTGGCCGTCCCCGCACACCAGCCTCCCCCCTCCATCTCTGAGGCTGCCCGGGACTGCCTTCAGCAGAAACAGGGTTGGGTCAGGGAGAAAGGTAAAATTTGACTGTAATCCAAGCTAGCAACTTTCATACTGATCAGAATTAGTAGAGGGAAACTCCACCGGCAAAAAAATACAGATTTTTGAGCATGTGGTGACTCACTCCCTTTGGAACACACTAAAGAATATGGGGGACGGCTCCATTCCAGTGGCTATTTCTGGGCAAGTAGGTGAGTCAAGTTCTAGTGCAGACTGTTCACCTGTTTCCAGGAGGCTGGTGACCTATCCCTCAGGACACCAGAGGTGGGGCTGGTGGGACACAATGTGTGGAGAACCCAGTTGGCAGAGGTAGCTCAGAGGTCTTTGAGAAGATTGGGGAAAAAAAAGCTAGGGAAAAAATGTCTCAGTCTATGCGGGACAAGTTTTAGAGACAGAATATCTCAGGAAATGCCAGGACTAGGTGTCCATGGTTGGCAAAGAATTGGGTGTGATTTCCTGGAGTGGCAATTGTTTAGCCCTGTGTTTCCTCTGAATGCCAGGCTCTGCCCACCATGGCTGGCAGAGGCTGCTGCTTGTGCCTGATACCTGGCGTTTATTTTGGCGTGCCTCGTGAGGCCGCAGGCAATTACGTTTGCCCAGGGACAACTATTTGGTCCCCTATTAGCCCACCACGTAGGTAGAGAGGAATATAGTAGCTCACTAGGGGGGACTATAGTCAATCTTTCCGGAGGTCCCTGATTATCACTGTGTCCTCAGACTGATATGGGCAGGAGGTTTGGTGCCTACTGTCCTGTAGGGCAGAAGAAAGGACCGGTGGCAAGAAGACTGAGGCAGGCTGGGCCAACAGCTGGAAGCTGGGGGTGTCAGGGCAGGGATGAAGGCAGGGAGCTGATGGTCTAGTCAAAGGAGGTGTTCTTCCTTTCCAGAGACACATGCCAGGTTCCACCCTTCCTTGTCCAACACGTACAGTGCACCTGGGAGTCATTTCTTCATTCAGTACGGGACTGGGAGCTTGTCTGGAGTCATCGGAGCCGACCAGGTCTCTGTGAGTATGATTCTTTCATGTCTTCTCTCTTGGTCAGAAACTTGGGAGACAAACACTGTTCAGAGCTCTTAGCAGAGCAGCTTCAGATCTGCCTCGGCAGAAGTGGAAACAAAGGGTCGTCTTCTAGGGAAGGAGAGGCCTGGCCAGCTGGAGGTAGTGCTCCCCGCCTGAGGTGGCAGCAGTGGGTCAGGCTGCTCAATGTGCTGGGTCCTAGAGAGGTGGCCAGCGGGATTCCTGCAGAGATGCAGTGCGCAGTGCTGAGAGCCTGGTGGCAATGTTTACAGCTTGGTGCCCAGGGGCACCAAGGAGACAACACCAGGCCTCCATCTTGAAGGATAAAGAAGTCCAAGCCAGGGCTCCAGGTGGGAACTCAGTTACTGAAATAAGGCAACAAGGTAGGAGGTGGGAGTCCAATCATGGAGACAAGCCAGAACCCTAGTAGTCAAAACAAAGATCCAAGGAGAGCACTGAACTCAAAGCTGAGCTCATGAGCTGCTCCTTAAACTCCCTTTGACCAAAGGTCTTATGGGTCTTGGAACTGTGGGGACCTGGCCAATGTGGGGACAGAGAGCCAGGAGAGCCCTAGCACTGCCCTCTCCAGGTTTACGGACACAGTACAGTAGTCCCCCCTTATCTTTGGTTCTGCTCTCTGTGGTTGTAGTTATTCTCAGCCAGCCATGCTCTGAAAATATTAAATGAAAAATTCCAGATATAAACCATTTGTAGGTTTTAAATTACACAGTGATCCAAGTAGCACAGTGAAATCTTGAGCCGTTTTACCCCGCCCCACCCAGGATGTGAATTTTTCCTTTGTCCAGCGTATCCACACTATATGCTCTCTGCCCGTTAGTCACTTAGGAGCCGACACAGTTATCAGATCAGTTACCAAAGAGATTAAGAGAGAGCACATGTAAGTAACTTTTATTATAGTATATTATTTTGTTCTATTTTATTATTAGTTATTGTTAATCTACTACTGTGCCTAATTTATAAATTAAACATTATCATAGGTATGTATAGGAAAAAAACAGTGTATAATAGGGTTCAATATTATCCTCAGTTTCAGACATCCACTGGGGGTCTTGGAATGTTTACCCCGTGGATAAGAGGGGACTACTGTATATGCCCAGGTCTTTGGGGAAATAGAGGTGGACCCACTCCTGATGTGCAAGGACCCAGCAGGGCCCAGGCTTCATCAACATCCCTTTACAGTGGGTGGGAGCAGGACATATGGAGTGACAAAAAATGCCAGGAGCAAAAAACCTCCCATTTATGTAAAAATTATCACACACAGATAAAACAATATACTGCATTTTCTATTAAAACATATGTAAAAGTACAAATAACTGTTTAGAAAGCTACATCACATTCCAAACTGATCATAATAATTGCCTCTGGGAAGAAGAAGAGGGACTGAAATGGCATGGAAGGGGAATTTTAGTCTTTAGCTTGCCACCTATCTGCTGGCTCGTGAGGGGCAACAGCCAAACCCACAGCAACTCCAGCTTCCAGTGGTTCCTCCTTCAGGTTTCCTGGCTCCTGGGTCAGCTCCATGTTTACCCCTGTAACAGAGAGGGTCACCCTGTGCTATCACTGAAGCTCAGAGGCAGTGAAACAGCAATGTGGTTTCCAGTCCACCCTTAACCTCGAAGTTCCAATTCACCCTTCTCCCACCTGACATCTATCTTTCCTTACTGACTGCCAAACTAGACTTCAGGCTGCAACACCAAGACAAAAATAAATTCCTAATGACACTCTTTAACCAGCACCTGCAATGGCATACAGTCAACTATCCAGAATACAATCCTTTTTATATATAGCTCTGCTTCTCTTCTCAACCCTGACAAACACACATAATGAAGATAGGACATGCCAAAAATTGTGGATGCAGCTAAGGCAATCCTTAACAAGACAGTTATAGCCTAAAATGCTTATACTAGAAGAGCTGAAAATCAATGATCTAAGCATCTATTTTAAGCAATAAACAAGAAGAAAACAAGCAGACCTCAAACAACAGCAAATCAGGCTCAAAAAAAGAAAAGGAAGGAAATAATAAATAGAAGAATGAGACATCAGTAAAATAGAAAGTCATACAATAGAGAAAATCAACAAAGTCAAGATGTAACTCTTTACAAAGATTAATGAAATCCATAATCCTTTGGCAAAATTAATCAAGAAAAAAGAAAGAAAATACAACTTCATGATATTAGAAATGAAAAACAGTATGTTAATAAAGACCCTGGAAACATTAAAATAAGAGGATATCAAGAAAATTTTTATATTGAGATACTTGACAATTTTTTAAAAAATTGGCAGATGTCTTGAGAAATACAGATGTCAAAACTGACACACAAAAAAATAGAAAATATGAATATTCCAATGTGTATTTAAATATTGACTCTGTTATTAACAACCTTTCAACAAAGAAAACTGCAGGCCCAGGTAGCCTCAGTGGTAATTCTTCCAAACACTGAAGGAGGAAATAACACCAACCTTACATAAATTCTCTCAGATAATTGATAAAGAAGGAACACTTCATAACTCACTGTGTGAAGCCAACATAAATTTAAAAACAAACTTGAGAAGATCATTATAAGAAATGAAAATTGCACACCAATCTCTTTCTCATGAATGTAGGTGCACTTTGGGCCAAGATGGAGGTGTAGGTAGATACACTTTGCCTCCTTGCACAACCAAAAGAAGGACAACAATAAATTTAAAAACAAAAAATAACCAGAACTGCCAGAAAATTGAACTGTATGGAAGTCTGACAATCAAGGAGTTAAAAAAGAAATATTTGCCCAGACTGGTAGGAGGGACTGGGGTGGAGAGGATGCATGGCAAGGTGGCAGCTGGAGAACTGGGTGGTCGAGGTGGCAGCTGGAAGAACAGGCAGTCCTACATTTGGTGTGGATAAACCAGGAGGAACAACTGGGAGCAAGACAGACTACACAATCCAGGGTTCCAGTGAGGGAAAAGAAAGCCTCAAATCCCCTGGCTGTAAAAACCTATGGGGGATGTGGCAGCGGGAGAAACTCCCAGGCCTCACAGGAGAGTCCACTGGAGAGACCCACAGGGTCTTAGAATGTACACAAACCCACCCACCTGGGAATCAGCACCAGAAGGCCCAATTTGCTTGTGGGTAGCAGGGGAAGTGACTGAAAGCCAGCCAAGAGCCAAGAAAGCAGGAGTGTTCCCTCTCTGACCCCTTCCCAACATACAGCATCACAACACAGTGACCTGGGTTGCCCCGCCCTGGTGAATACCTCAGGCTCTGCCCCCTTACAATGTAACAGGAATGCTGAGACGAAGAGATATGGCCCAAATGAAAGAACAAATCAAAGCTCCTAAAATAGAACTAAGCCATGAAGAGATAGCCAACCTATCAGATGCACAGTTCAAAACACTGGTAATCAGGATGTTCACAGAAATGGTTGACTTTGGTTGCAAAATGAAGGAAAAAGTGAAGGCTATACAAACGGAATAAAGAAAACTATACGGGGAACCAACAGTAAAGGGAAGGAAATTGGGACTCAGATCAACAAATTGGAGCAGAAGGAAGAGATAAACATTCAACCAGAACAAAAGGAAGAAACAAGAATTCGGAAAAGTGGAGAGGCTTAGGAACCTCTGGGACAACTTAAATGTTCCAACATCCGAATCCTAGGGGTACCAGAAGGAGAAGAGGAAGAGCAAGAAATTGAAAACTTATTTGAAAAAATAATGGAGAACGTCCCCAGTCTGGCCAAGGAAATAGACTTCCAGGAGATCCAGAAAGCTCAGAGAGTCCCAAAGAAGTTGGACCAAAGGAAACACACACCAAGGCTTATCATGATTACATTACCCAAGATTAAAGATAAGGAGAGAATCTTAAAAGCAGGAAGAGAAAAGGAGACAGTTACCTACAAAAGAGTTCCCATAAGACTATCAGCTCATTTCTCAGAAGAAACCTTACAGGCAAGAAGGGGCTGGCAAGAAGTGTTCAAGGTCATGAAAGGCAAGGACCTACATCCCAGATTACTCTATCCAGTAAAGCTATCATTTAGGATGGAAGGGCAAAGTGCTTCCCAGATAAGGTAAAGTTAAAGGAGTTCATCATCACCAAGCCCTTATTATAAAGAGACTTATCTAAGAAAAAGAAAAAGATAAAAAAACTATGAACAGTAAAATGACAAACAAACTCACAATTATCAACAATTGAACCTAAAAAACCCCAGAACAAAACAAACTAAGCAAAAGAAAATAGAACAAGGCCAGAATCACAGAAATGGAAATTTAGGACTGGGGGCGGTGAATGGAGGAAAAGGTACTGAGAATAAGAAGCATAAATTGTAGGTATAGGGGAAGGTTAAGAATAGTATAGGAAATGGAGAAGCCAAAGAACTTATATGTGCGACCCATGGACATGAACTAAGGGGTGGGGGTTGGGAGGGAATGCTGGTGGAAGAGGAGGATGCAGGGAGGAAGGGAATAAAGGGGAGAAAGAAATAGGACAACTGTAATGACATAATCAGTAAAATATATATATGTATTTTTAAAACCCTTTTAACAAAAAAAAGATTAATGTAAATGCAAAAGTTCTTAACAAAATGTTAGCAAATAAAATCCTGTGATATATCAAAGGATAAGATATCCAACCAAGAGTCATTTTTTCCCCAGGAATTTATCATCTTAGACAATAAAAGGAAAAATCACATAGTCCTCTGAATTAATAAAAATCAACATCTGTTCTTGAATTTTAAAAAAATTTTTAGAAAACTAGAAATATAAAGCTACTTCCTAAATCTGATAAAGAATGTTTACAAAGAAGCCCACAGAGAACTTCATAATCAATCACGAATATTGAGTGACTTCTCCCTGACATCAAGCCTGAGCCAAGGATGGTCACTCTCAATGCAATAAGACAACAAAGAAAAAAATTAAGGGTATTAGGATTGTAAAGCAAGAAATGATACTGTCATTATTCACATATGACATGAATCTATATGTAGAAAATCTCCAAACATCTACTGACCATTGGGATTAATAAGTGAATTTAGCAAAGCTGCTAGATACTAGATGAACATATAAAATCATTCAAATTTCTATACATTAGGAAAAACAAGTGAAAAAATATTTTAATATTATTTATAACATCAAAAATGTTGACTACCTAGAAGTAAATTTAACAAGATAATGTGCAAGGCCTTTACTCTAAAAACTGCAAAGCATTATTGAGTCAATTAAGAAAGGTCTACATAAATTGAAAGACAAACCATGTTATGACTCAGTATTATAAATAAGTCAACTTTTTCCAAATTGACCTATAGATTCAAATTTACCTCAGTCAAAACAAGAGTAATTTTTACTAAAAACTGGCAAGCTAATTCTAAAATGTAGATGAATATGTAATGTATCAAGACAATCTACATGAAGAAAAATACTGCCAACTCTTAAGACTTATTATAAAGATATAGTAATTTAGACAGTGAGATACTGGCACAGGAAAGCCAAATAGACAAATGGAACAGAATAGAAAATTCAGAGACTACCCATACAGCCACCTGACATATTGAACATGATACCGCAGTGGAGAAAATGATGGTGTATTCATTAAATGGTCCTAGATCATCTGGATATCCATATAGTAAAAAATAAAATGAATCTTGTCTTCTGCCTCACATGTTGTAGAACTCTTCATAGACTATAGATACAAATGTAAAAAGTGAAACAATAACACTTTGAGAAGAAAACATAGGAAAATATCTTCATGACCTTAAGGTAGGCAAAAGTTTCTGAAACAAGTTACAAAAACTACTAATCTTTTTAATTGAAAAATAATTGAAAAATAATTGACAAATTTGGTTACATTGAAATTCTTATCTTCTGTTCATCCAAAACACCAGCCACAGTCCAGAGATGTTTGTAACACATATACCTAACAAAGGACTTGATACCAGAATAGATGAAAAACACCAATCAATAAGAGGAATGCAGACAACCTACTTCACAAAAGAAGATATCCAATGTTCAGTTTCATTAGTAATCAGGAAATACAAATTAAAACCAAATGTACCTACTGCAATATCCACTAGAAGACTGAAATTGAGAAGATGGCAGCACCAGGTGTTGGTGAAGATATGGAGCTACTGGCAACTAGAACTCTTAAAATATTGGTATTGAAAACATCAATTGGTACAAATCACTTGGGAAAATTCTGTCAGTGTTTACTCAGTTCTGTCAGTATTTATACATACTCTATGATCTAACAGCTTTATTCCTAGGCTATCTGCCACAGAAGTATGTGCACATGTTCACCCAAAGACATGTGCAAACTACTTTATTAGCAATTGTCAAGTACAGGAAATAACCCAAATACCCATCATGGAAGAATGCATTAATAATGATGGTATGTTTGTACTGTGGAATACAATGACAATGAACAAATTAGAACAGCATACAACAAGCATAAAGTTGAGTGACAGAGCCAGGTACCAAATTCATACTGTAATGATTCCATTTATATAAAATTCAAAAATAGGGAAAGCAAGTACATGCTGTTAGGAACCAGGAGATTAGTCACTCTTGAGGGAAGGTGCAATGATAGGCAGGGTGCATGAAGGAGCTTCTGGGAGGTTGTAATGTTCTGTTTCTCAGTTTGAGAGCTTGCTTACACAGGTAAGTATAGCTTTTGAACACTCATTGAATTGTACTTATGATTGCAATTGAACACTTATGATTTCTGTATTATACTTCGACAACAAAAAAGTTTACATTAAAAAATTGGGTTGGGCTATGGCAAAAATCATTTTGCCCATTTAATCAAGAAAAGTTGAGTCAGAGAAGAGTTAGCTTCAAGACAGAGGGAGAATCCAGGAATCTAAGACCCTTTTCCAAAGATCTATGCAAATTTCCTTTGGACTTTCTTCCAACAGGTGGAAGGACTGACTGTGGTTGGCCAGCAGTTTGGAGAGAGTGTCACAGAACCTGGCCAGACCTTTGTGAACGCAGAGTTTGATGGAATTCTGGGCCTGGGATACCCCTCGTTGGCTGTTGGAGGGGTGACCCCAGTGTTCGACAACATGATGGCCCAGAACCTGGTGGATGTACCCATGTTTTCTGTCTACATGAGTAGGTAAGGCCTGTTGAGACTGCCTAGCTAAGGTCAATTATATTTCTAGGGAGACAACTTGGTGCAGTTGAAAGAACACTAGACATAACAGTCACAACATCTGGATTCAATCTCTTGTTTGGCCAGCTGAGTGATTTGGGGCAAAACACGTAACTTCTCTGACTATTGAGGAAATAGGATTTGCCCCATAAATTCCTTGTGAAAAGCACTTTGTAAACTGTAGTACTCTGGACTAATTTAAAGAATCTCTGGAATTGGATATCCATTTATACAGTAAATAAATATTTCTCAAGCCCCTATTATATGCTGAGCATAACTTAGGCACTGGGAATACAATGAAGCAAGAAAGATGGTCTCTGTCCTCAAGAAGCTTAATTCTAGTGAGGGGAGGCAGAAAAAATTTTTAAAGTAAGCTGACAATAAAACAATAACATGTTAGTGGATGGATAAACAAAATGAAGTATATGCATACAATAGAATTTATCCAGCCTTAAAAAGAAAGGTAATTCTAACACATGCTACAAATCTTGAGGACATAATGGTAAGTGAACCAAGTTTGTCACAAAAGGACTACATGTATGAATTCATCTATATGAAGTACCTAGAGTGGTCAAATTCATAGAAATAAAAGGTAGAATGGTGGTTGCCAGGGGCTGGGGCAGGGAAATGGGAAGTTACTAAATGGCTGTAGAGTTTTGGCTGTACAGATTGAAAAGGTTCTAGAGTCTGGTTGCACAACTTGGATATGTCCCGAGCATATGTTCGTGATACAGTCTTTCCTATGAGTCAGCTGGGCAACAGTTCGGCTCGCTGCCTGTTGAGCAGCCCAGCACCAAGGAATAGACAAGAGTCACACACAGGAACTATGCTATTCACTCAGCTTTTATTGAATGCAGGTTCACTCAAAGTAGAACACCTACATACATTAATATCCAATTCATACTCTAACAGTCTAAGAGAAATATAACACACACACAGAGTAATCAATGGAGGAAATGATCCCAAGTCCCAGAGTTTCAATCTGTAGGTCTGGGAGCAGGGTAGGCAAGGGAGTTTTCAGCATCTTGCAAGGAAGAATCTCCAGAGTCAGATGGGCAGCAGGGCAGGTGAGGCCCTCAGTCCAGCAGGGCAGAGTCTCCAGTGGCCAACGCCAAGGGAGATCAGTGTGGATCATGGAGCAGCACTCTGGTGTGTGGACCTCAGCCATCTCAGCAGTGGTCTGGAGCCTGCCTCAGTTATACTTCGAGAGTGGTGTATTTTACTCTTCTGGATCTTATCAATAAATGTCTTGGCAGCCTTGATGCCAAGTGTGGAATTTGCCCTTTTGACCATGAGCCTATGAGTGGTACATGGCTGTTCTGCTTGACACTCCTGCTGGCAAGTGTGGAGTTTCCCGAGGAGCCAGTCTATGGGTGGTCCTGCTCTGCAGAACGGCTACTCTGACCACATGTGCAGATATCTTAAGTGTGTCTTCTTGCCAGACATGTCTGCTCTGCCCATGTGGGCAGACATGTCTCCTTGCCAGATGTATTTACTCTGACTTAGGTAATTTTCCTCTTAAACCAAGGTGTCATGGCTGACTGACAGCCATTTTAGTTGACATAAGTGACTCCACTTTGTTTTATATACTTTATTCTGTCTCAATCTGACCAATGCCATTGTATTGGTCCTGCTCTCCACAGAATATACTTAACACTACTAAGCTGTACACTTAAAAATTAAGATAGTAAATGTTATGTGAATTTAAAATTGCATGTTGTAGTTTTGGGTAAGGTCATGAGACTTACCTGCCTCTGGGCACTTTTCCCTAGAGTCCTGGGAGGCTCATCTCACCATCCTCCTTATGACGGGAAGGAGATCTCTTACCTTTCTGACTCCTTCCCAAAAGACCTGGCCTGAGCTTCCTCTGTCTTAACAGAAGCCCATTTCCTTTGTTTTTCTTTTGTGCATGGAGAGCCTTAAAATCCCTCTCTCAAATTCTTCCTCTCCAGCAGGGCTGCAGTTGAGACAGGCCCGGGCAGAACTGTGAGTAAGAGAACAGGTTGTCTGGACTCCCCCTCTTCCCCCTATCAGAACCTCCTGTTCCCTTCCAGCCTGGGAAGACGAGCTGTGATGGGAAACAGCAAAGGTTTTGCAATCAGACTGACCTGGACTTAAAACCTACCACTTATATTTCTTCATCTCCCTGAGCCCCTGTTTCCTCAAATGGATACCAGTTTGGTGTGAGAATTGAATAAGGTTAGGCAGGTAAAATTCCTAACACAGTGCTTTCCTTTCATAAAGGCCATCAACAAACATTAGTTCTTTCCCCTCTTGCCTCTCTAAAAATTGCTCTCATAAGATTCCCACAGATATCCAGTTCCCTTCTCCGTTACTACCCTGCCTTGCAGTGCCCCAAGTTTTGTATTTTTCTGATTCTTTTCCTTCTGAAAATGAATCAGTTTTAAGTCTCATTTCCCCACAATCCTCTTAGGTGCCAGAACATAATCTGAGAAATCAACAATAAAAATGAATAAGTATTCAAGCTGTAAAAAATCATGTTGGGTTCACATTAGTTTCTTTGCCTTAACACAAGAGAGTGAATAATGTGGAAAGACACTCCATGAGCCACCACGACAATAGTGGGGAAAAACAGTAGAAGACACTTGGGGAAAAGGTGTCTTCTGGAGGTGGCTCCAGTCACATGGTGTATGCACACTCAGGTTGGTCCTGGCCTTGGTTCTGCATGAGTTCTGCATGGCAAGACCAGTTGTCCTCATTTCTCACCTCAGTATCCATTTATGCAAGAAGCAGATGGACATTCACAAAACATTGAGCAGAGCTGTCTCGTTCTTTTGCCCAAAATGTCCAGACAAATCAACTTGCAGTAGTTGGAAGCCCTTTTCTCAAAGCCTGGGCTGACATTTCTGGCTGTCTAAGTACTTGATGGGAGCAATCAGACCAAGAAGCAGAAACTCATTCCTAGGGTTTTCCAGTGGGCCTTCCTTGCCATTCTGCCTTTCTCTCCCTGTAGTGACCCAGAAGGTGGAGCAGGGAGTGAGCTGATTTTTGGAGGCTATGACCACTCCCATTTCTCTGGGAGTCTGAATTGGGTCCCAGTCACCAAGCAAGGCTACTGGCAGATTGCACTGGACACGTGAGTATCCTCCACAAAGTATGATATTGAGAGAAGAACCCACAACAAGCATGACTCAAATTGGATTTACTGAATTGACCTGAATGAAAGTGCTGGTCCCTGGGAGAGGACGCCGGGAGTGAGGCTAGAGGCATGGAGGTGCTGAGCAGAGGTGCAGGGAGGAGCATCAGAAATCAGGATGACAGGCACATGGTGTCGAAGTTCAACTTTCTTCCTTGTACGTTTGTTGCACCCTCAACTCAACTGATGGTAAATATGAACACTCAGCAAGCTGCTTCTTGTTCACTCAACATTGATTAACATACAGACAAGGACTGAGTGAAGTAGGGTACAAAAATGAACTGGACTCAGCTTTTGCCTTCACAAGGGAAGATGAGACATACATACAAACTATTGCACATAAACAGGAAGGCGGTCACAACTCCATGAGATGTGCCGCCAAAGTGGCTCAGCAGACAGGGCAAGACAGCTTCTATCTGAGAAAACCCTCAAGGGTTTCATGGAGGTGGTAAGATCGAGTGAGCCTTCACACACATACACACACGTGCACATCTGGGCATGGAGCAATTGAGGAAGTGGGGCTAGGGGCCTGGCATATTTCTGGTGCTCTATTAGACAATGCAAGAATTCAAAGAAATGTAATTCAAATGTCAATTCAGCCAGGAATAAGTTCCTACAAGCTGCCAGGCATGTGCTAGGCACTAGGAATACAAAAGCAAAAAGCCTCAAAGTTCACTGTCTATTGAGGGTTTTTCAAACTGGAGGGATTTACCCATTTATGAGTCATAACATCATTTTAGGGGATCATGACTTACATTTTTTAATGGAATGAAGTAAAATAGAAAATGTCAGAGTATGCTTCACATATTAAGGTCAAGCAGTGTTTCATGAAATTTGTAGTGTGTGTGTGTGTGTGTGTGTGTGTTTAGGTACTGGGTCAAATGCATTTCCTGCTAAGAATCTCAGTCAAAAAAATTTGAGAAACATGCTTGTGGAGAGAGAGACCAAAATGGAAACCATTGATGTGCTTTGGGAGTCAGGGAGCCCAGCAGAGAGTGAGAACCGCAGGGGAGCGGGGGCCGCCCGGGGGCCAGGGGAGCGGGGGGAGGGGAGGACGGTGGGGGACTGGCGACGCTGCCTTTGTCCTCAGAATCCAGGTCGGGGGCGCCGTGATGTTCTGCTCAGAAGGCTGCCAGGCAATTGTGGACACAGGGACCTCCCTTCTCACAGGCCCCTCAGGTGACATCAGGCAGCTGCAGACAGCCATTGGGGCTGAGCCCGTGGATGGAGAAGTGAGTACTCACCTGGGGCGGGGAGGGGCAGGAGCAGGGGTCCTGGGCCTCTCTTGGGGGATGGGAGATTTCTAAGTTGATACTCTGTGTCGTGTTTTAGTACGCTCTGGAGTGTGACAATCTCAATGTCATGCCGGATGTCATCTTCACCATCAATGGAGTCCCCTACATTCTTCAACCAACTGCCTACACCCTGGTGGTAAGAACTATCTCCTCGCTTGGGTTGGTGAACACACAATACAATATGCAGATGCTGTATTGTAGAATTGTATACCTGAAACCTATATACTTTTATTAACCAAAATCATTCCAATAAATTCAATTAAAAAAAGAACACACACACACACACAACATAGCAGAAAACAAAAGGAAAAAAAAAGAACTTTCCTCATTCTGCAAGTCACAGGGTCTTTCCCATACACCTTCCACTTCCCTTTTTCAAACGGTCACCTTTACCCTAAGGCCCCCCCCCACCAACTTATCTTGCACTGAAGTGGCGTTTCCTCTGGGAGAGACACCACTGCCTGTGTGTGGTGGAAAGACCACTGGGTTGGTTCTTTTATTTTCTGTTCTGCCATGAAGCAGCAGCAAACCTGGGGCAAGCCATTCAACCACCCAAATCCTCTTAACCATGAAGTCAGACTAGGATAATATTGTCCCATTGTATAGACCAGGATATTGAGACTCAGAGAGTTAGTGGTTCTAGATATGAGCTGCTTGGGGGTGGGAGTTACAGAACAAGGTTATATCTTTTATAATATATATTCAAATTAAGAAAATGCCTTGTTGCAGTAGATGCATAAGTGTGAAGGGTGAGGTTGAAAGGGAACTCCGAGATGTTTGAGAAATCCATGACCACTTCATACCACAGTTGGGCCAGATTTTTAATATCATAGTTCTTTGGTGACACACTGTAATGCAATAACATTGCCCAAAAGTCACCCACAGCATCAGGGTGACTGCACCAGAACTGAGGTGCTAAGGTGTAGACTGGGGGGGTTAGAGGTTTACCTACCCCCCAAAACTTGATCTCCATTAACCCCTTCCCAAAGCCACCAGGTATAAACTTACAGTAAAAGTAAAACAAATGTTTTACTTTAAAACACAGCTTTGGGTTAAGTCCCCTAAATTCATCCAACAAAGGACTTCTGAAGCTGCCACTGTGAACGCCATACCGAGGATAAGCTATACATTTTGGCTGCCACATTCATTAGTCCATACACCCTTCTGGTTCCCCCTACTCTCCCACCTGCACCCCATGGGAGTCCCTGCTCACCCCATGCCCTTCCCTGTACCCAATATGGCGACATTGTCCTTTTCTGCCAGTATATTTCAATCAGAGCCACCTTAATCCATCACAGATGCTGTAATACCTTTGCATTTTTATACCCTTCGTCTCAAGAAGGTTCTTTAGCCCTCTGCAAATTTTTCTACTCCGTTATCAGCAACCTCCAACTTCAAGGGTTTGTTGGAAAGACCACACTGTCTTTTAGATCCCAACTCTTTATCAAACTAAAAAATGTAAGGTTGGGGTAGGTTCCACTCTTCTCACAGATCAAGGGATGCTTACTTGCCTTTTACCTAAAAGGAGCCGCTCACATGATTCTTTTCAGAACATCAACAAGAAGATAGCAGTTGCTAGCCATTTATAGAGCACTTTTTCTCCCTTAAAAAAAAAGGTGAGCTGAGCTTCACACGAACTGAAGAAACCAGAGGTTAAGTCAAGATTTTCTAATGCTGAACCTTTTGCTCTTCCAGCCAGGCATCAAGGTTTCAACTGTCCCAATTGTGAAGTGGTGGGGGTCGGCGGGGGGGGTGTACAATAGATGAACAGTTCTCAGAACTGTGGAACTTAAAGGCCTAGGCCCACATCTATGAAAGCGTTCAAACACTTTATTGAGTATACAGGTAAAAGTGTATGAAGCAGGAGGAAGAACCAATCAACCAAAATTGTGAAGCAGCTGTCTGAGGCCATTCAGTGTGGCCGCCACTGCACAGTGTAGCTCTAGACAGCGCTACTCCCTTCTTCCCTGTGTGCCACTTACTTTCTTCTTTCCAACGCTAGGATTTCGTAGATGGAATGAAGTTATGCCTCAGTGCCTTTCAAGGCCTTGACATCCAGCCTCCATCTGGGCCTCTCTGGATCCTGGGCGATGTCTTCATCAGACAGTTTTACTCGGTCTTTGACCGAGGGAATAACCGTGTGGGGCTGGCTCCAGCCGTTCCCTAAACAGCAGCCTTGTGTCTGCGCCTGCCTGGCTAACACCCCTTGGAAATCCAGCTCAGCCTGTTAGGTTGGACCATTATTCACACCTGTCAAAAAGTCATTTTTAAAAGAATGCCTTTGTTCCAGAGCTGCAACTTGAATTAGGACCAAACGTCATGAGACCACATACATACACACACACATTCTATATACCCACCACTTCCGCCACCATCATGACAGAAGAATTAAGTGGTACACTGATACTTTTTATTGCTTTTTGCTAACATTTTATTATGGAAATCTACAAACATGAATAGAAGCAGAGATTATAGTGCAATAAATCCCTGGGCACAACCCACCTGCCCGTGGCCAGGACTGTTTTATCTGCACCACACCAACTCCTCACTCCAGCCCCACACACCTGGATTATTTTGAAGCAAATTTGTAGCATCACACCATAAATCTTCACATCAAGGACTTATGAATAAATCCTTCTAACTTTTCAAATGTGCAGCTAATGTTCAAATGTTCCCTATTGTCTCATAAATGTTTGGTCATGTTTACAATTGCCTTGCTTGTATCAGAAATTATAAGTCCACAAATTACATGTATTTGAAATGTTTCTTATGTCTCTTTTCATCTGTAGAGTTTACCACATTCTGAGCTTTGCTGGTTAAAATCCAGAGGTGTCACGTAACATGGTTCTCTGAGCCCATCTTTCCTATAAAATGGTAGTTAGATGTGGAGGCCTGATTTTGTGGTGAGAATACGGTGTAGCTGGTGCTGGGCACGTCCCTCCATCTGCCTTCAGGAGGCTGGCAATGACCGGCACCTCTATTCAGAGTGTTAGGACTGGACAATATGTCCCGGAGCTTTTGGCCTTATTCATCCATTTATAATGCATTTCCTTTTGGAATTTATCTCAAGTTTTACCAGCCATTGATGATCAGTGCTTAGATCCACACTGTCATTAGGGGATGCAAAACAGTGATTTCTCCAATTCTGTTTGGGATCTTCTATAAAAAACAATAACTCTTTTACTCATAGAGAACAGACGACGGTTGCCAGAGGGGAGGGGGCTGGAGACTGGGTGAAAGGTGAAGGGATTGAGAAGTACAAACTGCCAGTTGCAAAGCAGTCAGAGGGAGGTAAAGTACAGCCCAGGAAACGTAATCAATAATGTTGTGATAACTGTGTATGCTGCCAGGTGGGTACTGGAAATATCGGGGGACCAATTTGTAAAATATGTGGTTGTCTAACCACCTGAAACTAATACAAAATAATATTGAATATAAACTATAACTGAAAAATAAAATTTAAAAAATAATAAAATAAAATAGGGCGAAAAGAACCCCCCAAAAAACTCATCAACTGTTTGCTCACCATGAGGTATAGCTCATACAGAGGAGACAAAATTACTTGTTTCCCACCCCCCTTTATTTACCAGTTTCAGAATAATGAGTGTTTCAACTAACTGCAGTTTTTAATGCTCAAATCACCCCCCTTTATTTATTAGCCAGTGGGTGAACTTTTCATTTCCCATAGTACAAAGAGTTGTTCCAGATCCTTCTTCCAAGGAGTCCTGGTTCCTTGTAATGTGTTCATATGTTTGTTGTAAGTGGAAATATTTCATAGTACAAGAAGGGAGTAGAGAGAGAGGGATTGCAGTACACGGAGAGAGATAACAGTATAAAGAGAGAGAGATTACAGTGTACACAGAGAGAGCGGCTCTGAACAAACTCTTTCCACCTCTGGAAGCCAGAGTCTGTGATGAGGAGGCTGATATGGAGAATAAGGCCTGAGGCACGTCCCCACTCCAGTGGGACCTGTGGTCACCAGAAAAAAACCTGTCTTTCTTTTCCTTTCTTCCATTTTTGCTCCTTTCAAAATGGAAATATTTTCTGGTTTTACTTTTTATAAAATATGTGAAAGTCCTTCATGATCCTCCCCCTCAGAGATAAACATAATTATTATTTGAAGTTTCTTGATACAGAGCTTTTATTTTTGCATATATAATCAGATGTAGGGGGGGTACTGATAAGAAAACCTTGTCTTTTCTTCAAAAAAAAAAAAAAGAGGAATCATACACCACATACTTGTCTCTAAACTGTTCTTTTCATTTAGCAGCAGATTCTGGGTCAGTACAGATAGCTCATTCCTTCTCATATCTGTATGGTGTCCATTTATTTGTCAAATCCTCTCTTAATGAACATTAAGTTAATTTGGGGTTTAATTCAACCCAATCCAATAAACACGTATTTGGTGCCTGGCGCTAAGTGAGGCAGTCTAAGCGCCGGCTGTCTGCAGGTAATAGAGGTCTCGGAAAATACCAGGTTCCCAGGTGACCTGGGTTCGCACCTGCGCTCCACCTCTCACCAAACTGGCGGCCTTGACTGCCAGTTTCATTTCACACAGTACAAAGAGCTGTTCCAGATCCTTCTTCCAAGGAGTCCTGGTTCCTTGTAATGTGTTCAGTTCCTTGTAATGGCTGCCAGTTTCATTTCACACAGTACAAAGAGCTGTTCCAGATCCTTCTTCCAAGGAGTCCTGGTTCCTTGTAATGTGTTCATATGTTCAGGTCTGTGAGACACACCTCGTGGGGCTGTTGGGAAAGAGTCAAGGAGCTTGACCTGGGTGGGGGCACTCGGACCCTGTTAGTGGCCCTTCCCTTTTAAGTATCATGGTCAAAGTAGATCAGGGCCACACACATATACACACTTTTTGCTTTGTTTTCACTAATTTTTTTCACTGAATTATTGCTTTCAGATTTAATTAGGAACAGCCTGGTCCAAATAAGCTCTCAAAGTAGAGTAATAAGAGTGGTTAACAGCACAGGTGCTGGCGTCAGACAGGCTCCTGACAGCAGTGGGGGCCTCTGCGCCCCAGGTTCCTCATCTGCAGAACGGGCATGGTAATAACAATGACCTCAGGGGTTGTCGGGACGATGCGCTAACACTGCGTGTGTGAACACTGAACTAGTTTGTGTGCCCGTCCCCACCCAGGGTCCTGACTGACCTACACTCAGCATCAGCAAATCTCACAAAAGACAGAAGCCCTGGAGTAAAGAGGCTTAATGACTTCTCTAAAACCAGTAGGAGCCAATTGTTCGATAGCATCCCTGCAGGCAGGTGATTTCTGTCCCACCTGGTGTGGGTGAGTGTGGGGGGGGGGGGGGGGGCGGCGACCTGGAGTATGAAAGGGGTACTGCCACCCCCCGGGCGGGAAGTGAGAGCACGCTCCATCCCAGGCCGCCCTGCCCCAGTTCCACTCTGAGCACGCTGATCCCTCCAGGCAGAAGTGGTGCTTTCCATCAGCAGGAACTACACTGCCCCTGCTGTGCAAACCTACTTAGCCCTATTAGCTGCTTTGGGGTTTCCAAAGCTGACCTTTGCTCTTGTGACCGTCACATCAGTGGGTTAGCCCTGAAATCCAGGTCCTCGTCCCATGACCCATGTCTGATTCTCGGTCCCACATCTCTCAGGGATGCTCCAAGAGCCTTGGCCAAGCTTCATTGTGCCATGGAAGTTGTCAAAGGATGTTGTATTTGTTTTCTGGGGCTGCCATAACCAAGTACCACAAACTGGGTGGCTTAAAACAGCAGAAATGTATTGTCACATGGTTCTGGAGGTGAGAAATCCCAGAACAAGATGTCAACAGGCCCGTTCTGGCTCTGAAACCAGTAGGGGAGAATCCTTCATTGCCCCTTGACAGCTTCTGGTGGTGGCTAACAATCCTTGGTGTTCCTTGTCTCATAGCTGCCGCCCTTCACTCTGTGCCTCCATTGTCACATGGCATCCTCCCATGTGACTATGTCTCTGTCTCTGTGTCTTTTCTTCTGTTGTATAGTAAGGACGTGAGTTATATTGGGTTAAGGTCTACCTTATTCTAGCATGAGCTCATATCAACAAACTGCATCTGCAATGGTCCTATTTTCAAATAAGGTCATTCTGAGGAACTGGGGGTTAGGACTTCAGCATGTCTTTGGAGGAGGACACAATTCAACTCATAACAGATGTTTTGTTGACTAACTGCTCTTATACTGGATTTTTGACTGCGTAGAGCCCTTTCGGAAGCTTTTTGGTATTTTGTCTTTCTTTTCTTCCCCTGCCCCCTCACAACAAATCTGTGACTTAGGCAGAGCAGGTCTTATCACCCAGTTTTCTAAATGGAGAAATTGGGGTATAAAACAATGAATTAGTTTGTTAGAAGTAGAGGTGACTATAGAATCTATGTCTCCTGACTCCAAATACACAGCTTCAGATTTATACCCTTCCCTCAAGCCCAGGTATTTGTCTGCTCAGGGTACCTCAAATGCAAGGATGGCAGATACATTCTAGTCAGTGCCCCCAGTAACATTTACTTTTTAAAATAAATTTTTTTTTTTTTTGTCACGCCATTCATTTGCTGCTGCAAGGTCATTTGTTGCTGATCCCAAGAGCATCCAAACAGCCTCCTCCCGTTTGTTCTTGTCTAGAAACAGGCCCTGCTGACAGGATTCCAGGGAGCTGGCTCTTGTGTTGGGCTTCACTTCCTTTGAGGAATTGTCCCTCTTCTGTTCTGTATGAGCCTGGTGGACTAACAGTCCTGTCACCAGCACCATTTCAGGGGAGAACACAGGCCTTCAGTTACACCCGACAGATTCTCTCTCCTGGCCATTGAAGGTTGAGTGGGACCCCCCAGGGAAGGCAGGAGCTCAGAGCTGAGTCCTGCATGGCAGGCACACAGAGAGACAGCATCCAAGGCCCCAGTGCTGAGACCGCGAGGGCCGCCCAGCTCCTGCCCTCCCTAGGCCTTGTCGCTCTTCTCTTCCTACTGCTTCTGGCCCCTCTGAAGGGCTCTGGCACAGGCCTCCTACTGTGGGAGGGAGACCGATGGCTGCCCTGCTGTGAGAGACTGCGAATCCTGATCCCTTCTCCAAGTAAAGTTGGAGAGCATGACTCGGTGACCTTGGCTGGGGAGTTCATAAGAGAACTTGTGTTTAGAAGGGTGGTAAGGGCAGAGAAGACATGAGAATGTCCTCCTCAGTGCCCCACCGACCTGGGCTGTGCAAGTGACACCAGGGCTTGGAACCCTGAGTCCAGACCTCAGGGTCACAACAGGCTCCTATTGCTCAGCTTCAACATCTGCCTCTTGTCTTCTCAACACTTTCCAGGTTATGACACGACACTCACTTCTGTAACAGATAAACCCCCAAGTCGCAGTGGTTTAAACCAGAAACTATTTCTCACTCGCGAAGAGTGCAGTCGAAGAGCCGCGTGATTTGAAGACCCGGGCTCTCCTGTCCTGTGGAGAGGTGTGACAGATCCTGCAAGAGGTTTTCACGTGTTCGGTCTGGAGGGGCCAAGGCACCAGCAGGACATTTTCTCTACATCTATTTGACTTGAGTTCCATGAGGGCATGAGCTTTGTCTTGTTCGCCATTCTATCCATTCCCTAAAACATAGTCCATGGTCACGCCTGCCTACGGAGCTGGAAACGCCACCTAGCTGTGGCCTGCAGGTGTCAGGAGGCTTTGACCAACACCAGTAGTCTCTCCTCACAGACCTCCCCCTAGGATCCTTTTCTTCTTCCTGCTTCTTAAATGTGAGTGTGTCTCAAATTCTGCCTCACCTCTCTCCTCTCTGTATCTCCTGCCCCTCTCACACCTAGGAGATGAGATGCCTCTGCATTCTGTGGAGACTACCCTCATGTCGACCTTTCTAAATAGTCATTGCAAAGCTATGACTCTTTCAAAATAATTTCTGTATCTTTGTTTCTTGTCCTGTACTATCTAACCTGAGTCCTGTCACTCATTCATTTACCTAACAAATATTTTTTTGAGCCCTCTCTGGGTGCCAGGTCTTTAAGGGGAAAGTTTTTAAATGCTTGAATCAGAAGCTTATATTTAACATTTTATTGGGAAGTTCAAAGAAAGCAAGGGAGGGAAAAAGGGAAGTGAGGAAGACAGAGAAGGAGAGTAAGTACAAGGAAGTGAGTTTCCAAGCTGCCTACAGATTTGCAATAAACACAGCTGTGGCTCAGTCCTCAGGACATCTCCAGCAAGGCCGTGTGGATGAGTGCGGCTCCGAATGGTCCCATGGCAGCGGGGCGGTGGTGTGGGGCGAGTTTGAACTTCTGTCTGCTGATTTCTTTTTTCTCATCTCAGACTCGGTCAGAGCCTGGCTTGTGGGCATGTAACCCCTGCACTTCTCATTCGTATTCCTGGCTTTTCCAGGAAGCTGCTGGGAAGCCAGGGCCTCAGAGGAACCACCAGCCGGGTGCAGGCCCAGCACCAGCTTCCTCTCAGTTGGCTCCTTGCTTGCAGGCTCCTTGACCGGGGAAACAGCCCCGGAATTGTCAGGAAGCAAGACAAGGGACTGGGCTGGGTGGGGTGGGCGGAGTCGGGGCCAAACTCTGAGCAGGGTTCTAGGGACAGAATCACGAACAAAACAGAGTTTGCTTGTCAATGACCCTAACTGGTGTTATAGAAATGTCCTGCTGGTACATCAACCTCAATTTAGACAAAACAAAGGTCCATAATCCCCTTCCAATCTCAGTGTGTTTCTCATGGTAATGAATTCACCATCCTCTTCGTCATACAGATTCATCCCTCCATCTGCCTCGCAGTCCTTCCCACACCCCCACACGTCCTCAGGTTCAGTTAATATTTATTGAGAGCCCCCTAAGTGCCAGAAGTGGGAGAATGAAGGATGTCCTGCTCCCCACTGAATACACAGCATCCAGCTCAGGGCCTCTGCAGCACCTGCAGAATGATTGGACACATCTGTGATTTAATCACCACAACAGCCCTGCTGTTTAAGTCACAAAATCACTTCTGCGACTTGTTTCCTTGTCCCTGTGCTCTTAGTCTTAGACCTTTCACCAATGAGAATTTCAAGAACGACCTGGTGCTCTGATTCTGGCCTCGCTCCTTCCAGACTCATTTCTGAAAGCTGGCCCCAATCAGTCTTCCCCGCTCCAAGCTCCCCGATGGCTTCCCACTGTGCACCCCATGAAATCCAAGTTGACATGGGTCTCAGGGCTTCCAGGGCCTTGCCTCAGTTTGACCTCCTGTCCTTCACTCACATCCCTTCTACACTGTACCCAACAGAACCACTCCCATTTTCTCATTCACACACTTTTGCTCCTAGGATTCCTTCTACTCTGTTTTCCTGGGGAGCACGCTCCCCTAAATGACCGCTTTTCAATGACTGTTAAGATTATAGTGAAGAGACGTTAGACGCAGTGCCGAGAAAAAACAGGTTGAGACCTCAGGCCCGCCGAATGACACTGTGTGGGGCTCTGCCCTGACATGGAGCCTTTCTCTGCACTGCCTCCTCCATGACCCGCTCACCTGCACGTGTTCAGATCCTTGCATCCTTCAAGCTCTGATTCAAATCCCTCCTTTCCGTAAAGCCTTTTCCTCCCCTAGAGATCTTCTAAATCCCCACACCCCTTTAGCTGTGTTCCTTATACCATTAGCTGCACTACGTCCTACTTCCACTGATAAAATGCAAGTATCCACTTTGTGTTCCTCAACAGGTCCGACAGACTCAGATAATAGAATGGTCGTGTGCAGGGAAGGCAGGGAGGACCTTCAATGGATGCAGCCTCAGGGCCTCCCCCGCAGGGTAGAGGTTGGTCATCACTCTCCACTGGAGCACATGTCAGAGAAAGAAAAGGGAAGCTGCTGACTTTTGATCCACATGGACAGAGGAAGTGGGGACCAGAGTCTGAGGATGGTTAGTGACTTGGCTGCCAAAGGTGTTAAGGATACTTCTGCAAACATCCCCTAAAGGTATAAGTTTCAGTCCCCTGTTCAGAGGCTGTAAGGACTAGCTGAACATAGCTCACTTCCTCTACCCAAAAGCACACACAGCAACAGGCTGCCGTGGCAACTATTACATGTCCCCTGAAACAGGCTCACATGTGTCCCTACACCTCCAGAGGCTCTCATTCTGTCTCTCTCTCTGGACAGTCACTGTAGTCAAGCTGCTGAATTACTAAAATCAAGCAGGTTGAGACACGAGGTAACCATCCTATTCTTGTTTAAACAACCTGGGAACTTCAACTTTCTAGTCCTTCATCTGTGCCTGGATATACATCAGACCTCCAGATAACCCTCTGATTACCCCCGGAGAACTGAGGAAAGAATGTTCACATATCCAGACCACCTAACCTCCATTATCTAGACCACTGGTTGTTTGAAGGTTACCATCTCTGACCAATCCAAAGGCCAAGGATGTAGGACCGATTCTTCCCAAGGACATGCTTTCTACTGTACGAACTGCTTTCCTTTCTTCTTTGGAACACTCTGGGTATTGTCTAGTTGTCTGGGTATTGTCTGCAGTTTGCAGACTCTAAGACTATTGAATAAATCTCCATCACTTATCTCTTCCTAAAGCCTCCAGACTCTTTCTGAGTTTGTTCAACATGTCTGCCAACCATACCTACCCAAAACATGGCTCCAGGCAGCTCAAAGAGATACCAAGATTAGGCTCACACTAACCACATTTTAAATTGCTGTAGTCTACTAACTGCTTCAAGGTGGGTCACACATTCTCACCTGAGAGACCCAGGAAGATGTCAGGACTTGCTTCCCATAAGTCTGGTGTGTGTGCAGTGTGTGTGTGGCGATGCGGTATGAGGTGGCGTGTGTACAGGACCAGAACGTCTGCTGACCAGGCCGGTGGTGGGACCAAACCCACTACACATGTCAGTCTAATACTTCAACAGATAACATGGCCGCTTTGCTGGATGGCTTCCAAGAGCAGAAGCAGAAGTTCCTGAAAACAGCCGGAGGCTATCTATGGGGCCCACAAAGGCCTGTCATTTTCCAGGTCCTCCCAATGACAAGCTTTTACCCTCAAGCCTCCCACTCCTCATCCCCCCTCCCAGGGCCTGAGTCCCTGTAAACAAGTCCTCACAGGGCCCCAAGTCTAGTCGGCTCTGAAGCCTAGCTTTCTAGTTCCACCCCACCCCCTCCACCCACACAGCTGAGGTCACCAGGCCCAGCCTCTTTTGCAACTTTCCCAAGTCTCTGCATGAGAGGGAGAGGAGGAAAACTCAGAAGGAAGTGGCTTGGCCTCAACAAACTCTTTTTTGCTTCCAACGCCTTTTTCTTCTGACCCAGCTGAGACTGTTGATCTAAGAGGAGACCCCCCGGACTCAGAGAAAACTCCCGCCGCCCTCGGAGGCTGGATGCTAAGCAGCCACAGCTGTAAGTGCCTTGGAAGTTTTTCTTGGTTCTTCTGTCTGTCCAGCAGCCCCCAGGAGCATCTGAGTTTTGGTGGGGAGGAGCAGAGGCAGGGGCTGCAAGGATGAGGCTTGGAATCTGGCAGCTGAGGGCTTAGGTCCAGCCTAAAGACCCCCACACAGGAGAAACTCCCAGGACATGGCAGCAAGCCAGGCAGAAAAGACTCCCCGCCCAGTACTGGGAACTGGGGCCCAGCTCGGGGTTCTGCACGGGCCGATGCAGCTGCTGGCATAGTCGGAGGAAGGCCAGCCAGAAACCAGAGTCTTTTGAGAGGGCTGAGTCCTGCGAGCACCAGAAGTCCCCCTGACACATCAGCAGGGTACCTTCTGGGATGGCACTATCTCACCCAAAGGGTCTCATCAGCAAGGGGAAACCCTGGAGTAGGAAAATGTTCCTCTTGTTCTAAATCATAAGTATTTCTCTTAGCACAACTCTGCAATGCTAGGCGAGCCAGTGAACAGTCAGACAGACCTGGGTTCAGTCTCAGCTTGCCTCAGGAATCCACTGGGCATGACAGCATTTAGTAAATTGCAAAGTGCCCTATAGTTCCTAGGCATTATGTATTAATACAAATAATCTATTTGGGTCCACTGATCAATCCCCCACCACACAAGTCCCATGGAGAGAGTTCTTGTCTGTATTCTCAGACCTACATAGTGCTGATGCATAGTAGGCATATAGTACATGTGCTGGGTAGATGGACACATAGATGGACAGATGAATGGATGATGAATGGATAGATGAATGCAGATGGATGGATGGATGAATGAATGAATGGATGGGTAGATGGAGATGGATGGATAAACGGACGGATGACTATTTATAGATGAATTAATATTTCCAGCGCAGGTCAGGCTCTTTGGAGGGATACAGAGAGGTATGAGGCACTGTCTGCCCTCTGAACAATGCCAGTTTACTTTGGGAGACAGAGCTAATGCTCCCAAAGAACTTAACAGGAGTGCTGAGCCTCCTGAAACTGGAGCTGATCTCCCCCTGCTCGCAGGTCTCCCTCATCCCTCCTCGTTAGCAGAAACAATACCTCACTCAATACAAATGGGACAGAAGATTGTGCATGAGTTCTAGTTGGAGCCAGTGGGGTAGGAAGAGAAATGGGAATGTGAGAGAACAGCAGCTCCAAGAGTTCTTGTATGACTGGCGCCAAGCCCGGGGGTATTATTACATTTATTTATTTATTTATTTATTTATTTATTTCTCCTCAGGGACTGAGCTACACTATAGCTTTGGCAGATGGGCAGAGCCAGGGCTCTAGGCTTCGAGGTGCTGCCGGGCAAAAAGGGGAGAAGAGTTAGTCACACACAATAGAGAGCAGTGGCCTGAGATTCTCCTCTGTGTGGGCCTGCGCTGGCTGAAGGCAGGGCCCTGCATTCCAAGTCTGCTTTTCGCTGTTATTTAACAATGAAGGGCGATGACTCAGCCTGGTCTCTAGGAGGATGCCCAGGTTAGAAGCAACTGAGTGATCCGAACAGGTGGGGGGAGGCTTAAAAAGACCGCTTTGCCAAAGTCCAGCCAAGGGAGATGTGAAACTACCTTTGATATCTGAAATCCACACATGCCTCCTGGGCGAGCCCAGCCAGGGTCTACCCCCAAGCCGCCCTCCCTCAGCACTGCCACAGTCCTGGTCACCCTCTTGTTGCTGCTGGTTATCCTGGGCCCATGGACCAGGCTATTTTACATAGCAGCCTCAGCAAACTCCTGCCCTTCTGGGAGTGGGGTCGGGGAATCTGCAGTGGCAGCTGCAGCATCGGGAGAAGGGGACCAGGATGAGGGTGGGGTGAGGGGAGGTCACAATCAAGGCCGAGGTGAGTTACAAGGATTTGGAGAAGAAAAGACTCAAGTAAAATGCAAAGAGAAGACTTTAAACCTCAGAAGGGCTAGGATGGAACTGAGCGCTCCAGTCCCCCAGGAAAAAGTGGGGGAAAGAAGCTCTGTGGAGGCAGGTCTGACTCCATCTTTCCACGAGTGTAGAAGAGATGGCTCAAGCAAGCCCTGGGTGGGAGATTGGACTGGAGGCCCTTCCTAAAATGTGCTGGAGCAGGCTCCGCTGGCAGTCTGAAACCGACTGTGGACGGAATATTTATACCACAGCAAGTGGCAGGCACTGCAAATCTGCCTCCCCCTCGCCCCTCCCCCAGTCGTTAACCAGTTATCTGGGTTCCCGAATTTGGGGAGCCAGTTCTGCTCTAAAAGCATGACACAGGACACCCTGCAGAATAAGCCACGGGCATGAGTGATGTCCATTTATCCACGAGGGAACAGCCTCACCAAGGTTAAGTAACCCGAAGGCACAGATGTATAGCCGTGGAGTGAGTACGCTGACTCGAAAACTCCTGATCGCTCCATGGGACCAGGGAGGCTGCCTCTTGCGCCCAGACCCAAAGTGATTCGTCCCGTCAGGAAGTCACACTCAGGCGACTTCAGGCTACCATCCAGCCATGAGCTCTTTTTAAAGAAATATTGTCTTGACTTGATATTTTTTAATTACAACAACTTAGTCTCATGTAATAAATTTTAATACAAGACATATAAAATAAAACGATACCTCTAGCCTTTAATCTCCCTTTCTCCACCTCCTAGTAATCACTTAATGTGCATCTGTCCTTAGCTTTCTGTGTATTTACAGGTCAAGCATAAATATAATATTAAACACATAGTCACACATACAGGGTTATTGTTTGTTTTTGTATGATTGGGATCATACTATACAAAGTGTTTCTTTTTCACTTAATTATATCATATCTTTCTGTTTCATTAGTTCATTCTCACTCAGAGTATGAATGGATTATAATTTGTGTTGAGAGAGTCTTACTGATGGGCACTGAGGTTACCACAATGCTCCTCAGCAATCACCTTTGTACAACTGTGTGTCTGAGTACATGTGCATTTCTGTGGTATGGAGTCCTAGAATTAGAACCTAAGTGTGCCCATGTTAAGCACTGAGATTGACAAATTGCCCTCCAAGGAAGACTGACAATTCATACTCTACCAACAATATACAAGAGCATTACCTCTACACACTCGCCAACTCTAAATAGTATCACTAACCTTTTAAATGTTTTGCCATGCTGGTGGATGAAAAGGAGTGATATTTTTAAATTTGCATGCCCTTAAAAATCGGTGAGGTTGAGTTACCTTTTCAAAGCTTACTACTAATCATTTATAAGACTTCTAAGGGTTTAGTTCATATCCTTTGCCCACTTTTATGCTGTATTTTGCCTTTGATGATCTGTAGACTGCTTTGCACATAATGGGTTTTGATCCTCTGTTGTACATAGTTGCCCCTTCTTACGCACATGAGCTCTGCTGCGTGGCCTCAAACCCACGCCACCGAGCGCTGCAGCCTCTCGCTGGGGTGCCCAGCGCCAAGGTGCGTGATCCTCATGCTAGGTTTGCAGAAGGCAGTCAGCCCAGCAGCCAGGAGTGTGGTCTCTGGGGTTAGACCTAGATTCACCGTAGTTCCAAATCCAGGCTCTACCACGTATGGGCTATATATATATCTTTAGAGATGAATGACCTAACTTTCCTTAACAACTCTTTCTTCGGTAGTAAAATAGAGAGGATAGGAAGAGTGTCAAAATCCCACAAGCTATGTTTTTGTGTGCTAGTAGTCACAAAACAGCTAACATTTCTTGAGCTCTCAATTGGTACCAGTAAATGTATTATAATGATGTAGTACAATAATGTATTAATTTATTTAACCTCATAATAGTATACACATTGTTTATTGGTATATTCACAAAGCCCTCTCACGGTTCCCGGAAACACATGTTGGCTTTCTGTGGGAGCCTCGTCTCCGGGCGTCACATCACAGCATCGGCGCGGTCCCTCCGCCTCAGTCCTCCCACTACCGCTCCAGCCGCGCCGCGCCTGGCCCCTCCCGCCCCACTGTCACCCTGGCCACTTTGGCTGCCCTCTCTCGATCTCCTCCAACTCTACTAGGGTTTCGTTAGACTCACCAAACCTGAGCCCAGGCCCTGGAGCCTGTGCACATAGACCCTATGAGTTCCAGCTCAGGGGGAGAAGGGGCAACGTGGCACAGCTGGCCCATGTGCTCTGTGAGCCTGTATGAGTGACCAGTGTCTTGGCTTCTCTGAGCCTCCGTTGTAAGCCTCTCACAGGGCTTTGGGGAGGATTCCCTACGTTCTACGGAAGGTACAAAGCAGCACCGTGCGGGCTTCTTTCCCATATCCCCTGGCCTCCCTTTTGTTCTCATTCGCTTCCTAAGGCACAGCATTGGCTTTGAAGCTAAGTTAGCACGTTGTACCAAAACCTTCCGGAGACAACCCACATGGCTCCTAGTTCCTTCTCAAGCGGTAACTGGTGCTTAGAGGCCCATGTTTTTCAGGGGCTCGGAGTCACTTCTCCCTTTGCTGGTTTCGCTGCAGGCAGTGACACCCATTACAAAATGCCAGCCCCAGTTAATACCTTGAATTCTCTTCCTCACGTGCCCAGAGCATAGGAAATGCTGATGGATGGATGGATGGATGAATGAATGAATTAATTAATTAATGGCAGGATCCTTGGTCTAATATTCATGTCCCTTCTTAATCCTTCTCCCTCTCCAGGCTCTCCTCTCTCCACAGCTCCCCACCAACCGTTCCCTGAAGCCAACCGTCCACCTTCTCCACTCAGCTGTTCCCAGGTCATTCCTGTTTGTAGGGTCACTGCCTCCCTCTGAAACATCAGCCCCCAACCACGTATCTCATTTCTGCAGGGCCTCGTTCAACTGCGAGCTTCTCTCCTTGCTGAACTCCCACAGCACCCTCTCTGTGCTTCTGTTGGGGCACTTGACACTCTCTCTCTGGTGTACTGACTCAGCCCTGTCCTTTCTCCCCTGATGACTTCCTGGAAGGAGGGTGGGCAGTCCTATTTGCTTCGTGCTCGCCCAGCGCCTAGTGCAGGGCTTCGCGGGCAGTAGGCATGCTGGCACTTGTTGAATGAATGCACAAACCACTGAGAAGACCCGCTGCCCACCGTGTGAACCCAGCCATCCTGGGCCCACTGCCACCGACTCTGGCTCCTGGGTCAAGCAGCCTAGGCAGAACCTCAAATTCCCTTTGAGCCATGGCATGGCTCATGGAGGGACACTAACAGTCCTAGGCTTTTTAGGGTTTTCTATTTTAACTAGGCATGTCTGGGCAAGGCTCTTGAGGCCCAGTGAGTTACAGCTCCAGTAGATAAAGAACATCGTTCAACCAGAAGAGACCTTGAGTCTTTGGGATCTAACTGGCTCATTCTCTGTTTGGAAAGCCAAGACTCAGAGAGGGGAAGTAACTGGCCCAAGGTCACACAGTGACAAAGTGAGAACTAGAGCATCCAATGCCTTAGGACATCCAATCTAGAGTTTTTTCCAAGTACGAGTAGAACTCAAGCTGACCAACTTTTGATACTTTAGTCAGACAGAGTCAGATTTAAGTTTACTCAGTGCATCCAAGGATAGAAGACCCAGGAGTTGGGAATACTGTGTACATATGTGTGCATTTAAGGGTAGAACCAAAGAGGCAGGTAAGCACAATCCCCGGCAACAGTTTGGCTTTATCTTGTTAAATAAAATAGAATGAAAGAGCATATATAAATGTTATATATAAACTACGCACATGTACATAATGCATATTTTTCTCTTATAGGAACAATGCATGTTTGACATATTTATTGTAAAAAGTTGAAACATACTAAAAAGCATAGAGAACTTCATGTAATTTCCCACCACTCAGAATTAAACACTTGAATTTTTAAAACATTTTTTCGAGAACGTTTTCTATCCAAACAGGAATTTATTGTAATGTCTGGGGTGGTATTATGTACGCAGTTTATTGTGTTCTGTCTTTCATTTAGATCCTGTAGCAGCACTTTCCCACATTATTGTAACATATTCAAAAACTCCATTTTCATGACTGCTTCACAGTTCATTGTGTGTCATGACTTATTTAGCCACTTCTTTAATGTTGGCTGTTTATAAATAATCCTGTGAAGAACATCCTTGAACAAGAGTCTTGCCCACATTTCGGATTATTTCCTTAAGACAAATTTCTAGTA
The DNA here is from genome assembly GCF_021234165.1 of Pteronotus mesoamericanus. Lineage (NCBI taxonomy): Eukaryota > Metazoa > Chordata > Mammalia > Chiroptera > Mormoopidae > Pteronotus > Pteronotus mesoamericanus. The sequence goes on from NW_026555326.1 coordinate 5,194,116, forward strand.
AGTGGAGAGCAGGGACATGTTTAAGACTCTCACTACTTGCTGCCAATTAGCTTTCCAGAAACATGTCCCAATTACAACCCCACCAGCTGCCGCAAAGAAGAGCCTTTGATTCTGCAATTGCAGCAACACCTCAGGCTGGGGGAGGGGTGCGCTTCCATCCAAAGCCTCTTGGGTAGTCCTGACAATGGACCCCTTGTCCTGCCTCCATCTGCTCTTCCCAAACTGCCCTCCATTCCTGGCTCCAGGCTTGACTGTCTGCGAGGCCTCTGTTCAATCCTCTCCGGCCTTCCTGGCAAATCCAGGCGGCCTCCAAGATCAGGGCTGGTAGAAAGGTAAGAGACACACCTGTCCCATGGCGTCATCACCTTTCTAGCCCTTCCATCCCTTCCAGCTTTGGGGAAGCCCCAGAGGAAGTGTGGAGGAGGGTGTGTAAGGATGGCCAAGTCACCCATCTGTCAACCTCACCCAAGTCCTCCACCTAAGGCAATGACCCATGTCTAGGGTGAGAATGCAAAGGCCAGCCTCAGTGACAACAGCCACAGGAGAATCTCTGGCCAGCATGTGGGTGACTTCTGTTTCCCTACAGGTTCTGAAGCCCCTCCATGAATCCCCGGAAGAAGGTAGATTTGAAGCTCATCATCATCGGAGCCCTGGGGTAAGCCAAGCTCAGCTCAGAGTCTGGAAGGTGGGAAGCAGGTCCCTAGCCAAAGGTAGTGAGACCTCCTGAGTGTGTTTCCGTCTCCTGTGGGTCATTTTCTGATTCAAGGCAGCATTAGGGAGGGCATCCCACCCAAAGGAGGAAGCTCAGTAGGAGAAAGAGACTTGGAGTCTGGCCAGCTGGTTTCTGGTCCAAGCTCTGCAATAACAAGCCGCTTAGCATCTCTCTGCCCTCCTCCCACCCCCAGCCACATACAGGGAAAGCCTGACCATTGCTTTGGGTCACCCAGCTCTCTTCAAACTTCTCTGCTCACTTTGACTGGCCCCAACTTCTAGAAACCATTTCTAGTCCCTTGCTACTCAAACTGTGATCCTTGGACTCCATATGTGAGAATCTCAGGGAGAGATGGTGTGGTAAGATTTTGAGAATGGTATGGATGTGTGTACGTGTTTGAATGTGTGTGTTTACATGTGTCTGGGTTTTTTCCTCAGCGTAGGAAAGACCTCCCTCCTCCACCGCTATGTGCACAAGACGTTTTACGAGGATTACCAGACCACACTGGGGGCCAGTATCCTCTCCAAGATCATCATATTAGATGACACAACTTTGAAGCTACAGGTGAGCGGCCCTCCCTTTCCCTCTTCAACATTCATACCTGAAAATCACCCCACACTCTGTGAACAGCCATTCACACAGCAATGTGTACCAGGAGCTAGAATGATTTACAGCAGACATCAGCAAACTTCAGCTCATGGAACAAAGCAGGCCCACCGCCTGTTTTTGTAATTAAAGTTTTATCAGCAGAGAGCCATGTCCTCTCATGATCTGTGGGTGTTTTCACACTAGAGCAGCGGAGTTGAGTAGTTGCAACAGACAATATGGTCTGCAAAGCCTAAAATATTTTTTACATGGCTCTTCACAGAAAAAAGAAAAAAAAAAAAAAGCCGCTTCCTGACCTAGAAGAATGAGCCCTAAATCCAAGAGTTGAGAAGTCTTATTCTTAATCTCAGGTCCCTGGAAAACTTGCAGAGTGGCCTTGGCGAATCATTCACAAGGTCCAAATCTCAAATCTATCAGACGGGAATAACAGTACCTGGCCTTATGGCCCAGGGGAAAACAAGAGCTCTTGCCTAAGTACTCTTGGATGCCAAATGTGAGTTTCAAGATACTGTAGCATGCATGGGTGACAGGGTCAAGGCGCCTGTGAGTGAAAAGACCACGTGCACCTGTGCCAGGGCTGTCTGCTTCCTACCCAGAAAAGAAAGCTTTGACATGATGTGATCTAGTTAGGCCAAACTTTTCACTACTCATCAGCCCCATGAAATGGCTTCTTTTCCCCTCCAGATCTGGGACACAGGAGGACAGGAGCGGTTCCGCTCCATGGTGTCCACATTCTACAAAGGCTCCGATGGCTGCATCTTGGCTTTTGATGTCACTGATATGGAGTCCTTTGAAGCTCTGAATACCTGGCGGGGTGATGTTCTGGCCAAAATCATTCCAATGGAGCAGTCCTATCCCATAGTGGTGCTGGGGAACAAGATCGATCTGGCAGACCGGCAGGTACCACTCATTCATTCATTTATTCATTCATTCACTAATCATTATGTGAGCAACGACTGTATGCCAGACACTGTGTTAGACACATTCAGAGCTCAACCATACATAGTACTTAACTTAAAAACTTCGCAGTCTAGGAGTGGAGAGAGACATTTTAAAAGATAATTATGACACACTATGGTAAATGCAATGATAGAGATAGACCTGGGCAATTTGGAGACCATAGTGAAAGTACATCTACTGAAACCCAGAATCTAGAAAGGGCTTCCTAGAGTAGGTGGTGTCCAGGCTAATGAAACAGCATGAGCAAAGGAAAGAAATAGCATGATATGAGCTGAGAACCAAAGGCAACTTTGTCTAGAGACAGGGAGTAGAAGAATTAAGGCATCAGAGGTAGGCAAGTGGAATGCAAATTAATGTAGGACAGTATTTCTACCAGGGTCAGGTAGGGGGTTTGCAGTTATAAATCCTTGAATGTACAGATTTTCTGAGAAAGCACACATGTATTTTTTTTTATTAGCTTAAGTATATTCTGGATCACCTGACTAACCACTGGATGGCTTGTCTGTTCCATGGCTGCGGTGACCCCACTTTGTGTAGGTATTCACTGCAGTAGCACCAAGTAGAGCTCTTTTCATCGTTGTCTACTCATGAGAAAAGACTCAATGTACCTTTTGCACCAGATCCCTCAGATGCGTGTCAGACACAAATCCACTGTAGCTACCAAAATCCAGGGGTCACATGTCAAGCTTTCCAAGTGGCCTCCTTGAAGCCCTTTCTGGGTGGAGGTGAGGCTTTTTGTGTTCTCCCTCTTTTGGGGAGTGCACACATGACACAGCTCTCTCCAAAGAAATCCTTTCTAATCTCCCTTTTCAATCTGTTAATGCCCATGCTGTGGGTTTTGGAGTCATCGAACAGATTCCTGGTCATGAACTTTTGGAAATACACAAGGTCCAGGGACAGTCTGTCTCCCAGCCCACCTTATATCTAAAATCTGTCAGATTATACTGCCTCTGCTGAAACTTTCACTTTAACATCCTGCTTCATTCACCTGCAGATCACAGGGTGGGAAGCTGAGGGAGTTCAAGGCTATCTGATCTTTTCTCAGTGAAATAAGAGGCACCATCTTCTTGAGCGGGAACTAAGTAGGAGTCTCAGAAACAATGGTGAAGCTTTGCCAGTTACTCTGGAGAAAGAGAGGTGGAGAAGCTAACTGAGGACAAAGATAAGAACTGATGGGTGACACTCAGGGCTTAGCTGGAGGAGGACACCAGGAGTCTGAGGTGGAGTCTTTGTGGTGTTTTTCTTCAGCAGCCTGTGTGGGGTAAGAGCGAGGAACAAGGGACCTGGGACTAAGATTTCTCCAGGCAAGAGTAGCTGAAGAACAGAGCTGTGAGGGCACTGAGGAACCAGGAAGGAATGAAGAGCGACAAGAAGAGGGCCCGAGGGCCAGGGGGCTGCGCTGGCAGAGGTGGAGGAGCAGGGCGGAGAGAATGATGGGGTGAGGAGGCTGAAGGGGAAGGAGACTGTGGTCACAGAACGGGAGACAGTGTGTAGCATTACTTAGAGAGGTCCTGGGCCTGCCCCTGGAAAGAAGAGGCTGAAGTGGAGAGACGTGATGTCTGCTGGAGGGAAGAAATTGCGATGCTATCGTGAGGGGCGGAGACCCTATTGTACGTGTCAGGTGGAGAGGAAGCCTTGCCAGATAGCGGGAGTTCAACAAATGAGGGGGTGCGGGCGGGGGGTGGGGGAGAAGTCCGGATGATGCCTTGTAGCGGTGCAGGGGGTCCAGTCCACCCTTGGGTGGAGGCGTGGGCTTTGTTCTGCAGAGAGAGGAAGATAAAGGCTTGAAAAAGGCAGTAAAGCCCCAGGCGAGCCTGATCCCGTCTCTGAGATACGTATCCTCAGCCAATACCAGCTTCTTCATCTGTGCAATGGAGGCCAGACACAGACTTCATGAAATTGTGTGAGGATTAAAGAAAATGAGGCTGATAAAGCATGCGGCAAGCTTAATAAATGGGAGCGATTGTTACCCTCCTTGTTATCTTTGAGGCACAGGCTGGGAAAACACGGGAAATTTTTCTACTCAATAAAAAGAAAATAAATATTAAAAACTCTATTGCTAAGCTTTGAGATAAAGAAAAATTTCTGGAGATGGGTCAGGGTGATGACCGCACAATGGGACTGTTTATACTTAATGTCCTTGAACTGTGCACTTAAATATAGTTAAAATGGTAGATTTTATGTTCATGTATATTTTACCACAATAAAAATATATATTACTAGAATGATTTTAAAGAAATCATTGACCTAAATTTTTTAAAATCCCTACTCTTCCTAAAGAAGGTCATAGAGTGAAAAATATTAGTTTGTTTAAAAGAACGGCTCTGTTCTTTTAACATCTATGCTGCAAGGAATTCATTCACTAGCATGTGAATCTTTGCTCTAAATTCAGGTAGGCAATTTTTGACTTACAACTGAGTTGCAATGTTAGGGTTATGTTTTCTGAAAATATTCTTTATTTCTGGTAGTGGTTTAAGATGCCTTTAACACTAATTTTAACAGATATGATCGGTCATTTTAAGTATATATGAGATGGGAAAGCATCATAAATAAAATTATATAAACTGGACTAATTTCCTCAAATCTTTGGCTTCTAATGAACCATCAAAATTGTAATAGGAGAAGTGAAACAGTAGTATATTCTCAGCAAAAGCAAAATTAATAGAAGTAATGCTTCCAACATTTTCATACTTCCTGTGTGCCCAAATATCACACCCAGTCAGAGTTTATTTCCAGTCAGAGCTTAAGTTACAAATAAATGTTACTTTATAAGTAAAAGACAAGATGATTTTCAAAATCATGAAACTGCAACTGGAGTTGGAAGAGGAAAGTGAAAATTACTGTCTAGGTTGTTTTCTTCCAAGGCCAGCTTTCTGAGGTTCAATAAGAGAGGTCGTAGCAGTGGAAAAAGTATGTTAATTTGCAACATAATCTTCACTGATGTTTTGTAGTTGTGTATTTAATCATTGCATGTCAACAGAACAGAGAAAGAGTGAGGATAAGGAAATAAATTATCTGTCGTAACCCAGTCATTGTCAAGAAGGAGAGATGGGACAGCTAAGATCAGCCAGTTATCGTTGCCACCTTGTCTTCCTAACTCTGTCGCTGGGTGACCTTGGACCCTAATCCTGGCTTCTGCCTATTGTACCATTAAATATAAAGAATCTCCTCACCTACAGGAGAAGCAGAGGCACTTGACTTCTCTGTATTTCATGTCAACTTCTACTGCAGCTCCTGAGCGCCAGTGATGTGCCCAGGAGAATGGTCATCACCTGGCGAGGGTGGGGGGCTCCGCAGGCAGGTGGGATTTAAAGAAGGAAGGAGCAATCGAAAGGTCAAGCCCGGTCCTTGGCCTCAAGGACTTTAAAAGATATAAAGTCTATAGTATTGTAGGTCAACTGTAATTGAAAAACTATTTTTAAAAAGACACCAAGCCCACGTGGCTGGTGTGGTTCAGTGCCGGATTGAGTGCCGGACTGCAAAGCAAAGGGTCACCAGTTCAATTCCCAGTCAGGGCACATGCCTGGGTTGTGGGCCAGGCCCCCAGTAGGGAGCACATGAAAGGCAACCACACGTTGATGTTTCTCTCCCTCTCTTTCTCCTTCCCTTTCCCTCTCTCTAAAAATAAATAATAAATACAATTCTTAAAAAAGATACCAAGCCCTTTGTATTTCTAAGATATCATCTAAGTATAGCATATTAATTTCTAATGAGTATGTATTTGCATGTTACTAGTGAGGACAATAGTAATTGGTAGCCTGGCCATCCTTGATTCTTCCCTGACATATAGTTCAGGATTTTCCCCAAGCTGTGGGACTTCTTGGTGACTCACTGGGTCTTGGGTATCTATGCTCTGCAGAGGGGAGCATTCATGGCCAATTCTGGAAACCCTGTCCCCAAAGGCAGGAGCATCTGAGAGATCAGAGGCTAAGACCAGGGCCTAGGGTTTCTCCCTGCTCTGCTCAGGTTCAGCCCCAGCTGGGACAGTAACTGGTCAGAGCCTGAGTAGGGAAGGTGGAGGTGTCATCTGGGGCCCCCAAAGGACAGGCTGCTTAGCCGACCCCAGCCCTGCCTTCCAGTGCTGGGTAGCCAGAACTCATAATGCCAGAGCAATGCCGGGGGAACAGCAGAGGCATGTGAAAGAGAGCCACGAGCCCTGGGCCACTGCTGAGACCAAGGAAGCAAAGACCAAAGAGGCAAGGGACAGCAGCGGTGCCTTTCGCCTTAATAAGATAAGTTCCCAGAACGTGCAGGGGCAAGGGAGACAGCTTGATGAGCGGTGGGGTCTGCACTGTGTTCTGGGAGTTGGACAGAATGGTCCTCTCTTCATGAGAAAAACCCTTCAATCAAATGAAATAATGGTTATAAAGCCTCAGGTACAAATGTTCAATATATGGTCATTTTTCTGCTCCCCGAAATAAATAGCTATTAAACTCAGCAGTACCAATTGTCTTTGGAAGTAACCTGCAGCGCTGCCAAACCATTTTCCAATCTAACATCCTCTAACTGTGACCGGCCGTTTGCATGTAGGTAGTGATATACTCCTTCAGCCTGCACTGGGTGGCTGACAGAGCCAGGCCAAGAGCTAAAAAGGCCCTGACCTTACACTCAAGGAACCTACAGTCCAGTGGTGGAGACAGAAAAGCAGCCCAGTTCTCATGCCGTGTCCTGCACAGGGCAGCTCAGGTGCTGTGAGAGCACTGAGCCTGGGCTTCCTGCACACCCTGCCCTTCTCAGCTGTGGGGTCTGAAGCAAGTCACTGAACCTCTCTGAGCCTCAGTGTTCTTATCCATAAAATGGAGCTAATAAGACCCATCTCAGAGGGTTATATACATGAATATGACAAGATATCTAACAGGGTGTCTGGCCCCTAGTAGGAGCGTATCAACTATTCCTAGGACTCTATCCTGGGAAAAAAGTATTAGCAGGGACCTGAGTGTCTGTCCAGCAACAGGCCTCCCGGGTGAGGGCCTGGTCAGCCAGTGGAGCGGGGAGGAAGTCCTCCATCCCTGGCTAGTGTCTGTCGTGTTTTCTTTAGAAGGGACTGAAGAAGGAGCCAATGGCAGGAAGAACTGCTGAGGGTAGGCGTTCAGAAGTTGGCACGGTACAATTCAGCCAAACACATGTTCAAATCCTGCTCAGCCCCACATGCTCTGAGCAAAGTCTTCTATCCTCTAGTGCTCAGTTTTCTCACCTGGAAAATGAAGCTAACAATAGCCACCTTGTAAATTTTTGTTAGGAAATAACATGTGTAAAGTTATGGACATGTGGAAGGTTCCCCCAACATGGGAGTGGCGGTAGAGATGGCAGGGATGGGACAACAGTGGGGTGACGGTGATGACGACACAAACAGTCACCATTTCTTCCCGCACTCAGGTGCCGCAGGAGGTAGCCCAAGGCTGGTGTAAAGAGAAGAATATTCCCTACTTTGAAGTCAGTGCCAAGAATGACATCAATGTGGTACAAGCCTTTGAGATGCTGGCCAGCCGAGCTCTGTCGAGGGTGAGTGGTTGTGGAGCAGCACTGGGCCAGGCTGCCCCCAGGGATGGGGGTCTCGGGAGCTTCCAGGAAAGAACAATGGGCACAGGTAGGCATGGGGCGGACCAGGATTGCTCGTCGTTTTAATTAATGAGTTGCGGCACGGGCTCAACAGGACCCCAGCTCTGGGACCACAGGATGCCAGAGGTACCGAGCTACCCCAAAGTAGTGCTGGTCCCTCCAGCTGGCTGACGTCAAAATCGTTTGTGGAGTTTCTAAAACAAAAAAAAATACCGTTCTGTACCCATCCCTGGAGATTCTAATTAGTAAGGGCTTGAGAAGTGATCAGTTCAGTCCTCCTTAGTGGGAGAGAAGCCCTCTGGTGCCGAGCATTTGTCCAAGTGCAATATCAAACTTGCAGGAGTTGCTGACATGTTCCAAACAAAAAGATGGATAGATGCAGACCCAGGTGCAATGATCCAACAGGCATGTGTTGAGGGCGTCGCATGTGCCAAGCACTACACAGGGATCGGGGGCCCCTCGCCGTCATGGGGAGACAGATAGACACGTGAGTTGTTTCCACATAGGTATGGTAAGGTAGGGGAGGACTTGGTGATGGGACCCCAGAGGAGGGGGCACACAGCCCGCCCTGTGGCAGGAGCGGGGAGGAAATCAGGGAGGAAGATCAGGGAAGGCTGCCTGGAAGCAGCAGCAAGGTTTTAATGCCATTCTGATGTGGATATTGGAAACTTGGAAGAGGGCCCATGAGAGATTTGCATGGGGAGGAGCTCAGCTTATTTCATTATTCTGCTGCATTTAACCAAGGCGGGCTTCTTAGAAGAGGGGAGAAGGTCATTGTGGCAATGATTTATAGTTGAAGAAATGAGGAAATGAGGGTGGGAGGTTGGAGGCTTGTCCTACGTGGAAGGGTCTGCCATCTTCATGGGTGACTGGCCCACCTGGTCCTGCTCTGCCAGGTGCCCTGGGGAGAAGTACTTCAAGGCCAGCCTGGAGGGTCCACCATGGAGGGGCAGCAGCCACCTCTAGCAGCTGCCCAGGGAAGATCTTTACACTCAAAGCCTTAATCTCAGGGTTTGTCTCCTCAGGCTGTTCTTACGGTTCCCGCTCAGCCCCCAGCATCCACTGTCTCATGTTAAAGGGGAAAAGGGAAATGGCGCGGGGGTGGGGGGCCGCGCCCATCTCTAGTGCATGGTCAAGAAGTGTGGCTTTATTACTGTCCAGGAAGTTGGCTCCTAAAAGACAGCAGTGCCAGCTCATGCCATTCTCCGGGAAGGCAGAGAAACAACGCTTGACCTTGTATGGCGACCTGTGATAAATGGCCCTCCACAAGCACAACACAGTGATTGCCAAAGGCTCAGTCACAGGGAAGTTCCATCAGCCCACAGCCAGTGTCTACATGGGGTGAGCATCTGTCGTTTCTGGAGAAGGACTGTCTTGTAGTCTAGAAGTTATGTCTTTCTCGCTGTGTCACTTTTGTGATGTGCTTTTTAGTAGACGGTAGCTGGTCTGGTTGGTGTTTTTTTAACACCCACCTTGACAGAAGAATGGATTGGCAGCCCCTGCCAGTCCCTCATCTTAATGGAGAAATTCACTGAAGAGAAACCTGAAAGTACCCCCCTGCCCGTAAGTGGACCCCTGAACAAGCCATGTGACCTCTCTGAGCCTCCGTTTCCTCGTCTATAAAATGGAAATAATTCTTTCCCAGAAACATTTCTCGAGTTGTCGGGCTAGGGTTGGAGTTGTGCACCTCAGTGTCCCGCAGGTCAGACAGGAGGATAAGACAGTCACAGAAAGACCATCATGGAGTGAGACAAGTGCCCCAGGGGGCACAGGTGGCGGCACTGAGGGGACTCGGAGGCTGCTGGCGGTGAGGGTGGGGTGAGGGTGCCTGCCCAGGGGAGTGGCGCGTAAGCTGGATGTTGAAAGGCGATTCACAGTTTGCAGGTGGACTCGATAGGCCAGTGTGGTACAGGCAGGAGTGGCAGAAGGGAGGGGAGAAGGGCGTGGCCAGAGGCCCAGGCAGGAGCCATGGGGCTCCTGTGAGGAACCAGCTGCTGGTTCCGTCTGTAACAGAAAGAAACGTGGCAAGGAGGGTCAGGGCGACTAAAGAAGTGCACAAGGTCAACGGCAGCAGATCACAAAGGCCTAGTGACCCCCACAGAGACCTCAGACTTCCATGCTCTTCCAAAGCCATGAGACCATGCTCCCAGAGTGCACAGCCGGGCCCCCGGGGCATGCGGGCACTCACCCACACCTCAAACCCAACAGGGCGCATCTCTCTACAAAGCCTCCGTGACTCAGAAACTGGGAGGAGGAACATCTTCACATTAAAACAAACATACGTACTAGGGCAGAGAATGTAAAATTCACATGGATGTTTAAGGTGAAACCGGAGCTTGCAGATCTATATTTTAAGGTCAGACAAGAGTTTTCAAAGACATTTCCTCCAAGGGCGACTTCCCAGGGCGGCTGTGTGCTCATTCACTCTGGCCCAGAGGGTTATCAGAGGGAGATGGGAGAGGTGCTGCTGGCACAGGGCCGAAAGGCCCAGCCTGGGTGGGAGGAGCTCTGACGCGGAACAGGCTTGGCTCCGAATCCTCGCTCTGCCTCTCGCTCACCGTGTCCCTGAGCAAGGCAGGCAGCCTCCCCAAGCCACCACTTTCCTCCCTTTAAAATACAAATAACAATATCTTCCTCATGGTGAGGGTGCAGGGGCTAAATAAAGTAGTATCATAGCAGAGAGAAAGCATTACATAAAAAGTAGCTATTTGTAAATGAGACTACAAGTCAGGGTCTTCAGCGGGGCGTTTCCTGCCGCAGACAGCATGGGCTCGGTGGGTGGCTGAGAAGGTACTGCAACAGCCCAGGCATGAGAGGGTGCAGACAGCGAGGACGGGGCGGTTAAAAGAGACTTTAAAGGGAGGACCTTCAGGGGTTGATGATGGGAGAGTGCAGGAGGGGAGGAATCAGGAGCTGTTTAGGCTGATGACCGAGCTTGGCAAATAGAGGGGCAATTGATTAGGGATGCTCTGGGCCAAGACAGAAAAGACAGGGGAAAGCAGGAGCATCACATGGGGGCAGGGGTGACAGAGTCCATTGGAGCATGTGGCATTCAAGGGTTCTTGAGCTTCCTTGAAGTGTCAGAGTCCTGCAGCGAGTGAGGCCTGGATGGAAAGAGCGATTTCACAGTAGAGTGCCTTGGGAACAGGTCCTCTGTTAACATTTGGAGAAGAAGGTAGGAAATGACTTTAGTGTCACACTCTGGCCACTATCAAGGATTAGAGTATTTATTCTGAAATGATTCAGAATCCCCACATAATCATAGAAGAGAAACCTACCCTTCTTTGGGATGACAGGGGATCCGGGACGACAGGTTTTGCTTTCACCAAGTTGGCAACACCCTCCCTGCTGGGAGGATCAGACCAGGCTCCAGGAACATGCGTGGCCCAGTCCCCTTCGAGCTACCTGGAGAAAGAAAAAACTCTCATGTCCAGGAGGACAGCAGGGATGCTCGCCGGGCCTGCAGCACCTCCATGAAATCCTCAGGATGCAGGGTCCCAAGGCAGAGCCACGGAGGCAGCGAGGCTCGGAGCGCAGGCAGCCATAATCACACCCCACCGAGACGGCGCCTGCATCTGGGTGCTTTGTGTGACTCTGTAGTGAGATGCACATGTTTGCCAAGAGGATCAGAGCCTGGAGAAAAAAATGACACAGAAAACCTAATTATGGCCTGCCATCACTTGGAAGTTCTACAGGAAACCTGAGGAGTAAGATAATGCCATTATCGCGTGAAATGGTGTCATAAATGGGAAACGCTCAGGGTTGACTTGGACCTGGGAGGGTGTGGCTGTTATTGGGTGGAGAGAGCAGAAGGCCTTAGCCTTGCCAGGGTGGTGAAGGAGGGGGCTTCTCGCACCTTCCTGAGGCGGCAGCAGCAGCAGCAGCATTCGCTTGTTCTAGAATGAGGTGCCACGGAGCTCAGGAAGCCCGCGGCTTCTCCAGGCTCTCAGAATCTCCCTCCCCAAGACTGGCAGAGAGGGCAATGGCACCCTGGGGGCCCTGGGAGCCCAGACGGGCCTTTCATGGACATGAGGATGGGTCGCCAAGAGACCCAATGTAAAAAATTCCTGACCCCCTCCCCCCCGCCACTGCCAAGGTCTCTTCAGCTTTCATGGCAACAGAGAGACCAGGAAAGTGCCACAATAAGAGACTCCTTTCAAAGCCTGTCTTGCTGAGAGAAATGGATCATCCAATGTAAAAAGGACCTAATTAGCAACATTTTGCTCCTCCCTGTCCCTCATTGTGAGGTGCAGAAATGTCAGGATTTCAATGACAATCAGCTCAGTGGAGTGAGTGGGCCCTGCACACCGCAGAGGGGCCAGTCGGAGGACGGACAGTGCCTGGGGCTGCGTGGGCCAGGGCCCCTGACCCAGCCGGGTGGTGCTGGGGGACAGGGAGCCACTGGCCGAGTTTCTCTTCTCTGGCCCCTCCAGGCAGGACTGTGCTCCCTCAGGGGGAGAACTGGGGGAGCCTGGGGCACCCTGGGTCAGGTGTATAATGGGGGTGGGATTCTCCCCAGAAGAGGGGGAGACACCCCCAGATGGACAGGCCTTAGAGAGACTGCCTCCCATCCCCAATACTAATCCTGCCTGTTAAATTTATATTTATATATTCCATATGTATAGTATATAAGAAATAAAATTCTAATAACTCAAAAGACTTTGTTGAGGGAGACTCGGGCCCATCATCCGAGCCGACTAAGGGGGGCTGTCCCCGGACCCTGTCGGGGGAGGTAAGAAATGCGGGCTCTCCAGGAAACAAACCGTGTGAAGAAGGCCGGGTCCCAGGCCTGCGCCATGAGCTGTGTGCAGCCAAGCTAAATCACTGCTTGGTCTGGGGGTGGCAGCAAGTGACAGGGCATTGGGGGACCTTCTCATGTGCCTTGGGGTCACCATCATCACGGTGCAGTAGGTGAGCCTAACACCACCTGCTGGGGTCCAGAGTCATGGGCATTAGGATTTGGTTGACATTCGCCAGCTGGGCGCCCAGCTGGAGCCCGGGGACCATGGAGGAAAAAGAAAAAATCAAAGTCCTAGAAGTTGTCCCCTCAGCAAGGGGCACTGGAAGCAGATCAGCAGGCACAGTGTCGCCTGCCACCCAGGAGTCTCTGCCTTCTCAGGTCCACACTGACACGCTAAGTGCAAGTGTGCGCGCTCTTGCCCTCTCGCACACACACCAGCTGTGGGAGAAACGTGAACTTGGCGAGCTTGGCGACTGTGAGAGCAGTGGCAGAGTAAAGCGAGGCATCTGTTTAAAAAGAGGCCCTTCAACATGTAGGACCCACCTCCTAGAGGAAGGCCCCCCCATACCCCACCCTCACTCCTGAGCCAGGCAAGGCAAGTCCTAGGTGAGAAGTGGTCAGCTGGGTGGGGAGAGGCTTGTCAGACTAAGAAGGGGCTCCCTCTGGACCGTGTCGGGACAGGAGAGTTTGGGAGGGTGGGCCGACAGGCAAAAGGGCCCCGGAGAAACACTGGGTCTATTTAAGGAGGTCTCCCTGGACACAGGAAGAACAGAGGATGGACAGGAGGGTGCGGGATGTCAGAAGGCGGTAGTGGAGAGCAGGTTGCGGTGGAGGGATGTTTATGGGGAGGGGTCTCAACTCTGCTGAGGTCAAATGTCACCTCAGTTGTCCCCTCTGGAGAATGGAAGGTTATGGAATCCGGTTAGAGGTTAGGAGACCTGGGTCCCTGACCCAGCCACGCGACTGCTCTGGGTGCCCGGAAGACGCTGGAAGAGGAGGTGAGGAAGGAAGAGGGTGAGGAGATCAGTGGCATCTCCCTCTGGGCCTCAGCTCCCAACAGCGCGACAGGGAGGGAACACAAAACCCAAGCACCCTCAGCCTTAAGAGACAGAGGCAGGCGGTGCTCTTTGCCTCTCAGGTGCGAATGCTGACTTCTCTTTCCCTTCCCCAGTATCGAAACATCTTAGAGAATTACCTCACAGACTCTATCAAGCTCTCACCAGAAGACCAGTCCAGGAGCAGATGCTGCTGATCCTCCAGTCTCCGTCGGGATGGCCAGAGCCTCAGACTGCCCTGGGACTGCTCGTCCCAGGCTCCCCAGCCCCTCCGCCTGCCCAGTCTCGGCTGGCTCGGCCCCAGCAGCCCCAACCCTGCCACGGAGCCCCGATCCCCCTCATGTCCGTGCTGGGCCCAGAGCCAGAGGGCAGCCAGGGAGGAGTGCAGTGAGCACAGGGGTCCTGAGGACACTCAGAAGGTCACCGTTAAATCCTGGCCCGGAGGAGGCACAGTTCCCTCGCCAGCTCCAGCTTCCCTGCCACCCGCCCTCCCCACACGCACGGCGGCTCCAGAACGCTCATGTCTGCAGGCAGACAGGCCACTGCCTCCGAGTGCTGTGCAGTGGCCTTTCGGGGCCGTGCCACCACACACCCACAGAGCCCCAGCACGGCTGCGGCCAAGGGTGCAGCTCAGCCCCCCTCAGTAATCAGGGCCAGGAAGTGAGGATCCAGTCCTGGGACGTCCTTCTGCCCCCTCCAGATCAGAGGACTCAGGGACTGGGAAAAGCCACCACGGCCTGGCTCACTCCTCCTTGCTGGGTGCTCAGGCAGCTCCCGTAAATCTATCCGAGCCTCAGCTTGTTCATCCATCACACGGGGCGTGGGTACGTCCTGCCCCCATCAGAGTGTGATTTTGAGGACCAGAAGCTCTGCATAAATCTCAGTTACCCGTGTTGAGATTCTTTTATTTATTCTTTCAACAAGTATTTTTCAGTATCTACTACATACCATGTACTGAGGTCCAGTGACAAACACTGGACAAAGCAGACAAGGACTCTGTTTTCCTGGACCCCGCATTGTGTCTAGGGAGAGAAGCAACAGACACAGAGTTTACCCGGATATTTTCAAATAGCAAGTAAGTGCTTAAACAAAGTGAAACAAGACAGAGAGGGACAGCAGTTGGGTGTTGTTTCAGACAAAGTGGTCCAGGAGGGCTTCTCCGAGGAGGTAACATTTGGCCTGCGGGCTGGAGAAGGAGAAAGGGGCTGCCAGCTCAGATCTGGAAGAAGAACACTCCAGGGAGAAGGAGTAGCAAGGGCCAAGGCCCCAAGGCGAGGATAAGCTTCCTGCGTCCTAGGAACAGTGAAAAGACATTCACTCACCTGAGCCCTCAAAACAGCTGCCCCTAAGACAACGAAGGGAGCCCCGCCTTCCGGATGGCTCCTTGAGCCTCTGCCGACTGGCCACCAGAGGGCAGCAGTGCTCTTCTGGTTCAGGCTGAGCGGACATTGGACGCTCCAAGGACACTTGAAGAGCTGGTTCTGGGTAGGTCAGCACTTCAAAATGTGTGGGTCAGGAGAACCCCAATTTCTTAAGCTTCATAAGAAATGAGCAAAAACTGCAACATCAGTGATTCAAGGAAGAAATCCACATCCATGACAAATACTAGAATGAGGGGCCTCGAGAAACTGTGGATTCTCTGTCCCTGTAAACTCTAAGGCCATAATCTTTCTTCTGGTACAGGCAGCGTAGACAGGGCTCATTCTGGGGTGTGGGGTGGACAAGGTGACCTTCTCATGGCCACAGAAGTCTCTTGTCTACAAGGAAGTCTCCTCTCTGAGCTCCGAGCAGAGATGGGATGTTAGTCTATGACTTCGGAGTGTCATCTGATTCTGAAGCTCCCCCAGAGAAAGGAGAGGTGGGGGGATGATTGGGGAGGGAATGGGGAGCCCCTTCTCCCCTGTCCAACTGTGGAGTGAAAACTGACTTGCCCTGGGCAGCGGCACGGACCTGGCAAGGGAGCAGGCGGCCCAGAGCGCAGCCCCATCTCTGTCCTCCACAAGGTGCGTTCTGCACGTCCCTCGGCTCTCCTGGGAGTCAGTGGGACTGGATTAGACGTCTGGTGTGTGGGTGTGTATGCAGCAGCTTGTGCACTGCCGTGGACATGGGGACCGTTTCTAAATATGTACAATAAATAATACGTGTCCTTTGTTTTTATCCTTTGTGGATTTAGTTATTAAATTTTTTAGAAAGTCTCCATAGTTCAAAATTTAAAAGATACTAAGAGGAAGACAACAAAAAGCAAGTAAGACCATTTATGTAACTGGCAGGGCCCACTGCAAAATAAAAATGCCCAGCTCGTGATTTAAAAATTATTAAAAATTTAAAGACAGCAACAGTGGATCATTAAGCCAAGCACAGGGGCCACACACTGCGAAGCTGTCCCTGAGCAAGTACTACGTTGGAGATCTTAGAGCCCCCGGCCAGATCCCCCGGGGCTGCAGACACACTGTAGCTTGTAGATAAAAGAGTCTATAGTCCCTAATTACAGACAGAATGTCCCACGGAGGGTGGAGAGTGAGGTCTGAGGGCCCACAGCATCCCTCCTCTTATGACCAATCCACAAAGCAGAGGGATCTGAAGTGACAAACTGCAGACCGTCCCCACTCCCTGCCTGTGAGTCTGAGACTGGCCTGGCCCTCAGGGGCAGTAAGGGCAGGTGTTGGCAGGGGGAGGCAGCGTGTGGGGACGCCTGCCCAGTGGAGCCTGACAAGGGTGGGGCAGCACTTCCGGGGCCCCTTCATCACCGTCCCTTCAGAGAAGAGGACCCAGGTCAACAAGGCTGCTCTGGAATCCACCAGAGCCCGGCTTTGAGGGGCAGCTCCAGGCAGCTAATAAATAACAGACAGGATCCAGGCCAGAGCTGGGTGGCACATGCCCTTGAGGCTTGAGAAAAAACAAAACCAAATCTAATCACCAAATAAACTTGAGCTGGGCCAGGCTAGGTGCCATAGGCCCAAGGGGGTTTGGGGAAATGCTGACTTTTCTGCTGTTTGCTCCCACTCAGCGGGGGTGTCTCTCCCTGCCCAGCCACCAGGCATGGCAACTCCCCGCAGAGCCAGGCATGGGGCCAGCACCCTCTACAAGGCCTTTTTCCTATGAGTGCACAGGCCGACATGGCCACACAACAGCCAAGCAGGGAGCAGCACCCAAACTAAGCAAGCCGTGCACAGCAGGCCCGGCTGTGAGCGTGCGCTGACCGAGGACACGTCTGCTGTGTGTGCACCTGCGGGCTGCCTCTAAGAGTGGAACTTGGGGGATGGGGGAGGAAGAGGACCAGGCTAAGTGGGGAGTTAGTCCAAGTCATGGGCATTGGCCTGTCCCAGTACCCCTTGTGTGTGTGTGTACTTCAGTGTGTGTGCCTGTGAGGTAGAAGGTGTGTGTGTGCATGGTTTGCTTGTGTGTGTGTGGTATATGTGTATGTGTATGATGCAGTGTATATGTGTCTGTGTGGTTTGTGTGAAGCTAGTGTGGTATGTTTGTATGTGAGATGTGGGTATGTTATGTAGTGTGTGGTGTGTTAGTGTGTGAGATGTGTGTATGTATATAGTATCTTTGTGGGGGGGTATAGTATTTGTGCAATGTGTGTAGTGTGTGGGTGTGCATCGTATGTAGTATGTGGTGTATATGTGGGATGTATGTGTGTATATATATGTACCCTTGTGGGGGGTATAGTGTCTGTGTGGTGTGTATATTACGTGTGTAGTATGCGGTATGTCTGTGTGTGGCTTGTGTGTCTAATGCGGGGTGTGTTTGTGAGTGGGGTATGCATGCACTGTGTTTGTGTGTGCAATGGGAAGAGGAATAGGGACACAGATGCTCAGATTTCCCTGGCTGAAGCACCAAAAAGATACGTATAACTAAGCTCATAGGGTTGGAGGAGAACAAGGGAACGGGCAGAGGGGCGCTGAGGGGCGGGGCGGGGTGGGGCAGTGACGCTGCTGAGAGCCCTCCTTGTGCCAGGGAACCCAGCACAGCCCGCGGGGAAGGCATTAGCCCCATTTTTCCAATGAGAAGACCGAGTCCTCCACTTCCTGTTCTCTCACCAGCCCTGGTCCTGTTCACACCACCTTCAATCCGTTTCCTCCTCCCTCGTCCGCTGCTTCAGCGGGTCAGGTGAGCAGCATGCCTAGCCCACGCTGCGCCCCTGTGGGCTTCCCGTCTGTCCGCTCACCCTTCCCCAGCCACTCGGCACAGCAACCACCCCAGTGAATAAGATGCTCCGGTGGTCCACAAGGCCATCTACCATCAGCAACCACCCGCTGTCAGGTCTCAGCTCTGGCCGCAAATGTAGGAACTTCCCTCACCTCCCCAGGATGCTGGCTGCCTGCCATTCCCTCGCCCTGGCTGTCGGGGGACCTCTGTCAAAAACACAGGCCCCTCTTCTGGCCCTTCGCCTGCTTAATCCCACACTAGCTTTAGTAGTCAGCTTCAACATCGGTTCCCCCAGCAAGGCTTCCCTGCCCCCCAGACCGGGTAAGGGACCCTGCCATGTCCTCCTCCCAAAGCCCCCGCTATCTCAAGGCCACGGGACAGGGATTTTCATTGGCATTATTCACCATCACCCCCCACCCCCGTGCCCAGGGCAATGCATGAAAAGTGGGTGGTACTCAAAATATATTTTTGGGAGGGAGAGCACTTGCAATACTATCATAATTGTCTGTTTGCTGTTAGACTGTGGTCTCCCTGAAGGCAGGGTCTGTTTTGTGCCAACATTTTAACCCGGTACTCAGCACAGAGATTGGTGCATAGTAGAGGATAAGTAGATATTGTAGAATACAGCAGAATACTACGCAGCTGTTTTTTAAGAGCAGAATGATGAGATGTTCTGTGTCATGACGTGGAATAGATAGGTATCTGACAGGCACTGTTGCATGAAAGGGCAATAGCCTGTGTATAATATGCTGTCTTTTCTATAATAAGAAGCTTAAATAAGACTTTACATTCATTGTAACTTGTACATAAGGAAAATTCTAGAAGGATGCATAAGAAATCAATAAAAGCAGTTACCTTTCAGAGTGGGGACTGGACAAATGCATATCAGGAGTGGGAGCAAGATTTTTTCCTTACGTGATTTTATACTTTGAATTTTCAACTTTTTGAATGTATTATAAAATGAAAAATTTAAAACAAAGAAAATAAATATTGAGGGAAGAAAGAGAAGGAGGAAGAACAAGCAGAAAGAGAGGTGAACTCTAACCAGCTGCCTCCAGTCAGTTACACCCCCTGGCCTTGAATCCAAGGCCAACAAATTTGAATTCCGTTGCAGGAGGACACATACCTAAGATGTTCCCCCATGCCCACATGCTCTGGCCAAGATCCCAAGTCTCCTGGGTGAGGCAGGGTCACCTTGACTTTCCTTTGTTCTCCTGTGTCCTAGAAGAGGATCCTGTGACCCAAGATGTCAGTCAATAACTGAGTGTTTCCAATCTCAAAGGCTCAGCTCTGGAGATAAACTATCAAGCGTGTGCATGGCTCTGTGAATTACCATGTGAATCACTGCACTTAGGGGTAGGTATTTCCCAAGGTTATTCACGGGGCTGACCAGGGAGTCAACACTTTGCAGCCCCCTCTCCTAAGCCCTACTCTGATCCCTGAAAAGATCCTCCTCCAGCTGAGGGTTTCAGGGTAAACTAGCACAACTACTTTCAGGTTATTGAGCAAAAGTCACCATATATAAGCCCTATGACCCTGCAATCTCACCCCCTAAACATATGCAACACTTGCTGGTGGGCACCAGGGGGCACGATCAAGAATTTTCTTAGTAGCATTATTTGTAATAGCCCCCCGCCTAAAAAAAAAAAAAAAAGACCCACGTGGAAATGCCCGAGATGTCCTTCTACAGGAAGTTGGATAAATAAAGCACGGTATATTCAGACAATGGAATTTGACAGCAGTGGAAATGAATAAACTAAAGCCACATACATCATCTGGGTGAATCTCAGAAGCATATGGAAGATAGCAAGCCATGGAAGAAGCCATACTATACAATTATATAAAGTTCAAAAGAAAGAAGACTAAGCAGTTTACCTTCACAATCATTAATACAATGCAGGTGGTAAAACAACAAACAACATTCAAACAAGGAAATGGTGAACCCCGAATTTAAATAGTGGTGACCCTGGATTGGGGTGTACTGGGGTATGAGAAAATGCAGTGGAGACCAGACGCCCAAATGACTGGGCCATGCTGCAAATATTCTTTTCCTCCAGTTGGGCGGTGGGGCCACAGGTATTCACTGTCTTTTATTACTACCCTTTGCATCTTAGGTGCATGTTACACACATTCTTTTTATGACTCATATTCACATTTAAAAATTTCAAGCACAGCCTGAGCTTTGGAGTCAGGCTTCCTGGGTTTAAATCCTGACTTCCTTTTCATAGCTGAGTGAACTCTGGGACTGAAATCATCTGGTTAGCATTGTGGTCACTTAAAATAAAATTTAAAATACGTTATCACACCTACCCAGAGTTCCTGGAAGCAAGCAGCCAACAAGCTTATTCCCAGGAAGATTCTATCTCCACTCTCCAAACTGGACCAAAGGTCCCTGTGGGTGCAACTCACTGTGTTCCTCCTGCCCCCGCGGCACCTGGCACAATTCAGGCCCCACGACAGCTGCTCACGGAGACAGCTGCTCTTCTGGAGGAGAGGCCTTGCTCAGCTGGGAGCTCTCCAGACATTTGCAACCTTGGATCTGGATCCATCACTCTTAAATCTGAAGGAGTTTCCCTTGACCTTAAAGTCTTAGTAACATTTGTCTTACCTACAATGACAGCCCATGATTAGAGGAAATTGAGTGGTTTTCCAAACTTTGAATATAGGACAGACTGATATTTATAGGCCTTCTGAGAATCTCTGCCAAGACTCTGATTTTTTTTTTTTCCTGTTTCAGGCTGGATCTGGGGGAGGGAATTAATTGTGCAATCCTGTACAAGTCATATATTTGAAGTCAGACAGTCTTAGTCAAGGCTTTGTGTGATCTTGAGCCAGTATCATTTCTAGCCTCAGTTTTCACTTCTGTAAAATGGGGACATTAATTAGTTCTTACTTCACAAGGATGATGTAAAGGTAAAAATAAAATCATGAATATGTTGTTGATTCAGAAACTATACAACTCTACATAACACGATGGCAAGAAAGAACACTGGATTTTCAGTGAAGATTGTAGAGAAAGAATACTGGATTTGCAGTGAAAATTGTAGAAAAAGAATACTAGATTTGTATTGGTTGGTTCTTAAGTTACCAAATATGTACTGAGACTTATTATATACCAGTCACTATTCTCAGTGTTTTATGAATGTCAACTCATTTCATCCTCACAATGATCCCATGAAGTAGGTGTTCTATTATTATCCCCATTAGACAGATGGGGAAACTGGGACACAATTAAGTAACTTACCCACGTTGTACACTAGTATGTGACAAAGCTGAGATCCAAACCCAGGTGGTCACACTTCAGAAGCTGGGCTCTTCACCAGCTATTCTGCCTCCTGCTTGAGACCTTTGAAGCCTAGCTCTGCTGTTCACTAATTCTCTCTTCTGTCCTCCATTCATTCATCCCACATAAATTTACTGAGTGTTTACTATGTGTCAGGCGCTGTTCTAGGAGCTGGGCTCGGGATGGAGCAGTGAACAACATGGATGGCCATAGGGCACATACTCCAGTGCCGGAGATGGAGCTGCACAAACAATCAGCAGAAGTGCCCAGAGGGCCAAGTGCAGTCGACGAAGAATGAAGCAGCTGTCTGAGTGTTCAGGCTGCTGTAACAGAACACCGCAGCCTGGGTGGCTATAAACAACAGACATTGGTTTCTCACACTTCTGGAGGCTAGGAGGCCAAGATCAGAGGGCCAGCATGCTTGGGTTCTGATGAGGACCCTCTTCTGCGTTGCAGACCACCGGCTGCTTTCTATGGGAGGGGTGAGGGAGTTCTCTGGGGTTTCTTTTATAAGGGCACTAACCCCATTCATGAAGGCTCCACCCCCATGACTTCATTACCTCTCATCCCTTGGGGTTAGGATTTAAAATGAATTCGGGAAGACACAGACAGCAGGGCAAGGGACTAGAATGTGACTGTGGCCTAATGGTGTCATTTCTTTGAGCCTCTGTTCTTTCATTGTAAAATGGAGGTACTGAGGCCTGCCTTGTCTGCGTTCAACATCCAGGAAGTGAGTCAACGAACTCTAGAGGTGTGCATGGTAAATAAACATAAAATGCTACCCCAATCAATGCAGGATCATAGAATTCGTGGCTGTTGCCTCTCCATTCCTCTGGTATTTGGTACATATCTTTATTTAGTACGTTCACCATTGTTTCATAGTTGGTCATGCCGGTCTCTGTGTCTCTCAATAAACTGAATTTTTGAGGACAGGAACAGGTCCATGAATGCATAAGTATGAAACAAAGGTATAATTATTCATTTTAATAAAATCTATTTAATGAGCCCCTACCAGTGTCAGACACTTGTACGCAAGGCTGAATTTAATCTTCTACATGTAAGTTATTATTATCCCTGTTCCCAGAGGAGGAACAAAAGCTCAGAGAGGTGAGTAACTTGCCCGTGGCCATTCACCAGTGAGTGACAGATCCAAGATTGGAACTTGCATCTCTAACTCCAAAATCCACACACTGTCATTTGGCGTTATTATTCGTACGTATTCAGCCATTCAACAAATACTGTGTGAACACCTACTATGTTCTAGGAGCTTTACCAGATGCTGGAGGTACAGAAGTGGAAAAGACAGGTGAGGTTTCTGCCCATATGGGAGACAGAACCAGTCAGTTACCAATTAGATCGATGGGCACTGATTTGATGCACTGGGGGTCCTAGGAAGGCAGGGACTCGAAGGAGAGCACCGAGGAGCTGAGCCCTGAGAGATGCAGAAAGGCTGGCCTTGAGAAGACCTTGGAAAAATTACCAACAAGGCACGGAAGCAGAGGTGTAAATGAGCTAGGAATGTTCTCCAAGCGCGGCAGGGGTGGGGGCAGTGGGCCTGAAGAGCCATGAGAAAGGAGGACGGTGGTAAGAGGCAAGGGGAAAGAGAGGGCCGGACCCACTCCGCCCGGGCCTTCGGGGCTGTGGGAAGCAGCCCTGGGGAACCATCTGAGGCTTCCAGGCAGAACGGATCTGAGCTGAGGTATATTTTAGAGGAGATATTATTATCAACTGTTTAAATACAATAGCATTGGAGTTTGCTAATAATAATCATAACAATCTTTTTTTAACTTGTTTAGAAGATGACAGACAGCAAACAAGAAGAGGGCCGGGAAGGTGAGGGTAGGAGGGGTTTCCCTTTGCCTTAGCTTCAGCTGAGCTTAGCCTCATTTATCTTATATATAATAATAACGGGCTGTAAATGGAAATGACTGAATAGACTGCCAGGGCTCTGCTGTGACAGGTATCCGATTTCTCCCCCTCTCTTCCCACCACAAGGAGAGAAGTGGCCCAGAACCTGGCGGAGAGGGGACCCGTTTGCTGCTGTGCGGAGTAGCGTATCTGATGAGTGGGTGCTTTCGGACAATGCGAGGACCATTCCCCTCTCCTCAGGAGCCAGGCTCTTAGTGTCTCGATGCAGTTCAGTCTCTGCCAGAAGGGGGCCTGGGAGTCAGGCCTTCCGGGTTCTTATTAAGCAGCTCTGGCTGCCCTATGGGAAATGGGTACCCACACAGAGCCTCAGCCTTGCCCCACTCCCCTGAATGGCTTTAAGAGAGCATCCCAAGCGCCTCAGGACCCTTGGGTGTCCCAGCGGCAGGACGGTGGAAAGGGGAGAGGGCGCAGCTGGGTCCTGCCGGAGACCTCAGGCGTCTGCACCGCCTGTCCGCCCGCAGCCCCGCCACCATCCTCCAAGCCCCGCCCTCTTCTCCCTCCTGGAGAGGAGGCAAATCCTTCTCTTAGGAAGCTGTCAAGAAGCAAAGGAAAGAAAACCCCAAGAAAGAGGAACATTTAGGAAGCAAAAAGATCGAATTTGAAAATTTCTGGAAAACTGAGTAATTCACTCTGCCAGTGACATAGAATTATGCAAATTGTCATGTGAATCAGTGCCCAGTCACATTTCCTCCTCTCACTTCCAGCTCCAGCTTTTGTGCCCATGGACGTGTCTGGGGCAGGGGGGATCCTGGCAGAGCCCCCTGTGCTTGCTCGGAGCTTGAAGAGCTGAATCCTCCACCCCTCTCACTCCTGGATCACCGAGTTCTTACTCGGCTGTTTCCCTCCGTTCCCTGGGAGGGACCTACACAAAGGTCCTTTACCGACTCCCTTTCCACTCCTGCCCCAGGCTTTGCGTGTCCTAGTGACTAGACAGGACATGTGTGTACCATGTTCAGAGATGGTGAGACAGGTTGCGGGGAGGGGGAGGGGGGAGCTGAAAAGAGACTCATGCAAATAGGCTCCTTTATGCTAATGATATGCAAATACACCCTGGTTCCTTTTCCTTGGCCCCCTGGAGCCAAGAATGACTTGTCTATGTGCAGTGGACCAAAAAGAGGCCCAGAGAGAAAGGGCTGAAGAGAAGGAAAGGGAAGAAAGAGAGGCCTGAGAGCCCTGGCTGACACCCCCAGACTCAAGTCACCCCCTGGGCAAAGGACAGCTCAGGAGGCAGTCCAGGCCACCTGGACAGGGCTGCAGGTTCTGGCCACAGAGCTTGGGACAGGTGGGGTGGGGGGAGCGCCTGCTGTGTCCTGAGCTGCCAGGACAGGTGCTGTCCCCCTTCACCCCCCCAGGGGGTGCCTGTTACCACCTCCCTCCACCTGTGTAGAGATTGTCTCCCTCTGTGCTATTATCTCCTACAATTTTCACAAAAGACAACACCCCCATCAGCCTGCCCAGCACTTGAACCCCTTCTGACCAAGGCCGCTTGCCCGGAGATTAACTCTCCTTTGGAGAGCCCACAATAGCCCTCCACATCTTTTGTGCCTCTGTTTGCAGCAAATATTGAAGCTCTCTCCTGAAACCCATTACAGGCCATGGAGACAAAGGCTTTCCACCAGCTCCCGGACAGAGCCGGTGCCAGGATGTTCCTGGCTACTGTACCTGCCACCTCACCTGCCTTGTCTTCTCCAGTTACCCCCAGAGGGAAATAATCTGCATTCACACTAGGCACTTCTGTGCCAAGGCAGTGGGCAGGCAGATGCAATGGTGCCCACACCCAGCCTTGCCCATTGGAGGGGCAGTAGAGAACTGGGCACCCTAGGAATGGGAGATAGAAGGACGTGGGTTGAGGGACCCTGGGGTGGGGCTGAGGACACAGCGGCAGGTGCACCATGCTCTCCTTTGCCAACGCTGTTACCTCTTCCTGGAACATTCCTCCCTCCCACTAATTTTCGGAGGCTGCTTTTATTCTTCCTTCTGGTCTCAGCTTCGACTTTGCCTCATCACCTCCTCCGGGGAAGCAATTCTTTCCTTCCAGATTTAGGTGTGCCTACCTGGTATCCCAACCGCCTGCTTACCGTCTGCTCCCCTGTCCCGCCGACACCGCAGCCTCTGCACTTCCGGGCAGCTCATCATTGCACCCACGCTTGGCCCAGCTCTGAGAGCCCGGCAGATAAATACGATTGAATCGATGAATGATTGAATGAATCCAACAAGGCTGAGCTGTGCCTGGTCCTTGGGTCGGGAGAATTCTGACTAAAGTAGTGTTGAGTCATGAAGGTGCCCTATGGGGAAGGACCCAGGATATCTCACAGTTTTCTATGGAGACCCTCAGCTTAGTGAAGAGTCCACTAATCACTGGATGCTGGGCAAGTCTCTGAACCCACCCAAGCCTCAGTCCCCTGACCTGGCAAATGGGAAGAATAACATTGGAAAAATAAAGGGAGAGAAAGCTTTGAAAATAGCAGAGGAGTCGATTCATGAGCCATTACAAGAGGGGCTCAAGGTGACAGGACGCCTCGTGAGAAGACATGGGGATGTTCTTCGGGCAGGGGTCACCCAGCTGCCCCCCTCCCCTAACAGCGCTCCAGGGAGAGACACGGGCTCTGCTCCCAGCTCTGAGGAGGGGCAGGCGTCTCTGGGAGTGGAGCCTTCAGGAGGCAACCCCGAGGCCCGAGAGCCGCTGACGCTGCCACTCCCGCGGTCGCTGTAATGGGCCTGGCTGGGGGCTAAATCCAACCACCTAGCGGGCAAGTTCCTCCTTTCCCTTTGCCTCAGTTTCCCCTTTTATGAAACAGAAAGAATAACAGTGTTACCTCTTAGGGTTGTTCGAAGTTTAAATGAAGTAACTGTATAAACTATTCAGCAGTGTTCCCAGCATGTAACAAGTGTCCGATAGACACAGTCGTGGTGCCAGTCTGTCCTTGTCCCCACACTTGCCATTTCACATACGGAGAACTCAGGGAGGTTTCCAAACTTACCACAGGTTACTGGTGACTCAGGAACAGGACCTGGGCACAGAGCTGGGGTGCCCCATCTCTACTCCCATTTCCTTATGGTTTTGGACTTGAATCATTCTCTCATTATTTCATGTGTACAATCCAGGCCACCCTCTGAGGCAGTGACAAAGTTTTCTCCTGTGTTCCCCTTACCCCCTTGGCAGTGCTGGGCTGTGGAAACCTTCAAAAAATAAACAATGGAGTGGCTGATGTATTGAGAGATGGGCGCAAAGCAGAAACAGTGTCCTGATCCCTTCCGGCTCCCCAGAGAAACCTGAACCAAACTGAGGAGCCCAGCGCTAAACGCGGTGTCAGGGAGCAGGTGTCCCAGGCCTGGCCAGCCGGGCAGGGTGCTGGCTGTGAGGCAGGCGCTTTCCCCAGCAGGACCGTCAGGGGTCAGGGGCGGCCTGCGCTGCTCAGCCTGCCAACAGGCCTTTTAGCCTGAATGTAAGGAGGCTCCTGTGGAAATGCAGTGACATGCTTGAGAGCGGGCGGCCAATCAACTCTAGGTGTTTCCCTGCAGAAGCAGTGACTGCCGTTGGCGGGGGAGGGGCACTCGCAGGGGATGGGTATCTTCACAAGGTGGAGAGACACTCCACGGAGGGCATTTCAGCCTCCGGAGCACCCGCATCCACGCCCTCCCAGGATCTCCGGCTTGCCTCCGCCCTGACTCCTAACCCCCTCAGGGATCAAAGCCAGACCTGGCTGTTTGGGCAAAGACCACACCTATATGCTACTGCTACCCAGGTGTCTGTTCTGGATGGATTTCTCCACAAGGAGAAACGCTTTCAAGGCAGAAGGGACTTTCCACCTGACGTTCAGCTCAGGAGGGCAGGGATCATGTGTCCCTGTTCATGGTTCTCTTTCTTGTACTGAACAAGTACAGTAGATACTACAACCTGTCTGAGGAACAACTGAACAAACTGCCCTCAAAAAACATCAGCGCAGAAGCTTCCACGCCTTCTTCCTGGACCCGTGTCAGTACCTCATAAGTCCCTTCCTCTCATCTCACCTCAGTCCTTTCGGCTGTTGTCTAATCTCCGACTGTTGGGTCAAGAGTCTAATAAGTAAGCCTCTCCAAGTTCTTCGGTGGAGATAAGGCACCCCCTCAGCCTTTTCTAGAATAAGTAATCCTAAAAATATCTTTCATCACTTCCTTGGCTCTCCTCTTGGCCCATCTCCAAGCCCTTCCTCAAATTTCCTCCTTGGACCTGAACCTGAGTATTCCTGGCTGACTCTGCTGACAGAGAGAACTCTTGTGTGAAGAAGCCTGAGGTGGGGGTGGTTTGGGGGTGGGGACTGGGAGGTGTGAGAGCAATTTTCCGCTTCAAGGGCCTCCAGCCAGGGCACTGCCTTCCTGCCTGGGTTTCTGAAACTCTGCTTATTCAACCGATCTTATCTTATACCGCCACCCACCCAGCCTCCTTCCTGGCATCCCGGGGGACTGCTCCGTCCCCAGCAGGGGTGCTGCGATGGTCTCAAGTGGTGGCTCCCAACTTACTTTTCCTAAGAACTCCCCAACAGAGCCTGTAAAAGTGCAGATCCCCGAGCCCCGTCCTCAAAAATTCTGACTGTAAGGATCAAGGGCAAGGCCCAACCAGCTTATTTTTAACAAACACCCTGGATGCTCGTGGTCCAGGAACATCGCTCATGGAACACCTCACCAAGAGCCCAAAGGGTCACATAAGAGATGGATGGCTCTGCAAGGAGGCGGAGACCTGGCCATGCTGCCTACATCGGGCAGGAGGCAGATGCAGGGGTGGGAGCAGGATTGAGCCAGGACCTTGGATTTGGCCACTGCGAAAGTGAACTTTTCCCACCATCCCCCAATCAGGGCCCAGAGTAACAGAAAGCCAGG
The DNA here is from genome assembly GCF_021234165.1 of Pteronotus mesoamericanus. Taxonomy (NCBI): domain Eukaryota; kingdom Metazoa; phylum Chordata; class Mammalia; order Chiroptera; family Mormoopidae; genus Pteronotus; species Pteronotus mesoamericanus. Next base: position 5,221,973 of record NW_026555326.1, read on the forward strand.
TAAGGCAGAGGCAAGAAAGCCCCAGAAAAGAGATGAAATTCCACTGCCTGGAGAGGTGGCTTGTGCAGTGACAGATGGATCACTTGGTCCCAAGGCACCTAATGAGCAGAGACTGGCTGGCTGGTCGATAATGAAGTCTCATTGCTGGATGGGGGCCTGAGTGAGTGGCCCCTCAGTGACATGTAAGGCTGTCCAGTTGTCCCTCTAGCCTCTGCCTCTGTCTCTGGGGAGTCATTTCAGCCCCTGAAACTGAGCTCAGCCCAAGGATTCTGAACTTCACCCCAGCTCAAAGGTGAGCAGCAAACACCCCCTCAGTGCCCCCCATCCCTTCTAGCCTTGGGACCCCCACCCAGTCCTGCAGTCCCGACCCCGAGAGTCGGTCGGGACCTGTGCGGACTTGCTGCCCGCTCACCCCACCTCAGGGAGGGAGTGCTGGGCAGTCTGACCAAGACTTAGGGTTGGGAGAGAATTCTGAGAATTCTGGGTCTGTCACTAACTAGCAGTGTGAGCCGGGGCAGGCTCCTGGTGTTTCTGAGCCCTGATTTCAGTATTTATAAAGCGGAGGTAACAGTCCCCACGTCCCAGAGTAGTCGTGAGGGTCAAATAAGATCAACAAGCAGAGGTGTGTAGTATGAAACCCTCACTTTGAAGGTTCTATGTTCCTACCATAGCCCCGCCCAGGGAAACACTGAGAAGAGACATCAATTCAGCTTCTCTGGTGTCCAAGGAGGCGTCTTCCAAATAAAAACGTCCTTGCCAATGTTCTCCTTCTGGGTGGTGTCTGTACCTTCCAGAAGGAAGTGCTTGATGCACCCAATGCATGCTCTGTCAACCAGACATGGCCTGCTCAACCTCAGCTGACCTGGCCTTGCCACCATCCTCAGAGGCCCCACCCTCCGCACCCGCTCACACACCCTCCCTCCACAGAGCCAGTCCTAAGCGTCCCCCCAGGCCTGCAGAGCCCCACCCGCACCAAGTTCTTTCTTCCCTCCCCAAATCAGGGTCACCTGTCAGTCTTCCATCCCCACCTGCCCCCACACTCCCCAAGAGCAAACTCTAGGACTTGCCTTTTTGATCCCGAATCTGTCCCTTTCTGAGGACAGAAGCTAGCAGAGACTTTTTCAGCATCAAGTGATGTCACAGTGGCCCAACACAGAAATTCAGTGTAGGGGGCATTCCAGTCGGGGGCCTGCTGGCTGCAGTATTCGCCGTTCCTGTTCAGGGGCTTTGATGAGAGAGAGATCCTCTCTGGTAGTGTTGGCCACTGGCCAAGACCTCTGTGGTCACAGCTGATGATAGTATGAGGAACTGGGGTTTTCTGTGTGTTTTTGTTTGTTTGTTTTTACAGTACATTTTATTTTTAACTCAGAGTGTTAAAACTGGAAGGGGTCTTAGGGACTACTTTGGGCCACATTCCCCTCCCACTTCCACTTTACAGATGAGGAAACAGGAAGTGACCTGCCCAAAATCACCTCCGGAGCAAGGGGCAGAGCTGAAGTCCCAATTTCCCAGCACTCTGATCTTACTCCTGCTGGGTTTTTTAAATTTTTAATGTACGAAGTGCTCTAACAGTCCAATTTCATTTAGTCTTCTCTAACCTGTGACACAGATGTTATTCTAATTCTCCTGTTATGGAAGGGGGCCTATCAGGGTTAGGTTACCTGCCTAACGTCATGCAGCTGGCATACCTAGGACCCTGTCCCTGGGGAGCCGGTCACAACAAGTTCTGTGAGAGGCCTGAGCTCTCTGTGTCTCACTGGGCTTGAGGAAAAAGAGCCCTTTGCCACCTCAGTGGCAGTGGGAGCCGGGAGGAAACCTCACTTCATAAATCCTTACTCTTACAACATCTTGAGGGGACTATCCCCAAGGTTACACAACCGCTGTAAGTTAATGGCAGCTCTTGGGACCAGGCAGAAAGGAGATATGTTCTTGGGTGTTGCCTGTCTCTGCAGCTCTGCAAAGTCCCATGCATACGAAAACCCCGTGGTGGAGACACCTGCTGTGATCCAGAACTTTTCCACTCACACGCTCATCCAACAAACACCTATGAGTGTCAACAATGTGCCAGGCCATGTGCCAGGTGCTGGAAATACTAAAGTGAAAGGCACAATCTAACAGAGGCTGACGGTATGGGCTCCCAGTGGCGCTGGGCTCCACCCTGGCCCTCACCTCTTAGCCACTAACCTATACTCCAGTGGGGAAGACCGATGTATCAACAAGGAATGGATCGTTCATTGCACAGGGCCCCAGGGGCCGGAGGGCGGGGCACTTCTTCAGGCTGGGGATCAGCAGAAGGGAAATGTGTACAAGTAAGATCAGCAAAAGAAAAGAAAGGGCATCCCAGGAAGCAGTGGGTGACAGTGTGAGCACAGGTGTGGGGAAACAAATAGCATGGTAGGTATAAGCTGTTTGTACATGCCTCTGAAGAAAGATCTGGAAGGGTCTGTACCTAACTGCTGTGGTTGGTTATCTCAGGAAAATTTGATTATGGAGGCTTTTGCTTTCTTCTATGCACATTACTATTTTGTTTGAAATTTTTACAATGAGCAAGAATTGCTTTCATAAGCAGGAAAAAAAAACCTCTAATACACAAGAAAGAGTGTTCTATATATGATGAAACTTTAAGAAGCATGGTGTCTGGGGAGCATAAAGTTGGAGGGGCACTACTAATAGCAGAAGAGAAAATCCACAGAGCTGTCAAAAGTCCCCAGGCCTGGAGAAGCAGTGAGCCTGTCTCTAGCCCTAGGCAGTGTCTGGGGTGCTCATTAATTGGGCCAGTCCTTGCCTGAAAAGCCGCAGGGCAGCCCAGGAGGAAAGCCCATCAGCTGGAGCTGATGTATTCCAGCTGGAGCTCCAGGCGGTGAGCAAGTCCCTCGGCTCCAGCCCCCACCTTAAAGAAAGCGCCTGCTTTCCTTCAGGCTGGGAACCATGCAAAGGTGACACTCAGGCGGCCTCTAGGCTCCTGCTTAGAGTGTTACTCTCAGCCCCTATCTCTGCTCCACCACTTCCTCCCCAGCCTTCCTGGGCTAGATTGGAGGAGGACAGGACGCCTAAATCTCTCTGAAAAAGGTCATTTGTAAAAATAATATTTTTTATCTTATTGAACTTTCAAAGGAGTTTTCTGTAGACATCAATTTTTTTAATACCCTAAATATTAGCAGAATCTCTATGTGTCCTGTGCCAGAGAAGGGGGAAGTAAACTTGCAAGATATAACTCAGGTGAATCATTCAAACACACACACATTTATAGTTTGTTCATCCATTCAGTAGGGTCTATAGAAAGTGGCTGCAAATTGAGGGACATCCACAAAGCCCCCAATCCAGAATAATCTGTCTTTCATGGGTGTTGGAATTTTATCTTCGATTTAGGCACTGCTCAGCTTCTTTCTGTAGCTTGCTTTCTTTCATTATTTCTTTCCTTCCTTCCTTCCTTCCTTCCTTCCTTCCTTCCTTCCTTCCTTCCTTCCTTCCTTCCTTCCTTCCTTTTTTCTTTCTTTCTTTCCTTGTCCTACTAGGAATGCCCTGGAAAGGTTAAGACAAGTTACATCCCAATAATTCAATGCAGGTTTATTGGTGCGTATCTTCCTCTGTGGAGCTCACAGGCCAAGACAGTATATCATCTGCATGATGTAAATAGCTCAGAAAGGGGACAGGGTGCCTGGGGACAGGTCAGGGCACTGGTTGGTATTGTCAGTGTAAGGAACACCCAAATCTGTACAGAATTTTTGTAAGAGTTATTTGAACCAAAACTGACAGCAATCTTTTATGTATGTAAATTAAGGAAGGGTAACATAAGGAAGATTCCACAAGGGTGGGGTGGGGGGCAGAAAGCAAGGCGGGGATTGGATTACAGGATGGTCATGATTATGTGCTCTCTCAAGGGTGGTTACGCATTTCAGGAGTATTACTTCTGGCTTTTCAAAGGTATGTTAACCTGGATGTACAAGAAAAATGGACAAGACTGGCTTAAAGTTCTTTCACTAAAGAAGTTGTAGACCTGGGGCATGGCTACCCACCATGACCTGCCCAGCTAGGAATTTGTGATTCGATCACCCAGAGGTTGCTTTCTGTAGAATCCCCTTTGTACCCACAGCGTGCATTCCCAATGTCCCTCTTCTCTTTGGGGACTGAGTAGAGTCTCTCAAAAAAAAAAAAAAAAAAATTGAGAAGAATCCAGTTGTTCAAAGGAAGAGCTTGATTTGGGACTGAGACTGGAGTCCCATTGGGCCAGTCCCCAGGACTGGCTGCTCTCTCTCCTCTGCTTTCTAGAGCCTGCATAGATGAGGACCAGTTTCAGGAGACAGGGACAGGTCTCATACAATGACATGACGGATGACAAAGATGATGATTTTGGTATAAGTTTGGAAACAGCACCGGAGACAGAGGGACATTTCAAAGTGATGGTGTGAAAAGTCATTCATTGCCTATCAAAATCACATCATTTGTGCCAGAAAACAGAACCCTTATTTGGGGGGTTAGAGGGGAAAAAAGGCAGGATTTGGGTAAGTCAGGCTTCCCTTATGAGAGGCGTCTGGTCCCATTGGTGGTGGCCTCCTGATGCTGAGAAGGCCCATCAGAAAAGAACCTGGACTTGCTGGATCAGAAGGAAATCCCCCACAGCTCAGCAGCAGAGGCTATGTGAGAAGTGGAGTTTGCAGCAAGAAGCCCAGCCCACATAGCACCCCAACATAACACAACCAACAGCCTGATAAAAGACCAGCTTGGATTTTCCTCCTGGGACAGCAGAATGGACTTAGAGTAATTTTGAGGGGTCCTCAGACCCCACCTACCATTTCCCATTTCTCACTTGGGCCTAAAACGCCTTTGCCAAAGGTCGTGCCTCTCAACCTAGGTCATCCCGGCGGGCAGGAGGCAGGTCGAGAGGCTCAAGCCCAGTGGAAAAACATGGCCCATGTCCTAGAGCCTTTTACCCAGCAATGCGGGCGCAGCAAAGGGTGGTGTGGCAGGCGTGCTTTCACATCGCAGATGAACCCCCATGGGGTGTGCACTGGGACGCTGCGTTCGCACTCACTTTTGAGAAATACACAATTCTCCGAGGACACTTCTCCCGAAACTGTCCCCATCTCCCTTCCCACTCTCCTAATTTTCATTATGTTGGATCTTTTGACAATTGCCTTTAGATCTTTCAAAAATGTTAAAGCTTTCTGTGTCATGATTGTATTTTAGGTGTCAGCTCTAGATAGTGACTATGGCTTCCCCTGGGGGAAGGGCATGGAACTGGCCCCCGCTGTACCATTCCCCCACCCCGCCCGCTTCTCCCTGTTCCTGGCAGCACAGCGTTACTTTATATCATCGAAGTTTTAAGCCTTCTGTGCTGTATCTACGGACTGATTCTAAGAATGACTAAAAATCTGTATCTTAAAGAAACACCATGCCCACTAAGCACTGAGGGGTCCTTTAGGGAGCCTCAGAGGAAGTCGGAGAGGCACTGCACTGAGGAGATAAAATCGGACCGATTCTGTCCCTGGTGGAGGCAGCACCTCAGTGGAAGGCGGTCCAGTTACAGTGTAACAGGACTATCAGTTCTCTAGTGTAAATGGCTGGTTATCAGATCCTCTGGTTTGAGCTGGGGAGGTGGGGGAGGGGGTGTGACGAAGGCAGAGCCCTAAGTGTCCGGAGTGGGAAAAGGATATCAGATGGGGCCATGGGGTCCCTGAAGGGCAGTTCGGAGCAGAAAGAGAGGGCTGGGGCCTGAGAAACCTTGCACACCTCACAGATCACTCTGGGCACCCCCCCCCACCCGGCCTTACGTTCTCTGGTCAAGGACAAACAGAATAGGTACGCTGCAGTACTGATCCTGCCCTCGTAAACACAGCTAATGAAGATTAGATTTGGGGACATGTTTTCGGATGGTTAAGAAAAAAAGTTCTGCCTTGGCCAGGTGGCTCAGTTGGTTGGAGCATTGTCCTGGACACCAAAAGGTTGTGGGTTCAATACCCAGCCAGGGCACATATATAGATTGCGGGTTTGATCCTGGTCAGGACATGTTTCTCTCTCACATTGATGTTCTCTCTCTCTCTCTCTCTCTCTCTCTCTTCCTCTCTTTCTAAAAACTCAATAAGTATATCCTCAGGTGAAGATTAAATAAATAAATTTTTAAAAAACAAGTTTGGACTTCATATAAAACAGACTTTTTCCCAAGAATGTGAAGTAATTATGCTGAGGGAAAGAAGCCTTCTCAAAAGTACATATTGTGAGATATATATATATATATATGTGTATATATATATATATGATTTCATTTATACAAATAAAAATCAGGACACTTGTTGAACGGGGCATGGGGTAGGGATTCATTGGGAAGGGGCATGAGGGAACTTTCTGGAGTTGTCACTATGTTTTGTATCTTGATGAGGGCCTGAATTGCGCAGGTGTAGACATTTGTCAGAACTCACACATGGTACACTTGAGATTTGTGCAATTTTTCATAGTAAAACTTATGTCAAAAGAAATAAAGAGCCGTGAAAAATATTGAACTCTTGTTAATGATAAGATGATGAAGTGTTGGCCTAGGTGATACTGATGTCTACACCTTTTTTTTTTTTAAAGATTTTATTTATTTATTTTTGAAGAGAGGGGAAGGGGGGGAGAGAGAGAGAGAGAGAGAGAGAGAAACATCAATGTGCGGTTGCCTGTTGCACACACCCAACTGGAGACCTGGCCTGCAACCCAGGCATGTGGCCTGATCAGGAATCAAACCAGCAACACTTTGGTTTTCGTGCCGGCACTCAGTCCCCTGAGCCACACCAGCCAGGGCAAACACCTTACTTTAAAATGCATCTAAAACCAAGAGGGGTGGAAGGATGCATAGAGGGATGGACAATTGGATAGACACGTGATAAAGCACATATAACATGTTAATGATAGAATCTAGGTAATGGGTACATGGTGCTCACTGTAGAAGTCTTGCAACTGCTCTGTATGCTTAAATTTTTTTATAATAAAATGTGGAAATAAAAAGAATTAAAGCATCAGGGCATCATCCGTCCTACCTCCTTAGGGCCCTCTCAGCCTCTCTCACAGGACGTTGGTTCATTTGACTTGGCAGAATCGGCTGAGTGAGCAGAGCGGCAGGTACCCTTCTCTCACCTCCCCTCCCCTGACGAGACTCCCCGTCTTCTCTGTCTCCTGAGTTCACTTGCCCAGGTAGACCTGCTGACCATGCCAGATGCCTCTAGCCCACTGGACGTAGAGAAATACTGCGTCTCAGTGACTCCTCACCATGTCCCTTTTCTAAGGACCAGAGTCCTTCTTCCTTAATGACTTACTGCCCAGCAGACAAGCAAGCCCCCTCGCTCTGTATTGCAAGCCCAAAATTCCATCCTTTTCTCCATTCATTCCTAGGCACACTAAACTTCTTACTTTGTTCTTTTGTTGCTTTTCCTTCACCACTCACCAGTAAGGCACTCACCAGTAAGAATTACATGCTTTACTTATCTGGCTTCCTCTGGGCATGTCCAGTTCAAGGGTCTCCCCGACCCCAATCCTCATCCCCACAATCTGAGGCATAAGCATTTCGTCCACATTTGTAGAGACAATCAGAAGATTCCACACTGTCTGGGCTCTGATCTAATACCCTCACTCCAGGAAGTTCTCCTTTGTGTCTACCTTAAATCCTGCATGCTGCTTTTCCATAGAAGTCAATGGGGCCGGAGTCTGTACTCTTGACACGTGGGTGTGCTCGTGTCAGGTACACAGGGCTGTGTTTGTATAATTGGCGGGGTAGCAAAATCAGGGACACTGGGGTCAAATCAACCTTTCTTCTCCACTGGCCCTTTATCCTGCACTCCACCCAACCACCTGGTGTGGTGGGGCCACTAGAGGTAAAAGTCTCCCTGGACTGAGGACTTCTCTTGGGGCAGACAAGTGTGGTTTACCCCAGGTGGCCCCATCTAGATGTCTCTTCCTCCTCAGACTCCAACTTTTGCAGACAACTCTAGGCCTGCAGACCAATTTACCATGCAGTCTTAGAATAAGGGCAGGACCTACATGGAGGCAAGGTGTGTAGGAAGGACAGCAAACCCTCCACTTGGTCTGTGAATGGCAGGGACGTCCTTCCTCTTTACAGAAGAAACTGATGCCTGGATTAGTTACGTGGTTCGCCCCAAATCAGCAAATGCCCTCTTCTCGATGTCATCTTCCATGCCTAACACTTTCTGAGCATAAGTCAAAACACATCATTTTTCAGTCTGGCAGGGTATAGAAATATGAGCACAAGGCTAGAAGTCAGGAGCCCTGGGGTCTGATGCAAACTTGGCATTTCCCCGGCAGGGTAACTCCTCTTCCGTTTCCACATATGTAGAATGGGGATGAAGAGCTCCCCACGTCCTTGTCACCAGGCTGTGGCCAACAATGAGATGAGATGATGTCTGTGAAGGTACTCTGTGGCCTGTAGGTGCTCCACAAATACAAGGAGCTCTTAAAGCACCATTTTTTTCTTAATCTCAGTTAGCAGCACAGCTTCATTCATCAGCTGCTTGTTATTCTCACTCCGAACCAAGCAGGCGGGCTGAGCCCTCATCAAGGGAAGCTAGCCTTAGCTGGGGTACCAGTTACAAAGATTCTGTTATTAGAGACACACAGGGCTGTCTGTCCCAGGCGACCCTGAACTGGGACCCAGAGTCTGGGTGTGTCTGATGATCCCTCTAGACCAGCAAGAGAGGAAGAGTCTCTGTAGTCAAGTCTCAGGGAGTGGACTTCTATGGCCTCTTTCCAAGACAAGCTGAAAGGACTGGTCCAGCCCTGAGAGAGACGAGGTGCAGGACTACAAACAGAAGCTGAAGCGGTGTGTTCTCACTACACTCAGGTCCCGTGTGTGCTAAAGACTAAACTCCACTACAGTGGCGGAACCCAGACATGATGCCTTGCAGAATACAGGCATTTTTCTCTCATACAACTGTCTCAAGGTGAGTTGTCCAGGTTGGTGGAGTCCTGGCTCCATAATGTCACTCACAGGCTCAGGTCCCTTCCATCTGTTGCTTTCCCATCTACCAGGCCATTGTCATCACCTGTGGAAAAAGAGCCACCAGCATGGCAGGAGGAGACACATCCAACACCTTCAGGCTCAGACTTGGAAGTGGCTCACCTCACTGGTAAGAGCTCAGTCACGTGGCTTCACCCCATTGTAAGGAGGTTGGGAAACAGAGTCCAGTTTGTCAACAAATGTCCCATCGTGAATGCTGTCTCTGATGGTAGACATCTAGCGGCCTACACCACAGTACCAACAGGGTTGGGACAACACAACATGTCACAGATTGAAAAGAAACCACTGCTCATGCTTCTGGGTGACTCATGGCAGAACAAGTTTGGAGCAGAAAAACCTACTCAGAATCTCCCAGAGAATCTAATGCCTAACCACAGAAAACTGTAGCCATGGAGGGTGCTCAGGCTCTGAAGTGAGAGGGATGGGGCACAAACCTGCCAAATGTGAGTGAGTCACAATACTAGGAGTTCACCAGCTGATAGCGTGTGTCTGCGAATGAAGCCCCTCTTTGAAACCCTCAGACCTCACAAAGCAAAGCTGAAACCTCAATAAATGATGGGTCTTTTAATTGCCCTGGGGCAAGACCCAGAATGGGTGTGTTCAGTCAACAAGTAAGCATTTGTGTTAGTATGCTTAGTACAGTCTCATCCATGAAAAACAAAATAGAAGCAAAATACCCAACTCCTTCCCAGGTGCTACATTTTGGGGTCTACTCCAAGAAATTATCAGCATCCCTCTCCAAAGTAAGGTAGCATCTTGTAAACCATGACAGCCAAGTCCCTAACAGCATGTGGTCAAGTGTCTAGCTGTAGTTATCACCTGAGAGTACTATGGAAATGTGGGTATAATTGGAGCAAACAGGGTGGGCGTCATGGTGGAGGTGTGTCTTAAGCTGAATGACTTGGAGAACACAGAAGGAAAGGGAGAATATTTCAAGCTGGAGGCAGAGAGGGCATAATAGAAAAGACAGTGCTGATGAGCCCTCTAGGGAGTGCCAGACCCTGTGCTAAGTGCAGTGCACGCATTACCTTGTTTACTCTTCCCAACATCACTTGGAGGCAGGAGACATTTTGCAGACAAGGAAACTGAGAGGTCAGAGAAGTTCAGTAGCTTGTTCATATTCACACAGCTTGTTCTCGGGGAGCCAGAGCTAAGCCCTGATGCTCTGGTTAAAGAGTCTGCTCTCAGCCTCCTCACCAGGGCCAGCAGTAGTGTCAGAACTTCCCCAGCAGACATGCCGCTGTCCTTGGCAAATAACCCCAACAGTCACATCGGTCACATCACAGGCTGATGAGCTCCCTGCTTAGTGGAGGAGTTGGTGTCCTGCCCGCAAGCCTGGCACTCTGCCTGTCCCCTAAGATGTCTTCAGTGGGAATCACAGCCAATGAATGTACTGGCAGGATGAGACAAGCTAAATGCTCAAGAGGCTCCCAGGGAACAATGCAGCTCTGTAAGCAGCTCAGGCCAGAGTACAGCCCAGGAGGGCTGACAGGAACTAGCCCCAGCCAACCAAGGCGTCCTGAGGGCCCTGCAGAACATGCTCTTGCTATGGTCTGTTCACTGCACTTGGGCTTAGCACATTTACTTCTTGAACCTCGGACCCCAGAGCCATTCATCCAGCTTCCGTCATACCCCCTTCTGCCTACTATGCAGGGACACCCAAAGAAGTGGCCCCAGCAGAGGTCCCTGGTTCCCTCCTGCACCCTCCTACAGGGACCGCATGCTCAGGGTATTCCATGCATGTCTGACATCCCTCTGACTCGCAGAGAGAGAGTAAGGTTCTGGCTAGTGAGGGCTGAGGGGCCTGAGGAACCCTGAGTGTGGCCTGGCCTAAAGCCTTGGCTTGGTCCCAGCCCCTCACCTAGAGCGGACAAGCCCCTTCCCTAACGCTGACAACTTCTCCCAGACCATGCACCCAACTCCACCTTAGACTTTTGTGAGTAGTTCTGGGAGAGGCTGCTGGGAGGAGAGAAAGGGAGGAATCAGGGTGCAAAATGTCCTGGCCTTGAAAGGTTAACACACACACACACACACACACACACAGAAATAGGAGGTTTACTTTGGGGAGGGACACTGATAAATTCCTGGACTAGTCCCCCAAATATAGCCCATGGCAGGGAAAACCTCAGGAGAGACACAGTCCCCACCAGCCTCCCTTGAACTGAGGACAGTTCCAGCAGCAGGACTCTGTTCTCGCATAGCTGCCGCCCTTACTGTGGGCCTGGCCCTAAAGAGTCTGGGTTATTTCTCAGGCAGAAGGGCTCCGGGACCTAGAGGTCAAGGGACTCACCCCAGCCACCAGATGGCCAGCTGCCTCAGAGGCTGGCAGAGGACCGCAGGCAAAGGGTCATGAGGAAACGTGGGGGCCGAGGAGGGGAAAAAAGGAAGGTGCACATGTGGTCCGAGTCCCAGCCCTTTTTAGAAAAGTCTGCCCGCTCCGGTCCAGCACCCATACTATGGACACACACACTCACGCTCACCCCCTCCCCTCTGGGCTCCTCCCAGAGGCGGGAGGGGCAGAGGGGCCTGGGCTCCAAGGCTCAAGTAGGGTAATGCTATGAGGGTTTTGCTCTGCTAGAGCAGCTCGGGAAAAGATCCTTCCTGAACCACTCTGCTAGCTGGCTGCATCCCTGGGAGACTGTGAAGGCAAGACCTGCAGGTGGGACCTCAACGTTCCTGGTTCCCTGGGACCAGAGGGTAAGGGTCATTCACTGTGCAGAGTGTGAAAGGGTGTCACCTGCCTAGGGTGTGGCCAAAGAGCTGAAGGCAATGGGTCTCAGAGAGACGATGGAGATAAGCAAATGGATGTGCCGTCATCCAGGGACACATGTGTATCTCTGAAGGAAAGGAGCTGACCTTACAAAAGCACTTCCTTTTTGTCATGTGTCCCCTTTTACAGATGAACAAACCAAACCTCAAAGAGGTTAATACTTCACCTGAGGTCACATAACTAGCAAACTCAGACTGAGGATTTCAGCCTAGATTCTATTCTTCCTACCATATCTTGATGCCTCTCAAGTACATGTGACATAGCCCCTGACTTCAAGGATCTGTTGGGGAGACAAAACCTAGAAGACCCCGCACACCTCACCTTCAGCAGGTAGTAGAGTACAGAGAGTATAGCTGTCAGTACCCAGAGAAGAGAGACCTGTGTGGTCAAGGGTAATTGGAGGGAAGACTTGGGTGGACTGGACCGGGTAGTGGGTGACAGGTATGTTCCCATTTTACTCTTTCTTTGGCAAATGTGGAACAAGAAAGGGAAAATGAGAAGGTATTGTTTTCTTATTACTTTCCCAAGGTCATAAAACACCTTCTGATTTTAGTCTCGTGCTACCCAAGCTAGACCCTGGAGACAGGATGAGGCCCTGGAACCCTGGATCAATTCCATGTTTCTTTACTTATTTCCTTTCTCCCTGAACTAGGGATCCAGACAGCTCCTTTGCCTTACAGCCAGGAGGCCTGTCAGTCAACATTGGTAGCCTGGACCTCACCCCTTCCCCACCTCTAGCTTCATTCTCAGCATTCCCAGGGCAGCGCGAACCGCCTGGAACACCCTCACCCAGGCCACCAATTTCTGGTTCTGAGCAAAATCTCTTCCTCTGCCTGGAAGCCTCCTGCTGGGCTCCCAGGCCCCTGCACTGCAGACTGGCTTTCCCCAAACCTTTCCCTGAACAACACCAGCTGCGCCCTGCAGCCCGCACACGCCCACCTCAGGGGAGCACCAAGTCTCTGGGGACAATTGAGTGATACTAAGAACAGGGAGCAGGAAATGTCCCCAAGTAACCTCTTGCCACCTTTGTGAAGGAAGAGCTTGGTTTGTCCTCCGGGGCCAGGCTGGACGGATAGGCTGGGGACCTGGGGTGAGCAAGAACTCAGCTTTGTCATTGATTCTCTGTCTCTCTCATCTCTGGGGCCTCGGGTTCCTCATCTGTAAAAGGAGGGAAGTGACTCAGATGAACTTTTGGGCTCCTTCTTTTCCTCGCCATTCTATGGTTCTATGACACTCCCTTTCCCAGGACCTCAAATGCTTGGGGGCCTTGGCCAACTTGGAACTGACTCTCCAGATGGGTCCTGTCCTTACTCTTCACACTTCAGTGTCCACCCTTAGGTTCCCTTCAACTGACTGTCCCCTAGCTCTGTCATCATGTGCATTCTGCAAAACCTCCCTCTTCCTGCTCCTCTCAGCATCTTGACCTCCCAAAGACTGGCTCTCATGGGTTTTGTGTGTCCAGCTCCTGGCACAGTGCCAGGCACATGGCAGGAGCTCAGGTTCCCTGAGTTGAAAGACTGGACACAGGTTGGCATCACCCTATTCACCTTGTCTCCCCTGTCTCTTGATTGGCCCAAGATGCCTTCAGCTGGGGCACTGAGCCCCTGGCTCCCCTGAGGAGAGAGGCGAGAATCCGCCTCTCCTGGAGTCTCTCCACAGCCCCTCCAGTCCCCATGTACTTATGAAACTGGCAGCCACGGGGCCAGGTCTGACCTGCCACTGCAGGGCTGGGTGGTGAAGCCTTCTCTGTCTCCAGCCTTGAGGTGTTTGCTTAAGTCACTGGGCTGCTCTGCCCAAAACATGATCCGGCCCACACCCTTGGCAGAGGCCCCACACAGGATACACATTCAAAGAGCCAGCAGGTGCAGATAAGACCAGAGGCCCAAGGATAGACAGAGGTGGAAGAATTAATCTCCTTCTTGGGGTCTAGCCTCAGTTTCCCCATCAGAAAACTAGCTGTTTCTTAGCTGGACCAGCTCACAGTTGTGGTGTGTCAGGAGGGCACTTTGTGGATACTTTGGCTTCATCTGCATAGTTCAGTAAATGCCCAATACCTGTGTGAGGTGAGGGAGTGAGTGTGTGTGTGAGGGAGTGAGGGAGTGAGCGAGTGAATGAGATGTGACATATAGAAGAATAGGGTTGGAGGAGGATGATAAGCTCTGGGCAGAGAAGAAGATAGGACACAGGGACGGGCTTTAAAGCAGAGAATCTTGGGTAGATTCAGAAGTCAGTGGGCTAGGGGACAAGCTGGGAACTCCTTCTTAAAATAGTGCTTCTGGAGGCAGCCCCTATCCTACTTCCTCCTGAAGTGGCCACCTGGGGTTTAGAGCTCAGGTCCCCAGGCTCTGGCTGTGGTAGGTCCCCTGTGCCGCTCCCAGGGGTTGTCTTCTCTGACCTCCTCTCTCTCCTCTCAAGGCCTGAGGGGTGGTGCCTCTCCTCTGCAGTCCCCTAGCACTTTACATTCCCATGACAGTGGTCTCTTCGTCTCTTCACCTCTGTGTCTTTCCTACAAGTGAGATCTTTCCAGGGCAGAGATTGTGCCTTACTTATCTCAGTATCCCCAGGACAAGATCCTGCCACTGGATTTGATTTTTAAGTGGGTGAATAGGTAAGTGAGTGAATGAATAACAGCTTTCAACCCTAGATGTGGAGGTTGGGTAGGTTGCTACCAAAAGAGAATCTACATGCTCCAGAGAAAGGTATAATGTTGATACTTACCTGCTTTCATTTTGAAAGACAGTGATTTAACAAAACTCAGCACTGAGCTGCTTTGGCTGTTAATGTGTTCTTTGCTCCTTGCTCTATGTTTCTGAGTCTGCCTCTTTTTCTCTGTTTTTCTATTTCTGCCATCTCTGTGTCTGTCTCTCATATTGAAACTGGAAAAGTCAATACTTGTGTTTCCTGTCATCACCAGAACCAATAAGTAGAGACAAGAATTGAGTCTTTATGGGCATTCTATTCAGATGGCCGGTGATCTCAGAAAACAGTAGGTGATATACCCTAAAGGACCATCTTACATTTCATTTCAAGCCAGCCTTTATATATATATATATAGAGAGAGAGAGAGAGAGAGGAAAAAGCGTAGGCAAGGGAGGTTGAAATTCAGGGGGGGAAAGAAGTGTAGGTAATGGATTTGGAACTCAGGAAAAAGGTTAATCAAATAAAAGATGCAGTACGGCAATTTCCGTAGCATCCTGTCATCTGTTAACCAGTGGCTCTCTATCTGTGTCCTGGGCATCTGTGTCCTGGGCTGATTATCTGTGTCCTGTGTCCTGGAGAGCAGGCATGTCTCTCTCTGGACCACAATGGCTCAGATAACGTCTTGATCGCTTGCAGTCCTCCTGGGGCACAAAGGTCAAATTGCTTGTGGTCTCCTGGAGTCAGGGTGGGTCATACCTTCAGTTCTTGAAACAATAGCTTTTACATGCATTAATTACTAAGCTTATTAACTATTACTTAAAACTAAAATTTCCCAGCTCTTGACTTCCCCCATCAATATCTTTGTTTTCCTCCACCAACCCTAACTCTGTGCCATGGTTTATTATCCAAAAGACATTCCCTAAGATGCCCTGTGAGCCATCAGGGTCTCTCCCTCCTGTCCTTTGTTTTTTCAGCCCCTGGTATGGCTTCCCCCTTCTCAGGCTTCCCACCCATAACCAGTCCCCAGATTCTGAGGCCCCTGTCCATCTCCCTTGGTGACTTTAGAGAAATCTCTGGGCTCATCTATCCTTCTTGTCACTATTATGCAAGATCTATGTGCCTGGAATCTTGCTAAGACAGTAGAAGGAGGGCTGGGGAGGAGAACCAACAAGTTCCCAAACCCAGAATGTGTTCTGGAGTCCCAGCCATCTTCATCTGAAGAGATGTATCTGAAAGTGTCTAAAAGGTGGTGTCTTGTATCATCCTCAGCTTTACAGGTTCAAAGATTAAAGTGATAAAATGGACAAAACATGGGATTTGAAACCATAATATCTAAATAAAATTCCTGCCTCTTTCATCTAGTTCTTTGTGACTGTGGACAAGTTCACTTCCGTCGACCTTGGTTTCCTCATCTGAAAGATGAGAGCAACATGCCTAAATCACATGCTTGTTATAAGAATGAAACCAGATAACATGTATGAAAGCCAGGTGTTACTACAGAAAGTCAGCTGGACTCAGGGGAGACTGACTCACATTGGCAAAACCCACACTAGATCAATTAATAGGCCACAATGTGGGAAATGTACCTACAGGCAGCCCCGGATGCTCCAGTCAGTTGGGCAATCAATGCCTACTCTGCTCTGAAGGAACCAAATTACAACAAAAAGTTTCCCTGACAGGCACGGTATCCCAGCAAGGGGGCTCAATTGTTGGATCTTGATGGTCACTGTCATCTGGCTATAAGAAGAGCCTGATGACTCATTGCTTTCTAAGAAGCACCTGCCTAAGCTTAGAACAGATCAGGCTACATATGCCACTGGACAATGCTTGAGGCATGCGGACAAATTCTTACCTTCTGGCTCTCCTTTGTTTAAAGACCCCATCATACAGCTATTCACCCATTCCACAAACATATACTGACTTCCTACTAAGTGCCAAGCATGGGACTAGATGGTATGGCTACAAGAGTGAGCAAAGCAGACACTGCCCCACCCTCTCCGTGGAGTGCACCGTCCTTAGAGCAGGGGCCCCCAACTCCCAGGCCATGGACTGGAACCAGGCTGTGGTCTGTTAGGAACCAGCCCACACAGCAGGAGGTGAGCAGAGCGTGAGCGAGTGAAGCTTCATCTATATTTACGCCGCTCCCTATCGCTCGCATTACCACCTGAGCTCGGCCTCCTGTCAGATCAGTGGCAGCATTAGCTCTCACAGGAGCGTGAACCCACTGTGAGCCGAGCATGCGGGGACCTAGGGCGCACACTCCTTGTGAGAATCTAATGCCGGATGATCTGAGGTGGAGCTGAGGCGGAGATGCTGGTGCTGGGGAGAGGCTGCAAGTACAGATTTTCATTAGCAGAGAGGTGTGACCGCCCAGAGACCATAATAAATCAATTGCTTGCAGACTCATATCAAAAACCTCTCAGCGAGTCGCACATGACAATTAAGCTGCATCTGTAGTTATAACGCTTTCCCCCTGAACCCCTAGTCCGTGGAAAAATTGACTTCTACAAAACTGGTCCCTGGAGCCAAAAAGGTTGGGGACTGCTTCTTTAGAGAAAGACTGACAATTGAATGCATAATGACCACCTGTTGTGAACAGGGTATTTTTACGTTAGTGAAGCAGAGGGAGCTGTGGGAACATAGCAGCTAAGGCAGCGCAGCGGCCTGGGGAAGAGCTCCTGAAGGAAATGTCCACGCACTCATCCTTTCTTCAGCAGGTGGCTTGCATTCTAGCTTTCTTAAGTCATATTCAGGCCCCTCGCTACACCCTGACAACTCTGAGTGGCCTCGGTGTTTCCCTAGTCCCCACAGCAATGCACCTATAAACTCTCCCTTGGGCTGGGCTTGCAAACAATTCATTCTTTTACCCCATTATGTGCTGAAGCTAGATTATTTCACCTTTCCAGGAGGACTTTTGCCTTCCCAGGTGGGATAGGGCCTTACTGAAGCCCCCTGTGCTAAAGGCAGCCCACCTGAGAGCCTGTTTCTTTCTGGAGAACCGGAAGGACAATTCAGGACTAGGGCAGCGCTGCCCTCGATGTTGCAAAGGAAGGGGTTTCTGGCACCAAGTGGGGACTCCCCCTCCCAGGAGATATGTCAAGAAGTATCACCTCACCCGTCCACCCTTTCTGAGGTTCTCTCCAAGGCTCAGTGGGTTTAGGATAAGCGGGCAGCTCCAACCCAGACAGCAGGCAGCAGCCTGAGCAGAGCCAGGACCCAGGAAGTGACAGAGGCCTATAAATTAGAGATGTGCTAGCCTTGAGGTCGCCTTACGTATCTCTCCCTGTTTAAGTCCAGTTTCCTGAGCTCCTTCATCATACCCCAGACCCTCATGATCCATGCGTGCCCTACCGGAAAGTCAGGAGGGCAAAGAGTACTTTCCTCATGGCTCTGATGGATAGACCAAGGCATAGAGCTTACAAGCAACTTAAGGTTGGGGACAGAACTGGGAACCAGATCTCCACTGCAACCCCAAACCACCCAAGGACCCTGAGGGCCTCCCAGGCCAGGCTTGTCCCCTTCCTCAGCCTCAGGGGTGCACAGAGGCCTACTATTCACCCCCCCGCAACAACCTTCCCCCAGCGCTCCAACCTTCAAAGCAAGCAGCCCCAGGACCCCAGCCCTCGGGTGGCCTCAATGGGTCCCATTGTCCAAGAGGCTATTGGGCTTGACCCTAACCCCATACGCAACAGGACAGCAAGCTTGGAGCGGGGTCTGCCTTGTCCCCTCCTCAGCCTCAGCTTGCCGCCTTGGGGGAGCCTGTGGGGCAGGGGCCCCGCTGAATGTGACCTATTGTCTTCAGGGTGGATTTAGGAAGTGCCAAGCTCCCATCAAACAGCTCTGCTCCTCAGGTAAAACAAAAAAAGGGCTGTTCATTTGGGACCTTTTTTTCTTATCTTCTTTTCCTATCTCCTCAGGCTTAGCTATGGTGTAGTGTTCAAAACCACTTCCCCTCAGAGCCAATCAGAAGCCGGGGCTCACCCCGCGGCCCTGAGGTAAAGTTATTTATAAACGCCTCCCTGGATTATTTGAGCAGAACCCTTTCGCACACCTCTGGAACACCTTTCAGCTGCCCGCTCCCCAGACACACCTGCGGCCCTGCCCCTCCGGCTCTGCTCACCCACCGGTAAGCCCCATGGAGCCCACCCCACTGGGCACAGGATTACTTGAGAAGGGGTGGCAGGAACCTACTGGTCAGGGAGCGGGCTGTGTGCCAACCAGTGGGAGGGGTACTCCAGCCCCTGGGTCTGAGAGCAGCCCCCAGCCCCGAACCTCTGAGGAGCCCATTGGGTCTTCACATCCATGGGAGGACCTGAGCTACACGGCAGAGGCTAAAGGGAGTTTGTAGGATGGAGGCTGTAGGGAAGGAGGTCTGCCAGACCCCAAAACAGAGTGAAGCCAAACAGTCCTCTCCTTTGCAAGCGCTTCTTTCCTTTGCAAAGGAAAGAACAAAAATATTGGACCTTCCCCGGGGCGCCAGCCTTTGAAGCTGCTGGCTGCACCTCTCCCTTTCTTTTCAGTCTTGGAAGCAAAAAGCTCTTAACACTTGGCTCACAGGCTGGCTCTGTGGGCTGTTTCCCCCGCCTTCTGCCCCCCAGATGTCCTCTTTCACTCACGTCTCCACCAGCTGGGGCACCTGCATGGGCTGCATAGAATCCATTTGTGGCCGTTGATCCAGGGATGTTGATCCAGGCAGATCCAGGCAGAAGGAAGGGAAACCAGAAAGTGGGAAAGGGCTACTGAGGATCCAGTTTTTTCAGACATGTGCGAGCAGGACCCAGGGGACCTGACTCCCGGGTGAGTCCTTCAACACAGGAGGGTTTGGGATGGTTCCACTGGCTCCTAGCCTCCTAACCACAGCTCTGAGGGGTCCCAAGTCACCCTCAGGCATTGCCCCTGTTGCTCAAAATCAGCCCACAACCTAGTCAAGCAAATCTTTTATCATTGTAGTGTAAATACCCCACTTACACGTGGCCCCATTGGGTCTGAGTACAGGGAGGAAAACTGGCTTTAAGGGTGTGCCCTTCAGGAAGTCACAGCCCCCCAGTTTGGGCAGATCAGGAGAGCGATTTCCCCTGGATGGCTTCACTCACATAGACACCCCCCTCCCAGAGTCCCGGGGCCCTCCTCGCTCGCTCCCAGGGCCACTCCGAACCTGGCCAGACCCTCCCCGCCCCCGGCAGCTGGAGGCCGGCACACACACCTCCTCCACCGCCAGGAGGACCTTCCTGGGCACGTCCCAGGCCTGGTTGGCTGTTCTGAAAGCTCGCGTGTATGGAACCCTGGGACAAAAATGGACTCTTTTATCTCTTAACACTGAGGGCCCACTCAGGGATTGGCACAACTGAGTGGGTATGTGCTACATCACCCCAAACAACCACAGTCGGATCCAATGGCCCTCCTGAGGGAATGGGGACCAGCTCAGCACTGACCAAGCTCCATGCTCCTTGGACTAGAACAGCCGCCGTTCACTGGTCCCCTAGTCCACTTGCCGGCCTCCAAGTGAGCCCAGCCATAACCTTACAGGCCTCTGGGTCTCTAACCTTAAATGTCCATTTCAGAGATCCCATGACCTTGATCAGGTCTCACTGCTGGAGAGTACTTTTCAAAGTCCAGCCTCATTCTTTTTGCCAGAGCTTATTTCTTCATCACTGCACCGGTCCTTGTCCCCAGCAAGGAAAGAGGAGAGGGAGGGGAGAGCAAGCTTAGAGATGAGTGGGGACCGGGTGGGGGTGAGGGGGGCAGGGAGTAGTGGCTCTAGGACACCAGGCCCTAGATCAGACAGAGCTTGGGAGGCCAGTTCAGGGGTATCTCATGGTCCCTCTCCCATACTAATGAGGAAATTAGGCTGGGGTAAGGATAGGACATGTGCCCAAGAAACATGGGGACAATAAGAATAAAAGGAATATTGATGAATACCTTGGAGACACGTGGGCCTGCATTCAATACCTTACTCCTTCTGCTCCATGAACCGGGTCCCCAGCTCAGGGCCTCCTCTCCCATCCTCAGCTCCCACCCCACCCACCAGCCACTCAGAGGCAGCCCCCTCACTGCGGCTCCTGTGCTGGATGATGCAGGGAGGAACCAGCAGCTAGAGCAAAGGGAAAATCTCAAAGTGACCTTTCCATTCCCCAGGACACAGCGACAGCCCAGGTAGGAACCAGTGATAAGAACACCAGGGTGGGTTGGCCAAGCCAGGACTGCTTGCGTGCCTGGCACATGTGCGCATCAGAGAAACCCCCACATGCACAGCCAGCCAGGCAGGGCTAAGGAGAAGTCAGCCAGGGTCACAATGACAGAATCACCGCAGACCTGCCCAAAACCCCACACCCAGGCCCCTCGCCTCCCTGCTCCTCAGGTGTTCTGTCCTCTTCTAAGAAGATTTTCTGCATTTCCTCTCACCAGTCCTGGGAAATTTCGGAGGGACATGGCATGGGGAAAGGCGGAAAGGGGTGTGTAGGGGCAGATATGAGAAGGAAGGTTAAGAAAGACAGAGTGAACTGCCTGAGTTTGCAGAGCAAGGAAGGGAATCCGCCAGAGTAATCGTAGTAGTAGTAACAATAACACAGTCAGAATCTTCTGCACGCTGGCCACGGCCAGGCGCCGGCCCAAGCCTTTCTATACATTAATGTGGACACTGTGCTCAAGCCCGTCTCTGCCCCCAGTATTCTGAGGATGGAGCCAGACCTCGTCATTGGGTGGTGATACCTGGGCTTCCTTTTGTATGAGCTCACTGTGGGGGGCCTTGGGGTTCTGATGAGGGGTCCTGGAGAAGCCCAGGAAAGGGCCCATGCCCTCTCGATGAAGTCCATGTCCCTTTTGTGCAACCCCTCCAGCTCCTTAGCTCTGCAAGACGTGTGGATCCTCTTGCTCCCAGATATGACCCCATTCCCCTGCCAAGCCTTGGGAATTGTCCATACACCCACCTCTCCTACCATCTACTCTTCCCTTCCCTCCTTCTACTTCCCTAAATTATCGCAGCCCCCATCTAGGTCTTTCCAACAATTCAGGACCTGCCCTTCCTCCCCTCCACAGTGGGGAGGGGGCAGGGACACACTTTTGTTCCTCAGTATTGTCGGTGGCACCTGCTATTTATCCCTGATCCGGCAGGGATAGAAGTGCTCTTTGACGGGAGGCAGGGCTTGGGGAGACACACCTGGCAATTGAGCGCTTAACTTTTTTCAGCGATCCTAACATCTTTCGGCAGGGCTCTGTTTGTTTAACTAGGAATCAAGTCATCACGTCTATTTTACCCCTCTCCCTTTCTTGCTCCCTCTTCCCCCTTCCCACACTTAACCCAGCATTGCAGGAGCCCTCTCTGGGGGTTCCTGGAAGCCCCTTAACTCTTGAAAACTGTCTAGGAGAGGTGGCGCCTTGGCCTGCTGGCTCACCCTTTTGCACCTCTCCCATCCCCCTTTCCTCCCGGGCCTGAAGGACTGGCTCGGGATGAAGCAACCTCCTGTCCTAAGCCCCACCCCACCTCAACCCCTATTCTTGGAATTAGGAAGTATGACCAGGGCACCTCCTCAAGTAACAGCCGGGAGAGGCCAAAGCCAATGCTGGCGAACAGCCTGGAGAGGTCCCAAAGAAGATCTCAGGAGAAAGGGATCCCAGGGCAGGAGGTCAGGAGAGGCTTCAGAGAAGAACAGGAAGGGAGCAGGGGGAAGGAGGAGAGGATGAGAGGGAAGGAGGAGGAACCCGAGCAGGTCTTAAGCACGGGCAGGTCTAGGAAGGCAGAGCTACTCAGGGTACCTCAGGTTAGGAGGAAAGTGTGGGCAGAGTCCCAGAGGTAAAACCAAGCCAAGCTTGTCTGGGGGCACTGGAAGGTGCCAGGGGACCCAGCCAACACAGTTACTGAGTCCATCAAAACAGGGCCAGATAGTGAAAGGACAAACGTGCTAAAACTAAGGGGTTTGGGCTTGATCCTCCTGGAAATGAAGAAGCTGAGGGTTCCCAAGCCGGGGAGTAGCTGGTGACAGGGAATCAGTTAGCAGACGGTCGGACTCGTCCAGGTGTGAGATAAGACTGGCAGGGTGGGGCACGGGAGAGACACTGGAAGAAAATAGTAATGGGATTGCTGAACGATTCCTGGTGGAGGCTGGGGCGAGGGAAGGGCAGGGACAGATGTGCGGGACGGGCCTGGGGGACAGGGAGGAAAGCCCCACTGAGGAAGTGGGGAAACAGGGCTGGGGAGCTGGGTTCGGAGGGGTTCAGTAGGATCAGATGGTAACAATTCCCTCCTCACAGACGCGCTGCTAGAACTCAGAGCCTTGAAAGCTGCCAGGAAAGGGGCTTCCGGGAGTCACTGCCTGCCAGTCGGCATGGAATCCAGATTTCCCATCACCCTTCTTCCAAGGGGCTCCCTTCTTCTGGGTCAGCCCCTTTGAAAAATGTGTCTGTTCTTTTACAAGTGGCCTGGAATAGACCCCCTTCCCCGCCAAACCATAACTCTCTCTGAAGCCAGGCTGGAGCTCTCGGCTCCTCCAGAGGGTCGTGTTCCACACTCATTGCTCCCAAAGGGCCCTTCAGGCAAACCGCCTAGATCCTTTCAGCTTCTGGGGAGAGTAGGGAGAAAGGCCACCCCACCTTACTGGAGGGTGAAGGCCTGGAAGTCTCTGAATAGTCCCTCCTAGGAGGAAGGAAGCGCCCTCCCATCTTAACCCTAGTGGGCATCGCTGTTACCATTTACTTACTGGGTGTCTTGGAAGGCCAGCTCCTTCACACAAATGATCTCCTTTAATCCTCACAGGAACCACCGGGAACTGTTATTATCCCCACTTACAGAGGAAGAACCCAAACATTTGAGCCCAGGTCATCTGGCTCTAAAACGTGTGCTGTTTTCATTGTGCTGTTCTATCTCTTGCTTCTCCCCCTGGAGTGTCTCACACACCATGGCTCCTCCTCAGTTCTACCCATGTCTTCTCCAAAATGCCATTTATTGATTCACTCAATGAGCATCTGTAGCGTACATACTAAGTACCAGGCAAGGGGGTGGGCACAGGTGCTGTGGGCAGGTTCCACCTCACTTTTCCCCAGGTCGGGCATTGCCCGTGAAGCTTTGCTGGATTTCCAGTCCATGCTTATAGCTCCTTATAGCCCCAAGCACCAGGGAACTTGGGTCCTGCAACCAAATGAATGGAATGCACCAGCTCAACCTTTATCAATTTTAGCACCGTCTTACTATAACAACTCACATTTGCAGCGTTCTTTGCATTTCACACAACCCTTCTTGTCTGCTACGTCATTTGATCCTCACAACAACCCTGTGAAATAGCTGTTACCCCCATTTCACTGACAAGGAACCTCCTGAGGTTCAGAGAGGTAAAGCCACCCCTTTCACCTCACCAGTAAAGCCAGACCAGAACCCAGCTTCTAGGACCTTAGCTAATGTGCTTTCCATCTCTCCCCATGTTCTCTCCCACAGAAGGCCTCAACTGCTCCACTCTGATAACCTCCCATGCCCCCGGGTTCTCCCCTAGGAAGCGGGGAACATCCCTAGCCCTGAGTGGGTTCTTACATTCAACCCCATCTCAAATCTTTTGCCAAACTGACCACAGCGACCCACACATCCCCACCTCCCAGAAGTCAACCCTCGCTATAAGCCTGCCCCATGGAGGTCGTCCAGGTGGCTTCTCCCAGCTCTGGAGGGCAGGAGACAGGAGGACAGGCCAGTGGTTGGAGGGAGGAGGGGGAAAGGTCACACAGGAACCTCCTCTGGACCCAGCACTTAGCTCTGTCAGCTGGGCTTCTGGAACATCAGCAAGGTTGCGCAAAAGCCAAGGAGGAGAGAAACATCAGCACACAGGGTGGGGGAAAGGTTAGCCACAGGAAGCATGGGCGGGCCAGCAGGCGCAGACTGTCCTGACTTCCCCAAACAGACCATTGTCCCTCATCCCCTGGGAAACCTGTTGGTGAAGTCCTGGGCATCCCCTTCAAGGACCTTGAGGTCACTTCGGCCATCCCCGGCCTCTGGGCAGGCTACTCTCTTTATTTCTTCCAAGCTGACGGAACGGTATTCACCTTTCTGCCAGGGAAACTGAGGTCTGGAGAGATGGAGGGGCTTGTAGAGGCACCAGGGGCCTTGAGGGTAAGCAAGGGCTAGAATTAACACACTGAACCCCAGCTGTGATTCCTGCCCTCCCACTGCTGCCTTTTTTTGACCCTGTGTTCAGCGGGGGTGATAGTGATGTCACAGGTACAGAGTGCCAGCCACATGCTGGGCGCCAAGCAAAACAGCCAGGGCGAGTGTGTGCATCATCAGTGCCTGGGAAGGAAGGCCACCAAAAGGAGTGAGTCTGGTGGAAGGACGTGAAAGAAGGAAGGGAGGCACCTTCTGAGTCGGGGCGGGGAAGACCAGCATAAAACTGCTGCAGTGAGGACTAGAGAGAGAAGGCCCAAGCTGGCACTGGGGAGGGATGTCCCTCATCCTCCCCTTCTCTGCTTCTCCCAAAGCCTGTAAATGCCCCAGACATGAGCCAGCCCAGGCCCCGCTACGTGATAGACAGAGCCGCATACTCTCTCACCCTCTTCGATGATGAGTTTGAGAAGAAGGACCGGACATACCCACTAGGAGAGAAACTTCACAATGCCTTCAGGTAACATGACCCAGAGCCCAGACTCCTGTCCTCTGCTCCCCACCAAAATCTCTCCTGCACCAGGCATGGTTCCCACACCAGCACCCCTAAGACAGAGCTTAGGAAAGCCCTGAGGAGGGGTGGCTCAGAACCCTGAATTGAAGATCCTACAATTTCATCTCTCTTGGGACTCCCAGAGAGCAAGGACCCTCCATAGCTCCAGCGGGACCACCCCCAACCCCCTGCATGAGGTCTTGCCATATTCTCAGTCCACTCAGGTCTCTCTTGGGCTCATAAGGGAGCTATAGATGGACGTGCTACAGCATGGTGGCAGGGGGGACATCAGAGCCCTTATTTCTATGTCCTGTCCCCTCCTTATTAAGAAGAATCTGAAGATGCCACCACCCCATGCTCTTTGTCCTCTCTCCCTCCTAGATGCTCCTTCCTCCTCCTGGTCCAGAGATGGCCCAAAGGTGGCCCCTAAATTCCTGGGACCTCCTAAAGGGGTGCCTACCAGGATGTGGTCCTGCCAGCCCCTGGTTATATCCGGTCTCAGGTCCCTGGAACCATGGTGGTGGGTAGTGAAACCTCCCCTCAAAGGAGAGGCTTCCTGAGGCAATTTATACCCACACTCCAGAAGCCTGAGGCTACAAGCAACACCTTCCCCCTTCCCAGACTTCTGGCAGACCTCGCTCCGGCCGCTCGGGCCTCGCCGTGGGCTGGCTCCCTCTTCCTTACTCCCTGGGGGAAGCGGCTGATTCAGTTACCTGGATTGAGGTCACTGGCAATGGCTAGAGTGGAGATGCAGGTGGAACTGGTTCAGACTGGGGGAATCACCCACTTCAATTTTCACCAAAAGTTCAGGCCCAACCCTTCCTCCCCTGAGAGGCTCCATCTTTGCCCCGTTCCAGCGAAGGCCTTGGGTGGCCCGTGTCCACGCACTGTACCCACGACTGCGCTCCCAGGCTGGGTGGGCTCTGCCACCTTGGGTGCCCGAAGAATTTAAGTTTGGATTGTTTCTGTGCTGGAGGGATGAGGGTATCTGCTGTTGTCCTGAAAAATTAGGATGATGAAAACCATAAAGGCAGGCAGGGAACTAACAATTCTCACAAGGCTGGCATGAGAACCTCACACACTACCTGGTGCACAGAAGCTGCGCCAATAAATATTTGTTTAATGAATGAATGAATGTCTAGAAAGCTAATCTCTCTGCCCACTTCCCTTTTGGCTTCTGGAGCCTCTGGAGAGGTGTTTGGCATCACTCTCCTGCCCTTCTCTCAGGCTTCAGGTTGTTTTGCTCAACGTATGGCAGGCTTGCAAGTAGGACTGGGCAGGTGCAAAGCTTCAGGTAGGTTGTTTTTCTTTCCCTAACCAGCTCTCTGTTCACGAGTCCAGTTTTCCCTGCCACGAACAAACCCGAGACAGTTCCTGCAGGGCTGGTTCTCTCTTAAGACAAGGCTTTGGAGATGCTTTAAGCTATTTACCACAGCCTAACCCCCACCTACCATCCCAGAGATGGGAGACACACCCACCCACCCCAGAGGAGACTAAGGAGTCAGAGGCAGATGGTGATGCTTTTCCACGGAGTGTTGGTTGGGACAGGAAATCTGTATAGACTACACAGGGTGCAAAGCATTGTCTGTGTGGGTTTCAGGCTTTGGTGAAATCCAGGGGACCCAGTGTCAGGGAAACCATTGTTGAGCAACAGCAAAGAGCAAGAATTGGTGCGAGGCAGGAAAGGGGGCCTCATCAGAGCAGGCCAGTGAGTCATCAGACAGGCTCTGGGTATTTGAGTTCCCTCAGCTCGGGGAAGAGAAGCAAATGCCTCCCACCCTCTTCTAGCCATCAATCCCCCAGCTGTCGCCCTCGAGTCTGTAGGCCCTTGTTCCTGCCGCTCCCGAGTTTCTATGGAAGGACCTGGAGGTGTTCGACAAACAGGGCAGGGATGAACTCTGCCCACCCTACGCTGAGCAGAGAACAGCTCCCCAGTCTCCCCTCTCCTGACGAATGAGCAAGGAAAGAACCGGGTGCTGCAGTCATCACGCGTGAAGGATGCTGGGTCCACAGAGGCACCGTGCAGGGACAATGGAGCCTTCCTTTTGGAGGATGTTCTAAGAAAGATGGCAGCAGCTCCCACTCAGAGTTTTTCCTTTTTTTTTTTTTTTTTTTGTACTATTTGAATTTTTACAGTGAGAACATAGTTACTTTCCGTAGAAGGGAAGGTTTAGCAGAAGGCTTATAACCTATTCTTTCTTTTTCACCAAGGATCCTTGGGGGAGGGGGGAAATGACCCCCACTCAGATCCTCTTGCAAACAATCTCGTAACGAGAGATTTTGGTAAGCCAATGTATGGTATTTACTAGCAGAAAGATAATGGTGAGTCTATATCAGTAAAATGCATTTAGTAGTACAGGGTGGAGCAAAAATAGGTTTATAGTTATAAGTACGCAGAAGTCAGAGTTTATTCTTGTATCATTATTTATTAATTATTATGTTATTTTCAATGAGAACAACTGTAAACCTACCTTTGCCCCACCTTGTATATACTTAGTCTGCCTAGATAGTTTATCGTTGAGTTTCAATATCAGCTCATCCTTTCACTTATTCATTTATTCAACAAATATTTACTAAGCAACTCAATGTAATGCACAATGTATACAAAGATGAACAAGAGGGCAACTTCTCACCGTAGTGGGTTGCTGTCTAGTGGGAGAGACGAAAAGCAAGTCATTAAACACAGGGCACACATGAAGCCCAGGCAAGGGAGCCCAGGCCTGCGTTCAATCAGACAGGAGTTCAGAGAAGCCTCTCCTAGAGAACGGCCAGTTGAGATGGGGGCTGGGCTTGACCCCTCGGAAGGTTAAGCCTCCATGAAATGTATGCCTCTAAGCCAAGTCTTGCAGGCTTCCCAGGCAGCCAGTGGCAGTCAGAAGGCCGCCAGCTAATGCACAGGGCGTGTTGACGACTCTCAAGAGAAAATCCCTGCCTTTTCTTCTCAGTATTCCTGCACACTGTAGAGCATGGGTGCTCACCAAATGTTGAATGGATTTTGAAAGAATGGATGACCGGAAACAGGATATTGTAATCCCTCTCCAACTCGGAGCATCGAGCCGGGGCAGAGCTGACTGGAAATCTGCCCCTTTTTCCCTCCAGATGCTCCTCAGCCAAGATCAGAACCGTGGTGTTTGGGCTGTTCCCAGTGCTCTCCTGGCTCCCCAAGTACAAAATCAAAGACTACATCATCTCCGACCTGCTTGGCGGTCTCAGCGGTGGATCCATCCAGGTCCCACAAGGTGCGGGGTTCTCCCAGCCAGGCCTGTTCCTCTCCCACCCCCACTCTCTGTGGCCTCCATAACCCACAGGGCCCCTGAGCCTTCAATCTCTCGTCCCCTGCAGGCATGGCATTTGCTCTTCTGGCCAACCTTCCTGCAGTCAATGGCCTCTACTCCTCCTTCTTCCCCCTCCTGACCTACTTCTTCCTGGGGGGCATACGCCAGATGGTGCCAGGTACGACCTCTCCCCTCCCAGCAGGCAGGATAACCTGGGTCACGAGGACAGGTGGTGTGGAGAAGGGGTTTGGGTGATTTTCCACCTACATTCTCCTCTAGTTGGTGCCGGTTGGCTCTGGAGAGACTGTCACTGTGTCAGTCCCAGGTCCTCTGTGACCTTGGAGAAACCACTTAGCTTCTGTGAGCTCAGTTAGCATTTCCTGTTCCGCCTCCTTCCCTGGAATGTGGGGAAGACTTGGTGGAACAAAATAAACCGTATACCATAAAGTGGTAAATAGTTGTGAGAAATTACCATCTAACCCCCAGGCTGGTCCCAGCAGGCCACCGCAGGGACATTTGGAGTTCTCTGGTGCTAAGTGAGATGGAGAAAAAGGACCTGGTCACAAGACCTGTTTCTGGGTCAGGTCCTGCTTGTGTTTCCAAGCTCAATTCCTCACGTGTCCAATGAAATACTATTATAAACAGTTACCGTATTTTGCCATGTATAATGGGCAGCCATGTTTCTGGCCCAAACTTTCAGGGAAACAAATCTCTCGTTTTAACTTTTTAATTCAATTTTTTATTCGTCAAATTAATTTGGTGATTTTTGTATTTATATTTAGGTACTTGGTTTTTGTGTTAAAAATGAATTTTAGCATTTACTTATTATGGTACAAGAAATTTTATGTAGCAAATAATTACAAAACACAAGAACAGATACAAGGTATTTCAGGTACTGCCCACGTATAATGTACATCCTTATTTTCCCCTCAGAAATTTGGTCAAAAAAGTATGCATTATGTATGGCAAAATAGGGTAAGATGAAAGCGCCATGAGAAGTGTAGAGCGTGGTTAGATGTGAGTGGTGATGCTGGAGAGCAGCCTTGGAGGCCTGGGGCGCCTTCCCATTGGGGGATGGGAGGCAGTCCTGGGCCCCTGATGGTTTCCACGGGTTTGGTCCAAACCTCTGACTTTCGCTGGCTGGATGGGGCACCACAGGTACCTTTGCTGTTATCAGTATCCTGGTGGGTAACATCTGTCTGCAGCTGGCCCCCGAGTCAAAATTCCGGGTCTTCAACAATGCCACCAACGAGAGCTACGTGGACACGGCGGCCATGGAGGCCGAGAGGCTGCACGTGTCAGCGACGCTAGCCTGCCTGACTGCTGTCATCCAGGTGAGGGGGACAGCCACATCCCTGCCAGGGCCCCAGCCAGGAGGGCATCAGACCACCCTGCCCCGGACTCAAAGACCCAGCGTTGACATGAAAGCTGATTTAAGGCTCTACCTCCTCCCTCTTCCCCATTTTCAGGGCCACCAGAGACCTTGAAAAGCTAGATATGTGTTCCTCTCCCTCCAGCAGGTCCATAAGACCACCATCCACACCTGATTAAAAAAATGTCCTGAGTTAATGACTGTCTCAAAGACTCGTGGCCTCTCTCCACTCCCTTTCCAGAGCCTGGCCCTCTGCCAGCACAGTCCTCTTGTTTCCTAACATCTTTGTCCCCCTCTAGCCGCCTCTGCTCCAAGCCACAGTGTCACCTGTACAATATGAACTTCTTTTTCACCACATGCAAAGGACTCTGCTGGGTTTTGTGAAGGGAAACACAACCTGACAGAGTACAAGAGCAGGAAGCAACCTCAGAGGACACCTTTCATTCATTCCTTCACTTAGTTAATGTTTCTTAGCTATTTCACTGTGCCAGGAACTAGGCTAGGCCCTGGGGCCGAAAGATAAGTAAGAAAGAGGCCCCATTCTCCAGAAGCTCACAGCCCAGCAAAGGAAGTAGCCATATCAACAGATAAATTTGTAGCCAGTAAGATAAGCAGCATAATAGAGCTATGTACAAATAGCTGTGGGAACACCAAGAAGAGTTAGGAAAGGCCTCTCCTGAAAGAGAGGAGGTGACTGATGTTTGAGCCACGTCTTACGGGATGACTAGAAGTTGACCCCAGTAAGCAAGTGGATAAGGCGTGGTAGGATGGTCCAGACACAGAAAGCAAGCCCTCCAAGCACAGAGGCCTCAGAAAGGCCAAATGACCAGGAATGGCAAGGCAAGGGGTGTGCTGTGTCTGAAGGCCAGTGAGGAGGCCAGAAAGGTAGGCATGGACGGACGACAAGGTCTGAGGTCTGTCCCCTAGGCAGCGGCTTTGTGTCTGATTGGCAGTTTCAGGATCATTCGGTCTATGGAGAAAATGATTGGTGGGGGGTGGATTCGAATCAAGGCAAGGAATCTCTTGGGAGACTCTGCAGAGACCGGGCAAGAGTGCTGAGGGCCTAGACCAGTGGGGGCTGTGGAGATGGGGTGGGCTTTAGGAACATTTTGCCAGGAGCAAAATTAACTGGGCTTGGCAATAAATGGGACGTGGGAGGTGAGGGAGTGGTGACTCCCAAGGTACTGGTTAGCCAACTGGGTGGATGGAGGCGTCATCCACTGACAGAGGAAACACCGAGGGAGGGCCAGTTTCACTGACAGATGAGGAAACTAAAGTCAGAGAGGCGTGGTGACAAAGAGGCCAGTGTCCTAAAGGGACCAAAGTTCTGCTGGCACAGTAAAGAGCAGGACAAGGTCACGAAGGACTCATTTCCCTAGACCTGCTGCTGCCCAGGGCTGCATAGAACTTCAGCCTTGGGTTTAGATCGGGCTGGTATGGGAGCTGCTGTCCCTCTTGGTCATTCCCCCCCTCAGATGGGCCTGGGCTTCGTGCAGTTTGGCTTTGTGGCCATCTACCTCTCCGAGTCCTTCATCCGGGGCTTCATGACAGCTGCCGGCCTGCAGATCCTGATATCCGTGCTCAAGTACATCTTTGGACTGACCATCCCCTCCTACACAGGCCCCGGGTCCATCGTCTTTGTGAGTCTAGGACTGTGCCCTGTCAATGAGGAGGGGCTCGAGCTGACAGCACAGCTGAGTTCACTGTTTTAATTAGTTGTGAGCTTCTCACCATGAGATGCTCTCAGGCGAGGGCCGGCTGACCCCGGGTTAGGAGAGAATGCTGAGGGGGTCCTCACGTTGGGAGGGAAGGTCAAACACATGACCTCTAGGGCTCAGTGAGCTTCTCTGTGGTTAATCCATGCGAAAAGGAGAGGTACACTCTTCACCAGTTCCCCATTCCACTACCTGGGAAGTCCTTCCTTATGTCTAGTCTCCACCCCTCCTCCTTTAGTCTGAACTCTTTCTAGAGGAAGAGAAAGGGAATCAGTATTCCTATCCCAGCGTGAGCTCCAGGGAAGCCCTTTGGGAGAGGGTGGTGGAAAACAGCATGGTGTTTGTGACCAGGGTCTAAATTCTGCTTTGGTGTGCCTCCGTGAGCATTGATGACATCCCTTCACGGGGTCAGACACCAAGGGTGGGGCGGGGGGGAAGAAGGAGTGGGAGCCCATAGACATTATACTCTCTCCACCAGACCTTCATTGACATTTGCAAAAATCTCCCCCACACCAACATCGCCTCGCTCATCTTCGCCCTCATTAGTGGTGTGTTCCTGGTGCTGGTGAAGGAGCTCAACGCTCGCTATATGCACAAGATCCGCTTCCCTATCCCTACAGAGATGATTGTGGTAAGGACCGTGAATGGGGCTGAGTATGGAGGGCCCGGTGAGAGAGGCCATGAGAAGAGAAGCCCAGCTACAGCCGGGGCCAGGGAGCCCCTACCCCCCTCACCCCTTTTCCCCTGTCAGCCAGTAGGACAGGAGGTCAGGGGTGAATCCCTTCCATCCCCCTGAATATGTCTCCTGCTCTTCCTCCTCCTTGGGGGTCTTCTTCCTCAAAGAGGCAGGCAAGTGGGATTGGGTTTCCCAGAGAAAAGGGAGGCTTAGGAGAGACCACTGCCCTGACCCCAACTTTGAACGAATACCCGTTCTCCGCTTGGGGTTTGCAGGTGGTGGTGGCGACAGCTATCTCCGGGGGCTGCAAGATGCCCAAAAAGTATCACATGCAGATTGTGGGAGAGATCCAACATGGGTGAGTCCAGGAGACTGGAAAGCCTGCACTACCCTCACCACACTCCCCACCAAGGCCTGGGCTCAGAGGCTCAGCTGAGACGAACTCTGTGAAAGTGCTTTATAGAGTAATGCCACTGACCAGCTGTGGGTGGCTACTCTTACTTACTATGGAGAAGAGCCACACAAGGGGCCAGGGCTGGCTGTTTCATAAACAGTGAGTCTTAACTGCCACACTCCCTCCCAAGTCTCTTTCAGTGGATGTTAAATCAATGCCTCTCTGATAGCCTTCACCTGGCTCTTGGCCCTGTTCTAATGCATTGGCTTTTTTAATCCATATGGACAGAAAGCTGTTAGGATGAAGCAAATTCATTAAGCATCCACTCTGTGCCAGGCAGCAAACGGGTCCCTGGGAGGGTTCTGGCAATGCTGTGCTGCAGAGTTGGAGCAGATGTGGGGGTGCTCACAACACTGGGGGTTTGCGAGTGTAAAGAGCCCAGAACCTGGGCAGGAACAAACGAGGCCCTGCCAATTACTGGCTCTGTGACCTTGGATGAGCTAGGTCCTCTGAGCCTCAGATTCCTACTTTGTCAATGGGAGTGATAGCCCTACAGCGTTGTACTGAGGACTCAGATGAAAGGGTAACTCATGTGAGACCCTGGCTCACATGACACTGTGTCATGTGAGACACAGTGGGGCCTGGCTGGTCCCCGTGTGGTGCGGAAGGACTCCGTGCCCTCCCTCTCCTCACACCCTTGGACCCTGCCTCCTCTCTGGCTCCTTGGCAGGTTCCCTACTCCTGTGCTGCCTGTGGTTGCACAGTGGAAGGACATGATTGGCACAGCCTTCTCCCTGGCCATTGTGGGCTACGTCATCAACCTGGCTATGGGTCGGACCCTGGCTAGCAAGCACGGCTATGACGTGGATTCTAACCAGGTAGGTCTGGCTACCCCCAGCAGGACTGAGCCGTATGGGCCAGGGCCCACAGACACCTGGCAAGAGCTACCTTGGGGCTCTGGTCTAAGGCAAGGAAGACTACCTGCCACAGGGTGAGAGGGTCTCTGACCTCAGAAGCTGACCTCTGCTTGATGGAGAGTGTTTGGCTTTATAGCAGTAGATCAGGTCCTAGGCCCAAGATCTAGCTTACAGGCCGACTAGATTTGCTCCGCCCCCTACTACCTCACCCCCACACTGACAGCGTCCAGTCTTGCCCCTGTCCCCACAGGAGATGATCGCCTTGGGCTGCAGCAACTTTTTTGGCTCCTTCTTTAAAATCCATGTCATCTGTTGTGCTCTCTCCGTCACTCTGGCTGTGGATGGAGCTGGAGGCAAATCCCAGGTAAGCA
This sequence comes from Pteronotus mesoamericanus, assembly GCF_021234165.1. Classification (NCBI taxonomy): domain Eukaryota; kingdom Metazoa; phylum Chordata; class Mammalia; order Chiroptera; family Mormoopidae; genus Pteronotus; species Pteronotus mesoamericanus. Next base: position 5,255,735 of record NW_026555326.1, read on the forward strand.
CGGTGCCAGAGGAGGAAGAGAGGGGTGGGAAGGGAAGAGAACAGTTACCGGAGGAAATCCCAGGAACCTGCAAGCCAGGCAGGCTGCTTCTCCAAACCTCCTCTCTCTTCCCTGGTCTCCACGCCATCAAAGCATCTATTGGAAATGAATCAGGAGCAATACTCCCTATTCCCAACTCTTTCTCTGACTAGGTGGCAAGCCTCTGTGTGTCTATGGTTGTGATGATCACCATGCTGGTCCTGGGGTCCTATCTGTACCCTCTCCCCAAGGTAAGAGCCCAGCAAGAGAGCAGAGGCCGGCAAAGTCTCTAGGAGGAGCAACTCCTAAGGGTTACGCAGCACTTGACAGATTACAAAGCACTGTCACTGCAGCACTTTGTCCTTATCACAACCCGTGAAGTGGACGACACAGGTTTACTCTCCCCATTTTACAGGTGAGGGAGACTGAGGCTGAGAGAGTCTAAGTGATGTGCCCATGGAGGCACAGGTCATAAGTTCAGGGCTGGTCCCAGCCTCCAGCCTCCAGACCTCAGGGTTGGTTCCCCAGTCTCTGGGCATGGACCATGTGGGTATGAGAGAAGAGGGGAGGGGGGGAAATGGGGCCGGGATGGGCCCCATGGCTCTAGCCCCTGTGCTGTCTAAACCTAAGCCTGAGTGCGGAGATTTGAGGGCCCTGGGAGGGAAGGGCTCCGGAACTCCAGCTCTGCCCTGCCAGGCTCCAAGGTCATGTGCTTTTATAGGAAGGGCAGGAGGAAGGGGACACCCCCGTGACAGGAACGATGTTCTGCTTCCTTAGTCTGTGCTAGGAGCCCTGATCGCTGTCAACCTCAAGAACTCCCTCAAGCAACTTGCCGACCCCTACTACCTGTGGAGGAGAAGCAAGCTGGACTGTGTAGGTATCAGGCGGCCTCTGTGTACCTGTCTGAGCCCTGCTCCCTCCTTCAACTTCAAGCCCTGTCGTTTCTCCTGTGAACGATCCTCTGGCCCGCTGCTTCCTCATTGGCATAGCCAAGTGCTAAAATCTCAGGTTTTAGAGTGAGGCGTCCTTCAGTCAAATCCTAACTCAGATGTTACAGGCTCTATAGTCAGTAGCAAGTCCTTTAACCTCTCTGAGTCTCAGCTTCCTCACTGTGGAAAGGATATTTTATACTCTCTACCCTACCCAGAGTTGTTTATGGGGAAGAATTGAAACAATACAAGAAAGAAGCACATTGTCCGAATTGTATCTTGTGCTCCAAAAAACTTAGCTATTATATTTTTTGATGTATAGTTCCCAGAAAAGCAAAAAGAAATAGTACGTAAAAAAACAAAGGAAGAAACCTAAAACTCAAAGCCAGCAGAGCAGGGTCTTAAGCGAGTTACCAGACTTCTCTGGAGTCCTATTTCCTTGTCTGTAACTGGAGTGACAATGGTGGCTACGTCACACATGGGTTCTGAAGATTAAATGAGATCATCGTGGGGAAGCACCATGGCACCACAGAACACTCTGCAAACATGACTTACGTTCTGATTAGTCACGGTCTGGCCATTTTCCACTGGGCAATGGCAAGGAAGCTGCCATGTACTGACGACACAGCTTTATCCCCACTTAAGCCCCACCGTAACCTGTGAAGGAGGACTGACTAATCGCCTTTCGAGACGGTGAAACCGAGGCTCAGAGAGGTTAACTTACTCGTCAAAGGCCACAGAGGTCGTCATTGGTAGAGTCAGGATTGGAACTCTAAGTGTTAGATCCAGAACCTCTGGGCTGTATGATCTCCTAGGGGAGCCAGAGAAGTGAGGGGTCCACTGGGAGTCCCCAGATGAGTGAGTAATGAGGAGCAGAGAAAAACCATGCCCCACTTCCCAGACCACAGATTTGCTTTTCCCCCACCCACCGATCCCTGGCTGTGGTGATTAGTCCCAAATACTCATGTAGTGCTTTGGGTTTCCATCTGATAGAGAATGTGGGGAACTCTGAAGAACCATAGCGGGTGACTACCAAAATTGAATTGAATCCAATCCTGCCCCCCACCCACCAGGCCCCAGACCGTTAGGCCAGGAAGCATCCCTAGGCCCATGTTGGGCTTCACACCTCACAGGCAGAGGGAGAAAGGGAACTCACATTCACTGGTAATCCATTGGGTACCCATCACTAGGCTTGGACCTCTGTTTCTTAACTGGTTAATCCTTTCATGAAACAAACAATATTATTCCCCCTTTGCGGATTAGGCAACTAAGGCTCACATTGCCAGGAAGTAGAAGGATAAAACTTGGAACTCAAGATTGACCCAAAACTCTTGCTGTTACCATTATGCCCTCCAAGACCTATGTGTGCTGGGCTTATCTATTAAAAAACAGACAAGATCAGTGACCTGCATTCAATCTAGGGGAAATGGGAAAAGGTAACCAAAGCACAAAAACATAAAACAATGCAAAAATGGCAAGCAAATAGAAGGGTGGGTCTGGGTTCTGCTAGCAGAGAATGGCCTTGGCTAATCCAGGAAGACTTCCTGAAAGAGGCAGTTTTCTTCCCAGGTCTGCTTTGACATCTCTCTCCCTCACAGTGTGTCTGGGTGGTGAGCTTCCTCTCCTCCTTCTTTTTGAGCCTGCCTTATGGTGTGGCAGTGGGTGTCGCCTTCTCCGTCCTGGTTGTGGTCTTCCAGACCCAGTTGTAAGTAACAGCCCCTCCCCTAAGACACAATAGGGGGGACCCAGGGCCCACCTGCCAAGGGCTCCCATGCTGAGGCCTGGCCCAGCCCACCTCACTCTGTTGCCTTCTGGGCCTGGCACTGGAGGCGCTGCCGGGTCTGAGGAAGCCCAACCCAGCCAGGACTGTGGGCACAGGCTGGGCTGTCTGACTTCCCATATCCTGAAAACACTAGAGTAAGCCATCATGGTCTTGGAGGGCTGGGGGGCCAGAGAAAGTAGGGGAAGAGCACATGGGTAAGACTCAGTATCCTTCCAAAGGCACCACCAGCCACGGGACCAAATGGGTCCCCACCCCAGGGAAATGTGAGGCCGGAGGACAGATGCCATGTTCTTCTTACAAAAGGGTTAAATAGAACAGTCCAGGCCAGGGGGTCCAGGCCAGGGTAGGGGATGCTGAAAGTTAGGGAAGCCCTGCCTTCTCATCTTGAGAACTAAAGACCAGGAAGTGGTGACTTTAGGGACACTTAAGCCTGTCACCATGTGTACCTCCACGCCTTCTCCCTGCTGAGCCCTAGTCTGGGAGCTATGTCAAGGGCCCGTCATCTCTCTGGCTATAGCTCAGCCACCAGGCATGCATCTCCAGCGCAGAAACACAAACACAACAAGCGCAGGGGCGAGGAAAGGACTCCCTCCTGCCCTGTCTCTGCTCCGCCCCCCCCCCCCACCCCAGCATCCCACTAGGTCTGTTTGCTATTAGCAGCCACTTATGTTTTTTCTTCTTTTTCATCCAGTCGAAATGGCTACGCTTTGGCCCAGGTCATGGACATGGACCTTTATGTGAATCCCAAGACCTACAATAGGGTGGGTAATCCAAGCTTATGACTTTCTTTTTTGCCCTGCCCCACCCCAAATAAAAGAGGGCTTTTAAAAAAGTCAATAAAGACATTTCTGCTACCTGAACTCAGTCTCCCTGCCACAGGTCCAGGAAATCCAGGGAATTAAGATCATCACTTACTGCTCTCCTCTCTACTTTGCCAACTCGGAGATCTTCAGGCAAAAAGTCATTGCCAAGGTAGGCCTTAGTCCTCTGGTGAAGACTGGACAGAGAGCAGCCAGAAAATGGAGGAAAGGGGGCTGGGAGCCCAAACAGGCCCCCTCCAAAGAGGGTGAAGTCAAGCCTGCTGTCGATTCTTTGCTTACAGACGGGTGTGGACCCCCAGAAAGTGTTGCTGGCCAAGCAAAAATACCTCAAGAAGCAGAAGAAGGGGAGAGCAATGCCCACGCAACAGAGGAAGTCTCTGTTTATGAAGACCAAGGTGAACTGAGGCTAGGCCCCGGCCCACTCTGATCTTGCACCCTCATGCCCCTCCCCCCAGCACCCTTCACGTCAAAAACAAAAGTCTCTGTGAGCGTTGCTTGGTGGCCACTGACTCTTCTTATCCTTGGGTGAAAGGATACCAGCTCCCATGTCCCCCAGTTCCCTGTTTAAGATAAGATTTGGCCCATGGACTGACGACCAACCCCAGGAAGGGAACAGCAGTGATTTTCCTGGAGCATGCAGCCAACTCAGAGCAGCACAGTGGAGACGGGAGTGGGAGTTGTAGGGAGAAACAGAGAGGCGTGGACAATTGCAGAGAAGAGCTGAATTATTTCCAAAGGTCTGTGGCTTCAGCGCCTCTCTTGGAGGCTCCCCCAACTTTGTCTGGGTTGTGAGGGACCACGATGCAGGCCCTGCCTAAGGAAAGGGCTTTGGCAGATGCCGCCCCATGAGGATTTCAGGGCTTGCATTCACCATGATCAGGCTCAGTGATTCTCCCTCACCTGAGGCTCCTTGGTTCTGCCTGAGCCACAGCGAAGTCTAGTTCAGTTTGCTGATTCCCTACCATTCCCACCCTCCAGACTGTCTCGCTGCAGGAACTCCAGCAGGACTTTGAGAACCCCTCCCCGACTGACCCCAACAACAACCAAACACCTGCTAATGGCGCCAGTGTGTCCTACATCACCTTCAGTCCTGACAGCCCCCCAGCTTCTCAATGCGAGCCACCGGCCCCTGCTGAGACCTCCAGTGAGCCCATTGACATGCTGGCCAGTGTCCCACCCTTCATCACCTTCCACACCCTCATTCTCGACATGAGTGGGGTCAGCTTTGTGGACTTGATGGGCATCAAAACCTTGGCCAAGGTGAGGCCCGCGGGCAGAGCGAGAGCCGGTTGCCCCCCATGCACACCCTTCCCCCTGCTCTACCACACTCCCTTTTCTTGGAGCATTTATTGTGACAGGCTGAAGGAAGGCGCATGCCAAGAAGACTCAAAATCCCTAAGGATCCCTTTCTCCCAGATGTGACCAGGACAAGATGCTCTGTGTAGAGCAGGCGCAGACAGCCCAAGACAATGAGTGGCTGGGGAGGGAGACCAGAGGTCCAGGCACTGCTGTTCCACCCTCCTCTAGCACCGCTTGCTAGCAGAGGTCATCCCAAGTTCCTTCTCGGGTCACCAGGAATCACCCCAGGGTCCGCTAGAGTCCAGCTTGGCCCTGGTTCACGGTCTGCTGCTCCTCCCCACACTCCCCCAGACACTCTTTACATCGGCTGGTTCCTGCCAGCCGAGACGGGAAGAAATAATACCAGTGCCCACATCCCTGCCAAGCAAGCAGCCCACGGGACACCTTGAATAAAAGAATTCATCTGACAGCTTTTCAGTGACCATCTCCAAGGGCTGAGTCAGCCAACCTCAGAGCTGGCTCAGAACGAGGAGAACGGAGGGGAACAGAGAGCATGAGGGCTGAGATGACCATGGCCAGGTGCACGGAAAGCTCCATCCCCAACTGGGGGCTCGGCCTGCTTCCCCGGCCTGGACCTGAAGCCCTAGCCTCTCCAGGCCTTGGGCCTCCCTTGCAGCTTCTGCCCAAAGCCACAAAGTTGGGAAAGAGGTAGAGTTGGGGAATCTAAGCTCCTGAAAGAAAAGATCCGGCCCCATCAGAAGGGGCCGGGGCGACTTGAAGCGCCCGCCTCCTTGGCAAAGCCCCACTTCCTCCGAGCTTTCAGAGAAGCCGCCCGCCAGCACTCCAGTGAGAAGTGGTGTGCTTTGCTGCTATTTTTATCTTTGGCTGCCAGGGCTCTCAGGGTTGCTTATTTGTTTGGCTTCCCCTCTGATGTGGGTTTTGTGAATCACTTTCGAGACCACTCAGAACATTCCTTTCCTTTTGTCTCCCTGCCCCGATGCTTCTAGTTGAGCTCCACCTATGGGAAGATCGGCGTGAAGGTCTTCTTGGTGAACATTCACGGTAAGAGAAGCAGGACACTCAGGAGATTAAAAGTCCGGCCAGGAGGTGAGAGGTAGGAGCAGGTTGGAGGAATGCCGAACAATGAAGGGGGTGAAAATGAGAGCACCTGTATACTCTCCCAAACTACTACCTGCTCATAGGAGCTTTAGACACAAAACAGAAGTGACTGTGGCCAGATTGTGTAAACATCCAGGAATCTTAATAGCAGTGTGGAGACCATGGGGCTAAGAATGGACAAGTAGGATTCTAATTCGCTCCACCACTAATTTACCATATATCTTTGGCCAAGTCACTTTATCTGTCTAGGATCAGCTGTCACCTGTGTAAAATGAGGAGATTGACTAGATGAATTTGGGGGCTCTTCTCTACACCTGAAACTACCCAGGAAAGGTGGATATGCAGTTTCATATGCACGCAGTCTCCAAAGGCCACGTATACACAGCAGGAGGACGTGTCCACATAGCCGTGGACTTTCATATTATTAGCACACATGGAGAGTTCACGGACATGGACACAGAGCAAGCACACATAGATACACAAACGAACGTGAAGGGACACGTATTCACACAGCCTGCTTCCCACAGAGACTAAGAGTCCTTCCAGGGGGCTGTCCAGCTTCAGAACCGACATGAGCATGTCCCAGGCTGATGGAGGCCCTGCTCTGGAGAGAGAATCTGTGATGGCAATGACTGCTGCACAGGCTCCAGAGTTAGGATCAGAGGGTTCCTCCCACCTCACTGACGCTCCTCAGGAAACCCACTCTAGGATTTGGTAGGAGTAAGAGTTCTGCCACACCCTGGAAGTTGCAGGAAAGTTCTAGGTAAGCAGGAGGAAGGATGGACCCTCAGAGGATAGAAATGACAGCAGCCTCCACATGAACATTTTCAGCTTTTCCCTCTCCAATGGCCACAAAGTACTGAGTCCCCGCCCCCCCGCCCCCACCCCAATCAAACTGCTTCCTTCTGCCTGGGTTGAAGGTTCAGCATCTCCAAGCTCTTGTTGCCCTCTGCTGTCCAGAACTGATATTGCAGGGCCAATGCCACGGCTGTTGGAGGCCAGAAAGGCAACCCTCAGGCTTCTCTTTCTTATACTCTCACCAACCTCTCCCACCCTCAGCTCCAATCCACAATAGCTGTTACCTTTCTTCCTTCCAGCCCAGGTGTACAATGACATTAGCTTTGGGGGCGTCTTCGAAGATGGCGGTCTAGAGCGCAACCACGTCTTTCCCAGCATACATGACGCAGTACTCTTTGCCCAGGCAAATGCCAGAGAAGTGGCCCCAGGGCGTGACTTCCAAGAGGTGAGATCTGGGCACCTGGGGAGTCCTAGGCCCCAGGACACTGAAATAGCGGGACCAGGGGGCATTAGAAAGAATACAGGTCCGGTGTCCCCAAACCAGTTCCGAATCTGTTTCCTTACCTGCAGAATAGGCACCGTAAACTGACATTACCTACCTCGAAGCATTTTTCTTTTGTTTCTGTTTTAGGAATAAATGATAGTTATATCTTTCATGCCACTCAAAAGCACTTTTGTATATTGTAAAATCTTTTATTAATATTAATGTCCAGATAAGAACAAAAACAAAAGAAAAAAATGAAAAATTAATGTCCAGGTCATACAAATACTCCAGGTGCATCCTCTTATGCCCAGTACTGTGGCATTGCTCACCTGCCTCCTCCTCCACTGCGGACCAGGCTCTGCAAGGCGGGGTGGTGTAAGCCTGTCTGTTTTAATTTAGCAGAGCTTGGGGATTTCAGGCTGATGATGAATGAAAAGACTGGATCTGAGTTTTGTCTCAGCTTCTTGACATTTAATTTACTAGCTCAGTAAGAGGTATGCAAATAAGCTACAAATAACACTGTCTAAGACTCTATAAAGCTGGGGAGGCGGAAAAAGTCCGCCTGGCTGGGGCCCCTGCCCAGGCCTTCCTTGCAACCTGCCACCTCCCAGAGTTCCCTTCCAGCTCAGCCCCTGTCCTTGGCCTCCCAAGATTCGGTGTCCCAGCCCACGGTAAAACCCTCCCCGCGGTCTTAGGTCATCGGAAAGCCTTTTCTGGCTCAAGAGCAACCATGTGCTCTTTGCTTTAAGAGACTGATGAAGGTGAAGCCATCTGTTCTAAGTACTGAAAGACTGCCCAGGAACACACAGGAGCTTGGCTCCCATCCCTGACACACAGAGGGAAGCTACACAGGAGCGCCACTAATGAACCTCGGCCACTTGGCGAAAAGAGGGAGATTCTGGGAGAATCTTCATTAGTTATTGTATAAATGATGTCCAGCTATTACAGTTTATATATTTAAATTATATGTAATATAGTTACATATTACAGGATACATTCTTATATATATAAATTATACCACACCTTTTTCAACAGCATGGTGAGTAGAAAGCCAGCAGAGTTTGATTATCCTACTTTTACAAATGAGGAAACAGAGGGAAATAGATTTCTCGAGATCTGGCAGCTGGCAATTTGTCGTTATAAGCTAGGTAAACCTTCCCCGCCTCTCAAATGCCAGCAGAAGGCAGACCCTAGCACATGCCTGCCTGATGTACCGGGGAAGACCAGAGTGGCGCTATGTTTTGTGAAGCAGGGGAGGGAGGGAAAGGAAGGGGCAGGAGAGCAGTTGTGCATCAGAAAACGTGGGTGCCCACCCAAAGCCTGTTGTTTGCACCAGACTCTGGCGTTCAGTCAAGGAGCTCATTCTGCACCCGTTTTTCCCATCTAGGCTCCAGTGGACCCTGAGATCTCATACAGCTCAGAGGAGAGCCCCAGCTACAGGGATTTAGAGCAGGTAAGCTAAGGGGCAGAGGGTAGGGGGTGAGAAGGGGGAAAAAGGAGACCCTCTCAAATCCAAGGTGTTCAATGGGCTCTCTCACATTCAAGCCAGAACAGTCACCTTGAAGTCAACAACATTTCTTTCTCATCTTTCTTTTAATAGCAGATCTTAATTCTTCTCACTCCCTGAAAGGCATGGGGATGGGAGGGTGGGGAGGGGACATCTATTCTTAACTCTCCAACACATCAAGCACATGATCCTCGGCAAGCCACATAACAACACCAGGCCTCAAATTTTTATCATTGCAGAATGAGGGAAATGTGGGTAATACCTGGTCCATCTACCTCACAAGATTAGCAGGGGATTCATTTGTTCTTTCATTAATTCAGCAGATATTTATGAAGTGCCTGCTGCTTGCCTACACAGTTCCAGGCTGGGCATACAGCTGTGAACAAAACAAAGACCCCTGCCCTTAAGAAACTTATATTCTGGTAGGATCAGATGAATTCTAAGGATGCAAATTCTAGTGGGACAAATATTATTGCATGTGGGCAGGCCTTAAAAGCTAAGAGCTGTGCAGGTGGGAGGGGTTAGAATCCCCATGGGGCCCTGTGGTCCCCAAATGAAGAGTAGCACTACCCCAATGCCCCAAATTAAAAGAAAGCAGATAGAAATAACATGGAACTTTCTGCTTCTTCCCGTCCTTTGTGGGCTTCAGTTCCACGGCCCTCTGAGCACGCCTCCGGGAGTACCGATGGCATGCAGAGCCACAAAGGTTGGGCAGGCTGATTTCTAGGCCCCTGTGGAATCTCCAGCATGTTCCAAAACTCGTGGGCAGGACCAAAACAGTTTATCAGAGCCAGAAAGGACTGTAGAGCTTGTCTGATCTCAACCCTCATTTTTACCTAGCGTTGAAAGTGAAGCTACAAAAGGGGAGGGACGTGTGGAAGGTCACACCAAGGGCACTCCAAATTCGATTCCAAGCATCTTCTCCTGTCACCTCTGGACCTATCCTCCTGTTAGTCTGACCCTGCCTCTCCCCTATTCTCACACACTCACACACTCACATACACATTCACATGTACACTCAAACCCTCACATACTCACACATTCACACTCAAACCCTCACACAGACACACTCACACACACGCACTCACACATTCAAATACACTCAAACCTTCACACACGCTCACACTCAAACCCTCACACTCACCCACACACTCACACATTCACACTCAAGCCCTCACACACTCACTCACAATGCTACTTTCTGTCCAGGAATCCATAAGGTCACCTCTTGGTGGCAGCCCCCCTGAACCCAGCAGGTCTGATGCGACTCCTTCAACTTCCCCACAGGAGATGTTCGGGAGCATGTTCCACACAGAGACTCTGACCGCCCTGTGAGGACCCAGCAGTTCCCATGCTGCCTCCAGAGCGCCTGGCACCTGGGACTTCGTGAAGGATGAGCCCGGGACTGCGGCAGACGGCAGGTAGAGGAGAGCACCTCCGCCAGGACCTTGGCTCCTCTCTGTTCTCCTCCTCCCTCTCTCATTCCCCCGCCTCCGTACTGGCATCTCCGGTGTAAGCCAGTCTCAGAAGGGAGAGCCACCTCTTCACCCTTCCGCTGCCCCTCATGGCCCTGGCCAGCAAGTGTCCTGTTTCCTCCCCGTGGCTCTGGGAAGAGCCCCTGAATGCTGGGCTTGAAGCACAAGCCGAGAACAGGAGGGAAAGTGCAACTACTGGCTTAGACTGCAAGCTTCAAAAGTGTCCTTGGGGCTGCCTGGCTTGGTGTCAAATGATGTCAAGCTGTCACAAGACACAGGGACAAACTTGGTTAGGCCTCTGTCGCTTGTCCCCTCAGCTGCCCCAACTCTATTCCTGGTAGCTCTGCACCTCTGGAACCAGGTGCTCCCCACCACCCAGGGATCTGTTTTGGTGACCATGCCACTTCCTCCTCACCTCCAGGCTGCTGGGACATCCATGCTACTTAACACATCAGACTCAGGCCTGGGGAGTGACCAGGGCCCTCACGGCCAGCAGAGCTACCTCCCCAGGGGCAGTCCACCAAGGAGCTGCCCCAGCTTCCTGAAACATTATCACTCCTCCAGGCTTCAGGGGCCGCTCCCTTCCATTCGAGATGGTAGGAACCCAAAAGGGAGCGGAAGGTGGCTGGCAGAATCCTCTGGCAGCCTGGCAACAGGTACAAGTTACTCTGCACAAAAGCTTTTGGGATTCCCTCTCAGTGTCAGAGATGGGGGTGTGGACGCGAGTGCCAACTTAGGGCAAACTGGTGTGACCTGCGTGGGCCTGGACAGTCCCCCTGACCTCACAGCCCATCAGGGAAATGTCTCTCCCACCTGGGAAATCTGCTTTGTCCTTCTTCATTTGGCAAAGAGCCAATGAATTTAACTCTTCCTTATCCTTCAGCCAGGCAAGGGAGCATGCCCCTCAAAGGCCAGCTACATCCCCCAACTAGACACAGAACATGGAGAAGGGCCGACCCAGATTGGATCTTCCTCCACAGGGATTCCTTAACAAACTCAGGACCTGAGGCCAGGCCACCTCCTTCTAGGAAAGATGAGAAATGGGATTAAGTTCTCTATGTACATAAGGAGGTAACTAGAGGAACCCCACAGTGACTTGAAAATAAATAGGATACATGTGCAAGTGTTTGGAAAAATGTCCGCGCACGTGCATAGAAAACGTTTTGGCCTCTCCCCACTGCTTCTCCCAAGCTCCTTCAACTTAATGACCCCTGCCCAACAGGTTGGGCTGGCCCCGCCTGGAAAAGCACCCCAGTCCCTAACTTCAGCCTGATCTGCATTGTGCGTCTGTGCATTGAGTGAGTCGGTCAGCTAACAAGTCTTCTTAGAGCTAAAGGAGGAGGTGCTGGCAAAGAGCCAGCGGATTCTTGGCCTCCGGGCATTGCTTCTCTGTGAATTCATTATGCCATCTGGCTGCCAATGGAACTCAAAACTTGGAATGCAGAAGACAATGTTATCTGGGATTCGCCGTGCCCAGCACCCATAGTGCCAAATTCCAGGAAGACAAGGCCTTAGCCAATGACAACTCACTCTCCCCTATTTCACCTCCTTCAAAGTCTAGCTCTGGCCTATTAGGCAGAAAAAGATCACAGAGTTTCAGGACATTCCAAGTTAAGAGGTCCCCTTTGAACCAAGTGTTTCTATCCGTTGAGGAGTTGATGAAGTCACCGTTAGCCACCAGGCCAGCCCCGACTTAAAGAGGACTGCTGACTCACAGTGGCCTGGAGTTGGGGCTCTCAGGGAGGGATCCTGCAACATGTCCAAGGGTGTAAGTACTCACAGGGCCCACAGTGGAGGTAAGATTAGAAACACATGGGGTGGAGAAAGACATTAAAGAAAATTTCACTTTTAGAATACTTTGGAAAGAACACAAATTCACACAGTCCACTCTCTGGAAATGACTGAAGCAGGAAAGGAGGACAAGGTAGAAATAATCCAGAATTTCAATATTTTTAAATGTTCTTAGCAATACTGACCTGTGATGATGTGGTTCCGGGGAAGGCTGGGACTCCTATTCATGTAATTTATTTAATTTAAGCGCCATTCTCCTTTTGTTCATTTTGGTAATAAAGAGCTTTTGGAATGTGAACAAATGCATGTATTGGGATGGTTTTCCAGAAAGGCAGGACAGTCACCTCTGGGAAAAGCTGGCCTTGCTTTGCACTGTCCTGGGGGGAAGGAAGCGACGGGAAGTAAGACTTCACCATGAGTCTCTCAGCTCCTCTGCAGGTTCTGGTTTTCGCTTCTAGAATGAATACACTCCATGCTCCAGCCAAAGAGCAGAGACCAGAGTAAGGAGACTGAACTAAGGGATCCAAATACTCAGGACCAGTTCCCAGAGCTCACTCTGTGATTTGTGTGGCTGTCAGGGACATGGAAGTCCCATCACCTCCCTGTACACCCTTCACAAACTAATTCAACATTCATGAAATGTCTGTTCAAAGCCAATCCCATCAACAGCCAACAGAGATTTCAGAATGCTTAATTTGGCGGAGCACCCCTTCTAATCCCAGCTTTTCCTCTCCGGTTTGTGAGACAATGCAAGGAATGTAAAGCCATGAGACTCAAGAGTCCAACAAGCTAGGTTGACTCCCAATGTTGTTTGCTAACAGTGGGAAATGGAAGGAAATAAGAGGAATAAGAAAAACAGCAAAGGAGACAGAAATACGATGTGGCAGAAAGAGATGAACTAGAGATAAAACAAAGCAAAGAGGAAAGGAAGATAGAGGTCAGTGGACAGAGCTCAGAAAAGCAAGAATTGGGAGAAATAGGTGAAAGAGGATATATTGAAGAGGCAGAGAAGTCAGTCAGTTCCAAAATGATATTTATATAGAATAATATAATCTTCCTTTATTCTGCTATTCAGCTGCCCAGCAAGATCTGAGTAAATTAGCAAGTAATATCATCCCTCCCATTTGAATTTTATATATCCTGTGTATACACTCTTAGCCTGAATCCCTCGGGAGGCAGACCCTGAGACAAAAGTTCATGTACAGGTATTTGGGAAACAATCCCAGAGAGCAGGCCTGTTAACTCTCCAAAGATTACAGGTTTCATGGATATGAGTGCAGAGCAGGCCCCAAAGTGTCCCGTGCTGTGGCCTCAGGGAAGCCACCTAGGGCAAGAAGGAAAAGTATGTACAGCTCCAGAGGGCCTGGCAGTTCAGAGTGCTTACAACTGCGGCCTCCAAAGAGGCCTAGTAGGGAAGCTTTCTGTAGCATATACACAGCGTTTAAATCAGGTGCATTTCTTTCATCTCTCATCATTAAAACCTATGTTTGTTTACCTTTTGTTGTAAAACTACAACATGACTTTCGCCGTATTTGGGAGTAGTGTCAAAACATCTATGAGATGACCATGTCACCATTCTAAGCCAGAATGGAGTACCTAAGCATGGTGAATTGCTAAACATGATCTCTAAAACCATTCCTTACTTAAAGGAGCATGGGCTCCTCAGTGAAATGATTGACTCCAGGGCCAGGGCAGGGGAGGTACAAAATAAGTCTGGAATAGCTTTTTATGCCAGAAAGTAAGGACTTGCTCCAAAAATTGATAAAAGCACATCCTGAGGTTGTAGGAACCAGACAGAAGCAGCTTCTAGCCAAATGTGGGACAGTCTGAGCACCTAAATAATTAAATATAATGATGAATTTTAAACCAATAAAAATAAGAATTGAGGCACTGGCCAAGTGGTTCAGTTTGTTGGAGTGTTGTCCCATACACCAAAGGTTGTGGGTTCGATTCCCAGTCAGGGCACATATTTAGGTTGCATATTCAATCTCCAGTGGGGGTGTGTACGGGGTACAATCCCATTTACAATTGTACCCCCAATAAAACCCTAGGAATAAACTTGACCAAGGAGGTAAGAGATGTACACTCAGAAAATTGTAAAGCACTGAAAAAAGAAATAGAAGAAAATACAAATAAATGGAAGCATATACTGTGTTTATAGATATGAAGAATTAACATAATTAAAATATCCATACCCCAAAGCAATCTATAGACTCAATGCAATTCTTATCAAAATATGGTATACTTCACAGAACTAGAACAAATAATCCAAAAATTTATATAGAACTGCGAAAAAATCTAAATAGTCTCAGCAATATTGAGAAAAAAGGACAAAGTTGGGGATATCATGCTACCCAGTATCAAACTATGCTACAAGTCCATAATAATTAAAACAGCATGGTACTGTCATAAAAACAGGCATATAGATCAATGAAACAGAATAGACAGCCCAGAAATAAACCTGCATCTATACGGTCAATCAATATTTGACAAAGGAGGCAAGAACATACAATGGGGCAAAGACAGTCTATTCAATAAATGATGCTGGGAAAATTGGACAAATACATGCAAAAAAATGGAACTAGACCACCTTCCTACACCATATATAAGTATAAAGTCAAAATAACTTAAAGAATTAAATGTAACACTCAAAACCATAAAAATCCTAGAGGAAAACAGAGGCAGTAAAACCTCTGACATTTCTCTTAGCAATATTTTTTTCTGATATATCTCCTTGGGCAAGGGAAACAAAAGAAAAAATAAACAAACGGGATTATATCAAACCAAAAAGTTTTTGCATGGTGATGGAAATCACCAAAAAAAAAGAGAGAGAGACGACCTACTAAATGAGAGAACATACTTGCCAATGATACATCTGATAAGGGGTTAATATTCAAAATTTATAAAGAACTTAGACTACTCAACACCAAAAAAAACCCCCAAACAATCCAATTGAAAAAAGTGGGCAGAGAGCCTGAATAGGCAGTTAGTTCTCCAAAGGGGACATACAGAAGGCTAATGTACATATGGAGAGATGTTCAATGTCACTAATGGTTAGAGAAATGCAAATTAAAATGACAACAGATATCGCCTCTCACCTGTCAGAACAGTTACCATCAATAAATCCACAAATGACAGGTGTTGGTAATACTGTGGACAGTAAGCAACCCTCATGTACTGCTGGTGGGAATGCAGCCACTATGAAAAACGGTATGGAGTTTCCTCAAAAAATTAAAAATAGATCTGCCACATGATTCAGTAATTCTACTTCAAGGCATTTTTCCAAAGGCACCCAAAACACCGATTCAAAAGAATATGTGTACTCCTATGTTCATCGAAGCGTTATTTACAATAACCAGGCTATGGAAGCAAACCAAGTGCTTATCAGTAGATGGGTGGTTAAAAATGTGGTGGTACAGCCCTGGTTGGTATGACTCAGTGGATTAAGTGCCAGACTGCAAACCAAAGGGTCTCTCTGGTTTGATTGACCAGCCAGGGCACATGCCTGGATTGCGGGCTGGGTCCCCAGTAGGGGGCACACAAGAAGCAACCACACACTGATTTTTCTCTCCCGTTCTTTCTCCCTCTCTTCCCCTCTATCTAAAAATAAATAAATAAAATATTTTTTAAAAATTTAGAAAATGTGGCAGTACGTATATACAATGGAATATTACTTGGCCATAAAAAATAAAATCTTACCATTTTCAACAGTACGGCTAGAACTAGAGGGTACGGTATCCAGCAAAATAAATCAGTCAGACAAGACAAATACCATATGATTTCACTTAATCTAGAGAACAAAGTAAGTGAACAAACAAAATTGAAAAAGATTCATAGATACAGAGAGAGAAATGGTGGTTGCCAGTGTGGAGGAGGGGTTGGAGGGCTGAGTTAAAGAGGTAACAGAACTAAGCAGCACAAACTAGTAGTTACAAGAGTTATGGGGAAGTAAGTAAAGCATAGGAAATACAAGTCAATAATATTGTGGTAAGTACATATAGTGCCCCTTCACCAGTTGCGTGGTGAAACTATCAAGGGGAATACTACATAAAATATGTGATTGTCTAACCACTAAGCTGTATACCTGAAACCAATACAAAAGAAAATTGAAAAAAAACCCTAAAATAATGCATAACAATAGCATATAGAGAGAAGGTGATCATAATTTAAGTGTTCAAAGTCTTCATATATTTTAAAGAAAAAGGGTTAGGGTATTAACTTTAAATTTGTTAAATAGGCATACTAAATTTCCATGGTAAATCATAGGAAGAAAACAAAGAATATAATTGTCAAACCAATGGGACAGAGGAGAATAGAATAAGAAAACAAATTACAACAATAAAAATTTAATTTTAAAGCAATAAATGGCAGAAAAGAAGCATAGAAAAAAGTAGTGCTCAGTAAAACACAGAAATTGTCTGATTAGACTAAAAATTAAATCCAGAGATCCTTCTACATCAGAACACCAAAATACAAAAAATATACAGAAAATAAATAGTCACCAAAAGAATAGCGTAGCTATATTAATAGCACACAAATTAGCTTTAAGACAGAGTAATTATTAAGCATAAAGAAGATCAATACATTATAATACAAATTTCAACTTAAAATGAAGATATAACAATTTCAAACTTGAATGCACCAAATAAGTCTCAAAACATATAAAGTAAAATTAATTTTATCAACTGAAAAAAATGATAAATCCACCAAAACAATGGAAGATTTCAATATACCTCTCTCATTGTTGATAGGTCATAAATATAAAAAATAAAATAGTAAGTATGGAAGAGTTAAACCATAAAATAAACAAGCTGGATTTGATGAACATATATGAGTTCTCCATATACAAATTTGGAGTTCTTTTTAAGCACACATGAAATATTTACAAAATTTGGTCATACGCTGGGGCCTTTGAAATTCTTGAAAAATTTCAAATAGGTATCATTCCACATTTTCTGCCACAAAGTATTGAAGTTAAAACTCAATTAAAGAAAGATAACCATAATTTATAAGAAATTATAAATTCACATTTATAATTTTTAAAACAACTTCTAAATAACTCAAAATAATAGTTGAAGGAAAGTTCAAAATACTTAGGATCTAAACACTGATGGAAATACTGCATGTCAAAACCTGTGGCATGCAAGGGAGCAGCGCTTCAAAGGACAATTTATAGCCTTAAATGCTTTTGTTAGAAAAGAAAAAAGATGAAAGTTAATGAACCAAAGTTTGAACAATAGCTGTCAAAAAAGGAAAATACATAAATTCAAAGAAAGCAAAGATAAGAAGATAGATAATGATAGTATTGCTAACATTTATTGAATGCTTACTACAAGCTATGTACTCTTTCGAGTGCTTTACATGTATTAACTCATTTAATCTTCCCAAAAACCCAAAGAGGTATGTACTCTTATTATCCTCATTTTAAAGAAGAGAAAGCTGAGGCTCAGAATGGTTAAGTTTGTTAAGGTCACTCAATACAACTCCATGAATGTGGAGCAGCTAGAATTTTTAACCCAAGCAATCGGGCTCCAGAGCTTAAGTTCTTAACTATGTGACATTAGCTATATGAATAAATTGCTAATAAAATATAACTTACCAAAATGTAATCATGTAACCATTAAGTAAATTAATAATTTAACATCTTTCCACAGAGGTGCCCTGGCTGGTGTGGCTCAGTGGATTGAGCACCAACCTGCAAACCAAAGGGTTGTCAGTTTGATTCCCAGTCAGAGTACACGCCTGGATTGTGGGCCAGTTCCCTGGTGGGCGGTGCATGAGAGGCAACCACACATTGAGGTTTCTCTCCCTCTCCTTCTCCCTCCCTTCCCCCTCTCTAAAAATAAATAAATAAAACCTTTTTAAAAAAAATCTTCCCATAGTGAAAAATAGCAGGCCCAGATTACTTTCTAGAATTATTAGAAAAATGTTAAAATTTGGTCTACCTATATATTCCAGAGAACACAACAACAACCAAAAAAAAAAAATGGAAGGAAGATCATTCCTTTGTTTCGTGGTTTAAATTTGATACAACTCTCTCTCTTCCTCCCTCCCTCTCTCTCTCAGCAGTCCCGAGGTAGACAGTCCAGAGCTGGTATGCTGTTCCATGAAGGTCCCAAGGACTCAGCTCTTTATCCCTCTCTATGGGACCTCATCATCATGGTCCAAAATGGCTGCTAGCGCTGGAGCAATCATATCTGAGAACTGTGGAATTTAAGAAGAAGATGTCCTTAAAGATATTCCCTTGAATGATATGCCATATTTCTGCTTATTTTTCATTCTCCAAATTTAGTCACATGGCAAAATCTAGCTATAAGTGTCTGGAAAATGTGGTCTTCAGCTGGATATTAATGTGTTGAGCTCAAACTCAGGATTCTTGTTAGTTAGAAAGAAGGGGAATGTATATTGGGGGCAACTAGAAATGTCTACCATATTCTCTGAGATTTCTGAGGATACCATATACTTGATACCAAATACAAACAACAAACAAAAAAGAAAAATCTCAGACCAATCAAACAGAACTGCAAAAATCCTCAAGGAAAATACAGCAGTGGTTTTATTGAAGTTGAGCTTATCCCAATAATGTCAGGTTGGTTTATGTTTTTAAAACTTGTTAATGTAAGTCACTACATTAACAGACTGAAGGAGACAGTTCTAACTGATATAGAGACTTATTTTAAAGCTATCGTAATTAGAGCAGTCATATTAGCATATTTATAGATAAAACAACCAATGGAACAAAATAAAGAGACCAATAATGGACATTTCATATATAATAGCCAAGATGTGGAAGCAACCTAAGTATTTATCAACAGACAATTGGATAAAGATGTGATACATATATATAATGGAATAATACTGGGCCATAAAAAAGAATGAAACTATATTATTTGTAACAACACAGGCAGACCTAGAAGGTATTACGCTAAGTGAAATAAGTCAGACAGAGAAAGACAAATACCATATGATTTCATTTATATGTGAAATCTAATACACAAAATAAACAAACAAAACAGAAACAAACGCATAGGTACAGAGAACAAAATGATGGTTGCCAAGTGGAAGGTAAGTTGGGGAGCTGGGTGAAACAGGTGAAGGGATTAAGAAGTACAAATTGGCAGTTACAAAACAGTCAGGGAGATGTAAAGTACAGATAGAGAATATAGTTAATAATATTATAATAAGTATGTATGGTGCCACGTGGGTACTGACTTATCACAGGGATCACTTTGTAAGTTATATAAATATAAGTTATATAAGTGCCGTGCACCTGAAACTAATATAATATTGAATGTTGACTGTATTAAAAAATTTTTTTAATTAAACATATTCATAGACACACACCATTTCAGATAATGGTTGCCTTGAGCAGGAAATTGGGGGATTGAGGCACTAGGATACACATATGCCTTCCACGTTATTGATCATTGTGGAGGGTCACAGGTGTTCGTTATTGTTTGCTTTACATATTTTTTTAAGTATCAAATGTTATATAAGAGAATTTAAAGAATATTTAAGGATAGGAAAATGTATATGATATAATGCTTATGAAAAGAAACAGTGACTTATGATCCTATTTAATCAAAAGTTTAAACCTTTTGGTATTTTTGACAAGTTTCCCAAAAATCAAGCTCTTAATGAAATCTGATTGACCTTGAACTGGCTTTGGGATTTTCCAGAGAGTCCCTGGAACGTCTCAAAGATTTGTTCTCTCTTTTCATAAAAAAAGAGTTGCTTAACTAATTAGACTTATCTGATATGTTGAATTACATGAGAAACACTGTCAAATAAAAAGTGGTACTAAGCACTCTATATTGTATTAAATAAACACATTATAAGTGTTCCAGAAAATTATATAAAATTCTCAAAATTCTGATATGTCCTGGTATAATGTTATTGGTTATAATTCTAGTTATTCTCTTCCATTGTTATATGTCACAGAAACAACCAAATTTACTTGTCAATTCCATAATTTATTATATATATATATATATGCAAACTGTCACCAATCTTTTACTATGGCTATTTTTAAGATATTTTGTCATTTGCAAACAGCTATTGTTTTACTCTGCTGTTTTTTTGCAAAAGTGTCCCTGCAGAAATACTTCATCTTCAAAAAGATTCATGAAAAAGACCCTAACAAGTACCCTTGAATGCAAGTTTCTGATAACTTTAAGATTTTAACACAAACTAGGTAAGGATTTCTAAAACTGTAATGAAAAATTAATTGACTCATAAAGCTGCCAACCCAAGATGAAACAAAAGAATTAATTACATAAAACTGAATGAACTGATGAAAAAGATTATAATTTTTATGATTTCATTTAAAACATTGCTGGTTCTCCAAAGTTTTATTTTCTGGGTTTAAAGGACCCCTTTTGAACATGTATAAAGGACCCATGGACAAAGCCAAAGGAGGGTAGGATTGAGGGTGCGTGGTAGGAGTGGGCGTGGAGGTGGAAAGTGGTGGCAAGAAAATGGAGACAACTGTACTTAAACAACAATTAAAAGAAAAAAGAAAAAAATAAAGGACCACTTTCCCTCTTTTAAGCTATCTGTAACTTACAACAATTTGGCAAGGTGTATCTCTGCAACAATGGTTGAAGCATTTATCGTTTTATTTCTCTACCTGAAACCTGCAGAATTCTGTAACTCTTGTTAAATAGTCTTTTTTTATGACAATATATGTATTTGCATAAATTCAATAAGAACCTGATCTCCTTATAACAGGATGCAATTGAACAAGTCCGTGGTTTAGCTTTTTAGTCTAAAGAAACTTTAAGGATCTAATCTGAGAGTCCTTATGAAAAATTCTAACAAAGCAGGTTTAAAAGAGCCTATATTGTCAGTCACTATTCTTGCTGCACTGGCTAAGAGGGCCCTTGAGTTAATGAGTACACATGTTTGGGGTCCGAGCATAGAATGTGATCAGTTTCCCAGGTTTCAGGGCCGAATGGGTGCCACCTTGTCTTACCAGACCCTGACCTGAGGCAAATCTCTGTGTTTTTTCAATCAAAGCCTTTTGACATTGATTGATGAGCTTTGTATGCATACTGTATACCCCTGTGCATTTCGTCCTCAATAAAGGTCATTTCAAGAGAAGGGCTCAGAGCTTTCTCCACTTGAGGTAATCGCCACCCCCTTTTCCTGGCAGACTGAGAAGTGACTGGAACAACTTACTTTCCTCCATCCACAGAGACCCCCGGGGGGACTCTGAGGGAATGGGGTACCCCCCATCAGTAAACAACTTTCAAAACATTGAAACCCATTTGATTTATTTAATTGGTTAAATATTGACTCCCAGTAATCTCTGGACTAGGACATTTTTCAATCCTTGCCTATTATTCTCCCTATGGTCACCATATTAACCTTTCTAACACGTTATATACTCTCAAGAGTTTTAAATGCCTGTCAGCAGCCACTCTCATGATAAATCGTGCTCATCAGGATCAAATAACTGAAGGAAATAAACAATAACCACATAAACGATGAAAATGGCAACTACATGGTCCTCTGGACTGACAACACAACTCATGGAAACCGCCGCTGTGAGACTCTTTGACCTGGCCGTACCATCCGTGGTAACCGAGAGTAATGCTGTCCCGGTCAGTCATACTCTCAGCCTGCTGAGCAATGACCAAAAGGGGTGAATTGCTAAAATCAAAACCAAATGGAAACCAGCCTTGAAGTTTCCCAGAGCAGGGAAAACCAGTTTAAATAAACAAACTTAATTTAACATATTTTGCAAGACTAACTTGACATGGGTCATTTCGTGCTTATGCCTCTGAACATCATAAGCAAAGCCTAAACTGTTACCCAAGGTTGATATAAGGTAATCGCTGAAAATTCTAATATTGTAACCAATCACTGTGAAGAACAGTCACTGCTTTTCTCACTGTATAAGCTGCTTTAAAACAATATATTACTGGTCCTCATTCCATGTTTTGGTTTAAATGCTCCTGGTCTGCAAACTGTCCTTTTAGTGTGTGCACAGTAAATTTTTACTCATTATTACTACTTCAGTGGTTGATTGGTTTCACTTTGGGCGTTTATGAACCTTTGAGAAGTTTCATTCATTTTATTTTGCTTCCCCACCCCGCCCGCTTTAATTTGATTTAGTGTCATATAGCAAGAGATTTATCTCAAAGCAAACGATCAAGCCCAGACAGGACCTATCACATGCCCAGAGCCCTGTATCTACAGCTGCCTCCTAGAGGACTGAGAAACCACAACCCCTAACAGGCCTTGCGGGCCTGGGGCGGGGCTGTCCCTTTGATTGTTTAGCCCAGAGCCCTAGACCAGCGATGATTGGCCAGGTCTGAAGATGAGGTGGAGCTAAAGCCATTGCGAGACTTGGAGGAGTAACTGGGTCACGACGGCGGGGTGGGCGTTTGAGTTCAAACTCCAGCAGCAGAGTAGAGCCAACACTTGAGAGAACTATGGCTCTGCGATACGTTTGCGTGCTGGTCCTGGCTGCTGTGCTGCTGCTAGGTGTTGTCTCCACACCGAAGGGCCTGAAGGACAAGGAGCCTCAGAGGGCCCCGCGAATTCCTCCTCATTTCAGCCAAGAGGAGAGCTTCAGGATGAAGGAAACGCTGAAAGGTGAGCCTGGGGCCCCTTCACCCACCTTTGCTTAAACATGAGTCCCTCTCTCCTCCGGCTAACCTAGTACTCCCCACTCCCTTCGCAGAGGGTCCACTTAGCTCGCGCTCCTCCACACATCGCAGCCCAGCCCAGCCCTAACCTTCACGTGGAGCCCGGGCTTGGGGATGCCAGTTCTCCCCCACATCTGACTTCTGGGGACTCTGGTATCACCCACCCTAGCCCCTGCTTGCCTTTTTATTTGTGCTTTTTTTTTTTTCAGATTTTTATTTATTTATTTTCAGAGAGAGGGGGAGAGAGGGAGAGAAACAGGGATCAGTTGCCACTCACATGCACCCAACTGGGGACCTGGTCTGCGCCCTGACTGGTTTGCAGGCCAGCGTTCAGTCCCCTGAGCCACAGCAGTCAGGGATTTTTGTACTTTTTACCTTTGAAAGTTTTAGCGTCTGTGAAATCTCGGGTTATTTTAAGATGGAATCTATGCAGGCAGGGGAAATTGAGGTGCAGGTCAGTTAAATGATCTTCTCCAGGACCCCACAGCAAGGAGCGGGCTCTGAGTAACAAGATCTAGCACCCGCAGGACCTGCTGAACACTAAATGACTCCAGGAAGGGGGTGTTACTGGAGCGTGGCACGTTCCCAATTGAAAGACCTCTCTCCCCTACACCTTAAACCAAGGCTTTACCTCATTTACCTTATGAATCTGCTTTTTTCAGGAGAAAAAAGTGCAAATTTCTGTTGAGTGCTAGATCCTGTGGGGTAACATCTTCACCAGTGCGGTTAGCTACAAGTAATGGATTACAAGAAACTGCCTATGTAGGCATATGCAGGCAGATGCAGAGGCCAAAAGTTAACCGCTATGATTGAATATAAACTGGGAGTGCTGGAATGATTAGCCTGGGAGGTAAAGCAGTACATTTTCAAAGCACAGTGTATATAGCCCTCAAGAAGGCACTGGGCAGCCAAAGGCACAGGGTAAATAGCCCTCAGGAAGGCATTGGACAGCTGCTCACCAGAGTCCCTTTGCACAGAAGAAAGCGTGGCTTAGAACTGAACAGGAGACAAAACACCAGAGTCCAGATCTTAGTTCTGCCTCTCCTGTAGGCAGTTTATTTAATCTTTTTGAACCTTGGCTTCCCCATTTATGTAGTGGGCTATGATGTAGGGTTTGTCCTTAAAAAAACTGAATACAGAATTAAGTTTGTCCTTCAGAGGCCCTCCCTTGACCTCGAGCTGCTCAAGGTGCAGTTCCCCACCCTTGCTGTGTTTTGTGGTAGTTATCTAATCAAATAATCTCATGGTTTCCCCTCACAGTGGTGTTTGCACTTGATAATGGAACCCTTTAAAGAGTACAAAGCCTTCGTGGGGCACAGGGATGAGCCTATCGGCAGTTCAGGAACTGAGACCTCCAGGTAGGGTGGATGAGATTATTTAGGAGAAAGAGCTTGTTTGGGAGTTTCTAAATCCACCCCTTCCCACATGTCAGGTGCCCAAAAAGCTGGCCTTCACTGAGAGACCAGTAAGACTATGGATGAGCCAGCCCATGAAAGATGAGCCCATTCACTGGACAAAGCACGCAAAACCTTGTCCATGGAGGGACCTAGGACTGTGGGCTCCTGATTCATCAAAGGGATGGTGGTTTCAGAGGCAGAGTGAGGCCTTGGGAAGCAATTTATAGCACTCAGGGCAGGGATCAAAATCTACTCTCCTCCATCTCTCTACTCCATCTTGAATTATATTTTCCTTTAAGAACCATATTAACCTAAACAAACGCAACAGGCCTGCATTTAAATTTCAGCTACCCGTTTCTGGACAATCTTGAGCAGCTCACCTAACCTTTCCAAGCTTGTTTCCTCACCTTCAAATTAGGAAAAACAGCAGTACCTACTTTAAAGGATTGCTTTTCCCTCCACAATAAGATAATGAATGTAAAAGATGTTTTTATGCACAGAGGGCTGCAGAAAAACCAATGGCTTTTGTCACCTGTACTCTCCCACCTCTTGTTACAGGAAAAGTTTGGTTCTTCTTGCTGATGCAGTAAAGAATTACAGATCAGCAAGTAAACTAGCATGCAAGCAGAGTTCATTAGTGATGCATTCTCATGGAAGAGAATGGGCCTTGCCAATGTGGGGGTGAAGGGCATCGGGTCCTTTGTCCTGAGGACTGATATAGGTGGTGGGATGGGGCTGAGGGAGTTCCATATTGATTGGTGGATAAAGGTGGTACATATTCCCTGGGGAGACATGACGTCCAAACTTAGGTGTGTGTGTGGGTCTGTTAGCCTGAATTCTCATCTTGCTCCAGACCACATTTGTTGATCTTGTTGTAAAACAGGTATGTGGCAGGAGGCAGTTAATTAAAGTTGAGGCAGTTGCCCGGAGCTATTTATGGGCTCTTTCTGTTAGCACTAGGGACAACCTTGTAAAACAGATAATGACCAAAAGTACGCAATTAACCCAAGTTTTGTTATGGGCTTTTTCTTTAGGTACTGTAGACTCCCTCCTCTTCCCCTTTCGAGGCCTTGGGTTAAAAGCATGGTTTCAAAGGCTTTCTTTCCCAGGTAGTGGAAACAATACATAGAATTTCAAAGGCTCCCTCCTCCTGTGCTAGCATGTTGTTTCTTGTGATGTTGGAACACCTGGCGATCTTACTGGACCAGGCTCAGGACGGCTGAGTCAGTGGGCGAGGCATGTCTCCCTCCTCCTCCTGCCTTGGTTTGCTACCCATCATACCTAACAACACTCCAACTGTCCAACTCTGACAGGTGCCATCCAGATCCCCACAGTGTCTTTCAGCCCGGGGGAATCCAACGTGACAGCGCTGGCGGAGTTTGGAGAATACATTTATAAAGGTCAGCCACAAACTGTGGAAAAGCAGTGGGAGAGTTAGGAATGTGGACACAGTTCTTTAACAGGGTGATAAAGAGGTTAATTTTGTGACTGACCAAAGGACAATCTCATTCCTGTGGGTCTCTTTTGAGTTTGTGCATGATAGGGAGGGAGAGAAGGGAGAATCCAGGAGTTAGAGTGAAGGCAGAGGAGAGACTAGAGATTTGCCCTTTGGAGAACTAATGCACACAGCTGTTGGGTTGGAGTTTAACTCTCCCAATCCTTGCCCTTAATATGTGTTAGTCAATAAATCAGAAGGTAGAACTAAGAATTCCTTCTTCCTGTGCTAGTTTCCAGAACTGTGCCCCACGCTTGTCCCCCACCCCACCTCCATACAAACACTTACACACCTACTCACACGCACAACCTTGAGCTATCGCATTGGTCCTCTCTCCTCACCCCCACTGCCCATGAGCTGGAGGGTGGGTCAGGGGGCAAAGGAGATTTGGAACTCCCCACTCCCCCTATGAAAAGCTCATGAAGAGTAGTAGTAAGGCCATCTTCCTAAACCATATAAAAAAGCAGCCCCTCCATAGCTGACAGGGGTGGGAGAAGCTGGGCTAGGGGCAGCAGAAGCCTGCTCTCTGACACTCCAGGACAGGTGGATCTGAGACTAATCCCTAGCGGCCAGGCAGAGGCTGGCTGGAAGTCTTTACTAAATAGGAGGTGGGAAAACAGAAATATCCTCTCACTGCTTTTCATCCCTTTGCTTCTAGCCTTTCCTACAGTGTTCAAAACCGGCTTTATCCAGCATGAAGTCGTGGGAGAATACAGCCACCTGTTCACTGTCCAAGGCTCGGACCCGAGCTTGCAGCCCTACATGCTGCTGTCTCACATTGACGTGGTGCCTGCCCCTGAGCAAGGCTGGGAGGTGCCCCCGTTCTCTGGGCTGGAGCATGATGGCTTCATCTATGGTCGAGGCACACTAGACAACAAGAACTCTGCAATGGTCTGAAATGCTCTGTTCCTTCTGCCTTGGAGCCCTAAAGATCATCCCAGCTAATTGAGGGTGCTCAGCTAACCCCTTGGAGGAAGGAGATTATTATGATAGAGCCTTGGCTCCGGGAGACCTGGGTTCCAACCATCAGTTTGTCACTTAACTTTTATGAGCCTTGATTTCTCAACCATGAAATAGGCTTTAGAGTAGATGATCCCCAGGGACACTTTCAGCTCTGACATTGATAAATTTATACTTTTGTCCAGGTGGTCAAGGTTTTATGCAGAGCTCTGCTTTCCTTCATGCCGTCCCCCAAGACAATTTGAATTCATTATTTTTAAAGAGCGTCTATCCAATCCTAGTTGTACCAGCCCTGATGCAGGGAGCAGAATGTCTCTTGTGCCCTGGTTACTCCCATTAAGCAGTAACCTTTTTTCTCATTTGTTGTGCTTATGTCCCCTAGGCAATCCTGCAGGCGTTGGAGCTCCTGCTGATCAGAAATTACATCCCCCGAAGATCTTTCTACATTTCTCTGGGCCATGATGAAGAGGTAGTGTCTCTTCATCCTGTGCCTACCTCTGGGACCCCTCTTGGCCAAAGGCAGGGGGTGGGCGGTTGTGCTCTTCACCCAGCCCAGTGTGCGCCCCAGCTACAGGGTCTTCAGGATATGGTGTGGTGGTTTGCCAGCTTCTTTGTCTAACCGTGTGCCAGAATGATCTAAGGCCCTTGACCAAAGTACAGATTCCTGGGCGCTGTGTCCTATATCTGAATCTTTTTTTAAGATTTTGTTTATTTATTTCTAGAGAGGGGAAGGGAGAGAGAAAGAGAGGGAGAGAAACTTCAATATGCGAGAGATACATCAATTGGTGGCCTCTTGTATGCCCCGAACCAGAAACCTGGCCCCACAGCCCAGGCATGTGCCCTGATTGGGAATCCAACCAATGACCTTTTGGTTCCCAGGCTGTCACTCGACTCACTGAGCCACACCAGCCAGAGCTGCATTTGTTTTTAAAAGACTATTTTTTAGAACAGTTATGGGTTCACAGCAAAATTGAGAAGGTAAAGAGATTTCCCATATACTCCCTACCCCACACATTCATAGCCTCCCCCATTATCACATCCATCACCCACTAGGGTGGTACATTTGTTACAATTGATGAGCCTACATTGACACATAATAATCACCCAAAGCTCATAGTTTCCATGACGGTTCACTCTTGCTATTATACATTTCATGGGTATGGACAAATCCATAACAATATGTAGCCATCATTATGGTATCAGATAGTATTTTAACTGTCTTAAAATCTTTTAACCTTAAAATCCTTGGTGGCCTGCCTATTCAT
Organism: Pteronotus mesoamericanus; assembly: GCF_021234165.1. Taxonomy (NCBI): domain Eukaryota; kingdom Metazoa; phylum Chordata; class Mammalia; order Chiroptera; family Mormoopidae; genus Pteronotus; species Pteronotus mesoamericanus. The sequence continues at coordinate 5,283,531 of NW_026555326.1, forward strand.
CCCTCTCTCCCTCCTCCAACCCTTGGCAACCACTGATCTTTTTACTGTCTTTATAGTTTTGCTTTTTCCAGAACGTCAGATGGTTCAAATCATTTACAGTATATAGCCTTTTCAGATTAGCTCTTTAACTTCATGATATGCATAGATCTGAATTTTTAACTAATCCCTTGGTAATATCTGAGGTAGGCAGGAGGTCTGTCAACTAAACCTTGAGAAATGTTGGTGGGATGGAAAGAGAACTAACAGGGAGATCAATGAATATGTTTTATTGCCAGTGATGCTGCTTACTTTCACCCTCAGCAAGTTCTTTTATTCTCTGGGTCTCAGTTGCTTTATTTGTGAAATGAGGGGTGTTTGGCCCTTCCAGCTCTGACATCCCAGGAATCTCTGAGGCAGTATTATCTAGGGCTCTTCCCCCTCCCCCCGCCCCTTCCTCCGAGGAAGAAGACCGAGCAAGGAGGCACTGGAGCCCCTAACCAAGTTGAGTAGGTCTCCATGAACTATCTCTGGAGACCTGGCTGAGAAAGACTGTGGCTCTGGGTTTGATATCTGCAGGTGTCAGGCACAAATGGGGCTCAGAAGATTTCAGCCCTGCTGCAGGCAAGGGGTGTCCAGCTCGCCTTCATCGTGGACGAGTGTGGTTTCATCTTGGATGGTTTCATTCCCAGCATCACGAAGCCCTTTGCCTTGTGAGTAGGATACCCTGCCCCCACCTTGGAAGGCATTCTCACACACCCGAGATGACCCCAGCCCGGTTACCTGTAAGCCCTGCTGAAGCAATTCTATATTCTACTCTTGCTTTAATTCCCCTGAGCTTCAGCCTGTTCTGGGCTCCCCTTTTCCCTCCTCTTCTTAAAGTATACATTTCTTTAGTTACCATGCAGCTGACCTCCTAGTCCCCCAGACCACTGTGCAGATCAGCCTGGAGGCCTAAGGGATAATTCAAGACGAGAGGAAATTAGCAGGGCCCTTTCTCATCCTCCACTGCAGTGTTTCAGTCTCAGAGAAGGGTTCACTTAACCTCATCCTGCAAGTAAACATGACTCCAGGCCACTCTTCAGCTCCTCCGAAGGAGACGAGCATTGGCATCCTCGCAGCTGCTGTCAGCCGGTGAGCAACCCCTGGCCCTGCTCCCTGGCCAGGTTCCTGATGGAAGACCTGGCACTTTCCAACCTTGAGTTCGAGGACGCTAAGCTCCCTGCCCTAGCTGGACTGAGAAGCTGTGGTGGGGGCTGCAGGGAGGACAGAGCCACCAGTACCCAGACAACAGTTAGAGGTCAGAAGGGGATCTGCCCACGTGGCACGCAAAGTCCAGCAAACAAAAGCCAGCTCAAGCAACTGGAATAGTCCAAGGTCCAGAACAAAAGTTAGAAATACATGTTGGCAATGACACGCACTGTCTAAATTCTCCACCTGCCCTGGTAAGAGGACAAAGATAAGTAAAGGCTGCTGGCTGTAGGGGAGGACAATAGGGTCTGTACCCACAGAGCCTACCTCTATCTGGGTTTGTTTGGAATTTTTTTTAGCAAAGTGGGAAGAACTATGTTTATCGAATTAAATATTCAAATGACTACCTACCATGTTCAGGCTTTGTGCAGAGTAGTGGGCATACAATGGTGGGGAAAAAGGACAGTCCCTTTCCTCAAGTAACTCAGACTTAGTGGAGGAGACTGACAATTCTGCTACTGTGTGGTAAGTGATAGGAGGGCAAGTGGGTGCCCTGACTCGGACTTGGTAGGCAGAGACAGCTCCTGCTGTTGAAGAAGAGGTGGTCTTGCTTGTGCTTTGAGATCTTTGAATAGTTAATTGGTGGGTGTAAGTAGGGGACCTCCTGGCCAGGCCTGCTGATACATCCTATCTCCCTCCTTCTCTTCAGACTGCTGATCATTGACTGCAGTTGGGTGAGTCCTGAGAACTGCTTTTCTCTTCCAGACTGGAGCGCGCAACGATGCCGAGCATGTTTGGAAGCGAGCCATTGAGGATGACATTGCAGCAACTGGCTAATGAGGTGTGGGAAGAAGTCTCATGTACTGCTGGTCAGCTGTGGCAGAGGAAGAAAGAGTGGCAGAGAAGTAGCCTCCCAAGTAATAAATTTACGGGCCCTACTGTTTACCAGTGCTCTGCCTGTTCTCATTAATTTTCAGCCACTGGCTGAGCCAAGGCACAGGATCTGGCTTGTTCCTTGGGGTTCTTGGTGCTGATCTGAGACCCTAAGACCTGACACACCCAGGCACCTTTGGGAGATGGTTCCCACCCATCTCAAGGCTGCTGCTGACATCAGATCTAAAGTAGGAAGAGACCCAGGCCACAGGAACGGTGACCCTGTTGTTATGCTGGCCCCTCTGAAATCCTGCTGACCTGTTTTTTTCTTTCAGTTTTCCTTCCCTACCAATATAATCATGAACAACCTGTGGCTATTTGGGCCCTTAGTAAGAAGGTGAGGTTTTATCTCTTTCCCTCGCATCCCCCACTCCCCACCTACCCACCATCCAATCCCCTCTCCTTGGCTTAGCTGGACCTGACCCATCATCGTCCTTCAGCCACCAGACACTATATGCAATTCATATATAAGACATCATCCTAGTCTTAAAGATCTCTAAAGCTCAGAAAAGTGGGTGGTCCCCCAACCCATTTTTTTCCTCCCCATTAGACAACACCTAACCTGAATCCTTTTGTTTTAGATCAATGGAAAGTGAACCTATAACCAATGCGCTGGTCAGGACTACCATGGCAGTCACTATGTTCCAAGCTGGGATCAAGGTAACACGTTCTGGTTGCTCCCATACACCCTTTCCTCACTGCCCGCCCCCACCTCTACTCCTTGGCCTTATTCACTGGGTCCCCTTTCCTTCTCTGATTACAACTGGAATAATAGGAAGGCCCAGAGCTGATGGGCCTGCGTCATCAGCTGTGGAAGCCTCAAGAGCAAGAGTTCTGGCTGAGATCTACAAACTCTCTGAAACTGCTGGTCGGATTTTGTACATTAGTATCTTAGAGGTGTCTATGATCTCCCGTACGTTCTTTGGGTTTTACGAAAAACAACCATGACACTAGTGTGAAGAGAGTTTTTTTGGGAGTTCATTCTTATGACCTATAGTCATTCAACATGGTATATATTTATCTGTATTTCACCATGTATAATGTGCACCCGCATTTTTGTGTGCGTTATACACAGGATTATTATGCCCATTATTATACCTATAGTATATAATCATTACACCCATGTATAATGCACCTCCTTATTTTTCCCTCAAAAATTTGGGCAAAAAACTACACATTATACTCTGCGAAACATGGTACCTAGACTATTAGTCATGTAGATTAAAGGTTTCTAACCTTTCTACTACCAAAGATCTGTATTATTCTTCCTCATATTTTGAAAGATATATCCCCCTAACAAATTTAATGAGTGATTAATGTATTTTCCCCTAGTGTTACCCTGAGTTGAAAAGAGGAACTCGCCTGCCATTTATAAAATCTATAACATTTGTGATATACACAGCACTTGATATATAGACATTGTCATTCCCCAAATACACTAAGTATTGGGTGGCAAACAAATTCTTTATGAGGTTTACTTTTCATAGAAATAAGTTTCAGGTGAATAATACTTTGATAGACTTTTCTTCTAAGAAGTGCTTTTCAGCAAATTAGTCTACTTCCTTCCAGTTATGCTAATTAGCATGGGTGTAGGCCTTTCTGAAACTACGTAAAGAGTTAGACCATTGCCGTGATTGTAAGCACCGCCAACAACTTCAAATGCACCATTCACCTAGAATACAATGGGCCTTGTGGCGCTCTGGTAATCTGGAACCCAGGCAGAGTCGAAGTGAATGGGACCCCAGAAATAATTGCTGGCATATCTGACTGGGGTGCCCAGTATGTCGGCCAGACCAGAGCTGTCTTCACCAGCTACCTAGGGTGTCCACCAAAATGATAGTACTTTGTCCTTGCATTTGAATGGTGTTTTTATCTTTTCAGAATACTTTAACATTGTTACTACATTTGATCTTCCTAACAGCTCTATGAGTATTATTATCCCAATTGCCAGTTGAGAAACAGAGGCGTAGAGAGGTTGTACTTACTCAAAATCAGACACCTAACCTGTAAGAGGCCAGCTTTCCTGTCCCTAGTCTGGTGCTCTTTGGTACCATACCAGTTCAAAGGATGATAGGCGGGGGGATCTGTTTTCTGATGGCCTCCGAGGAGGGGGGAAATCCTTCCATGGCTTAACTCCCTTCTCTGGTTAGTCCTGGGTTCTTCCCGGGAAGGCAAAGAACAGACTCAAATGTCACAATTGGATGTGGGCAACCGGCAGCAGCAGCACCATCAGGACCCCCTGCGGGGATCAGACATGCCATGATGGGGCCTGCAGAGGCTGTGAACACCCTGTTCTGGGGAAGTGCTAATGCTGACCTTTGCAGAGAGGCCCTGGACCCCCTGGTAAGAAGAGCGTGCACAGGAGACTGCCAGTGGCACTGCCCAGGGCCAGAACAAAGGTGCCTGGGTGTCCCAGACAAAGGAATCTTGCTTTGAGCAGCTCCCTGTGATGCCCTCCAGGCTCAGGAAGCACAGAGGTCGGCCCTAAAGCAGAGACACGCCTGTAGCCACTTGTCAGGGGCCGAGGGAAGACAGAGGACTGGCTGAAAAAATTAATCCCCAGGCTTTAAATCGAATCAGCTCCCTCTCCCACTGCTGGCGGTGTAGTTGGCATTTCCTGGGCAGGGGGCAGGTGTGGAGGTTTGGCTCAGGCCAGGACATGTGGTTCTCCCTCTAGGTGAATGTCATCCCCGCAGTAGCCCAGGCTGTAGTCAACTTCAGGATTCACCCTGCACAGACAGTCCGGGAGGTACGTACTGTATGCTCCTGGGGACTGATTAGTATCAGAAGTGTGGCTCTTGAGCCCTGGGTTTGGCTCCAATCCCAGGGCTGGCCCAGGTCTCTTAGTTGTTCAACCAGCATTTTTCAAAGGCTCCCTATGCACCAGGTACTTGGCTGGGATAAAAGCTCTTGGTTTGGGGAAGCTTGGAGCCTGGGGGTGGGTGATGAAGACTAATAAATGATAATAATAGTAAGCCTAGTAGGCTTGCTATGTATGTGGCACTGTCCTAAGATAGACAACACACTCATTTAATCCCCACAAGCACCCTGTGAGGTACAAGTTGTAGTCTCCTCATTGAATGTGGAAGCTGAAGCACAGGTAAGGAACATGCCCAAGATTACCCATCTGGCAGCCTAGCTCCAGATTCTGTGCTCTTTGCTTTAAGCTACCACACTTGGGATGAACAAATGAAAATAGGACCAGTCCAAAGAAGGGAACTTATGCTATCCTATGAGGATCAGGAAAGTCTTTTCTGACCACTGGAAACTTGAGCTGGGAATGAAAGGACAAGCTGGACTTTGCTAGAAGTAAGGCATTCAGAGAAACGCTAAAGTAGAGCTAAAAAGCAGGATACATTGAGGGGAAGTGATGAGAGATGGAAATGGAGGTACAGTTTGGAGATCAAGGCCTAGTCCATCATGCTCATGTGCCTGGGCTCTCACCTGTGGACAGAAGGGAACTGTCAGAGGTGTTCAGACAGGGCAGTGGTCTCAGATTTGCTTTGAGGGAGGTCATGCGGGCGGCAACGCGGGGGAAATGCTGGAGCAGGGAGGGACAGTTAGGGAGCTGTGGCGATATCTCGAGCAGTTGGGTATGAAGGTTTCCACCGAGGCTGTGGTCAGGGGGCGAGAAGAAGGTGCCCGCAAGAGGTGTGAGAAGGATGGCCGGGGAGAGAAAGGGGGGTGCTCCAGGGTTTTTTCACCTGTGTAATTGGCCAGGTGCTGATGCCTTTAACAGACTGGGCATTCAAAGAGAGCAAGTTCGCAGAGAAATGTAATGGTTCCGAAGGTTGAGAAACCCATAGTATATTAACAGGCCATTATAATAAGTACCTCAGGCCTGGAGAGAGGATGAACTGGAGGTACGGGCTGGAGCGCAATTAACATAGCTGAAACCTCTAGCATCAATAAAATCCTATGGGAAGGATGCATACAGTTCAGAGAGAAGGGGGTGGAGGGCAGAGCCTCGCAAAGGTCTGCTACAAACATCAACTTAAAAATTAATGAATGTGTAATGGCAAACTGTGATGAGTGTTATGACGGAAAGGAACCAGGTGCTATTAGAGAACATAATGAGGAACCAGGACCTGTGTGGGGACAGACAAAGCTTCCCTGAGGAAGTGACACCTGAGCTGGAAGCTGAAGGATATGTAGAAGTTATACAGAATGTTTGACATCTACAGGAAAGGCCAGCTTATTTTAACATCAGTTTGAGTTAAAAAGAAGTCAAAAGGGAAATCTGATCCTTCATAAAATGATCAGAAGAGGCAACTGAACCACCTTCAGGGAAATAATACATTCCAGAATTAAGCAGAGTTAGGGGTGGGTGGTATTTCCTGGGTCTCTGGCACAGATCATCAAGGGTCAGCTGCACTTGGACGTCTGCGGTCCTTTCCCCATAAGTTCTTCCCCCACAGAAGGTTTTTGTTCTGTCACACGGAGTGGGAGGCACGGCCCTCTGGACGGGCGGTGGAGGCAGGGTAACAGCCTGCCCGGAGTGAGCCTGCATTCCAGGAGCTGGGCCCGGTGTGGGCCCTGGGCTCTGCTGCTTTTCATCAAGTGCCAACCTTTGTCCTCTCCCTGGTGGCTCATGGGGCCAGGAAATCACTGAATTCCCCTCATTGATCTTCTTTCCACTAGTTTTTTTCCAGCCTCATTCCCACTCCATGCCCTTTCCAAGGCTGTTTCCACCAGCTGGGGCTTTCATCTCCCCAGGCTCTGGCTCCCTTCCCTCCTCTCCAGTCCCGTGCCACAGCGGCCTTCCTTCCCGGTCTATCTGATGAAAGCCCTGGAATCCCTAGGCCCGCCCTGCCCTCCTGTCCAGTGAGGAATGGAAAGCCTCCACCATCCTGCAAGTGCACAGCACCCTTTGCCCTGGTCACTCTGTTCCCTCATGCCTCAGTTCCATGCATCAAGGACACTCCCTGCTGGTCTGAGGGCTGCGGGTACAGAACCCTGGGCTGGCCTCTGGGAACACAAACAGCTCCCAGACTCCTCTTTCTCCATCTTTAACTGGTCTCTCCCACGTTGCGGATGTAGGTAGGGCTCTAGAGTCTATAAGGAATAAAAGTCTTCCAAAATGTAATAGGCCACCACATGAGAAGGAAGGTTTGTTCTGAATGGGCCTCAAGGGATAGAAACAAGGCCACTGGGAGATGCCTCAGGGAGCCCTCACTTAAAGGAGAGTTTTAGAATTTGGAGCCTTGGAGCCTTGGCTGGTAAAGAGCTCCTCATAGACTGGGTGTCCATTCATCTAGAGGGTAATACAAAAGGTTCCTTCCTTTTTTCATCCCTTCCTTTCCCCCTCTCTTCCTCCCTTCCCAAGTGTGTTTAAGAGGTAACTATCCCCCCCCCAAAATTACAGGGTGATGTGTCCCAGAGTGATGGTGGGGTGGGGTGGGATGGGGTGGGGGTGGAGCAGTGAGCAGGTGCAAACACAGTGGTCAGTTCCCTCTGAGGAGGTATTGACGCTGAGACCTGAGAAGGAGCACAGGCCTCTAACTTCCACACAGGTGCAAGCTTGCGGGGCGTTTACAGTGTGTCTAGTGCTATATCATATCCTGTGAAGTGTATGCAACACCAAAAAAAAAAAAAAAGATTGGGCTTAGATGCTACAGAAAACCTTATCTCAGTTCATTATAAGGAAGACATTCTTAGCTGAGCTGCTCAAAAGTAGAATGAAATGTGACATGTGATGGTGAGCTTGCTGCCCCTGGAAGAGTTCAAGCGCAGGCTGGATGACAACCTGTCACGGATGTTCTAATGAGCGGCCTTGCAGCAGGACCGAAGCTGGACTTACCAATTAAGTATCCATTGTCCTTGCTTTCAACAAATTTGCCGTGCACTTGAGAGACAAATATGTCTACACATAAAAGAGAACAACATGCCACTGTGGGAATGTGCTATTAGGACTGTAGAAGTTAAGAGAAACGAGAGACTTATGTGCTTTCAAGTCACTTGGGAATCCCTCTTCCCATTGCCAAGCCCCTCCTCCTAGTCCTGTCCTTGTGTTTCTGCTTATTGCCCAGGAGAGTGCCCACGTTCTAAGCAGGCAGATAGCAGCTAACACTTGATGAGTCTTTGCTGTTTGCCAGGCACTGGCCTAAGGACATTACATATATTAATTCCAGTAATGGTCACAACCCCTTACCAGGTAGTTGCTGTTAATATCCACATGTTAACAGGTGAGCGAGCAGAAACACAGAGTGGTTAAGGAGCTCACCCAAGGTAACACAGCCCTAAGTGCTGACTGAGGCACAAAGTTTGGCGTCCTCAGCTTTTGCGCATGCCCCTTTCCGTGTTCAGACTGCCTCTTGCCTCTGCATCACTTTTCTGTCCTTCCTTCCAATTCTGGCTCAAAATTCATACCATCAAGGAATTCATTTTAAATGACCACTACCCTCTTGCTAGCTCTGTCCTTACCATGTCAACCTGTAGGTACTTTGGAAGCAATTAAAATTGTCTTTTTGATGTCGGACAGACTGGGTTCAGACACTCAGCCCAGCAGCACTAACTGTATCACCCTGGGTAAGCCACTTAATGAGACAACTCCCAACATTATTTTTATTGGTCCACATCTTTTAAATGTCATGTATTCAACATTTCTTACATGTATTTAATGTCCTTCGTACTGGAAGTCTAGAAATACAGTAGACACAGGGCTTGCTTTGAGACTGAGGTCTTGTGGCCACTCACTGAAAGGGGTCCAACCTGTGTGCCCTCTTCAATTTTGAGGGGCAGGAATCTTAAGTAATTTAGGTCAGAGGAGCAGCAGGCCCAGCCCCAGCCCCAGCCCACCTCCAAGGGAATGACTTCAGGAACCTCCCAGTGCCTCAAGAATATGTCATGACTATGTATTGTATTAGAGTACTGGGGACACAAGTACTAGAGTGAAAATAAGCTCTGAGCTGACCACTCTTCCCCACCCCAATCCAAAGGTAGGATATTGGTTTGGCTCAAAGGGGTTCTAAGCCAGAAAGAGGAACCCTCCTTTCCTTTCCAGACTCAGCTCCTAGCACACGCCTAGGGGACACTGACCTAAAGGGTACTCAAGATAACGTCCCCATTTAGGTGACCCCCAACTATGGGACACTCCCCTATCTAGGAAGAGACGTCTAAAGCAACTGCTGATCCTGCGAGTTGAAACTAGTGCTGGCGTTTTCCCTGCCTGGCTGGGTAGGCTGAGGGAGCCACCCCAAGCCAGCCTCCTGGTCCATTCGCACATGGCTCCGTGTGACGTAGTCTTGAGGGTCTGGTCTACATCCTGCCAGAACTTTTGCTGGATTCAGCTCTAGTCATTTAGACTGAATTTCTAGGAGCTTCCTCAGGTTCCTTCCTGAGGAAAGGAGGCAGAGTTTTAAAACTTCAATACCAGTTCCCTGACTCCTGGCTTTTTGTCTGTGTTGAGCTCATCTTCCTGGTTCCAGCGCAGTTGGTTACAAACAGGAAGCAGGGATGCCCAGAGAGGGGAAAGCAAAGTGGGTGACCTGTTTCTCACCTGTCTGAGGCTATCCCAGGCTGAAGTGAGGTCATCACACCTATTCCCCTGCCTCGAGATCGTTGAGATTGGCATTCTGCTGACTCTTCTACAGTCTCACTTGGCCCATGGCTCGCAACCCAGGGGAAAGGCCCACCATTTCCTGACTGTCCAATTCCCTACCTGCCTCATGTCTGTGAGGCAAGTCTCCCAAGCACATAACCTAAATTGACTGTGCTGTAAATTGCTCTCCAGAAAGACCCAGCCCTTCTATCCCCTGCAGCCAGTTGGCTGATATTGTGTCACAGTGCTAAAAATGAGTCTCCTCTGTGACCCCTGGGCTCTGCCATGCTCAAGAGAAATCAGGACTGTTTAAATTCCCATAGTACTTGGATAGAAGATTCATAAGATGTCAAACTCTCTTTGTGTCCTCCCTGGAGGTCCTTGAACTAGCCAAGAACATTGTGGCTGATGACCGGGTCCAGTTCCATGTGTTGAACACATTTGATCCCATGCCTCCCAGCCCCTATGATGATCAGGCCTTGGGCTACCAGCTGATCCGCCAGACCTTACAGTCCCTCTTCCCAGAAGTCAGCATTGTCCCAGGTAATGATTTCATCAACTACGCCTGGAGGGTGGGAGGCTGGAACTGTTTCCTATCCAGTGTCCACTGCCCCACCCCCACCCCAGCTGCTGAGCCTGAAAACAGCTGGCTGCTTCCCCTCCTGATGGGACTGGAACTGTATCCCTCCACCCTCTTCCCTGGAGTGGAAGTGAGAAAACAAACAGGAAAGGAGCAGAAACAATTAAATTAGGTCAGGTCAAGCCTGGTTCTTGCTTAACCTAGACCAGACTGAATGGAGGAGAGGATCGGCCCAGACTCCCCCTCCCTTGGAAGGGGAGGTGGCCAGGTTCCGCCTGGTCTGGTTCTGATCCATGCTAGGATACAGCCCCCAGCAGAACTCAGAAGCCCAGCATTACCCCCCGACCTGCACCGTCTGCATTTACTCCCTTCTCCCCCAGCAGCTGTACCTCTGTGCCCTTCTCTAGTCTTCAGCACACTTTCCAAATCTATGCTGTATAGACAGTGGTTCTTGAATTCAAGAGTAATAGAGGATCCCCCTAGGGAATATATCAAAATGCAGATTACCTGGGCCTATTTCCAAAGAGTTTGGTTAACTAGCTCTGGAGAGGACCCTGGAATCTGCATTTTAAGCAGATATACCAGGGGATTCTAACACCAGATGATGGCTGACCACAGTTTGAGAATCTCTGGTCTATGGTTTGAGGAAGAAATGCTCCACTGTTAAGAACTGGGCCCAGTTCCTTTTTATCTAGGTCGAATCATGGATTCCCTCAAACACTGTCTAAGCTTGCACTTCGGACCTGCCCCTTTGCTTGGCACAGGTCCTTATAGAGCTTACTCTGAAATTCTACATCCACGAAAACTGAGGCATGAAAAAAAGCAGCCTCGTTTTTTGAATCGACTTAAACCTGACTATAAGGCCCGCTCCGCGAGAAATTCAGCCTCCAAGGACCGCCCCCAACTCCCACCTTGAATCAGGCCCTCGAGGTTTTATGTAGCAACAAAGCATTAGAGTCCCGTGGCCAGTGGCCATTGGTCCTTGTGGTTACCTCTGAGACATCCATTGTCCTAGCTACAAGGTCACTTCAAGTTGGAGATTTCCTCCGATTCATTCCCTGGCCTATGTGGAGAACAGGATCTTTGACGCTAGATTTAAAATCCCACCTCCATGAAGACACCAAGCAGCCATCCCCCTGACGTCTGCCACTTCCTCGGACTTCTGTCACAGAGTAGGGCCTGAGCCTTCCCCCAACCCCATCCAGTGACCCTGGTCCTCACCGTCCCATATTCTCCCTTCTTGGCCCTAAAAGGCTTCCTACCCTATCCTCTCCCTTCTGAGGCATCTGCTGTAATCCCATTGACAGGGTTGTACAGAAAAGATAGGCAGCAATCAACTGTCAGAAATCCCCAAAGCAGGGAATTGTGAAGGGCCTAGTTACTCGTCTAAAGTCAGGAGTGGAAAATAGAACAGAACACAAGTTACCATCTCATATCATCCCACTACACTTCAACTGATGCTCCAGGGGGTGTTTTCCCAAAGCACACTCCAGCTGGGACAAGTCCCAGCCAAAGCTGGGGATTTGGGTGAGCTGCTTCAAGACAGTGGGACACTGGAGAATATCCTAGGACGTGCCTAACCTGAGGTTTGACTCTCAGAAGACAGGCTGGGAATAATAGGAAGTTATGTTCCACTTTAAGAAGATTGCATTTTATAGCAGTAAAATTCCCTCGAGGGTGTTTATTTTTGATCTATGATGATACAGAAGAAAGCGGGGTAATACAGAAGTGATATTTACATTCATGGATACTACAGGGGTAAGCAAATATAGGTTTACAGTTGTGAGTACATGAAACAGTTTATTCTTGTATTATTAATTCTTGTATTACATAATTGTCTTTTTTAATACAAAACTTTTTTAAGGTTTTATTCATTTTTGAAGAGAGAGAGAAATGTCGATGTGTTGTTGCCTCTCGTATGCCCCCAATTTGGGATTCATCCCGCAACTGAGACAAGTGCCCTTGACTGGGAATCGAACCAGTGACCCTTTGGTTTGCAGGCTGGCACGCAATCCACTGAGCCACACCGGCCAGGGCTATTACATAGTTTTCTACGCGAACATCTATAAACCTACTTTTGCCCACCCCTGTAGATTTCTAAAGTAGCCTGGCTATGGGTATGAAATAGGTACTGACCTCCCTGGTCATCTTGGTGAGAGGACACTTAGCTTTGGATCATTCAAGAGCTATCTTACTAATGCCCTAGAGAGGAGCTTCCGTGTTTCTGGCTGAAATGGCATTTCAGTAAAGCTTTGAGAATGGGTAGGTTAAATGATAAATATTCATAGCTGCAGGCTCTCCAGAGGGCCCTTGCTCTGCAGTGACCTGAGGCTCTCATTTTCCACCTCCAATCACTCCTGGCTTGGTTGCTCACCAAAGCCCCCTTTTGATGTTTCCTTTCTAGGTATTTGTATTGGCCAAACAGACAGCCGACACTATTCAAACCTCACCAGTGGTATCTATCGGTTCAACCCCCTCTATGCACAGCCTCAGGACTTCCGTAGGTGAGTGAGTAGAACAGGTTTGAAGCAACTGACCTGTCCCCTTTCCACCCCTTTCTTCTGAAAGTCTGCAGAATGAGGGAAGGCTGGGGTGTGTACAAACTAAAACGGAAACATTGTAGAACCCATCTGGCCAACTTTCCTCATTGCCAGAGTCTTGCCACTCCCCAGAATGTGTGGGGATAGGCCACTGTTTTTCAGGGATGGAGATTAAAAAGATGATTGAAGAGAACCAGGTAGAAGTAGGACCCTCGAGGGCTAATCCCAGCTCTTCCTCCCTTTGGGAGAGTGCTTACCCTCTGAACCTCGTTTTCTTCCCCCAAATGGGGAGACTCTGGAGTTCCTGATGATCACTCAGTGAAATGTAGACACGCATGAGGTCAAAGGTGAGCACCTGCTTTGAATTCTCAGAAGGAAACACACTGGGATCCTAAGACACACTCACACATTTTAACTGCTGTGTGTGATTCCTACCTCCTGGCTTCTTCAGCAAGGTTTAACCCTGGGCCGTGGGAGGACGACTTCCATTTACCTCTCTGCTCCTTGTCATATCCAGACCTGATTTCCCCACAGTAAGTCAATTGCCAACAGAATGAAAATCTTTGAATATGAGCTAAACAGCTTTCATGGTTTTTATTTATTTTTTCGTTTCTTTTAAAGGCGCAGGTAGTTAACTCTGTATCTCCCTTCGTCTTTGAGGTTACGTGGTTGTGTGTTGTTCTGCGTTGTGTAGAGGCAGGCTGAGGGCATGAGGTCTGACAGGGACGCCCCTAAAGGGAAGTGCAGGACACTGCCAGTACCGTAGGCACTTGCCCTCCCTAACCTCTTGTGCCCCTGGTGATGTGGGTGTGGCGTGGGAGCCATGCTGGCTTAGAGATAAGCCTAGCTAGGGGCCCTGGCCTGAGAGAAAGAGACTTAGAAAGATCATTTCTCTTCAGAGGAGAAACTATAGAATGGTTCCAGAGCAGGAGATGATTTTGAACTCCCCAGAAGTTCGTTGTTACTTAGCTCCACAGTTCTTTGCTATGGGCTCAGACCCCCATATGTCATAGGAAACTTCACTTCTTACAAATGGCCTCACCCACCTCGTCCACTTCCTACCCCAGAAGGTCAAAGGCCAGAGGCTTCTGGGGGTATGAGGTGGGGAGTGTTCTCCAATAACATGTGCTTCAGCAGTGGGCTGTCTCTTTTCTTCCCCCAAATCTCTTTCCCTCAGCATCCATGGAATTAATGAGAAAATCTCAGTCAAAGTCTACAGGACCCAGGTGAAATTCATCTTTGAGTTTATCCAGAATGCTGATGCAGACCAGAGGCCAGTTTCTCACCTGCACGAATTGTGAGGTCCAGGAACAGCTGGATCAGGGGTGCCCGACTCTGGGCCGAGACTAACCCGAAGGAACAAGTCGATGTGGATGAAACTTTGGGTCAAAACCACACTCAAACCCTGACTGGGTAGCTCCCTTGGTAAGAGCATCATCCTGAGACACCAAGGTTGAGGATTCAATTCCTGCACACACAAGAATCAGCCAAAGACTGTATAAATAAGTGGAACAACAAATGGATGTTTCTCTCTCTCCCCCTCCTTTCTCTACCTCTAAAATCAATCAATAAACAAAAAATAACTTTTAAAAACCATTGTAATACATCACCACCTGCCTTCCTCACTCCTAAAGTCACCCAAGAACTAGGTCAGGGGTCAGCCATCAGGAATCTAGCTCCGCCCTTCCCACACCATCTCCATCCCTCGACTGACCAGCATTTCCTGCCTTCTTGTTCCATCTGAGAAGGTATCTGTCTTGTCTTATGCTGGTTGTTTAACAGCACCACATTCCAGGCCTGGCTTCCAAATGCAGATTTGAAAAATCTTAACCTGGTTTTACCTGCTGAAAGTGTTTAACTTAGGGCGCTCTTGCCAGGCTGCCTTGTCCATGGCTTATATATTTCTTCTTGCTGTCACTTCCTTTCCCTTTTTCCCCCTCTCTTCTTGGATTATTTAGCTGGCTCTTTGTCTCTCCTTTCCTGCATCTCTCCCCCTACCCTCCAATTTATTCAGGAACAGGATTTAGTCAAATAGTGATACCACCATAATTACCACAACAACTGGTCAAAAATTAAGTGCCCTGTGCAGCCTCAGCTGGTTACTGGGGGATGAAACTGAGGCAGGTGCTTTGGAGGAACCCCAAACCTCCTGAAGCTTAGAGAGGAAAGTCCCCGTCCTTGGGCTTCTGCCAAGGACTCCCTAGGCTTTGCGCCCTTCCCTGCCCTTTCCTGCCACCTGCTGCTGCTGCCCTATCTCAGGAAGCACTAATGTGTGGAAACATTTCCCTGGCACATCCTGTGGGCTGAGCCTCTCAGGAAAGGGCACTTGTGGTCCAGCGCCTCAGAGAAGCCCAGGACCAGCAGGGCCCAGGGCCCCGGCCTCAGGTCTTCGCGCTCAGACTTATCAAAAGGGAGTGCAGGGCATGGAGCAGGGGAGGGGGCAGGAGGAGACTGGCTTATGGGCATGAGGAAGTATAAGCTGCCCTCCCTTAGGGGATGGCAGAGCTCCTGCCTTTTTCAGGAATCAAACCCTTGAATCTGCTCAGTAGCTGTCAGGTGTGGGGCACTGGAAGGCAGCATTGCTTGGTTCAAGGCTGGGAGCTATGCTATGTGGGTCACACTGGCACTGGGGTCGCAGAGACACAAAGGGAGCTTGGGACTTGAGAGACTCCCGCCGTTCCTTACCAGACCGGGACCTCCCTGGGGTTTGACAGCAGTGGGCTTCTTTTCCTCCTGACAACCCCCTGTCCTGCCCACCACTCCTCACCTCCCTCCTGTGTGTGGATGCAGCTGCTCCTTGGAGCTGGAGCTTAATGGAAAGTGTTAAAAACTCAGTGCTGGGATTATTCGGGCTTTTTTGCTACTTGCCCTGAGATTCGCATTCCTTCCCTCACCCTTTTTTTGGCCAATTCAGTACTTGTTCAGCCTTTGTTAGAGGGGTAAGCTGAGGAGCAAAAATAACCCTTCACATTTGTACAGAGCTCTATAGAGGGCTTTCATACGCTTTATCTCATTGGAGCCCCACAAAACCTCCGTGGAGAAGATGTTACTCTTTTAAGTGAGAAGCAATTGATTCTCAGGTTACATATCTAGCTGGTGGGTACACATCTAACCCCTGCCGCCTTGCCCCAAACTCACTGTTACTCTGTGATCCTCAGTTACTGTTGGAACCTGCTTCCCATCAATGATCTTGTTTGATCCTGACAACTCTAAGGTATTGCCCCTGCTTCACAGATGAGACAACAGCTGAGACTCAGAGGTGTTGTGTTTGTCCAAGGTCATGCAGGTGCTACGGGCAGTCTATCTGCTAATAGTATTGAAAAGGAAACTGAGACTCTGAGAAGTCATTTGCCCAAGATCACGCAATTCTGAAGAGACAGCCCCAAAATTCAAATGCAGGTCAAAAATCCCCAAGTTTAGTTCTTTTTCAATTGCACCACACACTCTGCCCCAAGAACCTGTGGTGTGTGGCTTATTCATTCGGGTCCAAGGCGATCTCAAGGACAAAGGCTGTTCCACTGTTGGATTTAGTTCTTAGCTGTCTGTGTTCCCCTGGCCAACCTCTCCCTATTCACACCTCTCCCTCTGTCTGCCACTGTTTCCTACCACCCCAGCCCCAGCTTCTGGGTTCAGCTCTTCCCCCTTCGCTGAGCCCCAGGACAGCCAGGTTTCTAATGATCCATGGGATAACTGGGAAAAGAGCGAGCAGGGGATCCTGTCCCCATCTGGTGTCACCACTCTCTGCTAGCATCTGAAGGGATAGTCTTCTGAGGCCCTGGAGTGGAAAGGAAGGCTCTTGAGAGGAAACTGCTCCAAACCCTGGCTCTGCACACAGGTGTTGCAGCCCTGTGGCCACCAAAGGCTTTTCTGATGAGAGCAGCTAAGTGGTGGCCAGGCCAGGACCACATGAGCCCCAAGGCTCTGAGCAGGATGGGGCAAGGAGTCTAGGGCTTTCATCTGCCCCTGCCCCCATCCATCCACCCCTCCCCAAATCCACCTGCGGTAGATCTAGCAGATAATCGCAGGTACACCCGACACCCCCACCAAGGACTTAGCTTGAGCTTCTTATACTCACTCCCTAAAGTAGGAAGGAAGACAAAATATTTATAAGCAAAGAAAATAAAAAAGTAAAGGAGTAAAGTTTGGCTGGAGTCCTTTAATTTGGCCATTCCAGATCTAGTATATTTTTGTTTTTCCCAGAGCAGACAATAGAGAGACAGAGACCCTACTGAAGGGCTGGACGTGTCATTAATTTTTTTTTGAAAAGTTAAATCAAATTAAATGTTTTTATAAAAATGAAACTATTTACAGTTTTACTGTTCAGTGTTCATGTAGTTGTCAATAAAGTGGATAAGAATCCTGTTTCATGTATGTTACATCTAGGCCTACAAATATCAAAATGGAAGAATAATATAAATTGTTTAGCACTACAAAATGTTTCTCAGCCACCATGTGCAGTGCTGCAAGTGCTACACTAATTCACGAGTTGCTCGAGAACCAGAAATTGGAACTCAAAGAGGAGCGAGAAAGTGGATGCTCAGCACCACTGGGAAATATGTCATGCAGGAAGGAATCTATTGCAGTCATGCTATCTGGGGGAAGGATTTGACAAGTCAATTTTCTTTTTTCTTGGCTAGGCACTTTGACAACTCAGTTCCTCCCTTGCATTCCAAAGCCATGTCTGTCTCTCAGTTCACATTGATACAACCCACAAAACTTGAGAGTGTTCAGATGGGATTTTTTTTTTTCCTGAAAATGTAGGGCAAGATTCATGGAGAAGTGTTTCTCTGGGGCTTGAACTGTGCTAGTCCCAGGAGTATGTGTTCAGGGTGACTAGATGCTCCGAGTCAGCACTGAGTGCTGAGTCCAAGTGACAGAAACACCCCTAGGTTTTTAATAGATGCAGTTCTTTTGTGGTTGTAATATGTGGTACCTTCTAAAGCATGTCGCCCAGGGCAGGGGATTCTCTTGCCCAGGCCTAAGAGATAAGGTCTTATTTTAGATACCCCATGGTGCCTGGTCCAGGAAGTCAGGAAGGCCTCAGTGGTGAGGAGGCCATGAATAAGATGAGATTTCAAGCCTGAATAAGAGATCCTATAGAGAGAGAACCCTAAAAAGCTATTAATGAACTCAGTAAACAAGATAGAAAATTAATATTCAGAAATCAGTTGCATTTTTATACACCAATAACAAACTATCAGAAAGAAAAATTAAAAAAACTATCCCACTTACAATTGTATCCAAAAAATACCTAGAAATAAATATAACCAAGGGAGTAAAAGACCTGTGCTCAGAAAGTTATAAGACATTGAAAAAAAGGAGTTGAAGAAGATACAAATAAGTGGAAGCATATAGTGTGCTCGTGGATAAGAAGAATTAACATCGTTAAAGTGCCATACTGTAGATTCAATGCAATCCCTATCAAAATACCAACAGCATTTTTCACAAAACTAGAACAAATAATCCCAAAATGTATATGGAATCACAAAAGAACCCAAATGGAAAAAGAAATTTTGATAAAGAAGAACAAAATTGTAGGTATTATACTACCTGATCTCAAACATGCTCAAGGCTATAGTAATCAAAACATCATTGTACTGGCATAAAGACACACACATAGATCAATGAAACAGAATAAATAGCCTAGAAAGAAACCCAAGCCATAGTCAGGCTATGACAAAGGAAGCAAGAATATAAAATGGGGTAAATATAGTCTTTTCAATAAATGGTGTTGGAAAATTTGGACAGATACATGCAAAAAAAACAAAACTAGACCACTTTCTTATACCATATACAAAAATAAACTCAAAATGAACTAAAGACTTAAATGTAAGACTTAAAAGCATAAAATTACCAGAAGCAAACATAGACAGTAAAATCTCTGACATTTCTCTTAGAAATATTTTTTTCTCACACATATCACCTTCAGCAAGGGAAACAAAAGAAAAAATAGGGCTACATCAAACTAAAAAGTTTGTATAGCAAAGGAAACCATCGACAAAATAAAAAGACAACCTACTGAATGAAAGAAGATATTTGCCAATGGTACATCCAATAAAGGGTCAATATCCAAATTATATAAGGAATTCATACAACTTAACACCAAACAAACAATCCAATTTTTAAAAATGAGCAGAGGACCTGAATAAACATTTCTCCAAAGAGGACATACAGATGGTCGATAGATGAAAAGTGTTCAATATCACTAATCATCAGAGAAATGTAAATTAAAACCACCATGAGCTATCATCTCAAAACCATCAGAATGGTTATCATCAATAAATCAACAACAAACAAGTGTTGAGGAGGATGTGGAGAAAAGGGAACCCTCATGCACTATTGGTGAAATTGAAAATTGGTGCAGCCACTATGGAAAATAGTATAAAGGTTTCTCAAAAAATTTAAAATGAACAACTGTATTACTCAGAATCCTGCTTCTGGGTATTTATACAAAGAAATCCAAAACAATAATTTGAAAAGATTATTTATACCTATGTTCATTGCAGCATTATTTACAATAGCCATGATACGGAAGCAACCTAAGTGTCCATTGATAGATGATTGGATAAAGAGGTGGTACACATATAAAATGAAATATTACTTGGCCATAAAAAAATGAAATTGTACCATTTGCAACAACATAGATGGGCCTAAAGAGTATTATGCTAAGTGAAATAAGCCAGTCAGAGAAAGACAAGTACCACATGATTTCACTTATCTGTGGAATGTAAAAAAAAAAGAAAAAAACAAGCTCATAAATACAGAGAACAAACAGATGGTTGCCAGATGATAGGGATCTTACAGGGATGGTTGAAAAAGGTGAAGGAATGGAGAAGTACAAATTGGCAGTTACAAAATAGTCACAGGAATGTAAAATACAGCTTAGAGAAGGTACTCAATAATATTGTAGTAACTATGTGTGATACCAGATGGGCACTAGACTTATTGGGAGGGTCACTTTATAAAGTACATAAATATCTAACCATTATGCTGCACACCTGAAACAAATACAAAATAATATTGTATTTGTTTATATAATATGCTGAATATTAATATAATATGAATAAAATTTTAAAAATAAGATTTAAAAAATTACAGAAAGAATAAGCAATCCCTGCCAAGGACAAGGCAGATAAAAAGTACAATTAAAAAACAATGTAGTGGAAAGAATACAGACTTTGAGTTTAGATAGAAATGAGTAAAATACCAATTCCAGCAGATATTTTATTTAACAGTTGGGGATTATAATAACTTGAGTAAATGATGGGAAGGGTTAACATTTTATGTACTACCTGATATAAAGGAGGTTTTATTAAATGACAACCATTATTATTGTTAGATTATTAAAATATAAAAGTCAAATATTTTCTCTGTATCTAACATTTCCTTTAAAAAAGGAAGCTCTTTCCTCCTATAAAGTTATGCCAAAATTAGCTGCCAATTATGTAGATTCAAAAATGAGTCCTAAGTCCTATCCTATGTAGAAATACATATGAATTGCTAATTTAATAGATTCCCCAAATATGATTTTTATGATGCAGGTTGCTCAGGATTCACTGTGTCTGCTTTACCATATCCCATCACTCCTTTATTACAACTTCTGTGATAACTTTCCTGCAGGGTGTCTTGACATGATTCTGTCAGTTTTTCTCTTGGCACCAATATACTATATACAAATTTTAAAAATAAATAAATAATTTTTTTAAAAGACTGGATAAGAGTTAACAAGGCGAAGAGTTGGAAGAGGGGGTTGCCAGAGAGAGAGAGAGTAGAGTGCACAGCAACTGCTAGGCAAATGAGAATGTGATACGTTCCTGAAACTAAAAGGAAACCTATTTGGCCATGTAAGTCAGGACTTGGTCTTTAGGACGATTGGAAAGAGAAGAATAGTTAAGAGGTTGTTTTTTTCCTTCCATCTTTCTCTCCTATTTTTCCTTGTCTAACACTCATGCAGTGATTACCATATGCGAGGCACTGTCATAAATGATACATGTAACTCACATAGTTACCCCACAAAGTTGGCTATTGAAATATAAGAGTTGGCCCTGACCAGTGTGGCTCAGTTGGTTGGAGTGTGGTCCTGTAACCAAAAGGTTTGGGTTCGATTCCTAGTCAGGGCACATACCTAGATTGCAGTTGATCCCTGGTCCAGTCGTGGGCACGTGCAACCCCTAGATGTCTATGATCCCCAGTCCAGGGGCATATTGGAGGCAACCAATCGATGCTTCTCTGTGGCATCAATGTTTCTCTCCCTTCCTCTGTTCCTTCATCTCTCTCTAAAATCAGTTTTTAAAATGTCCTCAGGTGAGGATTTTAAAAAGAAATATAACACTTGAAAAATCAAGTCAGTGAATTGGAGAAAGATTGTTAGATTAAAAAGTTATTTAGGTTAGTCATTAGGGAAATACAAATCAAAACCATAAAATCACATCCACTAGGTTGGCCATGATTTAAAAAAATGGAAAATAACAAGTGTTGATGAGGATATGGGAAAATTGAAACCCTTGTACATTTCATGGTGGGAATGTAAAATGATGTGGCTGCTGCAGAAACAGGCTTTTTTTCTCCTCAAAAATTTAAACATAGAATTACCATATCACCAGGCAATTTCACAGGTTATTCTCAAAAAAAATGAAAACAGGTATTCAAACAAAAGTTTGTACACATATACTTATAGCAGCACTATTCACAATGGACAAAAGGTGGAAACAAGCCAAATGTCCGTAAACAGATGAATGGATAAACAAAATGTGGTATATACATACTATGGACTAGCATTTAGCCAGAAAAAGGAATGAAGTCCTGATACATGCTACAACATGGATAAACCTTGAAAACATGCTGAGTGAAAGACACCAGTCACAAAAGGTCACATATTGCATGGTTCTATTTACATGAAATGTTCAGAATAGGAAAGCCATAAAGCCAGAAAGCAGACTAGTGGTTGCCAGGAGCTAGGGAAAGGTGGAGAATGGGGAGTGAATGCTTAATGGGTAAGAGATTTTCTTTGGGGGCGATGAAAATGTTTTGGAACTAAGTAGAGGTGATGGTTGCACAGCACTGTGAATATGCTATATGTCTGTAGATTGTATGCTTTAAAATGGTTAATTTTATGTTATGCGAACTTCAGTAAAAGAATCAAAAAAGCTATTTAGGAGGTGGAGTCAATGGACGGCAACTGATGGTTGGTGACTGATGGCTGGTGGGGAAATAGAGGAAGGAGTCAAAAATGACTCCTGGTGGCTGACTTGAGCAAGTGGGCGGTTGGCTCCATTTACCAAGATGGGGAAGATGAAACAAGGAGCATGTATCTAGGAGATGATGAGCTCCATTTTGGATATAACAAGTTGGAAGCTCTGAGACATCAAGTTGGAAGTCTGGAGTCAGAAGAGAAGACAACAAAAATATTGGGGGGGTCATCAATGTAGCACCAGAAATTGACACTGTGAGAGTGAATGAGACTCAATATCTAAGGGTCTGATCAAGAAAGAAGAACTAAATTTGTAAGTTTAAATTAGAACGTTAAGAGACACATCTTATAAGGGACCATTATTCAAACCATACAAAAACTCTTAAAAGTAAACAATAAGAAAACAAGCAATCTAGTTTTAAAATGGACTAAGATCTTAAGAGACACCTCACTAAAGATATACAAATGGCAAATAACCATATGAAAAGATATTCCACATCATCATATGTCATCAGGCAAATTCAAATTAAAACAACAATGAGATACTACTATACACCTATTAAATACCCGAAATCTGAAACACTAACACCAAAATCTGGTGAGGATGTGGAACAACAGGAACTCATACACTGCTGGTAGAAGTGCAAAATAGTAGGGCCACCTAGTGTGTTTACAGTTAAATACACTCTTACTATATGATCCAGCAATCAAGCTCCTTGGTATTTACCCAAAGGAGTTAAAAACTTGCATTTACACATGTATGTTTATAGCAGCCTTATTCATAATTGCCAAAACTTGGAAGCAACCATGATATCCTTCAGTTGGTGAATAAATAAATAAACTGTAGTACATCCAGACAATGGAATATTATTCAGCACTGAAAAGAAATGAGCTATCAAGCCATGAAAAGACATGGCAGAACCTTAAATGTAGATTCCTAAGTGAAAAGAAGGCAATCTGAAAAGCTTACACACTGTCTGATTCTAACTACATGATGTTCTGAGAAAGGCAAAACTATGGAGACAATAAAAAGATCAGTGTTTGTGTAGGAAGGGGTTATGTATGTGTGGGAGTGTAAGTAACTCCAGCTTGAGTGCGGTTGGTAGGGTAATAATCTGCGTATAATAATTCATAGTTTTAATTTCAACATTTCATTTAAAGTGTCATATGGTGTGCTCGAGTGTGATATTATTATGTTACAGAATTACATGCTTATGATTTTGTAAGAAAAGATTTTGTAATAGAAAGGAGCATTATTTGTGCCAGACCCCATATATATAACTATTTAATTATTTAAATAATAACTGTATAATTTTTTTAGTTGTTTTAATTACATTTTATTGATTATGCTATTACGGTTATCCTAATTTTTCCCCTTTGCCCTCCTCCCCCCGTCACTGTCCCCTGACCCCCACAATCCCCACATCATTGTTCATGTCCATGGGTCATGAGTGTAAGTTCTTTGGCTACTCCATTTCCTGTACTGTACTTTACATCTCCATGGCTATTCTGTAACTAATTTCTACTTCTTAATCCCCTCACCTCTGCACCTATTCCCCAACACCTCCCTCCCATCTGGCAACCATTAAAACCCTCTCGATATCCATGATTCTGCCTCTGTTCTTCTTGTTTGCTTAGTTTGTTTTTAGATTCAATTACTGATAGATAGTGAATTTACTGCCATTTTATTATTCATAGTTTTGGTCTTCCTCTTTATCTTAAAAAAGTCCTTTTAACATTTTTTATAATAGTGGCTTTGTAATGATGAACTCCTTTCATTTTTTCTTGTCTTGGAAGCTCATGATCTGCCCATTGATTCTAAATGATAGCTTTGCTGGGTTGGAGCAATCTTGTCTGTAGGTCCTTGCTTTTCACAACTTTGAATATTTCTTGCCAGTACCTTCTGGCCTGCAAAGCTTCTTTTGTGAAATCAGCTGACAGTCCTATGGGGACTCCCCTGTAGGTAACTAACTGCTTCTCTCTTGCTGCTTTTAAGATTCTCAATTTATCTCTAACCTTTGGCATTTTAATTATGATGCATCTTAGAGTAGGCCTCTTTGCATCCATCTTGTTTGGGACTCTCTGTGCTTCCTGGATGTGCATGTGTATTTTCTTCACCAAATTAAGGAAGTTTTCCGTCATTATTTTTCCGAATCGATTTCCTTTCCGAATCGATTGTCTTTCTCTTCTCCTTCCGGCACGCTATGGTGTGAATGTTGGGATACTTGAAGTCATCCTAGGGGCTGATTACACTGTCCTCATTTTTTTGGATTCTTTTTTCTTATTGTTCTGACTGGTTGGGGTTTTTTTTTTTTTTTTGCTTCCTTATGTTCTAAATTATTGATTTGATTCTCAGCTTTGTTTACTCTATTGTTGTTTCCCTGTAGCTTGTTCTGACTGTATCTGTTGTATACTGTTGAGGTCTTCACGAAGTTCCTTGAGCATCCTTATAACCAGTGTTTTGAACTCTTCATCCTATAGATTGCTTATCTCCATTTCATTTAGTTCTTTTTCTGGGATTTTGATCTGTTCTTTCATTTGGGTCATGCTTCTTTGTCTCCTTGTTTTGGCAGCCTCCTTGTGTTTGTTTCCATATATTAGATAGAGCTGCTATGACTCCCTGCCTTGGTAGCAGGACTTAATAGAGTAGGTGTCCTATAGGGTCCAGTAACACAGCCTCCCCTATCGCCCAAGCTGGGTACCTGAGCTGTGCCCTTCATGTGAGCTGAGTACACCCTCCTCTTGTAGTTGATCCTTGGTTGCTGTTGGCAGATCAATGGGAAGGATTTACCCAGGCCAGTCAGCTGTAAGGACTGGCTGTGACCACTGAGCACGAACCTCCACCCTCCATGGAGGAACAGCTGTGTGGGGGCAGGGTGGTGGTGGTGCTCTGATGTGGTCTGTAGCTGTCCACTGGGTGTGCAGGCTCTGAGGTTTCCCAGGTGGTGCCGGCCAAGGTCAGCCCTGACCTGTGTTCTGCCCGGGGTCCCCCTGCCTGAGCTATAAAGCAATCTGAGATGGCTGCTACTTGTGCTGGGCTTGGAGGTTCCCAGGTGAAACCAAGCTGTGAACCTAGGCTGGCTGCTGCTAGTGGCTGGCCCAGGGCCACTTAACAAGAAATACGGGTGCTAGGGGCTCACTGAGGCCAGCTGTTGCTTGTTTGAGAGAATTTAGGAAGCTGTGAAACATGACCCAAGACCAGCCATTCAGTTAAAGTCACTGTTAACAGTGTGGGTGGGCCCGTAAGTTGGGTAGGATGAAGTCTCAGGGGATCTCCAGGTGGGGCAAACAATGTTATCCAGGTTGATGGAGTCACTGATATGGCAGCTGCTTGCCAGCTCTGTGGCTCTGTGAGGGGAGGGCTCAGAAAGGAACGATGACCTCTGCCCACCTTTCTGTCTGAGAGAACACTGTCCCCCAGCTCCTGCCTTGATGCCAGACACTTCACTTCCTCCCTGTATGTCACTGGTGCCTTTCAAGCTGCTACCCGGGTGCTGAAGCCCAGAGGGAGTGAGTCTGAGTGAGCCCGTGTGTGGGTTCTTTAAGGGGAACTGCTTGGGGCCCCAGAAGTTTCATCCATTGACTTAATTCCTGCTGGTTTTTGCAGCCAGAAGTTATAAGGACTTAGCATCCTGGCACTGAAATCCTGGGCTGGGGATCCTGGTGTAGGGGTGGGACTCCTTACTGCTGGGATATTCTTCCCGAACTTTTTTATCCACTACTCATGGATGTGGGACCAGCCTGTTCTGCCTCTCTGCCCCTCCTACCAGTCTGGATGGATGTGATTTCTTTAATTCTGTAGTTGTCAGACTTCCATTCAGCTCAATTTCTGACAGTTCTGAGTGATGGTTGTTCTATATTTTAGTTTCAATTTTGATGTGGTTGTGCGAGGAGGTAAGCCGTGTTTACCTATGTTGCCATCTTGACCAGAAATCCTTAAGCCGTGTAACTTATTATATCAAAAACTACCTACCTGACCTGTGTGGCTCAGTTGGCTGGGCATCATCCTGCAAAGCAAAAGGTCACTGGTTCAATTCCTGGTCAGAGCACATGCCTGGGTTGCTGCCCAGTCCTCAGTGAGGGAGTATGTGAGGGGCAACTGATAGATTTTTCTCTCACACTTTAATATTTCTCTCCTTCTTTTCCCTTCCCTTCCCCTTGCTCTAAAAATAAATAAATAAAATCTTTTTAAAAATACCATTTCATCTTTCACCCTACATTTCTCTACATGCATCCAGCCACATGTTGAATTATCTGCTGTTCCCTAAACATACCACAGTCTCCCTTGCATGCCTGCCATTTTGCTCTTTCCTCTACTGTTTCCTCTACTGTAGAATGACTTTGTCTTCTGTTTTCAATTCTTCCCGTCATATGCACAGAGTGGAATTGTTGGGTGATATGGTAATTCTATGTTAACTTTCTGAGGAAACAACAAACTGTTTCTGCAGCAACCACACCATTTTACATTCCCACCAGCAAATGTACAAGGATTCCAATTTCTCCATATATTCACAGACACCTTATTTTCTGTTGTTTTTTTTTTTTGCTTTTTTTTTTTTTATGGCCAACCTAATGAGTGAGAAGTGGTTCCCGACTGTGACTTTGATTTGCATTTCTCTAATGACTAACCTAAATATCTGACTTGATTTTTACCTGTCATATTGCAACAGCCTACTTCATAGGGTAAAAATTGGGATTAAATGAGTTAATATATAAATCCACAAAGGAAGATTCGATCAAGTCTTCATGTGTTTGAAGACTTTCAGAGCCTTCCCAGACAAAGTTCAGTGCTTCCTCCTATAACAAAGGTATATTCTGGTTAAAGCGCCCCTGGAGATTTGAATATGCACCCATAGTTCAGAACCACCAGATTGGAGCATTGTTCCCCAAACTGCCAGATCATGGGAATCATGTGGGGCACTAATTAAAACAGTGGATTTCCTGGCCTAGCCCCATATCTTTGGAAACAGAATTTCCAGGAGAGAGGCCTGGAAATCTATATTTTAAAACAAGTACCCACAGGTGATTCCTATGACCAGGCCAGTTTAGGAAACCATGAGCTAGGGGATAATCAAAGAGCAGCAAACACAGAGGGCAGTTTGAAACTAGATAATCTGGTTCAAATGACAATTTTCTTGCATCCTGGCTCTGGAAAGATAAAGCTTACTCATTTTTGGCAGATGACTCACTGCAGAGATGCTGCTCCTGAGACCAGCTTCCCACCGAAATCCAGGCATCCACAGTGTGGTGCAGAGATGGTCCTTTTTTAACCCTTCACGGCTGGGAGTGCCCTCACACTCCCTGAGGTCTAGACATCAGTAGGAGTCCCAGAGAGCCTGAGCCTCCCCTTCCACATGCCTAATCCCTCTTTGTGGCTCTTCTTTTTTGGTGAAATCATAATATTCCTACTATATGAAAGAAATGTTCCAAACACTACGTTACCACTAATTCTCCCAGCATCTCTGAGAAAGAGAGCAGTGTCTCCATTTTACAGATGTAGCTCAGAGAAATAAAGGAGGTTGTCCGAGTTTACACACCTTATGTGGGCGAGCACGGGTTCAAACCCCTGTGATCACAAAACTGCAGCACCTTCCATTCTGCCTCTCAAAGTTTACTTCTCTACCTCCAGCTGTAGTTCACCAGACTATTTTGCTTGCTGCTAAGTCTTCCCAGCTATGCCCAGTAATTTCAGAACTGAAATCCCCAAATACCTGGAAGCATTCTGCTGAGAGGAATCCCAGGGAGGGAATCCAAGGGTCTTTGGGAAAGGGGAGCTCCATTAGGCAGAAGCAAAGGGGATGGTGACAGCAACTAGCCCGGAGTGCAGATGGCCACACTTCCCCATTCCACCCCCATTGCTACATCCTCCTAGAACTGAATGAAGCCGGAAGGGGATATCACCTCAGCTCTGGGTAGCAGGAAAGAAGTTGACCTCTGAGAGGGAGATGGGGGGTGGGGGGGGGGAGTTACAGCCCAGGGAAAAATGGGAGGGGGTACCTGTCCCTAGCCAGGACAAAAGATAGAAACATTTCCAGCCATACCAGACTAGTCTTAGGACTACACCACACTAATTAGGGGACCCAGGATTTACAGGGCTCTAGAAATTTCTGTGTTAGGATGAGTGTCCAGTTGGTCCATGGAGAAGCCATTGACAGACAGCAGCTATCTCTGAAGGAAGGCCATGGGGCCTGAAGGACCTCAGGATGGAGGCTATATTAGGAAAAGTGTCAAACCAAGAATGAAGAAGTCTACCCCACAGAGGTACTTCCCTGACAGGTTTCTCCACAGGCCTCCAACAGTGATCAATAGCTCCCCCTGCCCCCAAATCTCCCACCTCCACCAATAATCTCAGATTCTAAGTAAAATCACTTATTTTTCATGACACATCATCTAGGCTGCTACCCTGAGCTTATCCTATATAGTCAATTGTGGAGCTACTACTAGCCTCATTGTCTTCTGGAGGACCCAGGGAGGGAAGGCTGTAAGTTTGTTAGTGTGTTGCAACAGGGAAATCTCTCTCCTGCTCTAACAGAGGACAGTCAGAGACTTTTGACCTGATGTGGGACCAGCTATAGCTGAAGGAGGAGAAGGAGAAGGTGCTGGAGGGAAAGACAGTAACAGAAAAATGCTGTGGAATGCAACAGCTCTGAGAAAAGACTTCTTGGAAAAGAAGGGACTGGCAGTGACCTAATGGTCCTCCGTCTTCAGGATGGACATTATAGGCCATGTGGGAGTGAAAGCCAGATCTGGTTTTAAAAAAAGAAAGAGAAATCCTGCAAAAAAAGTCACCTCCTTTGGAGGGAAAGGTTTTTTGTTTTTATTTGTTTGTTTTGATATTTGTTCTTATTTATTTGTTACTCTGAGATTTCATTTTTGACTGGACTCAGACTTAGAGGTAGAAGCCCTCAGAGAGGGCAGCCTATGCCTCAGGACATGTCCATAGGGCAAGATACCTTACTTCATGGGGAAGCCTTGTTTGTCGTTCCCACCACTGATTTGAACCATTTAACCCTTCCATTCTTCACCCAGAGCATCAGCTGTAACTTCTGTGGCAGTACGCTTCTCATAAAAGGTACGAAATTTGCATTTATCATCCATTCAACGAGTTTCTAGCAGCCTGTAGCTGGGAAAGAGATGTTCAGCTTCACCCTGAAGCTGATATCTGCCTCTGAGGTGCCATGAAAAAGGAGGGAAAAGTGTTTATAAGGGTAGAAGAGCTCTTGGCTAATGAGCTTGTAAGAGAGGGCATGTCTTGAGGTAGGAGAACGGCCTACATAAGCTTTGAGATTCTGGTCACACAAAGGTCCACTGTGATGCTCACTCTCACTGTCTCCTTGACACCACAACCCCCTCCACCCAAACTGAGTCTCTTTCTGAAGCATTTGGCTGGCTTGCTACCTGCTATTTCTGCTTTTTTTGGTAGGAAAGAGCTGAGTATCTTCCCCTTCCCAAGGTCACAGTTTTCTGAGCTGGAAGGAAAGCTGTTCCCTCCAGCACCTCTGGGTGTTTGACCCTAGGAATCAGCAGAACACATGGCAAACTACCTAGATGAGTCTCATCCACTCACCTGTCTCATGTATTCAATGCACTTACTGAGCACCTACTAAGTGCCAGGAATATAATGCATAAGGTGTTGTACCAGTGGCCCCAAGGTTTCAGAAGACCCCAAAACTGAGGTCTTCTGTATTTCTACACTCATAGGAATATTTGCAATACCTATAACCAACAAAGGACTCATATTTGAAATATGTGAAGAACTCCTTACAAAGCAGTAAGACAGAAAACCCAAGGGAAAACTGATTCCAATTGATAAAATACTTGAACAGATATCCAAGTGGCAAATAAATATATGAAAATGTGTTTAACCTCATTGGTTATCAGAGAAATATAAATTTAAACAATGAGATACCACTACATAGAAACCCAAATGGCTAAATATTTAAATCTTTTTAGTTTGACAATACAGTGTTAATGAAGATGTGGAGCAACTGGAACTCTAAGATACTGCTGGCAGGAGTGTAAATTAATATGAGCACTTTTGACAATTATTTGGTAGACTTACTAACACTTAAATATATGCCTATTCTATGACCCAGTAATTCTGTCCCTAGGTATGTATCATAACAGAAATATGAAAAGAAGCCCTGGCTGGTGTGGCTCAGTGGACTGAGTGTCAGCCTGTAAACCAAAGGGTCGCGGGTTCGATTCCCAATCAGGGCACATGTCCACGTTGAAGGCCAGGTCTCCAGTAGGAAGGGCATGCAAGAGGCAACCACACGCTGATGCTTCTCTCCCTCTCTTCCTCCCTCCATTCCCCTCTGTCTAAAAATAAATAAATAAAATCTTTTTAAAACGTAAAAAAAAAAAAGAAATATGAGCATATACATACCAAAGGACACAAACAAAACTGATATAGCAGCATTATTCATATGAACTCCAAACTGGGAACAACCCAAATATCCATCAATAGAATAACAGATGAGTAAATTGTGGTATATTCATTTAATGACATAATGTACAGCAATGAAAATGAATAAGCTAATGCTACCACAACATTATGTTAATTTCACCAGCATAGTATTGTGTGAGAAAAGACAGACACGAAATGATACCTACTGAATTTATATAAAATTCAAAAGCACGCAAAACTAATCTGTGGTGTTAGAGAGAGTGGGGTAGTGCCTGGAAGGGGATATGAGGAGGGCTTCTCAGGTGCCAGTAATGATTGAATTCTTGATCTGAGTGGCAGTTATATGTGTATGTTCCTAACTTGTTTACCTGTACACTAAGGCTTTGTGGACTTTCCCATGTCTGGTGTAACTTCAATTAATCTTTTTAAAAAACCCACAGGAGAGGGGAAATGTTTTCAGAAAGGGGGGTAGTGGTAAAAAAGGAAGGTGGGAAAGGAATAGGAGGGAGATCGAGATTATTTACATAGAGGTGGCTGAACTGTGGCAAGATTAAGAGGGGGCATGAGGACTGTTAGGGAGCAGGGCAAGAATTGTCCCCAGCCCCTGAGTGACCAAAAGTCTCCAAATATATCAGCCTTAATTCCGCACCCAACCCTATACCCCCTATTCAAAAATAGATCCTTTGGGGCAAAACCCAATGTTTCCTAGCACAGCAGCTACTTCTATTTCCAGGCTGAGACACCCAGTGTGTGGAGCCTAAATTGAGGTTCTAGGATTAGGTGCTGTGAGATTGCGGGCCGCTGATGCAAAGTTCTCAGCAGCTAAACTAGAATAATCCTAAATACTGGAGTGGTAGGTAGAGGCTAGGTTGTATGTGTTGTTATCCTTGTCCAAAGTAAGTACCTGATTGCTGTGTTCCTCCCCTCCCCTCCGCTCCCCTCCTCTCTCTCTCTCCCTCCCTCCCTCTCTCTCCTCCCTCCCCGCCCTCTCTGAAAGGCAAGCCAAAAGCTTCATGCCCTGCACTGTGCTCTCCTCTTCCCAGGCACACCTCTACTCCACACCCAATCCAGGGATCTGAAGTCACGCTTGAATGCCACCTGAGCCACTTTCCGGGAGGAAAAGGACAGGAAGGAACCACTGGTCACAGGTTCCACCGACAAAGAGGGGAAAACCTGAGGGTGGCGGTTCCTTTATGAGGGAGGTCACACCCCCTGCACAAAAACATCCCAAAGTGAACCGGTACTGAGTTTGCGTTGGAGAGGTAGAGATACCCCAGGGAGGAAGCGGCAAAAGGCTAGATGGGAACACCCCTCTTTGATCCCACAAGGTGCGTCAGGGAAAGTTGGATTTCGTTTAGCCCGAGATGGAGACATCTCTCCCTATGCTGCCACCAGGTTCAGTGGGTCAAAGGAAGCCAGGCTCCACTCCGCCCGGACCTCAGGTGGTGTGTGGGTGGGATCGCAGCCGAGAATCTGACATTTTTCCTCCCGTCTGCCCATCCCCACCCCTTTCAAGGCCCGGCCTTTTTAAGGCCGGTTCCGTCCGGGCTGAGCCATCTGCTTAGAACGCGAGATGTGGCGGAAGCACAAAGTGACGAGGCAGCCAGAGAAGAGCCGTGACCAAGAACAAGGTAGGGACGGTTCTTTACGAGTACAGAGGGCAGGGAGGGAGCCCAGGAGCGCCACTGGAGAGTATCCCTGTTTTCCCGAAGGCCCAAGCCTCAAGGAAACACTCCAGATGCCAGAGCGGTCGCGCACGGGCTCACACGCCTTCACCAGGCGAGGGAGGTTCCGGGTGTGGTGGGTGGGCCTGAGGGAGATGGCACAGCCCGAAGACCGCTGAACAGCCAGTCGAGGGGTGCCGGGACTCGCACGAGTGCCGCGAGGTCCCAGCGCTGTGGGACCACGCGATCCCAGTTCCCGTCACCCCGCGCACCGGGTTTCCCTGACGCCCCGCCTCCCGGCACAAAGCAAGGAAAGGGGCCGGGCGAGGCAGGGACCGCCCCCTTCATCCCCGATTGGTTGCTGCTGCTGTCCATCCGGAACCTATTTTTGATGGAGAGGGGGTGCCACCCACTCTGCCCCAGATCTCGTTTGCCACTAGCAGCCAACCAGTCGGGCCCAAGTCCGCGAGCCAAAAGCGATTGGGGGCGAGTGAGCTTGGCCCCACGCTCCCTGGTGCCCCAGCCCGGGCCGAGGTGGTGTATCCAGCCCTCCCGGCCTCCTTCTCCTTGTGGGAGCCGAGCAGGGGCCTCGCTGTAACGCAGAGGCGAAATGTAGCGAGCCGGGGTCGTGGCTGGACGCTTGCCTTGGCTGGGGGTGTGGGGGCGGGGGGCACGCCGAGGGCCGAGGAGGACTGCGGAGGAAGAGGAGTGATGAGAAGAGGGGGAACCCTGCACCCCCCGAGACCACGGGCCCCTGCTGCCACTCGCCAGGCGCCCCCCTTCCTCCTAAGTGAGGGGCAGGTCAGTCGGGTTGGGTGGGGAAGGGGGGCGGAGGGCGGGAGTCCTGGCGCGCAGCGCATTTGCTGAGTCTGAATCTGGGAGAGGCGAGGGAGGACACCCATTTACTTCTTCCCCACCGTGGGTTTGAGGATAGTAAAACGGGTCCTGGTGTCCACTCCTGAAGGCATCCTGGTCCCGTTTTGCTTCTTTCATCCCACGGCCTTAGGCCTGTCCGAAGCCTCGTTACTGGAAGAAGCGGAGTAAGGGACTGCCTTTGCTTCTTGCCAGTCCCTGTTCAGGTTAGGTGGCCTGCGTGGAAGACAGGAGGAAGAGGGAGGGTCAAGTTTTCAGAGACTCAGAAACTTTCCTGGCGCAGGAGCAGCGGACTCCCTCCTGCTCAGAGGCTTCCTCCTGGATTTCTAGTGAGTGCCTTTGAAAGAACCTCAGGACTAGGTTAAAGGAGACTGGAAAAGGGAGTCCTGGTGACTAGAGTCCATGGGCCAGTTACTGGAGTTGGACCCACCCTTTCCCAAACTGGAGGTGACTAATGGTGTGTGTTTGGAATACTTAAGGACCTATTCATCTTACCTCAGGGAGTTCTCTTTAAAATTATTATTTGTTATTTTGTAAGAGTTATTCCGGTGAAATGGAATAGAATGGGATCAGGCCTTGGGATTCCTTTAGGCAAAAAAAAAAAAGTGGGATTTTTACAGCTAAAGAGACATGCTCTTGCTCCCAAGTGCATTTTGGCTTATGTTGCTTTGTTTTTCTTTCCTTTATTTTTTTTTTAAGTTGGTGCTTTTGTTTTTTAAGAATGCCACCATGTCCAACTCTCAGTAACCTGGGGAACAGGAGAACCTAGGGAACTGAAAATGTGTGCATAATAACCAGTAGTTTTACCTCTTTCTCTTCAAAGTGAGGTAACTCCCTTTTCCTATCTGACAAGCTCACAGGGCCCAGAGCAGGGGGAGAGAAGTAGAGACAGCGGCCTGGATCCAAGTCAACGTCTGAGCTTTTTGTAACACTGTTGACTCTCAAGGGCAGGAGTGGGTAGGCCTCTGGCTCTTGGCCTTGGTTTGGCAGTCCTCCTATTTTTACCCTGGGACTCCTCCTTTTTTTTTTTTTTTCCCCCTCAGGGGCTAGGGCACTTGTGGGTCTGGGGACCTTCACTCAATGGTCAAATTCTCCCTGTGTAATTGCCCTGTGTGGCTGTCTTGTGACTATAAACAATCACGTCTTACAGTGGTATGGCTGTGTGGCAAGGAGTCTGTGACTGAATTTGTGACTGACTTCACTGGGAGACCACATCTAAATTATCCTGGGTTCTTAATGGACATTTAAGAAAGGATATCCCCAGGACATCCCTGCCCAGCCCCGGTTACTGAAAAGAAAGTGCAAGGTCTCCTTCACAGCATCTTCCCCGTCCCAGGCTGCTCACCCCTGTGGTGATCCCTGTGGGGCAGTGCGTTGCCGATTTTAAGGAGGGCAGGGATAATGCCTGCTGGGCCTCTAGATGTTGCAGTGCAGGGACGGGTGACTTTAGTGAAAAGAACAAAGTCTTAATGCCTGGCTTGTGCCCACTTTTGTGTCTCCCAGTATGAGCTGTCCTTTGCTATATAGTAACACTCTCTTTTTCTTTTTCTTGTCTTCTTCCCACATAAGGTATTCCACACAGGTTCTCGTGACTTGAAGGACCAGGGATTTGGGGAGCTTCAAGGTCTTCCCAGGAAGGAAGGAAATCTCTGGAAGAAAGGTGAAAGACAACAGACGCTGCTCTGGGATCAGCACAGCCCGAGAAGCTGTGAGAAACTTAAGGATCCCAGCCAGAGGTGTGGGAGGAAGCCGCAGCTCCAGGCCTAGGCTGCCTTCTGAAAGATTTGAACTCAAGCTACTTTTCATGAAAGAAGGGCCCCCTCAGAGGGTACCCACACTTGGCTGAGCTCTTCCACTCTGGATGTCCCTGCTCTGAGAAGCCTGCTGCTGAGAACCAAAGAAGATAAGAGGTCAGATTAATTATCCCTCAGCCCAGTGCTGGGCGACAGGAGTCAGGCATCTGCACCCCTAGTGGCTGGCTGCTGGGTCTGGTGAAGAGTTTCTGGTTCCCTCCGGCTTGCGGCTTCAGTACTTGATGGGGCTGCCTGTTGGTGGATCAGTTTTTGCAGTGGCTGGTAGGAGCGGAGAGCCGTGGGAAGAGGTCCCGCGGCACCCAAGCCTGGGTTCACCCCAAGACTAAGTTCTTTCCCGAGTTAGAGAGGGAGAGAGAAAGAAAAAAGAGAGAAAGAGAAAATTTTTCCCCTTTCCATCTTCCCTTCCCGTCATGTCCTCTAAGTCGGAGCCAAAGGACATCCACCAGCTGAACGGGACTGGCCCTGCTGCTTCACCCTGCTCTTCAGATGGCCCCGGGCGAGAGCCCTTGGCTGGAACCTCTGAGTTCCTGGGGCCTGATGGGGCTGGGGTAGAGGTGGTGGCCATTGAGTCTCGAGCCAACGCCAAGGGGGTCCGGGAGGAGGATGCCCTGCTGGAGAACGGGAGCCAGAGCAATGAAAGTGACGACGTCAGCACAGACCGTGGCCCCGCACCACCCTCCCCGCTCAAGGAGACCTCCTTCTCCATCGGACTGCAAGTGCTGTTTCCCTTCCTCCTGGCAGGCTTTGGGACTGTGGCTGCGGGCATGGTGCTGGACATCGTTCAGGTAGGACCAGGGTCGGACAGTTTTGACTATGAGCCTGGGGGCCACCTTTCCTCCTGGCAGACTGATTCCTAGAGCTTTCTCTCCACCTCCATCAGAAGCAGTGGCTGCTTTCTAGAATACTGTTTCCCTTTGGATCATGTCCTCAGTTTCTTTTTAGTTTGGTTATTTACTACAGAAGTCTTGAGGAGGCCCAGTAGCCCTGGAGAAGTGGTCAGGGCAGTACTGCTTAACAGAAGCAGAATGTGTTTCAGGGCTCAGGCTTGAAAGAGGAGAGATGGAGTGGGGCTGTTGCCTGCCATTCCTCCAGGCGTTCCTGCTAAGGCCAGCCCAGTAGGAGACACTTAGATGGGCCTCCTCTTTTTCCTTCACTTGAGGTTTCAAGGATACCCATAGTAGAAAGCTCAGTTTCAAGTCTCCTCTCCATCCCCCTGCTGGGCAGGAATTTGGCTGGCTGCCAAGAGGGTCTCAGATTAAGAGAGAAGGTTCTTAAAGGCATTTTCTGTTGCTAATCTGCTTGTAACCTTGGCATAGTCTCCTTTGGGGAATGGAGGTGGACACATGCCCTCTGATGCATGATTGCAGCGGGGGGCGGGGGGCATGATAAGACCTAGAAGTGCTAATTATGTGACATAGATGGGGACAAAATGTAACCGGGCCTGGACAGAACTGGCGTCTTTGTTACATACCTGTCTTTGTGAACCTGCCTTGGGCAAAGAGTGCTCTTTTCGAGGCTACTGGGTAGAATTAAGGATAAGACCTGGCAGTGCTGGAAAATAAGAGCCAGAGATATAGCATGTTAGTATATTGTGGGTTAGGATTTACCCAAAACCTCCAGGTCCAAGAGATAGTTAAAGTCTTCTTTCTAGGCAACAGTTTTTGAAGCACAGTAAGGCACAGAGAGCTTTCTGAAGATACTGCATCTAACTCAGTTAATCATTAACAGCTATTGAATGCTGGGCTGAGTGCTGGGCTCTGTCCTAGGTACTCAGAGAAACAGTTCGGCCAAGGGAGATCTCGTGCTCGCCCTTTAGGACTCCTTGGCGTGTCCCCGACCGTAGGCTCTCTGGAGGATGTGGAGCTTGGCCTCCCCTCCACTGTGCCAATCCAACCCTGCAAACGATGCAAGTGGTGACGTGGAGTCCTGTGGGTGGGTCTCGCCATGCTTAAGTCCCAGGGAACTGAGGGTAGTTGGTTCTAGGTGGTTCCTTTTTCGACTTGAGCCCTTTAGGAAAACCCTGCACCTTCGATTGCTAATGAGGAGGTTGCTTCTGTCATCCCAAAGGGCCTTGTACTGCCTTCTCTCACCCCTACCCTGTTCCCTTGAGGACTGTTCCTCATCCAGGTGAGGAAGCCGGCTTGGAGCGGGGAAGGCCAGCTTTGGATTCCTCTCACCCAGGGGCTGCCTCTCCTCCTAGGGCAGTGAGTCGGGGGCACTGGGAGGAGGAGAAAGGAAACTTAGGCAGCAGTTTCCACACCTCCTCCATCCCTTTCCTGTGCCTAGGTTCTCATTTTTAGAGTCTTTGAGTTCTAGTTTGGTATCTACAAAGGGGTATAGAACCAGGGTCCAGTGGTGGACTGGGCGAGGGTGGTTTCATTTTCAGGATAATACTGGTATGAGGAGCATATGCCAGGCTCCTCTGTAGGTGCCATAATCATCTCCATTTTGTAAATAGGGAGCCTGTGGCTTGGAGCAATCGGGTAGCTTGTCCCTGGTTGTCTGATTCAGAGCCTGCACCATGAACCTCAGTGGCCTTCACCATGGCCATGATTCGCCAGTTGGTTGAAGATCCTGGGAGGAGTCTGCTCTCCTTGTCTTCCCCTGAACAGGGCGGACTGCACTCTGGAACAACTGGAGTTATATTCTACAGTGAGCAAGAACAAAAGTTCTTAGAGGGCCTTCCCATCCCATGCACTCTGAGAATTCTAGAGCTGGAAAAGGCTTCTGACATCTTGCCCCACCCCCACCCCACCCTCACGTGCCTGAGACTTTGAAAGACGTAGGTAAGGGAACCTTTGGAGCCCGCCCAACATACCCACAGAAGGCCAGCATTTGTCCTTGGTGTGGCTTCTAAGCTCACTGCAGAATTAGGTCCAGTTGGTATGGATGACAATGGTTGGATTGTCTTTGTCCCCCTCCCCCAGCCTCCCTGCCACAGCTGGGCCGGAGTGGGCCCTGCAGAGAGCTGCAGGGTTATCACGGAAGGGAGTGGGTGTAAAAAGAACAGGACATAGGACCAAAGGGAGAGTCTTGGTGTTACCCAGGGGAGCGGAAGGGGCAACTGACAAATCTCAGATTCAGGAAGAGCAGGAAGATAAGGACTCCCACCTGCATTCCCCTTTCAGAGCTAAGATGACCTGCAGTGGGTAGAGAGTGCTTAAGAGACTGGGGCCGTCTGGAGGACGTGGCTGTAGAGTGTCCCCAGTGTTTCAAGGCAGCTGAGCAGAAGTCCGTGTTGGTGCAGATGTCTCCTTGGCCCCGGGGCCCCCAGCCTTTTCCTGCTACTGCAGAAGACCCAGGCTCTTCCTGGAAGCCCATTTCTGTCTCCTCTTATCTGCCCTCCTCTCCACTCACTGTGTACAGGCAGCTCTGCTGTGAGATAAGGGGCTGGTCTACTGACCAAAAGTAGGAAAAGGCTAAAGGGACTGCGGCCTACTCCAGTTTCCGCACCGTGGCTGAAAGTTCCTGCAGCATTTGGGAGGGAAGGCAGGACTGGGCTCCATGTTGGAACTGAAAGGGGTGGAATATGATCCTGGCTGCTGCAGGACCCTTTTCTGTCAGCCTTTTGAGGGATGGCTGTGGCAGCAGGTGGTATGTGCACCTTCACTGGAATGCCCAGCTGTGTTAGGACAGGTGGGGCTCCTAAGTCTATATTTTAACTCACTGTTCATTTGCTGAGGGTCTCAAGAGAAGTAGACCCCCTCCCCTAAGCACCTCCTTCTCTGGCTTTTCTACCTGCTATGCATGTGGGAGCACCTACAAAGAGGAAAGTAGATGGCAGGCGTGGGCTTGGGCAAATGGATCGGGAAAGAGGCATTCTCTCCTGCCTGGCCCGCTTCCGTGTCCGTGGGCATTCCTGCGCGGGACACCCAGGTTCCGTCTCACTTGACCACCCTTTTCTCATGCTTTGTACGGCTCTCTATATCCTGGCATTGTCCTGAGGCCCTTTTCCTTGGACAGCCAGAGGCTGCCTGCAGGGTGGGGGGCGCTGGGGGGAGTGTGGCTCAGACAGGTGAAGACTGGGCTTGCTCTAATCCTGTCTGGAAGGTCAGCTCCAGGCTCACTTCCCAAGTTTTCCCACAGCCTGTGCTTAGAGCTTATCTCTGCGGATTTCAGGCTTCATGTCTTGACTCCAACTCTTCCTGGCTGTGACTTCCTTTCTTCCCTGTTGCTCCCCTCCTGAAGGGGAAGAAGTTCGGGACAGAACGCTCCAAGGCAGACAGGGGTCTATGTATGAGGCCGGAGTTGGGAAGGGACGGAAGGAAAAGAGGAGGTACTGGCAGGGCCACTGAGATGACTGCTCTGAATTGGGATTATTTCTGAGTGTGGGGTAGGCAGTCTCATCCCTTACCCCCAGAATATCAGGGACCAGGGAGCCCCCACCCCCGTAAGGAAGAACTGGGAAAGGAGCTGCATGTCCAAGAAGCAGTGAAATGTGTAGATGCCTCCCCTCAGCACCACCCCCTCAGTGGGGCCCTGCTTCCTGGAGCCCCCCTCTTGTTCATCACCAGCAGAAAAGGAAGGTGTGGGCGAAGGGTTGGCTGGCAAGGCTGGCAGGTCCGACTTCAGCGGCAGGCAGTCCCAGTCAGGAGGGACGGGATGGGCCTGACCTAGGCCAGAGCAGGAAGGACACGCTGTCTGCCCTGTCACAGACTACGGACTCCCGACCTCAGGGCCACCCTGCTTCCGGGCTGCTTCCACATCGCCAGCATCCCTCCCAAGAGCTCTGTGTGTGCGCACATGCCCCGAGCTGCA
Source organism: Pteronotus mesoamericanus (assembly GCF_021234165.1). Classification (NCBI taxonomy): domain Eukaryota; kingdom Metazoa; phylum Chordata; class Mammalia; order Chiroptera; family Mormoopidae; genus Pteronotus; species Pteronotus mesoamericanus. Next base: position 5,323,000 of record NW_026555326.1, read on the forward strand.
TCTTTGAGAGGGTTTTGTGGGTAAAGAAAGAATGTGTGTAGGAATTGGCTGCTCTGACCCAAGTGCCAACTTGGCTTTGCTGGGCTGGACTCGGGTTGTGTGAGGTTCCAGGCTGTATTCTGTGTGCACTGGGAGAACTTGCTTGCTCTCCTTGCCTGTCTGTCTCTCATCTTAGTGCTACTAAAACCCCACACCTTCCAGATCCTTGTGTAATTAAAAGGAGGGGGGATTTGGGATGTGCTTATAGTGGCTGCCAGAGGGGGTTAGCTGAGCTTCATACATAGTTTTTCTTAAATAATTATAAAGACAAACAATATTCCTTAGAAACAGTCCAGGAACTATTACTTACATACACTTGGAGTATTCCTTTCTGGCTCTTTCCCTCAGCCAGTACATATGTATTATGTATACCTACCTGGAGAACTAAGCTTTTTGCAGAGTTGGCAGCCAGGGAGCTGGGAGGGGCAGATGGTTTGCAGTGAGGAGGGGCTATGAGGCTCAGAACGGAGCTTTGAAAGCCCACAGGAGGCCACCCTCCGAAGGGGAGGGGAGCAGAGGGGAATTCTTCCCTCTCTGAAGCTGCTTGTCCAGTTTAGGTGAGGAAGGAGGAGGCCGAGCAGAGCAAGGCCAGGCCTGCAGGGAACAGGAGCCCCAGCGGCATGCACCAGCATCCACGAGTAACAGCCCCGGGTTGCTCCCGGGCACATGGGGCTCGCTGGGGCTGCCTTCTCTCTGGGGCCCTGGGGTGAGAAGGGATGCAAACCCTTCCAGCCTTTGGAAGGGTCTGGCTCTTCCTGTGGGTGCCTGGAAGCTCAGCAACTCTTACTGGGAGAGAGGGGCTTCCCTCAGAAGAGTCCTAGGCCTTCCACCTGTCGGGGGCCAGATCCGGAGTCCAGGCAAGAGCTGTAGCCCTAAGGAGATGAACCCTTCCCCGGGGCAGGGCCCATATCTCTCTCTCTCTCTCTCTCTCTCACACACACACACACACACGCACGCACGCACGCACACATCCCACCCCCGCCCCCACCCCCGAGGAGTAAAGAGAGGTCCCTGCCTTATCCAGGGGAGCCTGGACACCAACCCCCAGTGTCCAGCCTCCTCTGGTCTCTAGTCCTAGTCTGGCCTAGTCCCCTCTGATATTCTTGATCATCTTTTGTTAATTGTGGTAAAAAAACAAACAAACCAAAAAAACATAGCCTAAAGTATATCATTTGAACAATTTTTAAATGTGTAAGTCAGCGGTGTTAAGTACATTCACGCTGTTATGCTACCATCACCACCATCCCTCTCCAGAACAGTTCCGTCTTGCAGAACTAAAGCTCTGTGCCCATTAAACACTAACTTCCCTTTTCTCCCTACCCCCATCCACTGGCATCACCATTCTACTTTCATTTGTTGTGAATGTGACTTCTTTAGATACCTCATATAAGTGGAATCATACAGTATTTGTCTTTTTGTGTCTGGTTTATTTTATTTAGCACAATGTCCTCAAGGTTCATCCGTGTTGTAGCATGTGACAGGATATCCTTCCTTTTTAAGGCCAAATAACATTCTATCATATGTATATACAACATTTTGTTTATCTATTTATCCATCAATGGACACGTGGGTTGCTTCCACTTTTTGGCTATTGTGAATTATGCTGCAGTGAGCATGGGTGTACAGGTGACTCTTTGAGAACCTGCTTTTAACCCTTTTGGACATGTTCCCAGCAGTGAGATTACTGGATCATGTGGTAGGCTCTATTTTAAATTTTTTGGTTGTATTTTAAATTTTTTGAAGAACCGCCATATTGTAGTCCGTAGTGATGGCACCATTTTACATTTCTACTAACAGTGCATAAGGGTTCTAATTTCTCCACATCCTTGCTAACACTCGTTATTTTGCTGAGTGTTTTTTTAATAGTACCTATCCTAATCAGTATGAAGGGTATATCACCGGAGGTTTGGTTTGCAACCTTGCTTATCCTTAACTATAGAGTGTCAGTGTTGGAATTGCCTTTAGAAACCACTTGATCTGCCCCTTAATTGTATATTTTATAGTCAGGAGCTTGAGGTCCTTGAGCTTGTCTAAGCACCCCCCCCCGCCGCCCCCCCCCTCGTCTCTGTGGGGAGGATGTAGGAGAGACAGCGGGAGGCCCCCCTCACCCCTGCCCCGTGTCTTGTGGGAGACCTAAGGCTGTCAGCCCAGCACATTTCAGCTCTTCGCCTCAACCTACGTACTTCTGCCTGGTCGCCTGGCCCCTCCTCCCTCTCCAAACCTGAAGGCTTTCCATTCTTAAAACAAATAAAGGAACCCACATTGCTGCCAAGGCCAGGGAGGGAGACACAATTCCAGCCTTTTCTACAAGTCTTCGGTTTCAGTTACAACTAAAGTAGCTTTCAAATAACCAATCCTTGCTCCTACTTTTTTCCTCTTTGCACTAATGAGCGTAGTGCTCTCTGGACCTCGGTTTCCTCATTAATAAAGTGGGATTACTCAAAGCCCCTACCTCACGGGGGTGTTGATAGGGTGAGATGGAAAGGGCATGTAGAGCACTTAGCCTGGCAGAGTCTACCTAACAGATGTGAGCTGGCGCAGCTGCTGGGAGAGCCAGGCCTGACAGTCGCAGGCTGGGACCCATGTCTCCTGGCCCAGCGCTCTCTCTCTGCAGGGGCACACTTGCCTCTCCTAGATCAGAGATTGGGGAAGGTGTGTGGGGTGAGGGAGTGCAGAGGAGTAAAAAGCCTCTTGCAGATGAGCATTTTGAGGTTTGGGGGCTACAGTCCTAATAATTCAGAACCCTGTTTGGAAGGAAAATTGCCATGGCTCAGGCCCAAAGCCCTTAGAGATAGAAACCAAACAAACTCTAATCTCCTTGGCCCTGTGGAGCCCAGCTCGCAACAGCTGAGACAACACTACCCAAGGCGGAGGCCACAGCGAAAATGGACTAAAGGCAAAGGGGTTGGGGATTACGATTTGAGGGAGAATCTCGAAAGAATTTGGGGTTGTAAGCCACCTGGGGTGACGCAGCTGTGTGGGTCCTCGTCATCCTCTCTCCCCTGGCCCCAAATAGCGGGCTGAGCAAGTGGAGCCAGGCTAGGGACTGCTGACCAGGAGAGACCCACTACATCGCCCCGGTTCTGCATGGCAGGAAGTGGGGGCCGTGTTGTTTGGAGCACCGTGGGCTTGGTTTGGTTCCAGGGTTCTTGGAGGAAAAGTGGCTGGTGTGCTTACTCCCTGCTGACTCCATTTCCTCCTCAAGCCCCTGATCCCAGACTATCCGTTCAACCTCGAAGCCAGCGCTTTGGGGCACTGAAATTCCTGAGATCTGTTTTCACCTTGCAGCATTGGGAAGTGTTCCAGAAGGTGACAGAGGTCTTCATCCTGGTGCCTGCACTGCTGGGGCTCAAGGGGAACCTGGAAATGACCCTGGCATCGAGGCTGTCCACTGCAGTGAGTGTCCAGGCGGGGAGGCCTAGGGTATGCCGAGGACTCCGGGCAGCACAGCGCCAGGCGAGGAGATCATGACTGGCCTTTCTCAACGGCCCACGCCTGGAGGGTGGGGCAGGGGTGGGCAGGTGTAGGGAGATCCCGGGCTGGGTGTCCTGCTCCTGGCAGAGGCTCCCTGCCCCGAGTGGTTCCCAGGCTCTGTTTCTGGATGTCCCAGCCGTTGCTGGACTCTTGCCCCACCCCCTGTTTTGCAACCTGCCTCGTGACTATTTGTGCAGTTTTGACAGGCGAGCATCATGCTGGTCCCTCCACCTGCACAGATGGGGGCCTCCTCTGATCTCCAGCCCTACTCTGCAGCTGGGCCGGAGCAGAGCCAGGCCTTCCCAGCCCCCCTCCCACCCCATTCCCTTTCCCCTATGGCTTTAAAGGAACGGACGAGGAGGGGTGCTCATCACTCTTACCTCCCACAACTGCTTAGATCGGCCATGATAGTTCAGAGGCTGAACCAGATGCAGAGCGCGGGGGTGGGAGGCAGGAGACAATAAAACTCAGGAGGCTGAGGGAACCAGGTGGCAGGGAAGTCCCTACGTGGCCACAGGTCTGGAGAAGGCAGTGGAAGCGGCAGCCAGCCTTGCCTGCCCCAACCTGCCCCACTCCTGGCCTTTTCCCATGCCACCTCACTCCTTCCCAAACACTCCTGAGGCTGCAGCTCTCCACCAGCACCTAATCTTTCCTCGCCTAGGACAGCAAACTGGCTTCGGGTTGGGGATCCATCGGGTCATTGTAACCCGTGCAGGGATGGGCTGCCCTGATGAGCAGGACAGAGAATGGAATCTGGCACTGCTCAGTGGCTCTCCTGAGACGAGGAAAAAGGAGGAGGCTGCCTGGGGAGCCCCGTTGCCGCCCCCACCCAGCTGCAGGAGCTCGAGGAGCTCCTTCCCTCTCACTCTACCCCGCAATCCTGCTCCACTGTGTGGGGGTCACCTTCTAGTCCCAGAGTCTGAGGCCACATGCGCTGCCTCCTGATCTAGGTGCAGTTCTAATGGACTGAGCTACAGGCCTTTTCCAGCCTGGAGTTCCAGTCCCCTCTCCTCCCTCTCCCAGGCCAACATCGGGCACATGGACACGCCCAAGGAACTCTGGCGGATGATCACTGGGAACATGGCCCTCATCCAGGTGAGAGAGCAGGAACCGGAGGTTGGGCTGAGCACCCTTGACAGAAATCCGAAGGTCTTAGGTCAGCCCCAGCGGGGTGGCTCCTGAGTGAAGCTCAGGCATACTGCTGAGCCGGCTTCTCCCAAAGCAGCTTTAGGAGGCAACCAGGTCTCCCAGGAAAACAGCCAAGAGACTCCAGTATCTCAGTGTCAGTTCTTGGCTCCCCGTGCTGCAGGGGGCTCATGTCCCGCAGTCAGACTCAGGAGAAGACTGGAGTGCTGAAGCGCACTCGACCACCCTTGTCCCCTGAGGCCACCCAGGTGCTGCACTGGAGTCTTTCCCCTCCAGGCCCAGGCCTTGTCTCTGGACTGAAGTCTGAGGCGCCCCTGAACCTCACCCTAGTCCCCAGAGGAACACTCACTCATTCAGCCAGTAACATGTCCTGGGCTCCTGCAGGGTACGCTGCTCAGTACTAGTGTCTGGTGTGAAACTAAATAAACAGACATCATTCCAGCTTGGGAGGACTGGACAGTCCTGCCAAGCCTGTCTCCTGGGGCTGCTGAAGGCCAGGAAAAGGTCTTGTCAAGTGCTCGGGGGCCTCAGCTCAGAAGCTCGCTGCTCCCAGGGCCCTCCAAGTCGCCACTCCCCTCCTTAGGTACAGGCCACAGTGGTGGGCTTCCTGGCATCCATTGCAGCCGTCGTCTTTGGCTGGATCCCTGACGGCCACTTCAGCATCCCGCATGCCTTCCTGCTCTGTGCCAGCAGCGTGGCCACGGCCTTCATTGCCTCCCTCGTACTGGGTAAGGAAGAGAGGGGAGGGGCAAGGGCATAGGGAGGGCTGCCCTAGAAGCGTCAGCTGGTCCTGGTACCTCCAGTCTCTCTTTTTGTTGCCACCCATTTATTTCTTCTCACCCATCCTGACCTCTCCCCTTCTCCCCTTCTCCCCCAGGTATGATCATGATTGGGGTCATCATTGGCTCTCGAAAGATTGGAATCAACCCAGACAATGTGGCCACTCCCATTGCTGCCAGCCTGGGTGACCTCATTACCTTGGCGCTGCTCTCAGGCATCAGCTGGGGACTCTACCTAGAGCTGGGTGAGGCTGAGGCTACGGAAGGTGTGATCTGGCGGACTCCCGGGTGGGGTTGGGAGAGATAGTTATGTGTCTGCAAATGTGTAAGCATTTCTTATTCGTTTTTTATGTGGTTGGAACACAGTTGTAGTAACTCCCCCGCTTAGAGAGATGAGGCTAAGTGCCTACTCAAATTCATGCCTGCCGCAAGGGTAGGGGGAATATATTGGAGAGATATGTATGTTCCTACTGGGTCCTGTGGATTCTTGCTTCCCTTGGAGGGGTAAGGTGGAAGGGGTAGAGGAAAGTAACTGAAGGCTGGAATTGGCTTGCAAAATAAAGAAGGGGAGGGGAGATCGTGATTTCTGGGGATCAAAAAAGGAAACCTAGAATCTGGTCTCTGCCCCTTATTAGGCCAGTGCTGGAGGAGCTTTCAACCTTGGTCTTCTCTACAAAAGGGAAAAGTCTTCACTGTAAGCCCCACCTCCCTCCTGGGCTTACAGTGAGCATCAAATGAGGCAACATATTTGTAGGCACTTAGTGTGGCAGTGCTGTTGATCTGTTAGGATATTGGCAGGCTCAGCTTAGGGGAGGCCGGGAGGAGGGAGCCGTGGGACTCACCCCACTCTGATCTCTGCTTGTTAGGTAACTGGCAGTACATCTACCCCCTGGTATGTGCCTTCTTCGTGGCCCTGCTGCCCGTCTGGGTGGTGCTGGCTCGACGGAGCCCATCCACAAGGGAGGTGCTGTACTCAGGCTGGGAGCCTGTCATCATTGCCATGGCCATCAGCAGGTAGGATCCAGCCTTGGGTACATACCCCGACCCTCTCCATCTTGCCAAAGACTCCCTTTTAAGCCCTGAAGATAGGGAGCGTGGCGCAGACCCTAGAAATGCCTTCGATAGTGTTATCAGTCACGTGTCCTTCTATTGCAAGTGACAGAAACCATCTGAAATGGGTTTCATGGATAATCAGGATGCACTGACTTAGGGAACTAAAAAGGCACAACTGGATTCGGGAGCAGAAATTTTACCATCAGGGCCCCAGTATTCGCCATCTCCCAGCTCTGCTTTCCTCGTGCTGGCCTGCAGTTCCAGGTTTACACTTTCCTAGTTTTACTAATTTCAGTAGTAAGAGAGAACCTTCCAACAATTTCACAAAGTCCCCTTACAGAATTTCATTGGCTCTCCTTCAGTCACATGACTATCCCTGAGCCAATCACTATGGCCGTGGGGATGTGATGCTTTGATTGGATGAGTTTGGGGCCTAGTCATCATTGGAGTAAGGTTATGTGAACCACAGCAACTGAGTCTGAGAGAGGCTCTTCCCTGAGGAAGAGCTCAGCACTGTTACCAGAAGGAGAAATAAATACTGAGCAGGCAGAACAGCCCAGGTCCTTGCAAGCAGGTCACCCTGTGGGCGGTGCCTCTAGCCAGCTTGGGAAATGGACCCCCCCCAGCTTGCTCGGGGAGCATTGTGACAGTTGCATGTTACGAGCAGCAGCTGGTTCTGGCAGAAGAACCAAGGCCTGGAAGACAAGGGACTCCTAGGAGCCACCTTGTGTCTCTTCCTGCCCAAGGCCAGGTGGGCCAGTCCCTCTCATCCCAGGACCTGGAACAGAACCCTTTAACGGCTTTTGTGTCATTTTGTCTTTGTGTCTATGTAGTGTGGGAGGCCTCATCTTGGACAAGACTGTGTCAGACCCCAACTTTGCAGGGATGGCTGTCTTCACACCCGTGATTAACGGTGAGGTCTTGGCCTCGGATGCCAGGGGAAAGGAGAGGGGAAAAGAGGATTTGGGGGGCTTTGTATTGGTCAGCATTCTAGCAGGCGAGGGAACCCAGCTCAGTTAGTTCAAGACTTTAATGAAGGGTCTGCTCCCAGAAGTGGGAGCAGGGTAGAAGGACCAACAAGAGATGTTAAGGCACCCAGGGATTAGCAACAATAGGAAGCCCTAGTCCTCAAGCGTCAAGGGGAGAAAACAGTGTTATGGAAGCCCAGAGAGAGCCCTTCTCTGCCCCCAACAGGAGTAAGCCACCACCACAAAGTGGAAAGGGACCAGGGAAGAAATACCTGACCTCTCTGTTTCCTCCCACCCTCTCTGATCGCCTGCTGATGCCTCCTTTTGAACAAACCCAGCTAGAAGCAGTGGGGGTGGGGCTTTGGAGGGGTACAGTCTGTAGAAGTCGGCCTCACAGGGCTCAGAACAGGAATAGGTTGGGGGTGGGATGGCAACAACAGCAAACATCGTTCCTGGGCAGGGCACCAGAGTACAGAGCATAGAGCTTAAACCTGATACTTGGCATTGGTTACTGGAACTGGCACAAGAGCACTGGGTTCACGAGTCGGCTCAGAGCTTTGGAAAGGGGCTGGGGCAAGGCAGGGCCTCGTCCCCTGGGCGATGTGTGACAGCAGGTGCACACACTGCACTGCTGGAGAAGTCAGGTGCCCCGAGCCTACAGATCTGCCTGTGTCCTGACTGCCCCATCTCCATAGCGGGAAGGATGGGAGCAGCCTGGAGGAGTACCTTCCGGGGGGGGGGGGGGGGGGGTATGGCGGATAATCTTTGTCTTTCTTTTTAATGCCTCGCTCTTCTCTTAGGGCGTGGTCATGCCCTTCTGACTCATCCTGCCCCCCGCCCCCGTGTCTGGGGTCGTTTGTCTCTCTACAGGTGTTGGGGGCAATCTGGTGGCAGTGCAGGCCAGCCGCATCTCCACCTTCCTCCACATGAATGGAATGCCGGGGGAGAACTCGGAGCAAGCCCCTCGCCGCTGCCCCAGTCCTTGTACAACCTTCTTCAGTCCTGGTAATGGCGGAGTCCCAGCCCCCTAAGTCCATTCCAGCCCTGAAGGGAGGGGGTCAACAGTCAGTAAACTTCACTTAAGAAACAGCTTGGGGGGGTAAAACAACTATGGTACATTTACACAGTGGAATACTACTGGGCCATAAAAAAAGAAATTTTACCCTTTCTGACAGCATGAATGAACCTGTAGAACATTATGCTACGTGAAATAAGCCAGTCAGAGAAAGACAAATACCATATGATCTCACTCATATGCAGAATCTAATGAGCAGACTGAACTAACAAGCAAAATAGAGACAGACTCATGTATAGAGAGCAGATTCCAGCTGCGGGGGGGCGGGCATTAGGGGGTAGAGGGATTGAGCAAAAAAGAGAAGGGACTCCTGGCCATGGACAACAGCATGGTGATTGCAGGGGGAGAGGTGATGGGTATAAGGGAGATAAATGGTAATGGGAAAAAAATGCAATAAAAATAGATAAATATTTGTAGGGTTACCGGTTAAAAAAAAGAAAGATACAGCTAGGCCCGGATACACATTTTCTCTCCTGGACCTCACCAGCTGGTGTGGAAGGCAGGTCGCAGGCAGGAAGGCTCTCCTTTGCTGAGATGCCCTGGGGCCGGGGCCCATGGGCTGAGGAGGTAGAGGCTGTAAGCTGTCCGTCGCCCTGTAGTGTAGCATGGTATCTCCTGACTCTGAAAGGCTTTCTGGGGACAGGTTTCCTCCTCACCCTGTTCTCTTCCGTGGTCCCAGATGTGAATTCTCGCTCGGCCCGAGTCCTCTTCCTTCTCGTGGTCCCAGGACACCTGGTGTTCCTCTATACCATCAGCTGCATGCAGGCCGGGCACACCACGCTCACGCTCATCTTCATCGTCTTCTACATGACAGCTGCACTGCTCCAGGTAGGACTGGCGGGGGCGCCGGGGAGGCAGGGCTGCTCTGCAGGGATGGGAGGGGAGGCCCCAGCGTGGCCCATCAGACCCTCTGCGCCTCTCTCTGGGACTGGATGACAGGCAGACACTGGACAGGGGCTCGCGAGAACAGGCCGTAGTTCCAGCAGAGTCACTAACATGCAGTGTGACTTTTGCCCCAGTAGTAGAATTATCTCTGGGCCCAGCGATACAATTATAAACAGAGGAATAACCCAGAGGTGGTGACTTTCAGGCAGGTGGTTGTAGGGTGCTGAGCAGGTGGGTTTGGACCACAGAGCTCCATTTGGCTCTGTTTTGCATGCTGGGCTTCCTCAGGAGATTTCATATGAATAAAGGGTTTCACACCTTAGAAAAGTGTCAAAACCACAATATTAGATAACCTGTAGGATCCTGTTCAGCCCTGCCATTCTGTAATACCGTGACACTCTCTCCTTTGTTGTATTACTACATTTTTCAACATTTTATTTTGAAATAATTATATATTCACAGGGAAATGGAAAATAATAAAGAGAGGTCCCTTGTACTGTTCACCTGTTTCCCCCAGTGGTGCCCTCTTACATAACGACAGTGCAGTGTCAGAAGCAGAAAGTCAACACTGATACAATCCATAGGGCTTATTGAGATTGCAGCAGTTGCACATGCACTCGTGTGTGTGTGTGTGTGTGTGTGTGTGTTTAATTCTGTGCAGTTACATTACCTGTAGATTCATGTAACCACCACCATAGTCAAGACACAGAACTATTCCACCAGCACACGGCTCCCTCGTGCTACCCCTTAATAGCCACACTCACCTTCGTTCTTCCATTTTAAATTTCTATAGATAGATTTGTTTTTTGAATCAGTACTAACAGTCATATTACAGTTCAAAATTTTTCTACAGGTCCACAGTGAGGCCTCCGTGAAAGGGCTGCTTTTCTGCCCCTCCCCAGCCATCCAGTTCTCTTCCTCGTAGGCCATCCGTGTATCCATTTCTTATCTACCCTCCAAGCTCTTTCATATCTATACAAGCAAACATATATACTTTTCTTATCTTCCTCCTTTTTTTACACAAAGATAGCTCTGTTTTTTCACATAACAGTTCATCTTAGAGATCATTCCACATCGATATGTAAAGAGAAGAGCACCCTGATTATTTATGGCTGCATTCTATTCTGTTATACAAATGTACCTTAATTTATTTAACAGCCCCCCTGTCTTTGGCAGTCACTTATCCCTCCAGCCCCTCACTGCCACCTTGAGAAAAGTTGTGTGTTGGGACATTTTGGCAAGAACAGGGCTGAGAATCAACCACTCAACCATATGCTGTTTCCTTGAAGCAGTTACCCAAGTCACCACATTCTCTTGCAAGTGCACTTGGTGGGAAAGAGGAGAGTCTGTGGCTAGAGGTTAGCCCTTGGTCTGCGTTGGAGAGGATAAGCCTTAGCTCCGTTATCCGTGACAAGCACCCTGCGGGACACTCTCATCTCTGCTCTCTTTAGGCCTGTGGCAAGCCAGAGCCTGGCGCTTATTCCACGTGAAAGTTCTCCCTGATCCTTTGCTGCCCTCTCTCAGTCATGTGTTCCAGGGCCTGCTCGGGAGGTTAAGTGTAGGGACAGCTCCTGCCTTTCTTTTCCTGGGGGTGTCCTGAACTCTTCCTGCCACGTTGTTTATTTGGGGCTCTTCTGAAGCCGCTGAAGAGCGTGTGAAGTTATTGAGGGGGATGGCTGTGTGCAGAGCAGAGGACAAATGTGAAGGGCGCTAGAACTGTAACCTTTTGCTCCCTGGAAAGAAGTCAGGAGAACAACCAAGTTTGCCTAAAAATAAGTATCAATTCTAGCTTCTTTATCCTCCAAGTTCCTGCATCTGAGCTCCTTAGAGCAGGATTTACATACCACAGCATTTGCAAAGTGCAGTCAAGAGCAGACCTCCCAAATGACTGTGCTGGGAGCTTTACCGCTAGCGACCATTTAATTCTCACGCAAATGCAGCCATTTAGGGAGCCCACACGTCAGGGATGGTGCTGAGCATACAGAAGACGTGGGCCTGCCCCCTGAAGCATAGCATCTAGATCAAGTGCATTTCCAACTTAAAAGTGCGTGTGAATCTTGTTAAAATGCAGATTCTGATATAGAAGATGAGAGAAGGTAGGAGGGAGGGTGGCCCAGCCTCTCATTCTGACAAGCTCCCAGCTGCTATTAATGCTGCTGGTCCTGGGCCCACTGGCAAGGTTTTAATCTACATCTTTCTGAGTTGTCTGTAGTAATGGAGGGAAAGCAAGGGCACAGATAAATCAAAGCAGTAGATAATCGAAAATGTCTTTTAAATTGCTATGCACTGTCTACTTTGAATTTAGCAGACTTGTTTGTGATTCAGTTTTACTAGGACTAACATTAAAACACACTTGGATTCTTTGAGCTCACAACAGCAGAATGGAAAGGGTCAGGAGGAAGCCAACTTGGGTTAATCAGCTGTTACTCAGACGACTGTGCCGGCAGTGGCCTCAAACACTGTCCTTATTCCACTCCGCTCCTAGGAGAAGTCCCTCTGTGAAAAGCCAACTCCAGCCCCAGGCCCCTGCCGGGCTCCTGGAGAGGCCAACACGGCAGGAATTGGAGTGACCCGAGAATAGGATGACCTAGAATTAGAGGCAAGAGGGCTGAATTCCCGCAGCAAGTAGGATTTTGGTCCAGAAACCCCTCATTTGGTAACTTTGGGAGCAGAATGTAATGCTGAAGTGGGTGACCCCGGGCAGTACAGCTTCTTCCTTGCTAAAGAGCTACCTTACGTGTGTCATTCTGTTTAAGGCGGGGATGGTGGAGATTGTGGGGTGGAGGAGCACAGAGAAGTCACCATTTGGAAAGATGAGCTGTCCCAGCATAAGGACTGTGGAGAGCCAAGCCTTGTGACGCCATGAATGAGTCCGATGGCATGGCCTCTGGCTCCCCCTGGAGAGAGGGGTGGCTCAGGTGAACCCTTCTGTCTCTCCAGGTGCTGATTCTCCTGTACATCGCGGACTGGATGGTGCACTGGATGTGGGGCCGGGGCCTGGACCCAGACAACTTCTCCATCCCGTACTTGACAGCTCTGGGGGACCTGCTTGGCACAGGGCTCCTAGCACTCAGCTTCCACGTCCTCTGGCTCATTGGGGACCGAGACACGGATGTCGGGGACTAGCCTGGTCACTCAACCTTCTCCACACCCTCTGCACTTTCTTTTTGAATTTTCTCTTCTGTTCCCCTTCCCCTACCCCACTCCACACTCCCACCTCTTTCTAAGACTTCACTTTGATACCAAATTCTCATTATTTTCAATGGGAATTTTTATACATTGAGCCAAGTTTGTATAGCGAGAATTCAGGCAGGACAGATGGACTGAGACAAGCAGTACAAGTAGATTTTGAGACAATCACCAAGTGCAATTTCACGGTGGGTGCCTCCAGGTGAGGTGGATTGGGGCAGGGCTTTCTGTCTGGAATCTGGGGATGTGCTTTAACAAACATAGTCCTGGCCCTAATGAGAAACCCTTTGTGAGTGGGCTCTGGTGTTTTTGTTTCCTTTCATTCTTTTTTTTGGGGGGGTGTTAAACAGAGGGATAAATTTCAGTACCCCCACCTCCCCACACACATACACTTCTTCTAGAAATGGACCAACTTTAAGGCACTAGACAGGAGACAGCTGCTCTTAGCTCCACATAACCCTAACTCTCTTCTCTGCCCTCTGGACCAAGGCCTTTCTGCTCCCAGAAAGGGTGAGGTGGACTGACTCTTCAAATTGTGCACCTGCCCTTTCCCCAGTTGCCTGGTGAGCACCTCTGACCCCACCCAGTGATCTTTTTGTAATTGATTGTCACATTCAGGAAGAAAGGAGCCATGGCCTCGTTTTTTGGTTGACCCATATTCACCCACAGTTTGCCAAGATTTATTATTTCCCCTCTGGGCCCAGAAGACCAACTTTTTATCTCTGTTCACCTGCATCTCTAATTGTCTCTAAGCACTTCGCTTGCCCAGAGCTTGCCAGATTGGGTTCCAAGATTAGGGACAGGAATGGCTATGTGGAGAATGGTTGGGAGGTTGAGGGCAACCAGGGCTGTCTCATTGCTGCTGTTTCTCCTGAGAATACACAGTCATGTGGTCACCTTAGTCTGTCACTTCCTAAAATCATGCATTCTGTCGTGTCATGGAGGTCACTTGTCCTCCCCCTTAACTTCTGCCCATAGTCACCATTCATTCATTTACTCATTCAGCAGGTTCACAGCCCTTCCAAGAGGAGGACTTCTGCGGGCATGGTCTGAAACATTCTTTGAGCAGTGTTTATTGAGTGCCTATGTGTTAGGTACCGTACCAGGCACTGACTAGCCAGTGGTAAGGGAACTACAGCTCCAGCCTCGCCTCATTCCCCAGATAAAGGCCACATGCTCCTTCAAATCTGGCAGAAAAAGTTGCCTTGCTGCATTTGCGTCTGTATCGCCGAGCCCAGTTCTGCCTCTGGATCTCCCTCCTAGATGCCACTTCTGTACAACGCTGACTGCAGCTGGAGCTCCCAGCCCCGGGGCTCAGCCAGCGTTTGTCTCTCTCTTCCTCACCTTCCCCACCCTTACCTCTCCTCACCAGCCACCTAAAAATGGATTCAGAACTAATAGACTAGACATCAGAACTAGTAGACTAGACATCAACTAGCTGCCTCTACTCTTCTCTGCCTAGCACAAGGCTGGGAGAACACTGGAGTCTCTGTTTCCTGCCCATGTGTTAACTCTGAACAGATGGGAAATCTGTCCACACTCACACATGTACAAATCTGGGTGTTTGGGTGCAGGATTTTTTTTCTAGCCTCTCTACAGCCTTTCCAGAGCCTTCCCCTCTGTCCCCTAAGGACCCACCTCCAGGGGAAGGCCAAGAAATGACCTTGTCTCTTACCAACACCATGCCTCATCCCAGGAACTTGCCCTATACCTCCAGATTCTGTCTTTTCTCTCCCTCCATTTCCACCCAGGCCATCTACTGGAGTCTAGAACCTTAGAATTGGAAGGAATTGTAGAGGTTATCTGGTTGGAATTGTGTCCAACAGAGTTCATTCACACCAGCCTGGGCTTGTTTCTGCTCCTCAGGCTTTGTATCTTGTTTCCCACCTGCAAACACATTTGCACATAGACTCTTCTTGTACAGGCATCAAAACCAACTCCTCTGCCCCTGAAGCTGTGCCCTGTGGTCCCCAGTCCCTCCTGCCCCAGTCACACCCTTTCCTTGTCTCTGGAGTTTGGCCCGGCTGCCTTGGAAGACTTCAGAGCAACTTCCTTTGCCAAAAAAGGCAGGAAGATAGGCATGCCCCCAGCCTTGAATGTGTGAGTAAAGGAGGACTGTGGGGCGAGATGCAAGAAAATGGAGTTGACTTTCATGAAAGATTTCATTTCTTTTCCCCTGACTGCACAAACTGCATGTACTTTTGGCCTGGCTACAAGGAGCGACATTGGTTTACTCTTGTATCCTTAAAAAGTTACAGAACTGTGTCTTAAGAGAATTATTTATAGTTACTATAACTGAATTGACAAATGTCAACATAACTGATAAATTATATTTGGTAAATAAAGAGGATGTTTATTTAGGTGGTTGGTCGTTCCTGTATGTCTCATCATAAAGCTTCAGCTGTTTGGGGCCCTCTGTAGTCCCACCTCCTTCTCGCTCAGACTTGGCAAGGGGCCCAAGTGTGACAAGAAATGAAACCACTTAAATACAGAGGGGTGTGATAGAAAACACACATCAGTCATTTACTGAGAAACAATCAGTGGTGCTCTGGGGCCTATTCCAGAAACCAAGCCTTCGCCGCTCACTGACTCAGCCTCTGTTGGGTATTGTGCCAAGGGGTTAGGATTTCCTGCAGAGGCTTCCAATCTGGTTGGGTCAAAACAATAATGGCTGTTTTTTGTTTAATATTTACTATATGCCTTCACTGTGCTCAACCCTGTAAGCCCTTAGAAATTTATGGTTGACTGCAAAGGGTTTGGAGTCAGGCCCAAGTTCAAAGCTGTTCTGCTTGTGTTTGTGGGACCTGGGGCAAGTAATTTACCCTCTCTGAGCTTCAGTGTCTTCATCTGTACTAAAACCTGTTTCCTAGGATTGTTGGGAGACGTCAATGAGCACATACTAAATCCAAAAGTACTAGTCAATATTAAAGAGAGGGGGAGGGGGGTCAATGACTAGGCAATGTCAGCTCGTTGACCATAGGTGTAAATCAAGGGTGGCTACAGGAGCAGGCAGGTGGAAAGGACACTCAGTCACATCTTGAGGCTCAGGGAACTCGTGGAGGAAGCCTGGAAGAACGGGAGTTACAAAGTGGGCGAAGAAAGAACCATTTAGAGGGGAACCAATAAGCTAATCAGGGAAGCGAGCCTGATTCTTTTGGGAACTACAGACAGTTCCATTTGACTGGCGTTCAGAGGACTGAGGGCGGCCACGTGTTTGTGACAAAGCAGAGCCATAGTGCAGCTCCACCCAGGGTTGACTTCAAAGCCAGGAACCATTGGACCCTTGGACACATCCCCCACAGGATGTGTGAGAGTATTATGTAGCATATACTGAATGCTGAGCATTATCCATCTCAGTAATCAGCCCCCTTTTTTTTTCAGCTTTATTGAGGTATAACTGACATAAAATTATAAGATATTTAAAGTGTATAAGGTGATGATTTGATATACATTGTGAAAGAATTCCCCCACTGAGTTAATTAACACATTCATGAGTCTACACATTTATCCCCTCCCCGCCCCTTTTTTTTTGGTGAGAACATTTAAGAAATTGGTGATTTATAACAAACCTGGGCTCTAAGACTAGCTCTTCAAAGCAGCAATATATTATATAAGGCTATTAAGGCTTAATGGAAAGAGGACAATTGCATGCTAATTATTGTTTGTATGTTTTAATATATAGCATAGTATCTTTTTAAATATGAATGGCCTCATTTACAACTTCAAAAGTATCTCTAATAATCACAAAGTAGACCTCACCGTTCTGTGAGAGAGAAACCAAGGCCCAGAGTAGTTAAATGTCTTGCCCAAGGTCCTATATTCACACCCAGGCTTCTCTCAGCCATGGCGCCTGAAGCTGGGTGAAACAGCTGGCCAGGGTGCCCCGGGATGGAAAATACAAGCACGTTCCTAAAATAATCAGAAATATGGTACCTTTTGTTGTCTTAGTCTTTCATGAGGCACCTTGCATTACTGCAAAATGTTAATTGTCTACTAACATAGACAGTATCTTCCAATGGACATTTACAAACATGCCTCCCCCATGCCAGCCTATCTCTGCTGATATTTTTGCAACATAATTACAGGCAACACTGCTAACCAACCCTGAGATCAGCCAGCTGACAATCTCCTCAAGTTTGCTGTTTTCGTCAGCTAAAAGTCAGAAGCTGAATAAAGTACAGTATAGTACTGTTTACTGCATGATACTGTATTTTATTACATTAACTAAATATAAGCTCCAAGGAAAATCTCTGGCTTGGAAAATTTTTTAAATTTTTCTAAAAACCCTAAAACTTGAAAACAAATTGCAAAAAAAAAAAAAAGTGAGAAAAGTTTGTTCAGTCAGAAAAGAATTTTTAAACAATTTCAAAGACTTTATGGCTATATTCATGTTTAGTTCATCATGGATAACTACTACTCTCTAGCTATTGGTGATATTTTTTCAATGAAAAATAATTCCAAATAAGTGCCAAATAAGTTTAAATGTTGTGTTATATTCAGTGTGTGGCATAAATTCCTTATTTTGAACATATTGGAACAAATTCCTTATTTTGATCATTACAGAAATTATTTTCTCTTAGCTCCTATCACATAAATGTTGAACAAGTAGACAGAGAACATCGCTTTAAGGGAGCTCCAAGCTGTGGCCTGTCTGGGACACCCACGTTTATCTGTCCTTGAGTGCCACAGACTGTCACATGAGTTTCAAGTACATTACCTAAGTTGTTGAGTATCTCAAAAATTGTTCAGAAATGAAGCATTTGATATATAAGAGTTAGAAATCTATGGAAAGGTAAACTAAAGTTTTCAGAGAATGAATGACCTATCCCAGGTGTCAAACATGAAATACTAAGATCCCCTGATTGCCAGGCCCGACACCAAACCATTCTTGCGTACAGGCTCGCAAAGGGCGGGGGGGATGTCACCATTACCTGAGGTACTTGGGGGAACCACTCCCGAAGCAGGGGCACAGCTACTGATCTTTCTCCCTTGGAACTGCCATGCTATGGAGGACATAACCATGCGTCACGTAGCGCCCACACTTCTATGTTCTCTGTCTCTTGCTTTGCTTAGGATCTAGGTTATCTTCTTTTCTGTATCATGGTCAAAGCTGGCAGCCTGAATCCTCTGGGACACCCCAGGGCCTTGCAAGAATTCTCCTACTCCAACCAGACACGACTGCCAGGCTGCCTTCTACAATGAAGGCAGATTCTTATTTTTTTTACCTCAGTAAATAAGAATCCAGCTGATGTCCACGTTCGGAATGAGGAAATTCTTAGAAAACACACTGAGGATGCTATACTCGTGTTCTCAGACGTCTCCCTGGTGTCTCCTTGCAGCTAAATTTTAAAAATAATAACAAAATTCCCTGGCTGGTGTGGCTCAGTAGACTGATTCCCAGTCAGGGCACGTGCCTGGGTTGTGGGCCAGGTCCCTGGTTGGGTGCATTCCAGGGACAACCAATTGATCTTTCTCTCTCTCTCTCTCTCTCTCTCTAAATCTCTCCCTTCCCCTCTCTCTAAAATAAATAAAATTTAAAAATAAGTAAAAATTTAAGTAATAACAATCAAACACAAGCTTTAGAGGTAGACAGACATAGATTTGAATCCCAGCTGTCTGAACTAGCGACCATAATGAGCCTCTTCTGATCCTCAATTGTCCCATCTGCAAAATGGAACAATAATGCCTTCTCAATGGAGCTGCTGGACATGCAGAATATTCAATAAATAGAAGTTTTTATTATTATTATATAATGTTTATTCACTTGGTGGTGGTACCAAAATGAGAAGAGAAATACTCAGAATATACAATTTGGGATGATAGGAAGGAACTAGTGAATGAACAAGTAAATAGACCTGGACCTACCTTGCATTTTATTAATCGGTGACAAGGTTGCAGCTGAAGGTGGAGAAAGCTGTGCAGTGAGGAAGGCCAGCCGGCTTCATGGATAGGTCTCCCTTGGGTGGATGCACTGTGACTCTGAACCAGCCTCATCCCCAGGGCTCAGAAACTCAGTCCCACCCAGAAATCATCTCAGGGAGGCTGACTTGGACCCACAGGCTCACAGAGGACTGCGCATAGGACCAGATGGTAAGTGGGCCCAACAGACATATGGCAGCCTGACCAGCACATTCACTTCCTGGAAGCAAGCTACACAGGAAGGCAGATGATCAGAAGGTACCTGGAGTGTTTGGAATCCTAACTGAGAAGTTAGTTCTATAAGTTGAAAATAGAATGGCATCAGGCCCTGTTAGTCGGCTGCATGAGTCTCCATGTTCCCCCACGAGACTCTGGACCCTGCCAAACAGAGCCCAGAGGTGTGGTCAGTATTTTCTCAGCAGGTCTTGTCTTTGCTGCTGACCAGCTTCCCTTCAGATCAATACATTCCTTCTTTAGAAATGTTTCTTCTTTCAGTCAGTCCAGTCTCCTGCCTGGGCAGCTCTCATTACATGTTGATTTAGAGTTTAACTCTGAGAAGGCTGAGGAAGACGATGGTATTTCCAAGTTCTTGGGGGATGAGGATGTTGGGGTTAAATAAGACAGCCTATCAATGCAATAATCTCTGCCGTTCTCACCTATTACAAAGTTCAAAAGACACAGGAAATCAGAACAGAATCATCTGTGTTGAAAGGGAACCCCTTCCTTTTACAGATGTGACTTTCCCAGTGCCACATTGACAGTGGGACCACACAGTATTTTATACCAAATTTCCCCTCTAGCGTCCACCCTTTTAATATCTTCTTTCCCTCATCCTTATATGGGGTGGAAAGGAGGCTTATCCATGGAAGGAGGCAGATATGGCAACAAGAGCAGTAAAAACTAGAGTTTGAGGTTTCTCCTAGATAGTCACAGGCTCAGAGCTGGCCACCGACTCTTGGGCAGGAGCCCGCCAAGGAGTGATCCGCAAGCCGCTCTGTGAGCCCGCCAGCCTGTCTCTGTAGAACGTTTCCTAGGACACCTTGCTACTGACACTTGCGGCTGAATGCTTAGCTGGGCCACAAGCATCTCACCAAACTGTCCCCACTGCCCCCTCTGCCCCAAGCACTCACCAGAAAGTTGAGATTTTTTCAATGAGCCCGGAGGGTGGGCTGGCAGCTACAGCCCACAGCCTCACCCTTCTCTGGGTGCACCCTGCCCCATGCTACCAGGCCACTTGCTGTGTTGCTTCAGCCTCCATTTCATGTCACAAAGCACCTCTCTGCTCTGTGAGCAGACAGTGCTGGAGGCTCTGGGGATCATATAAGCTCGTTCTCCCCTATTTGAAGTCAAATGCCCGAGTTCTTAGTAGATTGCTTGTGCTGGGTCACTTCTTTAGTAAGTATTTATTGAATTTATACTTCGATATGAGCATCACCAACTGCCACCATCAATTAGTGACATAAATTATATACCCCATCCTCTACAAAAGGCTCTTTCCAGAATCTCATTTTGAGAAAACAATCAGATAATCCATAATGTGGGACTTTCTTCAAGACAACTAGCCTGTACCCATCTATAGCTGCATATCTGCACTGTCCATATAGTAGCCACTAGCCGCATGTGGCAATTGAGCACTTGAAATGTGGCCATCATGACTGATGAGCTTATTTTTGAATTTACTTAATTTTAATTAATTTAAATAACCACACATAGCTACTGGACACAGCAGAGTTCTAGATTTAAAAAGACTGAAAAATAAAACAACCAAATGTAATGCATGAACTGTGTTTTCTGGATGGGTGTGAAAAAAAATACTTTGGGGGCTATAGATAGATGTAAATGTAGACTGTTTATGATATTATTGAGCTAATGTTAATTTTCTTAGATGTGATAATGGTACTTTTAGTTTTGTAGGAGCATTACATAATTAGGAGCCATTGCTGAAGAATTTGGTGTGATACATTTTCAGATTGTTTAACACTCACACAGAGACGAAGCAGACATGGCAAAGTGTTAGTCTTTGGAAATCCAGCTGAAGGACATATTGATATGCATTGTGCTCTTCTTTTAATTTTTCTATGGGTTTGAAATTTTTCAAAATAAAGAATGAGAAGTGAAAAGGAGAGAGGCAGACACCTATAGGAAATGTGACAGGAGCAGAGTAAGGCTGACCACTTCTGCCAGCTTCCAATAAACTGTGTTCCAAATGTGTACTTGCAAATCAGTCATTTGGCACTCTCAGTGCGCTTTCCCTCTCTTTTATTAAACTCTTTCTGGGAAACTGCAACTTACTATCGAAGAAATACACCCCCATCCCCACCAAAGGAATGATGTGACTTGAGGGGACACTAGAAACTTGCTAATCTTCCCTCTTAAATATTTTCACTCCTCTCCTTTCTGATTTGGGGAACTTCAAGTAGCTCCTCTCACAGACACTGGGCCAAAATTTTGTTTGAAATATGTGTTTCCTTTGTAATGTGCTAGTTGCTTATAAGTTAAATAATTATAAACTATTATATAGTCCACATAGTTAAATGATCATAATTCAAACAGGTTGTAAATACTACAGGTAATAAATCAGGGCAGGTAATGAATCAGGGCTACAGTAATAAAGGAACTGTTTATAAATAAGTTCATACTTAGGTCAGGCCTTACAGTAGCATTTTTCAAAGTGGAATCTGGTCTAGGAATCACCTGAGTACTTGATAAAAAGGCAGATTCCCCTGGGTCCTACCCCAGCCCTACAGAATCAGAATGTCTATATTTCATCAGTGCCCTTAAGAACTTCAACTGTGGTAAGATACTGGTGAAGAAACGAAGCCTGAAGGGTATTCTGACAGGTGAAGTACCGTGGGCAAAGATACCAAGTCAAAAATGAAATTGGTCTTTTAAAGAGTATAGAGAATCTCACCTTGCTGGTGGGGGTGGCGGAGTTTCTGTTTGAGATAAGGTGAAATAGAGCTGGTTAGGCAGCGTGGTGCCTGTGCATGGAAAGCTTTGGACACCAGCTCAGGAAGGTTGGCCATTTGGGGGATAGTTGGTAGACAGTGAAGGAACAAAGGTGTTTTAGGGAAATCATCCTGGCCAGTTGTGTAGGATGAATTGAAGGCAGAAGAAATTAGAATCAGGGAGACCAAAAAGCAGGTTATTGAAGACGATCCAGGTGTGAGATAACGAAAGCCTGAACTAGCAAAGTGGCTCTGGATATGAAGCAGAAAGAATGGGTGGGAGAATTGTTTTTGAAGAAAGAATTAGTAGGATGTGGTGACTGACTTTATTAAAGGGAGGGGGCTGTAAAGGCATGTGTATAAAAAGGAAATATTAATAACTCTCAGTTTTCTTTCTACAATAGCAAAAAAAAAACCCCCTCATAACATGATTTAAAAATTGGCTAAAGATTTAACAGACTTCTCCAAAGAAGACATACAAATAGCCAACAAGTATACGGAAAAAACATTTAACATCAGCAATCACCAAGGAAATACAAATCAAAACCACAATGCGATATCACTTCATACCTGTCAGGATGGCTATTGAGAAAAACCAAAGACAACAAGTGTTGGTGAGGCTTTGGAGAAATTGGAACCCTTGTACACTGTTGATGGGAACGTAAAATGGTATCACCACTATGGTAAACAGGACGGAGATTCCTCAAAAAATTGAAGATAGAACTACCTTATGATCCAGCAGTCCCACTCCTGGGTATTGATCCAAGAAAATTGAAATCAGATCTTGAAGAACTAGAACTCCCAAATTAGCACTATTTTCAATGGCCAATATAGGAAAACAGCCTAAATGTCCATCAACGGATGGATGAAGAGAAGTGGTATATGCATACATGGACTATTATTCAGTCTTTAAAAAGAAAAAAATTATACAATAAGCCACAACATGGATGACATTTATGGACATTATGCTACGTGAAACAACCAAGTCACAGAAAGACAACTACTGCATGATTCCACTTAGACAAGTTGTCTAAAATAGTCAAATTTATAGAATCAAATAATGGAATAGTGGTTGTTAAGAGCCGTGGGAGAGAGAAATGGGGAGTTACTAATCAAGGGACATAAGTTTCAGTTAAGCAAAATGAATGAATTCTAGAGACCTTTTGTGAAGCCTTGTACCTATGTTGCAAACTTTATAATTTGCTAAAAGTGTAGATCTCATGTTAACTGTTCTTCCTACAATAAAATAAATCTTAAAAAAAAAAAAAGCTTGAGGTCTGAAACCTGACTGGAGGGAAGCAATAATGAAGACAGTGACAGAAATAGGGAAACCGAGAGAAGGAGCTGTTTTTGTAGTGATGTAGTAAGAGAGAGGCTGTGGCAGGACTTCCAAGTGGATGTACCTTTATGGCAGTTGAACATCATTGATTGGCAATAAATATATAAATAAAGTCAAGACTCAGAGAGACATTTGAGGCCAATGGCAATTTACTAAATAAAGAGTTTAAAGGACAATTAGTACAGGAACCTAAGGAAATATTCACTTACAAGATGATGGGATGGGAAGAAATCATGACGGTAAAAAGGTGATTATCAGAAAAATAGAGGGCAAACAAGAAAGAAGTGTCACAGAAGCCATGTGAGAAACAAATTTCAAGGCGTGGTCAACTAAATCAAAGCCAATGGGAAATGAGAAAAGACAGCTGGAAAGAGGTCTGAGTTGTCATGGAATGTGAGTAGCCCAGCCTGACCTCTCCTACCTGGATAACAAACATTTTGGGCTAAATAAGTTGTGAACCATGCTGATGTTTTTTCCTCACAGAACGTTTGAGTGGTAGCCTCTCCATCAGGAAATCTGGGCAGGGCTATTTTCCCATGCCCCTGCTGCTTTCTCTTCCATTCCTGAGAAATGCATATGCAATGAGGCTTATTCTGCTTGCCAGGAGGCTCCTTATCCCCTTAACTCTTACCTAAAGGACAGGTAGGTCAAAAAAGTTACAGGTTGAAAAATTACAATTATTTGTAAAAATATAGTTTAACTAATTATTATTCATGAACAACAGAAGCAACAAATGGAAGAGGACTTTCCTCTTACTCCAAAAATTTCTAGCTCAAATGGTATACGAGTAACGCAGCTAGACTAAGAATTGTGGAAATGAAAATGAGGAACTGTCTCTTGTTTTCTGTCTATCTTTACTGCTGTGGCTAGTATAATTATTATTAACATTTAGCAATGTTAATAACTAACATTAACAGCATGAGTTTTCGTAAAGGTCAATCTCTCGATCAAGTGTCCCTGAACTTGACTGATGCGATATTAGCGTCATGGGGGAAATGTAAGAGTTGGCATTTATCATGTTCACAAGATCCTGGGTTTGTCTACGTAACTGAAAGAATAGGAAACGTACTTCATTTGGTTCATGAGGGATGAGGCATGAGTTTATATTAGGGGACTAATTCAGGGAATAATTTTTAATCTTAGCTCCATAAAACCTTTAAATATGAGAAACCTATCTGTGGAAGGCGACATAATGTCAAATGAACCTCTCTTAAGAATCTCTTCTCTTCCAGAATTATTTAAAAATAAGACTCCGAAAAGTGGAAGGAGTTCGAAAGCCTCGAAACTTTGTGTAAATTTTAAAAAACAAAAAATACTGCATAAACTACACTTCCCAGGGGGCCCTCGCGGACAGTCCCCGCACTTAACTGTTATCTTCAGCGCGAGGTAAACTGGGAAATGTAGTTCTCTGAGCAACCCTACACGTGACGCGTGCGGAGTAGGCTAGAGGGACGGCGCCTGCTGGGTCCGGTGAGTGAAGGCGTGAGCGGCTCCTTCCTTCGAGATTGGTTTGTTCAGTGGAGGGAGGGTCCCCATCTTCTGGCCAAACCCGGGAAATAAACTGGCCAGATTCAGTCGCTCGCCGGGGCCGATCCGGGGAAATCCCGGCGGGTAATACACCTCCAAGCCCCATTCCTTTTCTCCGCAAGTCGGGCCGGGACGGGGAGAAGGTGCAAGCAGCTGCGGGGCTCGGAGCTCTCGCCCTGCGCCCCATGCCCCCGTGCCCCACCCAGGCTGCGGCCGCGCGGGGAGGAAGCGCGTAAAGGTTGAGTGCCAAGTTTCCCTTTTTGCTTTCTCGTCAGAGCAGCCCCAACAGGCGGTGGGCGGAATGCCGAACTTCATTTTGAAGGGGGTCAGGAGCCAAAGGGGTTAAAACAGCGACTCCCCCACTTCCCGCCTCCCTCAGACGTCCACCTAGCTAGCCATGGGCAGCCGCGACCACCTGTTCAAAGTGCTGGTGGTGGGGGACGCCGCGGTGGGCAAGACGTCCCTGGTGCAAAGATATTCACAGGACAGCTTCAGCAAACACTACAAGTCCACGGTGGGAGGTGAGACGTCGCGGCGGGGAGGGGGGTGGACAAGAAGCCCGGAGCGCGGACCCGAGCTGTGGACTCCAGTCGGGTGGTAGCTGGGGATCTGCTGTCGTTGGGTCCTTCCTCGGGTCAGGAATTAGGTGCCTGGGATCCTAGAGAGAATAATTGCTGTTTTTTGATTTGCTTGCCTTTTTCGGGTTTCCTCAGGTTTTTGGCCAGGAAGGGACAGAGTGGAGGTGTGGAGATGAGACGTGGGGAAGGGAGGAGGAGAAAATGAGCAATTGCTGCGTTCCGCGAGGGAGCTCTGACCCCGGGTCTCTTCCTGCGTGCAGCATCCCCAAGGAGCCCTGAGCAGGTCTCGGGCCAGCAGAGGCAGCTGAGGCCCCGCGGAGGGCCTGGCGAGATGCCAGCCGGGGCTGCTGTCCCGCGTCTCACGGGAGTTCCGGGCAGCTGCAGAGGGGCAGGAAGGCATTTGACCTGGCCTAGCTCTGTTTGGGGGATGTCTGATGTCTGCCTGGAGAAGTCCGTAGGCCACACAGTCAGATGCTTGTCAGGACTGCTGAGCTGTGTGTTTATTGTCCCTTGATTGTTTAAACAAAAAGGCAACGTAGGAATTCTTCAAGAATGTAAAATACACCACTTCTCTGACCTGTCTTCCCAACTTTCTTCTCTCAAACTGGTTTAGAGAGGAAGAGAACACCTTAAGAGTTTTATTTCTTCACAGATGTGGTCTTTGGACTGTTTTTTTTTCAGAAGTTGTCAATGCCTTTTTGTCAATTAGAAAGTGCTTAGCTGGGCAGAGCTGGTGAAGGAGGAGAGTAATAAACATTTCTCTCCATTAAAAGAATTTTTTTAAGAAGAAAAAAACCTTGCACCAATGTAAATTTTGAAAATGTGTGTTGGTATTCATCACAAAATTTTAACAAGTTAACGAGTGCAATTAAAACATCCTCCTTAAGAACATCCAGCAAAATTAAAGGTTTAAAGTTTCAATCCACTCTGCCTCCCCCACCTCCTAAATAATAGGAGGGTCCCTGTTTCATGGACTTGGTTTAAAAGTGTCCCAATAATTAACTTTTAGCATTTGCTCTTTAGTTTTCCTTTAGTAAAAAATGTAAGTGACTCTGCCTAATTTTTTTTCAGTGTTTATTCTAAGCTCTCCCCAGCTTTTATTTCTGTCACAGATATGGAAAAGTGTATTTCCAAACCTCACAAATTATCCTATTTCTCCCCTTATCAAAAAGCTCTTTCCCTGGCTTGCTCGTCGAGCCTTAACTCATGGGTCTCAGCATCTGCATGTGTTGCAATGTATTCCAGCACAACTTTTTAATTTTATTTTTCTTTACCCAAGGACAATTTTCATTGCTTTTAGAGACAGAAGAAGGCAAAGGGGGCGGGGGGAGGGGACATTGATGAGGGACACAGACATTGATCCATTTTCTTCTCACACCATCCCCAACCGGGAATCAAACCCATGAGCTTTTAGTCTACAGGACAACACTCCAACCAAACGAGCCAGCACAACTCTTAAGCATCGTCTATACACTGTCTCCTCTCTGGGAATCCTCTAGGACCTTTGCACTTGATCCCATTCCTGCCCAAGATAATTCCTACAGACTAGTGGAGGATGTAGAATTCCCCCAAGGGTATGTTTGTATCATAATACAATTGGATTAGAAGCCAAGAATGAAATTGAATGTGGCAGAGGCAAAAGTCACCGCTTACCTCATTTCCCCTTTCTACCCCATTCATCATCCCTTCCCTGAAAAAAAACCCCTAAATCTCCCAGATTACAAGGATGTCCAACCTTTTGACATCTCCAGGCCACACTGGAAGAAGAGTTGTCTTGGGTCACACATTAAATACACAAACACTAACGAAAACTGATGAGCCAAAAAAGGTTTTAAGTAAATTTACGATTTTGTGTTGGACCCCATTCATAGCCATCTTGGGCCGCAGGTTGGGACACTGCTGACTATGATTAGAAATTGTTTTCATAATTACCCCTACTCTCCTAGCTCCAGCCTTGGAGACAAGTAGTATCAAATAAATTGGTCTGACAAGAGAGTAAAAGCAAAAAACTCCCTTCTGAAGATGAGTATAAATGAGCCGTCCTATACTTAATATGTGAGTATGGGCTTAGCTCATTGTGGGCTTAAACATTAAATGAATAAACAAATAGGAGTTGTGTGTCCCTAGTGTTGTAACTGCTTATTTGAGCTGCAGTTTTCCATAAGTTGCTTAAAGGGAAATTTTATTCACTATATTATACTTATGTTTTCAGTGGATTTCGCTCTGAAGGTTCTCCAGTGGTCTGACTCAGAGATGGTGAGGCTCCAGCTGTGGGATATTGCAGGTAGGCTGGGAAGACTGTATAGGAACAAAGGGAGAAACTTCGGTTGAACCAGCCAGCTCCCAGAGAAAAAAAATGGGGCAGTAAAACCAGAAGTTTTTCCCTAAAGTTGGCATGATTGAGCTGCTCTGAGGATGCACGAGCTGAATAGACATAGAACCTTTGTAGATGTTTTCTGCAGATGTCTTGCCCCGAATAAGTAAATAAATGTAAAGCAGCCTCTTTGTAGGTGGAGGGGCTGGCAGGGTGGCAGATCGTCCAGGCTGTGGGTGGATGCTCCTGCATCAGGGGAAGGGTGCTTTTTCCAGGTTTTCTGCTGACCTTGTTGAGAAACAAGTTACCCAGAGAACAGAGACAATAATAATGGCTAACCCTTATGCGGCAAGCACTTTTCTAAACATTTTAGGTTCACTGACTCATTAACCCTTCAGCGACCCTATGATAAAGCTACTTCTGTCCCCACTTTACAGATGGGAAATAATTAGCTTGGCCTGTCCAAAGTCACACATATAGTAAATGACAGAGCAAGGGTTTGGACTTGGACCATGTGGGTACAGCATCTGGACTCAAGCACTATGCACACTGCCTTCTCTCCCACAGTGAAGGCAGAAAGGGCAGGCTGTTAGAAGGGGCTCTGGGACTGGGTCTCGGGATCACCTCCTAGAGAACTTTCCTCTCCCCCCAGGACAGGAGCGCTTCACATCCATGACACGACTGTACTACCGGGATGCTTCTGCCTGTGTCATTATGTTTGATGTTACCAATGCCACAACCTTCAGCAACAGCCAGAAGTGGAAACAGGATCTGGACAGCAAGCTCACCCTGCCCAATGGAGAGCCTGTGCCCTGCCTGCTCTTGGCCAACAAGGTACATGGTCAACCTAGGAAAAGGGCCCCTGGCCGCAATCTTGGGTGGGAGAGCCAGCTATCTAAAATGGTCTTCAGTTCTGGGCTTTCATTTTCCCATCACGAGTTGGCAAAATCATTTCTACCTCCCTTCATGGGATGTTGAGACTTTCTTTGGGAAGAATGTTGAATGTAGATTTTAGATGCTGCGGTTCTTAGCCATTGGTGGAAAGGTTTTAAATTCACAGGTATCTGAGCTGTGTTCCTATTCCTAGGAAGGTTATGGTGTGGCCTTTTATTTACTCTCTTTGCCAGTGTGATCTGTCCCCTTGGGCAGTGAGCCGAGACCAGGTCGATCGATTCAGTAAGGAGAATGGTTTCATAGGATGGACAGAAACATCAGTCAAGGAGAACAAAAATGTTAATGAGGCCATGAGGTGAGTAGCTCATGGGCACACAGATGTGCCCATCTTCCACTGCAGCCTGCTGGACCCTCTTTTCTTATTTCTGAGCAAATAAGAGCAGACTGGAATGCCAGCTTCTGAAAGTCAGGGATGCTGTCCTCTCTCCTGCAATAACTGGGGACAAACTTCCTGGCTTTCCTGAATGGCATCTGGTGCTAAGACAGACAATGTTTGCTGTTTCTTCCTTTCCTCAAGCCAGCTTTTCTAACTTATTTTTTATTTCTTTTTCAGAGTCCTAATCGAAAAGATGATGAGCAATTTCAGAGAAGATATGTCTTCGTCCACCCAAGGGAACTACATCAACCTACAAACCAAGCCCTCCTCCAGCTGGGGCTGCTGCTAGTTGTGTTCTGCTTGCTTTCCCTCCCAGTTCTAATCCCTACCCTTAGGTTGCCCACCCAGCAATTTTACTAAGTATCTTTGAACTATCTCGTGCTGACTCTCCAATAAGGAGGGGCATCATCACCAAGAAAAGACACCTGGGACCAATGTGCATTTCTGCATCACCTAGAACTTGGTTCTTACTTGCTGCTGGCTCACGTGGCCCACATAGTGCCTTTTGTATAAGATCATCTCATTACTCAACTTATGATCTCAGATTTTATGGGAAGGATTAGAAATCAGTATCTGTGCGTTAAGGATCTTAAGGATTGTAATTCTCAGCTGCTTTTGAGCTTATTTTTCCATCTCATGTATGTTGAGATATCAATCTGATATGACTTCAGACTGAGAGGAAAACAAAATCAAAGGTCATTTCCCAAATTCCTTATAGGTCAGATTCTTTCTGTCTTGGAATTTGAATTTACTGTAAATACCTGATTCGGAGACACAGAAGGGGTGGAGCTGGATATGTTTGGGTTTTGGGCTACTAGAGGTGACCCAGAAGTCACTGTATTTTTGAAGCTTCTAAAGTTGTAATTAGCCTTCTCTTGACTTGGCTTCAAGAATAGCCACACTTATCCTGGCCAGGTGGCTCAGTTGGTTGGAGAATTGTCCTGTGCACCAAAAAAAAAAAAAAGAAAGAAAGAAAACAAAACAAAAAAAGGTTTTAAGTTCAATCGCCAGGCAGGGCACATACCTACAATGCAGGTTTGAGCTCTAGTCATACACATGGGAGGCAACCAATTAATGTTTCTCAAAGTCAATAAACATATCCTCAGGAGAGGATTAAAAAAAAAGAAGAATACTAAAGCTTTTAAACTATCTTGTATGATGAGAGTGTTTCTTTCCACAAAGAAATTATTTCTCGCTCAGGGTGTTCTAACCGTCTCCCTACCAGTAGAGTAGGGGCGGGGATTGCAGGTTTCTGGGTTGATGTCTTGATGCATAATGCAGCGAGTGGTGCCCAGTCGTCTGTTTCTCACAGCTCTGGGAACCTGAATGGAAGAAGAGGGAGAGGTTAATAGAACAAAGCCCTGTGGGGTGACTTGCTTAGGAGCAATCTGGGTGGCTAGCACTTAACAGCCACAGGAACCGAATATTATGTACAGACCTTTGGGGATGGGAGTAGATAGACAGAAAATCATTAGCTAAGTGCTAAATCAGATGGGGTTTTAAGATTTCTGGGTCCCAAACCTCAAACCTACTGAATCAACATTTCTATGGGTGAAGCCTGGGAATCTCCTAGTTTTCAAAGCTTCCCAGGTGACTGATTAGTCTGGTTTGATAACTTGGTAATGCTGCAGAGACCCAAGCCTTTCCTGTTAGTCCTCTGGCTGATTCTGATGCACACCAAACTTCAAAAACCACTGTCCTAAGAGAGGTAAGAGGCCAAATATCAGAAAAAGAACACGAGCTAAGCCTTCAGTAGTTTGTTGGTTTATTTTTCTGTTTTTGTTTTTAATGCCAATTGTCACTTTTGCACAACCTTTTGAGACCTTGAAGTTCTCTTTTGTATTACCCTTTTCAGGTAGACTTTTTATTACAATGATTCTGAAGATAATAGTAAATTAACAAATTTCCTTTATAAGAGAAGAAAATAGATTTTTATGCACTGGTTTGAACCCCTGAAATATCATACATAAATGGGAAATAAATCTTGCATTCATGGTAGTTACTGGCTGTTTATGTGAGTTTGTTAAAGTGTTATCCTATGCTGATTGTTCAAGAGCACCATGGAAGCGAAGACTGTACTTTTTAAAAATACCTTCTTTAAAAATGAAGGTACATGTTTTTCTGCTTATCTGTTAATTTACTAGTAAGTACCACCTGCCTAGTACCATTCAGTACTTGATGTAACATCCCACATACTGTTTGGAAATGTGACCATTTAAACAAAATTGAATATGCTTTCTTTTCCCATTTGCTGACTCAAGATATACCTGCCTTTTCAAGCAGTGCTAGAAGTGGCCTGCCTGCCTGCCCTCTGGATTTTGTCTCCCAATTGGTGAAAATTATAGGTCTGAAACTAAAGAAGAAACTGAAATTAACTAATTCCTCCCTATGTCCCTATCCATAGAGAAAAAGGAAAACAAGAAGAAAATATTTACATGATTTGAAATGTGATTATACTAAAATAATTGGATCCTATCATTTGGATGCCACCTCTTAGGTAAAATTGTTTGGAGCATGGAGACTACTGTATCCCTTCCCTAGAGAAGTTTCTGTATTTGAGACAAGATGCTCCTCCAACCACTCAGCTGGTCTATGGCCCAAAAGAAAACGTAAGCATTCCCAGCAGAATGTTCTTAGAGACCTAAGGAAGGGCTGAAACAGAGCTGTGGGACTGTAGCTGCCATGGCTTTCTACTGTAGACAGAAAAGCCAAGTGACAAAAAAAAAAAGTAGGAAAAAGACAAAGGTCAAGGAAGGTCCTTCAGCAGTTAAGTGACGGTTTGCTCTTTTGTTACTACTAATGAGCCAAAATTACTTCAAGATGATTTTCCTAATTCACTTTTCCTAGCTATTGCTAAAGTGTGTTTGGGGTTCCTCATTTTTACCTATTATCTCCAGGTTTTGTTTTGTTTTTTTTAGATTTCAAAGTTTGGAATTTACTCTGTAATTTTCAATCAATAGTAAATCAGTGATAAACTATTCCTGAATTTATTAGCATTGGCAAAAGAATCTATTGATTGAATAATATCTCCAGTTTTGACTCCCTATGTGGTCTGTCTTCTGTCCCCAGGACACAGTGTCCCATTTTACATAAGGCTTTCCTGCCCTTCGTTGTCCTTATTTAGGCAGTGACCTGCTTTTGACGTGATCTAAGGCCATGGTTAGAAGATGTAAAAATCTCCACGGTGTTCTATAAAATTTAATGACCAGATTGCTCAAGGAAACACCTCAGTGCCTGTTTCCCCTCTACTCTTTTTGGTTCACTGTGTATAGGAAGAGTCCTCGGTTGTATAAGTGACTCCTTTATTAAAGCCAAATAACCCCCAAAGCTGCAAGTTGGATTAGATAAGAGACCACTAGAAAATGATGTGTGTTCTGAAGGACTATGTATGTATTTTTAGTTCAGCCATAAATACCAGAGACTTGAAAATATATCTACATATGACTCATTGTTATTAGAAAAAAACCTTACCTTCTCTTTGGCTTTCAAGCATAATCTGAATTCCCCTAAATTTTATATGCAAAGTTTTAGTATAATAATGGTACTTCTCTGCATTAGGGTTTTCCAGGGAAACAGAACTATAGGAATATATATATATAAAGGGATTTACTTTAAGGAATTGGCTGATGTGATTACAAAAGCTGACAAGTCCAAAATCTGCAGACCTGATATCCCAGTTAAAGCCTCAAGGCTGGCAGGCTGGAAGAAGCTGATACTTCAGTTGGAAGGCCATCAGGCATGAGAATTCTTGCTTACTCAGCAGAGGGTCAACCTTTTTTTCTATATAGGCCTTCAACTGGACGAGACCCCCCCCCCCAAAAAAAAATTTCTAGGGCAGTCTGCTCTATTCACTCTATTGATTTAAATGTTAATCTCATTCAAAAACACCCTCACAGGAAAACCAAGAATAACATTGACCAAATATCTGGGCAGCTGATGGCCCAGTCAAATGGATATATAAAACTAATCACATGCACTTAATAGTACTTTACTGTATAATGGTGCTGTTTTGCTACCTTTCTTTACGCTCTAATTGGACTCATACTCAAACTCCATCTTATTAGGACCTAACTGTGGGAATCAAGAGGAGAAAGCAGACGGGAAGAGGAAGGAGAGGAGGTAGGCATTTTATGACTTACCACATGAGCAAGGTAGCACTGGATACCACTAGCTGGTGAAACTCGTTCCTCAGATATGTGAGTTGTGTCTGCTTTTTACACTGTCTTAGAAATAAGAAAGCAAACTGTTTCCCATTTTATGTTTGAGGGAATAAATATCTCTAAATTTGACTTTCTGAAAGGCAGCTGGTTGAATTTGTAACAAAGCCAAGAAGTAACTGCAAGTCGTCCAATTCCCGATCTCCATTCTGTCCTTTAGGTTTCTGGGGAATATTTAACCTGAAAAACCTATTTTGGAAAATAAGCCCAGACAGTCAGGCAAACAGAACTGGCCACTTTGGGGTTTGATTTTGAGACCATGTTCATGTGTAGAATAGAGACATGCGTGTAATTAAACTTGCAGATAAATTAAGTGCAATTTGTATAGCATGCAGTACAGATATATTGTAAGATGCTTTATTGACAGGTTCACTTGCTAAGATATGTCACCCAATGCAGTGATTGTCATTTAATTTTGAATATTAGCTCTCTTGTTTGCAAGTACAGGGATTTCAGCAGCCGTTCCATTTTCAGCCAGTAGTGAACATCTCAATGTTGCCATAAACCAAGCAAGTATTCTGAGTGCTTCACATATGATATATATAAATAAGGAAACTGAGGCACAATAAACCAAGACTTTGCTCAAGTTTAGACAGCTAGCAAGTGGCAAAACTGATTTTTAAGCTGAAGTAGTGTGACTCCAGGAACTGGGCCCTTTACTACGATACACTGCCTCCCATTTTGCGTGTGTGTGTTTTGGTGGTGGCATCCTTGAAGTTTGTCCATATAATAATTTTTCAGTATGGTGGAAACAGTAATTTATTATAATCCAGGTTAATTTGCCACATCGAGATGAGTTTGTGCCCTGACTGGTGTGGCTCAATGGATTGAGCACCGTCCTGCAAACCAAACGGTCCCAGGTTCAACTCCCAGTGTAGGGCACATGCCTGGGTTGTGGCCCTGTCCCCAGTAGGGGGCGCGTGAGAGGCAACAACACATTGATGTTTCCCTCTCTCTCTCCCTTCCACTCTGTCTAAAAATAAATAAAATATATATATTTTAAAAAGATCAGTATATTAGCAACCTTAACTCCTCCTCCCATATTCACAGCTTCCAGAGATTAAGCCATGAATATTTTGGGGGCAGGGAGGGGGCATCGCTACTGTGCCTGCCACAGATAGGAAAACTGAGGAGTAGTGGGGTTAAAGAACTTGCGGGGGCTACACAACTAGCTGATAGCAGGGTTAAGGATAAACATTATTAATTTTTAATTCAAATATTACAGACATTTTTAGGAGATAGAATTCCTTGAATATTCTTCCAGGCTTTTCTATATATATATACAGTCCTATCTGTACACTCCTCCCCCTGCTTGAAAAAGAGGAGAAGCTCACATATGGCTTCCTGCAACGTGCTTTTTTCCTTTTCAGTGTAACTTAGCTATCTCTCCACATATGAACATACAGTTCTACCTCACTCTTTTTTAATTGTTGCATAAGATGTATGGATGTGTTCTAATTTATGTAACCAATGATCTATTAATTGATGTTTGGGTTATTTCTTTTCCTCTCTAACAAGGAGTGTCACAAACTAAATCTTTATATATGTATTTATACACTTACATAAAAAACTTTTTTAGAAACTCCTAGAGGTAAGTCAAAGAGGATACACACTTTAAGTTTAAATATAGCATCAAATTTCCCACCAAAATGTTTGTACAAATACACAATTGTCCCACCAATTGGATCTGAGCAAGCAATTTACATATATTGTTAGCAAAACTGTTTTTAACCTTTACCAATCTGAGGAGAGAAGATTTAAAAAACTTTTTTTGCTGTGAGTGTATTTTTAAATACATTAGTCAATTTTATTTCTTCTGTTAGTCACCTGTTTGTATCCTATGTCTGTTTTTATTTTGTTGTATTTTTCTTAGTGATTTTGTAAAAGCACTCTTTGTATAGAACCTTTTGTCATGTATATTACAAATATTTTCCCCAGTTCATGGAGAGATTTTAAGCAGAGTGATGTTAGATTTGTGCTTGAGAAATCTATCTGATAGTGGCCTAAATACTAGTATAAAGCATTTAGACTGTATTATGGAAGTTGTATGAATGTATTGAGCACCGTGCTTCAGGAAGATAGAATTGTCTGTTTTATCTACCACAGATTACCAAAAGAAAAAAATTAAAAACCAGAGAGAAGAAAAGCTGTTACAGTAGTTTAAGCATGAATGGTGACCGCGGAAATGGCAAGTGAAAAACGAATTTGAGAAATGCAATGAAGAAAGAATCAAGAGGTTTCTATGACAAAGACTAACAGTGAGGCATCGGGGCGGAGTCAGTAGCACCAAGGATTTGAGCTCAGGTGATTAAGAAGATGTTGCTGACAGAAATGAAGATCCTGCTGACAAAAATGGGGGAGTCAGGAAAAAAATGAGTATAAGGGGGGGATGATTTGTTTGGCATAGACAAATTGAGCTTCTGGACATCCACATGGAGATGTCCATTAGGAACTCAGAGAGAGGCAGAGAGACGTCTTGGCAGTAGTTGTGGATGCACGCCAGTCTTGGGTATCGCTGGAATAGGTTCATTTCCCAGGAATGATTAGGAGATAGTGGAGAAAGAGCGACAACACCTGGACATTCACAGTGCTAAAACGTGACTATCAGCATTCTCATAGCCACTTTTTCTCCGGCTGTGAGCTGTGGGCAGTCTTTGTGAATGATGTTCCCGGGGCTTAATGGTAATTGTGTTCTGTTGGAGGAATAAACAATGTTGGAAAACAATGAAGTGAAGGCAGTGTGAGCCATTCTACTGCCCACAGTGCTTCACAGTACACAAGCTACTTTAATAAGTGAGCCCTTTTTTTGTTATTATGCCAAACAATATAATTATTCCCATTTTACAGATGAAGGAGCTGTGGTGCAGGACTTTGAAATTTGCCAAAGGTCACGTAGGACGTAAATCACCGTGCTTAGGAAAACTACAAGTTCAGTGCTATTTTTGTTATACTTTGGGGCCCCTCCTTTCAGCAATGCTCACAATACTTGTCAGTGGTTTGGATGGATAAAGACTGTCTCATTCACTATTACAAGGGCAAGTTTTCTTTAGGTTTTATTGGTGTCAAGCAAAACAGCAAGTGTTGAGAAAAACACCAAGTATTAGCCTTTTGGGTTTTTTCCCTTCAATTTAAACTAGACGTCAAGTTGTATGTCTTTTTTGTTTAAGTAGCAGAAACCCTCCTAAATTTAACTTTTAACATTCTTAAAAGTAGAGAGGAAGATGGAAGTCTGGAGCCAAAGACATATACGCATGAGAAAATGAATTTAAAAGTTTAGATTGACTTTGGCCCAACCTTTTTCTGGCTGTGACCTATGGGCAAGAGAGCATTCTCCTTAACCATAAACCTATCTCCAGGCAGGACACTTGGCCTCTGGGCTTTCAGAAGGATCAACCAGACAGCTCTTCTGTCTCATCATTTTTGCTGAGTATGGTGTGGCAGAAAGTCAGCAGGGTAAAGGTGAAGTTTAAGGAAAACAAAAAAAACACAAACAACA
Organism: Pteronotus mesoamericanus; assembly: GCF_021234165.1. Taxonomy (NCBI): domain Eukaryota; kingdom Metazoa; phylum Chordata; class Mammalia; order Chiroptera; family Mormoopidae; genus Pteronotus; species Pteronotus mesoamericanus. The sequence continues at coordinate 5,359,276 of NW_026555326.1, forward strand.
GGAGGAGCTTTCTTTAACTTCCTGAAAGGGTCTTCGAAGAGAGGGGGCTTTCTGTGTTTCAATGGTCAGTACAAGCAGTGTCGGCCAGTTTTTAGACCTGGTTGGCTGACTTTAATGAGGTCTCAGCACAGAGTAAGTGCTCAAAATTTTGTATAAACCTCCCAGCTACTAGAGCATAGACTTGAAGGACATTGGTCTTCGTTAGGGATCGCGAAGAGACGTCAATCCTACCACCCCAGCACTGCTGCTCCTTCTGTCTTTAACATATGCAGGAGAGAAGGAAAAAGCTACTTCTCAAAGTACACGGTCTGGCACAGAAAACACCTCTTTTTTATTACAAAATCATAAGCATGTAATTCTGTACCATAACAATATCACACTCAAGTACACCATATGACATTTTAGGTGAAATTTTCAAATTAAATCTATAAATTACTACATCTATATTAATACCCTACCAACCGTACTCAGGCAAGTAGGCCTTACTTCTCCCAGACCCTTCATAACCAAAGTCACAGGAGAAATTAAGCATTTGGTTTAAAAGGCCATTATATCTCATTTCCAGGAGAAAGGAATAACTGACTTTTCTGTCTCCTGAGCCTTTTTTGTTTTCATAATTTATCAAAGTTTTAGTATGTGTATTTAGCAATACATACTAAATATTATTTGCTAAAATAATAGCAATCTGCCCACATTAAATAGCCTCCAACAAAGTCGCTTATGATCACTGCACCACCCTATCCTCTGTACTAGCATTTTGACAATAATATGAATGACAATACATGTAGTTAAAATATATTCGGACACCCATTAGGATGGCTACTATAAAAAAAAAACACAAAATAATAAGTGAGTGTTAGAAAGGACATAGAGAAACTGGACCCCCTGTGTACTCCTGGTGGGAATGTAAAATGGTGCAACTGCTGTGGAAAATACTATGCAATTCCTCAAAAAATTAAAAGTAGAATTATTGTATGATCTAGAAATCCTACTTCTGTGTCTATACCCAAAGTAATTGAAAGCATGGTCACAAAGAGATATTTGTACACCCATGTTCACAGCATTATTCACAATAGCCAAGATCTGGAAGCAATCCATATATACATATACAGTATATATATATATATACATATATATATATATATATACATATACACACATACACACACACAATAAAATATTATATAGCCTTTCGGAGGTAGAATTTTAATACATGCTACAACATGCATGAACCTGGATGGCATTATGCTAAATGAAATAAGCCAATCACAAAAGGACAAATACTGTATGATTCTACTTATATGAGATTCCTAGAATAGTCAAATTCATAAAAGATGGTAGAATAGTGCCAGGGGCTGGGGAAAGAGGATATAGAGAGGGAGTTTCAGCTGGATTTGAAGAAAAAGTTCTGGAGATGGACGGTAGAGATGGTTTCATCACAATGTGAATGTGCTTAATGCCACTGAACTACACTTAAAATGGTTAAAATGGTGAATTTCATGTTATGCATTTTTTTTTTTACAACAACAACAAAACCATTCAAGGGAAAAAGAGTGGAGTGCTGTGGAAGAAGCGGAAAAGAACTTTAATGCTTCATTGGTGTACTGTGCTATTTATTCTCTTCTCTTAAAATACCCATATTTTACAAGAGACTTTCAGGGGACAGACAGTGGTGGGTTTGTTTGTTTATGGCATATATATTTACTTGGTTATTAACAAGCTGCCTGTGGCAGGGATTAAAGTCAATTTTACAATGGTGGTTACCTTAGCTGTTGCCATAGGCATCTTGAGCTCTGACTCTGCGAGCTTAGGCATCCAACAAATGTTCATGGATTTTAATGCAATAATCTGGGTTACCCTACGTCATTTGACTTGAGCCTTGAGCCTGCCCCGTCTATCCCTACCCAGGGATCAGGCCATCTGTAAAAAATTGAATTAACAAATTTAACCGATTGCATAGTGTTTATTGTGTGCCAGTGACTGTCTTAAAGGCTTTTCATATATCAACTCATTTAATACTAATAACCCTGTAAGATAAGTATTATTGTTCCCCATTTTACACCTAAGAAAACTGAGGCACGGAGAGGTAAAGTCATACACTTATTAAGTTGTGGACCTGAGCTTCAAAACGAAACACCCTGTGGCCACAGAGTTCACGCTCCTCCTAATCTTTAGGCCCTCGAAGTTATGTCCAAGACTGGGACTTTAATGACCCTAAAGCGGATCTCAAGGTCCAGAATGGAGAATGGAAATTGGAGGTGAAGTTTTCCTTGTTTATGATCCTGTCTCTCTGCTCCAGCAGCGGTTGGACCCCTAAAAGCTAAATGTTAAAGTCAGGGGAAGGGGCTTATGGGTTTAAGGTCAATTTTTTTGAACCTATGGAATTTCCCTCCAATTCTGAAGCAGCCCCTTAGTGACGAATCAGCTGCTTATCCCACAGATTTTGCTATTAATGTAGTTTCTAGATGATCAAGAAGACGAAATAAAAGACAATTAAACTAACACTAAATGACATATAACTGCTAAATAAATCTTTTTTTCTAATCGTAACAAAATGAGACCCAACACGAATCTGCAATTCCAACGGGGCTGGCAGCGCAGCGACCATTTTTGTTTTGCGGCCGTGCGCTCTCAGAGCATCTTGACTAACAGGACCCAATGGAGGAGGCGGGGCCTATCAAAGAGAGGGGCGGGGCCTGGGGGGACGTGATGATTCAAACGGACTAATGAGCTCAGCGCAACTGGCAAACGCTGCCAATGACCGGGCGTTTTGGGGAGGAGCCCACAAGCCCTAGTGTGTGTGGTTGCACGGCGGCTTTGGCGCATTTTCGGCTGGTTTGATTCATCCATTTTGAAGAGACGGGGTAGCGGGGGGTTCGTCTGCTTACGGGTCTCTGAACCAAGGAGCCGCGGAGTTTGAGAAGCCAGCAGCTCGGGGTTCTGCGGTATCGGCCCCCTCGGCCGAAGTTGGGGGGGGTGGGGCGCCCAGCGCGCGGGGTGGGGGGGGTCCTGGTCTTTGGCTTCTCAACTCGGTCCTGATTCGACAGCGAACATGTCTCGGCCTGTCAGGTCAGTGCGGAGTCTGAGGCCTGGAGCGGGTTGGAGAGATGGGTGCGGGGTGTATGGTGAAGGAGTGGGGGGACACAAGCCTAGAGTCTGCGCTCTCCCGTGCCACGCGCGGCCTCCTCCCTTTCGGGCCCGAGCGCGCCCTTGAGCATTAGGGGCCTTGCTGGCGCGGAGTGCTGCGCGGGGGGTGGCGGCCGAGCGCCCATGCGCGCTTCTCCCCGCCCCGCTCCGCTGCAGGGCTCTGGGCTGCTCGGCTGCCTCCCCCGCCCGCTGCATTGGAGCGGGCGGGGTGTTCCCTGAACCGCCAGCGGCCGTAGGGGGAGGGGTGTGAAGTCAGCGTCCCTACCAGGCCCCACCTCCGCGGGGCCAGCCCCTTGGAGCCCGCTTTGGAGACATCGGTGGACCTGCTTGGGGCCCCCACCCTTAAGTGAGAAGGAATGGAGACACCCGTATTGCCCCTTCCCCCTCTGCTTGCGTGGGATTCTGAGGGGTGGGGGGAGACTCAACTCTAGCGGACCCGGGAGTTCCACACCAAGGAGGGCGGCCCTGCCACGGGGCCCCGCCTCCATCCACCGGGGTCGCCCCGGGGCTCCGCCTCCCCGATCGGGGTGTGGGCGGGGCCCGCCTTTTACCTCCCCCCCCCCCCCCCCGCCTCGCAAAATGCAGTTTGTAACTGGGCCCTGGGAAATAATGACTGTTGCTTTATTAACTCGGAATTCTGAGCTGCTCAAAAGCCCGAGTTCGCCCTTATCCATGACTAGAAATGGCCTTCTTGGGGAAATGTCCTTGCTCCGGGAGGTGCGGGTTAACAACACGACCCAAATCCCGTGTGGTTCTCGTTCCCGACAGCTCTACACTCTCACCCAGAGTACATGTCTCGATGTTTTTGTAACCCTCTCTTTACCCCGAATAACTTTAATAATAAAGGGGTTAGATTCAGTTAACCATTAGACTTTATTCTGAGAATTTCAACAAGTTTGCTGTTACCCCGCAGACGGTGGAATCGCCCTCTGCCGTCCTGGCTATTGTATGGAATGTGCCATTTATGGAGGGGTGTGGCTTAATTCAATCTGTTGAGGCCTTTAAAAGGAAAGCTGTTGCGAATAAATACTACTTTTCACGTGATGTCTGTGACGTTTTCGATGTAAGGAATTGGCTACTTTACGTAGTGTGTTCTAGATAAATAGGTAAAGGTTTAGTTTTAAAATGTTAACAGTTGTTTTCCCCTTCATTCTAACTTTTGTGAGAAACCAAGTATTTTGACCTAGATCTCTAAAGGAAGGTTTGGAACCCGTTCTATTTCCTGACTAGACCCTCCGTCTCCGACTGGTGGTGGTATAGAACCGCACACCCCACGCTCAGGGTGGGCATGTGGAGAATTCTAACTGCCTGACTGCTTTTCTGCCTTCTAAGTTCAGCCTGCATCTCTGATAACTCACCATCGCCTCCGGGAAGAGTTTTGTCGACCTTTTGGCAGGGAGTCTGAATAGATAATTTCAGGTTATAGTTGGGGGGGGGGGGCACTAAAAATTGACCGAGGTATCCCATCACTTTATGTAGAATGTTTTCTTTAGGATCAGATAAAAATAGACAATATCAAATATTTGTTTCATCTGGATTGGATCTTCTGGTGAAATCGGACTATTATTATTCTCGGCTTTTTAACTTAAGTTCACTAGGTTTTGATGACTTTACTGGGACTTTCTTAAACTCATGCCTGAATTTGTGTTTCCAGATTTAGATACTGGAACATGAACAGGATTTATATGTTTACTTGGAAATTGGATTTTTAATATCACCACATGGAGACAAATATATTAAGCATGTTCTGTAAGATTTTTGGAGGCATTGGGATATCTCCACAACGTTTTTCTTGCTCAGTATGTTGTTAAAAATAATTTTAACTATTTGCTCCTACATGAAGAATGAAGTTAATATATTGTGGGCTCTTTTGGGGGTCACTTTCAAATTATTAATTTCAAAGCAACTTGGTTTTTTTATTATATATTTTAGTGATAAAGGCTCTTTGTAACTATTTTTTTAAGTTTTTAATATACTCATAACCAATAATAAAGCAGAAATAATTAAACTTGAGTTTGGTGGTTTGTTAAATTTTCAATTAAAAAAGTCCTCTTAGGGAAGTGCTTTCGCTTCAAGGTGTAATTGAAGATCTATGTACCTGAGGGCAGTTAACAAAATAATAATCGACGTTGATATTAGAATAATTAGCCTTGTTTAAAAAAACAAACAAAATTATTTTGGAAAATAATAGTAGTGCATCTTGTTTTGGAGCACGTTTCTTCCCTTAGGCCTGTATGGAATTTTGAGGTTCTTTTGGTTTTCACAGAAGTGTAAATACTATTCATTTTCATTTTAATATTAACCTTAGCATTTAAAGAAGATTTAGAAGTATACTAATGGCTGCTCTGCACCAGTTTCCAAATTAAGTGAATAAGCTACAACAGATGTGTGTAAATAGTGTTGTTATCCTTACCTTTGACAGTATATGAGTCATTGTATATAAATGAGAGCTCAAATATTTTGGGCCTTGCATTCAAATTTATACCATAAAATTACAATCTTGGAGCTAGAAAGAAATTTCGGCAAATTCATTTTTCGAAGGATTTAGTGGGCACCTGAACAAATGAAGTGCCTTGCATCACACACTAGTAAATGCCAGATTGGGTGTAGAACCCAGATTTCTCATGCAGTCTTGCTCATCCTCACACTCCCCCTTCCTGCACAGTAATCACTTTGCCTTCTGCCTGATAAGTATTGATGTTATTGTAGTGTGTGGAACTTTTAACTTTTCAAAGTGCTTTCGTGACTCATCCCCATGAGGAAGGAAGAAAAATGCTATTACTTGTAAAAGGTGAGAAAGTTCAGAGAGATTTACTGACTTGACCAGACTGTAAACCAGGTTTCCTGAAATTCAGCGTGGTCTATCCTCCAGAAATAGACCTCCTTATTGTAAATGATCCAAGTTACTCAAATCAAGTGATTTGCCTCTTTGCAGCATTAAGTGTACTTGGTAACTTGTCTTTTATTTAGTACTGGAGATTGCAAGTACTAAATAACTGAAATTAACATTGAACGTTTCTATGTGAAATCATAGGCTCTTGCAGATGGATACAAAATTACTTTTATTTTTGTCATGTTTATAATTAAGTTGAAAATTAACAGCTTTCCCAAGATTCCAGATTGCTTTCTTTCCCAAGAGAATTTTGTTTGAGATGTGTCTATATTCTAAAAATTGACAATCTCTCTTATCAGAAACTTAGTTTAAAAAAAATCTTCAGTTAAAGGGAAAACTTGGAAACCTGAGACTTACTGATAGCTTGGGATATATGATAAATATGAGCAGGAAGACAAAAAATTTAGTATCCTAGTAAATGTGGTTAAGGTGAGACTGGTTTTTTATATCTCTTATTCTCTACCTCGGTTGGGGGTACTGTTAACCTTTATTATTACTTGTCAACTTTCCTCTAAAAAGACATAAACTCTCCTATAGACTTTACCTTTAAAGGTAATGTCACATAACTTGCAAAACCTAAATAATGGGGGAAGTTAATTTTATAACATCACTTGAAGTGTTCAACATTTGCTAACACATGTTAAGCTGAAATTGTAATACAATGTTTAAAGTGTGGTTTTTAGAGCAGTTTACAGAAAATAGTTACTTTGCTAGAGGCTTTTACTTTGTCTTATTATCCTTATTACAACCCTATAAAGTAGGATTTTTAAAAATTCCTACGTAACAGATGATAAGCTTAAAGAGTATGTTACCTGAGGTCATAGAACTATTAAACCTGAGCCAAGATTTGAACCTTGATTTTCTGAATACAAACCTGGAGTTCTTTCCATGGTGCCCGTCTTTCCTTCCTAGTATTTGGCATGGAGATGGTCAAATATTTTTTTATTGATTAGTTTCTTCAGTGGTGAATATATTTGACATACATAGGTTTTTTGTTCTATATAGAAAATATTTTAGGGAACATGTGGCCCAAATGTTTTAAATAGTTCAACTCAGTATTTCAAAGTCTTTTCAGAAATACTTTTTAATTAAAAGTACTTTTTAAACAACTAGAACTTCAGGAATTAAAGTGAAGACATAATAGCAAAGTCAGATTTAGACCATATGAATTTTACCTATTCTCCTTTTTACAAGGTTTACATTTACTGATATTTGTTTCCACATAGAATGTATTACAAGTAAACAACATCTCGTTTGAAACAATTGGGGCCATATACATTTGGAAGTTGAAAGTTTTGCAAAAGCTTTACAAAGGCGACAGCATGTCTGTACTATATTAATGTGCCATCACCAGCAAGGCTGGGATAGCATTCCTACCAAATATATTACTATCTCTGTAGTAAAACTTAGGAATTTTCACACAAAATAAAGTAAGAAACCCCTTATTGTTTAGATCAGGTCAGGTTTACCATCTAAGTTACGAAAAAACTAGGTTTTCAGAACTTTATGAATTTCTAAATTGTGCGTTACAAATTTTGGACCTTTAACAGAAGTTCCTTTCTCAACCTTAAGTTTTAGAAAAAATAAAATCATGTTGAAACTCAGTGTAGCTATCACTAAGCAACTCTTTGTACAAAAATATTCTGCCCGGTACTTTACACATATTTAAAAATTTTGAAACAACTCTTAAAGCAAGGTATATATTATCCCCGTTTCATATATGAGGCAGCTGAGGTTTGGCTAAATTAGTTGACAGTTGCAGTTCACCTAACTATTAGGAGGTGAGGCAGGAATTCAAGTCCAAGTGTGGCCAACCCAAAGCCAGCATGGTCTTTCCTGTGAGACCGCCACGAGTCATTACTCTTTCTCACAGTAGCATACTTTGCCGCCTCTGGAGGGAGTCACAGTTCATGATAGGACTTTTGTGGGGAAGGCCAATTTTAAAGTGAGCCTAATTAGAGGAGGAGGATAGAGAAAAGGACAACTAAAAGATTATTTTCAGAGAGGTGAAGGGAGGGAAAGAAACATCCATGTGCGAGAGAAATGTAGATCTGTTACCTGTCACATGCCCCCAAATGGGGTGCTGGCCCTCAACCCAGGTATGTTCCCTTACCTGGAATTTAATGGGCAACCTTTCAGTTTGCGGGTTAGTACCCAACCCACTGAGCCACACCAGTCGGTCAATTTTTTAATATTTTTTAATCCTCACCTGAGGGTATGTTTTACTCATTTTTAGAGAGAGAGAGGGAGAGATGTAAACAACGGTGGCTTGCCTCCTGTACGCACCAGGACTGGGGATCAAACCTGGAACTATTTTGGTGCGTGGGACGATGCTCCGACCATCTGAACTACCTGGTCAGGGCAAAAGGACAATTTTGGGAAGGAACAGGAGACTATGTGAAGGGATTAAAGAAAGATTTACCTGAATGTAGAGGAAAAAGTGAAGTGTAGTGTGAGACTTCTTGTGGAAAGAATTGTGAATTAGATAAAGTGGCGTTGCTTAGAGATACATGTTTTGAAATACAAGAACCTTTCCCTGTTAACTAAGTGAAGAGATTTCAAACCCACCTAAAGCAGGCTGCAAGAAAATTAATAGATTCATCTTATAGGTGCAAAAATACCAAACAGAATATTAGCCAACTGAATCCAATGTGTATTTAAAAATATATGATTAATTAAGACTTGTCTGAGAAACAAAACTTAAAATCTATCACTGATTCATATTAAAATGTTAATAAAAGAGAAAAACCATGGCATTTGAAAAGGTTCAACACCTATAACACCCATTAGTACATTACAGTTAGGTGGAAATTAAGATAAAAAATGGAGTTAATTGAACTGAGAAAAGTTAACAAGCTAAGGTAAGTTGGCATTTTTGGTATTTAACATAAATCAGCTATGAAGCTATTGTGGGAGGTAACATGGCACAGCTGAAGAAACCTGGGTCTCTGGAGATTTGAGTTCCAGCCTCTGCATAAGTTTATGTAATGGAGATGGTGAACTGCATTTGAATAGTACCTTGCATTTACAAAGCATTTTATAATTTTCAGTCTTTGTCTCATAGGCCTCTTTCAGCTCTGAAAATAATACAGAGAAAATAATTTTGAATAAAGGGAGATTGGTTCTTTTTACTTACTTATGTATTTGGTCTTTTTTCCCCCCAGAAATATAAAGCAAGGCCACCAAACTGTAACTCTGGGACACCATCCATATTACATCCACATTGTAGTGCATGTGAATGGTGCCCCTCTGGAGTTAATAAGATAATAGAGTCTGCACAACCAGATGGGTTATATTACAAACTTGGTTTCTTGAACTTAATAACAATGAAGTTACTGAGCATGCTCTAAAGTGTTAACTTCTATTTGCATTTTTAAAATTCTTAGCTGAACTAGCACTCTCGGGAGCACACTTGCTTTCCTGGATGCGTTTTCCTCCCTGCAGGCCTTTCTCTCTCCTAAGCTCCAAGGGCCCTCCTTTTGCTTCTGTAACTTGTTTCCTGAGCCTACGCAGCCCAGCTGGCTCACTTCTACTACCTCAGTAACATTCTAAATAAGACGATGTCTTATAATTTGAAAAATAAATAAATATAAATTCTTAACTGTGAAGAAATAAGTGTGACTCTTTAGATGAACTGTCTTCTTGGATTGAGACAAGAGATACTCTTAGTTTAGAAGATTGCCATGTTGTACACAAAAGAAAATATTTTCCACAGGGCTACTTTGAAAATAAGGCATCCCTTTGTTTTATCGTAAAAAGTGTGTTACTGCCCTGGCTGGTGTGGCTCAGTGGATGGAGTGCTGGCCTGTGAACCAAAAGATTGCTGGTTTGATTCCCAGTCAGGGCACATGCCTGGCTTGCAGGCCAGGTCCCCTAGTTGGGGGTATGCGAGAGGCAACCAATAGATATATCTCACACATCAGTGCTTGTCCCTCTTTCTTGTTCTCTTCCTCTAAAAATCTTTAAAATGTAAAATGGATGAAACTGATCATTGCCAATAGGCTTCACGTTTTTCAAAAAAAAATGTTACTACATTCTAGGAGGTGGAACTGATTTTTAAAGAATTGCATTACTATTATTTAGAATAACTATAAATAGCCATAATTATAGGTCTTTGAAATACTTAGGTGAAGAGACCATAGGTTGCCAAAAAGTGTTTCAACTGGATATAATATTTTCAGATGCTTCTTAGTGCATACCTATTTTTTGATTTGAGCACCTGTTCGGTTACCTGCTAAGCAAAGGGTCATCAGGGAGATTTCATCTGTCAAGACAAAATGACCCCGAAGATGAACTACTTGAAAAACCAAAATTAGCTTGATTGAGAAATAAAAACAACCCTGCTTTTCATTGGGCTGGGATAGCAGAGCTGTCTGAATTCCACAGACGTGCTGCATCTGTAAAGATTTATAATGAGTCTCTAAAATCAACAGACTATCAGAAACTTTGCTGCTTGAAATTAGTAAGAATGAAACATCACACTTATGTCAGAAAGCACTAAATCCTTTTGACATGGAGAACCAGACTCAATTTACAACTTCAGAGCTCCAGAGGAGGGACTGCCATACACAAATTTCACATCTACCTTCTTGGCCAAGAAATAGGATGAGAAGAGGTCCACTATGCAGTCCAGACTTAATGTTGACCCCTTTACACACAGTCCTGTTGTCCTGTTGAGCCTATCAAGGCACTGCTTCATTTAAATTTCACCTAAATTCTACCCTTCCCCAAATCCTGTTAATTTTCCTATTTGGAGTAATTGCCTTCATTGTAATAAATGAGTAAACCTGCAGATTTGTCCTTGGTGATAGGGTTAAGACAATTGGGAAAGATTCCGCAGGTGTTAGACACCCTCTTCGCTGCAGACAGGGCTCTACTTGGTAATGTGCACATCTGAGACCCCTTCAATTTCACCAGCTTGCAGTTTCTCTATCCTAATTGCATAGGGTTTGCACTAAACTTTAGGGCAGAAATCTAGCCCATTTTATTTATCAAACATTTATACTCAATGAAATTTGTTTATGACTTCTTTAGATTTTTCTATTTTTAGAGAAGGGAAGGGAAGGAGAAAGAGAAAAAAACATCGATGTGTGAGAGAGACATAGACCAGTTGCCTCTTGCATGCTCCCAGCTGGGGATCTGGCCTGCAATCCAGGAATGTACCCTACTGGGAAATGAACCGGCAACCTTTCAGTTCGCAGGCCAGCACTCAATCCACTGAGCCGCACCAGCCAGGGCTGTGTATGACTTTTTAAGCAAAATATTTTCCTATATGGAGAGAATATGGATGTTTTGGGAATGAGGAGTTCCATACATACTCTACTGGACTAAAACAGCATGCTGATCTTTTTTAAGATTTAGTAGAGGATTGTGACTATTACCTAGTAACAGGTGTCCCTGGCTGATTGTTCAGAACTCCTTCACTCTTACCTTTTTGCAGAAATTAGAAACTTGCTTTTTCCATATGAGAACTTTTAGGAGTTCTTTCCTATAAGGTTTTTTTTCTTGTTTTACTTTCTGAGCTCTCATATCTTGTGACTTTTTAAATTTTATGTTTATTTGTAAATAACAGAATGATATAAGATGAATTGGAATATATCTTAGCCAAAATAAACTTGAAGCTCAAAATAAATGAAGTATTTGTAAGAAATTACCCTGAATTGAGTTCAAGTATCCTGGTTTCTATGAATTAATATTCTTATATCCTGAAAAGATTTGGCATATAAATAATTTTTGAGGGATGGAAGAATGGAGAAAGGCAAATATCCCAAGTTTTAAGAGGGGAAAATAGTTAATAAGCAGAAACTTGAATGGCATCAGTCCTATAGAGTAGTGAGGATTGTTTGAATGTGTAGGAAGATTTGGGAGGCAGCAAGTGTTGACAGTGCCCTGTTGAGATTGTAGAGCTGGGAAATTACCATTTGTGGCTTGTAGCAGTAGTAACGTTACTCAGACTTTGTGAGCATTAGATTCTTCAGGTAAAATTAATGTTAATTAGCTCCTCTTGGGAGATTATTGTAAGAAGTGAGAATTTTTTTTTTAAGTTTATTTAGAAAGGTACAGAGGTAGTTGGGCTGTATAGGCTCAGAAAACAAATTACAGAAGCGAAAGAAGGGCTCTTGGAGCTTAGGAAAGAAAAGGCCACATGTGTTCCTGCAAGAGCACGTGCACTTACTGAGCATTTAGGCTGAGTATCTGGCACATAGTAACTGCTATTGTAATTGATAACAAAAGTCAACATGGAGTCACAAAAACGAGTCTCATAGGTGAGTATATTTCCTAATGCTGACTTTCAGAGATATCTCAAGTATTTGACTCGGATTTTGCTTTTACAATGTAGGTAATTTAGCATGTTTCTTTAATTCAGGTTTTTCAAAGCCTTAACATGTTTAAGGCGATGATAGTATCTAAACTGATCTGACCAAGAAACCTTTGGAAAACCTATTTTTACAGAACTCAGTTGGAATATTCTGTAATGAGAAAATTTTTTAAATAAGACAAATTTATGTTCTTAAAATTATTCTTTTAATTAGCTGTGTTTTTGTGGTTCCTGGAAATATTTTGTTTGAACAAAAAAGGTTTGTTCCTAAAACGTGTAATTATTACTGGTTTAAAGCTTCTCAATTCCTCTTTTAAAAAGTATATTAGCATACGCCCTGGCTGGTGTGGCTCAGTGGATTGAGTGCTGGCCTGTGAACCAAAGGGTCACTGGTTCGATTCCCAGTCAGGGCACATATCTGGGTTGCGGGCCAGGTCCCCAATAGAGGGCATGTGTGAGGCAGCCATACATTCATGTTTCTCCCACTTTCTCCCTTCCCCTCTCTAAAAAGAAAGAAATTTAAAAAAATTTTTTTAAAGAAAAATTTATTAGAATAAAAGAATACTGTTAAAAACTGGGTTTCTCTTTCAACAGGAATTTTTTTAAAAGATTTTCAGAGAGAAAGAGAAACATTGATTCATTGTTCCACTTATTTATGCATTGGTTACTTCTTTTAAAAAAATTATTTAGTTTTAGAAGGAAAGAGAGGGAGAAAGGGAGAGACACATCGAACCAACAACCCTTTGGTTCGCAGGTCAGCACACAATACACTGAGTCACACCAGCTAGAGCCATTGGTTACTTATAGTGTGTGCCCTGACTGGGTATGGAACCTGCAACCTTGGTGTTTCGGGTCACTGCTCTAACCAGCTGAGAGCTATCAGTCTAGGGCCTCGAGGGATTTTTACAGAGCTTCACATGAGGTCCTTGTGGGGAAGATGGAGAAATGTGGGCAGAATGAAAGTTCTGAGCGGACTTGTGCCTCAGTAGCCATACCCAGAGAAGACTGATTAATAGATTGATGTGAGCCTGGATGCCTTAAAAGACACTGTTCTTGGCCTGTGCTCATTAAGTTTGTGGATAATACGAATTTGAGAAAGATAAAAATTATGTTGAACTCTTGGTACACAAAAATGTTTTTAGATTTTGGGAAAAGGATGTTTTAGTCATTGTAATTGCAATATCCAGTCATTGTTTGACATAACAGCCCAAAAGGCAACTGAGATCTTGGATTGCATTAGTATGAACGTAGAGTAGAATAGGAAGAGGAGAGTCATCATCCTGATCTGCTCCCTACTCCCTAACACACCTTTTTAAAACCGTGTAATGTTTAGATCAAGGCACTACTTCATAGACTTACTAAATCTGAGGTGGTGTGGAGGAGAGCAACTAGGTTGTGAGGATACTTGAAATTTGTCATGAGGAAGAGTTAAAGGAACCCCCCAGTATTTAGTCCCTGCTCTATGGAGGACACGTTAGATTTAGACCATGGTAATCCCAGAAGGTAGATGAGACAATTGCTCAGTGGATTTTAGAGGCAGATTTCACCTCATTGAGAAGAACTGCTGCATTACTGGAGTTTTCTTAGAATAGCCCGCCTTGGGAGATAAGGAGAGGTTCTCAGTCACTCCCTGTTGATAAGATAAATTTGGGGTAAGGCTGGATTTAGACCGTCTAAAATTCAATAGACTAGTAAATATAATGCACGTGGTATCATCATCATGTCTGTCTCTTTCTCTCTCTCTCAACTCTCTCACACCACCAAACAATGATAGGTTTTGTGAGTGCTTAAGCTTGCAACAGTGACTTGTTATTTTGTTATAGCTATAGATAAATAACAAGTTGGTTTTTATGGAAAGAGAGTTTGGAAATTTTTGCAGTTTTTCGTCTAAAGAGGTGGCTCTCAAACATTTTTGATGAGGTTCTAATAAACACATTTGGCATTGCACTTTGGTACATACCAGTACACACCTGAAGTAAGTTTCAGGAACTTATTATTTAGGTACAGTTTTCTCTGATATTTTCTATTTTTCTTTGAAAATGAAGGTTATATACCAGTAAATTGATATCAGGACTCATTAGTGGGTTGTGACTTATAGATGAAAAAACATTGTTCTTCACGGTGTCATTGGTCTGAAGAAATATTTTTACCATCTAGGTGATCTGTGCTGGCTATTTTGAGTTTCTCAAAACTCAGATTTCAAATGTACTCAAGTGCCTAATGAGAAACTTGTTACATTCTAGAAAATTAGCAAGGTGATTTTGTTCTTCCCTGACCAGAACAACATAATTTATTCAGGATGAAAAAGCTTGATTGAGCTAAATAAAGTAGTAGATTGTCTAAACGTCTCTCGAGAAAATGGTTTTGTTCCCTTTACTTATAAAGCTTAGGGTTTTTAAAAGTTCTGCTCCCTCACCTGGAGCTTGCTTGTTATGGTTCTCCATGTTTTGATGTGCAGATTTATTGTAAGGTAGAATTGGATTATGTGATCTTTGTTTTCTCATCCAGAAGTTAAGGAGTTAGGTGAGATAACCTCAAAGGTCTGGTGATTCCATCTCTGGAATACTGTGGTTCTTGACCCTTCAGAATGTTGGCTTTACATACCTCACTTTTCAGGAATATTATGTTTTGGTCTTAGATCTCTGCTGCTGTAAGAAAGAAAAAGCATTTGGAGGGTACACTTACCAGTATTTAGTAGAAAGAGGTTGATGATTAAGAGTGGAAGAAAAAAATACTGTTGTTCCCAAACTGCTGGAGTTACGAGCATTTGGTGCATCAAACAGATCTTGTAGTGTTCTTTGTCTAACTTCCAACTTTATCTTTCATTTAACTGATGCTAAAGCAGGGGTTTTTCACCTCAGCCCTCTGGCGGCCATCTAGGAATTGGTTCATTGTAACCAAGGTACTCTTAAAATGTAAATAGATTATGCAGTTTTTAAAGTAAGAGTAGACACATAATTGAAGTTTTTGTGTTCCTATATTTTATATTTAAACATTTGTTTTCCTTAGAGGATTATTTTTTAAGAGAGAGAAGGGATTGACCAGGGATTGAACCTGCACGTGCCAACGCTCTAATCAACTGATTGAGCTATCTGGCCAGGGCACAATTTTCTTTTCTAGTGCAAACTTTTAGACTTGTTTAGATGGAACTCCCGTTTATATGAGTGATAGAAATTGATCTGACTTGTATGGTAGCTTTAAAATAGCTATAACTGCTGTTTTCTCTGGCCTTACTGATAACCTGAAAACTTTATCACAAAGTTGGAAATAGTATAAAAACAGGGGCATTTTGGTATTGCATTTTAATGAAATGAGCAAAAAACCTTTTAAGTCAGTCTTTCAAAATGGTACTAGAGCCAATACTCTAAGACATTTTAAAATGAAGTGACTTACATTCAGGTAATTAAGAATGTTATTTACGAGTGTTGAAGATTTGCAGTGATATTCTGGGTGGAACGAGTTAGTGCTTACAAGTTATAACAGCCACTATTTATTGGATAGTTGTGTTCCTGGCACTCACAACAATCTTGAGAGTTAGGTATTGTTATTCCTATTTTACAGGTGAGAAAACTGAAGTTCATTGAGGGGAGGTAACTTGCTCAAGGACATACAACTAGTAAGTGGCAGAGCCAGGATTTAAAACCAATTCAACAGTCTGTGTTTTTAACCTCTATTCTATATTGAAATTTTGTTTTTTTTCCTCCCAGTTCTAGTTGTTGATGCTCATTTTACACTGAAGAGTTGGCTTAGCTTTGGCATTTAATTTATGGTATTTTGAGGAAGTAAGAATGTTTCTTTGTTTTCAGTTAGAAATAGAACTTCTTAAATATTTCTCTTAAATGTTGTGCTTCTATCCCAATATATCTTGTCAATTTCCAGCTTACATAGGAATAAGTTAGTGAAAAATGTGTTTCAACCCTAAATAAGGTAAATCTCCAAGTAGTGGAAATAGTATGTTGTTTGGAATAGCAGCTTTAGAGGGCAGGAAATGAACGAAACTATTATTATAAATCATTATAAGACTTACTGTGAAAGAACCTTGTTATCATAGCTCTTGTATTTCAATTATTTTTTTCTTTTCCCTCTTTAGCATTTATAAATGGATGCATTTTTTGACTAGTTACCTGTAGAACAAGGTTGCTTCTATATCCATATTTTGCTTTACTCAGTTTTTGTAGTTTTTATGATAAAATGACATTCTGGCCATTTCCACATCATTGAAAGTTAAAATATTTAGTGTTTCAAAGGAAGGAGTGGCTTTCTAATTTGATTTTGAAACTTTAAATTTTACTGCATATATGTCAGTATAGTTTACATGGCATTTTTGTAGTTCTTACTGAAACTAGAACAGAAAAAGTACTATGCCCTTTGCGGTTTGGCTCAGTTGGTTGAGTGCCCTCCTGCAACGCAAGGGGGTCACTGGTTCAATTCCTGGCCAGGGACTTGTGTAGGTTTCGGGTTCAATCCCAGGGAGCATGCAAGAGGCGACCAGTCGATTTTTCTCTCCTCTTTCTCCCTGCCCCCATATTTAAAAATAAATAAAATCTTTTTTTTAAAGAAAAAGTGTACTAAGTAGTTCCCTTTTAATTTCTTAAAGTAACAAGTTATTTAATGTGTCATAAACTAAATTTTCTTTTGTTAGGGGCAGTGGTAATTCAGTGTCTGATAGGCTGAAAACTCTAGTGGCACATACATCCTTTCTACTGATACCTTTTCCTACCATAATCCTTTGCAGAGGCCAAATCCATTCACTCATTAAATGCATCTCTTGAATTTGGTGTTCAAATGTACTCAAGTGTGAAGAAAAGACACTCCCTGTCCTCAAGAAGTTCACTTTTGATAGAGAAGACAAACATTAGTAATTATATAGTACAAAAGAATCAAAGTGAGGTTGAACTTATTATGAGTAGGAGTGATATGAACAGCATTCTAGGCCAAGGAGCAGCATAACCAATAAGAAACAACATAATTGGAGGAGTTACAAAGTTCCTGGGTTGCTTGACTGCTAAATGGCAAGAAATGAGACTTTAAGAAGATAGGATTTTATCCTTTAACATATCTTATAAAATTAGATTTCTAACAGATCTCTTAAATTTGACCCTAAGAGCAAAAAGTTCAGAAAACATTTGAGTGACTACTTCTTCTTGCTCTGTATGAGAAATGCGGGTGTAAGATACGGCTGTTACTTTCAGGAGGCTCAGGTTAGTAAAGAAAAAAATGGCACAGCAATACGTGTTAAGGTACCTAGTATGCAAAAGAATAGTTGACCGTTTGCAATTAAAAAAATCATTTTTCATTAAACTTCAATAATATTTAATTTATAGAATAACTTCTTAGATCTGTCAGCAACTTAGGTAATAAGTTTCAACAGGGGAGGATCTGAGGCCAAGAGAAGTTATCTGCCTGAAGTTTTAGAACCGCAACTCAGGATTTTTATTAACAAAGATTCTGTACTTATTACTGTATAATTCCTTTCTGGAGTGTTCCCTAGTGATACACTAAGAAAGTGACTATCTTTGTCAAACTGCCAGAAAGTTCTTTATGTTGAACCCACATTTAATTGGATCACCAAAGTTTACTACTCTCATTTTAAAGCCCTAATGTAGCTAACCTGTTTTCCCTTGTTCAAGTTAAAAATCTAGTTTATTCAGTTGTTCTTCATTTGACAATGCATTTCACCATTCTAGTTACCCTCCTTTATATAGTCTCATTGAATGAATTTATTGATTTACGATACCCAGAAATTGTAGTGATATTTCAGTTGGGATTCCACCAGCATGGATAAGCTGGAATAATTATGCCTGCAATTTCAGAAACTATACATTAATTATTAGTGATTAAGATTTAAAATTCCCTCTTCTGGGTACTTTCCTTCCCCTGGTTCCATGACCCATATACTGTGATCCTAAGTAATGCAGAAAATGATTGTCTTTGCATTACGATCAGAATACTATTACTCATGGCATCTGTCATTAAAAATCACTATTTTGGTAGAACATGGTAGGAATATGATCGCCAGCCCCCTCCAAAAAGTAGTTTGTTGTTTAGAAAGAAGATATTTTTCTTTTTTTTAAAAATTATGGTAAAGTGACAAAATACCATCCTAAGCGTTTTTAAGTGTACAGTTCAGTAATGTTAAATATATTCATTTTGTTGTATACTCAACCTCCACAACTTTTCCTCTTGCAAAACTGAAACTGTACATGCCATTAAGTCCCCATTCCGCCCTACCCCAGCTCCCGGCATTCACCATGCTCCTTTCTGTTTATGAATTTGACTACTCTGGATATAGTGTATCAGTGAAATTAACTGTCATATTTTTAATATTAACTTTCCTAATAGAATGATGGTATCTTTGATACATAAACTCATAACAAACTGCTAATAGTCTACTGTTGACTGGAAGCTTTACCAATAGCATGAGCAGTTTATTAACACATTTGTATGTTACATGTATTATAATACTGTATTAATACAATAAAGTAAGCTACAGAAAAATGTTATTAAGAAATTAGTATGGAAGAAGAAATACATTTACAGTACTGTGTTGTATTTATTGATACTGTAAGCTTATCTCAACTCTTTACAATATGAAAAAAATCTAATAAGTGGACTCATGCATTTCAAAGCAGTATTGTTCAAGGCTCAACTGTAGTTAGAGAATTTTTAGTTTCGCATTTTGACTCATTGAGGCAGTAAATTGAGAAGATAATTCATTGTTGGTAGACTAAAGAAAAACTGAACGAGAAAAAATTCCTTAAGAACCTTTCTTTTTTCCCCTAAAGCCAAGGGTATGAATATGCTCTTAAACATCTAAGCCCCAAGTATGTTCTTAGAATTCATTCCTACACCTACCATTTTGCATATTATATAGAAGTTATTTGTACTGTGCTTGAATTCTGACCATCCTGTCTTTGAATTTAAATGGTGTCTTAATCTTTATTGTAAACCAGGAATGTCCCTCGGCTCAGGTTTAAATATAGTTGGTGGTATGTTTCTCTTAATCCTTTCAGTTCACTTGTTCAGTATTATTTAGTTACAGTGCACCTAAGGCTCCTTTGGAAGCCAGGCTATCTGGATACTCACATGGAAGCTTCTATACAGAGTGGGACAAAAATAGATTTACAGTTATTCATGTGGAAAATAATAATACAATAAGTCATATAAGAACAAACATATACTCACAACTGTAAACCTACTTTTGCCCATTCTGTACATTTCTGAAGGAGGAATTTTAAACTTTTAGGTTTTTAGAATATGAAGTAGGAAAGTAGAAATTAAGGTTTGTTTGAGATGTTAAAAAGATACCTAGTAGGAAGTACTTACCATCATTGAGTCAAGTAGGTACCTAAATTTGTTAGATCTTCATATTTTTCTTGTATACAGGCCCTTTAATAAAAAGAATCTTTTGAATGGGTCAGTTTCTTTTCTTCTTCTTCATAAGGCTTAACTTACTGTCATCATTATTTATATATTATAATGTAATTATATTTTTTAAAAAATCACTTCATCGTGAAAACAACAGTAATAACTTGTTTATCCAGGTATACGTATATGTGTGTATGTAACAGTAAGAAAAAACATTTACAGTTTCAGTTTGTGTACATATGATACCGCTGTATAATGAATATAAATGGTAGTTTGGATCATTTAGCTGTTTTATGTGTGTTGGGGTTGTTTAGTGGGACAGAAATATTTGATCACTGAGGTGAACAATATGAGAATTGTAGTTTGAAATACTTTTGGTTCAAGCTGCATGTGAAGTTTTTTGGCTGAGGTGGGAACTTGTTGAAAAAATTTTTTCAGAGAGCTAGTTTTAATTCTGCTTATGAAAAATGTGTTCTAATATCTTAGAAAAGCACTACATTTTTATAATCTTAATTAGAATCTCTTCTTTCTACAGAAATAGGAAGGTCGTTGATTATTCACAGTTTCAGGAATCTGATGATGCTGGTAAGTTTTGTGATTTTGATAAATTATAAGTTAGATCCTACTAGTGGAAGCATCACCAGCTTACGTACTTTTTTATAATGCTTTCAGAACATTTTATTAATTTTAGACTATTTATGCATGTAAATTACATCAAGCTGTGTGTCACACAAAAGTTGAACTTGTGTAGATTTTAACTTTCCCTTGATATAAACACTTGAATAAATTTTTTCTTAACTTGGTTTTGTAGTCCAAAGTTGAAGTGCCCAATAATTGTAATGCAGTGTTTATTAGTTAATATACCTCCTGCTATAATCACAATTTAAATTTGTAACTTTTAATAGGGAATATTAAGTTTTTTATATAATAAGGTCACTAAGATGAAAGTATTTTGTGAAACAACTTTGATTTGTGAACTGACTACATCATAGGATGAGAAGTGTATCTTAAATATTAGCCATAACAGGTTTCTTTAGAATATGATGTTTGTTCGGTTTTTTTAATTATTGATTGATTTTAGAGAGAGTGGGGAAAGGGAAAGAGAGGGAGAAACATCAATTTGTTGTTCCACTTATTTATGCATTCATTGGTGGCTTCTTGTATGTCCCCTGACTGGGAATCAAACCTCCAACCTACAGCATATTGGGATGATGTTCTAACAAACTGAGCTATCCAGCCAGGGCTAGAATATGATGTTTCTAATCTCATTGTTTTCCAGGTACATTTACTATTCTTTTTTCTTATTTTTTAGAACTAAGATTACTGTATAAAGATAATATATGCACTATGGGAGAATTTAGAAAATACAGAAATGCATAAGGAAGAGTAAAAAAAATTAAAAATAATCCAAACACCCACAGGGAATACTAAAATTTATGAAATGCTTACTAAATGTTTACATTAATTCATTTAAACCTCAGAACAATCCTGTTAAAATAGGATGTATATTATTTCCATACTGCAGATAAAGAAACTGAGGCAAAGATATTACTCAAGCTCCCTTAGCCAGCAAATGGCCATTTTAGCCATTTTATTGAAAAAGCTTTTGACTTTTTTTCCCTTTAAAGAAAAATATTGATGCCTTGCTGTGGAATTTTGGGTTCTGTCACTCTCCCACACTATCCCTACTTACAAGTATCTTACTCATGTTATTAGAAGTTACTTGAGCCCTGGCCAGATAACTCGATTGGTTAGAACATTGTCCAGATACACCAACGTTGTGGGTTTGATCCCTGGTCAGGGCACATATAAGAAGCAACCAGTGAGTGCATAAGCAAGTGGAACAACAAGTTGATGTTTGTCTCTCTTTCTCTCCTCCTCTCTCTTTCTCTCTAAAATACATTAAAAAAAAAGAAATGTTACTTGAGCCCTGGCTGGGGTGGCTCAGTGGATTTAGGGCCATCCTGTGAACCAAAAAGTCACCGGTTCATTTCCCAGTCAGGGTACATGCCTGGGTTGCAGGCCAGGTCCCTAGCTGGGGGCATGTGAGAGGCAACTGATCAATGTTTCTCTCACACACTGATGTTTCTCTCCCTCTACTTCTCCCTCCCTTCCCCTCTCTCTAAAAATAAATAGATAACATCTTTTTTTTAAAAGTTACTTGAAAAATTCCTATTAATGGTCATATGATATTCCATAATAGAATTTATAATGTATCCAACCATTTAATAATTGCTGAAGCTCCAGACTACTTCCAGATCCTCACCATTATGTATAATGGTGTAGTAAACTATTTTGGAAATAATCACCTTAAGGTAGGGTAATTTTCTTCAGTTTAATAGAGCTTTTGAAATTGGAGATATTTTCCTCAAGTGCCAGAATATACCATAATTGATACTTTAAAAGGAATTTACTTAATAACAGAAGTTGTATTACAATCATAGAATTGCAGATTCTTCACATTCTAAAATGCTTATAATATACCCATATTACTATAATAGTTTTCAAATAAATATGAAGATGAGAGAACAAGCGAAAATATTTAATAAGTTAAAAGGGTAAGATATAAAATGATAAGAGATATTTGGCTATGGATATATTAAAATATATACATAGGAAGACCAACGGGTAATATGCAGAAATGGAAATGATTGAGTTAAGGTGGTGGGACTGGGGCAGAAAAATTTATTCTTAAATGAAAAAAAAGTATATGGGAAATCCTGCCCCTCATTTAAATAGCATGAGATAATTATTTCAGTAAATACAGCGGTAATTTCTACATGTAAAAATCATAATATAGTTTATTGACTTTGAAAAATGCTATTTAGATGAAGATTATGGAAGAGATTCGGGCCCTCCAGCTAAGAAAATTCGATCATCTCCTCGAGAAGCTAAAAATAAGAGGCGATCTGGAAAGAATTCACAGGAAGATAGGTAAGAGGCTTTGTTAAGCTCTTCCTGCTTACACTGTCAACCATTCTGAGATGAGGGTAGTTTCTGATCACTAAATTAGTAGAATCTTCATTTCTTTTGGGAAGGCACTTATGGTCTACTTAATGTTGTTTTGCATATTAGAGGTTGGTCTCTTTTTAAGGTCATGAGGCTTGCTTGGACTCAACCTGGAATCCAAGGTGATCTCCAAGAATGCCTTAGTTGCCACCTTAAACCTCTAAATACAAGCAGAAAGATTGTTTAAGTATGTAACTTGTTACCTAACATTAGTATTGACATTTTCATTGTAGTAACAGCAAAGAATGAGTGACCCTTCATGTTCAGTTACAAATCACTGGTAGAATCATAACTAAAGCTTAAAAAATTTTAAGTGTATAGGCTGCCAGGTTTTACTGCCTATAATCAATTCTCCTTTGTTTAGATAATTTAATCATTTGGGGTCATTTCCCTTTCCTTAGTTTTATAAATGACTTCAGATGAATTGTAATTTTACCTAAATTTCCTCATGAGACCAGGATGTTGTAGCTTTCTCTGCTCTTACAGGCATACGTATATCAGTGCATGCCCGTCCTCAGTGTGGCCAGCCTCCTTGATGAGGGTGATAACGGCAGCTACCATTTATGATTGTTACGTGCTAGTCTCCATTATGTGTTAATTTGTATTTATTATAATTTAATATTTATCACACCTTTATTAGAGAAAGAAATGTTAACATAGAGGGGTTCAGTGATTTATCCAAGGTTACCCAGCAAATGGACCAATAGGTTTTGAAGTCATGTCTGTTGGACTCTTAATATTTTTAAAGATTTTTTTATTTTTAGAGAGAGGAGATGGAAGGGGAAAAGGGGGAGAGAGACATTGATTGGTTGTGTCTCATTCGCCCCCAAATGGGGGCCCAGCCCACAACCAAGACATGTGTCCTGTCAGGGAATTGAACCAGCAACCTTTTGGTTTGCAGGCTGGTGCTCAGTCCACTGAGCCATACCAGCCAGGCCAAAGTCCATTTGTTAACCATTGAGCTATATCACTTTCAAATAAGTATTAGCAGTTCAAAGACATGAAATAATAGTTCTTACTAGTTTTTCTAAGATATTTACTAACAAGCACTAACGTAACTATAATAAAGCCCCAAGCAGAAGTCTTTCCATTCTGAATTTACAGGATGCTAAATTTGCAGAAATAACAATACTAAATATCTACATTTACCTAATATTTTATGTTTGCTTGTATTGCTAACATCTAATATTTTCTTTGGAGAATTCCAGAAAAATGTGGGGAAATAAGTCTTTCATTGTTTCATGGTGTATCTCTAATCCAGTTTTATATAGCAGCCCAATTTAGAACTATTTATCTTTTATTATATTAATTACATTCTAAGAGTAAACTTCTTTGTAGCCTGTTATAATGTCTTCTTGATGTAA
The DNA here is from genome assembly GCF_021234165.1 of Pteronotus mesoamericanus. Taxonomy (NCBI): domain Eukaryota; kingdom Metazoa; phylum Chordata; class Mammalia; order Chiroptera; family Mormoopidae; genus Pteronotus; species Pteronotus mesoamericanus. The sequence goes on from NW_026555326.1 coordinate 5,383,376, forward strand.
TTAATATCTAGCCTAAACTTTTCCTTGTTGTAGTCATCTGGTTTTATTATTCTCTCCTAAGTATCAGGGGTGGTTGAAATAAATATAGCTTTTATTGCCATTTGTATTAAGTGTCTTGTATGTTTATTCCCTCAGACCATATTATGTTGATTTTTTCATTGGTCTCTACTTAAAAGTTCAGCTTTTGCCCTGACTGGTGTGGTTCAGGGAGTTGAGTGTTGTCCTGCCAATCAAAAGGTCACTGGTTCAATTCCCGGTCTGGGCACCTGCCTTGGTTGCTGGCCAGATCCCTGGTTAGGGGTGTGCAAGAGGCAACCAGTCAATGTTTCTCTCACACATTAATGTTTTTCTCCCTTCCTTCCCCTCTCTAAAAATACATAAATAAAATCTTTTTAAAAAATTTTTTTATAAAGCTTAGCTATTAAATTGGCTTTGCTATCATGGGACTCAAGGATTAATGGTTTCTATAAATTCAATAATAAAAGAACTCAAGAAAAATGATATAATTCTTAACATTGTCAGAGACTTGTGAATTAAATGCTTATTTTGCATAAAAACATTTATATAAAATAGTTACAGCCCTGGCTGCTGTGGCTCGGTGGATTGAGCTCTGGCCTGAGAACAGAACGGTCATGGGTTCGATTTCCGGTCAGGGCACATGCCTTGGTTGCGGCGCCTGGTCCCTGGTTGGGGGGCGTGCAAGAGGCAACCAATAGATGTTTCTCTCGCACATCGATGTTTCTCTTCCTCTCTTCTGCCTCCCTTCCCCCTCTCTAAAAAATAAATAAAAATAAATGTTTAGCCCTGGCTGGCGTGGCTCAGTGGATTGAGTGCCAGCTTGCGAACCAAAGTGTTGCCGGTTCGATTCCCAGCCAGGGTATGTCTATTGGCCAGGTCCCCCGTAGGGGGTGCGCAAGAGACAACTGCATATTAATGTTTCTCTCCCTCTCTTATTCCTCCCTTCCCTTCTCTAAAAATAAATAAAGAAAATACCTTTTAAAAAATGTTTTAAAAAAAGTAACAGTTACAGGTTTCAGAATTACAGTTTCTTGCATCAGATTGCTTAGTAAGGAAATATGTTTGTTTGTTTTTTTCCTTTGTTTAGGAGTCTTGGGTTCGTTAGATTGTCATTTGAGTGTGGTTTAGATAATGGGAAATACCAAAAGAGATTAACAGGACCTGCTGCTTAAGAAAGGAGAGCTATGAAGACAAGTTTTATTATGACTTTTGTTTTGTTTTTTTGTCTGTCAGAATTTCTCATGGAATCATAAAATTTTAGCACTGAAGAATACCAAGTGATTTGTTTGAGATCATAAAACTAATGACAAAAACAGGACACTAAAACCCAGATTCCTGAGATAAGATTTGTGAGGACATAAAATATGCATCTTTGTAACTTTAAAAATGGTTCTGTAAAACTTTTCATTGAACTTTGATACTTCTTACTTTATTTTGTAGTGATCTAGACCTCACTTTTATTTTCTCCAGGGTTCAAAGCAGGCCCATGCGCTCATGTTTCTGACGTAGAGAAATAGTGGGGGCAAAAATTACTTCCTTAATATTTTTATTTTCTTGTAGATAAACTTTAGGCATATTGTAATTTATATAACTGAATTCCAATTTCCTTTAATAATTATATTTAGCTCTGGCTGGTGTGGCTCAGTGGATTGAGCACCAGACTATGAAGCAAAGAGTCGCCAGGTCGATTCCCCACTGGGACACATGCCTGCATTGTGGGCCAGGTCCCCATTGTGGGGTGCTCAAAAGGCAGCCACACATTGATGTTTCTCTCCCTTTTTTTCTTGTTCCCCTCTCTCTAAAAATAAATAAAATCTTTTTAAAAATTATATTTAGTATTTTTTGCATCTATATTTTTGGTGCTGTCCATTTATTTGCCTACTTTACCACCATTGACACATTATACAATTGTACTATTTCTATATTCTGCCTTTAACAACAAAGAACTTTTTTCTTACAAAATGTTTTTGTAAGCGTTTTCTACCCTCGCTGGTGCGGCTCAGTGAATTGAGTGCCGGCTTGCAAACCAAAGGGTCGCTTGTTTGATTCCCAGTCAGGGCACTTGCCTGGGACCAGGTCCCCAGTAGGGGGTGCATGAGAGGCAACCACACACTGATGTTTCTCTCCCTCTCTCCCTCCTTTCCCCCTCTGTCTAAAAAATAAATAAAATATTTTTTTAAACTTTTTTTCTTTTTTTCAAGATTTTATTTACTTTTAGAGAGAGGGGATGGGAGGAAGAGAAGGAGAGAAACATCAATGTGTGAGAGATACATTGATTGGTTGCCTCTTGCATGCCCCCAAATTGGGGACCTGGCCCACAGCGCAGGCATTTGCCCTGACTGGGAATCAAACCAGAAACCTTTCGGTTCTCAGGCTAGCATTCAATGCACGGAGCCACATCAGCCAGGGCTGGTTTTGTGAGAAATTTTCAGCCTGTGTTGAGAGGCTTTCCTTTTGGGTTTTTGGAAGTGGTGTTTTCCAAAGGTAGGTAAAAATTGTAAAGTAGGGAAATAACGGAAGCAACTTTACTCCTCAGCATCATTTGAATTTTAGATATAAAGGAGGTTTTTTTCATTGGTCTTTAGTCAGATACCAGAGATCTACGTTCCCTTAGATTTTGATCTAATAACTTAAATATTTTACTCCTTCCCCTTACAGTGAAGACTCAGAAGAAAAAGATGTGAAGACCAAGAAGGATGATTCTCACTCAGCAGGTGATAAATAATATTTAATGTAATAGATGTAATTCTCTTTGTGTATTTATTCATTGAACATTTTAATAAGTGGTTTTTCAGTAATGCCTGAACTATTGTAAATACATGTTTAAAGTGTGTCACAAGAAGCATGTGTTTACACCTAAATTCGACTTTATTTTTACCTAAAGCTACATGCATAAGTTATTTTATATGTAATAGTGGGGTACCTAATCTTACTCAAGGTCATTCTTTGAATTGTAGCTCCTCTTCTGTTGGAATTTTTAAGCATAGACTTTATCCTTTTTGAGTGAAATAAAGCTTCAGGTTATATCTCACAATGGCCATTGCATTGGTTTTTCTGGTTAGTGGTCAAATAATCACAACTCTTGGATTAGTGCATCATAACTTTGATATTGCAGAGGACAGTGAAGATGAAAAAGAAGATCATAAAAATGTGCGCCAGCAACGGCAGGCAGCCTCTAAAGCAGCTTCTAAACAGAGAGAGATGCTCATGGAAGATGTGGGCAGTGAAGAAGAACAAGAAGAAGAGGATGAGGCGCCATTCCAGGAGAGTACGTGCAGTTAGCTTGTTGCCTTGGTCTTGATTGTAGTTTGTGACCTTGATTGTTTTGGCAGTTTTTTTGGGAGAGTGCTAAATGTTGCAGATAATTTCTTAAATTACTCATTGTGAGAAGAGATGACGGCTTTGACACCTATTGATATTGTAAAAGGTTCAGAGGTTATCATGACTATGCTGTTCATTGTTTGTACTCAAATACTCAATAAATAATCGTTAGAACAGTAGTTACATGGTGGGTATTGTGATTAAGATTTATATTTTGGCCCGGTGGAGAAGGGTATAGAGCTCCTCCCCTGCCAAAAAGTATTAGTAGCAGAATTTAGATGTTTCAGCATTTATTCAGATTAATTAGTTACGTGTGTTGTTGCTTTGTATGTAGTTTTGTTTCATTTATTCATGGTTGACCCAAGCACACCAAGTCAATTCAGTTTCATTTCTCTGGTCTCATCAGTATTATTGGGGAATGATATAACTATCAAAAGTTACTTGATAGCCTCCATTTTTATTCAGATTAAGTTTTATTCCTTCCTGTGTTCAACCTACTCTTCAAACAAGTTAGCCATGTGCGTGCTAAACCCATTTTACAGGTGGGGCCAGTGACAGCTTCAGCCAAATTGGTAGTACAGCTGCAAATAAAATCCAAGGGTGTTTGGCTCCCAGATCCCATCCTCCAGTCATTCTTAGCACTTTCTCCCTTTGTTCACTTGGAAGGATTTGTACATTAAGTTGGACGTTGAAATTCTTCTTTCCTCTCAGAAGATTCCGGCAGTGATGAAGATTTTCTAATGGAAGACGATGATGATAGTGACTATGGCAGTTCAAAAAAGAAAAACAAAAAGATGGTTAAGAAGTCCAAACCTGAGAGGAAAGAAAAGAAAATGCCCAAACCCAGGCTAAAGGCTACAGGTGAGTTCTGCAGAATTGAAAATATATTACTACTTTGAAAAATTTCATGAACTAATAGACATTCTTTACAGAAATTCTTCATTAGGGTTTGGCATTGTCCACACAGTTAATTAAGAACAAATGGATCCCGAAAGGATCCTGTATTCTACACCTGGAAGTGTCTCTTATTTATCAATAAGGACTCTAGCCCCTCCAAGAGTCTGGTGGCTTAGCCCTGTTCTTCACCTACTGCCGAGCATAAGTGAGATTTGGGAGTGACCTATTTGTTTCATGCAGTGTTAGAAACACCATGCCAGCCTAGCTGTCACTGCCCTTTATCCCACCAGGAACCCAATCCCAGCATCTCGTGAAGGCCTGGGATTGTGGAAATGTACATCCACAGTAACTCATTCTGTGTTCTGATCCCTACACTGTCCTCTGTGTTAGAATAAAGCCACACTGACCACATGCATTCATTTTCCTTGAGGCCCGTGGTTTCTGCCAGGTATTTTCCTAGTCAGAGCTACTTTGTCATTAAATCAGAAAGGTAGATTTGTTTTTTGTTTTTTATTCTGGCAAGTGGAACCTGGTGATTTTTAAACCTTTAACTCATCACTTCTTACTGTTGGGAATCCTGGAACTGTCCAAAGCTATTTGATGGCTTCAGATTCTGCTCTGATTGTCACATCCTTTCTTCTTCTTGACCTACTTTTAAACATAAACAACATTAAATTTCACAAGCCACTGGGATGATGTGTAGCGTCCTGTTTCTTTAGTATAAGCATGACTGCTAACATGGCATCACAGTGCTGTAAAAAGGGATTGGAAACCAGTGCCCACCCGGGTTTTTAATAAATGGTCTTTATAGCTTTTATTCTGGTAGATTGTTTTGTTTTGTAGTTGATTCTTACTAAAGTCATTGTTTTCTCTTCCCTTCCCCAATTTGGTATTTTTCTTCCCTCAGTGACGCCAAGCCCTGTGAAAGGCAAAGGGAAGGTGGGTCGCCCCACAGCTTCAAAGGCATCTAAGGAAAAGACTCCTTCTCCCAAAGAAGATGACGAGGAACCAGAGAGCCCTCCAGAAAAGAAAACATCTGCAAGCCCTGCACCTGAGAAGTCTGGGGATGAAGGGTCTGAAGATGAAGCCCAGTCTGGGGAGGATTAAAAGTGATGGTGGTTTGGGAGAGATTTTATTTAAAAAAAAAAAAAAAAAAAAAAAGAGGAAAAAAGAAAAAGGGGGGAAAAAAGAAAACCTACGTAAGATAGAACATGGTTTTGGCTATGGCTTGACTCATGGGCTTTCAATGCTTTTTTTTTCCTTTTGTTGAAAATAACATTTTCTCTCTTTTTTAAAAAAAATTTTTTTTAATTAAGAAAACCGTTGTATGTTTAATTTACCTTTTTGTCTATTGGTCTTTCTTTGCCACCACCCTCTCTTCCCTCGCTTTTTCAATGAAAGCCATGTCAAATTAATCACTGGATTGACTGCTTCATCTTTTTATTTTTAATGAATGGTATACCACAGTTGTAAAGCAATAAGATTCGAGATGAACACTATGGCAATTTTGCTTTTTGCTAAACAGTAGCAAGTTGAGCAGTAATCAAAAAACATTAGAAGGGTTTTAGTTAAAAATGATTGCCTCTTTCTCTACTCAGACTTTTTAAAAAATCAATTGTCATCTAACAAGTTTATTTTTTACTTTGGGGGCAGGGCAGGGAGTAGGTTACCTGACCTTGTTTGAGGGTGTGGGTTTTTGTGTGTTTTTTTTTTTAAAATTTCATTTCATCACTTATTATCTCAAAGAGATTCAGAGCCAGTGATCCTTTTACTCTGCTACAGTCTTTAAGGAATTTAAAACAAACAAACAAAAAAAACAAGGGCCTTTAAAACTTAAATCATGCTTAATTTCCTATTTTATTCTCTAATGGTTCATGTTTTAAAATCTATGTGTATCCTGTTTCTTGGATAATATTTTACCAAGGATAAAAAAAAAAAAAAAAAAACCTAGAATTTAAATGGCAAGTCTATACATCACAGTGGATTTCTTCTCAAACTGACAATGTTTAGGTTTTAAGCAAATAAAATACCGGTTAATGTGAAACTCATTCACAGAGACTTGAGATTTTTTTTCCTTTATGAAAACAAAGAATTGAAATTCTTTTATGCCATAAACGTGCATGCATTCAGATCCCATGAACTGTGCTCTGTTTTTATTTGGGGATAGAACATTTTCCTTTTCATACACCTATCTTCTCCAGTTTTTCATAGAAGCATGGTGTGAAGTGCGTCTCCTGGCTTCCTGCTGCGGTGTAGGGTACCACTGCACACCTGCCCCCAGTGCCTACCAGCCCTGCTATAGGACATGGCTCTTTCTTCATTTACTTCACATCCTGTGTTTGGTGGGAGTGTGTTAAATGTTCCCACACTATACAATTTGCTTCTTTTTTTTTTTTTTTACTGGTGCGCCTGCTTACTGTTCATGTTGCTTAAAGCAGGAGTTTACTGGGTACGGCAGGGCTAGAGAAAGCATGCATTCTGGAGGCCTAGGTGCAGTTGGCAACAGACTTTACATGCCTTATGAAAGCAGTCAGGAGATAGATCTGTAAGTTTGATCCTTCACATCCTGATACCATAGGCTTCTGGGAGCAAGGGTTAGGGGCCTTAGTGTGCTAAGAAGTTGAAAAATTAGTGAAATTTAACCTCTGCCTTTTATTTAGATTTGCTTCCTCAGTATTTTACTTGTGCTATTTTTTTTCTTTTAATTACAGCATATTTTTCTGTCAGACAACGTGGCTTTCTTGCAGATGTTCCTAGAACAAAAGGTTATTTAAGGAATATTTTTACTCTGATTATTAAGACACTTTAATATTCTTACTTTGTGATTTAAAAAAAAACAAACACCCAGTGACAGTCATTTCACTGTTGCACTATGTGTTAAAGAATGAATTTGAAGATTGTAGTACTAGGCCAAAAATGCAAAGCTTGAACATAAGTAGCAGTTGGATTATTATCTAAAGATTATTCTGTTTGCTTTAGTGGGTTCGTTCAGGTATCTAATTTTAACAAGGTTTGTGTCTTACAGCAAGAGACCTATCAGTGTTTCCACCGTGCACTTCTATTTTTAGGGGTTTATAACTTTAAGTCTTACATTCCTAGTAACATTTGGGATTTTCTTAGATTATGTTTTGTGAAAATTGGGGGGGCGGGCCGTCTTTTAAAACTTTAGCCTCGGTATTTTATGTAATACAGTCTCTTTAATATATTAATCTGCACTAACATCTCTGTGATATAGGCACATACTTTAGAGATAATCCTGTCTTCTGAGTTACCTGTGTGCATTTGGTTGGGCTTTTTGTGTGGGATCCCTTTTTTAAAAATCGATTCATGAGATTGAAAAATGTATTATGTGTTTGTAATAGACTGGACAAAAGGATCTGTGTCCCCAAGTGAGACAGCCTCTGAATGACCTTTGTTTTCTTCACTTTTTGTTCATTAAAACACTCTAGTCTTCCCCTCAAATCATGCATGCAAAGAGGAGGGTAGCTGCGGTGTCGCAACTGGAAACAGGTGCTTAATAGTCAGGCTTGATGGCGATGTCAGGACAGGTCACAAGCTATAAGCTGATGGAGGCTGGCCATTGGCACCACCCTTGACTAAACTCCCTCTTTTTCTCTGGAGTGCCTATGGTGAAATGGCAATAGCGTTCACTGTCTTGTTTTGCAGTGCTCAGGAAGTGGGACATTAATTTTGAAGGTGCTTGTTTGTGTTAACTGAATTCTCTTTGTTAGCTCTGTTAGGTTTACCTCTGAAACATGGATTTCGGCAGCTATGCTGACTGACACTACATTCTAGTTATTAAGAGTTTTTTTTCTAGACTTCCCAACACACACACAACTTGACATGGGTAGTTTACATATTATTAAATCTATCTGTACCTTGCTGCTGCTTTTAGCCCTCCCACCTCAGATTGGAATCAATGGAGCAGGCCCAAAGGACACCTTTTAATTTTAGTAGTGCTGGATTTGTTTTTTCTAAAAACCTCTCCGTTTCATATCTCCACTCCCTATTGAGTCTATAAAGGAAAATCAATGGGCGTGTCCTCCTTTAGGGAAGTAATGAGTGGGAATCTTTTAATCTCAAAAAGTAATGGTAATTTCGCACGAAGGAGGTTTGATAGTGATTTCTTACCCCCCTGCCCGCAGTCACAGTCTGCCCAGGTTCAATCTCCAATTCAATAGTTATTCTTGGAACTGGTTCAAGTCGCATTTTCTTATAGGTAACTAATCAGTAGGAATTGGGGGTTATAGTCCAGTCAAGTTTTTGACACTTGTGGATATATATCTGGCCAGCTAAACTGAAATGACCTCTCCCCACCCCCAAACATTTCTTTCTTTATCCATGGCCATTCGGGCCACAAGTGAATTTTAGAGTACGGATGAGGAAAGGGAAGAGTGCTTTTCTTTCAACAAACCAGTTTAGAAGATGCTTTGAGAGTGTTAGAAAGGCAAGAGCAGGAGATAATACCTGGAGCAACAGGGAAAGCTTTTAGAAGTCCTGTGGCCATTATCACTGTTGTAAAAAATGAGCATTGGAGGGGTTCTTCCTGTGCCTGCCTCACCAGTAGCTGCACTGAGAAGCAGAAACGACCACCGCAGGAGTTTGCAAAGGAAGAAACCTGAGTTCCTGTCTCTGTGGCCTTCAGACTTAGATACTTAAACACGAGTAATGCACATTCTCTGCCAAGGGATAGGGGAAATCTAATAAAAGTCTGGTTGCTCTTGAGGATAGAAAGTCGTCCTTTTCTCTATGTGCTTGGAGCCGTGTTTATTGGGAAAGGAGTTACTTTGAATATTGGGACATCAAGCTATCTATAGCCAAGTTTCAATCTGCAACCCATTTTCTCTTTGTCTTGGGATAAACTTGAAACAAAATGAACCCTAAATCCCTAAGTTACCCCCCCTTTTTTTGTAGCCAAATTCACAAAATTCACAGTGGTGCTGACTGTGTATTAACCACTATTGGGAAAAGTCCCTTAAACCTGCCTGTTGCCATGCCAGTGGAGTGACTGAACTGGTGACATCTGTTATGTTGGAGCATGCTTCGTGTGGCCAGTGGAATGCCGCCATTGTACACATACTTTGTACATCAGGGTTAAAGGGAGGGTTTTCTAGATTTTGGGGGGAGGGTAAAATTGGGGCTTTTTGTTGTTCCTTTTTTGATGTGGTATTAGGGGTATAGTACTAAGCTAATGCCCTAAATAACATGTATAAAAACCCCTGAAGTATTGTGTGGGTGTGTGCGTGAGTGTGTATATGTCTGGCAATTAAACCTTTGTCTTCTGGAAATTAGTGAACTCTTTTTTTTTTTTCCCCCCTCCAGAAGCATTTGTTACAAGATTTGTAAATAAGAGCTCTACCTAGTTTATTTACCACGAACATGTTGCAGCAAACCTTAAATACCTAATTCCTGCAAGATTTAAGGAAAGACTTTAAGACTTTCCAGGTTAAGCAGCAGCCAAGTTCTCAGTAACTGTTTGCCTTGATTCATCTTTCAGACTTCATTTTGCCAGCTCTAAAATTCCCAGTCTTCCTTCATTTTAGTCCTTAATCTTTTATGTTCTGAGCAGGAAGGGTAAAAGAGGAACCTGCTTAAATGTATTTAATTGTAAGTCCATGGACTGAGACCGGGGCAGCCCTTTCTTAACACTGCAATGTTGCTAGATATGTGATCAGATACCAGAGAGTTGGGCATTCTTGCAATACCTTAACAGTGCTGAAATCTGCAGCATGGTACTAAGGATGTTAAAGTTTGAATGTAACCACTTTATTTAAAAATTTTTTTTAATTTAAATGAAATGGGGTTGAAGTGAACATGATTTTGTTGACCATGTTCGTGAATTATAGATGCAACATGCATTGGTAGACTTGTGATGGTCTGTGATACTTAATTTTTACATATCCCAGTCTCTGTATGTATCAGCATAGACAAAGAAAAAACAAACTCCTGCTTTCTTTTACTGAAGGGTTTCCAGGACTGCGTGTCTGCTCCTGAGCTCTGTTTTAAGTATGTATCCTTTGCTTGTATTTTGTATTAAAAAATAAGAAAAAGAACCCGTTATTGTTGAGCATGTTGGCATTGTCCCTTTTGTTTTTTTTCTCTTTTTGGGACATGAAGCAAGTTATTCTTTTTCTGTATCTTTTTTTCTTTTGTAAACTTTGTTTTGTTTAAAAATGGCTTTATAAAAGGGCTTTTATAACCCAGATGCGTGCTCTGTGTACTTCTTGTAATACCCTTCACGCAAATACACTGACAGAGTGGATCACCTTGGCCTCTCACCTCCCAGTCCAGCCAGACTTTGGGGGTGGGGTGTGGGGAGGATTGTTTCCTGAATGAATTCTTTAGAAACTAACAGTGACCATCACTCTTAACTGGTAACAAGTAAAGCATCTCTTGTCTCAAGTCAAGGAGAAATTAATACTTCAGAGTAAGCAATCAAGAGGCAGTAGATTCGTTAACCTGATTCATCAGGGGAGTACTGACGACTTGGGTGCCTGAGTTCCCAGTTCGCGTTTTCCTCATGTTCACATCCAAGGCGATAAACCATTGTGGAGGGCAAAATTCTTTAAACAATCATACATGATTTAGGATAATGTTTGTATGAAACAAACATTTGCATTCAATCTTAGATACCCGTAAGAACTACACTATATTGCATTTTAGAATTAAATACTACTAAGACGATGAACATGGTACAAGGTCCCCTTTAGAATTGGGCTGCTGTAGCTATTAGGGCTTTTATGCTTTCCAAATTTGCCCCTTGTTTACATTCTTGCATTGTCATACAAATGTTTAATCAGCATGTAAACTCAACTTGGCTTTGGAATTACATGCTTTTTGCATGCTCTTGTCCCTCAGTGACTAACTTCACGGTTATTTCTTAGAGTTATCTGCCCCAGGCCTAAGCTGACTTTGGAAGAACGTTAACCAGCCACTTCCTGGTAATATGTACGTGTTATGATTGACACGCCAGATTACCGTTTCAGTACAATGCCGAAGAAATAGATTCCAGTTTAAAGGACTTCAGAAACCAGGTGGACAACAGAAGTTTGGTTTGGTAAAGCATTTGGAGCTCCCTCAACCCTTAATCCCCGAACATCACTAGGCAGTAATTTCAGACAGTAGCTATTACAGGATTTGGCCTTTTATAAGTGTTTATTCACATATTACCTTGTTCAGTTTTCCCAGCGACTGTGAGATTGGCCAGATGTTTGTTGTTCCTCCAATTTCATAGAGAATAAACTGGTTCAGATAGGATGCACTTTGATGTGGCTGGTATGGCACAAGCACTTGAACCAGGTCGTTAGTCCTGTGTGCTTGAAGTTGTCACAGCTCCCGGTATCTTGTATAAATGGGTCCCTTGAACCTTCTTTCTGATAACCTTTTGAGCATTTTGCTGTTTTTCTTCAGCATCTCTAAGTACCATGCAGTCCAATGACTTCCATCAAAGACAATGAGAAAAAATTATTTTCAGTGAGATATAAAAATTTCTCATTACATACTTAAATTTACTTGAAAATCTCTGTGGTTCCTAGATATGAAGCTTCGACTTATTTAAAAGCTTTTATTTTCTAATTATGTCTTAAGATAGTGACTATGCAGGAAAACTAGTCATCTTAATTATATAGCCCTTACCGCTGCCAGTAGAGGGCAGTATTTATCCTCCATGTACTTAGCTAGTGGGCCCATTGCTCTCTCCACCTCATTTTCAGATTCCTTTCGGCTGGGCTCAACGTCCACTGTATCAGGACACCCTACCACGTACTTGGTTGAGGGAGGTTCTGTAGTCAGCGTGCTCACTCAGCGTTCTAGTGTACGCAACAGCAATATTTTCTGGATTTTAAGTGGAAAATAGGATCTCTTGGTACATGCGCATCTGTCTACTTATGTTGTTGTTCTCTTTTTACAACTCCCAAATTCTATGTGGATTTGGGAGTTGTAAAAACCCTATGTCCCAAAATTAAGGTACACATATGTTGAGATTTCAAAATGCAACTGTAAATTCTTGGCCCTAGTTTGAAACAGGTGTTGCCTTTTGAAATTGCCCTCCAGCTCAAAACCCTTGTCTCTTGCACAAGCAGCGCTGATACACATTCACATACAATGCATACTGAGACTTGTTTTCAAGGTAAGGTGGTACCTTGTGTTCCTTTATCTTGATGGTGTGCTTCACTTTTCCTCCATTATCAGTAGAATGGATAGGTACCCAGCTGACATGCTTTGGCTGGGCCACCATCAGGAGTGGTCATTACTCATGGGTGTGTGTGCCCCTGTTCCAATATTAAAGTCCTGGACAAATACTGTGAAATAAATGCCGTGTTTATCCTGGGGTCAGAGAGTGAGAGGTGCAGCCAGAGTTTCCATCCTAGTATAGTAGAGCAAATAATTACTTAGAAATATGATAGCAAAATGTTGGAAATAATAGTTTGCTTTGATTTAGGTCTAAGCTGGCACCCAGAAATGAGCTGTTGAAAAATGTAGGGAACAAGCAGATCAAGGAAGATTGCACACACACACAAACTGTTATTGGTAATGTTAAATTGAATGTATATGTGTGTACACACATACCAAGTCCTTTTGTAAGAATCTGTGAGGCCACGTCCTTGGCTCACATGGAATGTAACATCTCCAATAGGTATACTTTTTCCACTTTGGGTAGGAACAGGAATATATAGTCTTATGTGTCTTAAGGACTCTCCTGACTATAAGAAATTAGGGTGGATGGGTTAGGTAAGGCTCTGAAGGAGATGGGGGTGTCCAACCTTTTGGCATCTCTGAGCCACACATTGAACACACAAACACTAACAAAAACTGATGAGCAAAAAAAAGGTTTTAAGTAAGTTTATGATTTTGCTTTGGGCTGCGTTCATGGTCATCCTGGGCTGCATGCAGCCTGCAGGCTGTGGGTTGGACAATCTTGGTAACTAGCTGATTGGTTATGTGGTAAAAGTGATTCTCACCTACAACAAACTAAATGTATAGTGATATAATTAATAAAAAAGTATATTGGGAGTCCTGGCTGGTGTGGCTCAGTGGATTGAGCGCCAGCCTGTGAACTGAAAGGTCGCAGGTTCGATTCCCAGTCAGGGCACAAGCTTGTGTTGTTGGCCAGGTCCCCAGTTGGAGGTGTGTGAGAGGCAACTGATTGATGTATCTCTCATACACTGATGTTTCTCTCCCTCCCTTCTTCTCTCTCTAAAAGAAAATAAATAAAATCTTTTTTTTTTTAAAGTAGATGGTGAAACAATTGTCTTTACCCAAAAAATATGCAGAGACACTGACATACACTGGATCCCCACTTTGTGACTATAAATTGGTTGTCCTGTAGTTTACAAATTTAGCCTAATGGAATAAAATACTAAGCATTTTTAAAATACGGTTTTACTTCTAAAGTATGATGATATAGCAGAGCTCTTTTATAAGATGCTAAATGTCTTTAGGAGTCATGGAGGAATCAATTGATATTCTATTTAGATCTTGGAACATAATCTGGGGCTTCAGTAACCTAACTTCATATCTAATGCATGCCACCTCTCAGTTACAAACTCCAGGTTCCCCGTTTAGTCTTTCCTATGGCCTCTGATCTAATTTACCACTATCTCTTCCTTCTCTCTCTCCTTCTCTCACTGACTTATGAATGAACATATGAACATTTTCCATGAGGTTAGTATTTTTGAAGCAAATATATTATTTATAAATGAACCAGGTGGCCCTAGAAGTGGTTGGGGAACCAGTTGTCCTGTACGGAGCACACAGTTGGCCCAAGTACAAGATAAATAGCATTTCTTGGTAAACCTGAACAAAGCAGAGCTTAGATTCCAAAGATCCATTGTAGGGAGCTGCTGCTGTAACTTCAGGTATACAGGACATACATACACAGCAACTAGTTAAAGAGAGTGGTTGTTGTCCTAGACCTTGCACAATGCGCCAGTCTCGGGCTACCAGCAAGCATTCTTTTCTTCTCTCATCCTGCATTTCTGTTTCTTCCCATGCCCTCAAATAAAGCAACGAGACCTAATATTTGTCTCATGGTTATTTACTGTTCTTTAGAATCAACACCACTGAGCAGTCACTGAGAACCGGACGCCCCATTCTGAGACACTGAAGTCTTAGTGGGGCCGCACGTTAATAATGCCAGACAGTGGAAATGGGAATTCCTAGAACATGTGTTGCTTCTAGACTTCACCTCTGAATTAGCCAGGAATATTTATTGTTGATAAAAATCATGGTGACTATATTCCAAACTAGAACTTGGGGCCTGGGTATAATGAAGAGTTTTTGTTCTATCCCCCAATAGGAAAGACAGTCTAAATAGACCTTGGATATCAGAATATTGCCATTTCTGGGATATTTTTATGGTTTAAGGAAATGAAGCATGAACTATTTAAAACAGGATTACTCCAGGAAATGTATGTGACAAGTATAAAAAGTGCAGCAGGTGTTAAGCTGCAGAGTTGAGAATAGCTGCCATACTGTGATGCTCTCACTACAGCAGGAGCCGCCGTCTGTTTTACTGAAACCCCCACTCACCTTTCCTCACCCGAGACCTGCATTAGAGAAGTTTTGTGGCTGGCGGTACATGAAGCGGACAGATCTTGGGCGAGTCACCTGCCCGCCTGCCTCCCTCCCCATCTCCCCCCCTCTCCCCGCCCTTGCCTGGTTCTCCTTTTTATATAGGGGGAATAATAAGCAACTGATTATCCTCTGCTTCAAAGGGACACTGTGAGAGTGGGTGAGGCTGTGTGCACCTCACGCCTGGGAGAGAAGCTCTCGGCTCCGAAGTTGCTCTTGGCATTGTAGACCAACTGGCCTCAAACAAAAGCAGCAATGTTCCTCTAGGCGAGGCCCATGCCTGCGAAGTGCCATTCCTGCAGAACTGAAATCCTTTTGGCTTTGTCCCTGAAGTGCAAATGAGTTATTTATTAGTAAGAACACTCTTGCAAAAGGGTAAACTTTAACCAGCCCACAAATTAGGGTGGCTTTAGAGGAAAGGGTAGAGTAACAGTAACTCCCAAGTCACCAGCACTAGTAAAAGGGTTTAAAAAAAAAATAGTGTTAGTATACAGTACTGGTTGTACTTTGACTATTTCTTCAGCTTTTCATAGAAAAAAATTTTCATTCAGTGGATACAAACTGAATTATGGAACATATATTTCAAATGAGGGAACATTCCTTTGGACTAGAAAAACTGATTAGAAATACTTGTCAGTGGCATATTTTGTATATGAAATCACTTATTTTTGTGTCTTCGGTCTTTCAAATTTAGTACCAGAAAGGAAGCCACAAAACTATCTGTTAGAGCCATTATCAGGGGCAGAACTCAGGGGATCAACTGAAATGCTGGACTGATGTCAGGTGATCTCCTGTTTCCTCTTGATACCGGGGCCTCACTAGAACATTCTGTGTAGAGCGTCCCCATCAGGAGACCCCGTGATAGACAGCATCTTGGCAACCATTGCCAAGGGTTAAGCTACAAGATGGATGCCTCCCTCCTCCCCCACAAATTCTCTTCAGTCTTTGGGGAAGAAAGACCCAATTTCAACAGATAGTGAGGAGGCCTTTTTTAAAAAAGAAAAGTTTGATTTATGTGAGTTGAGTAACAGTCAGACTATAAATACTGAAATTCTGGTCAGGAGCCTGTTATCTTGTAACCCCCTCTTCCATCTGATTTTTAAGAACATCCTGTATGCTTATTGGGTAGATAAGATAACTCTCAGAAGTCGAAAAGTCCCCCTTGTCATATAATCTTGCTTTAGGAGATAAAACTGGTCATTTGGCTCTGGTGATGTTTTCACTTTTCTCAACCCAATTACTCTCAGTGAGTTCTGTTAATGTGCATGACACATGCTTCCCCTTCATTAGGCATTTTAGATAAGTGTCAGCATTTAAGGTCATGAGAACTGGATTCCAGTTCCCTCTGAAGAGTATGGTATTCAAAGAAAGTTTAGCTGAAAACGAGGATGGCCTTCTTCGCCCAGGGCTTAGCTTTCACAAGATTTTTGAAGAGTCAGAATGGCACCTGGAGCACAGGTTCTCACACAGGCAGGTTCTCCAGCAAAAGCATTCAATGGGGAAGGACCGGCCCGCGGAGTGCGGAGTCCTGCTTCTCCGTGTCTCTTTCCTACTCATTTTCAGGCCAAGTCCTGGGGAAGGTCCATCAGACTTTCAAAAGAGTCTTTGATTTGCGGTGTGTGTTTGTTTTCTGTTTTCAATACAAAATTCTTAATGGAGAAATCACATCATTTTCTAATTAGTGCGATAAAAGAGAGTAAAGAGCTAATAATTAAATGCGATTGTTAAATGCATTGGAAAGCAAGGTGTTACGGTTTGCCTCTGATACACCCTGGCTGCCCATAGAAGACTGTTTTAAACCAGCAGCTCCCAAAATGTGATCCCCGGACCAACAGCTGGGAACTTTTTCAAAATGTAGTATCTTCTGCCCCACCCCAGACCTACCGAATCAGAAGCCCTGGGGGTAAGATCCCACTGTTTGGGTTTAACAAGGCTTCCAGTTGGTACCAGCACACACTAAAGTTGGAGATCCACTGCTAGTTCAGTTCATGCCAAGGGATCAGCTGGACCAAACCCTCACCCTTTTCATAATATTGGAAAAGGTAACTTGATGTCATTGAGACAGACCCGTTATTGCCACCTGTCTGTTTGGCACAATAGCACCAACAAAATCCTATGGCGGGATCCTTCTTTGCCTTTCCTGGAAATAATTTCCTTCACTCTCGGATGCTTCATCTCAGTGCAGGAATCACCAGAGATAACGCTGACCTTTTTCTCCTTGATGAGCCAGTCCTACTGTCCTTACCTTCTCTGACATACCTGCTTTTTATTCTGCAACTTAGGATAAGAATCCTGCCTGCTGTTGAACTTCTTAAAAATTCAGGCCTTGGTTTTGAGTTTTATTTTGTGTTTCTTCTCATTCTCTTTCTGGGAAAACAAAAAACAAACAAAAAAAACTAGACCCTGAAAATGTCTTTGACAAACAACAGATGTTCATGTTAAGACGAGAGCAAAGAGAACATGCCTGTAACCTCCTTTAACAATCGACATCTCACCCTGGATCATTTGTTTTGGCTAACTTGTACTTCTTCCAACATTGTCTTAATAACAGTAGCTTCTGTTTTTGAGTGCTTATGTTTAAGGAACTGAGGAATCGTCTTGAACATTTACCATGCCCTCAACCATTGAATCCTTACACAATTCCACGAGATACAGATAATATCACGATGCCTGATTACAGAAGAAGTTCAGGTCTAGAGACAGCGAAGCAATGTGCCTCAGATCCCATAGCCTGCCTGCCGCAACACTACAACCTTTTGATTGACACTGATCAATTACATTTTGGCTTCCTCGCTTGCTTCCCAGAATATCCAGCGTCTAGCAGAAGCATGCGGGAACAGTGAATTGACCAAAAATAGATGAAAAGAAGGATATGATGGAAAAAAACACAACGCTCTAGAAGAAAGTCGTGGACCTGGTTTTGAGCTCTGGTTCTCCGCTACCCAGCCAGGCCCTTGGCAAGACACTGAGCCTCCCTGAGTCTCAGTTTCTCAGATTGTTTACCACATCAGTAGCGTCCACTGCTCAGAGGTGTGGGATCAGAAGTGAAACTGCCTAGCAAGAGGACTCACAGTGGCTGTTCCCCCCGGGGGGATGAGAAGTTACTAAGGCCTCAATAGCATAAGCAAGAAGTAGCTCAGCTGCTGAGACACAGGGCCTTTCATTCTCGTTGCTGAGGGAAGTGGCATTTCTCTGGCTGAGGGTGGGATGATGGTGCAACCCAGGTAACTAAGGGGTTGGGAAGAGGGTTGGGAACAACCCAGCCAGCTTGTCTCAGTGCTCCTGGCTGTCTCTCCTCCCCGCCGCGCCAAGCGGCTCGCTTCAGGCACTATCTGTTTATTTATACTTGTCTCATGAAATAGCTGGCAAACACCAGGCCTCTTCCGCACATTTTGATATTTGCAGATCTAGCCAGACAGGGGTCTTGAGCATCAGGAAGGGCACAGACCATGAGCTGCCTCAGAACAGCAAGCCATCATTCTCTTGGCTGCGCAGATCTCACCGAGTAGGGGTGGGGGGAGTAGTGCTTGGTGGCAACGGATAGATAACTAGCGTCCTCGGAAACACTTGGGAACATATGGGAGCTCTGCCTAGGAAATAGAACGATAATAATGTGGATTGGGGAGGGGGCTGGGAGGAGGGGGGTGTGAACGCCCACTCAGCCCTCCCTTAGGCTGTAGTGGATTCCTGTGGAGGAGGGAGGGGTGGTGACGGGAGGCCTGGAAATGACATCCACACCTCCGAGGAGCGACTCCAACTGCCAGGCTAGGGCAGGACTATGGTGGCTCAGTTTTGAGAGTTTTGAGGGAGTGGGACAACTGACGGTGAGAGGAAAGTGAACACGAAACCTGAAGTAGGACGATAAGCTAGTTCTTCTAAGAAGTGGCTCCCCGCTAGGGGCGGTCCTTCTAATTCAACAAGATTTCAAAGCTAGTCCACATGTGCTAGGGCACCACATGTTTCTTCTTTGAGCGTGGCCTATGTTTGTGCACAGGAGAGAAACAGGCAGAGTATCAAGTGTTTGTGTGCTTTGGAGGCTGGGAGGCTGGAAGGGGGCTTCTCATCTCTCCGGAGCCCCTCTCGTCAATGCAGCCAAAGAACGGGTTCACTCTCTGGGGTCTCCCATTTCCCCAGGCTAATTACATGCCTCTTTATGAAAGGAAATAGTTTCTCAGCTGAGCTGGGAAACCCAAGTCCCTGGTGCCCCCCGGTCGTGGGTATCATGGGAGGGATTGGAAAGGATGCAGCTGCTCGAGCTCCTCTCTTCCCTGCCCTTCCCAGTAACGCCCACCCGCGCCGGGGAGAGGGCGTGTCCCCCCTGCCAGCAGAGGCCTGCAGACCGGCCCCTGGGCTTGGCTGTGATGTGGATGCTCGGAGGAAGCCCAAGGAAAGGATGAGATGAGGTGGTGGGTGCAGGCAGAATGTCACAAAGGCCCCCGGGGAAGTTCAGTTGTTTATTCACAGCCCCTCAGCTGCTGCCTGGGAGTGAGAGGGCGTGTGGCTGTCCCCACCCCTGCTGTGTACAGCTGCTGGGGACAGAGCCGGCTGCTTCAAACTTGGCTGGATGGGGGGGCAGGCTGGAGGGAGGATGGGACACAGTAGGGAGGCGGGGGACCTTGGCTAAGGTCCTGGGACAGGGCTCCAAAATCTTCCTCTCCCCATAGGGCCTTCCTCAGTCAGCACAGTCCCTGGGAGGTGGGTTTAAAAAACAGTCCCAAGAGGGACTCTAGGTGAGGAGGACGTGGAGGGAGCATTTACGGGAACAGGAAACAGCTGGACTGTTGCTTCCCTAGAAAATGTACTCATGAAGCAAATTCATGATAATGTGAGGGTTACGGGTACCTTTCCTCTTTCCACTATTGTAGAGAGAGAAAGGATACCCCCCCGCCCCCCCCCACCCCCCACGCACACACACAAGGTTCAGCAATCTCTTAAATACCTACAATGACCTGGGAGCTGGCTAGCTGGGAGGCAATGGGGCCTCTTCTCTGTTTTCTCTGACCCTTGGTCTCAGGGCTACTCCAAGGTTCTGAGTGCTTCCCTCACTCCCAATTCTCCTTTAAAAAAATGCCAAAGTTCCCCTGCCCGGGTGGCTCAGTTAGGTGGAGCATTGTCCTGTGCACCAAAGAGTTGTGGGTTCACTTCCAGCCAGGACACATACCTAAGTTGAGGGTTCGATCCCTGGTTGCGGCATGTACCTACCGGAGACAACTGATTGATGTTTCTCCGTTACAGTGATGTTTTTCTCATTTCTGTTTCTCTCTTCCTCTCTCTCTGGAATCAGTAAACATGTCTTCAGATGAGGATTAAAAAATAATAATTTTTTTAAAGATTCCATTTATTTATTTTTAGAGAGAGGAGAAGGGAGGGAGAAAGAGGGAGAGAGAAACATGGATATGTGAGAGTTACATTGATAAGTTGCCTCTCGCATGCTCCCAACTAGGGACCTGGCCTGCAACCCAGGCATATTCCCTGACTGGGAATCAAACCCATGACCTTACCATTTGCAGGCCAGTCCTCAACCCACTGAGCCACACCAGCCAGGACAAAAAAATAGTAATTTTTTTTTTAAATGCCAAAGTTGCCCTGGTTGATGTGGCTCAGTGGATTAAGTGTTGACCTGTGAATCAAAGAGCTGCTTGTTCAATTCCCAGTCAGGGCACATGCCTGGGTTGTGGGCCAAGTTCCCAGTAGGGGACACGCAAGAGGCAACCACACATTGATGTTTCTCTCCTTCTCTTTCTCCCTCTCTTCCTCTCTCTAAGAAGAAATAAAATCTTTTTTTTAAAAATGCCAAAGTTGAGGAGATTGGGATTGGGAAATCAGGAAGAGAAGGGATAGTTAATTTGAATTTAAGGTCCTTCACTGCCCATTCAGCAGTTTCTACCCTGAGAATTTTTACTCTGCCCCGACGACATTCAGCCTGGGGTTAGATAAAGAGACAGAAAAGAAACAGGGGGCACAGTAGAGACTATAAGTCCCTGAATGACTGGAGACCTATTAAGCCTTTCTTTTTATAATTGAGTTTTTTAATTGAGATCATTATAAATTCACATGCAGTTAAAATAATAATAATAACACAGAGACATACCTTGTATACTTTGCCCAGTTTTCCCCTATAGTAGCATTTTACAAAGCCTGGTACAATAGCACAACCAGGATCTTGACTCTGATTCAACCCCTCAACCTTGTTCAGGTTTCCCAGTTCACTTTGTGTGCATGCTCGTGCACACGTCCATGTGTGTGTGTGTATTTAGGTCTGTACAATGTTGTCACCTGTGTATGTCTGCACTGTCACGATCCCGATTCTGAACAGTTCCAACACTGTGGGGAACAGGGACCCCTCATGCTGCCCTTTACAACCACACCCTCCTTACCCACCCCTCTTCCTTGGCAACCACTCTTCTGTGCTCCGCTTCTAAAGTGTTACTTCAAAATCGCTACGTAGAAGAAATCACATAGCATACCACTCTTTGAGATTGGCTTTTCTCTCAGCATAATAACATCCAAGTTGTTCTGTGCCTTGGTAGTTCTTTCCTTTTTGTTGGTGAGTAGTTATTCATGGTATGTTAGGACCAGAGTTTGTTTGACTTCACCTGTCAAAGGACACTTAGGTTGTTTCCACTTTGGGGCAACTACAAATAAGGCTATAGACATCATGTCCAGGTTTTATGTGAACGTCGGGTGGTCTTTGTATCCAGCGACAGCATTGTGCAGTGACAGCATTGTGCAGAGGGCCCTCAGGCCATGTTCCTTGGTAGTGACTGAGGACATTCTGCTCTGGCACTTCTGTCCAGGTGGAGGTGAGGGGAGAGAATAGGATGATGGTGGACAATGGCGGGCACCTTCAACCACAAACCAAAAATCAAGGCAGAGTCTGAAGAAAGGATTGATCAGCAGACACATGGTCGTCATCGTTAGAATTAAGCATTTAGGCGGATAGGAGAGCAAGACTGTATGTAGAGACAAGAGGTAGGGTTCAACACACGTGTAAAAGGGAATGAGAAAAATTGACAAGTAGCGTTACAGTGTGAAGTGATACATGAGGGAGACAGAGGTATGCCGGGGGCGTTGGAAGCTGGCCTGGTTCAAATCCTGCTTCCACCACTTGTTAGCTGTGTGTTCTGGATAAGACACTTAAATCTCTCTGAGACTCCACTTCCTGATCTGTAAAATGAAGATAAATATCTCTCTTAGAAGAGTCATAAGGAATAAATAATACAATATATGAAGTTCTTCACTTGCAGTAGCCTCAGCCCCTGAAATGTCAGCTTCCTTCCTCCCTTCCCTCTCTGTTGGAGAGGGCCTCATCAGGAGAGGCCTCGGGAGTCTGGTTTAAAGGAAGCCCTTAACTGGCCTAAGAGTAACAGGAGGCATTTGAGCAAAGGTGGCGAGGCCGGACTCAGCAGTGGGCTGGATGAGCTGCAGGCTGCCTCTCTGCCGCACAGGTGTCGCATCGAGGCACAGCAGGACGGGGCCAATGGGGTCAGCCCCTAGGAGTCACCAGTTCCGCTACCACTTGGCTTTTCTACGTTCAAGGTGAGCTTCTCACCTGGCTTGAGGAAAGGCCTGAGATGGACAGTGAGCCCCCCTCTTTGGAATGGTTACTGGGGGTTGCTGGATAAGATGCCTTCCCGCCAAGCACACACAAACTGTCCACAAATTTACCCTTCCCTTCAGATTCCAAACCCCAGGTAGCTAAGGTCCTCGGTGCCTCCAGCGCGCCTTCCGGAAACTGCCTGGCCCCAGCACTGCCCTCCTCCCGGCCTCACCTTTGATTTGACAAAGATGCTGAACCTTTTGATCCCATCAGGGGACTTTCCCCTGCCATAGGCCACTAGAAAAGGAAAGGTAGAACCCTCCTTTCCTTGTTCCCACTCTTGTTTCTTTTGAATAAGAATTACCTCCCTCTTGGGTCTCTCCTCTGGAAAAGAGGGAGATTACAGGCTCTTGACACCCTGTTCCCTGTTCTCACTTACTCATCCTACCTCTGGCACCTCTGGCTGAGGCCAGAGCTGTGACTGGGCAGAGCCCGGGGCCTTTGGAGCCAATAGTTGAGAACACAGCGGGCAACAGGCCACCACCCTCCCAAATGACGTGGACTTCTCATCTTGCCAGTTCTCTCTTCTGTGGCCCTTTGGGTCGCCAAGGACTTGCTTACTCTAGTGTGGGAGTAGCAATAGGGGAAATAAGAGAAGGAAGACAGAGACAGATGTCCCCTTGGGTGCGACCAACAAGAAGGAGCCCTCCCCCACCCATCCCGGGCCCTCATGCCACAATACTGGTCACAAAAAATGTCCTATTCTGCTCCAGACTTTTGTGTCCCTCATCACTTTTTTCACTGGATTTATTGGTATTCCTCTCTGCCAAATATATACCTCCCAAAGTAATCTTTAAAAACATAGTTAGATCATGCCCCTGTTCGGCTTGACTTCTTCTAGGGTCTTCCTGTTGTACAAGAATGAAATTTGCGCAATCTGGTTTCTGCTTACTTGTCCAACCCCATCTTACTGTGGCTTTCTTTCCATACATGGAACTCACTTTTCTTACTAGCTGGTTCTGCCTCAGGGCATTTGCATTTGCTGTTCCCTTCTAGTGCTTTCTGCTCAGACCTTCCTAGAATGAGCTTTTTAATTTTCATGATCCACCTCAAATGTCACCTCCTCAGAGCGTCCTTTCTTCCCTCATTTCCTCTCCAGCCCCTCCCACAAGCCCTCTAATTCATCATCTTGTTTTTCTTCATAGCCTTCTGAAATTAGTTAGTTATGAGCGCAGTGTCTCTAGTAAAATGTGTATGTACTTCAAGATATAGGGACCTTGCCTGTTCCCTCTTGCCAGGGTATTCCCAGCACCTGGAAGGGGCTTGCCCAATATTTGCAGGATGCTAATAAATCCCCGTGAGGTTGCAGTGGGGCAGAAAAATCCCGTAATGAGGGCAGAATGCTGGCCGCAGAGACTAGAAAACCAAGTATATATTGGAGGGGGGAACTAAAAAAATAGAGACAGGAATTTATTTATAAAAAATTGTGTATTTATTCTTACATGTTTAAACTTCATTCACCTTCAAACTACTCTCCATTTGATGCAATACGCCTATAGAGACGTTGTTTTCTGCTGCTCAAAAGTCTTAGAGCTTGTTGATTTTGCTGCCTTTTAGTTCTTCTGCCAGTTTTTGTTTCACTTCTTCCACATTGGCAAAACATTTCCCTTTGAGGACTTTTTTCATTGGGGAAACAAAAAACAAAAGTCTCCCAGGGGCGAGATCGGGTGAATAGAGAGGGCGGGGCATGGGGGTCATGCCATTTTTGGTCAAGAACTGCTGAACACTCAGCCTGGTGTGGGCAGGGGTGCTGGTCAATCACCCCTCATGAAATGGGCAAATGCATTGAAAGAGTCTTAAAAAAAAATTTACTGAAGCTGAACACAGTCCTCACAACACCGCCAGCTGATTCCTAGAACATTTACCGGGTAGGCTGGGAAAAGCCTGTACCACAAGGGGCCCCCTCCAGAAGATAACTCCGGATTTTTTGTGGTCCCCCCTCGTAGGTTTGGACTTCGCCTTAGCCAGATGTTAATTGTGCAGCTCCAGAAAAATGACTTTACCTCTTTACATTTATTCTCCTTAGATGTCAAATAGAAGTCCTTCTGGTTGGCTTCATGAGCTTGTGGGGAGAATGGGAGAGTTATGCAAAAGCACAAAATAGATATAGAATAAGCACTAGTTTAAAAAATAAAACCAGCCCTTATTGGTGTGGCTCAGTGGATTGAGCGCCAGCCCGTGAAACAAAGGGTCACCAGTTCAATTCCCAGTCAGGGCATGTGTCTGGGTTGTGAGCCAGGTCCCCAGTGGAGGGCACATGAGAAGCAACCATACACTGATGTTTCTCTCCCTCTCTTTCTCCCTCCCTTCCCCTCTCTCTAAAAATAAATAAATAAAATCATTAAAAAAAAGTAAATCCACAAAGTTATCCAAAGGTAGTAAAATAGAACCTGGATTCCATTACACACCAATCTCATCTCCGCTCCTTTAATCAACCTTATCGTTCTTTTTATTTAAAGAGGCCAACACACAAGGCAACTCTGTTAGAAGGATACACAGGAAACTGCCACCCGGGCGCCAAATCCAGGCCACCCCTGGTTTTTACATGGCCAGTGAACAACGAGGATCTTCACATTTTTTTAAAAAAGATTTTATTTATTTTTAGACAGAAGGGAAGGGAAGAAAGAGGAGAGAAACATCAATGTGTGTTTGCCTCTCGTGCTCCCCCTACTGGGGACCTGGCCTGCAACCCAGGCATGTGCCCTGACTGGGAATTGAACCGGCAACCCTCTGGTTCGCAGATTGGCACTCAATCCTCTGAGCCACACCAGCCAGGGGGGGATCTTCACATTTTGAAGTGGTTGAAAAAAAATCTAAAGAAGAAGACTATTTCATGACATGTGAACATTGTATGAAAGTTGAATTTCAGGGTCCATCAATAAAGTTTTATTGGAACACTGCTATGCCCATTCATTTGTGTACTGTGTCTGTGCCAGCTTTTGTGCTATTAGGGCAGAGTTGAGCGGGTGTCTCAGAGACTATGTGGCCTCTGAAATCTTTACTATTTAGCTCTTTACAGAAAAAGTGTGCAGATTCCTGGCTGATTCTAAAAAGTGGATGGACTTATGTAAGAGGCTGCTTGGTGGCAAGGAAGGTGTGGCATCTGGGACTGGTCCTTTTCTGCCTCACGCTTTGGGAGGCCCTGTTTCACTCTGGGCCATAGACACAGTGTCAGCCTCCTGGAACCCACAGAGGAACCGAGGGGACCTGCACCCCCATGAAGCCTTTTGGCGAAGGGGCCCCAAAGTGGTGCCCAAAAGAGCCCCCTGCCCAGTTGCAGCTCATCTAAACACCCTTTTCCCTTAGTTTTTTCTAGAAAGGGGAGGGTAGGATGGTTAAAGTGGCTTAACCTCCCCGGGACATCGGCTCTCCAAGACAAAGTCCACCTCCCCAGTGGAGGGGCCCCAGGCACCCTCTCTCCTCTCAGAGGCCACTCCCCGCCCACATCGCAGGCCCCTATAGCAGCTAGCCTGCCAGAGCCCTGGGAGGGAGCTTGCAGAAAAAAACAGGCGAGCTAGCTGCTTCGAGGAAGTGGGACGTCTGATCCTAATGACAGGCCTGTCTCTCTGGGGAGCTTATAATCACCTTGTCAGGCTCCCCCTTCGGGGAGCAGAGATGCCGCCCAACGGAGCCCAGAGATCCCCGGAGGCTGCTGCGTGGCCTTGGCGGTGGGTATGCCTGTGCAGTCTCCGGTTGGGCTGTGGAGGGAAGGTTCAAGAGTCAAAATGCAAATACAAAGCCTGGGTGCTGAGGGTGAACTGGGAGCCGGGAGCAGAAGGGGCCAGGGGCCCAGGCTCTCAGGGGGAGGGCGCAGTGCACAGGTGCGCTGTTTCAGTGCTCCTTTTCCTCTCCTAGTCTTTCCTCCCCTGCCGCTGGGAAGTCTGCAGGCCCACAAGGGCTCTGCTCCCTCTAAGGAAGAAGAGGCCCCGTTTACCAAAGCCTCCTTAGACACCAGACACTGTCCTGTTTTCTGGGTGCTCAGGTCTTGGCACCCACCAGCCTCTCTCCTCTTTGGTCACCTCCCTTAGAAGTAGATGTGGCCCTGGCTGATGTGGCTCAGTTGATTGAGTGCCAGCCTGCGAACCGAAAAGTCGCTGGTTCAGTTCCCAGTCAGGGTACAAGCCTGGGTTGTGGGCCAGGTCCCCAGTGGAGGGCACGTGAGAGGCAACCACACATTGATGTTTCTCTCCCTCTCTTTCTTTCTCCCTCCCTTCCCTTCTCTCTAAAAAGTAAATAAATAAAATTTTTGAAAAAAAGTAGATGTGGTCAGAGAACTAGAGGTTGAGGACTAGAGGTTAAGGCCAGGCTCCAACACTTAGAGACTGTGTGGCCCTATCTAGTCACTTCCTATGTCTCTAAGTTTATATTTTCCTCATTTAATAATACTTGTCTCCCCAGGTCATTGGGAAGACTAAATGGCACACTGTACCTGAAACCACTTTGGAACCATAAGCCCAGGAAGGAATGTTCATGGGAATGAGCTATGATCTTTGTGCCCAAACCATCTCAATAGACAGTGAGCCTACCCATTATATTCACTATGAGACAGGCCCCTGGAGACTGAGTGAGTCTGAGATAACCTAAGTATAGCATGGCCCGCGCAGAATGAGAGGGCTGGAGGCCTCTATCACTAAGACATTTTATAAAATCTAGGAGATGAGCCCTGACTGGTGTGGCTCGGTTGGTTGGGGGTCATCCTGCAAAGCGAAAGGTCTCCAGTTCGATTCTGGCCAGAACACATGCCTGGGTTGTGGGTTTGGTCCCCAGTCAGGGTGTCAGGGTGCATATGAGCAACTGATCCATGTTTTCCCCCTTTTCTTTCTCCCTCTGTTTCCCTTTCTCTGAAAATAAATAAAATATTTTTTAAGAATTTAAAATCTAGAAGATGTGAGGGAAGGAAGACTCTGAGATGTTATCACAAAGGCTCTCACCATGGGCCCCCCTCACCCCTGCGTGTGGTCTGATGTCAGCGTCTCTCTGATAGGGACCAGCTTTCCTGTGTCAGCCCAGCAGTTAGACCGAAGCAGTGGCGCGCCTCCCACGAAAGCCAGTGCGGCACCGCCTCCTGGTTCCTGGCCCTTCTCTGCTGCTCATCTGCCCAGGGCTGGAGGGTGAAGGACAGGTCTTGAATGTGTGGATTTCAGAGGTCAACTACCTCTTCCTTCTTTTATTCTTGGAAGGTGTCAATAAAGTTCTAGTGACCTCCATATGACACCCGGGGAGCTTGGCATAAAGGGAATGGACTTAGGTTCTAATTCATCTCTGCCACTCAGTAGCCAGTAACCTTTGGTAAGTAAGTCTGACACCTTTCCTGACCACTGCTCAGCATGGCAAAGAGCAAATGGGGAGTATCTGTGCAAGTGCTTTGCAAATGATGCTATTTACCTGCAGGCCACAGCTACGTTTATGGGAAGGATACTCAGACATAGACTGGCAGGATGTTGGGACAGAACCAGGTAACGGCTCTGAGCAGGGGTTGGGAGGCAGGCACGGAAGGAAAGGAACCAGGACAGTACTAATTTACAGCTCTGTGTCAGGCTCTCAATTAAGCACTCTCCAGTTCTTACACTACCAAGCGGGACCCTGCGGGATGGGAACTATAATATAACCCCCACTGTATGGAGGGCGATCTAGGCTCAGCAATGTTATTTGCCCCAAGTTTACTGCTGGCAAGGGCAGAGTAGGTCAGCAAGCCCAAGTCTGTCTAACTTCAGTCTGCGACCTTGCACACTACCAAGTCTCTAGAGAGCCTATCCTGAGTGAGGGCACAGGGTTAAGATGGGGGTAGGAGAAGAAGAGTGGACTGAGTAGGGGGAGAGACAAGAAGTATTTCTCAGTGCCTGGTCCACCGAAGGTGCCAGGGCCACCGTCAGCCCTTAACAGCACTTTTTTTACAAATTAGAAAAAGGTAGGTGCAGCCGAGAGCCTTGCCTAGTTGTGTTTGTGAGGTGAATGATACATGCACAACACGGCAGCCCTGGGAGGTACTCTGAAATTAATTGAAGAAAGGAAAAACAAAGTCCAGGACACAGTGGAGCTGAGCAATAAAGAGTAACTAGGGATGGGGAGAAAGAAGAAAAAATGTGGAAAAAGTATGTAAATGGTAAGCATGTTGAAGGCGGCTGTCACTGGCAGGAGGGAAGACAGAGGGAGAACATCGCCTGACTGCTCCAAGTCCAGACCACATGCCTCTATATGTCCACTCCATGCACTGTTTTTTCTTTTTTGTTTTGTTTATTTTTCAGAGAGAGAGAAACATTGATTTGTTGTTACACTTATTTATGTGTTCCCTGGTTGATGCTTGTATGTGCTGCTCTGACCAGGGATCGAACCCTCAATCTTGCCATATCGGAATGATGCTCTAACCAACTGAGCTGCCTGGCCAGGGCTTGCATCCCCCAGTAAGCACACCTGGGTGATTGTTTGCTCACTGCTATTTCGCCTGCTGGAGAGTCGGCTCTGATCAGGGGCAGGGATAGATGTTTTAGCATTCTCTCTCTTCACTTCTCATTGAATGAAAGAGGCGTCTTTTAGCCAACATAACTGGATGATGCTCAGTCACTAACACGTGCAACTGTACATGGTAGTACTGAGAAGGACCCTGAAATTAATTAATTAGAAAAAATAAATCAGGTCCTGGCCAGGTAGCTCAATTTGGTTAGAGCGTCGTCCTGGTATGCCAAGGGTGCGGGTTTGATCTCCGGTCAGACACGAACAAGAATCAGCCAATGAATGCATAAATAAGTGGAACAACAAATTGATGTTTCTCTCTCTCTCTCTCTCTCTCTCTCTTCCCGCCTTCCTCTCTAAAAAATCAAGAAATAGAAATTTTTTTAAATTTTAAGAAGAGGAAAAACAGCTCTTCCCAGAAGCGACCAGAGGTCACCTCTGAAGATGGTTCGCTATTCACTTGACCCAGAAAACCCCACAAAATCATGCAAATCACGAGGTTCAAACCTTCGGGTTCACTTCAAGAACACCTGTGACACTGCCCAGGCCATCAAAGGTATGCATATTCGAAAAGCCACCAAGTATCTGAAAGATGTCACTTTGAAGAAGCAGTGTGTCCCATTCCGTCGATACAACGGTGGAGTTGGTAGGTGTGCCCAGGCCAAACAGTGGGGCTGGACACAGGGTCGGTGGCCCAAAAAGAGTGCTGAGTTTTTGCTCCACATGCTTAAAAACGCAGAGAGTAATGCTGAACTTAAGGGTTTAGATGTAGATTCTCTGGTCATTGAGCACATCCTGGTGAACAAAGCTCCCAAGATGCGACGTAGAACCTACAGAGCTCATGGGCGGATCAACCCATACATGAGCTCTCCCTGCCACATTGAGATGATCCTCACTGAAAAAGAACAAATTGTTCCTAAACCAGAAGAGGAAGTTGCACAGAAGAAAAAGATATCCCAGAAGAAACTGAAGAAACAAAAACTTATGGCTCGGGAGTAAAGTCCGCATAAAATAAATAAAATAAATACTAGTAAAAGTAAAAAAAAAAAAAAAAAATTTTAAGAGGAAAAACAAAATAAAATCTAGTCTATAGATCCTGTGGCTTGTTCCCTCTCCATTTCCTGGCCTGGTAACCCAGCAGGAGGTGGCGGCGGTCTTCACCAAATCCTGTGTTTCTCTGGAGCTCCAGAGTCTGGGGCCGGTGGCCCTGCCCAGATGCCTGGACCCAGCCCTGCCCGGTCTTTCCCGCAGGCCTAGGGATGGATTGTGCAAAAGTGGTGATATCCTGAGGCAAGAGGTTAGTTCACAATCTAATTACTACTTACTCACTTCTTATTATCCTAAGCATTGCATCAGGATCGTGAGAATGGCTTCGTAGCCACTGAAATTCGTATCAACTCCCCTCACCCCACCGCATCCCAGGACACACTCATATGTCCAGGTACCGGAGTAAATCCTGCCCAAAACTCACTCCATCCACAGCCTATTCCCCACAACTCCTGACACATTCAGACCATCCCTTCCAGAATGGGAAAATCTCCCCGGCCTGCAGGATCCCCCACATCGGATCCCAAGATGGGGCCTGCCACAGGTTATCCCACCCAGCCCTTATCCCTGGGCTGTATTGCACTAGACTTGGAGAGCTTGGCGGAGGGAGCACTGTGGAAGGGAGGTTAGAAATTTTACATCTTATCTCAGATGCCCAACGAAGTCCCTCCTCTAGTCTGACTCCCATTCCTTCTTGCTGCAACTCTAGTGTTTTCCCTCTTGTTTGGCCCTCCTTGTCTCTGGTTGAGTAAATAGTGTGAGAACACTTGTTGGTGGGAATAACAGACTCATGCTCCTCTTATTCCTGCCTCACAGCCTAGAGTAAGCCCTGGAGAAAAAATGGGAACAAGACCTTGGGTCCTTTTCCTTTGTGCCCTCCCTCCCCTCTCTTGACCCGTCTATTTTTTCCCACTCTGAAGACTGTCGAGTCATAGCCACCAACCAAATCCCTTTTGAGCTCCGCGGCCTCCTGAGCTGGGCTCTGTCTGGGCCTGCTGCTGCTGGAGCTACACACCACCAAGATGCGGTGCTGGTTTAGGGAGAGCCGAGCCCTGGCTTCTGCTGCCACACAGGGACCGCGGGGCTCTGATCTTCCCCACAGGCCTGGTGGTGGATGGTCAGAGGCGGGGGCTCAGGCTCTCCTCATCTGCTTCAGCTCTGCCATCTTGGACATATTACTTGACCCCCACTCCCTCGTCTGTTAAAGGCAATGGCACCTGCCTACTTTTGAGGTACTTGTGAGAAGCAAACTTGATGATGTCTGTGAAAGTGCTTCGTAGGCCACTAAGTACAGCCCAGAAACAAGGAACTGTCATTCACTGTCGCCAGCTTGCTGGCCTCAAAACTCCGTTCAGAGCTTCCCAGCTCTGCCCAGCTTCCCTGGGTCTGTCCACTGGCCCTCATTTACGGCCTCTGGAGTTGGTTCGCAGCCTTGAGATTTCGCACTTGCTGACATACTGCTGAATAATATTTTTACACCACTTTCTATTTCCCAGAGAAGACTGTAACTTCCATAAGGGCAGAGGATGTGCCTTGTATGTTCTTCTGCATCTCATTTAGGACTCTGTACATAGGACAGAATGAACAAACATGCACTGAGATTCTCCTCTAAGTACATTATTCAAGCAGTAGTCTGCATTCTTTCCAACAAGCTTTCTGCAAAAAAATTGAGACTCAGAAGTTAAATGCCTTACTTGCCAGCATAAAGTTACTATATATCCTTCCTTGAATCTTAATTGTTACTTAATAAATGCTTGTTGAATGAGAACTGAACGACTGGATGCACAGCAAGTGACATGGGGTCTGTCTGAGCCCACACTTTTTCGACTATAGCACACAGCCTCCCATTGACTAGCTGGTGAAAGATCTCCGTGGGGGTGTGGAGCTGGGGAGCCCTGTCGCCTCTGGCTGTCCCTCCCCATTTTCCAACCCACCCAGAGTAGCCCCTCAGGCATCTGAGCTCCAGAGTAGATTTCCAGGTATTCACAGCGACACAATCACCTCCTTGCTCCAGGCGTTTCACAGCCCAGCCCAGTTAACTAAGTGTCTTTACCATTTAGAGACTTGGAGGGAGATTGTCTGGTTCACTCCCGAAACCTTAAAGGAAAGGAGACAGCATTACTATTTTTGCCTCTGCCTCACTGCCCGGAACAAGTCCCATCAAGTATCTAACCCCAGTCCCAATCCGTCCTGTTAATTCGGTTTCTAAAACTGAGCACCTCCCACCCTTGGCTTTGAACTAGGCTTCCTTGACTTGGAGCATTCTGCTCATGCCCCCCAAACAGGGGAGGCTAACAGACAGTTCTGGCCTTTACATGGAGAGTGGAGTGGGTCCCATTGGCTCTCAGAGCTGGAAAGGACTGTTGTGCTCATCCAGGCTCACCCCTCACCTGGAACCTGAGAGCCCTGCAAAGCTGCCCATCCCTCATGCTTCACCTGTTTAACGCTGCTTCAAACCTGTCCTTTAGTGAGCTCACCTATGATCTGACTCCCCGGGACTCTCTTCTCTGGTCTAGGTTGGCCCTCTGAAGCCATTCCCATTCTCCCTTGACTGTGATGTTGCCCATTGAAAAGCCAACATCTTGCCCAGACCAGCGTGGTTCAGCGGGTTGGGTCATCGTCCTGCAAAGCAAAAGGTCACCAGTTCAACTCTTGGTCAGGACACATGCCTCAGCTGCAGGCTCCATCCCTGGTGCGTTCAAGAGGCAACTGATTGATGTTTCTCTCTCACATCGATGTTTCTTTCCCTCTTTCCCTTCCTTCCCCTCTCTCTAAAAATAAATAAAATATATTTTTTAAAAAAAGCCAACATCTTTTCATGAGTAGCGACCCCAGCTCTCTGCTCAGCCAGATCCCTCTACTTTGGAAGAAGTTGTTTTTTTTTTATTTTGTTTTTAAATTTTATTTTTGCAGTTTATTTTTGTATGTGTGCTGACTGGGGATTGAACCCACAACCTTGGCGTATCAGGATGATGCTCTGACCAACTGAGGTACCAGCCAGAAGGCTCTGCTTTGGGGGGAAGTTTTGATCTCTCCTGATTCCCCACCAACCTGGGTGGGGACCCAGGAGGAGGACTCAGAAGGAAGTTTAAGTCCAGAGGAAAGTTCTGTCGAAGGATTTCTATTTTTCCCAGTGACAGGGAAGTTTCCTGAAGGATATACCCTTGAAGGTGTCTGTTGTTTTAGAAACTCCCACAAACTTCTCTGTATGGGTCACCACTCAGACTGGACTATCCCCAGGTGCAGGATGGGGGCCTATATTCACCAGCAATTTTTTAAAAGATTTTATTTATTTATTGGTAGAGAGAGGGGAAGGGAGGGAGACAAACATCAATGTGAGACATTTATTGGTTGCCTTTCCCACGTGCACCGACTAGGGACTAAACCCACAATTCAGGCATGTGCCCTGACTGGGAATCGAACTGGCACCCTCTCACTTTGTCAGACGATGCCCAGCCACCTGAGCCACACGGGTCGGGGCTCATCAGCAATTCTAAGGTTCAGCCTCCTAGAAATGACAGGGGAAGCACTGGTGACCTCAGGAGCTAGCGGCCATGGGCTTCCCAAGCTTGCATTTGAAAGGGAAGGTGCGGCTGTACCGTCCTTCTTTCAGTGGGTTCAGTTCTCTTCTGTGCCCATGGAGCGTCGGGTGATGGCAGAAATATAGCCAGGTGTACATGTATAGCCCTCCAGGTCCTCTTTCACCTTCTCAATCCTGCCCCATCTTATTTCCGCACCCAAACCGTTCCAAACCTCTCTGCTAAGGAGGCCTCGAGGTGGTGGGGTTCTCCCGCTCAGGCCCTGCTCTCCCCGCCCCAGCCCTCTGAACAGAAATGGGCGCAGCGGTCCACACTAGGGGCAGCCCAGTGTGGGCTGTCATTCCTCTTTGTGCCTTTGTTTTCCTTTATTCTTTTCTTTTAAAAATAATATTTATTGATTCTTTTCTACTTACAAAAGCAATTTATAATCCATATAGAAAGGCCCCCCCTCCACCTGATGTTAACATAACCAAAATACAATGATCAAAACCAAGAAATTAATATTGGTGGAGGACTATTTACTAAACTACAGACCTTATTCAGTTTCCACCAGTTTTCCACTCATGTCTTTTTTCTCTTCCAAGATCCAGTCCCAGAGACCACGTTGCATTAGTGTATGCCTACCTTAAAAAAAAAATGTATCTCCTACTGTGAGTACCATTTTGTAGCAGGCTGTTTTCACCGCTAATGTATCACAAACATTTTCCCAGTCAATTAAAATTCTTCTGTCATCACCACTTTTAAATGGCAGCATAATGTTCTATTATATGGATTTGCCATAATTTGCTTAGCCAATAGCTTATTATTCTACATCTAAATTGTTTCTAATTTTTCCCTATTATGAACGATGAGATAAACATTATGTACATAACTTTGACATATATATCTGATTATTTTGCCACAAGTGAAACCCCAGAAATGGAATTATTTTGTCCAGGGGACCCATCCCTCCTCCATTCAAGTCTATAGCTCAGGTCTGGCCCTGCTGGCGTCCTTTATACTTAAAAGACTGTTCGCCCCTGACCCTAAGGTAGGCAGGGGAAGCAGCCCCCAAAGGGGACCAGAGCCTTTGTATGGGGGAGATGGCAAGAGAGGGGAACATAAAGGAAACTCCAGGTTCTTCACGGCTTTGCAGGCTTCTTCCAGGCGAACCAGCCCCAGCTAGGTATCTCACTCTATAGGAAGAGAACAATGCTTGCTCTGAGCCCAAGTATAATGGGAAGGGGCTGTGGGGGGAGGGTAGAACAGAAGCTGCTAATGCATTTTTGCCAGCGTCTTTGGTTTCTCCAATATTCAGCCAGACTATTAGCAGGTCCCCAAGGATGGCCTTGCTCCTCACATCATCCCCCATTTCCTATAAATGGGAAGTGGCTAGGGAGTAGGGAGTGTGTGTGTGTTGTGTGTGTGTATGTGTGGTGAGGGAGGGAGAGAAGAGGAAGGGAAAATGCCATGGTGGCACCATTGACTTAGTGGGGAACTGAGACCCACAGAAGCAGTTGCCCAGAATGACCCAGTTTTGTGAGGAGCAGCAAGGGTGTTAGGACTTTTTCCAGGGCTCTGAAGTCCTTGGTCAGCTAAATGAGGGATTGCTGCCTCTGCCTTGTTTCTGAAGCCCAGAGACTGTGTTTATCTGGGGCGGGAAATAGGGGTTGGACTGAGGGATTGCCTCGGTTTATCTGAAAATGGTACCCATCTCTTGAATGTCATAAGGAATAAATGAGTAAATACATA
Organism: Pteronotus mesoamericanus; assembly: GCF_021234165.1. NCBI lineage: Eukaryota > Metazoa > Chordata > Mammalia > Chiroptera > Mormoopidae > Pteronotus > Pteronotus mesoamericanus. The sequence goes on from NW_026555326.1 coordinate 5,418,551, forward strand.
AAAAGCATTTAGAGCCATACCTGGCACAGTCAGCAATAGTTAACAATTATTATTATTACATGAGGAGGCTTAGCCAGCAGAAAAAAGGGAAGCAGTTTCACAGCACCCTGTGCAGGGCGGGGCCTGGAGGATGCATCCACCTGGCTTGGTAGAGAAGGGTCACCTGCGCTGGGGCAGTGTGACCTGGCCCTTACCCCGGTGGCCAGCCCACTGGGTGGGGTCCAGGATTTCACACCTTGCTTACAAGGAGTAAGACATGCAGGCCTCTGGCAAAAAATCAGGGAGGAGTGAGGGGGACTTCACTGCTCTGAGGCAGGATGACTCCCTCCTGCTTCCTGCATTCTCTCCCCAGGCCTGGAAAATACCATGTCTGCTCTCTCCTGGCTCTGTAATTTTCCAGCTGACCTGGAATTACCCCTCACTTTTGCCCTCTTTTCTGGGGCAGTGGGGACACCAGCTCAGGGACCCAAGACTCCACCCTGATCTCTCTTTTGGCCACAAATGGGTACACCAAAGGCTTTGGAAAGCCACTGGGAACGTGGAAGTTCCCCTGCTGCATGGGTAAGTGCTTCCCAGGTTTCAAGCTAAACTTGTTTAGTGACTCGAAAGGTAGATCCTTGATTCTCCTCTTCTCCGCTCTCTTCTGCCGCCAGTCTGTGCCCCCCAGGCCACCAGGGCTCCATTGTTCCCACCTCTTCTCTGTTTCCCTCTCTTCTTTGCCTCCCAGGTGGAGGTGCCCTGAGAGATTACCTGGCCAATCCTTTTTACAGAGGCCCAGAGTAAGGAAGGGACCTCCTCCTCATCACACCTGGTTGGCGGCAGGGCCAGCCCTGGGACCCAGGGCCCCCAGGGCCCAGTCAGGACCACAGCCCATGAGGTCCTCCCTTGAAAGGAGTCTCCCTGTGATTTTGTAGTATTCAAGTCAACAATCCACAGCGACTGGATTTATTCATCCTGATAAAACTCAGGGAAGAAGCCTGGGCCTCCAGCTCTCTGCCTCCCACCTGCACTGTCTCACTCCCGTCGAAGGCATTCTGGAAACAGGTATCTGTTGGGACCTTCCTTGTTCAACGGCTGACAAAGAGAACATTTTACTGGCAAGTATCAACCCCTCGCCCCCATATGCACCCTAAGAAGAAGGAAAAAATGGAACTTCTGGAAGAGGGATTGAGTTAACTATAAGGAATTTCTTTCTGCCTCAGAGAACAGCAAAGAGTAGGAAGAGTAACTCGAGGAGAATGTGACATCTCCTTTCAAGGGCTAGTCCTGGGTGAGTGGGGTGCCGTTCTGCCTGGGGACAGGGGCAGGGCCAGAGAGCACGTGCGGGTCAGGGTCACAGACTGGCTCCCGAGATGGTGCCCCGCGGAGCCGGGTCGCTTTTACCTAACTGTTTGGGTGGCGAGCGGCGAGGGGGCGGTGCGCTGCCTTAGGTAATGATAGGGCAGTCTCGGAGCCACGCGGGGGCTGCCCGTCGCGGTCGCGGCTACAAAGACAGCTTGGAGACCTCGCGCTCTCGTCGCTGGGGGACCACCCCCACCCCACGGGACCCCCTCCGGCCCGCCTCGCCCCGCCCCCTCCTGGCAGCCCCAGCGCGCATGCTCTCTTCCCCAGCCGAGTAACCTGGAGATTTAAAAGCCGCCGGCTGGCGCGCGTGGGGGCAGAAGGAGGCCAGCTCCACCACGCTGGCCCTGGTGACAGCCGCTCTTCTCAGCCAGGTAGGAGCGCACCCCCTCCTCTTCCAGGCGACAGGGTCCCGGCGCGGGGAGGGGACGGGGGCGGCCCGGCCCCGCGATGTCGTGAGCTTCGCGCCCCGCGGGCTGGGACCGCCCGGTGGCCGTCTGGGCGCCGCGGCCCCTCGAGTCCCAGTGGAGATGGCCGGGCGTCCCGGCTGCAGAGTGTGGGGCGCGCTCCCGGATCCCCGCGGGGCTGTTCTTTCTTGGAGGGAGGCGGGCTGGGCTGGAGGCGCCGGGGCCCGGCTGTCCCGGTCAGGCAGCGGGGTTAGGCAGCGGCGGTGGACCGGCGCTAGCTCCTGTTGCACCTCCCGCCTCAGAGTTTTCTTTGGAAAGTTGCATGTATTTTCTTCCCTTGTCTCGGCTTCACCGGAAAGGGGCACGATGAGTCACCGCGGCGCCCACAGTCCCGGACTTGGGAGCCTGGAAAGGGGCCGGCGGCCCGGACGCCGCGGGAAAGGTGACTGAACCCTTTGGGACGTTTGTTTTGGGGCCAGGCTCTGGGCAGGGAGCTGAGACTGGAGCGTGTGTGTGCGTGCGTGTGTGTGCGTGCGTGTGTGTGTGTGTGTGTACGCGCGCGCGCGTGCGCGCGTGGGGTCCTCTGCCCCTTTCTCAGTCTCGGTTACCCCTCGGGGAAGGAGGGATCGGAGAAGCTGAGCGCTCTCATCTGCCTGCCAGGGTTCAGGTAGAGATGGTGAGGATTCTGAGATCAGCAAACAGGTGTGATGGGGTGGTACCTCAGGGACCTGCAGGCTTTCTCCAGAATGAGGGTCAGCCCTTCCCATAGCCTCCTGGAGCCCTCTGAGTTGCTCTTGCCCTTGACTTCTGACTCAGCCTCCATCTTCCTGACGGACACTCCTGATCTGCTCAGCTTTTCCTTCTACCCAGCGCCACTCCCCTGTGCTTCCTCTTTTCTCAAGAGGCCAGAGTTGGGGGTAGGGAGAGGTTTGGCAGGGTGGCTACCTGGTGAGGACTTGCCCTTCAGCTGTTACACACACCTGGTCCCAGTGGAGCAGGGACTAAGAATAGCCCTGCTTCTGTCTTGCTGCTCTGGAGTTTGCAGCTGGGCACAGCCAGTGGACCAGGGCCCAGAGTGACCCTTGCTGGACTCCTGGAAGCATTGCTTAGGGGTGGGGGTGAGGCCCTGGGGGGGCTTCAGGCTGCTTCTCCTGATGCACTTGGCGGGTCTCCCTTCCAAGACAGCCTTGGTGTGGATTCACCTGCCCCGCGGGAGGGGCAGGACAGGCTGGCTGATAGGGGTGGGGAAGACCGGGGCCAGGAGGTGCAGGCTGGATGGGAAGCCTGAGGAAACCCATAGAGCAACTTCTAGGGAGAGACTGGGACAATATGTAAGGTCACAGGCCGTTTAGTTGGGTGGGTCCCATTCCCTCATTCCTCCCTTATCTCCTCCCCCCAGCCCTGTCATGGATCCAGGACTCTGTTATTCTAAAAGTTCTCAGAAAAATGGAACTTGAGTCAGCAGGATGAGTCTGAAGATAAAAATACAGCTGTGGATGCATGTGCAGCTGTGGACATACAGGCCCCAATTTAGTGGGGGGAGGGGAGAGTTTTCCTATGTACTCACAGAGTGTGTAGTGAACTCCCCTGCCTCTCAGGGCTCTGTGAGTTACCGTGAAAGAGGAGGAAAGGAAGAGGAGGAGCTGCGCAAGGATGCTTGGCGGCCCACTGCGGGCCGCTGGGCCACAGGCGGCGAAGGGATTCCCCGTTCTCAGCCTGTCCAGGCCTCTGGGGAGGAAAGGCAGACAGGCAGGGATAGCTGAGGACTCCAAAAGTGAAATTAAGCACTATTATCTGGACCATTATTGTCTAATAGCACAACATTATGGATAAAAACCCAGACTGTCAGAAAGACAGGGTTTATATCTTGGCTGCTCTACTAGCTGTGGAATGTTGGGCACGTTACTTAACCCTTCTAAGCTTCACTTTCCCTGGCTGCAAAATGGGGATTGTAATAATAATAATAATAACGATAACATCTACTGTATAGTCTTATTATTTATTAAATAATAACTATTACAAATGTAAATATAAATAATAGCTCTACATAACATGTAAAATATAAACAATTGTAGCTTTATTAAATCATGCATATACAGCACTGGATGGACTCTGTGCCTGATAAGAAATAAGTGCTCAGTAAGTGTTAGCTAGTATTACCCACATCCATTATATCTGTCACCCGTGACTGGATGGATAGTGGCGCCCAGCCTGGGACTCCATTCTTGGGTTCTGCTATTAGACCTGGTTTCTTTGGGAGCAAGGCCTCCTGGACTTTGGGGAGTCAGTATGACTAGGCAAGAGGCTGAACGCTAGCACCTAGTTGCATGGGTTTGAATCCTGTTGCCTCTTTTGAAAGTTACTTCACCTCTCTGTGCTTCCACTTCTCTTAGAATGAGGATAACAGTACCTACCTAGTATAGGTAAAGCTCTGAGCACAGCAGCTGTAAGTAAAAGGAGCTCCATAAATGTCAGCTGCTGTTACTTGGTGACAATGGAGACAATCATTGTGGTTTACACTTAGAGATCAGAGTTTCTTAGCAAAGGAATTAGGCCATATATAACTATATGTAAGCTGTGAACAACAAATGTAGTTGAACTCGTGGTCCCGTGCAGAGAACACACCAGGACGGGATGTCCTGGTCTCTCCTGGCAGTATACATGACTTATTTTTTAATTTGTCCAGTAACCCTTGCCCCTCACCTCCTCCAGTTAGTGGTGACAGAGATGAATCATGAGGTGATAGGGCTGACCATATATCCTGAAAGGTTAAGAGGCTTCTATGCAGAAAGATTATTTGTTGTAATTTTTAGGGTAACTGTATGATAGAGGGGGATGCTCTGAATGTGGGTTCAGCTCTGTCCTCTCTCCCCAGTGGGACCCTCTGCACTGCTTTCTGGTGTCCAGAGGAGAAACCCGGCCTAGCTTTTCTTTGAACAGTTAGTGGCCCTGTGTGCTTCACAGCGAGGGTAGAGGCTGGACCAGTTGGTGCCAGGCCCAGTGTCTCGAACGCTGCTGCCACTTGACTCCCAGCAGTAGAGTTGGAGTGTGGAGCTTTGTCCAGTGTATTAAGTGTCCCCGTTTGGGGGCAGGGGCTGGTGACAGGGCCATCACGGGATGGTCCTGATATCTGGCCAGAACTTCCTGTTTAATCCTTTTTTCTACTGCATGGTTTGTTTCTTCCTCCACGAGGAGAAGCACCACTGACCCCGAGTGACTTGTGGGGCCTCTTGCGTCTGACATTGGAGATGGGCCTGTCTCACCTGTTGGCCTGGGCTTCTGTGTCTGTAAAACGGAGATGATATTGTTCACCCTGCAAGGTCACGGTGAGGATTAAATGAGACAGGCGTATTTAGCAAAGTGCCTGCCCAGGCCAGGTGCTCAATACATGTTTATTTCCTTCCCCTTCCTTGTTAATTCTGGAGACCAGACTATCTGGGAAGCTGGGCTGAGGCAGCAAGAGGGCCCCATAGCCCCACAGTCCTTCTTTGACAAAATTTAGGCCAGACCGAATGCCTGGCCAGACAGGATGCCCTTAGGAGCGGCCGGCCTGAGACAGCAGTCCCTCTTCCCCCAGCGCTCTCTGTTGTGCCCCCTGCCCCAGCCGCTGTAGTCTCAAGTGTCCTTTGAGCTTACAAAGAGTGTCCAAGCTGGTAGCACGTGGCCCATTCCTAGGGATGTGACAATGTAGCTTCCTACTCCCAGCTTTGGTTACTAGAGAGAGCCGATCACCTGAAAACCTTGCATTTGGCCCTGCCACGAATGCCAGGCACGCTGGTCAAATCACAGACAGGAATCCTGATTCAGCCTCACCTGTGAGGCCTTCTGTTCCAGCACCATCTCCTCAGGGCCTGGGCGGGGGCTGTGCTCCGTGCCTTCTGGGAGCTGAAGGGCCAGGGGTGGGTGGCAGGGAAGGACCGCGAGCCAGGCCGGGAGGACTGTGAGCTATCCATGTCCAGCCTGAGGGGCTGCCAGGTGAGCATGGGAGAGAATGGGGAAAAGGGTGGGCCCCTGACAGCCTGGGTTCCAGGCAGCCCTGAAGGAACTGTGGGACCTGAGCTGGGCAGGGCTCAGGGGAGAGGCAGCGGAGGAGAGGGGACTGGAGCACGGTGACCACTTTGGAAGCAGTTGCAGGCTCAGTGCTGACGAATGTCCCCATCTTGGACCCAGATCTGAGATCAAAACTCATCCCATGATGTTGGGTCTGGCATCCTTTCTACCACGGCTCCCTGGGGGAGGGGTCAGTGGAGAGGTGGGTGTGTGCGGAAGGCCCAGGTGTCAGTGGCTCTGTTTTGCAGGTATCTGCCCTTTTCTGCGTAGTTCCCACCTGCTCCTCTTTCAAGGCTCAGCAACAGGGCTGAGGAAGTCCTAGAAGAACTGAGCATGCCTCACTGGAGGGACTGTGTCCTTGCACCTGTAACACCTCACTGCATTCTGACTGCCTTTTGTCTCTTCTGCTAACAGGGACTGCAGCACCTTCACAGTGGGCTGTCGCGTAATTGGGGCTCAGTAAGTGTTGGTTGGATGGTGGGTGAGTGTTAGTGCTCTTTAATGTTCCTTTGGGGAAGGTTAGGTTGCACAAACTGAGTCATGCTTCCTCCAGGGTAGGCAAACTAGGGTTCTCTAATAGTAGTAGCAGCAGCAGTAGTAGTAGTAGTAGTAGTAGTAGTAGTAGTAATAGTAATAATAGTCTCTTTTGGAGCCTGCTTGTACCTTACTCACCACTGAGTGGTTATTTATTTATTTATTTTATTGTTGTTCTATTACAGTTGTTCTAGTCCCCTGCCCCCTAACCCACCAACTTTTTTTGCTCTCCCCTGCCCCTCCCACCCCCTGCTCACAGAGTCAGTCCCCACCCTGTTGTCCACATCTGTGGGTCCTTTGTACGTGTTCTTTAACTAGCCCTTCCCTTTCTTTCCTCCTTTATCCCCCTCTCTCCTCCCCTCTGGTCCCTGTCAGTTTGTTTCTTTTTTCCATGCTTCTGGTTCTGTTTTGCTTGCTTGTTTGTTTTGTTCATTAGATTCCTGTTATAGGTGAGATCATATGATATTTGTCTTTCACTGCCTGGCTTATTTCACTTAGCATAATGCTCTCTAGTTCCATCCGTGCTGTTGCAAAACGTAGGGGTTCCTTCATTCTTTCTGCTGTGTAGTATTCCATTGTGTAAATGTACCACAGTTTTTTGATTGTGTGGCAATTTTTGAGAACACATTTATGCAGGACTGAGTCCAGCCCAAAGCCTCTGATGAAAAATAGGGCTGGTTCCAGACCCTAGAATATCAGGGTTGAAAGGCCCTTATAGACCATCAAATTGAAGATACTAGGGGTGGGATGTGGCAGAGGTGGGACCACGCCCTGGTCTGACTCCCTGCTCTGCTCATCTGTGGGTCTGCCCAGACCCTCCATCCCCTGGCTTCTTTGCTGTGTGCCTCATCTCCGGGGAGACCAGGCTGCAGGTAGCGGAGCAAGGGTCCTCTCTGCACAGATGGGAAGAGTTGCCTGGACTGGCTGATTGGCAAAGTTCAAGTTCACTAGGAGGGAGATCCATTCAGGTTTCACTTTGCAGGGGCTGTGGGAAGAGAAGGGAACAGGGGGAGGGGACTTCTCAGTGGCTAGGAGAGTGTGCCCAACTCCCCATTCTCCCACATCCTCTTTCCCCACCCTGGACTTAGGGATTTCTTGGGACCACTGCCCCACCTTGTAAGGAAGCATTTATTATGGCCCAGGTAGAGAAAGAATTTTATTACTAATTTCAGCCAGGAACAGAGCCCAACTCCAGGAGGGCATAGGGAAGAGGGCGGTTCTGCCCCCAGATGTCTTGGTTACTTGGCTTGGTTTCAGGTGACCACTGACCCTTGGCACTTTGTTGTACTAGAGCTGTGTGAAGGCAGGTGGAGGAGGGGTTTTGGCAGGGACAACAGAGGATGGGGGGATCTTCTCCCCCTGGTTCTCCTTGTCACTCATTGGTGAGGGCTGTGAACCCCTCCCCCTGCCTGCTATGCCCTGTGCCTTGTCAGCGAGCACTCAGTGGGCACCTGCGCATGGAGAGCACCCTCCCCGGGCAAGGTGGTGGTGGTGGGTATGAGATGACGTAGCTGTAGACCTGTAAAGAAACTGAGGCGGCACCAAGGTGAGTTCTCATTTTACAGTTGTGGAAACTGAGTCCCAGAGAGGTGAAACGGCTTGTCCAAGCTACACCGCTATAAAAGTTGCCGAAACTGGACTTCACTGTCCTGGCTCCGACTTCAGAGCACTTTCCAGAATTTTCGAATGGTTTGAATTTTACATTCAAGCCTTTTTATTTGTGCAGCTTTGGGCATGTTAATAGATTTCTCAATTTTCATTCTTGTGAAATAGGAATATTAAATAGTATCTACTTTGTAGGATTGTACAAAGGATATGTATGAATTAGAAAAAGAAGCTATGTCAGGTACCCAGCACGTGCCAGACACCTCCTGGACGGTTAGGAGGCATCAGCCACTGTGACGATTCCCCCTGTGGGTGGGGACCGCCCTGACTTTTAACCCTGGGACGGTTACCCTTCCCGCAGGTCTGCTGCAGGCGGGCCTGCTGCAGTGACCTCCGCTCACCTGTGGGGGCCCACACCTGGGGACGCATTTACATTCTTGGCATTCCTCTTGCCTCTGGGGGCCAAGCATGAATGGGGGAGACTCCAGGCTGAGAGAAGAGTGGAAAGGAGAATAAAGGAGTAGCTAGATGCCCTCTGACCTCTGCTGCTCCTGTTTGGGAACCAGAAGGCCCTCTCCAGGGTCTTTTCACTGAGGAAGCCAGGACAGCCGAAGAAGAGGCTGCCAGGAACTTCCTTGTATACTTTCTGTCAAACACACTACATGGTTGTGAAGTTGGTGGTATTGATCCAAGTTTTCTTGCCTGTCAAATGGCTCTGCTCGTTGTACCCTCCTCATCGGGCAGCTGGAAGATTAAAACGCTTGGAAGAGTGCCTGGCATGTAGTGCCTCGGTGTTCACTGCTATTAGTAATTGCAGATGAGAAAATCGAGACTCGGGGAGGTCAATTAACAAGGTCACACAGTCTTAATAAGTGGTGGGGTTGGCATGCAAACCCAGGTCAGGCTGATTGCAAAACTTAGGTCACCCTTCAGAATCTGCCAAGCTCAGAGGCCTCTGGTCCCTGGGGGTGGGAGAGAGCTCCAGGCTGAAGAGTAATGATGGTTGTCTTGGCTAGGACGGTACTTGGTCAAGGTGACTCAGTGGGACCTTGGGTCACAGCTGTTCTCAGAAAGGAAGTCTGATTGGGAGGCCCATGGCCTGGAGTCAGATGTGTGTCCGTGTGGACTGTCACCATGGGATTGCCAGGTGACCCTTGGGAGGGGTGCTTCCCCTTCGCTTAGGCTGGCCTGGACTGACCGGCCAAGGTGAGGGTCAGGCCTGTCACTGGATCGGAGAAGGGAGGGGAGATCAGAGTGAGCTCCAGGGACACTGTCCTTCCTCCTCCCTTCCCCCACCCTCCTCTGGCATTTGTTTCCTTTCAGAAGCTGGGCTGGGGCTCTCAGACAGGGCAACAAAAGCAACTTTCCTCCAAGCCACTGCCACCTGTTGGGTTTTCACACATTGGGGGTGAGTGCGGGGAGGGAACGTTGCCCTTTTCCCAGTGTCTTCGATGTGCCCCCTCTGGCCCCCCAGGGCCTGGGATTCTCTTTGCTGCCTAACATGACAGGGCTCAGGAGCGGGAGGGGGCAGGGGCCCCGCAGCAGCTGGAAGGGGAATTGAGTGGGAAGGGGCCGGTGCTGGCAGCCGGGAGAGAGTTTGATGGATTACTCTGCGGGCCTAGAGGTTTCTCCCTAATCCCCCTTTGTGTCCCGGCCTGCAGCCCCCTCACTCTCTCTGACAAGCTGCTAAGCAGAAGGCTTCCAGTCTGAGTGAAGAAAAGGCAGCGCAGCAGGCGGACTCTAAATCCCTGGCCTCTGGGCCCTGGGGGGGCAGGAGCTAGGGAGCAAGTCCAGGAGGGGGTGGATCTTCCTCCTTCTGCCTGGCCCTTGTTCTTTCTTATAAGTTCCTTAAAGTGCAGAGGTTGCATCCTGAGTGGTGTTTTCGGGTGTCTGTGGGAGCCCTGCAAAGTCATGGGCCTTGGCTATTTGTGCAAATCACTGCCTTTTTGTAGGGTGGGATCAGGAGACGCAGACCCTTGCTTCTTTGGAAGTATTTGAACCCAGAGAATCAAAGATTAAATATGGCTTGCTGAGCCTAGCGCAGTCTAATCCCATGCCCCTTCACCCCAGAGCCCAGGTAGGAGTTCCCACTGCGGAGCTTCCCTGACAAGCAGGTCTGTAACCACAGCCAGCTCATTGCACCTCAAGGATGCTCACTTTCAGGTTTCCTGGCTGGGCAGCTGGCCTCTTCCTGGGGTGTCCCGAGGCTCCCTGTGGAGCTGTCATGAGGGTGGAACTCATTTTAGGAACGCGGTGTGCTGGGTTTCACTAGGTGAGGCCGAGGGCACAGGTTCTCAGGGACTGAGGCAAGGGGTTGGCAGGCAGGGAGGCTGGGCCGGTGAACCCTCAGCCCTCTCCCCACCCCCAACCCAGAGGGCCTGGAGAGCTCAACTTGGAGCCAGAGTCTGGGGTCCGGTCCTGTGTGGAAGAATGGGGGTCCTTCCTACCTCGAAGTCTTGCAGCCTCCACCGAAGGTTGCTCCCCACCCTCAGCCCTGGCCTGGGGTGGGACAGCCTAGTGTAGGGTCGTATGCTGGGGGGATTGCCCTGGAGTGACTCCACCCCCTCCACCTCTGCGTCTTTCCCCCTCTGGCTGGCCTACCCTGTCCCCAGCTCCCTGCTCTGTGGGGAGGGAGAGGGGTGCAGGAGCTTCGAGAAAGCCGCACTATCTTTGTAAGCAGGGAGGGAGGAGGGCACGGTCGGTCGCTGGCTGCCAGCTCCTCGGGTCAGGGTGGGGGCTGCTGCTGTTTGATGTGCCTGGGTGGGGTGTGGGGACGCTGGGCCGAATAAAGAGGCCATAGAATTGCTGCCTGACGCTGGCCCATGGCAGTGGGGCTGCCCCAGACCGGGCTCCCTCTGGCCTCTGTCTGTCAGCCGAGGGACTCTGCTCCCCCCAGCTCCACTTCAGCCCTGCGGTGGCAGGAGCCCCTTTGAAAGCCCTCAAAGGCCCCTTTATATGTCCCTCTGACCCTCCCTTCCCATAGGGAGCTACGGGAGTGGGCTTGGGAGTGGGCTGTGGGCTCAGTTGCCTTTCCTCCCGCCTCCTCCACTCTGTCATCAGAATTTTGGAGAAAGTTCAGGCCAAGTTTGTTGCTCTTGCTCAGTTTCATTTCCCCACACTCCCTGCTGAGGCCTAACCTGCAGCGGGCTGCTAACGACCCCACTGCCTGCTCCTGGGCGTGCCCTGTGTCGGAGCCCATGCGGTGTTAGGTCTCCCGGTATCCGGAGCTGGACAGGCAGAATGCAGGGTCACGGATCCTGCCAAGGCCCTTGGCTCTCTGGGCTGGGGCTCTGCTCCCCCAGGGGGAGGAAGGATGGGCTGGGGTGGAGCTCCAGGAAGGCTCTCAGAGGCCTTGGGTTTCCTCCAGCTTTCTTGCTGTCCTGTCATCAGGGGGTCCAGACGGGTGGCGGGGGGGCAGATATTTGCAACTTGAGAGGGTCTTGTCCCAGAGGGCCACAGTTCCTTTCCCGGAGGTCAGGTCAGACTCCCCCTTTGGTACCTGACTCCCCCTCTGCACCCCACCCCTCCCTACCAGGTGTGTGTGAGTCTGGCTCTTTGGGTTGATCCTCTGTTTGCCAGGCAGGCAGAGTGCTCAGGGGCAGCGGGCAGGAAGGTTTGAGCCAGAAGCATCTCTGAGCCGGGAGGGTATAGGAGAGAATCGGCTCCTGTCTCCTTGCCTGTCTCTCTGCCTGTCTTCCTGAGGCAGACAGGGGAGCTCCCCAAACAGGGGACTCAGCAGTGACCTGTCACCTTTAAGTGTTAGCCAGAGATGTACCCTGGGGCCACTCGAAGGAGTATTGCTGGGAAAGTGGTGGGAACCCCTTCTTGTCGTCCCTCCCCCCCACCCCACCCCCCGTGTCTCTGGCCTGGGGGCCAGAGGGCCTGGGCTTCTCTTCTCTCTTCATGCCCCCTGGAGGGATGGCAGGTGACTGGAGTTAGTGCTGTGGGTGCCCTCAGTCACCTCCTCCACCCTGAGCGTCCTGGAGTGGGGATGACGAGGGGCAGACTAGGGCACTGGAGAAGATGTAAGGAGAAAGGGGGCTTTGGAAGGGAGAGTGTTCCTATGGGCTTGGAATTCCTCAAGCACTTCCAGGCTGGAAAGAGGGAGGTGTGAGGGCGGTGAGCGAGCCCTGGACCCCAGGATGCAGTAGGGGTCCAAAGCAGGAGGACGGGCTCGGCAACCCAAGAGCAGAGTGCGCCAGCCAGCGAGCGGGGCTTGGAGCCAGCCCACTTCCTAACCGGCTCCTCCCAGTGAATGCCTCACCTTGCCCCGCCCCCCCCCTCCCGGTTTCTAGGTAGAGAGCCTCTGGGAGGTGGGGAGAGGTGCTGAGGAGGGAGGCAGCTCCTGGGCTATCTGGGTTATAGGTGGATGAGGGGAAATTCCTCTCTCCACCCCTTTTTATCTTTGTCCCTTATGAGCTAAGGAGCTGGATTAAGGGAAGGGGTGAGGCAGGGAGGCAGGTGGGGTGATTAACAGTGGCTGGAGAGCTGCAATTTATTTTAAACAATGGGGAGGAACCAGGGCTTGGTGGCAGCCCTGGGCATGGGGGCAGGTTGTGGGTGAGGTTGGGTCTAAACGCTTCTGTCTGCTCAGGGAGGACCTGGTCCTTAAAAGCCCAGAGCACGTGAGTGTCCAGGGTCTGCCCAGGCTGAGGGCAGTGGAATGGGCTCAAAGCCTTTTAACCCAGAACCCCTCCCTCCAAGCTGGAAGGCGCCCCTGGTCTCTGTACCATCCACTGCTTCCCTTCTGGGGGTGCTATGGCAATGCATCCAATGGGGAGGGTCTGGACTCAAGCTGAACCCACAACTGCCCTGCAAAGACTAATATCTGGTACCACTACCCCCTTTTGGGTCAGTGTTTTACACTCCCCCCGTGCCACCCAGTCCATGTCCTTTCCCGAAGTTGGTGGTCTGGGTCTGAGCGGAACTTTGGGGAGGATGCTGCTGGTAGCTCAGCTTTATGTGAAGCCCCTCCCTTCCTGATCTCCCAGCTGCGAAGCCCCAGAAGGCAGTGATGGGATGGAGACCTCTTCCCTAGGATTGACGGCCCTCTGATCTGTCCGTGGCACTGCGCGGAGAGCACCTACAACCTGTTTTGTAACACACAAGGCCCTGTGGGGTTAAGTGTCACTTGAAAAGATAAATGAGGTTGGAGCGCCAAATTATGAGATGCTGAGATTGCGAGAGGGAGTGAGTGGCGGTTGGGGCGCTGCAGGTAGGGGAGGAGACCCGGGCCTGGCCCTCTGCCGCTGTGGACCTCACGCAGGAGTAGTCCTCTTCAACAGCATTGGTCGGACTGAATCAGACAGGCCTGGGGAGGCACGGGAAGGCGCTCCCGACTCCAGCCACCAGCGGCCTGAAGCTCTGTGCACCCACCTCCTTTGAAATGCATGACAGGTTAGGGGACTCCTGCCTTTTCACACCAAGATGCCCCCTCCCTACCTCCTCTTCCGGCTGATGACTGACATGGTCTTTTGTGGTTACTCCTGAACAGGGCAGACTGCAGCAGGTGCTGCTGTGACGCATGCCCCGGAGGCCAGCTGGTGGTGGGGGGCACAGGGTGGGTGCTTCCCAGTGGGATGTCTGCCCAGGAGGCAGGCCTAGAAGGCAGGGCTGTGAGGACTTCTCTGCTGAGAATGGAGCTGTTTGGGGAGCACGGGCTGCTGGGGAAGTGGCGGGGGGCACAGGGGCGTGACGGTTGCCGGCAGTTGGTGTGGTTTCATGCCCCTGTGAGATTGGGACCTGGGAACATCCTGGCCCAGCTGTGGCCCCACTTTCCCATGACACTCAGGCAGTGCACGTGGGGATGTTTCTTAACTGGGAACGGGGGGTATGGGCAGAAACCAGGGGAGAGGCTTTCAGGCCCAGGCTCTTTCAGGGAAGTGCTCTTTTGGTGGGTCAGTGACAGGTTCAAATCCCGCCCAGCAAACCACAGTCTCGCACCCTTTCCTCTTGTCCTTGTCCTTGGGGATGGGAGTTATGGCGCAACATGGCTTGCAGCCAGGCGGTGCAGAATAGGAAGCCCTGCCCTTAACAAAGGGGGATGGGGCTGCGCAGCTTCGGGCAATGGAGAGAGAAGCAAGTAGACCTGGTCTGGTGGAGGGTCCCCGGGGGCACCTTGAAGACCCGGCCTGGGGACCTGGGAATTCAGTCGGTTTGATTTCTTTTTCCTCCCCCACTCACAGAGGAGGGCAATTGCTAAGGTATTCCAAGACAGAGTAATCAACATCTCTTTGGCTGTGGAGTGTGCTGAGGTTTAAAATTCATATTTACCTTATTAATTATGTCAGCCTTAGGCTAATATTAACATACATTTCCTGACTGGGCAGTAGGGGGTGGCGCCTGGGTGGCAGGGCCGCCCCATCAGCCTGGGAGCAAACAGGATTCAGAGCATTCAGAGCAAATCCTGGAGACCTGGTTCCCAGGACTTAACACTTGGTGTGTTTGTCCCTGCCCTTTTAGGCGCCGAGTGACATGTCCCCACCGAGGCACTCCACGGAAGCAGGCATATAGCATGGGCTGAGAAGCCGGGCCGGCACGGAGGGCTGGCAGAAATGGGCTCCCGGCCGAGTCCTGGGCAGCCAGCGGCGGCAAGGAGGAGAGGCCCGGGCACCTGGAGCAGGGCTGGGATGAGGCAATTCTGGAGAGAGTGACCGGCTCGCAGCCCTGCCCGCCTGGCCACCATGGTCCAGAGGCTCTGGGCAAGCCGCCTGCTGCGGCATCAGAAAGCCCAGCTGCTGCTGGTCAACTTGCTGACCTTCGGCCTGGAGGTGTGCCTGGCCGCAGGCATCACCTACGTGCCCCCTCTGCTGCTGGAAGTGGGGGTAGAAGAGAAGTTCATGACCATGGTGCTGGGTGAGTCACCTCGTCCCCCTGCCCTCCTGTTCCAGTTACATGCCACCCGGAAATAGGGCAGCAGGGCCTCTGCCCAAAGAGCCACCTGGAGGGGGAGGTGACTGACTGCTGGGTTGGTGTGGCTGGGGACGGGCGTGACCTGGGCTGAGGGGGTCCCAAGAGGAAGAAAAGAGTACGGGGACGTGCCCTGGTCACCACTATACCCCTGTATAGTGACTGATTCATAGGAGACACTATAGAAATGGCCCTTCCCCTCTGGATAGCCCTTTATAATCTGCACCTTTTATCTCATGCTTGCAGCAAGCCTCTGAGGTGACCGAGGTCCGCGGAGCAGATGAGGGGGGTCTGTGCGGAGTTAGTTGCCCTAGCCGGGCTGGACTCTGAGCCAGGGCTCTTCCTTAGCCCTGGGTCAGGGGTTGAGCTCTCGACTGCAGATAAATTCTGCGACAGCCACAAAAGTGGTCGCCATCATGTGACTCCCAGGAAGAAGGGGCTGCATCAGAATGACAGGCCGTGGGGTCAGGCTGCCGGGGGAAGCCCCGCCTCCCGCCCTCCCTAGCTCTAGCCTGAACACAAGTGTCACTTATCTGTTGCTCTGTGCCTCAGGTTCCCCATCTGAAATTGGGGCATTAGGGATCCAAGCTGTGAGGAGTAAAGTAGAGTCCCGGTGAAGTACTCAGCACAGCACCCAGTACAGGATTGGTCCTCCCTGTGACAGTACCTCCACGGTCATTCCCATCCTTCTCAGGGAGGATGGTCCCCTCACCGCTGCCCCATGAGGGCCCCAGCCTCTGGCTCACACTACTTGCCCTTCTTGCAGGCATCGGTCCAGTGCTGGGCCTGGTCTCGGTCCCGCTCCTAGGCTCAGCCAGCGACCACTGGCGTGGGCGCTATGGCCGCCGGAGGCCCTTCATCTGGGCCTTGTCCCTGGGCGTCCTGCTGAGCCTCTTCCTCATCCCGAGGGCCGGCTGGCTGGCGGGGCTGCTGTGCCCCGACACCCGGCCCCTGGAGTTGGCGCTGCTGATCCTGGGAGTGGGGCTGCTGGACTTCTGTGGCCAGGTGTGCTTCACCCCACTGGAGGCCCTGCTCTCCGACCTCTTCAGGGACCCAGACCACTGTCGCCAGGCCTTCTCCGTCTATGCCTTCATGATCAGCCTCGGGGGCTGCCTGGGCTACCTCCTGCCTGCCATTGACTGGGACGCCAGCGCCTTGGCCCCGTACCTGGGCACCCAGGAAGAGTGCCTCTTCGGCCTGCTCACTCTCATTTTCCTCACTTGCGTGGCAGCCACGCTGCTGGTGGCTGAGGAGGCAGCCCTGGGCCCGGCCGAGCCAGAGGAAGGGCCGTCGGTCCCCTCCAGGCTGCCCCACTGCTGCCCATGCCGCGCTCGCCTGGCTTTCTGGAACCTGGGCTCCCTGTTTCCCCGGCTGCACCAGCTCTGCTGCCGCATGCCGCACACCCTGCGCCGACTCTTTGTGGCCGAGCTTTGCAGCTGGATGGCATTCATGACCTTCACGCTGTTTTACACGGACTTCGTGGGTGAGGGGCTGTACCAGGGTGTGCCCAGGGCGGAGCCGGGCACCGAGGCCCGGAGACACTATGATGAAGGTAAGGCTCAGTGGCTGGGGGCTGTGGTAGGGCTTCCCTGGTCGGGGGTATGGGGATGCCCAACACCTGTGCTCACCCTCGGACCATCTTTCTCTGCACTTAGCCAGCAGCTCTGGCCATGTTCCCTGAGGTCAGTGAACGACCTAGACCCCTGGTGTTACAGGTTGGGTAGGGAGGGTGCTGGGGGGCGGGGCAGATCTACAGCAAGTCTTGAGAGGCAGGTGACCGTGCCTTGGCCCCCAATTCTGAGCAACAGCCCCAGGTTGCATTGGCCCCCCCGTCTGACCGCCTCTTTCCCGCCTCCCTGTCCAGGAGTCAGGATGGGCAGCCTGGGGCTGTTCCTGCAGTGTGCCATCTCCCTGCTCTTCTCTCTGGTCATGGACCGGCTGGTGCAGCGATTCGGCACCCGGGCAGTCTATCTGGCGAGTGTGGTGGCTTTCCCTGTGGCTGCTGGTGCCACGTGCCTGTCCCGCAGTGTGGCTGTCGTGACCGCCTCGGCCGCCCTCACCGGGTTCACCTTCTCCGCCCTGCAGATCCTGCCCTACACACTAGCTTCCCTCTACCACCGCGAGAAGCAGGTACTCACGCCGATGCTGCGGCACAGACGCTGGGGACTGGGGAGGCGGGGTGGGGCCGACTGGCCCAGAACCGGCGTCAGGCGAGAGATGCTGGAGAAAGCAATCTTTGATCAGAAAGGAAGCCAGTGTAGCTCCAGGACCAGAGAAGTGGCCCCAGGAAGGAGGGTACAGGTTAGACTCTGGGAATGACTTCCTGATGTCAGGATCACAGAGCACTTGAGTGGATGATTGCAGGAAATGCGAGACCCTTCTCCGGGAGTTCTGAGAATCAGTCCAACAGAAGCCCTCAGACTGGGCTGGGCTGTTCTGTGCAGAGGCAGGGGCTGGATCTGCTGACCTCTGGGGCCCAGCTCCGGCGGGGGGTGAGCGGCAATGGCCCGGTGGGGGCAACACCGCCCCTTACTCAGCGAGAGGCTGGGAGAGGCACTGCGACTGACCTGTGTCCTAGATGTCTCCTCAGAATTTGCCTTCCTCTTTCTAAGTCTCCTTTCCTGCCTCCCTCCTTTGCCTCCTTGTTTTTCCCCCGCCCCCAGGGCAGACTCTGAGCCTGACACTCCTGACACCTTTCGCCCTGGCGGGTGCTTTGTAAGTCAGGCAGCCTCACACTAACCAGCCCTTCCCTTCTATGGGAAGCCTCCTGACCTGGGCTGCATGGTCACCTTTGTCCCCTCCCCTGGCCTCACTGAGCTATAGCCCTGGGTGCAGAGCTCTGCCCAGATGGGCAAGAAGTTAGGGTGTCCCCAGGGAGGAGGTGCAGCTCTGGCCCCAGAGCTTCCAGACCGCAGAGAAGACGAGTCTCTGCCATTTTAGGACATGAGTGGGGTAGCAGAGAAGCACTGCGCTGAATCGGCAGCTGCGGGGTGGGAGGGACGGCAGGAGGGCCGGGGTTTTGGTGAAGGGGGCCTGGTTTCTGAGAGCTGTGCCCGCACACTGGTAACTTGGGTCAGGCTCCACTCTTCCACTGTGCTGGCTCGGGGCTCAGGGGCTGATGTCCAGAGGCCAGGCTTGCCACGTGCCCTTGAGCCAGAGAACACGCTGGGGCTGGTCCCTGCCGTGGACTGAGGAGCGCGCCGATCTGCGCCACTCCAGCCTCGCTGGTCTTTCCTGGGCTGGCAGGCATGGAGGAGAGGTCCTGGGAGGTCCCATTCCAGCAGCCAGAGATGGCACGCCCGGCCCTGGGCACCGCCTGTGCCTGCCTTTGCCCCCTTGCAGAAGTCGTGGGCTTCCCTGGGGTCAGGTTCGAGCTCTGCCATGGTTTCCTAATGCAGCCAACTCCAACTCTTGCCTGTTAAGCACCAGTGGGCATGGGGACAGTCTGATAAGTGGTAGCCTCATCCTTAAATAGGAGGCTCAGGCTGCTGGGGGCAGGGCAGGGCCGGGCCAGGTCTCTCTGCTCTAAGGTGACAGTGAGAAGGTGGGGGAAAGGACTTCTACATGCACAGCCAGGGCAGGGATTTGGGGAGGATGGTGATTTCCTCTTGCTTCTCTCTTTCTGAGGCTGTGTCTGCTGGACCCTCCTTGCCTCCAGGCGGGGACCCCAGTAGGACAGCCACTCCAGCCAGGGCCTGGGGGCGGGGGGCAGTGAGGGCAGGGCTTCACCCTGAAGACAGTGGCTAGGGTTTCCCCATGTCCAAGTGGTGGGGGAAGGAAAGAAAAGGGTTGGGAGAGCCCGCGTGGGGTGTGGGCCGCCCGGGGCCCCAGCCTTGGATTTCACCCCTCCGTCCTTACACGCCTCTTCCCTGTCTTCGTTCTGCCTGGCTTTCCCTTCCCAACCTGCAGTGCCGCATTTGTCCGCCATCCACCCGTTCCGGGAGAGGCTCTAGGGGACCTAGGCTTCTGGTTTCAGATCTGTCCCGTCCCTGTCTCCCCTCTCCTTCTCCCTGGCCCAAGGAGGGTCCTGACTAGGCCCAGCCAAGCAGGGTCTGCTCAGTTTTTTGACCTGCTGCCCCATTTTCTTTAAGGCCCATGGCCTGGTTCTCATAGCTGGGATTCCCCTGCCCGGGTGCACACCTGTCCTTGTCCCCTTTTCTTTCCTCTGTCTCCACAGGTATTCCTGCCCAAGCACCGAGGAGACGCTGGAGGTGGCACCAGTGAGGACAGCCTGATGACCAGCTTCCCGCCAGGCCCCAAGGCCAGGTCCCCCTTCCCCAATGGACACATGGGTGCTGGAGGCAGCAGCCTGCTCCCACCTGCACCTGCGCTCTGCGGGGCCTCCGCCTGCGACGTCTCCATGCGTGTGGTGGTGGGCGAGCCGCCTGAGGCCAGGGTTGTTCCAGGCAGGGGCATCTGCCTGGACCTCGCCATCCTGGATAGTGCCTTCCTGCTGTCCCAGGTGGCCCCATCCCTGTTCATGGGCTCTATTGTCCAGCTCAGCCAGTCTGTCACTGCCTATATGGTGTCAGCCGCAGGCCTGGGTCTGGTTGCCATTTACTTTGCTACACGGGTAGTATTTGACAAGAGTGACCTGACCAGATACTCAGTGTAGAGTACTTCCTATCCCCTGAGGGAGGGCCTGCCTCACTGGGTCCCAGCTCCCGGCGTTCCAGGCTCCATAGGGCTACTGGGCTGGCCTCCCAGATTCTATTGCCGCCTAAGTGGTGTGGCTCTCTGCTGCCACCCCGTGGTGATAAGGTGCATAGCTGCACAGTTAGAGCACTGGGGCCTCCCTCCCATTTGTTTAGGGCTGTGGTTGACTCCAAAAGGGCTTATTAAGTCTGGACTTACACAGAGAGAGAAGGGCAGGGCATTTGATTAGCACCATGCACTGGAATTCAGGACTCTGGCAGAATTACCCAAGCTCAGGGTTAACAGCTAGTGTCTCGATCAAGACATACCAACGGAAGGTATTTTGGGAGCTGAGTAAACTCAGCCACCAGTTCTCCCCTCTCCAAGCCCCCATATCCTGTAGGTTCCCCTAATGTTGCCCTAGTGTGAAACTCTCTACAGGATTTAAAAATATGAAAGTTACCAGGGCGGGGTTGGGGCACGGGCAGGTTCCTGAGCAGAAAGGGGGCGCTGCCTGGCCCCGCAGCACTTCCTTTCCACTGAGTCCCCAGCCCTGTTTCATCAGGACATGGCTTGTTGGCCCCTGTATCTCCATCATAGGGACACAGGCCTTTAAATATTAATTTATTTATTTAACTAAATAAGAGGGCATCGATTCCCAGCTTTGCCATGTCTGGTTTAGGAGGTGACCTCCCCAGTGACTGGATCCTATGAAATGGCTGGTTATTGGGCTAAGGATTGTCAGAATCTCATGTCCTGGGGGAGATTGGTCTGGCCCCAAAACTGCCTAACCCAGGAGCTTGGAAGCTCTGCTCACCCCAGCTGATATACCAACTCCTCTTACCCTAGGCTGCGTAAAGGTGGAAAGTTGGGCTTCAGGTCTCAGCAGCCTCCCGAGCCTCCCCTCCTCTCTTGGCCCAGCCTGCCCCTGCCCCACGCCCATATGCTCCCTCTAGGACTGTGCTGATGAAGGAGCCGCCCACCCCCACCTTTCCCTGGCTTCACAGTCTGTCTTCGGGGCTGTTTCAGGACCAGAAGCAGCCAGTGTGGCCCCTGAACCTTTGTCTGTCTCGGCGCCCAGGGCATATCTGTGCTTGGGGACTCTCACGCAGAAACTCAGGAGCACCCCCTGCCTAGGCTAAGGAGGTCATATCTCTGGGGGGTTTTAAGTGCCGTTTGCAATAATGTCATGTTTTATTTATTTAGCGGAGTAAATATTTTATACTGTATGTGAGCAATCAGAGTATAATGTTTATGGTGATGAAATTAAAGGCTTCTTATATGTTTAATTGGCCTGTAGTTATCTTTTTCTGCCGTGTAAGGATCAGATTTCTCAAAAATGATCCCCAGCTCCCTGTTCATGTTTTGGCAGCTTCAGTTCCCAGCACCACCAGTAGGTGGAGCCACAGACCAATACGCTGCTGTCCTTTGGTGATGGGCTTGTGGCTGTGCAACCCCCTGGACTGGGGGCTTCCTTTGGGAATGTCCGGGAGAGGAAGGGAGTGGAAGAGTAGGGAGTGCAGGGAAGTGAGGGCATTTTCGTTCTCAAAGGGCTCATCGTATGTCCAAGGAGATGGAGCAAGAACTACAGCAGTACAGACTCCCTGAAGTGCAGGTGAGGATTTTGACCCCCCTGTGCCTTGGTTCCTGCCTTTTCTCATCTCCTTGACCCTTCCTGCCAGGCTTAGGTCAAATTCAGAGGCTTCTCCGCCTTGTGACCTCCCTCAGCCCTTCAAACTTGATGGGTCTTCCTGTCCTTTAAATTCAGGTAGTTAATAGCAAGAACTAGCTTTACTTATTTTTCAAATGTTCTGTATGTTTTTAAAATGGTTTTATCTATTTATTTTTCTTTAGAGAGAGGGGAAGGGAGGAAGAAAGAAAGGGAAAGAAACACTGATGTGTGAGAGAAATATTGGTTGGTTGCCTCTCCCACGTGCCCCTGCCGGGACCAGGCCCGCAGTCCAGGCATGTGCCCTGATGGGGATGAACCGGCGACCTTTCACCTTGCAGAATCACGCTCAACCAGCTGAGCCACACTGGTCCTGGCTCTTATTTTATTTAACTTTTTATTATGGAAATTTTCAAACATATGTGAGTAATGAACCTGGTGTAATGAACCTAACTTCAACAATCAGTAACATCCTGCCGTTTCTGTTCCTTACCCCTCATCCCTTGCCTTTTTTTTCCTGAGGTATTTTTAAAGCAAGTAGCAGACATAATTCATTTAACTTATAATACTTCAGTGCATATCTTTAAGAAATAGGACTTTTTAAACAACTCTGTCACGAGATGATGTACATATCCAACCAACGTAATTCCTTACTGTTAATTATCCAGTCCATGTACACATTTTCCCAATTGCCTCGAGAATATCATTTACAGTTGGCTTATTCAAACTAAAATAAACTAAGATAAATTGCCTTTAGTAGTATGTCTTTAACAGTTCCTCTCTTTTTTTAATACCATTTGTTTGTGAAAAAACACTCATTTCTTCTACAGAATTACCCACTTTCTATATCTGGCCGACTGTTGTCACTATTGAGATGGTCTTTCCCCTTTTCCCACCATAAGGTGGTAATGAGCTCTAGAGGCTAGATTAGGCTCAGATTTGATTGTGCCACCGTAAGGACACAGGCTCTTAAATATATAACTTACTTAGCAGTGCATTCATATACTGCTCCTACATAACTTTAAAGCGAATTTCAGACATCATATTTAATTTCTAAATATTTCAGAATGTACTTCTAAAAGGTAAGGACTTATTTTTAAAACCACATAGCCATATTACTATCATCAGATAAAAAAAAATTCCTTAGCATAATCAAATATCCAGTCAGTGTTCACATTTCTGTCTCATAAATTATTTTATATAGTTTTTGTTCAAATTAGAATCTAAATATGAGATAGGACCCCAAAAACCCAGAATTTATTTATTAAAAATTGTGTATTTATTCTTACATGTTTAAACTTCATATCAAAGTACTCTCCATTTGGTGCAATAAACCTACAGAGGTGTTTTTTTTTCACTGCTCAAACAGTGTGTGAACTTGCTGATTTTGATGCCTTTTAGTGCTTCTGCCATTTTTCTTGTTTCACCTCTTCCATCCTCAACAGCAAAATGTTTCCCTTTGAGGAGTTTTGTCATCAGGGGAAACAAAAAAAAATTGCTTGGGGCAAGATCGGGTGAATAGGGAGGGTGAAGAGTGGGGGGTCATGCCATTTTTGGTCAAAAACTACTAACACTCAGCCTGGTGCGGACAGGTGCTCTGGCAAATCACCCATTGTGAAATGGGCAAATGTGTGGAGTCCTTAAAAAAAATTCACTGAAGCTGAACGCAGCCTTTCACACCACCGCCAGCTGGTGCACTGATGCAGATGGATTCTTAGTACTCTCACCTAACTGCAAGGGACCCCCTCCAGAAGATAGTTCTGGGTTTCTTTGGGTCCTGCTCATAAGTTCCATATGTTGCGGTTGATTGATGTGTCTCTTAAATTCTTATAATCCATAGGCATCTCCTCAACTTTTACTTTTTCCCTTGTAACTTATTTGTTAAAAAACTGGATTGTTTGTCCTGTAGATTATGGTTATATTTCACATGTTTTTATTGCCTCTGTATTTTCTGTTACATTGGTAATTAAAGTCAGAGACCAGATTAGATTTTGGGTTTTTTTGTCTGTTTTCACACTACTTAATAGATTTGTGTATGTCCGTAAAAAGGAGCATGTATTAGCTGGTTGTCTTTTTTTGATGTTAGTAGTCATTGATGTCTTTACTTAGATCCATTATTTTATAGGCATTGGGAAATGATGATACTCTTTTCTTTTTCCAACTAATTAATCAGTTTCCTAGCACCCTCTAATGATGACAGAGAGGTTTTCCCTTAGTGGCATTATGTATTCAAGAATTTACACATATTTGATGTGTTTCAGTCCTTTGCCATTGTTCTTCACAAATTGTTCCCATTTTTGGCCAATGGGAGCCCCTTCAAGTTGATTTTCTGAATCCTTTGACACAATCCAAATAGTTTTTGAAAGTTTCTTTGCTTTCTGGCCTGACTGGATGTCCAGGCTCGTCTTGTACATTTCCTGCCACAGACCTGGAATGAACTGTTTGCTTTAAGGGTCTCTGATTGCTTTGTTTTGTAAAAGGTATTTAGAGGCAATAGTGTCTGCATCAAGAGTGCTTGTTACTGGATTGGATATTGGTTCTAGCCTTTTTAAGTGGACAAAGCTAGGGAAAAAATTTAATGCAAATACATTATAAGTTTGTATTGATACTTCCAACTCAAATTCAGGACTGTACACACATGTGCATGCGTGCATGCAGTATTTTCCTTCTCTAATTTCTCCCACACTGAAACAGGCCTGGCCCAGAGGCTGTGGGTGTGTGTGTGTGTGTGTGTGTGTGAGAGAGAGAGAGAGAGAGAGAAGCAAAAAGAACCCATCAATATCAGGCTGCCTGTGCCACCAGAACACAGAGGCTGGCCCACCAGTGTGTTCATTCTTTCCCTCTTGGACCAGAAACCTCCTCCTCACTGCGCCAGCTGCTACAGAGCACACAAAGGAGACTGCACATCCTTAGGGAACAAGAGCCTGGGGTGCACGTGCCTTTTGCAGCACAATTGTGTAATATCTGGGCCAGATAAACCAATTCACATGCAACTGGGGCCTTGTGTTGGTAGTGCCTCAATTTTAAAATATGTTTCTCACAGAAACATCAACTTGCTAACAAGTACAGAAAGAGAGGAGTGAAGCAGGAAGAAAGAAGCCTCTGGGAAGGGGGAGGAAGCTGCAAGTAACCTCAAAGACACGAAGACTACGTTTACTGAGTCCTCTGCACATGGGGTCCCAGACAAGGGCAACCTGGCTCCTGCCTTTAAGGAACAAGCACATATGAATCAAATGTGCATCAATGATGTATCAGGCATTTGTAAGTGGAAAATGCAGAACATGAACCAAAGATACTAATAGAGTTTAGAGGATGGAAAAATTATTTTTCTGTGACAGAGAGAGAAAGGGTCTCACCCCCATCATGCAGGACCCTGCCCATTTCTGGGGGAGAGGGGGCCACCGGGGCCTGCCCTGTGCTTTGATCCCGGACACTGGAGGAGGTGGGGCTGGGCTGGGGTCAGGTGGGCAGTGCCTCCTCCTTGTACATCCATGGATCTTCCTTTCTGGCCGGAGCGCCCCTTCCTGCAGAGCCCTACAGCGGGGGCGGGAGCGGGGGCGCAGGAAGAGTAGGGCGGGGCACAGCTCCTGGGTAGCTGGGTCTCCGGTTACTTCTCTTGCAGTTGGGGAAAAAGCCCTTCGTTTCCAGGGTCAGATTTGATTACAGCAGCCTGGCAGTTTTGTCACTGCTGGCCTGAGGGTTGTTCAGAACTGGCATTTTCTGACACCCAACACTGTCACTAGATCTCTACACACATTAGGAGGCAGCTTGTCATGGACCCCGGCCTGCCCCTGACTAGCATTTGACTTTCAACAAGTCATTCTCCTGCGTGTGCAGCGAGCGGTCCCTGGATCACGGACACAGGTGCCGCTCCAGAGTCCAGGGCTCCTTGATTCTGCGCTGCTCCGCCCACCCATCAAACAGCAATTTACAGTCCCCGCGGATGCTCCCTCCTTCCCTCCTTTTTGTCAGATAATATTTGTCTGCCTTCCTGGACTCTGGACCGTGGGGCTGTGGCAACGAAAGACGCCATCACTGCAGCTCAGATGGGGCTGTGAGGAGGCCGGCTGGGAGCAGCCCGGCGCCCGCTTCGGGACCAGGTCCTGGAGAGGAAGTGGGCTCCAGGGAGAGCACGGTGTGGCTCTGCCGTGGGCTGCAGGGGCGGGGCGGGCAGCCACCCTGACCCGGAGAGCACCCCACAGTCGGGCCTTTTCTCAGCGACCTTATCACAGTGACACGAGGATAGTGTGTAGGCAGGGAAGCACCCTTCTTCCATCAGTGACATGGCCTGCTAAGATGACGTCGCTTGTCCAAGGGCAACCTGACTCGGGGCTATTTTTCTTCTGCCATCAAAAGGTGGAGGTGAGGGACATTTAGGAAGCCTCCGCACTATTTTCACAGCTTTTCTGTCAGTCTAATATTATGCCAAAGGAAAAGGGTTCTTCTTTTTCAATGTGAAGGACTTTGGACCTGCGTCGTCCCCTTCTGCAAGCCAATCACCCATCCGGCCAATTACCAACCATCCCTGTGGACTGGATGCCTGGTGGGGAAAGGCACCAGGGGGGTGGGGACCTCTGAAACGCAGTCCTGTTCTCTGAGCTCTCACATTTCCCCGAGGGGAAGGAGGACATGTTCAAGTTATTTCTATCAGAACAATGCCATGTGACAAGTGCCAACAGTGCCTGAAAGTACAAAGGGGAATGGCAGGAGAAACTGCTACTAGGAGCATGTTTTTTAAACAGCAACAAAGACTCTTTCCTCCTACAAAATAAGTTCACAGTGGTTTTGACTTAATGAACACTTTCCATATATATGAGCACTTCCATCGATTGGACATACATTTTCTCAGACTTCATGCATTAGTCATAAAGAAAACCACCAAGACTTATTGATTCTACATCTTAACTATCCCTCACATTGATCACCTCATTGCTGACCATCACTGCCATGGTCATGCCATCTGTCTCTTGGACTAATACATTAACCTTATTGATCTCCCTTTCGCCTCAGCTCACCTTGCCTGCTGGCCATTCAGTCCCTGCCTATACTGCAGCCTGAGTCACCTTCCCAAGGCACCGAGCTGATTGCCACATGCCCAGGTGGCCTAGGAACCTTGGGAGACTCACCTGCACGTGGCAACCAAGATCTGTGCAGCTCTTTATCCTCTTTGTCTGCCATTCCCCTGGTCCCTTAGACCCCCAAACCCTGCTTCTGCCACCGGAAGCTTCCTCCCGCTGTCTTGGTTGAGCCTCAGTGCCCTTGCACTTGATGTGTTCTCTTCATGGAATCCCTCCGCATCTTCTCTGCCTGCCAGAATTGTATTTATTCTCCACCTCTCAGCTGCAGCATCTCCTTCTCTAGTTCCCCGATGTTAATCGCATCCTCGTCAGTCTTCCCATAACACACGGCTACCAGGGTACTTGTGTACATTGGGCAAAAATCCATTTGACTGACTCACCTACTAGTTCTTTCCACAAACATCTATGAAGCAACCACACACATCAGGGCTGTGACAGGGTGCAAAGGTAGGAGCAGTCTCTACCCTCTTGGAAGTCCCTGACCACTGAGGGGCTCAGAGATACACAGAAGCAAGTACAGAACGTGTGACAGCGCTGTGGTGAGGGTCACGGGGCCGGAGAGTGCAGGGAGGGGCGCCAGCCCAGTCTGGGGTGACGCCTGCCGGTGGGGAGTGAGAGGGCCTCTGAGGAGAAGGGAGACTAAACGCGGGCCTGAAGCTCCAACAGGAATCCACAGCCTGTTCCCACACCGGGTTCTTCAGCAGCACAAGCTGCATCGTACTGCGTGTAGCTGCCCCTAATCTAGATCTGTGTCTACACAGAGCAGGTGCTCAATAAATTTGTTTGCTTGATTAAATGAATTATTGAGCAAACCTAAGAAATGGGCAAATGAACACCATCTTACTTGTGCACAAACAGACGACCTCAGCTTAACGCTCCTGCTTCTGGCATGGGGTGGCTGTGCCGAAGTGAAGGCTGGGCTTTGCCTTTGCAGACCACGTGGTTTATCATAGCACTTGTTTTGGCTTTGACATTCAGTTTAGTAGTACTGTGTAAGTGGTGAGTAAATTTCACATTTTTTAAATGAATTTGTGGTTTTTGTTTGTGTCCTGTAGAAGGAAGCATTTCATTGAATTTATTAATATCTGTGAATTTTATGGGTGACATTTTCCTTAGAATATTTTTTAATTGTTCTCGATGTAAAAAAAGGCCAAAAATTAAAGTTGTGAAGTGGGAGTGGAAAGAAATTGTGGGGGTGGTGGGCGGGAAGTAGGGAGAAAAGGTAGAGTCAGATGGTCCTGCCTTTAGTATGTCCAGGTGTTCAAAGAACTTTCCCATCTGACATCTCTCTTGTTCACAATCAGGGCGAGACCTTTTGAGTAACTGCCATCTACTTCTAACAGTGTGATGGTTAGTTTTATGTGTCACCTTGACTGGGCCACAGGTGAACAGGTGTTTGGTCAAACATTATTCTGGGTGTGTCTGTGAGGGTGTTTTTGGATGAGGTTAACATTTAAGGGTAGACTGAGTAAAGCAAAGGTAGGTAGGCCTCGTTCAATCAGTCGAAGGCCCAAACAGAACAAAAAAGCTGACCTTCCACTTAGTAAGAGAGAATCCCTCCTTCCTTACTGCCTTTGAATCGGAGCATCAGCTTCTTCCTGCCTTTGGACTCAGACTGAGGCATCCGTTCTTCCTGGGCCTGGAGCCTGCTGGCCTTCTCCCCGGAGCTACGCCGTGGTTTTCAGGCCTTCAGACTTGGACTGGAACTACACCGCTGGTCCTCCTGAGTCTTCAGCTCGACGACTCACCCTGCTGATCTTGGGTCTTGTCTCCCTAACTGTGTGAGCCAATTTCTTATAATAAAACGTTTTCTCTATATAGAAAAACCAATAGAAAACCATCCTACTAACTGATGACTAATTAGTCATGACTAATACATGAGGTTTTATTAACATGAGATAAATCATTGACTCATAGATGGGAGAGCTGGAGCTCAAACACCCCCTCAGTTTACAGACA
Organism: Pteronotus mesoamericanus; assembly: GCF_021234165.1. Taxonomy (NCBI): domain Eukaryota; kingdom Metazoa; phylum Chordata; class Mammalia; order Chiroptera; family Mormoopidae; genus Pteronotus; species Pteronotus mesoamericanus. Next base: position 5,446,738 of record NW_026555326.1, read on the forward strand.
ATGAAACTGAAGCCCAAGAGGAAGGTTCTTTCCACAGAACATCCCACCAACCATGTTCACTTAGCTGGGGACCCTAAATAGAAAAGAGACTTAAAATGCAAATATCCCTGGGAAAATAATTTCCTGACATGCATTCATGAAAGCATATGAATGACTGGATAAAACACCTTTTTTAAAGAGCAGTTTTTGATGGGGGAAGATGGGGGTATGGGGCGAAAAAACAAACATATTTCCCACTCTCTTGGAAGTCCCTGCTCAGTGAGAATTTCAGAGATGGGCAGAAGCAAACTACACACAGTTGGCATAGTTTGGTTCTTGAAAAGGAAAGGAGGCATTCGGACACTGGAGATGGTTCGGGAGGGGCAGGGGTGCCCACAGACCTCGCCTCCTGAGGACTCTGCTGAGAGCCGGCCAGGGCTCCTGTCATCTGTGTCGTGCTGGGAAGCTGAGACTACGCACGCCTGGGGCAGGGGGCGAACGGCTGGGGCTGGTGAGCTCCCAGAAATATTCTGAAAGCACAGACTTCTAGCTACCGCTTTCATGTTTTTAAACAGGACCTTTTTAGTGCACGCCGTCTGTCTTCCTGGTTGCTTCGGGAAGTGTTGTGGCTCGAGTGGGCGGCAGAGTGTTTGGGGCAGCGAGGCAACCAGTAGCCTATTTTCAAAATCTTATGTGTAACTTTTTTTGCTTTTTGCTTGCATGAAGGCTATGGTTGTTTTCTCCTTGGGTCAACAGCTTGAAGGAGCAAACTGTGTTCTCCCCAGTCTAGTCAGTATGATAGTTGTCCAACCTTTTTTTAGAGCAAGGGCAAAGAGCAAAATGGTGAAGACCGTCACGTGAGGAAGGGGTGAAGGAAATGGAGATACGTTTAGCTCGGCATCCTCAGGAGGCTGGAGAACAGCCTTCAGCTATTTAAAGGGCTGTTCTGTGGAGGAAGGGATGCATTGTTCTGTATTCTCTAGAGAGCAGGGGGCTAGAGGAAGGTCAGGAAATACAGATTTGATAGTCGAAGGGTAAGTGGAGGGAGGGAGTTCTCTTGGAACACAGGCTGGACCGGTGCTTGGTGCAGGGTCATGGAGGAGATTCAAGTACTAAGCGATAGTTGGTCTACATTATTTTTAAGTACCTTCTAACCTTGCGATTCTCTAAGGCTGTGGACTATGGTCAGCTGCCACAAGTAAAGACGTGTGAAGAGGTTGAAGTATGACCATTCATCCCACCAAACATGTTGGTCTGTTGTGTACACATACGCTATTTGGCAAGAGAAATTAAGGTTCCCATGCCAAGGACACAAATGGCTAAAATGCAAAAGAGGATGCTATGCAGGCTAAAAATTGGTATGTGCTTTTCTTCTTTTTCTGTTAGATACACTTTTGTTTTGGTAGGATGATGTGGCAGAGTTTGGCTAGAACCGAGGAGCCTGTTTTAAGACAGCTGAGGAGAATGTATCTGCATCAGGGAGACGGTAAGAAACAGAAAGAGGAGACTAGATGAGGAAGGTATGGGGAGCCATTGGCCTCACGTCGTTCGGTGGGGGGCTCTCTGGCCTGGAGCCCTGCTGTGTAGCCAGCATGTCTAGTTATCACATGCTGTGAGCTGAATGTTGGTATCCCCCCACCCCAAATTTGTCTGCTGAAATCCTGGCACTCCCTTAGAGCTGGTAGTAGGAGGTGGGAGGTGCATAGGTCATGAGGGTGAAGCCTTCACGAATGAGATTAGTGCTCCTATAAGAGACCCCACAGAGCCCCCTAGACCCTACAACCTCATGAGGACACAGGAAGAGGCTCCGCCATGAGCCAGGAAGCAGGCTTTCACCAGAACGTGACCGAGCTAGTGCCCTGACCTCAGGCTTCCCAGCCCTCGGAACTGTGAGAGGTAAACTTCTGTTGTTTATAAGCTACTTCTGTGGTATTGTGTTCTGGCAGCCTGCATGGACTGAGACATCAGGGAACATCTGACCACTCCAAGGCACTCTCTCTGCCCAGACACTGCCTCATCATTACAACAATGGTCACGATGTGGCCTTTCATGTTCTCTCCAGGGTGGGTGCAGGGCAGAAGGACCCAGCATTTTCCTCAGTGTTACAATTGTTTACTTGTCAGTCTATCACCCTAACGTGTCTTGTGGCCCTCTCTGTTAGCACAGTGCCAATGCTTTCAAGAACCTCCATGGGACAGGGGAGACAGTCTGGGCTACGGGGAGCTACGTAAAGAAAAGGCTGGCGGCCTGGGGGCACTTGATGTCTCTGAGGGGCTACCATGTGTGAGGTCGGAGATTAGGCTGAAAAGGGGCTGGACTGTGAAAAGTTACTAATCAAAACAGGGAACACTGAAGGGCGATACAACCTTTAAACCTTGCCCTTTACAGGCCTGTCAGGCTGGAGTTTGGACTTTATTCTGGAAGCAGCAGAGAAATCAATCCTCTGGACACTCTAACACAGATGAGTGATATAGTCAAAAGTGTGTCTCAGGAAAAAGCCTCCCTGTGGTGATGTGGAGGGTGAGGCGGAAGCCTGGGTACTGGGAGAGAAGCTAGGAGGCCACTGCGATAGTCCTAGTAAGAGGTGGTCAATGCCCCAGGGACAGGTGTAAGGAGGGGACAGGTGTAAGATACCACAGAGATTAGATACAGCAGACCATGGTGCTCGATCGCCTGTGGAGGGCGAGGAAGAAGAAATCGCCAGGGATGACCGAGATGTCTGGGTAATGCTCTCAAGTGAAAGTTAGAAGGAGGGTTTGGGTAGGAACGGCAGGCATAGGGAGTGAGTCCAAGAGGCTCATTCTGAGATGGAGGGGTGGTGAACACATCCAGGTGCAGAAATCCTGTAGGAAATTGGAAACATGACTCCAACGCTCAGGGGAGAAGTAGGGGTCAGAGATAAAGGTTAGGGGTCATTAGCATTTGGGGTTGAATGAAGCCTTGGAGAGAACTAGGCCCCTCATGGTATGGAGAAGGCCAGTAGCCCGGAGATACAGCCCTTCCCTCAGAGCTGGTGGAAAAGAAGCCCCAACAAGACAAAAACCGGCCAGGAATCTAGGAGGAGAATCATGGACCCCAAGAGAGGACTGTGTTTCAGAGAAGGTGCCAGAAAGGACTATCTAAGCTTGCTTTGGAGGTCAGGGGATGTTTGCTTAAGGAGATGATGTCTGAACTGGTCTTGAGGATGAGAGCAAGACGGATAAGGCCTGAAAAGGGAGGTTGGACCTGGCAATTAGGGTGGCTGTGGCCTTCGCTAGCGGGGGCAATGCGGGGGGACAGCCTCCCCTGAGAGCACACTGAAGAGAGCGTGCGGAGTTAGGAAGCATATGGGGTAAATACCAGCCATTATTTTTTGACGTTTGATACTGAAGGCAAGGAAAGAGAGGCAAAGATGGACTAACGGTTGCAGAGGGAAGTCTCCTTGGGAGGGGTACAACCTGGACAAGCACCCCCTTCTCCAGGTCAGGCCTGCCTGTGCCTTCCAGTTGCGCTCTGCCATGCCCTTCACCTGTCTAGTCATTCCACCAACACTTCCTGAGTGGTGCCTGGGGGAGGGGCTACACTGGGCTGCAAAGGTCAACAAGGCCTCCAGAGGACCCAGTCCAAAGGGTTGGAGAGACAAATAAGAAACTTCGAGTCAGTGTGGTGAGAGCCACAAACAGGGCTAGTCCTGGAGGTCACACTCCCAGTGTAGGATTGGGCAGGACTCCCTAGAGCAAGTCACAGCTGAGCTGAGACCTCAAGTAGGAAGGAGCCAGGAGGGGCAGAGCAGGGGAGAAGGCAAACCGTGGTCCTACAAACACCGCCTCTCCAATTTACCCCGAATCCTAGATACCCTGGAGTGCAGCTGATCTTCTCTGGTGAGAACACGATGTTCCTTCCAACCCTGCTGCCAGCACCTAGTTTTCAGCCTCATTTAACTAACACCCCTTCCTGTACCAGAGTGGCTTTTACCCACTCATCTACTAGAAACTTCTAAAGAGAAGAGGCTGGTCTTAGTCATCTTTGTATCTCAAGTATCTAAAGTAGCCCTCAGCATATGATAGATGCATAAAAATATTTTGTGATGTGAAATGCTCTCAGGCCCAGGAACACTTACCACAGCTAACAAATTTTCACAGGGCCACTGGCAGGGTTAAGGCAGAGAGGTAAAAAGGGAAAGGAAAAGTCGACATAGGGAAAAAACAAGGCTGATAGGGCTGGGATGCGGGGCGAGGAGGAAGCAAAGGCAGATAAAAGGTACACAGTGGAGAGGGTACAATTCCAACCAAACCGCACTGGGACTCTGTGCTCCAAGCAGCCTTGGCCGTGGCTTCTGCCCCATCACAGGGGAACCTCTAGTCCTCCTCCACTTTCGGGCTTTCTTATCGGGATCTGATTACTAGACATACTCAGCTGCATTTTTTTGAGAAGCAGGGAGAAGCTGAGAGAAAGAGGGAGGAAAAAGCCCTACAGACCTAACACTTTTCCCACTAGACAGGTGGGACACAATTCAAATTTCCTTCCCTGAGACTCTGGGGGGGTGGGGGTGGGGCCGGTGGCCGTGTTCGACTTCTGAATCGTCTATACAGTGCTCAAGCTAAGTTCTCAAGCAGAGCAAAGCTAATTTTGTGGTGCAGCTGGATAAATAAAGTAAAGGAGAAAAAAGCTGGCATCACACATTTTTGAATTAGCACCAAGTCTCTCCAACTCCACCTCTTTCAGGAAACACTCCTTATGCAGGGGGAGGTGGTGATTTCACTCGCTGTTCAGAGCTGCATTTCTCCCTTCATTTGCCAGCCTGGCTTCGCCCTCCCATCATCTCTGGGTCCTTAGCTGAATTCTTTGTCTATGCCAATCGGATCAAAAGAGACAACATGGGAGAACTCAAAAATTGATGGAAGTCGTGGATAGTAAGGATGGTCTCTGAAGTTCACTGGTCTGAGGTGGAAAATTCCTAGACAAAAGGAACAGAATCTTTTGGAGTTTATTCTATAGGAAACAGCATAGTATGTACAGCATAGTATATAGTAAACACAATAGTATTATACATTGGTGGTTCTTGAATTAAACTTCCAGCTGGTTCTCATAATATATGCAAGGGAGGGAACAAAGCTTCTGGCCTAAAATTCAGAGCAATATGTATTCTGTAAGGAGTTGGTCAAACTAGACAGTTTCACATAGTTACACATGAGGTGGGTTTCGGAAGCTTTTGTCAGTTTACATCTTTCCCAAAGGGGAGTTAGGAATAAAATGATCAGTTCCCTCCTATCTTCTTGTACGTATTCCATTATCAATTTCATAAGCCCAGAAAAAGTATATTCATGAAAGATCAATAAAATAATTTTAGATTAAAAATATTAATGGAGGATGAAAGAACTAGACTGGTTATATAGATTCCAAAGATTAAAATTATACGAAGTTATTCCTGAGGTTATGACAGGTCATTAGATTAAATGTATTAGGTAGTTACTATGCCTCAGGCATGTAACTGCAGTAACTCATGTCTTGTCATGTCCTCTCTGGGAAAACAATGTATTGTGAAGATGACAGGTAGGGCTGAAAGATGTTGCCATGAGCTTTCCTTATAATCTAGGGGCCATAAGTACCTTGTTCAAGGACCTTCTCATGGGTTTTTCTCTGGGCCTTGAATACCTTCTGACTATGTCTTATTATTGGGCATGAAACTTCTTTACCTGGAATAATAGCTTTGGTGAAAATATTTCTCAGCATCCCTTTGTTGGTTGTCTTTGGTGAATTTTAGGGCCGCAATAGGTAGTGGGGTAAGCAAATGCTGCCAAATTCAATTTTAAAGATTTTTATTTTATTTTTTAATTTATTGATTTTAGAAAGAGAGAGGAAGGGGCAGGGGAGACACTGATTTGGCTGTTCCACTTATTTATGCAATCATTTGTTGATTCTTATATGTGCCCTGACCTGAGATCAAGCCCGCAACCCTGGCGTATCAGGGCGATGCTCTAACCAAATGAGCTAGCAGGCCAGGGCCTGCATTTTATTTTCAAAGATAACTTTTCCTCTATCTAAGATTCAATCCCCACATACACAATAATTATAGTGTCCTTTAACAAGAGCTCAAAGCAAATTTGATTTGAGGTAGTCCTCAGTAGCTAAGGCTAAGATTAGGAATCCATCCATCTGGAGGGAAAATGACCAAATAAGATAATAAAAAAGCACAATCTTGTTGGCTGACCAACATAACCACCATGGAGTTTGCAAAAACAGAACCATCTGTTGTGTGAGGAACAATGGAGAGAGCTTCTGTATTTATAGAATCCTGAGTGGGACAACCACGCACATGAATAAACTTTTTTTCCCCCCGTTCACTAATCTGAACTCTACTTTTCATTTCTTTGCTGTCAACATGCACTGTTAAGAAAAAAAAAAAAAGTCAATTTAAAAGCAGATGGACTTGCTATGACTAATTTAAGAACTCCCCAAGCAGGATCTTTTCCAAAAATACATTGCAATTGACAATACTGTCAGCTCTGTCTAAAGGGGTTGCGAAACAGCTACGGACCCTGAGGCTGAATCAGATGTTCACTACTCGTTTGGGTAGAGCCCAAGAAGAAGAGCTCCACAACCATGAACTGTTCTTGGTATGGGGCTGTAGAACAAAGCCTTCTATAAACAAATGTTTCCAATGGGTGCATCTTAATCAGTCTACTTGAATAATTCTTATTTTCCCTCTTGGTTTCTAAAATGGAAGCTGTTGCAAGGAAAAATTCGTATTAGATGCCACAGATGCTAGGGCATTTCATATATTTCATGTTCCTTTAAAAACACATAGTTCTTTCTTTTTAAATTGATTCTAGAGAGAGAGGAAGGGAGAGAGAAACATCAAGCAACCCAGGCACGTGCCCTAACTGGAATTGAACCATCCCACTGGCGACTTTTTTGGTGCATAGGAGAATGCTCCAACCAACTGAGCCACCTAGCCAGGGCTAAAAACACATATTTCTTACATCCCTTGGTAAAATTATTTCAGAAAAGCTAACGTCACCCTCACTGGTGTGGCTCAGTTGGTTAGGCGTCATCCTGCAAAGCCAAAGGTTGCTGGTTCGATTTCCTGGAGCGCATGTGAGAGGCAACTGATAGATGCTTCTCTCCTCTTTCTTCCTCACTTCCTCTCTTAAAAATAAATAAAATCTTTAAAAGAAAAACTAATGTCTTTTGGTAGCATTGCTTTTACAGGAAAGCTGTGTATTATACTCTTTATTATGGTGGAAAAGATTGGAAATCAAAGGAAGTGATGATTCTCTTCCAAAAGTCTGTAAGTAATGATGGGATCACGTTTCACTCAGTGAATTCAATTAATTTTACCTTGAATTCAATTTTGGGGGTGGGAGAGGAATGACGTCACCATTTACTAGGTGTCTATGTACCAGGTAATGCCCTAAGCTTCTTATGGCCATTATCTCATTTAATCTTCCCAAGAACGCTCATTTATTATCTTCTTTCCACCTGAGGGACTGAGGTTCAGAAAGGTTAAGCAACTCGCTGCAGGTCAGACAGCTAGTAAATGCGTAGGCACAAGAAGTAACTCAAGACACTAGCCTGTCTTTGGTTTCCTGTTAAATAGAACACACAATGTGTTTCTTGGAGGCTTTGCTCAGCAGTTCAGCGAATTGATGACCGTGCATCCATCCCTTCTGTTGCTAAATTATTCAATGAGCCTCTTGAACGAAGTGTGACCTGGTTCCTTAAGAATTATATTTAATGACAACCTATGGGCTAGAAACTCTGCACTTTATCTCCTGTCATCATTACAACAACTCTAAGAAATTGAGTTCTCTCCATTTTATAGATGAACTGTTTGGGGAGATTAAGGAAGTCGCTAAGAGTTAGGGAGGGATAGATAGAGCCGCGACTGGATTCCAGGTCCGACTCCAACGCCAGAACGAGCTCCCCCCACAACACGAGTGTTTCCACTTGTCAGTCCCTAGGGTAGAAAGCCACAGTGCTGATTTAATATTTATCAAGTGTTTGCAGGGTCCCGGGATCTGGCACTTCGATGAGAAAGCTGCGGGGGGCCTCCACTTATCCGTCCACGCTGCAGGGAAGAAGGCTGTGCGGGCAGCACAGAAAAGGGAGAAGCCCTCACACTTAGCTCAGAAGCCAGAGACCTGGTCCTTTGGGAGGACCCTGGACACGCGCCGACTCTTCCCCAGGAATGGGGAGATCAACGAGGGCAGGCCGCCCCAGATCCCGGCATCGGTGGCAGCGCAGGTGTTGAAGGTTCGTGTCGCGCGCCCTACATACAGTAACAGATTAGTAGCAGGGAAAATAGCGGCAAGCGAGGGCCAGTGCGCGCCCTTGCCGCGCCCACGCCCGTAACCCCTGCCCCGCGTTCCGGAGTTGGGGGTAAGCCACGACTCTCAGTTCCCCAACGGCAGCGGCTCCTCCTTTCCCGCCCCCAGAAGTGACGCGACGGCTACGGCGTCCGGGAGGGGCCCCGAGACATCAGGGGGGTTCGAGTAGGGCGGCGACCGCGGGGCGATTGGCAGACCGGCCGCGGCCAGGAACGCTTGAGCGCGCGCCCGCGAGTAGCGGCCAGACTAACGCGTGCGGGGGCGGCAGGGCGGGGCGCGAGGAGCCGCAGCGGAGGAGGCGGCGGTGGCGGCGGGAGATGCGGGTGGCTGCGGGCACCCAGCAGGCTGGGTTTGGCCGCCGCCGCCTTCTCCGGCTCCGCCGCGGTTGTCGCCGTGGCTGCCGCGCCGTCCCCCAGGTCCCGGCGTGAGGAGGTGGCGGGTGGACAGCAGCATCGTGTTCGCGGCGGAGACCCGGAGGGAGCCCCGCGCGCGGCCTCGGTGAGCGGCGCGCCCCGTCGGGGTCTTGCAGCCGCCGCTCCCCGCCCCCCAACAAAACGGGGAGCGGGAGTGGGGGGTTCGCGGCCCTACAGGAAGCAGGCGCGTGGCGGGTGCTGGGCGGGGGGACTTGCGGGTGCGCTCCCCAGGGACCCGCCCCCCGGCGCTATCCCGCCGGGTTCCGCCTCGTCCGGCGGCCGCAGCCCGCCCGCGCAGGTGGACCAGGGAGCGCCCGCCCCTCTCCTTTTTCCCCCTCATTTGGTCCAGCAGGTCCCTCGGGCGAATGGTGGCGGTATTTTTGTTTGTTTTTGCTGGGGGAGGGGAAGGAAGAGGGCTGCGATTTTGACTCTTTGTAGTGACAGGAAGTTGGAAAATGAAAGTACAGTAATTTAGTGCTTACCAAGGCCCGTGAGGCTGCGGCGCTTTCTCCGAACTTTGATCTCTGCGGCACACGGTCACCCGTGTTTCTTCCTGTCCTCAAACTCTATTCATCCGGTGTCAAGTTTCATTTCTTTTCCTACTTTTCGCTAGCAAATCTCCTCCCCCTTGACTTTCCGCTTCACGTGTAGCTGGGCCGGTAGCTTCTCCATTCTTAGGAAGATGAGTTTGAATCTTCTTTGGGGGTGGAGTATTTACTGGCCTTGGTAGAAAATAAGGGGTATTGTTGAGGGAAGTAGTCAAAAGATCGCACATTTTGGCGATTTCTCAGCCTATTGCTATTTGAAGTTTAGGGCATTTAAATAAAGACTCGAGTTTTATTCATTAGAATGGTTCGCCCATCTCTTAGGTTCGTGGGTCAGATCCTCCCCCTTGTGTGTGTTCTTCCACCCACCACCCAACTAACTGCGTGCAAATCTTGGTCCTTCAATATTTAGGACGGTCAGTGGTGTGTTTGTTAAAAAGTAATATGATTCAATCCCTACCCGCACCTTCTCCTCTTTGATTTTATTTAAACATTAAAATTGCATAAGTGGAATTCATTACATTTTTAGGGAAATATTGTCTTCCAGTTAAATTGTAAAGTAGCAGTACACTTTTAATAATCTCAGCATAGGCTCCTGTACAGTTAGACACCTGGTTACTTTTTGACAATGACAATTTTAATTCAAGACTAGTGTTGGTACATTTTATAACTTGGTTTGTTTCACTTAAGCAACATGCTGAATTTGGAGACATTTATTTTGGGGGGGTCTTAGTTACTGCTTCTGAAAAACAGTTGGCCTATGGGTAACCACAGCAACTAAACTGTGTATTACAAACATGTTTAGGGTGGAAAAGTTTTCATTTAATAGAGACTTCCTTTCCCTAACAAGTTATTTCAAGATGCTCCCTCTTTCACTTTAGCACAGGGGTTCGTCTACCATCTTTGAAATGTTAAGTTAGAATCAATTAAGTTTTCACCATTTAACCCCTGAAAAGTCAGTCCTTCATTTGGATCAGCTATTTCCCTCCCTTACTATGCTTCTACTAAAAAAAAAAAAAAAAAAAATTAAACAAACAAACCCACTCTTTTAAAACTGTAATTGTAGGAAACTTGAGACTTTCATGAGAAGGAAAATGAAGGGTTTCTTCTTTTGACTAATAGGTAGAAAAAAAAGTATATTTTTGACTATTTCACCTTTGTAAAATAACTGTCTTGAATATTATATATCTCTTTTATGGCTGAGGAAATCATTGAATTTCATATTAATAACACACTTTTAGGAACTAAAATGGAGATGCCCTGGCTGGTGTGGCTCAGAGGACTGAGTGCCAGCCTGCGAACCAAAGGGTCGCCGGTTCCATTCCCAGTCAGTGCGCATGCCTAGGTTGTGGGCTAGGTCCCTGGTAGGGGGCGTTCGAGAGGCAACCGCACACTGATGTTTCTCTCCCTCTTTTTCTCCCTGCCTTCTCCTCTCTCTAAAAATAAATAAATATTTTTTTTTAAATGGAGAGGTTCAACTTAACCTTATACCCAGATGTCCCCCAAATTTTCAGTCAAAGAATAACCTGATATCAGAATTGACTGAATAAAATATTACTTTAAAGTACCCTCTTAAGATGTCCATTGTATGTCTTCCTTAGTTTTTTGCAAAAAAAATTCTCTTCTGAGGTCTTCAGTCCAAAACCACAATGCCCTTTTTCTTTTACTCTCAACAATTTTCTATCCCAGATACTCTGTAAAGCACTAAGGAAGCGTCAACATTTTCCACAAGTTAGGTTCTGCCTTAAAATAGCAAACAGCTCAATACACGTGCTCTTCTAGTAACCAGCTGGGCACCTTGGAAACACCCATACTTTTGGGAACCTCACCTTTGCTCAGGATGAAACTTGTATGCTCACAGGGGAGTTGTTGATATTATTTCTGTCTTTTTGCATGTATAGCTTAGCTGTTATAAACCTGTAGGGCTCAAGCATTATCTACAGTGATAGGTAATAAGGCTCTAGTTTTGGTTTTGGGAACTTTTCCAAAAACAAATGGAAGTATAGGCACCAAATTTGTAGTAGTCTTTACTTTCTTCTTTCCTGTTCTCTCTTCTCATCTCCCCCTCCCCCTCCCGTCATCATCACCACCATCGATTCGTACTCCTACTCCTGTAAGCAGCTTTGATATGAAGGTGATATCTGAAATTGCGGAGACTGCATTCTTTGGTTAAGCTAAAATCTAGTAGGGAGTAGTTTTAACAGGTTTAGACTAACAAGTAATTGTTTAAATAGGAAACACGTGTAGTTAAAAAGTAACTTGCAATGAACAGGCATCAGAAGAAGAAAGGCCTCTTCGGTAAACTCAGAAAAGCGACAGGGAGCCCCGATCCCGTGCCCCCCAGCTCGGTGGATGTAATAGTGTAAACCACTGTTTTCACCTAGATTAAGTGAGGCCTTGGGAAACTATGATTTCTAGCGGGCGTGGTTATTTAGCATAAAAGTAGCACACGTTAGTTGTAGGTTGTTATCACTTGCTAGCTGATGTGTAATCCTCCTTTACAACAGGCTGGCCGCTGGCTGAGCACTTCTGTCCGTCAAGGGGAATGGTTTCCCTAACGAGCAGGGTGTGTGACCTGTTAGGAGAGAGAATTGGATTCCCGGCCTCAGCTTCTCCACGAGCTCTGTAACTGTGGGAGGCATCTCCCCCTTTCTGTTCTTTATTGTATTTTCCCATTTCTACTTTTGCACGACTGTAGCTCTGTATAACGAGCTTCAAAGTGATAACTCTGAGTATTATTGGAGGCCATTTTGAATGTCTGAGAGAAGTTACAATTCCTTGTCTCTGCCCTTCTTGGAAGCATACATAGGTGACTTCTAAGGATGCCATCCTCTCTGAGTTATACTTTCTTAGAATCGAGCTTCTGAGGCCTAACTTTTATAATATTTATACTGTTAATTTGTTTTTAACATCTTTATTGAGATGTAATTCACATACCGTAAATCCGCCTCCTTAAAATGTAAAATGAAACGGGTTTAGTGTATTCACAGAGTTGTATTACCACCACTACACTCTTAAGTTTAGCATATTTAAATCACCCCTTAGTAGTCACTCCCTGCTCTTCTTCTCACCCATTCTCTGTCCCTCAGCAACCACTGATCTACTTTCTATGCCTAAAAGATTTGCCTGTTCAGGACATTTTATATAAATGGAATCATACAAAATTTGTCCTTTTGCGTATGGTTTCTTTCACTTAGCATAGTGTTTTCAGGGTTCATCCATGTTGTAGAATGTATCAGGATTTCATTCCTTTTTCTGGCTGGATAATACTCTCCTGTACAGTTGTACTGTATCGTACATTTTGCTTGTCCGGTTTTCAGTTGATGGACATTTGGGTTTCTGCTTTTTGGATATTATGTACAATGCTGCTGTGAAGATTTCTGTACAAATGTCTGTGTAGACATATATTTTTCATTTTTGGGGGGTATGGAGCTAGAAGTAGAATTTTCAGGCCATATGTTAACTCTATATTTAGCCCTTTGAGAAACTGTAAAGTGTTTTCCAAGTGGTTATACCATTTTACATTCCCACCTGTGATGTATGAGGGTTTCACCTTCCCCACATCCTAGCTAACACTTGCTGTTGTTTGTCTTTTTAATTTCAGCCATCTGAGTGGGTGTGAAGTGGTATCTGAGATGGTTTTCATTTTCATGTCCCTAATAACTAATGATGTTGAGCACCTTTTCCTGCGCTTATTGGCAATTTGTTTATCTTTCAAGAAATGTCTTTTCAAATTTTTTGCCTATTTTCTGTTTTTCTTTTTATTTGTAAGAGTTCTTTATGATTTTTTGATACAAGTCCCTGTGATTTGAAAATATTTTTTTCCCATTCTGCAAATTGTCTTCTCACTTCATGGTATTGTTTGCAGCACAGAAGTTCTAAATTTTGATGTAGTTTATTTCACCTGTCTTTGAATTTTAATGGATTGATTTAATTGTTTTCAAGTCCTATCCTGATCCACTGAGATCTGAGTTCTAGATTTAAAAAAAAAGGAAGTTTTTGCTTTTGTGTGAGTATAGTTTTGTTACAGCCTTCTTAGGATTGCTTATATGTATTTGACTAGAATTTCTGTTCTAAAGTTCTTCCTGTTAAACAAGATGTTTTGAAGTTTTATGAGGAAAATAACTTTGTGTGAACATTTCCTTTTTGCTCCATTGCCCAAACCAGTGGTTATCACCTGGGATGATTTTTGTTCCCCGGGAGACAATTTTTTAAAAAGACTTTATTTACTTATTTTTAGAGAGAGGGGAAGAAAGAGAGGGAGAGAAACATTGATTTGAGAAACATCAACCAGTTGCCTCTTGTATGAACCCCAACTGGGACCCCAGCTGGGACTGAACCCACAACCCAGGCCTGTGCTCTGACTGGGAAAAGAACTGGTGACCTTTCACCTTGCGGGACAACACCCAAGCAACTGAGCCACAGTGGCGAGGGCATCTGTAGACATTTTTGATTGTCACAGATTGTCACAGGGGGTGCTACTGGCATCTAGTGAGTAGAGGACAATGATGTTGTTAGTGCATAGGACAGCCTCCAGGAACAAAGAATTATCTGACCCAAAATACCAGTAGTTGAGAAACTCTGGCCTAAAAAGGGACATCCTAAAACTTGGGATATTGAAGGATTTTTAATTATCAATGATGTCTTGATAATTAAATAAAGATTGCTAATCAAATAAAAGGTGGGTCAATGCAGATGGAATCCCTGTGGATAGAATGGTGACAGAACTTGTAAATTAAATCAGGGACATTTTGCCGAATTTCTAGGGCTGCTCATTTTTATGTAAATTGTATTTATGATAATGGGAACTATTTGAAGGAGAAATACCGGTGAAGCAAAAGTAGATTATTCTCTGTAACCCCAGGACCACACTGAAATACACACACAGACACATACTGGCAAATAAATCAATGGGGTTGCGCAGGACGGATGCTGAAATGAACAGGACAAAGAGTTTGTAAGATAAATTTAGTAACAGTGATACTCCAGTGATTGGCAATCATCGGGCTGCCCCTATGATTTATGGAACTAGCTTTATCTCCCAGGAAGACTTTCCTTAAGCAGTGCGGCATGCTTGAGAGTTTGGACTCTGGGTTCCATTGCCTGGGTTGAAGTCTCCGCTCCACCATTTACTTGTGTGACTTTAGACAAATTATGTAATTCTTATATGACTCAGGTTTGTTTTGTAGTATATAAAATGAGGCTGTAGCAGTATCTGTTGTGGAGATGAAAAGAAGTAATACATTGAGAGCATTTCAAATAGTGCCTGGCAGAGTGCTGTGGAAGTGTCAGCTGTTAAAATTGTTGTCTCTCTTGTCTGTGTGCCTCTTCAGCTCATTGCTATGGACAGTGCCATCACCCTGTGGCAGTTCCTCCTTCAGCTCCTACAGGAGCCTCAGAACAAGCACGTGATCTGCTGGACCTCCGACAATGGGGAGTTCAAACTTCTGCAAGCAGAAGAGGTGGCCCGGCTCTGGGGAATACGAAAGAACAAGCCTAATATGAATTACGACAAACTCAGCCGAGCCCTCAGATACTATTATGTGAAGGTAATAACACAGCCTCCTCGGAACAAGAAGTGTTCCTTCTCTTCTGTTGAGGTTATAGGTACTAATATCCTGGTTTATTTACTTTTTAATTGAGATATAACTGAAATAAAACATTATATTAGTTTCAGGTATAAAACATAAGGATTCGATATTTGTTTACATTGCAAAATGATCACTGTCCTGGTTTATTTTAATCCAATTTATAACTTAAGCAGTTTGGAATTAGGATGAAAGATGGAAATGTTCCAGTTGTATTTCTGCAAACTTATTCAGTACCCCCCCTCCCGTTACACACATTATTCCAAATTGTAGTTGTCTTTAAAGAAAAAATAAGTATAGGGTTAGAATGGGAGAAAGGAAATTAGAGGTTCTTGAGGATGAATATTCTTGTGTATATCATGATTTACTTCAAAAATTGTCATATATTATGTATTAGCTTTTCTTAATTTTTAGTTTAATCCAGAATATACAAATTAATATCTTACAGCATTCCTGTTAATACAGAGAATTGATTTCTTAGTTAAAAATTTTAAATGTATTATTTTGAATATACTTTGAGCACTGAGGTAAAATAAATGACTCAAATGGGTAGAATTGGAATGAGAAGCTGAGATCTTAATTTCTTTCAGCTTTAAGTGGTTGATTTTTATCAGCTTTGCTGCATGGAGACATGAGGTAAGCAACAAGTGGATTTTTTTATTATTAAAAAAAAATTTTTTTAATCCTCACCTGAGGATATATTCACTGACTTGAGAGAGAAAGGAAAGGGGTGGGGGAGAGAGAGAGAGATCAATTGGGCCTCTCATGCACGTCCCAACCAGGGATCGAACCTGTAACCTTTTGATGTACAGGATGATGCTCCAATCAGCTGGGCCACTAGGCCAAGGCAACAACTGAAATTTTTTTAAAATATTGTTTTATGTATTTATTTTTAGAGAGAAAGAGAGAGAAACATCAATGTGTGATTATCTCTTGCACACCCCCAACTGGGGACCTGGCCTGCAACCCAGGCATGTGCCCTGACTAGGAATCGAAGTAGCAACCTTTTGGTACTCAGTCCACTAAGCCACACCAGCCAGGGTGAATTTTTGAAGGAAAATTACTTCTTAGCAGAAGTAAAGTTTTAAATTCCTTTTTCTTTGGTTTTGTGTGTGTGTGTGTGTTTGTTTTTTGGCTTACTCAGTATGCATATGGCTGTACCTTTGGATTATTTTAGATTTCATGTCAGTGATTTTTGACTTAATACAGATACAGGTTGAGAGTGTTAAGCAATTAAAATCTTTCAGCTAATTATTAACGAGTTAATTCAGTTGTTAATAAGATATTTAAATGTTCTTAGGTTCCACAATAGTAGGAACTGTGTTAAATATAGCTAGATAATTTAGATGATTTTAGATAATTTTGAAGCTTTTAAGTAAACTCATCAAATAAAGAATATCATTAGGTCTGCTTTTGCATGATCTATTATGGGAGGTAAGATGATAAGAATGCTTATTTTATTTATTTACAGAATATCATTAAAAAAGTGAATGGTCAGAAGTTTGTGTACAAGTTTGTCTCTTACCCAGAGATTTTGAACATGGATCCAATGAAGGTGGGCAGGATTGAAGGAGACTGCGAAGCCTTAAGCTTCAGTGAAGTCAGCAGCAGTTCCAGAGATGTGGAGAATGGCGGGAAAGAGAAACCACCTCCGCCTGGTGCCAAGACCTCTAGCCGCAATGACTACATACACTCTGGCTTATATTCTTCATTTACTCTCAACTCTTTGAACTCCTCCAAGAGGAAGCTTCTCAAATCTATAAAGATTGAGAATCCAGCTGAGAAATTGGCAGAGAAAAAATCTCAGGAGTCAACGCCGTCTGTCATTAAGTTTATAACAACACCTTCCAAAAAGGCACTAGTTGAACCTGTTGCGGCCACCATTTCCACCAACTCAAGTGTTTCTCCATCTTCGGAAGAAACTATCCAAGCGTTGGAGACTTTGGCTTCCCCCAAACTGCCTTCCTTGGAAGCACCAGCCTCTGCCTCCAGCATAGCTCCCGCTTTTACCGCCACACCTGTGTCGTCTGGGTCCCCTTCCTTTCAGGAGCCTCCTAGGACGCCTTCGCCACCACCGAGTTCCAACCCAGACATTGACACAGACATCGAGTCCGTGGCTTCTCAGCCAATGGAACTGCCAGAGAACTTGTCACTGGAGCCTAAAGACCAGGACTCAGTGTTGCCAGAAAAGGACAAAACAAATAATTCATCGAGATCCAAGAAGCCCAAGGGGCTAGAGCTGGCCCCCATCCTCGTGATCACGGGCAGCGACCCGAGCCCCCTGGGGGTACTGAGCCCATCTCTCCCCACAGCTTCTCTCACGCCAGCACTTTTTTCACAGGTAGCTCTTTCTTTTAGCGTCACCGTTGTTTGCATTTACTCACTTTTTAAAACAAATCCAGATTTATAACCTTAAGTGTTCAAGTGTTCAGGTTTGTCTCAGAAAAGTTTGTGTATGACCCCATGAAAGTAACCCAATTCCTCAATCCAATTAGGATCGCCAAAATAGAAGGTTTGGAGCATTGTGTTAAAAATTCCTTGTTTTACAAGTAAATACATAATTTGACTTCTAAAGAAAATAAGGTTTCTCTCTGTCTTTTTTTTTCCTCTTATAAAACTGGTTCCTATCTTACTAAAAAAAAATAAACAATGATAATCTCAAGTTAGAAAACAATTGATCCTGAGAATCTTAAGAGAAAGAAATGATTGATACTGAGTAGCAGGTTTCTACAGTTACCTTAGATATTTCTTAACTTGCTTAAATATAACATTTAAATAGGTGGATTATGCACAGATCTCATTATTAAGGAAAAAACATATTTGAGACTGAGGACCCATTATTTTTCCGTACCTGAATTCAGACTGGTTTTTCTATTTGGGAAAGAACCTACAAAAGAGAGGTTAGAAAATATTTTGACCTTTGTCTTAAGTTGTAAAAATAACTTCTGAGTTTTTCCTCATGATACAGTTTCAGACTTGGAGAGGTTTAGAGTGGAGAGTAGGACAGTACTTGGGTTCAGGGCTATTTTTGTATTATTGCAAAGGTAAAAAACACGACCCCGATGTGTCACTTAGGGAATGTTTTTGCTTTGTGTGTTGCAGACGCCCATCTTACTGACTCCGAGCCCCTTGCTCTCCAGCATCCACTTCTGGAGCACCCTCAGCCCCGTTGCCCCCCTCAGTCCAGCCCGACTGCAAGGTGCTAACACGCTTTTCCAGGTAAAGGAGAGAACGGCCTGCCTTTTGTAGGGGGGCGTGGTGAACGCAGAAAGACGCAAAAGGGCGGTGCCGCACTCTTCAGTTTCAGCGTCATACAGCCTCTGTGTAGTAGATACCCTTTAGCTTTGTTTTTGAATTTCTAAGTGTTTAATTTCCTAGCCAGTCAACAGCTCAGATAAATATTTACAGTAGAGTTTCCTTTTCATTGTTGACCATTACAAACATTTGAGTTCGACCAAGAATTGTCCAATACTGTAGTAGATTTTGAGCCCACCCAATTTTTTTTTTTGTCATTTTAAACTGTAGAAATACTCTTTTATTAGGAAAAAGTTGTATATATGCGTATATATTCATGCAAACACATATATACATGTGTGTTTGGGGGTGGAATTTCTACCCATAGGTTTCCCCTTTTGACTGAGGATTTAAAAAAAAAAATAGAGAAAACTCTTGAGAATAGTGTATCAAATACTTTTGTTTCCCCCTCAGAATTTATATTTATCAACCTTTTAAATATATATTTAAAAAATGAACATTGTATTATCTTAACCAAGATCTTAGGAAAGTCTTACAGATTTTAACTATTGTTTTGCCCCCAAACACCTAGATTTTATAACTTGCAGGCTTTCTTATGAGTGATTCATTCACTTATTCAGGAGTGACACCTTGGAAGATTTTCTTACATTTCGGTAATTAAACTTTTTCATTTTTTTCTTTTGGAAATGAAATGCTAAAGAAATAGAAGAAAACTAAAAATCATTCCGCTTCTGCATTTTTTGTCGAAAAGTCCTGAATTATTGACTAGAAAGTGTTGAGAATTTTTCGTATTTCATCTTTCTTTGCCGTTCACCCACGGATGCCTGAGTCACAGTGCAGCCTGAGGCCTGGAGCCGAGGCGTGGCGCACAGCCCGCTTCAGCGAGAGGCCCCTGTGGAAGTGTCTTAGAACGTGTGATGGGGGACCCTTTTCTGGGACGAACACCCGTAACTATTTACACCAGTTACGAATAGAGTTAATAGGTGGGAATATCTCTCTGGACCTCTTTTTAATGGTCTTTGATTTGCTTTATAATTGAATGTACTTGGTGGTGCCTGTTGTTATTTACTGAACTTTCTAAAACCTTTCATTTGAAGTTAAATGTAGTCCTGTGTACCTTAGGGTATGGTAGAAGGTACAGATTTGTGCTTTCCATTCCGTCAAGGGAGGCTGGAGAGTATGAATATTTACCATTCTTTTCTTTAAAGCTTTTTTTATGACATTGTATTCTTTCATGATAAACAGTTACTGCCTTTGTCCTATGAGCCACTGCTGGCAGCTGTCCTCTTCTGCCTGAGGAAACATAGAAGGGACAGGAAATGAACATTGGTGTTGAGTGAAAGAATGCTAATGTATTTTATTTTTCTTTCTCAGTTTCCTTCTGTTCTGAACAGCCATGGGCCATTCACTCTGCCAGGCCTGGATGGACCTTCCACGCCTGGCCCATTTTCCCCAGATCCTCAGAAAACATAACCTATGCACTTGCAGAATGCGAGAACCAAGGACTAAAGAAACAGACACTCAGCATGATTGCATTTGGAGTGAGCAATCGATAGTTCTACAGTGCTGATGATAGACTAGAGTGATTTTTGCCATTCCCGTTGAAATGCCTTTTTAGGATTCCCTTCCAATAAGACTCAAGTTGGATTGTGTTTAAAAATGCCTTAATTGGAGTCCAAACTCCACCTCCCTTTCTTTCCCTCTTTTCTTTTTCTAAAGAATATTTTGGGCTTTGTAATAAAGACGTTTTGGTGAGGTTTAGCAGCTAGTTATGCTTTGCAAGAACAGTTAAGAACAAAGTTACTCCTTCTGCCTTATTGGGATCGTTTGGCCAGAAAAAAAAAATTATAGTTTGAGTATATTATTTAAAGAAATATTAGTTAAATGAAATTGGCCATATCTCTAAGACTAAGTGTGCTCCGTTGAATGACTAAAAGTGAGCTATGCATAAGAAATAGGGGGAAAAGAATAACTTCTGTTCACATAAAGGAAGATTGGAGTGGTACTATTGCGGTGATTCTATTTTGCTGTGTACTCTAACATACATAAAGCAACTCCACAGAGAGGCATCGTATTCACATTTTTTCAGGGTGGGTCCCGCAGCCACACGAGCGGCCTCGTCTGAACCTGGCAAGAGGGCATGGAGGCAGCCTGTCTCCACACGGGGAGGTTTTTAAACCTGGGGTTTCAGACAGTGTTGGAACAGCCAGTGAGAATGTGGGGCCTCGTATCTAGCACAGAAACCTTGGCTGCTCTTTGGGTGTTTGGCTACACACCCACGGAATACAGCATGGCAAATGACGGCTTTTAGGAGAACATACCCAGGTTTTGAAATTTTGAGGCATCACAAACTAAAAGGTTGAATTGAATAACTCAAAACAACATATAGGACTTTTCCCAGTTGGAAAATACCCAGCATGAAGGACCCCTTCCTCTTTTCTTTTCATTTTATCTCATTTTCTACTGTATAGTTATCTTCTTTTCAATTTAAGGTCGTGAGAGGTCATGATAGTTTTAAAGATGTAATTAGGAAGATGAAAAGTGGAGAGAGGCCTCCAAATCCATAGTAAGGTAAAGATCTGCTTATTTCTTTGAAATTTTCTTTTAAAATTAGGAACAGAGTTCATTTGGAAAGCCTCATGCATAGGGATTACATTGTTCATGTTAGTAGGGAAAAATGTAGGCCTTTGTCTCTGTATTACCAAATTCATAAAATGTTACCTCATGGTAGTCAATGCCAGGTGCGGACAGCTTTGTTGATCCCCGCCCCTCCAAAATGAATGGATACCAGCGTCTCAGTGGAATCTTTTGAAAGTCCTGACTTTGAAGTCCAGGATTAGACATTACATACAGCCACTGCCCCCCGCCACCACTGTCCATTAAACTAGTCTTACAACCCTAGAAATAGTTCCTGTAGTTCAAGCGCATGAACTAAATGAATGAGGGAGTAGAGACTTGAGGGCTCAAATGACACCGATACAAATGAGCATCTTCCAGATGTGTAATAGTTTGAATGCGTTTATACACAGTGTGGAGAAGGTCCAGTGTGTGACTCCTGTGCTAGTTCAGTAATAGCGGAGGGACGCTATTCAGGAAGCTGCCTTTGAATCTGTAGTGTTGGAGGCCTGTTACTGCTTCATGTGTGTTTCGCAGCTGAAAGGTCTGTTCCTGAGAAGTGCAATAGTAGCGTTGAAAGGTAGTACTGGTGAGGGACAGACTGCCTGGACTTTTTCCCATATTGAGTTATTTATGCATGCCTGTTTGAAATTAGACCTCTCAGCAGCACTTTGGAATAGTTTTATCAATACTAGGTTGATTAACATTTTGTACATTAAATTAAGTAAATATTGATGGATTGACTTCACTAGATATTTAACATTTTGAAAGCACAAAAAATATTTTTATCTTTTGGTATTAAAGGAGAAAAGCCATTGGTTTGTTTTCCCAGATGATATCTTTAATAATTAACTGTCTGTGCCTGGGAAGTGAGGACACCATTAAAACTGAGTCAAAGCAACTTCCTGGAACGAGTTTCAGTGCGTCCTCTGTCTGTACATCAGTCCTGGAAGCCTCTGAGAGGTAGGGCCATAGGAGGCCGGCGATGATCTGCTTTCTCTCTGCACTGTTAACCTGGGGAAGCTTTTGTGTGTGTACATGTGTGTGTGCCTTTTTTTTAAATGGAAGTTTACAACCGTAGCTGAAGTGTATGAGGCAGACCGTTCTGTTTGTGAACTACCTCCTTCCTGGAACAGTATCAGCTTTGCATTTTTGAACATCCCCAGAGTTCTTAGAATCCAGAGGTGACATGCCACTTAACGTCAGTATTCACTGGGGAGACACATTTGGTAGCTGTAGCTGGTATCCATCACTAGTCGCCTTGCCAGGATGAATGTGGTGGACAAAAGTAGCCTGAGGTAAGATGGGGAGCAGGTTGAATGAGTTGTTGAGGCATCTGCTGTGGTTATTTTAGCTTTCGGTCTGCTCTGGTCCATACCTACTCAGTTGTACGCTGGAAAACGCCTAACTACCAGGCCCTCTAACGGGAAATGGAGCGCTTGCATCATAGCATTTGCTGATTTCTGTGATGTGAATTACTCCCCTTGTGGCTGAAGCTGCCACCTTGGTGCTGAGAAGGGATGTGTACAGCGCATGCCCAGCCAGCAGCCACTGCATTTATCCCACCCTGGGGTGGGTTGTTGCATAATTTCTAAAGCATTTTTTTGTTCATGTGCTGATTTTTAAAATTACAAAATTAAAATCACAAGTCTGACTTCAGTAATCTTTTTTTTTTTTTTTTTTAATGGTTTGTTACAGTGCTTTTGTGATGTTAGATTCCTCATGGAATATTTTGTGTTTTCAAACACAGATGGAAATAGCATTGATTTTTAAAAACTTATAATTAATGGAAGAATCCAGAAACCCTCAAAATGTCGATCTTAAGCTTCTTAGAGTTAAAATACAGGTTTAACTTTTCTACTTTTTATGCTTAGAAAATTGATGTGAATTTTTTGTCTTCAAGTTTTGATCCCCATGAGCCTATATAATAAAAGGGTACTGGATTTTTTTCTTTTTAAACTGAAAGAATTCCTTGAAGACTTACATACTATTTTAAAGATCAAAAAGGCAGGACTGAGTGTTGTTGAATCTGATTACCTGGCGCAGTTTCTAGTTTTCTCCATTCTATGAGTCACTGAGGCTGAGAAGGGAAAAGAAATCAGAGGCTTGGATTCTGGAGCTGGAACAGCAGGCTCCTGAGAGCATTACTTTCACACTGTTCACACTTGGCCTTGCATGGTGTCCAGTCTAATGACATTGTTTCATCCTGATCTCCGAACTTGTGTTAATGATTCTAAAGTTCTAAACGTCAGTTTTGTGTGTGTTTCCTGTGAATTTAAGCACATTCGAGACACTCGTTGACACTTCAGAAAGGCAGTCTCTAGCCTTTTTGCATACACACCTTGATCAGTAAGAGTTTTTGAACACAAGTTCCTTATTGTAAATTCATATGTATATATGTTAAGTTGTATACTGCTCTACTAAAGTAGTATGTGCGTTTTAAGACATTCACAAAAACAGAAATAGGATGGCTTAACAAGTAAATGTTGAGTCGAAGTTCTGCTCTTTCTACCTGCACCCAGGAGCTTGTCTGGCAACATGCACTCTAAAGACCATTGACTCGGAATATTGCTTCTCAGTCTAATCTTGGGAAAAAGACAGGGATGCTTTTGTTGTGATGTATGGAGAAATCCTTTACATATTTGGTCTGATTTTCATGTAAAATCTCTAGCTTTAGAATTTTTCAGGAGAGCTTGTCATCAGTTTTCTGAAATGTCATGTTAATTCTTTTTCCTAAGTTACCAAGCAGCCCATTACCAAATGTTTTCCAGAGCTTCATGCGTGTTATTTTGGGCAGCCTGTTGTCTCTTCACATTAGGTATGACTCTGTGATGTACTTTTATTTTACTAGCCTGCTTACAAACTTCTTTCAGTCGCACTAGTGTTACATTTTACCAACAAATCCAGAATTATTTCAAATTGCTTTATGTTAAAATACATAATAACCTCCATTTTATTGCTGCATTAGTAAGTTTTGTTTTGTTTTGTTTTTTGTAATATTTCAGCATCTGAAGAAATACTTTTCTTGATGGGTCTGTTCTATGTATCACTTCATTTATTTTTTTATCTATGCCAGAAACCTAGAATTGTGTTGAGGTGCCACTTAGGTATGTAAACAAGTACAGAGACAAACACAGGTCTCTGTGCAGAAACCTGGAGCTCTGAAGAATTACCAAACCAACAGGAAAGTGAAAAAAACTCATGATGTATACAGTCTGTTATCTGAGGGTGTGACAGAATATATTATTTCTGAGAAGGAATTGAGAAGTTAATTGTTTAATCCATAGTAATGAAGTAGAGGTAAACCATAGTTGTATTTCTTCAGCAGGTACTCTGACCAGAGAATGGGTTCTGTGGAAAGTATTTTGTTTATTACCTTCTTGGTTTTGGGTCAGCAAGTAAATGTTTTGTTACTGTTTTTAATGCTGCTGGCATAGCCTGAAACCAGGCGCTCTGTTATTCCTCTTAGGTCATCAGAATTCTGCTTACTGAAGTCAGTGTTTTAATCGTAGAATCTAGAAATCTTGTGGGTGGTAGTGTATTAAGCAAGAAAAGAAGGCGGTTTGATTTCATTTCTCACACTTGGTGGAACCTGTTAGTTTAAAAGTCATGTTTTGACCTGTGAACAGAGCAGGGCTGAAAGGGGTTGCTGATGTAGTATAAATGTTCCATTCGAAGCTGCCAGTTTCTTCAAGCTCCTTTTCTGAAGAAGGAAAAAAAAAAGTGATAGATTGATAGCCTGCCAGAAAAGAGCAATTTCTAGGGTGCTGCCATGCACACCTGGCCATTGCGAAAGGCGGCAGCCCAGAGGGGTGCGAGTCAGGAGGGAACGCACAGAAACCAGGAGTTCAGACTGTCGTTAACATCATTTAAAATGAAACCTTGAACCAGAAAGTTCGTAAGGGATACAATCAAACATAGTAAATCTCTTGAACTCTAGTCTTTTGAGTATCATATACATCAGGAAGTTTTATGAGGTTTAAAATTTTATTTTTAAATAATAAGGAAACGAGCATTTCTTTCCAAGTATGTTGATTTATTAGCTGAGTACATGTGTGTTTATATATACTGATATATTGCCTGAGAGAGAGAGAGAGAGAGAGAGAGAGTGTGTGTGTGTGTGTGTGTAAAGTAAACCTGTTTTTCAGAGGGAACATATTCATCCTCTAGGATGGCTCCTAGGCTATTTTATACTAAAACTTAAAAAAATTGGCGCACTTTGCAATTGCCACTTTTTAAAAATTAATGCCTTGCACATTTCAGTTTTTTAAAATGCATAAAATCATATGGCTTAAAGACTTAATTGCTTGCCAGCGTTTTAGAACTACGGCGCTATATGTCACCTATGCTAAACAAAGGCAACTTCCACTCTAAGTTCATGTATTATTGAGGATGTCCTTTCTTAAAATTTCTACTTTTACTTTTGCTTTTGTGTAGAACCCTTATTACTTTGGGTTCTGAGTGTCTTAGAGGAGAGGTTTATGTAAGAAGTAGTATTTCTGAAATACCGATTTGACCATGGATTAATGTGATAGTGGAGGAATTCTGGCATTGTAGCCTAATTTATCCTTTTTAACTGTACATAAGAAGTATTAGCAGAAACCTCAGAGTATCTTGGGCTGAATACTCTCCACTCTGCCTTGTTTTCCACCTCATAAGGGCCTGTCCTCGTTCTCGTCCCTTCTAGGGATGCTGAGCGAAGCTAGGACAGGCCTGGAATCTTCTGGACGTGGGCGGGGGGTGGGGGTGCCCTGTGGCTGGGCCGGACTCCTAGCAATGGAATCATTCAAGGGCGCCTCGAGTTCAGGGTGGGATGCCATCTGTCGGTGTTCGATGACTTGGCACTTTTTGGGGCGCCATTATTAGCACTGTTTTATTTTTAATAACTGGAAGCACTTAATGATTTTTTTGTTAGTTTAATTTCAAATTATGGGTATTGTGGGTCAGGGAAGTAAGGTTTATTTCTCATTTATGTTTTCTGGGACTTCAGACTGTTTGGAGAAGGGGTAAATGGATTAGCTAATGAGCCTTTCTTCTAGACTCTGTAAGGTATGCTGTTTTGGCTAAGAGGTTTTAAAATAATTAACAAGCTTTAATATTCTGCTTTGTAGAAATGTATGTCTTAATGATTTGCAATTGATGTATTATACTTAACTTTGTAAACTATCCAATTTTAAGTTTAATCATTTTTCTGTTTAATTGTTTTCTGTTATCTAGGGAACACAGTTCCTTTTAAGACATTTCATACTTTTTGTTTTTGAGGGCAGTGGTACCAGTGGCCTTGTATGTACATACCATTCATTGCGCATATGATAAAGTAGCATATTTGATAAACTTCCCTGCTCAGTGTCAGTGAAATTAAGATGCATATATGTAAAGACAGAAATCAATACAATTAATTTTTGATTACTTAGGCCTGTTTATTCAGTTTGGCCATTCAGCCTTCTCTAATTATAGGCATACCTGTTTCTTCACTTTTGCCTTCTAGCAGTTTAATTTATCTTTCTGGGTAGGGGAGATTTTATGTGAAACTCAGTCCAGTCATTTTGCTACTGGCTAGCTTTGGTTTGAAAATTTTTTAATAAATTAGTTTTTTTAAATTACGCCCTTTATTCACCAAATAATCAAGTTGGCTAAAAATAAAAAACATGTAACTCTGTATTTTGAAGAACAATTTTTTATGAGCCCAACTGGATCTTCAAGTGTGGACATCACTTGAAAATTAAATGATGTTAAATAATAAACTTTTTATTTTTATCCACCCAATCTATAATTCAGAAGAAAAGCCTGCTGTGGTGTGAGCACAGAAGAGATGCAGTTTTAATGTTGGTGTCTTAGCGTCAGAACAGGTGGCAACAGGAATTCATCAGGGTGCTTCCCTTACACTTAGATCGACTCAACTGAGAAGACAGTTACTTCATTTTTTGGTTTCCCCTCTTGTGTATTTTATTGAAATCTTTCATAATATCCAGGATCCACCATTTTTGTATAAATAGAATACTTATATATAAAATGCAAGTGCACACCTACCCACAGGAAAGAAGAACTGTTCAAGCGTCATTAGTAACTTGTCTCAATTTCAGTGTAACTTACATTAGGGAGACTTTGAAAGTTTTAAAATCACTTTTTTTCTTCTTTTCTTTTTTCTTAAAAAAAATTGAAATGATAACTGCTAACATTTGTTAAAATTGTTAATAAATTGAAATTTTTAAATTTCAATTTAAAATTGAATAATATTGAAAGTTGTAACTGAGAGAAACTGCCATCTCTTCCAGCCAGGCAGTCTGACTGAACTAACCTGCTGGGAAACAAAGGGACGTTGTTTCAGAGTTGATTGGGACAACTGTCACTAGAGTTCTGAGTTCTGTTTATTTGCAACAAGGAACTTTACACCAAGCTTAGGTGCGTAAGGGAGTGGGTGCGCCAGCGCCTTGAGGGCTCTGTAGTGCGCTGCTGTGCAAAGACAAAACGTGTTCCTTCCGACATGGTAATGGTTGCTCTGAATAACTGATCAGGTGATCATTTTTTTCCTATTGCTTCAGATTTTATGCAGAAATTTTGTTAAATTCTGTAATGGTGATATGTATCTTATTAGGAAAATGATACATTAAAAATATTTTATGTAAGAACTGACAGGAATTTGCTTTGTATAATGGCTATCTGGCTTTAAGAAAGCACTGTAGAAAATTTACTAAAGTCCAAAGTTATATAGATATGTTAATAGATATATGTGCAACTAGATATGGACAATTGTATTTTTTTAAATAAATATTTTTAACAAAATGACTTTCCGAATGGATTACTCATTTCCCCCCCTTACATCTATTGAGGCGGCCCCTTCGTATTGTATTATCACCTATGCTAATGTGGGCGAGGAAAGAGTTCAGTTTTCCCAGTGGTTGTCACTAAAACCTGGCCTTTAACTATGTGATGTATATCTGCGTTAAAATATTTAAAACATGAGTTGGGATAGGTGGTGAAGAAGGGAGACTATAAAATGATTACTGATATAAAAAGGAATTAAAAGAACTGATGGGCTTGAAAAGTTATTCACTATTTATAAATTTTAAATAAAATTAAAATTTTTAAATTTTACTTTTTACTATTTTAATAGTGAAAATCTATTTTACGTTTATTTTTTAATTACATTTTATTGACTACTGCATTTCAGTTGTCCTGACGTTTCCCCCTTTGCCCCCCTTCACCCAGCGCCCCCACCCTCAGGCCACCCCCCCACCATTGCTCATGTCCTGGGCAGTGTGTTTAAGTCCTGTGGCTGCTCCCTCTCTTACATTGTAGTCTGCAGCCCCATGGCTACTCTGTAACTACCTGTCTGTGCTCCTTACATCCCCTCAACTCTTACCCATTCTCCCACACCCCCCATCTCTTTTATCTTTTTTTCTTTTATATTTTATTGATTATGCTGTTACAGTTTTTTTTCTGTAAATGCTGTCCCATTTTTTTCTCCCCTTTATTCCCCTCTGCCCTGCACCCCACTCTCCCACCAGCATCCCCCCGCCCCCTCCTTTAGTTCATGTCCATGGGTTGTACATGTTAAGTTCTTTGGCTTCTCCATTTCCTGTACTCTTCTTAACCTCCCCCTGTCTATTTTTGTACCTACCATTTATGCTTCTTACTCCCTGTACCTTTTTCCCCTTCCTCCCACTCCCCCTTCCCTCCTGATAACCCTCCATGTGATCTCTATTTCTGTTATTCTGTTCTGTTCTAGTTGTTTGCTTAGTTTGTTTTTGTTTTTGTTTTTAGGTTCAGTTGATAGTTACGACTTTGTTGTCATTTTACTATTCATAGTTTTTGATCTTAGATAAGTCCCTTTAACATTTCATATAATAAGGGCTTGGTGATGATGAACTCCTTTAACTTGACCTTATCTGGGAAGCAACTTTATCTGTCCTTCCATTCTAAATGATAGCTTTGCTGAATAGAGTAATCTTGGATGTAGTAGATCCTTGCCTTTTATGACTTTGAACACTTCTTTCCAGCCCTTTCTTACCTGCAAAGTTTCTTTTAAGAAATCAGCTGATATAGCCTTATGGCAGCTCCTTCATAGGGAACTTTCTCCTTTTCTCTTGCTGCTTTGAAGATTCTCTGATCTGTAATCTCGAGTGATGGAATTACAATGTGCCTTGGCGTGTGCTTCCTTGAGTCCAACTTCTTTGGGACACTGAGCTTCCTGGACTTCCTAGAAGCCTATTTCCTTCACCAGATTGGGGAAGTCCTCCATTATTTTTTCAAGTAAGTTTTCAATTTCTTGTTCTTCCTCTTCTTCTGGTACCCCTAGGATTTGGATGTTGGAACATTTAAAGTTGTCCCAGAGGTTCCTTAGCCTCTCATTTTTTTGAATTCTTGTTTCTTCATTCTGTTCTGGTTGAATGTTCCTTTCTTCTTTCTGCTCCAAATCATTGATTTGAGTCCCAGTTTCCTTCTCTTTACTGTTGGTTCCCTGTATATTTTTCTTTATTTCATTTTGTATAGCCTTCACTTTTTCCTCCACTTTGTGACCATATTCAACCACCTCTGTGAGCATCCTGATTACCAGTGTTTTGAACTGTGCATCTGATAGGTTGGCTGTCTCTTCATGGCTTATTCTATTTTTGGAGCTTTGATCTATTTCATTTGGGCCATATCTCTTCATCTCAGCATGCCTGTTACATTGGAAGGGGCGGAGCCTGAGGTATTCACCAGGACAGGTCAACCCAGGTCGCTGGGTTGTGACACTATGTGGGGGAGATGTACAAGGGGGAGCAAATGCTTGCTTAGCTTTCCACAGGCTTTCAAGTCACTTCCCCTGCTACCCACAAGCAAATTGGGCCCTTCTGTGGCTGATTCCTGGGTGGGAGGGTTTGTGTACGTTTTAAGACCCTGTGGGTCTCTCCAGGGACTCTCCTGTGAAGCTGGGAGTTTCTCCCACTGCCGCATCCCCCATAGATTTTTACAGCCAGAGGTTTTGAGACTTTCTTTTCCTGTACTAGAATGCTAGGTTGCGTGGTCTGTCTCACTTCTCAGTTGTTCCTCCCAGTTTATCCACATGCAAATGTGGGACCGCCTGGTCCTCCAGCCGCTGCCTTGCTGCGCATCCTCTCCACCCTGGCTGGCTGTCTCTGCCCCTCATACCCATCAGGGTGAACGCTGCTGCTTTAACTCTTTGGTTATCAGACTTCCATACAGTGTAATTTTCTGGCAGTTCTGGTTACTTTTTGTTTTTAAATTTGTTTTTGTCCTTTTGGTTGTGCGAGGAGGCAAAGTGTATCTACCTACACCTCCATCTTGGCCGGAAGTGACCTATTTTACTTTTAAATTTTAAGTAAAATTTAAATTTTTAAAAAATTAATTGCTTTTATTCTAGCTGTTTTAAGAAGCAACTTTTGCTTATTTCTGCTCTGGGCTCTGTTTCTTCATGTAGTTTTTGAGATTAAAAACTGGAGACTTCAGGCCCTGAACGGCATGGCTCAGTTGGGCGTTGTCCCAAAAAGGGAAGGGCTGCTGGTTCAATTCCTGGTCAGGACACGTGCTTGGGTTTCAGGTTCCCTGGTAGGGGCACGTAGGAGATGCAACCGATCAATGTTTCTCTCTCTCTCTCCCTTCCACCTCCTCTCTTTAAAACAAAACAAAATAAAACAAAACTCACACAGGAAAAGAAAAACAACACTGGAAACTTCAGTTCATTTAGCAAATGACATTAGGCCTTCTCAGAACTGGGTTCAGGGGGAAAGTGGAGTTAATAGGTGGCAAAATCACATCAAAGAGGCCTGTTTCCTATCTCCAGGTAAAAAGAACAGGATATAGTAATAGGTTGTTCTGTGGGGGACAACAGTTTATCAACCCTGGAGAAACGTCACTTTAGATGCAGGTCACTAAGCAATGTTCAGTGCAGTTGGGTGATAACTTACGAGGACTGCTGGATTCTCCTACACCACTCTCCTCAAAATAATATGGCCTAAAACAGTAGTTGCATGAGGTCAAATAAGTGGGAAATGGGGTGTCACCTCTTGGAGATTCAAAATGCATCTTAGGGTATTAAAAGCTCTAAGAATTCCTTCAGTTAGGAAAAAACAACTATGCACCATTTTCTAAGCTTTCTGACTATTGACACATCCTCTTTTGAGAGGTGTAATACCTATTTTGCAATCACTTTTTGTGTTTTATTGGGTAATTTTCCATGGTTGGCATTATGAGGTAGTAGATAATCATTAATAGTTACAAGATTTCACATGGATTCTCACTACAAAGTACTGCACTTATTGGAATGTGCCCTTTAATTGAAGGGAGTCCATAAAGGTGACTTCATTTGAAATAACCTTAAAATAAGAGCACAGTGTATAATAAAAATTGAAACAGCAAAGAGAAATTTAGAATAGGCAGGAAGAATTGGTGTCAGGAGGTTGCTGGAATGTCAGAGCGGGTTTTGTGATTCCCACATGTTTTGAACACGTTGTTGCTGACAGAACCCCCACTCCAGTCAAGGTCCCCTCCCACGTTGCCAAACCAGTGGTGATACTCAGTCCTCAGTGGGCCTGGTGGTAGCGCTGACTGCTTTCTCCTTAGGAGCTCTTCACATGCCCTCCGGGAAGCCACGTTCTCTCTTGAACTTCCTGTACTCCGGCTTCTCTCATTTTCTCTGTTGGATTCTATTCTGTTTTGAAACCTTTAGGCGGTGAACCTCAGGGCTCGGTCTTGTAGTCTCTCTCCATTACCTCCCTAGGTGGGCTCATTCAGTCCCACGGCCCTAAACCCTGTACGTGACCATGAAGTTTCTATCTCCAGGCTTGACTTTCTTTTAATCTAGACTTTTATATCTCCCAGCTTGTGCCACCTGAGACAGCATCATGAAACGCACACTTCTGAACCAGAACCCTTTGTGCCCCCGCTGTCTTCCAGTGTTAAATGGCTTCATCATATACCCAGTGACTCCAGTCCGATGCCTTAGGGTCAGCCTTGCTTCCCGTCTTTCACACCCCACACCCCCAACTCATCGGCAAATTCTGTCCGTTTGACTTTCCAAAGATAGCTGTAATCCAACACTGTCCGAGCCCCCATCTCTTACGTAATTACAATTGCAACTTGGCCTGTGTCCACGACTTCATTCTTGCCCCTTGCCTGCTCACAACTCTCCTAATAATCTCGCGTGACGAGGCCATACTCCTAACATGGCTTATAGGATCTGGCTTCTAGCTTCCCTCCAACCTATTTCCTGCCATCTTTCCCTTCCCGCAGGGCAGTGAAGCCCACTGGCCTGCTTGTTGGTCCTCATATACAAGTCTATTCAGCCTAAGGCCCTTGCACTTGCAGTATAATAGGACCTTCCCCGGCTCCTTGGATGGCTCACTCCTGCACGTCATTCAGGTTTCTGCACAAATGGTACCTCCTTAGAAAGGCTTTCCAGAGCCGCTCTCGATATTCCCTCTTCCGCCTCCCTTCCCTGCTTTATCTTTATGGCACTCAGTTGTCCCTCATCCTGTTTCTGTTTGCTATCTCCATGTCTTCAGCTGCAGTGTAATCTCTGTGAGGCAGGGACTTCCTTCTCATTTTCTGCTCTCTCTGCACATAGGTCAGTGCCTTGAGGAGAGCAGGTGCTCAATAAATCGTTTTAAGTGAATAAATGAATTCTCTCAAACACCTGTGTCACTGTGCCTTCCTTTAGTGAACCTGGTGCACTGATGGGTGGGACTCCCACCCCTAAGGAGCAGAGGGAAACCTGGAAACAGGGCAGTCGCACAGCACCCTGGAACGTCTAAACTCTTAAAAAGGCGGCGATCAGAGGAGAAGCCCTACTCGCTCTGTGACTGAGTATGCTGCGTGGTATAAAACCTACCTGCCTTTCCTGATTCTGAGTCTATGTAAGAGGGAACAGTGGTTCTCAGTTCTTCTTGTG
The DNA here is from genome assembly GCF_021234165.1 of Pteronotus mesoamericanus. NCBI lineage: Eukaryota > Metazoa > Chordata > Mammalia > Chiroptera > Mormoopidae > Pteronotus > Pteronotus mesoamericanus. Next base: position 5,479,333 of record NW_026555326.1, read on the forward strand.
AGAGTTTTGTTTCTAAAATACCAACCGTGTGAACCCACAGTATGAGAGAGCCCTGTCTTTGGGGAACATTTGGTCATTTGTTTCTGTGCTTATATAAATAAGGATCAATTGTCCTTGATAATAGATAACACACTTACTCAATTTAAAATATTTTATTTTAGAAAAGGCAGTCTTAAATTTGTTTCGATCTTGTTTTCTATATTCACAACTTAATACTGATCACCTTAGATATCGCCATTGATTCTTCTTTCTAAATCTGTATAAAAGGGATGTTTGCTTGAAAACTAGCAAGAAAAATACAGCTGTTTTCTTTTTTCCCAGGTCAGTTGCTCACTTCAGTTGGGCTGTACTAACTCTGGCTGGCATCTAATACTTTGAAGTGTTTACAGACATAATTAAAACTATAACCCTAGACCACCAGCTTTCAAAAGAATTGGGATCTGTTTGACTTACAATAAATATGTTAATAAACATAGGAACAATTTCTAAGCTGCTCATGAGGTTTTAAAAACAAAAATTGCTAACATTTATGAAGCAGTATCTATGTCAGGCATATAATAATTGATTTACACAAATTCACTTCTTTCAGAATTCCTTTGAGGTAGGGTAAGATTCTTTTAGAAATGTCACTTTACACTTTTTAAAAAAGCAAAGCCAGAAGAGCCACAGAGAGAGAAGCTGAGGCCAGTGCTTGAATCAGGTCTCGGCAGCCAGATTCCCATCACCATGCCTCGCTGCTGGCAGGTGGAGCGGGCTTACATGACAATGCCCACAGTTCCAGGGTAAACCTTTTAATGTTGGGCATGTGAACCATTTTACTTGGACAGGCTACTGAGAATTGTGATCCACTTATTTTTTACACATGTACACTTGTATATACACAGAGAAAGTGCAGGTGAACTACTATACAGTCACTGTAACAGCCATTTCACGACTTACAGAACTCTCATCCCTTTCCAAGTCACTGAGTTTGTCGTCTTTGCATTACTACAGGATTTGCTTGACAGGCAGAAAGGATACTGAAAGTATACTTGGAGTATACTGCACAGCTTGAATTGTTCAGAGGTCCTAGTTTTGTTAAAGAACTTGACATGGTACACAGGCATACCTCGTTTTGTTGTGACTCACTTTATTGCATTTTGCACATGTTGCATTCTTTACAAACTGAAAGCAAGATCACCAGCAAAAAGATTTTAACTCATTTTATTGTGATACTCGCTTTATTGTGATGGTCTGGAACTGAACCCACAATATCCCTGAGGTATGCCTGTAAAGAGTTGTCTTTCTCTATAGAGGATATAAATTTTAAATCAGATATTTTTATTTTAGAAGTTCTTAGTGCTGTTTCTACAGCTTTTATAAGCTAGTCAATGTCAGTAAAGAAAAACAGAACATCCATCTCATTCTCTCAGGCAACTTCTGGACCAGTTTGCACTGATTACTAGTAGTGGTGTGCTGGCAAATGTTTAACACCTGGCTCTCCAGGAGAGAAAAGCCATGATTTGTAGCTTTTGCCAATTGCTGTGGTGTAAATACTCCCACCATGGCTGATGTCAAGCCACCAACACTTTTATCACTGAAAGTGGAGTTGGAAAGAGATGCACTCCTTTTTACAGTGTTTCCACCATACAAATACAATAGTCATAAATCACTTCAAGAACACAGGTATAGAAAAATTAGGAAGTGATGACTTTCGAGTAGCTATTACCTTTGTTTCTCACGTATTTTAAGTTTCTATAATTTGATTTTTAATAATGGCTGTATTTAACAAACAGCTCTTAAAAGAAATTTTAACAATCAACTTTTGTAAGCTGGTAGGAGCTAGGCCAGCATATCACTGAATTAGTGTCCCAAAGATTCAACTTTTCCTTTTGCTGTGTTAGACGGACAAACTATTGATGTCAGCAGCAGGAATTTGAGGGACTTTGGACTATTAGTAAGGAAAAAGCACACAAATCCTGTGAGCATGCCATGGGTTTGTTTTGATTAACTTAAAATGTATCTACATATAGCAATGATCACCGAGCTTTATAATTTCAACCTATATTTTCAAATTCAACGAAGAGTGATCTTCAAACCCAGGGTGTGGTCCATACAGGAGGCGGCCAGTGGAGTGAAGCAGATTGCTGCCTTCCTCCTTCCCAGGCAGACAGCTCTGACCGAAAGTCTGAACCAGGGAAGAGGAAAGGAATTTAAATAGCCAAGTAAACTTCTAATGATTTGCCCAGGGAGGACCCGGGTACCAGAACTCAATTTAATATCTTCTATGCAAGTCTTCATTGGAGAGGCTCCAAAGCAAGGCGTGGGGAGCTCGCTCCACTGCCACCCCTGCGTTCCTCCACACTTCGGTCTCTGCGGGTGCTCGCGAGGCCGATGTCTTCGCCTGCCTCCTTTACCCACTTTTACCTCTGGTAGCACTCCGAGCTTTCTGTTCCAAGCTGTTTGTCCTGGGTAAGAACTATAACAGAAACAAACAAACAAACAAACCAAGCAGCACATTTCAGCAGCTCTGATGCTGTTGCAGCTATTACTCGTTCTGAGAGCTCACCCAGGCCTTTTGTTTCTCTGCTGTCCAACGGCTCCTTGGGGAGCCGAGGGAACGGTCAGGCCTGAGGGTCCTGGCAAACTGTTGGTGGGGGCAGTTTGTTGAGACTGGTGTCTTGTGTTGGGGAATAGGTAAACTTCTTTCTGTCTTTCTTGATTAGGAAATTTAGTAAGCATTACTCAGGTGACATTCAGCAAATATTTAATACTATTTTAAGATTTACTTATTTTTAGAGAGAGGGGAAGGGAGGGAGAAAGAGAGGGAGAGAAACATCCACATTCGAGTGAAACCTTGATCAGTTGCCTCTTGCATGTCCCTGGTTGGGGACCTGGCCCACAACCCAGGCATATGCCCTGACCAGGAATCAAACCGGTGACCTTTCACTTTGCTGGTTGGTGCCCAGCCCACTGAGCCATACCAGTCAAAGTACAGCCAATACTTTTTGAATGCATGGCCTAAATGAAGGCTCTGTCCTGAGGGCGAGGCTAGATGGCAACTGGAATCTGCCGCCACAGAAGCAAGACTGTAGTTAGAGCTGACTGGGGAGCCCTCGTTGTCCTTCTGGGCTTTTAAACTGATTGTTTAAAGGGTGCGTATGTCCACCTACTGAGAGAAGCCTCTGGCTGCCTGTTCCTTCAGTCTTTGCTTTCTACAGGGCGTACAAAGGCTCTCCCTGGGCACCTTCTCTTAAGAACTGGCTCCTCGCTCCGCTGAAACCGTTGTGGGGACTTTGAGAGCTCTGGGCAGAAAGGCAGCTGAGGGCTCAGGGTTATGAAAACAGATTTGGGACTCTCCCTGCCTGGGGTCTTCAGGGGTAAGATTATTCTTAGGTAGTGTGTCTGCCCTGAAAGTGCTTTTCTGTGCTACTTGGCCAGAAGGAGTTCTTTTTGAAAGAAAGATGTGGACTAGAGTCAAAATCGTAAACTGCAAAGATATGGCCAACTGGGCTGCTGGGCTGAGTTCCAGCCCAGGAGGCAGGCTCTGCCTTTCAGTGCCCGGCGCAGGCTGGAAAGAGCCCCGGCCCGGTCCCGTGGCGCAGAGAGATGCAGGGAGCCACGTTCGCATCCTTGCCCCTCTCCTTCTAGAGAAACCATGAGTCAGTCTGTCCCCACCGCTCCTGCCCCAAGAGCGTGGTGCAGACAATCGCATGGCAAAGCAGGAAGGGGGAAAGGAAGCTGTAGAAAAATAAACATTTCCTTGCATTTTACTTGAAACAGAACAGCACTGCTGGTGTGCTAAGGCCCACAGTATCTCCCACAGCCCGCCGCCCCCCCACGCTGTTTTCCTCCTCTTGTGTAGAAACAGATTCTTTCCTTACCTGATGAGAGTCCAGTGTGCATCCTGTGGAAAAACCGGAGCAAGATGTAGAAGGTAAAAGCCAAGCAACCAAAGATCACGCCACAGACCAGGAAACTGTAGCTGCCCTGAGCCTGGAATATCTGCCAAAGGGGAAAATACAGACACATAGGCCATCAAAACCTCCCACGGAGATGTATTGGAGGAAGCAGACTTCTCGGGCCCTTGGCAGGTTTTCTAGTCAAGTTGAGGATTGCCACACCAACAGATAGAAACATGGGTAGCAGGGACACGGCCTTGTTTCAGGGTTATGTTCCTGGAGGAGACAGCAAACCCGTTCTATGGCAGGGGTTGGATCCAGTGAGCACTGCGGTCCCTTCAGTTCTATGTCTGGAACCTTCTGAACAATCTCCTTATCTTTCTTAAACCTCCAATCATACTAGGTGTTTCTATACCCACAAGGCCTGATGAGAACTTTGCAGAGAATATTACACATGTACACTTTTATTATGGAAAATTTTAAATATATGCCAAAGTAGCATATCGAACTCCCATGGACCCACGGCCAACCCTAGCAACCAGCACCAGCTTCCTCCGTACCCGCCACGGGATTAGGCCCTGAAGACCGGCCTGGCCCTCACGCTGCTTTCACGCAGAGGTCGCCGAGGGATGCGGCCCTTCCCCACCCAGCAGGGCAGACGCAGAGGAAAGGAGAACAGTGAGGAGGGGGAGCCCGAAAGAGCTGGTTTTGGATGCCATCCCTGACAGTTATCAGAAGTGTGATGACTGGGGGCAAGTGGCCTACTTTGTCAGAGTTTCAGTGTCCTCCTCTATAAAAAGGGGAGTGGCAATATCCACATCACGGTCTTCAGTAAAAACCAGACTTAGTTTTTTCCCTGGTGTACACATGAGCTGTGGGTATGTGTAACAAGAACTAGGAGAGCTGGCCTGGGATCAGGGCTGGAGCTGGGCAGTAAGGCTGGGCCCTCTGCAGGGCAGCCCAAGGCTCCGCGAGGTGGGGGGAGGGAGCGGCAGGTTGGGAAGGAATGGACAGAGGACTCTGCAGCTCAGTCCCATCCCAGGCCCGGGAGCTAAACAACATTCCCGTGGGGGCGCCTCTGGCCCTGCTCCCAGACATGACTTGTGTTTGCTTTGGACTCTTGCATCCTTTTCCAGCCCCAGGTCCCCCCCGCCAGCCCCGGCTGGAGGCTCAGCTTTCAACGCTGGCTCCAAAACGGAAACAGGTAACACAGAGTGGGCCCTGCTCACGTGGGTTCAGAAGGCGGCTGGCCGCACCTTCCCACCTGCTTGGAGGAGGGCTCCCCAAATGCGCTCTCCTCCCCGCCGAGTTTCCCACATACCCAGCCAACCAGCATCTGGAGGGACATCTCGCCAATCCCTGCCCCTGTCACCAGCACTGTGGTCGCACAGCCTAGGCGAAAGAGAAGGATGTAGTTTAGTAAGAACCAATTAGGAGACAGAAGTCAGCAGGTGTAATTCAGGTTATTTCTGGGAAGTCTCTGGAAAGCAACATGGCTGCCCAAGAGGGCTCCTTGGGGTTCCTGAGATTTCTCAAACTTCAGCTCTTAGCTCTGCTTGGGAACGCATAGGTCCTGCTGCCATTATGTCCCTTCCTTGCTCTGAGACCTTCGATTGCTCACAATTGTTCTCCCAGTAAATTCCAAGTTGTTTAGCCTGGAAATCTGACCCTTCCAAAGCTGACCACCACCAACCTTTCCGGAAAGATTCCCTGATCTCCTCAGACCAGCCCTCCACTGGCCAGAACAGTGTCCTCGATGGCCTGGCATTGCACTGACCAGCCACACCTCTCATCAACCTGGCAACAGGGCACAGACTGTCAGAGCCCAAACTTCAGAGCCAGATGTGGGTGTCAGGCCCATCTGTGTCACCTGTTAGCTCTGTGACCTTCAGCAAGTCCTCTCCTTTTTCTAGGCCTTGGTTTCCTCCTGTAAAGTGGGCATCAACACATCTTGCGCTGTGTGGATCACCCTAATGCAATGCACCTAAGGCCTCAGTGAAGTCCTGACATACAGGAAACCCTCAAAGCCAGGCCAGTTCTCGGCTTACACCCTCCTACGCTGCCTTCAGGATAAAGTCCAAGTGACTTAACGTGGTCTCCAGGGCCCTTTATAATCGGCCCCTGTTGAGAGCGCAGACTCCCCTCTCCCACCACCCGCTGCAGGCTGCCCTCTAGCCAGGAGAAGCCTCCTGTTTCCCGCCTGCACACACACAGGCTCACCACCAGGTCCTGACACATGTCCCTCCTCCTCTTTGTCCAGCAAACTCCTGCTCAGCTTTCAGTCCAGGCTTAGGTTTCCTTCTGTACTCTCCCCTCAGCCCACCCCAACCCTGGATGAGCTGCTCCGCTGTGCTCCCTCAGCTCCTCCCCCCCAACCAGGCTTTAAGCCCCCCGAGAGAGGGCGGTGCCTTGAGTTTTTCCTCTGTGACATATATCACTGCCTATTATCAGCACAGTGGCCAATGCATGGTAGACACCGAGTGTTTTTTGAATAAAACAGATCATTTTTCACTCTGGGCTTCAAGTTCCCCTCTTAGTCTCATGTTTGAGTTATTACCTATCTCTGCTCCTTTGCTCCCACACCAGCCGCTGGCCTCTGCCCGCACCCCGCCCTTCCCTGGAATACCTGTCCTTTCTCCTTCTGCCTTTCCGAATCTTGGGCCCGCTCACATCCCATCTCTTCCATGAGGCTACCTCGAGACATAACACTGGTCCCTCCCTTGTCTGAATTCCTGTGACACCCACTGTCCATTCCACTCATTCATTCAAAAACCTGCCCATACCTTCTGTGCATCAAGTACTGTGTTAACACTGAGACTATGCCGATGAATAGCGTTAACACATATACTGAGCACCTGTGAGCCAGTTAAGCTGCCAAGTCAAGAGCTTTACAGTTTCTCTAATGCACAAAACAATCAAAGGTATTGGCATCCCCATTTTGCAGACGAGAAAACAGGCTCAGCGAGGGGAAAGAAAGGGAACCACCCAAGCCCACAAAGCCAAAGAGAGTGAAGGCGGGACTGATTTGGGTCTGCTGATGACCTCAAAGCCCTTGCTTTTGCCCTTGTCCCTTGCCGGTGCCCACAGGGAGTGGGTTGTCAAGGAGAGGATGTGGATAACTAGATACAAAAGCCTCAAAGGGATCGAACATGAGGAGGAGGTACAAAGGAGGGGGTACCGGCCCAGTGGGGGTCAGAGAAGCACCCCGGAGGGACAGAGGAGAAGGGGCAGGGTAGAGGACATCCCGTGCGGAGGGTTCTTCCTGTGCCAACCATGGAGGGACAGGACTGCCGAGCGCCACCGGAGAGCGGCCGGCCGGCCCAAACGCCGGCCCCGAGGGGAAGGGAAGGAGCTCCACAGGAAGCCGCGAAGACCAGAAGCCGCTCAGTGTCCGAGCCATCCCTCCGCAGCAGCTCCTGGGTCCTCTCCCTGCCTCCACGTTAGAATCTCCCAGCAGCCCCTGGCCAATTACACCAGACTTCGTGGAGGTGAAGCCCAAGAACAGGTTTTGTTATAAGTGCTCCAGATGATTCTAATGTGGAACCAGCTCTGAGAACCTCTGATGGATGCAAATGTGAAGGCAAAGAGACAGGCCAAGACCTGCCAAGGCAGCAGGGGAGGTGATTAGACATCGGGAAAAGCTGGGTACCGGTAAACATTCCAAGCGGGTGGGTGATGATAAAGGCCTGAACTAAGGCAGGGATGGGGACAAATGAAGAGAGGATGGATTTGAGTGACCATTTGCAGGCAGAATCAACCAATATAACTTACTATTACTACTGTTAAGCTCTAACATTTGTTGTAACTTTAAACTCTGTGGGTTATAGTGTGTGACAAGATATCAACATTATTTCTGGACTTCATTTACGCACTTGAGGTTTGGGGGTTACCTTAGAGTTCAAGGACACAGGTCTCCTGTCCCTCATTCCTGTGGAGAGCTGAGGTGGCTGCAGGTCCAACTGCTCTGGCCCCCTGCCCCCACACACTGATTTCCCCCCTCCTCCAAAGAAATCACGCATCTTTAATGCTTGTTTTCCAACGCCCTAGAGCATTTCTAGTTACTTCTAAGGGTAATGTTAGCTGTTCAAAACATGTTTTTAATGAACTCATTTTACGAAATGCGTTTGCTGTATGCACTTGGGAGGCTACAGAATGAGAATCAGAGGTTTCTGACATCAAAGAAGCTGTGTCACAAGCCCACATCAGCCGCGGAGTCCTTGTTCTAATCCTCTGCATTTCGAACATCCCCAAGAAGAGCGAAGCTAGGAGAGGCTGGCTATCTTCGTTAAGGTATTATATAAAATCCCGTTCCTAGACTGTCACTTCTCTCGTGCCACTTTGCAACTTGAAATTCCCATGCATGTTATACAAAATGCCAGCTGTGGATCAGTAGATATGACTACAGGACAAAAGAAAATGGAAGAGGAAAACTTACTGCTTCCCTGTGGCTCGAAGTCATGTTATACAGGTACAATGTTCTAACCATGGATTAGAACAACCCCATTTATGGACCTGTTCCCACTAATCAGGGGAGCGTCATTTCTGTGAGGAGGTAGGGCAGTGACCTTCCAGCTGCGACATCACAGAAAGGTGGGGGAGCAGGGGAGGAAGTGGCACCCCACCAGGGGGACCCGGACCACCCTCGCTCCCAGCCTCAGCACACTCACCTTTGTATTGCAGAATGTCCTCTGTGTAGGCTAGCATGCTGGGGAAGGTGCTACTAAGGAACAGGCCCAGACTGGCCGTCCCCACGAACAGGAAGATGACATTGTAGGAGAAAGCAAGAAGTACCAGGTACGTCACCACCACGCCGACCTGTCACAGCAGTGATGGAGGTGATTAGAAGTCGGGAAAAGCCGGGAGTCCATGAAAAAGGAAAAACCTGGGGGAGCCAGCGTCCTGCCTTGGACAGTTGGGCCTTAGGAATGGTGCTGTGACCAGTGTGCCACCCTGTGGAATGTGCGGGGACTGCACCTTCCGCATCCTGTCTGCCAACCAGGCCCTGAGAACATGCCCAGAGGGAGGAGGTGAGCCCAGCCAGCAGTCTCCAGCAAATGGCCTACCACACGTGCTTAAGAGGTGCTTAGTGAGGGAATACCGACGTCCCCAAGGTCTTATCTGTAAGCATGGGAAACTCCATCCAAGTCATCAGCTCTCCACCCTGCCGGCTGGGAGGCCGGAGTCCTTCGCTCCTCCTGAAGAAGAGCTGCTTCTCCTCCCTTACAAGCAGTGAGCTCGCAGGGGAAGCTCTGGGGTAGCAGGAGAGGCGGGGTGGTAGCTGCAGGGTCCCCAGCATCTAGGAATCCAGACAGAACCCCCAGTCCCAGAAAGGGTCAGTGGCTGCGGCTGTGGCAGGGCAGCTTGGGTCCCCTCAGATTCGGCCCAGATTGCACGGGCAGTGTAGCCCATGGCCGGAGACCCCTGTAGTGGGCTAAGGGACCAGGAAGCTTTCTAGTTCAGTCAGGGTTTCTGTCACATGGGAATATTTTTGGTAAAATGACCCTTTAAAAAATTCTTTAAAAATGTATTTATGTCAATATTGACTAATTTCTATGCCAAACGCATCTGAGAAGAAACCGGGCAGTATAGCTTTGGAGGCAGAAGACCCAGGTGTAAGCGCCATCAGTTCTGGGGCCTTGAAGTAGCCGATCTCTCGGATTCTCAGCTTCCTATCCTGCGGAATGGGCTACAAAAGCCCCACTGAAGAGCGGTGGGGAAACGATAGCAATGAAGGGCTCCAGTGTGAGGCTTCGCACAAATGGCAGTCCTAGTATTTGTGTGAGAGCTTTCCTTAATGTCTCAGGAGGTGGCAATCATCTACAAAAGCCCTCAGTGTTGTGGTATAACTCTTCTGGGTGAGTATATCTGTTTCTAGAAAAAATAAGCTCTAGAGAGCTAGAAGGCCGGGGAGAAAGCACAGCTAACCAGCCGAGTGTGCCTTACCGATGAGTGTGAGGGAGGGAAGGCCTTTCACACTCACCAGCAGCCCCTGAGGGATTCGCACCAATTGGAGAAACAAAGCCAGGACTGCAGCCCCAAGCCCCTGTCCCTCCACTCTCCTTCAGCTGCCCCTCGGTCTGCTGCGGGACCTATGCGACACCAGACCCCTCATGGAAGCTCAGAGTCCTTGCTGAGAAAGGCTTGCTGCCCATGGAGGGAGGGATTCGCCAGCAACAATGGCAGAAGGAAACACATTCCCCCACAGCATGAAAGACTTCTTTCACGCAGTAAAAACACGAAGGCAAGGGACTTGTCTGTGGTTCGTAACAGAATGTATTTCTTTGGCATAGAAAATGGTCCCACAGATCCATCTGCTCTTTCTTCCTTCTTAGCTCAACTGTTTTTACAAAATGATTTTATTTCTTTATTTTTTAGAGAGAGGGGAAGGGAGAGAAAAAGAGAGGCATAGAAACATCGCTAGGTTGCCTCTCGCATGCCCCCACCTGGGTACCTGGCCCGCAACCCAGGCAGGCGCCCTGAATGGGAATCAGGCGGGGGACCTTTCCATGCACAGGATGATGCTCCAACCAAGTGAGCCTCCCGGCCAGGGCTGTTGTGTTGCTTCTTTGTCTGCATGTCCCATTGGTTCAGCCCCACAGTTTCAAATACCTCTATGCCCGGACTCTTAAGTCTATCCTTCCAGCCATGACCTGTGTCCAGAACTCCAAACTTTCATGTAAAACTGTCTCTTTGATATGTCCCTCGATGGCTCACCATGTGGCCTGAATGGAACTTTTCCCTTCCTCCCACAAACCTTCTCTTTGTTGCCACATCAGTTAACAGCATCCCCGTTCCTCCAACCTTGTATCTAAGGTAGTCCTCGATCTTTCCTTTCCTCACCTGCATTCTGGCCAACAGTACCTCAGATAAACATCCAGAACCTTTGCATCTCTCCAAGTCCATCCTGCCCCCGCCCCCCATCCCGCCACCACTCGCAGGCCTGGACTGCGACGGTGGCGTCTCACTGTTTCCCCTCAGGACTGGCCTCTTTGGCTCAGGAAGTCTCAGCTGGGCCCCAGAATCTGATTTGCCTTTTTGAAAGCCTTCACTCCAGGTGAGTTTTTATCATCCGTGCCTTGGATGCTTCAGACTTTCTTTCTTCTCACAAACCTCGATTCCTGCCCCGCTCTCCTCTCTCTAGGCGGCGGGCCTCATGCCTTGCAGAGTCTGGCCACCGGTAGCGCCTGCACCCTCCCTGCCCTCCTTCCCCCCTCCTTCCCTGAATCATGTCACCCCAGCTCCACGGAACAGGGGCTCCCTCCTCCCTGAACTTCCGTCGCCCTTCCCCACTGCTCTGCCTCCCCTCGCCCCAGCCCCAGGGCCTTCTTCACTCAGTTCCCGTCAATGGTACCTTCACAGACCCTCCTCCTTGCAGGCGTCCTCCCTTTCTCCTCCACCGATGAAGAGGCTTACGTCACCCTGACTCCTGTCAGACCAAGCTCCCTTCAACTCAGAAATAGTCGCAATACCCATACCTCCAGCCCCCATCTCCCTCTTACCCTCAGCCTCTCGGGTTTGGCTTCTACCTGTCCAACCTCCCATCTACCTTGAATGCAAATTTCTTTCTTGAAGGTCATAAACCAATACAAGCACAAATCCAAAAACCTTTCTTGAGACTCATTGTCTTTGGTCTGGGGAGCCCCAACAGTATCTGCTGGAAACTCAACCCAAGAAAGGACTCTCTGACAACAGACTGGGCCACCTGGAAAGGTAGTGAGTTCCTAGTCCCTGGAGGTGTTTAAACAGACTGTGTACCTCTCCTCTATAAAGGGATGTTATTGAGGTAATTCAAGCCCTGCTGGGAGGTTGCACTTCCAGTCAAGATGGTGGCACAGGCAGACATGCCTCACTTCTTTGCACAACCAAAAGAAAATTACAACTGAAATATAGAACTACCATCACTCAGAACGGACAGAAATCGAGTTGAATGGAAGTCTGACAACAACAGAATTAGAGAAGCCACATTCATCCAGACTGGGAAACAACAAGTAGAGTGGATGAAGCGGAGAATCAAATCAATGATTTGGAACATAAGGAAGCAAAAAACAACCAATGAGAACAACAAGAAGAAAAGAGAATCCACAAAAAACGAGGATAGTGTAACCGCCTGTGGGACAATGTAAGCAATCCAACATCCATTTCATGGTGGTGCCAAAAGGAGAAGAGAAAGGGCAAGAAATTGAAAATCTATTTGAAAAAATAAAGAAAGAACACCTCCCTAATTTGGTGACGGAAATAGACACGCAAGTCCAGGAAACAGAGAATCCCAAACAAGATGGACGCAAAGAGGCCCACTCTAAGACACATCATGAGTGTCAAAGCTTAAAGATAAAGTGATAGGCGGCGTGGGGGTGTGTGTGGGGGAGAATGGGTGAAGAGGTGAGGGGATTAAGAAGTGTAAATAGGTAGGTACAGAATAGCCATGGGGATATAAAGTACAGTATAGGAAATAGAGTCGCCAAAGAACTTACATGCTTGACACGTGGACATGAACAATGCCTGAGGGAGTGGGGGGCACTGTGTGAAGGGAGGCAAAGGGGGAAAAAGCAACACAACTGTAATAGCATAATCAATAAAATATAACTAAAAAAAAAAAAAAAAAAACCCTGCTGGGAGGTTGGGCTGGATGACCTTTCAGGAATCTCTCACACTCGGGGAGAGATACATCGCTCTGGCCCCCTGCCTCCAGGGCAGACTGGTTCTTTGAAGGCAGCCCACATGCCAGTCTGGCTACTTGAGAATTCCCTCGAAGAGTTTTAAAATGCAAATCTGCTAGCTTCAGCCCAGAGAGGGTGATTCTGAGGGCCAGGCGCCCCCGGGCCTGCACCGGCCCCAAGGCCTTGTTGAGCTGGGCACCAAGGTGAACACAGGAGGACCAAGTCCAGAACCTGCTTCCCTTGTGTCCTTGGCAGGTTGTCAGCCGGGATCTAACCACCCCCCCCCGCCCGCCCCCCCCCGCCCCCCGCCCCGCACACACAGCAGGGATCACCTGCCCCAGCCCTTTTTTGTATGAGTACAAAATCCGGGGCCCGAGAGGGGAAGGGACTTTTCCAAGGTCACAGCGTCCCTTCTTCACCAGCATCCCTCCCCTCCCTCTACTCCTACAGTCCCGCCCTGGTGGCAGGGCTCCATCCAGAGCAACAGTCTGGGGCAGGGGTAGGGCCAGGAGTGAATGGTGCTCCCAAGTCTCCAAGAAGCAAAAGGAGGCCACTTACCACATCAATGCACACCATGGTGGCTGGCTTCATTTTGGAGGAGATGGGAATGGAGACAAGGTGGCCCAGGGTGATGAAGCCCCAGAAGAGGCTGGGGACGTAACCAGCCAGCTTGTGTCCTACAGACAGCGGCTTCTCCACTGCATAGCTGTACACAAAGGTGGAATATACCCCCTGTGGAGAGACAGGCCCCGCTGAGCACACCCACAGCACAGCCAGACCGTATCCTGGGAAAGGAAGCCCTGGCCAGGCAGGTGTGGGGAGGCCTGCGCCTGCTCCTAGAGGTTCCTCAAAGGGTGGGCGTGGGGCTGAGGTCATCCAGCACACATGGGCCGGAGCTGAGAACAATGCCAGGGGCCACAGCTCCCGGACTGCACCTGGGGAGGACCCCGGGTTCCAGGGAGGCCTCTCTCCACAGGGCGCCGAGGGGCCTGGGCATGAAAGCTCTGTAGCCCCTTCGCCAGAGCAGGGTTCTGCTAATTACCTTATTGACCAGGATGCCACAGGAAGGTTTTTGTTGAAGGAAAGGTGTTTTGCTGCAGCAAAAAAAGCCAAAAACAAAAACAACCCCCCCCCCAAAAAAACAAACAAAAAAAGGTGTGCGCAAGCATCTCATTTTACAGCTGAGAGGGCAGAGAGAAGTGACTTGCCCAAGGTCACAATGAGAGTTGGAAGTCAACCAGTACTGTCACGTGTCCTTGCCACCAGGTCACCTAGTTTGTAGAGCCTTCTCTTTGGAGAGTCCCTCCTATGGCAATCAGTTAATCAGCCATTCAAAACTGTTCTAATCTAATCCTTAGAGATTTCTGGGAAAAGGCATTAAATAGTGTAACAGAGGTCACTAGCGGACTGAAAAGCTGGGCCTGTAGCTTGTTTTTACGGCATGGCTTCAGAAGCCCGTGTGCGGAATGTTCCGGGAAGCAGTGTCCTAGAGTTTATTTGGCATGACCTCTACTTGGCAGAACAGGGCTCTGCCCCTGTAAAACACGTGGGTAGACTGCATTCAGTAACAAAACCTACAGGCCTCCTATCCACGGAGTTAATGAAAATGTAAGCAATTGGCTGGGACGCAAGGCCACAGTACCAAGGGTCCGTGAACAATTCTGGAAACGGTCTCCCCCAGGACTTTTATTTCGTTTAAATGTTTGGATTGACTGCACTACAGGTGAGGTCTCTAGGAAAACTTGGTGTCCCGCTCTCTCTTGCCATCTCCAGATTCGAGTCTGGGGGGAGGGCGCCCCAGGAAGGCACAGCCCGAGAGCAGGCTCACCGTGATCCCATCAGTCATGAACAGCACCAGGGCAGCCGTGATGTGGATGGCGAAGAAGGAGTACGGGGCTCCTCTGAAGCTCTTCCTCTGGCAGCAGCTGAACAGGTCCTCGTGTTCTGGATGAGACACAAGAAGACCTGGGGTGAGCCTTAGCTTCTGCTCCCCGGCCTCTGCATGCGCAAGGGCAGCTGCTGGCAGAACAGAGAGCCGCTCCGTGCCTCCTGCCTTCTCTACCTTCAGCCAACCATCTGTTTGGAACAGCGCCTGTCCATATCGCAGCCCTGGCGGACACAGGGCTCAGAGAGGTCACGTAACTTGCCCAAGATCACACATGCAGGGCAGGCGGAATGGAGATTAGAGCAGCAAGTCTGCCTTGCTCATTCCCTTGGCCAAGCTGCTCTCCACCTCCTGCCTCACCAGACCACTGGTGCCAAGGTTGTTTTCCAACCATTATCACTGTGATCTACGGTCGCCCTCTGGGGGAGCGGTCACCCGAGTAGCCTCGGTGTGGAGCTGTGAGCACGGAAGTTCATTAGAGCCCCCACCTGGGTGTGGCTGAATCTTCGGGGGCATCGAGGAAGCTTCTTCCTTCTCAGGAGGCTGTGTCTCCAGGGCGAGCTCATCTGCAGACAGGAGCAGCGGCCTCCTCTGAGGGCAGCAGGTCAGCAGCCGCTCTTTGGACAGCAGATACAGCACAGCCATGGGCACCGGGAGCTGGGGGTAGGCAGAGCGTCAGGAGAGCCCTGTTCCTGGCAGCTCCCCCACCCCATGCCTGGCCCACTGCATACACCTACACGGTCGTGGGGCACATGTCCGCACGGCCCTGGGAGAAGACAGCTCTTTCCCAAGGGTGCCCACCTAAGCGGCGTCCCCAACTACTGCAGTCTTGGCCCAGGGCAGGCTTGGTGTACCTGCTGCCTAACCTTAACGACATCTGTTTCCCTGCAAAGTCAGGTACTGGTCACATGCAAAACTGAGACTCACACCAGGCCTCTGCTGGCACAGGAGGTGCCAGAGACCAACTCTTTTCCAAAGAAGCTTTGCTTTCATTCACCACAGCTCTGTAAAGTGTGTTGGGGGAGCTTTTAGTTCCATTTTCCAGATGGGGCAAGTGAGGCTCAAAGTTACCACTTAGTCAGAACCTGTTAAACTGGAAAAGACCTGAGTGGTGAGCTAGAGACCCAGAGAGCTCTAGTGCTGGTAGCACAGCTGACTTGGGGCAGAGTGGGACTGTCACTTGGGCATCCTGAGTCTGCCCAGTGCCCTTTCCACCTCAGGGGTTGTCTGGGTGACGGTGCACCCTACGAGGGTAGAGGCAGTCCTCGTGGGCTTGGGGCTGGCATCTAAATGGGAGAACGGAGGCGTGGACTCCTTCTGGTTAAAAAACTGCATGCTACAAGCAACACATACGCACACACGCCCAACGTTAAATTCACTGCTATTTTTTATGTTAAGCCACTTAGGTTTTATGAACTCCCCAGAGCTCTGGGGCAGCGATTTTTAATCTTTTTCATCTTATGGCACACATAAAATTCTGCAGCACACCAAAAACAAAACAAAACAAAAAAATTATGTTGTTTGCTGATCTGACAAAAATATAGGTGTAATTTAAAGATTTTTATTTATTTTTAAAGAGAGGGGAAGGGAGGGAGGGAGGGGAAAGGGAGAAAAACGTTGATCAGTTGCCTCTCAAACGTGCCCTGAACAGGGAGGGACCAAGCCCACAACCCAGGCATGTGCCCTGACAGGAAATCGAAACAGTGACCTTTTGCTTCATGGGATGATGCCCAACCAACTGAGCCACACTGGCCAGGACTGTTGTCATTTTTTAAACTTGACAATCTAAGGGAAAAGGGGTCAGCGAGCCTGACTAGTCAGGTGCTGCCTGTTTTAAATTTTTTTGTGGCACACCTATGTGCCTCCTGTGCCACATCGGTTGAAAATCGCTGCCCCAGAGCAATGAGAAATGCCTCCTACTTCAGAGGCTGCCCGCAGAAGCCTCTGCCACCTCTCTGGAGTGCCCTGCCTGTGCCCAACCACCCTCGCTGCCAGGGGACCTCGTCCAGCCTAGCCTCTGCCTCGCTGCTGCAGCCCTATCCACTTCCTCCTGCTCAGGAAAGGGAGGAAGCTCGGCGGGCTGTGGCAGTTTTCTGGGGGCCCATGGGCTCCTCTGGGATGAAGGAGGGCAGAGGTGGAAGTCTGCCTGGAGCTGCGCGGAGGGAGGCTTCCCTAGCCTGGAGCTGGGCTGGCTCCCGAGCCTTTTCCAAGTCACCTGAACACCACCCTTGTGCTGACACCTCCCTCTGGGCCCCTCGGGAGCCTCCATCCACACACAAAAATAAGGTAAAGTCGGACTCTGCCCGGCCTGAGTGGAAGGGACACAGTTCCCACCCTCAGGAGTCCCAGGTCCAAAGGAGGAGACGAAGCTCTCCTTCCAGCCTGATGGGGGAAACAGGAAACCCATGCGCCGGGGCCTGTGGTGGCAGAATGCCTGGGTGAAGGCCAAGGGGAAACAGCTGTAAAAGGGGCCAGGTCCCTCAGGCAGGGCCTTCCAGGGAGGTGGGTGGTGGGAGGAACTGCACACCTGGCCCTGCCGCAGGGCACATCTCTCTGTAGGAGAAGCCCATTCAGGGAAGGCGGGCTGCAGCTCAAAAGTCGGACAGTGCCAGGTGGGCTGTGCCTGTGTGTGTGTGTGTGTGTGTGTGTGTGCGCGCGCGCGCGTGCGCGCGGGCACGCGTGCATGCACATATTTGTGCACACGTGCCCACATGATTGCATAGCCTCATTCTTTTCTGTGGTGACTGTTTATCTCCAGACACAAACCAATGGAAAAAGTACGGAAATCCTGCATCAAACAAAGTGCCTCCAGTCTGCACTTCGTGGGCAAGAGAAGACAGACCTCGGGCTTATGCTGGACCTGCCAGCTTCCCGGTCCCACAGTCCCAGTCTTGACATTGTACTGACAGTGCTCCTTCCCTTTGCGGTTCCCCTTGGAGAG
The DNA here is from genome assembly GCF_021234165.1 of Pteronotus mesoamericanus. Classification (NCBI taxonomy): domain Eukaryota; kingdom Metazoa; phylum Chordata; class Mammalia; order Chiroptera; family Mormoopidae; genus Pteronotus; species Pteronotus mesoamericanus. Next base: position 5,496,697 of record NW_026555326.1, read on the forward strand.
CACAGGCCCAAAGCCACATTGTTCCCAGACAATAATGGGCAGGGCAGAAAAGGGAAGGGGCAGAGGGAGAGGGGGGCATCTCTGAGCCCCCAGGGAAGACTCTGCTATAAGGAATAGAGAGTCCCAAAGGAGAAGAAAGAAAAATGAGGAGGGACTGCTGGGCAGCAGGTAGGAGGTTGTGTTGGGAGTTGGGGTTCCAGCCTGGCCTGGCCTCACACCAGCCCCTATTAGGGCTTTGAGCCAGACGGTATGACACCCTGTTGCTCAGTGGGACTGGGTGGTCTCAAGAACCCCTTTCAGTGCCACATACACAGCATCACTCTGAGTCCCAGCAGCAGCTGGGGGCTGCGGTCTCGCCTGCACCAGCAGCCTTCCTCTGCAGGGCGGACAGGTCTGCTTAGTGCAGGAGAAGTTCTAGGGCAGAGTGACAAGCCACATGGTGACTCCGTGCCCAGCCAGCAGGCCAGTGGCCACCTGAAACACTCCCTACCCCTAGCCCCTGCTGGGCCCAAGTCAGGGGGCCACGGCTGCTCCTGGTGTTCCTTGCAGTCCCTCCCGAGCACAGGCAGGGGTTGCGGGGGGTCTCCCCACTGCTCCTCCGGGCCCCAGCCTAGGCTCACGTGGGAGAGCCCGCCCTGGGCTGCAGAACGCAGAGAAGTTTTCCAGCCAGAGGGCAGGGTCAGAGCTGACAGTCCAGGGGGGCCTCAGCATCTGACCCAGTCACAGGGAGTCGGTAGGGTCCCACCGAGGCAGCTGAGACAGGTGGGGTCCCTGGGAGGTTATCCTGTCTCTCTCTCCCTCTCTCAGCAGCCACAGGAGCCGCCCTCACAGCAGGGCACAGACAAGTCCCACCAGCCTTGAGGACCCTGTCCGACCCTGCAGTGCTCTGGCCCAGGGTTAGCGTCACCTGACCTCCGAGGAAAGGGCTGGGTTTCCCACAGAGCCTCGGACGCCTTGAAAGTTGGCCCTGGTTTCATTGTGCTAAACCTGTTCACTGCTTTCTCTCCCTTGAGAATTGCAATCACAGGATGTCACAACTGAAGGACCTTAGAGGTGCTCTTTTGTAACCCTCTTTGTGTTCCGATAAATCCTGCGGGGTCGGCTCTCCCATCCTCTTGTCCTCCGGTGGGTGCGCTCAGCCCCAGCTCGTGTCTTAGAAGAATCTTCCCCTGAAGCTCGAATGGACTGGTACATGTGACTGTCTACTAGTCCCCACCCAGCCCAGCCCCAGTGGCACTCACGTTGATCAGGGCCATAATCCAGAAGGCGTAGGACACTCGGGTTCCTGCTCCATCTGGCGGGAACAGCTCGGGGAGTGTCTGGTTCGACGAAGGCCGGTGGCCCAGGACCCTGGAGGCACGGAAGAGGTGGCTGCTGGAAGTGGCGTTGGCTGTGCTATTCGCAGGCCAGCAGTTGTCCTCCGAAAGGAAGGGGTCGGCGATAAGAGGGCTTAGCAGGGCCCCAAAACCCACAAAAAAATGAAGAACCTGGGGAGGGAGGAGAAGTAGGATGGGGATGACGGTGCAAGCTTTGTAGCCCATCCCCCACCTCGTGTCCCACCTGTGGAGCCCCTGCCCAGCTCAGGTGGGAGCGAGGGAGCGGGAGGCGAGAGCGGGGAGGAACGAGCTCCTCGGCCACCTGCGTGTCCCGGGATAACTTGCTGACGGTGGCCAATCCCCTCTCTTACTCTCCTTCCTTTCCCAAATCCTCGCCCCCAGTGGGAGGTTGTTCCCGTGTGGGCATCCACCAAAGGGAAGGGGGCTTAATAAAGGGAAGGGCTGGTCTAGAGTCCTGGTAAGTGGGAGGACAAGGAAGGAAGAAGAAACACAGAGAGACACAGGGAAGGGGACAAGAAGACAACAGCAAACCCTGTCATGCCACTTCCCAGCTGACAAAAACCTTCTGGTTGGCACTTAGATTCTTGTGACCACCTGCAGGCAGGGGTCATTACCAAGTGCAGGGGTACGGGCCGAGCTGGTCACACTGAACTCAGACCCTGGCGCTCTTTCTGCATCACCACCCTGGCCTCGGGGGAAAAGTCACTGGGGAGAGGGGGCTGGGAGAGAGGGACAGATGGACAGGGCCCCCCCCCTGACACCCACTGTGGGCTCACCTGGAGGAAGATGGCCGAGTCCTTCTGGTAGATCCTCACCAGCTGCATGTTGGCCACGGTGTCAATGCAGCCCATGGCCAGGCCCGCCAGCGCCATGACGGAGGCCAGCACCTTCACATCACGGCAGAAGGGGATGACAGCGAACACCAGGGAGATGGTCAGAGAAGAGGTGAAGAGGGCCCACAGGGACTGGGCCAGGCTGCGGTCACAGAGGGCTGAGGTCAGGGAGGGGGCGCAGAGCCCCTCCTGTCCCCCAGGTGCTGCGTGGCCCCGGGGGGCCATCCCCCACCCTCTGGTGGAAGGGGAAGGAAGCGGAGGAAGAAGCTCTGTCTCTTACTGGCTGTGGGTTGCAGGCAAGATGTTTAATGAGCCTAAGTCTCAGAGAACAGTCCCCCTCACAGGCTGGTGGTGAGGACTCCAGAGAGTGTATGACAGGGACACAATGGTCCTTAACAAGGTGTGACAGCTACTATTGTACTTATGAGCAATTTTATATTGTCTACCTATAAACGATGAGAGGGGAATCGGCTTCTAATATTTCCAGGGAACTGTGCCGCATGCATGAAACTGGAGGTGCGATAGGAAATGGAACCTGAACCCCAAACCCCTGAGCCGGGCCACAGTGTGCGCTCTCCACTCAGGAGTGGAGAACGGCCGGCCCCCTGCCGGCAGCAGGCCCCAGCTGCCGGGACCAGGCCCACGCGAGGCATCGGAGGAGCCTGGCGACCCCTGTACGGGCAGAGGTGATGGGCCCTGCGCCTGGCACGTGTCTGGATGGGCGGCTCTGTGGCCCTCCCCACCGAGCAGCGTCCCCCCCGCCCCTCCCCCTGCGAGCCCGCTGCAGGGGCTGGGGGCCTGTCCTCCGCGAGTGAGGGAATGGATGTGTGACCCAACGAATGGAGTGGCTAAGGTTCTGTTAAGGTCTTTCTGGTGCACTCCGCCCAATAAACACTCTCAGAGAAAGGAAGGAAGCCTTGAATTTTCTGGGACCAGTCTGAATGGCTAATGTGGAAGGGGTGGGGGAGATTGGGCAGCAAGAAGGTTCTGGAAGGAAGAAGTTGTGGAGAATCTTTAATTTTAGACAAGTCGGGGAGCCCCAGGCAGCCTCTGTGGCTGCTGAATCTGCAGAGGTGTGGGATGCGTGGCAGGGAGATGTGTCTGACTCTCCAGCACCCTGGAGAGGAGAGAGGTGCCCCCAGAAACCTGGCAAACTGTCTTTTCCAGGACGTTCTTGCCTCTGAACCCTTGGCGCTCAGCTTCTCATCTTGCCCATCTTTGATTAGATCCTTAATCAGAGGGCTCTGCTGATAGCAACGGTCCGTTATTTTCTTTTCTTGTTTCCAGCTGATCTGCTGGCAAGATTACTGATCACAACCCCTGCCTGTTCCCAGCTGTGTGAGGGCAGAGGGAGGGCTCGCTCCACCCTGGTCACCGTGGAAAAAGCAGGGAGGTCATGTTGTGGGGAGGCCTGCCGCCCCCTCCCCTCGGCCGCCTGCTCTGTGGCCCCAGCAATGACAGCCTGGGCCGCTCACCGACTTCTGCTTCCTGCAGCCTGGTGACTGCATCTCACTGGCCTCCATGGTGCCAACAACAGAGGTGATGCCCACACTTCTACAGGCCCTAAAAGCGACAGCTCTTGCATAACGGCGTTCTCTTTCCCCTTCCTTTCCCAACACAGGTAGACTAGGAGCCCCCTGGGTGGCCCGACTTCAGGAATACCGAGGTTCCCCTTTCTCCCTCTCAAATGTCCCCTGCGTTGACCCAGTATCCATGGGGGTGACATTTCCACCACCACTTACCACTTTGTGGTCAAGCACAGATGCCCCGAGTACAAATACTTTTGAAGAATTAACACATTATTATAGTGCGCTGAAAAACCTGAGCAAGATGACTAGTAATCAGTCCCATAGCAAAGTCCTGAGGGAACGGGGAGATGGGAAGGAGCTGTGGGGAGGTGCGGGAAAGGGAAGTTAGTCTATGGGACAACACTAACGTTTGTTTACAGTGCCCAAGACATTTGTGCGCATGGCAATGCTGAGGTAGGGTTTGCAACTGTTGACCCACAAATAAACTGAGGCTGAGAAAGGCCAAGAAAGCAGCTGACAGAGCCTGGAATTGAACCCAGGTCGTCTATGCCATGCTGCTTTTCCATGGGCGGGGCGGGGTGCGTGTAAAAAAGCCGGTGCTGGGTCTCAGTCCCAGCCAGGCTGGAGGGGGCGGCCGGCAGCGAGCATGTGGCCAGACTGTGCAGAGCCTTGTCTCAGGAAGCAATGGCGAACAGCTATAGTCTCTAGAACATGAGCCTCCAGTGGTCCCTTTGTTGGTGTTATGGGATCTCCAGGTACTTTATATTATAAGTGCTGGCTTCATCGCAGGCCTCCGAGGCATCTGCTGCAGCCTGTTCATTGCGGGGCCCCATGCCTGGCACTGTGCTCGGCCCTGAGAAGGGACCGGATGTTGCTAGTGAAAAGAGACTAGTGCTTGAGGAAGGCATGTCTTGTCACCGCACACAGGGTGGCCTGGAGAAAGGGATGGGAGACTGTTAGGAGGCTGACGTGGGATTGTATGGGGGTGACAGAGAGACAGAGACAGAGACCCCAGGAAGATGCTGAGAGAACAGCAGGAGGCTCGGGAAAGGGGGAAGGTTCGGAGAAGGGCTGGAGTCCAGGGGGTTGCCCTGTCCAGGCCTCTCCTCTCTCCCATCTGTGCCTTCTCACTTCTCACCTTGTCACTCTTGAGAAGGACACTTGATGCCCACAGGCAGCTTTCTTGTTCCCATGCCCAGGGACAGGCAGGAGGGAAGCATAAAGAGAGAACCGGCAGAAAGGCGAGGCTGGGGAGACGTGCCCTCCCCACATCTCCTGCCAGCCGCTGGGTAGTGGTGCGAACCCGCTGCCCACCAGCTGGGGCCAGGGAGGCCCAGGCTACACCGGGAAATGGAGACCCGTTCCCAGGAAGTGGGGCAGCTACACCTCAGGAAACTGTGTTTGGATCTGGGCTGCCCGCCCTCCCCAGTTACTTCTGCAGGGTTCTCCCTGGTCATTGCAAAAATCAGCCTGAACAGGTTTCTTCAGAACAGTATATTGTTGCCAAGAAAAAGGGAGTCTCACATATAACCTAGTGGCACACTGAAATACACTAACTGGCTTGGTCACATAACGGTTTGGTCAACAGCCCCTTCCAGTAAAGCCAATAATCGAAAATTATGAAATAAGAATGGCAGAATAGCCCTGGCAGTGCGGATGTGGTGCCATTTGTAATCCGAAGACTGGGCTGGCCCACCTCTGCCACTTCCCAGCAGGTGGCTTCGGGCAGGCCATGGACACGTAGCCCATTGAGCCTCAGTCCCTTCCTCCATAAAATGGGGCTGGTAGGCTGCGCCTTGTGACACCGCTGTGCAGGGGCAGCGTGATATTCCAGCCAGTCCGCCTTCGCTCACTCACTGGGATCTTCCCCTGCCACCTGCAGGCCTCCGCCCCAAAGCTCTCCACTCCCTGCTGGCTCCAGAGAGCATGGCCAGGCCCAGGGGAGCGCGCCCCATAGGAGCGGTGCAGAGGCTGGTGCCAGCTCCGGGGTTCTCCCCGCCGCCCAGGCTCTGCCACTGTTCCTGCTGCAGCTCTCTCCAGGGTGACTTCGGAGGCTGGCCTAGGAACAGCTAGAGTGACAACAGAACAGAAGAGTCCTACCCCTCATGTTACAGATCAGGAACTGGGCCCAGACAGGGAAGGAGGGCAGAGTAAGGCTGAGCTGGGATCCAGTTTCTTGACTCCCAATCCAGGCAAAAGCCAGTGTAGTGTCATTGATCTGCCCTCCCTTGGTCCTAGGTTCAGAGGTTAATTCAGGTCAATTATAGGAAAAGCCCCACTCCCAGGAACACCCTCGACAGTCCAGGGAACCCTTCCTTAGGAAGCCTGAGAAATGTCCAAGTTCCTCACTGCCAGCTCTACATGGAAGGTGCCAAAGGGGAGGGAGGGCAGAGAGCCAGGTCCCCCCCCCCCCCTGCCTGGTGGTGGCTCTGCTTGGAGGTGCCAGCCCCGCCAGTTTGCTGTGTGACTTTGCACACCGCTGACCCTGTCAGCCAGGTGCTCGGCCTTACCCAGAGGGCGCACATGGTCACCTTGACTCGGCTTTGCTGTGGGCAACTGCTCTGGCCCAGAAGACAAGGGGCTGCCTGGCTTCAAAACAGGGGAAGGGTTCAAATAGTAAGGCGTCAGCCGGCCTGTGCTGCCTGCCGCTCCCCAGGGGTAGGGAACTTGCTGCGGAGGCCCAGGCCCTTGTTGCCACAGACCGAATGACCCCAGGCTGGACGAGTGAGCCCAGGAGGGGCACTGCCATTCTGCTCCCACTTTTGACCCAGGGGATCGCCCTGTTGCCCTGGATGATCTCTGGCCCGCAAAGCCCAGAGGTGAGGGCAGAGCACAGAACCGAGGAGGAGTCAGAGGCATCCGCACACCTACCCACCCACCACGGGCAGGCAGCCCTGCGAGAGGACGAGAAACCAGAGCCAAGGCACCACCTGGGAGCTAGGGCAGGCTGGGGACTGCGGCTGAAGCCAGGGGATAGGGAAACGGCGACTTAGACTGAGGAAGGGGCCATGGCAGAAGCAGCCCCTCCCGCTGGGCCAACCCAGAACTGCCACCACGGCTTGTTCAGGGCTCTGAGTTATGGCTGGGGCCACCCAGACGGAGGAACAGCCAAGCCTGTCTTGGGGAGCCCCAACCTAAGGCGCGGCTGCCTGCAGACTCAGGGGCTAGTGGCACCGTGCGCCTGAGAACGAGCCCTGGCCCGGGGGCGGGGGGCTGGGCTCCCAGGAGTGCCCCTTACACGCTGGCTGCACTTGTAGTTCTGTCGGCCTACACCGCCTCTCCCCCAGTTCTCCGCATGCGTGGCTCCCTCCTGTCGTTCAGGTGCCAGCTCAAATGTCGCCTCCTCGGAGAGGCTTTCCTGACCACCTCAGTTACTCTCCCCCAGCTCTGCTACTCTCCACCCTGGCCCGGCTTCGCCTCCTTCAGTTCGCTGTAACGGTCCTCCAGGAGGCCAGCTCCAGGGCACAGGCGCCCTGTCTGCCGTGCTCAGCCCCCGCGCGGGGGTCTGGCTCAGGAGATGTTTGTGGATGAGTGAATTATAGGGCTGGGGGTGGGATGAGTTTTGAGATTTTTTTAATAAAAGAATTGAGATGTAATTTACATACCATAACATTCATCTATGCAAAGTGTACAGTTCAATGGTTTTAGTATGTTCAGAGTTATAAACCCATGACCGCAACCTAAATGTAGAGCTTTCCCATCACCCCAAAAGGAAGCCCATGCTCATCTGCAGTCTCTCCCTATTCCTCCCCGAACCCCACCCCAGCCCCGGCAATGACTGATCTACTTTCTATGTCTACAGATTTTCCTATTGTGGACTTTCAAATAAATGAAATCACACAGTATGTCATACTTTGTGTTTGGCTTCTTTCACTCAACACGGTGTGTCAAGCTCCTCCACGCTGCAGCATGTGTCAGAGCTTCCTTCCTGTTTATGGCTGAGGAACAGTCCGTTGTACAGATGTACCCTATTTTGTCGATGGACATTTGATTTGCTTCTACTTTTTGGCTATTTTGAATAATACTGCTATGAATATGCATGTACAAGTTTTGTGTGGACGTCGTTTTTCATTTGAGGCATGTACCTGGGAGTGGAATTGCTGCGTCATATGGTAATTCCATGTTGAGATGGATTTTTAAAGCAAGAAGCACGCCTGGTACCTTGGGCCCAGGTTTGTTGCACGCTGCCAGGTGAACAAGCTGCAAAGCAGACTGGCTGCTGGGGAAAGAGGCGAGGCCTCCCAGATGGGGGACCAACGAAGGGCCCGATCGGAAGGAGGAACGGGCTTTTGTATTGTGTTCCCGCAGGGGCCAGCACCTTGGAGAGGCCTGTCTGAGAGTGGCCTGGGGAGCCTCACGCAGAAGGCAGGGTTTCATGCAAGGGGCAGGAGGGGGTCAGAGCTGGGTCTTGGGCAGGGCAGGCCTTGCAGGAATTTGAGAAAAAAGAAAGACAGAGGAGGAGACAGTGAATAGGGCAGAGAGGGGAAGAACGTAATGAGGCTTCAGTTAGCAGGGTATATTCAGGGGAGGGCCAAGGTGCGGCTGGAAGGAGACGGGGAAGCTAAGCTCCGACGGCCATTATCTACCCTGATGTCTTTGAGATAAAGGGGTCTCCCAAACTGCCCAGGGTGGTTAGACAGGTCCCCGAGAAACCAGGAAAGAAACTAAACTTTTGTCTAAATACATGCTCCCCCTTTCCAGTCTGACCAAGCACATACCTACACACCCTGCCAACCCAGTGGCTTTGTGTTTTATTTGAACTGTTTTCTGCTCATTGCACCCTTCTCCCTCCTGGCCTGCATGTGGCGGCCTTCTTCAGCATCTCTCTCTGCTAGAAGGGAGGGAGAGGGAGGGGGAGTGAGGCAGTGCAGGGGGGTTGCGGGGGGGGGGGAACATGTGCGCACGCCGGTCCTGCCCTGAGCACAGGGCTCCTGTCTTCCCCTGCACCCACTCTAACGTCCAAGGCTTTCCACACCCAGTCCCGCCAACGCATGCCCCTGTGGAGGCACCCAGAAACTATCCAGCCCTGGCTGTCGGTCTGGGGCAAGCAGTAGGCAGGACTGAGCAGGAATCCTAGAGAAAGAAATAAGAGCTGCCTTTGGGACTCCCTCTCTCCAGGGCTCTGCAACAGCGCCCGCGCCCGCGCCCCCCGCGTGTCCCCCCCGCCCCCCCCCCCGCAGCAGCTGGCCCTCTCCAATGTTCAGCCAATCCCCCACTGACAAGCACTAGCCTGGTGCACAAGCCAGTAATCACTTAAGCTGAAAAGCACTTGCAGGGGTATTAGCATTTTAACTGAGATGTGGGGAGGCCCCAAGGAATCAAGCTTTAGAGGCTGGTTTCAGGGCCAGTGGAGGTTCGGTTTATTGGGGTGGGGTGGGGGATGGGGAATTGTGGTGAGCTATCCAGCCCTATCAAGGTGGTGAATCCCATTTACACACAGGCCGCCCCTCCGATATGCCCCCATTTCCACGGAAGCCTGCTTTGCTCTTAACCAAAGGAAAGGGTTCTTTGTGACCTTTTGTCTTGGGGATGGGAGGACTGAGGATCAGAATTTAAACCTGAAATGCTGACAGGACCTACTCTCCCCACCCTGCCCTACCCCTACCCCTACCCCTCTGATCCCAGCAGAAAGCCCCAAAGGCCCACAGCTTCCTTCCCAGGTGTGTCACCTCAGAGTCAGCCCACACCTGTGCCCAGGAGTATAGGGTACAACTTGTACTCTGCAGAGTTGAAACTGACTACTCACAGAGCAAGAGGCATTTCAAAGTATCTGGTTCCAGATACAAATGACTGGGTTCAAATCCTGACCAGGTCTCTTAATAGCTGTGGGACCTGGGGCAAGTCTCTTAACCTCTCTGTGCCTCAGCTTCCTTCTGAAAAAACGGAAATAATAGTATTACTCTTCAGGGTTCTTGGGAAGATTGAATGAGTTCATACAAGTGAGGTACTAAGACCCACACCTGGAAGTGGGTAAGTGCTCAATAAAGTTAGTCATTATTGTCACCATTCTCATTTTTCCTCTCTGTGGGTAGCTTTCCTGCCGTGAGACCCTTTCCACTGCCTGTTCAGAGCCCCCTGCTGAGTAGAGACCCTAGAAGGAGGTGCACAGCAAGTGAGGAAGAGTCGGCCCAGCTGGATGTGTATCTCTGCCCTTTTCACAAGGCCTGGCCTAACAAGCTGTCATTTAGAATTATACTCATTCCCCTTCTAGTTCTCTGTACTACACATGTTCCTAAAAAGTCCAGGAGGAGGGGCTTTTGTAAATCAAAACACTGTAAGACACAAGAACAAAAACAGAAAAACACCTTGAAAGATTTCTCATTGAACCTCCAGGAAGATCACCTCATACCTGTTAGAATGGCTATTATCAATAAATCAACAAACAAGAAGTGCTGGCAGGGATGTGGAGAACAGGAAACCCTCAGGCACTGCGGGTAGGATTGCAAACTAGTGCAGCCACTATGGAAAACAATATGGAGGTTTCTCAAAAAATTACAAACAGAACTACCATATATGATCCAGCAAGTCTACTCCTAGGTATTTATCTGAAAAAATCTAAAACAATAATTTGAAGACATATGCACCTCTAGGTTGACTGCAGCAGTATTTACAATAGACAAGGTATGGAAGCAACTCAAGTGTTTATCAATTGACAAATGGATAAAAAGTGTTGGTACATATATACAAAGGAGTATTACACGGCTACCAAAAAAAGAATGAAAAATGCCATTTGTGACAACCTGAAGGACCATAGACCTAAAGGGTATGAAACTAAGTGAAGTAAGTCAGACAGAGAAAGACAAATACCATGTGACTTCACTTATATATGGAAGCTAAAAAACAAACACAACAGAAATAAACTCATAAGTACAGAGAACAAACTGATCGTTGCCAGGTGGGAGGGAGGCTCGGGGGGATGGGTGAAAAAGGCAAATGGATTAAGAAATACAAATAGGGCCCTGGGCAGGTAGCTCAGTTTGTTTGAGCAACATCCTGATATGCCAAGGTTGTGGGTTCAGTTCCCAGTCAGGGGACATACAAGAATCAACCAATGAATGCATAAATAAGTGGAACAGCAAATAGATGTTTCTCTTTCTCTCTCTTCCTCCCTCTCTCTCCCTCGCTAAAATCAATAAATAAAAATTTTAAAAAGTTCAAATTGACAGTTATAAAAATAGTTACAAGATATAAAATACAGAATAGGGAAAATAGTCAAGAATATTGCAATAACTGTATGGTGCCAGATGGGTACTAGACATATCAGAGTAATCGTTTTGCAAGGTATGGAAATGCCTAATTGCTATGCTGTATACCTCAAACTAATAGAATATTGTATGTTGAATGTAATTGAAAAAAAAACCACCTCTAGGTAGAATTAGAATGGATCTTGAGTTTTTTAAGATTTTCTGAATCTCACATACATCCAATCCTATACAAAACCTACAGATACATAAGTAAAGGAGATGTGCTCCTTAAGAGAAGTCTTTGGTTTACAAGAGGATTTGGTAGTGGGGATAATCACTCCCTAATTGACAACATTTTATCATTTGGTGGCTTACAGTGGGGTCCACCCATATGACACCGGTGCCCCTCTTCCACAGCTCTGGATGAGGTGGACAGCAAAACCCACCCTCATGGACACCCCTGGGAGTGAGCCCAAGGGGGCAGCCTGGGCGCAGACCGGCCTTCCAGAGGTCTCTCTGAGATAGCCCTGCTGTGGTTTTGTTCCCCCGCTGTCTGCCTGGTTGAGCCCAAGCAATCCAGGAAACCACCCAGCCTAGAGCTGGGACTACAAAAATTTCCCAGCAGCTTCTGGCTTGCAAGTCATCTATCTTCTGTTTGGGGTCTGTTTTCCCAGCTGCACTAAGAGAGTGATCCTGCTACCTTTCCAAAGGGTTCCTTGAAGGCGGCCCTGTCCAATTTGAGAGGAAGAAGGAGGCTCTGCAATGAAATCCTAAAAGGAGTCTGGGCACTCCAGACACCCACCCTGGGCAGGGCCAGGGAGGAGTAACAGGGGGTGAGGGGGTGGAGGGGGGACCCTGGCACAGGACCTTACCAAGCTATAGACACCCTGGACCTTCCGTACAAGGCCCTAGTGGGGAGGTCCTGTGTGTCTCACAGGCAGGAGTGCTCTGCCTCCAGGGTCCAGGGCAGGAACCCTGGCCCCTTAGGAGCAGGACCACGCAGGACCCATCGGCCTGTGGCCACGTGGGGGAAGGGACAGCCTGTGTCAGCTGATCTGGGACTGATGGTGTGAGTGGAGCCCTCCCCAGGGCGCTCTGTCAAGCTTCAGCCCTCTGGCACCTCGCAGGGCTTCTGAGGTGACGCTCGCTCCCGTTCTGCTTCCACCTCACTTCCAATTACACCCGCCCGGCAGCAGGGGCTAAGGACAAACGTCAGAGCCGCTGTGCAGGAGGGGGACGCTTCCACCTTTGCAAACTCCATCGCCCCTCTCCCCGTGGAGTGGGGGTGGGGGTGCGGGGGGAGCGGGGGCAGCGGGGGCAGCGCTGGGTTTACCCCTCACAGGGGTGAGTGAAGGCCAATAAACAATCCAGAAATCACCTTCGGTCCCGGGGGAGAGTTTTGCACGGAGAGCTGGGGTGGGGGAGAGAGGCAGCCTTTCGGCAAGGGGGCCAGCGGGCAGGGAGGGGAGGGGTGGTCGCAGCCCCAGCACCGCGGGGACAGTGACGAGGACGGCGGAAGGGAAGGGCAGGGGCGGGAAGGGTCCGTGCGACGAAGGCCCGGTACTCACGTCCTCTTGAAGACGCCCCCGATGATGCTGCCCAGCAGGAGGCAGAGCTGCTGCGAGAAGAAGACCCAGGAGATCTGGGACAGCGAGGTGTGCGTCTGGCAGCGCAGGTCCAGCAGCGTGGGCCCCAAGAAGGCGATGCACAGGCCGAAGCTGAAGAAGACGCTCCAGTAGGTGAGCGTGGGCTGCAGGTTGCGGCGGAGCAGCCCGCACAAGCGGCCGTCGCAGACCATGGCCCCGGCTGGCGGACGGGCTGGCGGCTGCTGGCCCAGAGCGCGCGGTGCCCGAGTGCCGCCCGCCCGCAGAGGGCCAGCCGGGCGGGGGAGGCCGGCGGCGGAGGGGGGAGGGGAGGGGCCGGGAGGGGCCGCCGGAGAGGGGCCCCGCCCCGGGCTCGGGGTGGTGGGGGCGGGTCTGCTGCCGGCGGGCCGAGAGTCGGGGCGCGTGCCGCTCGCTCCCTCCCGCACGCACCAGCTCTCCCTCCGCCCGCGCCCGGAGACCAACCCGAGCCGCTCTCCACCCCCACCCTCCTCCCACCCAGCTCCCGGGCCCACCAGCGTCCTTACGCAGCCTCCCGGGGGCGGAGGGGCCTGAGTGCCCATTTTAGAGCCGGGCAAACCAAGAGCCCCAGCGGTGCTGTGTGTACAGAGAGGCTGGAGAGCGGAGTGTTCCAGCGCTTCGCCTGGGATCGGAGAGCTCCAAGCTCTCCCCAGACACTAGCATGGCCCGGGCTTTGGCGGTAGAGGAGGCCCTCAACCTTCTCTCTTAAATCTGGAGGCTTCACAGAGGGGCTTCCAGCGTCTGACAGCGACTGCCCCCCCCCCACCATCTTCCCCCAGAATAGAATACGAAATCTCCTACACACACACACACACACACACACACACACACACACACATTTTATTGGGAGGGTATCCATGGTTTTCATTAGAACCTGAAAAGGTTTATTGCCCTTTAGACAGAAAACCCTAGAAACTCTCCATCTTCACCGTAAGCTCTGTGGAAGGGCCTTCAGCCAGTTTTCACCTGCTGCATCTCATCTGCACCTTGGACAGGTGCTGGAAGGAGGAGGGATGCTTGGTCCAAACCCCGTCTCTTTCCTTCCTTTTTAGGGGAGTGGAGCGGGACAGAAAGGAGAGGGTGGTAGCCTGGCGGAATCCCAGGAGAAATTTGAAAATAACCCTCTAGGAAAGAAAAGAGGTCTAGGGGAAATTGCTATTTTGCTGGAAAAAGCCAGAAGGAGGAGGGGTGGGAGGATGTTGGCCTCCAGGCTGGGAGTCCTTGGAGGAGCCTGCAGCTGACACAGGCTGTCCCTCGCCCCCAGTGGTCACGGGGCCGGCATCCTTGTGAGGTCTTGCTCTTGAGCCAGGACGCTGGTCCCGCGTTGTTCCCAGGAGGTAGGGTGGCAAGGCCCTACAGCATCACCACTGCCCTGGTGTTCTGGTAGCAGCAAGAGCGATTATTCACGCCCGGTGACCTCTCCCGCCCAGGGGGACCAGGGCTAAAAGCGCGGATGAGGTTGGGTGGGGGCCCCCATGACAACTTGGTATGAGATGGGGACAACCAACTTTGCGGGCAGGTGCTGGTCGCATCTCCCAGTGCCACCGCAGCATCTGCCCCCTCCCCCTAGGCTGTGAGCACCAGGGAGAGGAGCACCGAGGTCTCTGTGGCTTAGATGGTTTGTAGGCGATGACAATTATTTGTTCGGTGATGATGATGGTGGGCCTGCACAGTACTTGTGATTAAAAACTTTTCCTCTGGAAAAATGAACAATTCATGACCACAAGCGTTTGAGTGAGTCCTCTGTGTCGCTGTCACGGAATTCCAGAATCACAGAAGCTCAGAGTTGGAAGGAGCCATCTCCAGCTGAGTCCCCTATCCCCACTCCACCCTTCCTGATAAGTGTTTGTCAGTCCTACTCCTGACTGATACCTTTTATTAACGGGAACCTTATTTATCATTTCCTGGGGGTCTGCTTCCCACCATGGGTCAGCTCTAGTGTAGGAAGGGTCTCATGCTTAACTAAAATGCCCGTCCCCCTGGCTCTCCACTGCCATCACGGGACAAGTCTAATTGCTCTTGCAGTTAGTTCTTCTCACATACAGCGACCTCACCCCAGCACTGGGCTTTTCCAGCCCAAACACCTGAAATCCTTTCCTTAGATGCTGCTCCTGAGCTACACTGGTCTGCTGGTCCCGGCCCTCCAGCCACACTGGCAGGGGCGCAGTTACAGTGAGCAGCCCGCAGCGCCTGGAGTGCTGGAAGCCCTCGACAACTTGATCTGGGTGGTGGCTCCACATACATAAACATATTTCAGTGTTCATCGGGCTGTATACTTATGATTTGTGCCTTTTACTCTATGTGAATTATATTCTGCTGTAATAGTAAAAAAGACTGTAGTGAATACAATACCCGACCTCACTACAGTCAAAGGCCTTCCTTCTTTTCTTTTTATCTTTCGCGTGGGGCCCCGGAGTTGAGACAAGCACTAAGGAAACAAGTACAGCAATGAGCTACATTGTATACTAGGGGTGCTTTGAGAGCCTGGAGAAGAAGAATCTCCTTGGCCTGGGAAGGCTTCATGGAAGACGTGATTACCGAACTAGATCTGGAAGGACAAGTATATGAAGAGGTTTTGCTTATTCTCTTTCCTTCTCTTTCTCAGTCACTATTTTCTGGCATCATCACATTGTCTGCTTCCTCCAGGAACCTTTCCCAGAAAGATTCTATCCACACTCCAAATTCCAACTAACCCCAGATCTACTCCTTGCCCCCTACTATCTTCAAGTGTCAGCTATTATACAGGGTGGGACAAAAGTAGGTTTACAGTTGCTTTTATGGAAAATAATGCAATAATTAACAAATAATAATACAAGCATAAACTCTTGTGTTTCATGTACTCACAACTGTAAACCTACTTTTGCCGTACCCAGTGTTCTATGGACTGCTAGCTGCCTCCGCCCGCCACCCTGCCTCCCCTGCAGCCAGTTAAACTGTGAGTACTTAAAGGCTGAGACTATATTTACCTGTATCTCTAACTCTTCCCCACCCCTGCCCAGGTGCCTTACAAAAAGTCCTGGATAAATAGCTGGGGAAACAATTCTCACAGTACCTTTTTAATTATTTTTTAAATTTACATCTTATCTGCCAATGATAGCAAGTTCCCCAAGGACAAAGGCTGTCCTATATTTCCTTTGTGTTTTGTATTCAAATCTCTAGCCCTGGCTGGGCACCCTTTGGTGCCCAAATTAAATTTGAAAGACAAAACCTTGGATGGTCCCTTAGCCACACTCTGATTTCCTTCCTTGTAACTTGGAAGAGAATGATCCCTGTCCCTCAAGCTCTAGAAAGCAGACTGAGACCCCCAAATATGGAAAGAATCAATAGATTGGCAGAAAGGAGCTGTGAGAGTCAGGGGTTCTCAACTCCTGTCAACTGAAATCCATTTGCCTTAAAGGCTCCTCCTCCTCAGGGAAGCTTTCTTTGGCCTTCCTAGCACCCTTCCATGGGGCTGCCAATCTAAACCATGGCTAATGATTTGTGTACTGCCGCTCTTCCAAGGTCAGGGCCATGGGATTTGTTCTTCATTGGGTGCAGGGGTTGATTCCTTGATGAGAGGTGTTTGCACTACACTGACTCCCACTCGCACCTCGAAGTTGATAAGCAATAAATCAGAGGCGCTTCTTGGGCCATCTGCAGGTGATCTACATCCTGGAATTACTCAAGGAGAAAGCAAACATGACACTATAGCAGAGTGAAATAAGAGCTGGGTACCTGCACTATAATCCTTTTATATACATTGCAGCTCTCTGGATTCTTTAGTATACAAAACCTTCCCGTGCATTTTACTTTTCTTACTGTTTCTATTAGAACCAAAACCTTAAATGGAAAAAAGATTGTACAAAGAGAAAAGCTCTGATTATCGTGACCTAGAGGGGAGTCACTGGAACTGGGACCGGATTTCATGCTTGGTGGGATCCTCTCAGTGACCACGGGCCTCCCCCCAGTCCCCAGGGCCCTCTGGGCTCTGCTTGCCAGACTCTCAGGAGGCCAGGCAGGAGCAACAGAGTGAAGTCCCCCGGTCAAGGTCATTAAGCACCTTCTACCGTTCCGGGGGCCATTCTGGGGCATGAGGCTGCCCTGCCCCCACCTCTGGATTTTGTCTTCTCAGCCCCTACCTCATTGCCTTACTGACCAGAGAGTGGAGAGTGGACTAGCACGTTCTGTCTGGAGTTGCCTTGTGGCAGGTGGCAGACAGGTTGGTGCCAAGGACTGCACCCAGATAAAACAGCTACCCTACCCCATATGAACGCAAACAACAGAGTTGGGTGTGTGCACAAAGCACCTCCTTTCCAAATATCCGGATGAATCGAGTTCTCAGCCTGCCTGGGGGCGGGGGCGGCGGGGGGAGTGGTCATTGCAGGTGCCCAGGAAGATTAGAGGGACAGGAGCAGGCGAGCAGGCACAGGGGCATCTTTAGAGTTAGACCGGTGGCCACACACATCCTGGAGGGAATGGTGCATAATACCTGGCACGTAGTTGGTACTGAAGATATGTTAGTGCTTTAAAGTGCTATTTGAAGCTGGTCTAACGTTGAGAGTTGGAAAGACTCTCTGAGATGGCCTAGTACGATCTCCCACTCAGGAACGGAATTCCATTGACAGCGTCCCTGCAGACAGCCACCCAGTCTCACCGTGGCAGGCCCAGGCCTGCAGTTGGAGGGCTCTGGGAGCCCCGGGAAAAGCTGAGGCCCTTTCCTCCTCTCCAAAACGGGGAGAATACTTGAGAAAATGTAGATAGAGCATGTAACACAGGGGCTGATGCACCCAGTTCTCAGGAAATAATTCTCCTCCTCCTTCACAACAACACAAACTGCTTTTCTGCTTTTGTACACTAGACCAGTGGCTAGCGAAGTGTAATCCTGGACCAGCAGCATCAGCCTGTCCTGGGAACTCGTGAGTAACACAGATTCAGATTCTCGAATATGCCCTGGACCTGCTGAATCGGAAACTCGGGGGACGCGGCTCAGTACTCGGTTTTAATAAACCCTTCAGCGCCCTCAGATGGAACTACAGTTTGAGAATCACTGCTCTAGAGCCACAAAGGAAAATATCTAGTTCCCATTCAACAGAGAGCCAGCCATTGATTGTCTGAAGACACTCATCTTGTTCTTCCTACATTTTATTATTCCCACCCACATCCTCTCCACTGCTGTCAGCCATTCCTCACTTATTGTGCGTCCCAGACCCTTTGCCATCCTTATGTCGCCATCATGTGATGCTGTCATTGTCAGTGACCCTGTTTATTTAAAAAAATATATACTTTTAGAGATTTTACTTATTTATTTTTAGACAGAGGGGAAGGGAGGGAGACAGGGAGGGAGAGAAATATCCATGTGCGGTGGCCTCTCGCACGCCCCTTACTGGGGACCTGACCCTCAGCCCAGGCGTGCGCCCTGACAGGAATTGAAACGGCAACCCTTTGGATCGCAGGCCGGCGCTCAGTCCACTGAGCCACACCAGCCAGGGATCAGTGACCCTCTTTAAAAAGGGGCTCCTCGCACTATACCAGGGCTCCCAAGCACTCTAAGTACCACACGGTACAACGGGCTACTGCCTCCTCTGTTCTAGAAACATTAATAGCTATTTATTGAGTGCCCACTCTGTGTCAAGCACATGACATACGATAACATTTTGTCACTTTTTATTGAAGTGAAACTTACATATGTTGAAGTGCATACATCTTAAGTGAACGAGTCGAATTGTTACATGGATACTCATCCAGATCAAGATAGATATTTCCAGCACCCACTCTAAACACAGTAGTGTGCTTTCTCAATATTATGTCTATGAGAGCAGTAGCTCATTGTTTTTCATTGCTACGTAGTAGTCCACAACATGCACGTACCACAAGTCACAGTTTATTTATCATACCTACTAATGACGAACATTCAGGTTGTTTCCTGTTTGGAGCCATTATAAATAAAGCTGTTGTGAACATTCACATGCTTGTCATTTGGTGGACATAGGCTCCCATTCTGTCGAGTATACTCCCAGGAGTGAAAATGCTGATTCTTAAGACCGATTTAGCAAGTGATTGTACCAGCACACACTCCCTCTAGCATTTCAATTGCTCTACAACCTTGTCAATATTTGACATTGCCAGTCATGTTAATTTTAATCACTGTGTTGTCATACACTAGTATCTCAGTGGTTTTAATTTGCATTTTCCTCTTTACAAGTACTGTTCAGTATCTTATTGCATGCTTATTGGCCACTTGCACATCTTCTTTTGTGAAAGGCCCTTCAGGTCGTCTACCTACTTTTAAAATTGGTTTGTCTCTCCTTTTAAATCTTATTTAGGAGTTCTTGATGCATTCTGGATATGAGTCCTTTTTCAGTTACATTTATTGTAATACCTTCCCATTGTCTTCACCCACATTACCTTTAACCTGCACAGTGATCCTGTGAGATAAGCATCATCGGCTCCATTTTATGGATAATGAAACTGAGGCTCAGGAGGGCAGAGTAACTTGCCCAAAGTCACCCAGGTAGTAAGTATTGAAGCTAAATTTTGACGCCAGTTCTCCTGACTCCAAAGTCTAGACCCTCCCCTCATGGATCATGAGAGAATCATCTTAGTCACCTTCCCCTGCTCCCAAGTCTCACTTCATTTAATTTTGGTTTGCCCTCCTCTTCCCTGCCAGCCCTGTTGAGGGTCCCAATTCAGCCACTCAGCAGAAGGACTATTCCTCCAGCTGTTCCAGAGTAAAGATGGCACCTCGCATTTATAATGTATGGTTACTAATAGCATTCAAACCACTGAGAAAAATATTGAACACAGTGCACCATTCTCTGCCTTCTGCTTCTTGGCCCTTCGGGGTTCAGATGAGCTCTTCATTCTGCGGGGAGCTCCCCACCCACCCAGGGCTGCCCTAGGTGCCTGCCTTGTGTCCCTCTGTCTGCTCACTTACTGCCCTTCTTGTGGACATCGGCTGGGGTGTCCATAACACAGATCAACTGTCAGCTCCTAGAGGGTGGAGGTTGGATCACATGTTAATCCTTATATCTCAGGTGCATGGCACAGCACGTGCCTAGCACACAGCAGACATTCAGAAAGTACTAGCTACCCAAATGTGTGTTTCATGACTATAAACTTGAACTAATGAAAACTTCTGAAGTAAGAAATAACATTCATAGAGGATTTCACGAGGAATGTATAATTTATCTATTTAATCAGCGGTTCTCAGACTTGGCTATGTAATAGAATCATCCCTGAGTTCAAAAGAGTCAGACTGTCTGGTTGATGGAGTCCTGCGTGGGTATTTTGCAAAAGCTCCCCAAGGGCTCGCTAATGTGCAGCCAAGTTTGGAAACCGCTGCTGCCGAGAACCTACATTTTAGCCTCAGAGACTGACTTACGGAGCCTGCAGTGTTTAGGCCCGTCATTGCCGCGCCTTTACTGAATTACGCCTGGGCTCTAAGTCTAGCTCGCGTGACCCTAGGATATGTTACTGGAGTTATGGTGGGGATGTTGTGGACACTGGGGTCCCTCCTCGAGGACACACAGGAGCGATTTCTATTGGGCATCAGCATAAGGAAAAGCTGTGATTCTTCTGAGCAACCAGATTGTGTTTATCCTAAGGATGCTGGGAATCACCAGAGAACACTTTTCCAAGCTCATAGTAGTAACTGGAGAGCTCATGGCCAAAGACACAGTTCACCCTTTATCAGCTTGGTAGAATTTTATGGTATTGGTGTTGTGTACTGACTTGGTTCCTCTTTATTTTCTGTCCTTTTCTTCTCATCCTCCTTTCCTTTGTTTTTTTTTTTTTCCTTAATAATGCTTTTTCTTTTCTTTTTTTCCCTCTGTATTTTTTAAATTTATTTTTTCAAATACATTTGTCTCTGCCTACCCCCCACCACTTTCCCTTGCCCCCTCCCTCGCTCCCTCCCTCAGCTCTTCCCCTTTGGTTTTGTCCATGAGTCCTTGCTATATGTTCCTTGACTTTCCCCTTCCCTTCCTTTTCTCCGCCCCCCGCTTCCTTCTTGTCTCTGTTGATTTCCTTTTCTTTCAGTGTCGCTGGTCTTATTTTCCTTGCATCTTTGTATTGTTGGTTAGGTTCCACTTATAGGTGAAATCATATGGTATTTGTCTTTCGCTCCCCGGCTTATTTCGCTTAGCATGATGCTCTCCAGTTCCATCCATGCTGTCGCAAAGTTTAGTAGTTCTTTTTTTCTTTTTGCTGCGTAGTATTCCATTGTGTTTATGTACCATAATTTTTTGATCCAAGCATCTACTGATGGGCATTTAGGTTGCTTCCAACACTTGGCTATTGTAAATTGTGCTGCTATGAACATTGGGGTGCATAGGTTCTTTTGTATTGGCGCTTTGGGATTCTTAGGGTATAGTCCCAGCAGGGGAATCACTGGATCAAAAGGCAGTTCCATTTTCAGCTTTTTGAGGAAATTCCACACTGCTTTCCACAATGGCTGCACCAGTCTGCATTCCCACCAACAGTGTACTAGGGTTCCCTTTTCTCCACAGGCCTTAATAATGCTTTTTCATTGAGATATAATTTACATACCATAAAATTCACCCTTTTAAAGAGTATGATTCAGTGGTTTTTAGTAGAGTCACGAGGTTGTGTGATCATCGTCACTACCTGACTCTAGAACGTTTTCATCCCCCCAGGAAGAAACTCTATATCCATTAGTAGTCACGCCCCATTCCCCGCTCCCTTCAGTCTTTGGCAACCAATGGTCTACTCCCTGAATCTGTGGGTTTGCCTGTTCTGGACATTTCATATAAATTGGATCATATAATAAATAGCCTTCTGTGTCTGGCATCATTCACTTAGCATAATGTTTTCAAGGTTCATACCTGTTGCAGTATGTATTAGTACTTCCTTTTTATGGCTGAATATGTGTCCATTGTATCGATGAACCACGTTTTATTTATCCATTCATCAGTTAATGGACGTCTCGGTTTCCACTTTTGGGCTATCAGGAGTAATGCTACTATAAACATGCATGTGCAAGTTTTATTGTGAACATGTTTCAGTGCTCTTGAATATTGTACCTAATGGGTGGATTTGCTGGGTCATATGGTAACTCTATTTAACTTTTTGATAATCTTTTCTCATTAACATTTTTAAAAAAATCTTACTGTATTGCATGTATCTCTGTAAACCACTGCAAATCCTTCTTTTTGAAATGAGGCAAAGCATAAATAAATAAATAAATCACAAAGCACTCCCAAGCCATCTGTTTAATAATCTGTGCTAGAATTTTGCCAGGATTCTATATTGAGCTGCTTGGTCTATAGTTTCCAAAAATACCTTCTGTCTCTGTGAAAATCAGAATGTTTCCTCATCTCCAATGTCCTCGTCATTTATCCGGGCTGTTTTTCAGTTCTGCCTGCAGGTAGTTCTTGACTCTGGTGTCTAATTCATCTGAACCTGACCCCTAGAACCCATCAGCAGTCACACAAGCTCTCGCCATCTACCTTCCTCTCTGTCGGGTGAGGTACTTACATTTTTATATCCAAGTAACTTGTGCACATGATTAAAAATAAAGTAGAACCAAAGCACCTGCACTGAACTGTCCTGCCTCCATGCAGCTCGTGCCCCGTCCAGTCCTGCTCCTGAGAGCCAATGCCTCTAACTCCTTTAGCACCTCATTCTGGTAGGGTACTTCCATCTCTCCGAATACTATGCTTATGCTGCTGTTTTTAAAATTTCTCCATTTTAAACATCCTCTATTGATCTGTAACTATGAAAGATGAGGACTTAATTCACATATATCACCCAAACAACCCTCCCCTCCCCGACTCCCAACATGGTCACGTAGCTATTTTCATTTAGTTTCCCTGAAATAAAATAAATCTGCTGACTACCTTTGTTGCTTTAAGTAACATATGTGTATCTTTATGCCTCATCCCACCAGCTCCTGATTGTAGCTTGGCTCACTATTTTGAAGGATAAGGACGTCGCCTCCTCCCCAACGTCTGTCTTCTGAACACTTACTTTAAATGTTCAGTGTTAATAATATTTACATTCTGATTTTCTAACCATAGTTAAGTCTCCTGTGTCTTACCTATGGGTTGGTTCTAAAAGTTTAAATCCAACCAGTAATGTTTACATTTGTGACAGTGCAAATATTGTTTATGGCAGAGCCAACAATGTCTGATGACATTTCCTTCTTTTGTTTTTATAGAGTTTCGAAGTGCTTTCTTCGCTTCCTTCTGCTTTTCCTTCTCCTTTCCCTTCTCTTTACTTGCCATGACCGTTTCCACAAGTGTGTTCTCAGCCTATCAAGTCCTCTGCTTGCGAGGCCCTATTTCCCCCCGGGCACCCTTGCGCAGGGCAAGCTCACGGACTCTTTCCTTTGGGTGTTCCTTTTCCCCCAAGGCGTCAGTCTAGGATTCCTTCCTTTCCCTGGTGCCCTGAGCTGGTCCCACTGTTTTCTCCTCCCTCCTTCTCTTCTTCTTTGTTTACAATATTACTCTGCTGAACACATGGTCACAAAATTTCTTAAGGAGCGTGTGGCATGTAGATTTTCTGAGTCCCTCCTTTCTGAAAGCGTCATAGTTCTGTCCTCATACTTGAATGGCAATTTGAATGGGTATAGATTTCTTGGTTGAAAATTGCTTTTTTTCCCCACAACATGTTGAAGGCATTGTAAGAATCCTGAGGCCAGTCTGATTATTTATTGAGTGACTGATTGTTCTCTTTTTTTCAAATGAGTTGGTTTAATTCCAGGAGGTACAGACTTTGGGATAGAACAAAGACTGAAGAATACACTTTAACAGGATTCTGGGCTGGGTTTACTCTGACCTCAGAGCTAAGGTTGAAATAGCTGTGTGAGAAGAACTAAAGAGATGAGCCACTGCTGCTGCTGCTGATTTACAAAAGGTTACTCTTAAATGTACAACAGGCTCCAGGACAACGCTGCATTGTAGCTACAGATGGCACAAGATGTGATGACAGGGAATCCAGATATTAAAACAGGAACGGGATTAAGGATCACTGCTGCCCCAGGCGCGAGCGCTAGCTCGCTTTTTGCCAGGCTTCTTAATTCCACCTGTGGCCGGGAGGCCCTTTGCCGGGCCTTCGGGTTTCTTCTCCTGATTTGTGCTTCTGCTTGAACGCCTCACCTCCTCCGTGTCCTTGGCCTGCTTCTAGGGCTGCTGTGGGGGCTCCTTTTTGCCCCCCCTGAGGCCGGACATGGCCCCTGCCGCCCACTCGCCAGACCCTGTGATTATTATATTTTTAGAGGTAAACACCTTTTCCCTCTAAGGGCATTTTTGGGATCTTGTCTTTATCATCGCTATTCTAAAGGTTCCCCATGGTGTGCTTTTATTCTTTCCTTGTGTTGGATTCTTGGTGCCACTTTTTCATTTGAAAATTCTGCCCTTTCGCTTTGGAAGATGATTTTATTTCATTTGAGCATGTCTTCCTTTCCATTTTCTTTTTACTCTCCCCTACCCTGCCGCCATAATGTTGTCCATGTAACAGAACAATCCTCTTACCTTCGAACACCTTTATTGACATTGTAGTTCCACACTCCACCTCCTTTCTCCGCAACCACTCCTTTCTCCGGCTCCCAGCTCCTATATACTTGCTGAAAATGTTTCTCCGTCGTGGCCTCCCCCTGTTCCCCTCCTCATTAGGAGAATACGCTTTCCTTTATTGCTCAATTATCACTTTAGTGGGATCACAGAAGGAGAAATGGCAAACACAAGTGGCCCATAGTCTTATCTTTAAAAAGAAATCTTCAATTTCCTCTTCATGTGACTCTTTTACCTTTTTCAGAATGAAGGTCATTCTCCTTGATGTAGGAGAATAAGCCAAGTTAAGAGTTTCAGCCTTATAATAAGCTTCTGCACGTTGGGGAATGGAGACCCTTGAAATCTGGGGGACTCCTTCCTTCTCTGGCTGCTTTTCTTTCACCTGTCTCTTCGCTTCAGACACAGCTTCTTCATCCCCCCAGTTGCCCCGTCGAAGACCTTTGCACTCTCACATCCAAATGCCGATTCGTGTCTCTGTCCTGTCAGTTCTAAGTCCAGCACTCTTCTGAATTTACGGCTCCAGTTCCATGCACTGCCTCTGTCTCATGGTTCTGACCCATCATTTAATTCTGAGCAGCTTCTTCTCTATGCATGTGGCAGCCTCCTAACTCCCTGCCTACCCACCTTGAATCCAGTCTCCTTATACTCTAAGTTCAGACCTGAATGTATCCCTCATTTATATCAAGAGAGGGATAGTTTAAAGCAGATAGTATCACCCTGGCCAGTGTGGCTCAGTTGGGTTGTGCATCATCCCACAAAGTAAAAGGGCACTGGTTCAATTCCCGATCAGGGCACACGCCTGAGTTGCGGGCCTTGTCCCCAGCAAGGGTGTGTGCGAGAGGCAACCAATCAACGTTTCCCTCCCTCTCTTTCTTCCTGCCTTCACCTCTCTCTAAAAATAAATAAAGTCTTTTTTAAAAAAAGAAAGCAATTACTATCACCTCTACAGAAGGCTGTTTGGCAATACCCATCAAAATTATAACTGTACCTGCCCTTTGACTTGCAATTGCACTTCTAGGAAGTTATCCTGCATATAGAGTTGTACCTATGCAAAATGACATATGTACAAAGGTACTTATTACAGCACTTTTATAAAAGCAAAAGCATGTAGACAACCCAACTATTAGTTGAGAGTTGCTAAATAAATCACAATACATCCATATAATGAAATATTATGTAGCCATAAAAATGAGAAAACTATATATTGATAGGAAATAGTATCTAAAGTATATTAAGGAAAAACTGAAGGATGGAGAATAAGTGGCTAACACTTGTGTAGCATTTGTGTAATGGGGGAGGAAGAAAATGTGTTTTTCTTCTTGTCTATGCATAAAATTTCTGGAAGGTCACAGTGATATTCATTGAGTGCAAGGAGGGAAACTAGATGGTGGGTGATATTTTCACTACATTACATTTTTGTACCTTTTGAATTACAGAGCACACGAATGTATTGTCTATTAAAAATGCATAAATAAATAAAATGTAAAACTTTCCTTTGTATCTTCTCAATTTAGTTTTTTTAAAAAACACATATATTATGCTAAGTTATTATACAGGGGAAGGCCAAAGTAGGTTTACAATTGTAATGTAAGTTAATAATAAAATAATTAATGAATAGTAATATAAGAATAAACTGCTTCACAGACTCACAACTGTAAACCTACTTTTGCCCACCCCTGTAAAATAACTTGCACAATGTTAATCTACATATTCTTTGAACGCATAAGTCCTAATATAACATAATTTTTTAATGTGAAAGGTGATTTTTCTATATTAATATGCCTATATATTACATAAAGTATTTATCATATGTACTCTTTGTTAAGGTCTCTATAAAAAAAGGATCTGAAAGGAAAAGAGCAAAATGTTAACAGTGATCATTTCTGAGTAGTTGGCATGTGGGTGATTTTAAGCTGCTTTTTTTATCCTTTTTCTGTTTCTCCCCCAATTTTTTATGATAAGGGCATATTGCTTCTACCAATCAGGAGGAAACCCTGTGCGCTGCCCCCTCCCGCTGCCCACAGGCACAGCTCCGCCCCTTCAGTGCAAGGCCCCGCTGTGCAGTCCCCTCCTCTTCTATCACCCTACTGCCTCTGCGGGAGGATGTGACAAGGCCTCTTGGCTCTTCTCCCCTGACCTGCAGAAATGGGACCCGGCCTTCACTGTCCAGCTCAAATGTCCCCACCCAGATAGAATCAGTGGCTCGCGTCTTTGTGGCCACGTTACAACTTCCCCCCTGGACTGGGTTCCTCCTGTGTGTGGCCCTTGAATTATGAGTCACTGAGTGTGCAGGTGTGGCCCAGTCCTGACTCAAGCTGAGTGCCAGCAACTGCGGGCCAGCGGTTCATGCTGCTTCCTCCCACTTCTGCACGTTGGAGGTGCTAATGGAGTTATTGCTGGCTGCAGTCCTCGCTTCACTGGGGTGTCCCCTTTCTGCTGGTGCGAGTCTCTGGGGCATGATCTCTGTGTTCTGCCTGACCTGGCCGCAGTCCCGTTCCTCTCCTGGCAAGGCCCTCTACCTAGCAGCGCTCTGCAGACCATCGTGTCTTCCAACCAGTGATGGTCCTGGACCAACCCCAGGGGTCCAGCTTGAGAGCGAAGGGCTCTCCCAGGATGGCGGGTCTGCCCGCGGGGGAGAGGGAGGGACAGGAGGTTCTTTCCTCATATCGGTTGGAGCAAGATGAGGTGACATTTGCTCCAGAGACTTGCACATGCCCCCAAACCCCCACTCCGGGAGTCTTCCAGGCCTCCTGCCGGCCCCTATCCAGAGGTGGTTCGCTGGGAGGGGAGAAGGCAAGGTCAGGAAGAATGACTAAAGCAGACCCCGAGCCATCTCCCTTTCCTGGAGGACTCAAGTCTGTTCCTCGCCTTCTCCCAGATCCCTGCAGAAGAACGGAGCTATTGGAGAATCCTACTCTTCCCAGTTTCTCAGAGTGCGGAGACCCAGCGGTTCCTAAGCTGCTGCCACCCTCGTCTCTCACCAAACCCTGCCCTGTTCACATGGAAACTGCCCTCAAAGGAAATGGCAGAGAGGAGCAGATGTCACAGTCTTTTCAAGTCCATCTAGGCCTTGGCTTAAGAGGTACTTGTACTGTTCCCTACTCCGGCCACGGAGGCTCTCATCCTTAGCCTTATTCTCCAGGAGATTTACCAAGAGAGTAAGTCCCAGCCTGGGCACTGAGACACAGCTGCATCTACAGCACCACGTCCAGGCGAGGGCAGCCGGAGCCAACCTCGGCTGTTGTGGGCACACCGCGCTGGCCAGGCACAGGCCAGCTTATGAAGTCAGACTATAAAAAAATCACCCTACGTGCAAAATCCTTCCATCAATAAGCAATATTGCTAACATTTACTGAGTGTCTACTATGTGCCAGACATTTCTGAGTACGTTCCCTGTGTTAAAGAAGTGGGCATGCTGATTATATCTGTTTTACACATAAGGAAATGGAGGCACAGGGACGTGACATGGGTGGCCCGAGACTGCTCTCCTAGAGAGCGGCCTGGCCGAGATTTGGACCTTCTGGCTCCGAAGCCTGTGCCCTTTACCTTGAGGCTATACTGCCAGGGGACAGGCCCTGTCCAGTGCACCTCTTTCTGGCATCTTCTTGTAAAGTATACATGTTCCTGGGGAGGCCCCAGTACATCTACAGTCTACCTACTGGGTTTATCCCCATGAGAGAGTTGGCGGTTGGCCTGAGGATGTCTGTGGGCTTCTTAAGGTGTGGAGGGGAAAAGGAGCCTCTAAAGACGGCACGAGGGTCAAGGAAGGATAGAGGTCCTTGGAGCCATCCAAGGGCAGAGGTGGGAAAGGAGGGCTGGCTCGATTCCCCAGCTCAGCAGAGAGGACTCTGGGGAAACAAGATGAGAAACAGCGAGAATAGGATGGGGGAGGGTCCCAGAGTTGACCCTGCAGAGCCCATGCTTTTGGTGTGACCTTCTGGAGTCAAGGGCCTTGGGTGTGGATGGACAGAGGAGTGAATGGGTAGAAGCAGCCCTCCAGAACTGACCCTCAGGCCTCAGCCTGACCCTGGGCCCTCTGAGGGTGTCCCAGGCCACTCCATCAAGTCCAGAGTCCTGATTCGGAGTTCTAACCCCCATGTCCAACGAGCCTTTGGCTCCCCAGCAGAGCGAAGTGGGTCTGCGCCCGCTGGAGGATGCTGGGAGTCCTCTGTTGGCATCACCTCGAGGCACTGAATAAGCTCCTTTTACCACACACCTGGGGCTGGCCATTCAGCACCTACCACACGCTCACCAGTTCTTGGCAGCCATGTGGTGATGTGGACCAGAGTACCCTCTTTGAGCCTGTGAAGTACTGGGCTCCGGTAGGCGGCCATGTGCCCAGGATCACAGAGGGTGGCCAAGCAAGGGATTACACCCAGAATTCCACACACCAAGAGTGGCGCACCTTCCGCTGATCCACAGCTGCACCCTAGGGACTCCTGCCAACACTGCAGTTTTGGTTCTTGGGCCTCAGGAGTTCCTTTTCTTCCAGACTCGAAAACCTCTACTTGCTTCAAAATTGCCTGGGGAATGTGCTTAATGCAGATTCCTTGTAGAGAGTCTGACCATGGAGGTGGGGCCCAGGAGTCTGCCTTCTTAGCAGACCCCAAGTAATTCCGAAGCAAGAGGTGCCCGACGCTGAGAAGCCTGCTCTACTCAGCACCTCTGGACCTCAGAGGGGTCTGTCCCAAGCTCCTTCCCAGGGTGGGGGTCCACAAGTGCCTGAGGGGGGAAATGAGGGCACTTTTATCCCTGATTTGGTTGCTCACGTTCCTCCCTTGTGGGTTAAAAATGTTAAGAGGACGACGGAACACTTTTGGAGGCTGTGGATTGGTTCTTTGCCGTCAGAGGTTACAGACTGCTGCTCCTGGGCTCCACTCGCTCGTCCATTCCGAGGGATGAGTGAGTGCACAGGGCCACCTCTTGAAGTGCTGGTAGGGGCCTGGGGCTTCCCCTGTGCTTTCAGATCTGGATGCTGCTCTTTGGGCTTAAGTCCTAGAACGAGCCCTGCCCCGCCCCCTCAGGCAATGTTCCTCAACCTGTGGCCCACTGCGTCAGGGTCACCTGTTACCTGTTCCCAACCCTGACTTACTGAACTAAAATGGGGGGAGAGGACAGGGTGCAGAAATCTGCATTCTTAGCCAGCACCCCAGTCAATTCTGAGTGTAGGTACATGTCAGAGAAATCCTTCTGTACAGCATGGACTTTGGAGTGTCGTAGACCCGGGTTCAAATCCCAGACCCAGCATCCTCATCTATAAGAAATGGGGTACTATACCTGCCTGCTCGTCTTGCTGTGGGGATTAAATGAAACCAGGAGAAAATTGATGCATGTTGCACCTAGGAACTGCACTGGAGGCGCACCCAGCAAGTGGTAAAGAGAGAGATACACAAAGAGACGCCCTCCCTGGGCAGGAAGAGGTGTGAGTTGAGAACATGGAGCGTTACTCACCCCATGGCAAACACGGAGCTGCTTTAAAACAATTCTGACCTTGCATTTCCTCCAGGGAGAGCTCCATGAAGCTTTTCAAGATGACTAGGTCTGTTCCCATCCTCAGGTGCAAGCCCTTTCAAGCCAGGGTCAGAGGTTGTAAACAAAATACCATTCAATTTTGGCTCAGTGCCCGCTAGCCAAGCCCTTCATCCACCAGCCCTTTCCCACTCACACCCTCCATTTTGCATTCCCAAACCCCCTCGCGCTGACGCGAAAGGCCCTCTTGGCAAGCCACAGCTCTGCCAAGGTCCCTGGACCTTCAGCCTTGTAGCTGCTGCCAGGAGTGGGGAGTCTCCAAGTCCTTCCTTTCCCCGGCTCCCCCTGTCTGGCAGATCCAGGGAAATGCCAAAGGTTTTGAAAAGCTTCAGCCATTCATAACAGGTCTGTTCCCTCCGGAAATGTTCCCCAGCTCTGCTGAAAGCCTGCCAGGCGACTTGGTGACGTCCTGCTCTCAGCCCACACAATGGGCAGGGCAGAACAATGCTGAGTAGGAAAAACATCCCACCCATCCATAGGCTTACATCCTCCTGGGACCCCGCCCAGCCCCCACCCCGAGGCTCCCAGGGCTGGGGGTGGGGGGCGGAGAGCAGCTGTGGATGAGGGGAAGGGGAGAAGTGGGAACGGGACCAAATTTCTCCGCTTGGCTGCAACTGAACCAGCTGGGTGAGTCAGATTAGAAGTCAGGTCTGCTTATTCTGGCTCCGCTGCCACTGCGGGCCCAGTACCACTGCTCAACAGCCCTGATGCTGGAATGAATTAAAATCCGAGCTGGCAAACAAAGCAGTTCAGAGGGCAGCCAGGCAGGTAGGCGGATCTGGTGGGATGCCTGGCTTTGTCACTTAACTGACCACGTGCAGAGGTGTTCGGTCTCCTAGGGCCTCAGTTTCCATATCCATGAATTGTGCATTTGTATCAGCCCGGTCAATCTCACAGGATGTTCTCACAGCAAAATGGGCTACTGT
The DNA here is from genome assembly GCF_021234165.1 of Pteronotus mesoamericanus. Taxonomy (NCBI): domain Eukaryota; kingdom Metazoa; phylum Chordata; class Mammalia; order Chiroptera; family Mormoopidae; genus Pteronotus; species Pteronotus mesoamericanus. Next base: position 5,527,167 of record NW_026555326.1, read on the forward strand.
GCCCGAAAGTGCCTCCACATTTATAAAGGAATTACTTGGTCACCAACTGGTGTCATTACTAACAAAGCAATTGGAGGGTGGGGTGGCCCACCTGAGGGACATCACACTCAAGAGAGCACAGCACTCTTCAACCCAGGGAGTTCACAACCTAGGCCCCAGAAAGGGATCTATTAGACGTTGCAAAACCTGAGTGTAGACTGCAGACTGTTAGAATTTCTAGATTGTCAGGCTTGGGAGTAGGGCTGGGGTGAGGACTGTTGGAGGTCTTACCTAGAACTCAGACATCCATACTAAGCCCTCTGTTTTTACTTAGGTTGTATATATTTGGGTGATGGAGGTTATGAGGGGCTAAGACTCCCATGAGCCTCTTGTACCAGCTTTGGTGTAGGCCTATTTTGTGCCAGTAGAACTAAGCCTGTAAATGGTGTTCATGCAGTTGATCAAGAAAGGCTTCTTGGAGGAGGAGAGTTTGAGGCATGCTAGAAAGAAGAGAGGGAAATAGCTCCTACAAAACACTAAAGTGGGAACCAGTTGATGTAAAACTGGGAGCAGGGAGGACACTCTAAGGTCATCTGCGGCCCACCTTCATCATAGGGACAGAAGCCCTGAGTCCCAGCAAGGACCTGTCCCCAAGGCCCAGTGAATCTGACCGAGCTGGAGCTGCAGAGAGAAGGTGAGGCAGAGGGAACATGGGCAGCTGGAGGTGTGTAGGCTGGAGGGAAGAGGAAGCACCTTCAGGGAAACGTGGGGCCTTGGTCTAGCGGAAGAGTGTAGAGTGTGCAGTGGGTGGTCAGACACCAAGCTGGAGGGAGAGACAGTCAGGGCTGGGCACAAAGGACCTGAGCACCTTCCTTTGGAGGGGCATCGCCCCTTAGAGATAACAGTGGGACATTCAGTAATATGTCTCCAAGCCCCTTGCAGCTTGGGGCCACATTCTTTTGAGTATTCTGGGGGATGGAGGAGAAAAGAGGGGTGGGGAGTTAGGGTCTGCAATCACCTAGACATGAACCCTGTGACTGTAGATGGGCACTAAAGGGTCTGAGCTCAAGGCAGAGAGGGTGAGAAGGGAGGGTCTGGGGAAGGGTGGGTTCCAGCAGGTTCCTAACTATCAGACGTTTCTTTCTGATGCTAAGGCATTTCATTCACAGCTAGGAACTGAGCCTACTGTCTGGCGGTCCAGCTCCCTTTCCGAGGCCTGCAAGATGGAAGGGGAGGGAGAGCGGCAGAAAGGAGCAGCCCCCTGAGCCAGCTGCTCACACCCACAGGGATTATCACTGGGCATCTGGAAAGCACAGATAACGGAGCCCACTTGGAAACTATTGTTATTATTTCTGCAAGTGACTTATCTATCCCTGAGCAGACAGTGAGTTCCTTGCGGAGAGAGCATTCTTTAATTATTTCTGAGTCTTTAGTGTTTCACAGAGTGGTTTGGGCCAAGGAGATTTTTTTAAAATGTCTTTTAAATTTTTTAAAAAACTTAGCTAACATTTGTTAAGTTCATAGTACTTTGTCTAACACATTTATCTGTTAGGATAAGAGACATCAGAATTCTGAAAGCCTGGTGGCAGTTTGGGAGGATGGGTGTCTCCCCACAGACAGAGGGTTTTTATTCACACCTGTGCCCCATGCAACCCTTTCCCTGTCTAGTGAGTGGTGCCTTCTCCTACCCTGGGGGCAGAGGACCTAACAGCCAACACTTGTGTGGTGCTTTCTACATGGCCAAAAGATTCTGGGAGATTTCCATGTGTTAACGCAATCTCCACACTAATTCTATGATCACCTCGTTTTACAGAAGGGGAAACTGAGGCATATGGCCCCATAACTAGGAGGTGGTGGAGCCAGGATTCAAGCCAGGGAGTTGAGTTTTACACTTGACCCTGCACTGCACTGCCTCTGTTTCTTGCGGGTCCTGACCTTCCCCACTCCTCTGGTGCATGAAGCTGAGCAGCCAATTCCACTGCCAAGTGCGGCACTTGCCTGGAGGTGTAGGTCACGGGTGGCTGAGGGCAGCCTTGCCTCTGCCCAAGACAGGAAACAGAACTGGGCCTGAACCCTTGGGCTGGTCCCCTCTTCCTTGAAGTAGCCCTCCCTCCCTCCCTCATCAGCTTCAGCTTTAGGAATCCCAGATGTGTGCGTTCCCACACCCTGGTCGGTCCCAGGTCTTGAAAGGCCAAAGAAGTCTGGCCTCCAAGTGAGTGGCCAGAGTGGGGAGAGGCCCGGGCACCTTGAAATCCATGGGGAAGGTGCGTGCAAGCCCAGAAGCCACATGCCTCTCGGCTTCTCTGGGGAGCGCCTGCCACAGGCGAGTCATGCCTTGCTGCCCTCTTGGCAAAGTAGAGACCCAAGGAATACGGTCAGACCAGGTGTGGATCTGGCCAACCCCGGGTGGGCCCCCTCCTCTGAGACTTGGTCAGGCTTCCCGGTGGCAGCACATGCATCAAGTGGGATGTCCCTAGGGTCGGAAAGCTTGCTGTCTCAGAGGGCAGTTGTCACACCCTGAGTGACATCTGCGGCCCAAAACTTTTTATCATAAACTCTCTTCCCATGTTTACTTTGCCAGCTCCATTTAAAACTCTCCAGAGACAGAACTCTGGGCAGAGGTCCTGTTCTTAAAGTCTTACAAAATCTTTTAGTTAGAATATGCTTAATACATTCTTGTAATTGAGATCTTATCAAGGGGAGAAGAAAGAAAGAAAAGTATGACCCAATTTTAGTGCCACGACTGGGCCCCCAACGATGACACTGAAATTTCTGCTGGTAGAGCAGGGGGTGGGCATGTGCAGGGCGTGTTAATGCTCCCACATCCTGAGCTCTCTGTGGCATCAATCCTTACAGCCCTGTGAAAAAGCTGTTGTCACTATCATTTTAAAGAGAAGGAAACTGAGGCACAGAGAGGTTAAGTTACATGCTGGAGGTGGCACAGCTTGCAAGCAGCAGAGCTGGGATTTGAATCTAGGGCCGTGCATTTTGGAGCCTGGGATGTACAAGGCTGCTCCCCAGGAACCCAGCGTCCAGTCGATCCCTTCTCCTGGGAAAACGTGGATGGCATAAAGAGTTTTTTTGGTGTCTGAATTTTTTTTTTTTTAATTAGTAAATTTTCAAAGAATGACTAATGGATGATTCCCTTCCCCGCAGGTAACTGAGACCTCCTGAGAGGAAGCAAAGACCACATCCTAACCGACTTTGAGGTTCTGAGCCCCTATGGGCAGGGGCTAAGCCAGAGTCACGCTTGTATCGCAGGTACAGGAAACAGCCCAGTGCGGAGTCAGGACTCCTCAGATGAACAATGAGTGAAAGAGGAAAGGCGCTCAGAAGGAGACAGGAAGGTGAGGAACTGGGCTAGGAGCTTCGAGCAGGGAGGACTGCTGGCTGAACCCGGGAGGGCAGGGCCACGTATCTGCCACATTCCGGTCGAACGCTCCATGCTCTGCAGCCACCGCCTCAGCACCCCCGGGCCGTGTGTTGCCGTCCTAGGACACGGGCCAGCGGCCAGGCGAGAGGACTGATGCTCAGCATCGAGAGAACGCTTCCAGGGCGCGAGGCTTGGGGCGGACAGGGAGGAGAGGCTGCAGGCCTCCTCCGTGGGAAGAGGCCAGGTGGGATGCTTGTTGTCTGGGTTTTGGTGTGACTCAGGGACACTCCCAGAAGACCCTGCCTGAGTGATTCTCAACCCTGGCCACACTTTGGGGGCATCTGGGGAGCTTTTTAAAAACTACCGATGCCTGGTGCTATCAGCAGAAAATGTGGGTGAACGGGTCTTTGCTGGAGCCGGGCATCAGTGCTCCCCGAGGGCCTGGGGGCCCCCCAGGCAGAACCGCCACGCCCAGTGAGGCGTGAGCCAGCCCGCCTGCCACTCTGCCCACGCCTGCACTCAGGTCTCTGTGCCTCCTGGCTTGTCCGTCCTTAAGCATGCTCCCTTTGGGGCCTTTGCTGGCACGCTTTGTCCTTGGGGGACCACATGGCTCCCCCTGATCTTATCAGAGAAACCCCTTACCCCGTGTCATCACATCTCCCCTTGATTTGGTTCATCACACTTGACCCCTCAATGGATCATATGTTCATTTGGGTAGTGTCTTTCTAAGCTCTGTGAGAGCGAAGACATGGTGGTCTTGTTCACTGCCCCATTCTTGGTGCCCACCAGTGCCTGGCACACAGTGGGTGCTTGATAAAAATCTGCTGTAAGAAGGCCATTCCCACCAGCAGCTCTGTGCTTCTGGAAGGTGAAGGTGGAGTCCTACACCTTAGTGTCCTGATGCCCAGCACAGGTCCCGGCTGTGACCAATTCATGGTGCTGACCGTTTGCTTTGGAGACAGAGGCTCAGGGGTACTGTGGAGTGTTGAGACTGGAAGCAGGGGTCTGGGCAAAGGTGGGCCAAAGAGGCTGAGCTGCTTCAGGAAGGAAGGGGGGAGTTCTGGCAATAGAGTCCAACACTTTCTTGGCTCAGGTAGTCTAGCAGGACAAAGGAAATGGTTGGGCATCAACCCTGATCACAGGGCCCAGACCAGACCGCAGGGACAGGGTGACTGGGAGTCCATGGAAACGGGGGAAGGAGGGGCTGGGGAGAGCCTGCCTCTGGTCCCATCTGTGTGGGAGCTGATGTGGGTCAGGACCCAGCATGTGATCCGGTGTCACCACCTCCCTTGCAAATAAGACCTTCCCTCAGGCACTGCAGGCCCCCTGCCAGTGGGCATGTGAAGGGAAGGGCCAGTTGGGGGCCCTGGCCATTCCGGACCCATCCCAGGAGCACATGGCAAAAGTGAGGCCGGAAGGGGAGATGACTCGCTATACGGGGCTTTAGCCCCAGACTCCGGCTGAATGGGGCAGGCTCCTGTCTGTGAGAGCCATTAGGAGGCAGGACGTGATGGCAGGGGGTACCCAGGAAATGGAGGGCTCCAGGCCACAGGCCCTGTGTTGTGGCAGTCTGGTCCCTGGAGAGCCCACCGGCAACCCTAGCAATTCTTCTGCCCTGGCCGGTCATAACCAGCCACTGGGCCCATCCAGCTTCCCTCTCTGAAACCTTCATTTTTCCTTTGAAGGCTTTTGAACACAAACTGTAGAGTGTGAGCTTGTCCAGCTGAGCCCCCTGGGCTTTCTAAGGCAGAAGCTCGAGTGCTTCTTAAGTCCCCCAGCCCACGTGAGTCTTAACAAAGGCCTGAGGCTGAGGCAGCAAGATCATCTGCCCCCCAAGGAAGACTCTTAAAGGGGCAGGAGGGCCTGTGAAATGGTGGGTGGCCACTGCCTATGACTCAGTGGTGGTCTTGCAAGGTGCTCCAGCAAAGGAGCATCTGCCCCGAATCCTACCTGTTGGGTTTCCTTGGTTCCTGGGACTCCACACTGTCTACACCACCCCCTCCTCCGCTCCTACCCCTCCCTAAAGACCAAGGGCTGGGGTGGCGCACAGACCTGGGACTCTAATTTGCTACGTGACCCCAGATAAGTCTTTTAACACTGGGAACCTCACTGTTCTCACCTGCAAAGTGGGGAAAAGTGTGACTATTGTAAGGTTCAGGAGACGCTTCTTTCCACTGACTGGTACACAGGAGGGCGCTTCGTGAACATTAGGGCCCATCTAGTTTCCTCCCAAACTCAGCTTAAAAGGCCCAACTCTGATTCCCACCATTGTGTTTCTTGGCCCCTGCCCTCTCCCAAAGCATGAACTGTCCTACAGTTTGGACACTGGATGTCTACGAAAGGGTGAAGAAGTCTAGGCTGGTGACCTGGTGGGCGGAGAATCAAGCCCTTGTCCACTCCTTCCTTCCAGGGCCTTGGGAGACATCACCCAACCTCTCAGCATTAGCTTCCTCCTCCAGAAAGCAGCGGCCCCCTCAAACAAGACAGCAAATTGGAAAGTCCCTATGGCCAGGTATGAGCTCACTGAACAGGGAGGTCAGAAGGAGTGGTTTAGGAGCCTCACCTTCTCCGAGTGGTCTCGGAGAATAGACCTAGACACTGAGCTGGGGACATAGCAGGGTGCCGAGAACTGTGGAAGACGTGCATGAAAAGAAGTTGTGGGCAGTCGCAAAGTAAGAGGCAGTCTGGGCAGCAGGGATGGAGTCCAGGTGAGTAGTAATTCCTGCTGGACCGGCATTACTATGAGGTGTGTGCCAGTTTTGCTGCCCTGGCCTTGGCCATTCCCCACGTCAACCCTCTTGAATCTTCCTCCCTCCTCGGACGTCAGAGAGCCACTCGGCTGGCGAAGAACAAGGGCTGGCTGCGGCGGACCCCTCCCTGGACTCCCTCTTCACTCTCCCGGCTGTCCTGTCCTCAGGCACCGCCTGGGCCAAGGCCACCCGCAGGCCTCCTCCGCGCCCACCCACGACACCCAGTTGACTTCTGGTTCTAAACGAAGCAGCATCTGAAATACAGCAGGGAGGGCGTAGGGCACCGGTCCTACAACCCAGGTGGGTTCAGAGACACACACAAACCTAACTCTCTCCACTTTCCACACACACACACACACACACACACACACACACACACCCCCTACCCGCACTCCTGAGACCGGGAGAAGGCCTCCATCTTTGGCATCAATCTGTCAAATTCAGCTTTTCCGCATGAGAATGCCTGCTCCTTTCAGTACGTGAATTAAATGTGTCACTTGTCTTTGTGCTGAGTCACAGGACATTCACGGTACCCTGGATGAGAAGTGGAGGGACTGTAGGGAGGCAGAGGCCCTCCAGGGCTGCTCCTCAGGCTGAGGGGTTGGGCCGGGCAGGCGCTGATGGGGAAAGGAGGGCCTGGCCTCCGCTTGGCCTTGCTGCTCAAGACTCAGCCAAGTGCGGAGGGGCCCTTGGGGAGACGCCAGGCGCGCTCCGAAGGGGTGCTGAGCAGGGCCTTCTTCAGGGGCCAAGGCCCCTCATGCTCCCACCCCCTGGGGCAGGCTCTCAGGGTCCAAGCTTGTCCTGTCCCGTCCCACTTTCCTCTCCTTCACTGCGGCATTTACACCTGCCTTCTCATGGCCACTCTGTGGGGAGCGGGTGCCGGGAGTGGGTGGAGCAAGGACAGGGCCACATGGGCTGGGAAGGAGGGGGCAGGGGAGGCTGTGCTGGCCCAAGGAGCTGGGTGCTGTCCTCAGGACCCTAGCCCAGGGCTGGCTTATCAGCACTCAGGTGTGATACGCAGGAGCCTCTCTCGGGAACGGGAGGACAGGTAGGAGTCTGGGTCAGAGCTCCAAGGGCAGTGAGCATTCTACCACCTACCACCGTTAGGCCATCCCATTCAGACCGGGGAGACCGTGGGGCCAGCGGAGGTGCGGGAGTGCAGCTGGCCCTACCAGGCCGCCCCGGGACACAGCTGGGCACCGGCAGCATATGGGGACCGGGGCAGCGGGGGGATGGGAACGGGGCAGGGTGACGACTGGAAGTGGGGATAGGCTACTATTTCCCCTGTTGCTACGGGGATACCTGCCCCTCAGGTGAGGGGGTGAGCTTTGGCACACACACCGGCACTCAGGATTCCAGGGTCCTGAAAAAGGTGCCACGTTACTTCCTGCACTCAGAGGGGAAGAGGGTGAAAGATACGTAGGCTCCAAGGGGCCCGTAAGGGGCTCCACCAAGCTGGTGAGACAGGCAGGCCTCTTGGGGAGCCACGGTGGTGCCCATGTCCAGGGCACAGTGCTCAGCCCGGCAGCTGGATTCTCCTGTCCCTGTGGTTCCCATGCGGATGCCCAAGGACTTCGAGGTGGGGAAGTGTCCAAGGTCCCTCCCTCCCTGCCCCCTCACCTCCTCCCAGGGCAGGTGCTGGAGGGGTTGGTGTCCAGGTAAAGGCCACTGGGGAGACATGTGGGAAGCAGGGTCGGGGCCCAGCTGTGGCCAGCAGAGCTGCAGAGGGCTTCTGGGCCGGCCTTGGCCCTCGTCCCTCAGTCCTCTGAGGGCTGCCTAAGCCCCATCCTGCCTGCGGTTGTGCTCAGTGCGACCTCTCACTCCCTCAAGGCGCGGTAGGGTAGGCAAGCTCAGAAGATGCTCTGTCGCCGATTCTTCCCTCGTCCTGGAGAAAGACAGGAAGAGGGGCACTGCAGGGAGCAGGCTGGGCCGGGAAGGGAGTGGCCCAGAACTGCGGAGAGAGCGACAGGAGCACAGGCTTGGGGGCCCGTCAGTCCTGGGTTCAAATCCTATCTTGGCTACTCAGGAGCTGCATGAAATTGTGTCTAAATTGCTTACGGCCTCAGTTTCAGTGACTGGGGAGCACAGCATCAGGAGTACCAACTTCAAGGGGTGTTTTAAGGATTAAATGAGATAATGCATGTAAAGTGCCTGTCACTTTTAAGGCCATCAGCTAGTTTAGAGACAAAGTACAGTTCTCCAGGGTGGAGGCTACTTAGCTCAGAACTTGCAGAGAGAACACACCAGAGAGAGCATGTACCTTCATCAGGGCTCTGTCAGATGCAGCCCAGTTCTGTCTAGGGTGGGGGTTGAGGAGGGAGGCCCTAGAGAAGGAAGCCTGGGCCACAGATAGGGAAACCCATCCTTTCCCTGCTCCCCGTGGGCCCCCGGAAGGGAGGCCGTGCTGATTTCCCATCACAAGAGGGGCTGCTGGGCCCCATCTCTGTTCCTTGAGAGGGAGGAGCAGCCTGTCCTGGTCTCCTCTAATAAGGGGCAGCAGGGGAGGCACAAGGCCCTACCTGGCTGCTGAAAGCCCAGGCCCCGGTAGCCTGGGTCCTTTTGGAGTTGGATCTCCTTCAGGGAGAAGATGGAGGCAGCTGGAATGAGAGAGGAGGAAGGCAGGGAGAGAACTGAGTGGGGCCTGCCCTGCTCCTTGAGCCTGTGGCCCCCACACCCATCGAATGCATGGAACTGGGGCCCCCCCACCCAGCTGGGGAACCCCTTCAGTCAGAACTGGCCAGGAGCATCTAACTGGGCCTTTCAGGCAGAAACTCAGAGCCACAGTTTGGCCCTTTACTCACAAATGAGAACCCAAGGAGGGGAAGCCATGTGCCTAAGGATGCCCAGCTGGACCGAGGGCCTCTGGCCTTTTTGCTACAGTTCTTCTGCTCACACCTGCTGCCACTTTTCCTGGTTCTGGGGTGGCCCTGCCACCTCCCGCCAACTCCCCCTGATACTCACTGTCTTCGAGCTGGTGCACCTGCTCTCCCAGAGACCGGAAGTAGGGGTGGTTCAGGGCTGCCTCTGCTGATATGCGACTCTTCGATTCATACTGAAAAGCACAGGGGTCTATTGGGTCCTGGCTGGGGGGCTGCAGGGACCCCTTTGGGAAGTGCGACTTCTATGGTAAGTTAGGTGGCCAAACGGGGAGGGGCCTGAGTCTCAGCTGAGTCTCAAACTGTGCCGGCTCCCACCTCCAACCCAACCCAGGGCTCCCACCGGGAGAAAATCAGAAATGGGGCATCGGGAGAGTGACCTCCTCTCGGGATAGAGATGCGGATGCTAAAGCAACCACGATCATACCATTAATAATAGTAACATCAATATGGAATACCGAAAGATCCTCTATTGTGTGCTTACTTCATGACATGCCCTGTATTAAGTGTGTTCCATAATCTCAATTTAGCCTGACTGCCATCTTATAAAATATGGATGATTAATTCCATTTTGCCATTGAGGAAACTGAAGCACAGAAAACTTCTGTGCCTTGCCCAAGCTATATAGCTAGTAAGTGGGTTTGCACTGCGGTTTGAATTCAGAGTGCACCCACGTCAAGTCAGTGGGGAAACTGGTGTTCCTCTTGGGCCTGGGTGGAGGCAGGGGTGGAGGGGTGGAGGCAGGGGTGGGGGACAGTTCCAACTCCTGCGCACTGAGCACAGAGGTGGACAGAGGGCCCGAGCTGGGGCTCGGGGCTCCAGCGGTCTTTGGCTGCCTGCTCCTGGACCCAGCTGAGGGCACACTCACCAGGAGAAAGCTGGTCAGGAGGTTGATGCCATCAGAGTCCAACCTGCAGGAGGAAGGAGCTGGCATAGGCCTGGCCTGGGTGGGTGGGGAGGGTGGGGTGTGTGGCCACCTCCAGATGGGACAGCCAGGGCCACAAGCAAGAGAGGTGTGGGGGAGGCAGGGCTACCTGGGAGCATGGCTGATGAGCGGCTGCGGGAGGTACCGGGGGAAGTTATAGGTGCGGAACTCAGACAGGGACATCACTCCGGGCCACGTCTCTTCTACAGGGGTCCCTGGGGAGACAAAAGGGGGTGGGGAGGCATGGTAAGGAGCCTGGGCCAACGGCAACTTGGAGGCGTGCAGTGTAGGGGTGGGGGCAGGAAATGGCCAAGGCCACAGGCGAGGCCGCTCTTCCCAGTCCCTTTATGCGCCAGGGCCAGACAGAGCTCTGATGCCCCCGGTGGCCATGCTGGGGGAGCGCAGGAGACTGACCGAGGAGTCGAAAGATGAGGTGCAGCTCTTCCTTGACTGTGGAACCAGGGAAGAGGGGCCTCCCCGTGGCCATCTCGTAGTGAATGCAGCCCACGCCCCTGCGGGGAGCAATGGGCAGGGTCGTGTCAGGCTGGGCCTCCTCGCGCCCACCCTTCTGAAGCTGCTCCTCTGCGATGCCCTGCCCCACAGTGGCTCAGACAGGTCTTGGCACTGGGGCGGGTGGCCCAGGACAGCCCAGGCCCCCACTACAGCCCCTCTCTGGGGGTGTGTCTGGGCTCGAGGAGACTCTGGCCCCCTTTCACTCTGTGAGTTCTTTAAGCAGTATTTTCAAACTTTTTCCATGTTGTGCGTTCCCACTGAAGGAGAGAGGTCAGAAATCTGTTCTCCTAAAGAACCCCAGGGCCCAGGGCCCAGGGCCCAGGGCCATTCATTGGAAACCTGTGTTTTAGTTTTAAAATTCATCCTACAACAAAAAATATCCACATTAATTTTAAGAATAATATACTCTTTCCAAAATTGTCAGTGGAACCGACGCTTGGGGAAGAGTCAGCGCGTGCACTGCAGGGGCCTCCTGTACCCTCCCGTGACCCCTGGGGGCCCTGGGGGGATGTTTCAGAAGCATGTGGCTTGGAGGGTCTATTTGGAGACAGGAAACACGATGCGGTTCAGACTTCATCCTTTAACATCCAGTTCAACAGGATGCCACATGGCTTCTAAGGAGGCTAGGCGCTCCTTCATGGACGAACTTGGGGCAGCAAAGGGGAGTCTGGAGGTGTTGGAGGTCCCCCCACCCCAGGTCCCGTGACATTCACTCACCACATATCAATGGGGGTGGAATACTCTGTGGACCCCAGCAGCACGTCAGGGGGCCTATACCACAGCGTCACCACCTCGTTGGAGTAGGTCTTCGTGGGCACTGACTTGGCCCGGGCCAATCCTGGGGATAGACAGGTCATTGAACCTCTCCCTGACGTGGCACTCACTTTCAGAGGAGACTGTCCGACCCCGCCCGGCCCTGGGGGCTCCAGTCCTCACCGAAGTCAGCCAGCTTCAGCTCCCCCCTCTCGTTGATGAGCAGGTTCTGGGGCTTCAGGTCCCGGTGCAGGATCTTGCGGCGGTGGCAGTAGGCAAGGCCCCGGAGCAGCTGGAACATGAAAATCTGAGGCAGGAGGCAAGAAAAGGGGGAGCAGTGAAAGGTGGGAATGTGTCCGCCCCGGGAGACCCTGCACCTCTGCCCCATGGCTAGGACTCAGGCGGGGACGGGGAAGGGGGCAGGGACTGGGCAGGGGTGAGGTACCTGGAGGGCTACCTGGTTCTCTTGCCCACACTGCAGCCCCATCCTCAGCCCCACGCATCCCAGGGAATCCTCCAGAGGGGAGGGCACCAGGTGTGCGGAGGAAGTGGGAAGGATCGGGGAGACCAGACAGTTCTCTAACTGGGAGCTGAGGGGCCACAAAGGGCCAGGAAGCCCACCATGTGGCGGTGCACGTGCTTGATTTGCTGACAAACACCAGAGACCATTCATCCTCCTGAGCTTACCCAGAAGCCTCCCTCATCCTGGCAGATAACTCAGGCTCTCATCGGACAGATGGGAAACTGATGCTCGGAGTTGGGGGGTTATACTGTAGCAATGGCTAGCTGGTGGCAGAGGGTGCGTGTCTGTGTGGCGGGGCCAGGCGCTCAGCACGGTTCCCAGTCCTCTCTGAACGGCGCTGCCCCTTCCCTCTGTCCTACAGTTGAAGGTCTAAGCAACCTCAGCAGCCCAGTCCCTGGTGGTGAGTGAGTTCCCAAGCTGGGCTTGAGAACAGGTGGGTGTCAAGATGGACGGAGCCTGAATGTGTGGGGTCCCTCACCTTGACGTTGTGCATGCTCATGAGGTTTCCACAGTGGTCCAGATACTGCTTCAGATCGCTGTCCTGGAACACAGAGCCGGGCTCAACCCTGCCCCGCCCTGACCCCGGGCTGGGAGCCCCTCCCTGGTTAAGGCCCACCCAAGCCTGGGAGTGGGACAGGTCCCTGACGCCAAGCTGCCCCCAGGCCAGGGCCTGGGCCCCCTCCTGCCTGGGAATACCTGAGAACCTGATTTTAGAACAAGGCCGGGGGCACCCCCCACCTCTGTCACCCCCCACTCTCCGCCGCCCTCATCACCACCACCACAAGGGGAAGAAGGTCCCAACCTACCAGGTACTCAAACACCAGGGTGAGGGACCGCTCTGTATGGATAAGGTCATGCAGGGTGACGATATTGGCATGCTTCAGGTTCTTCAGTAGAGACACTGTGGGGAGACAGGCTCACCTGGGTCCCTGGGGCCCCACATGCCCCTCATACCCCCTCTTCCTGAGATCGGTCCCATGAGTCCCCACCCCTGCAATGACCCTCCACCCCCGGGCTCCCACCAGGGCTCAGGCCAATGGACCCCCCTCCCCGGAGTGCTCAGGAGTTCACGATGCTAGGGTGCTGTACCCTCGCGGATGGCTGTGCAGGGTGCCCCCTCCTCATGCTCCAGCCGGATCTCCTTTAGGGCCACAAGGTTCTCCGTCAGTTTGCTGCGCCCTTTGAAGACTGTGGCGTAGGTGCCCTGGGAAAAAGCAGTCCAGTAGCCCCAGCAACAGCCAGGTCCGGCTCTCCTCTGCCCAACGCGCCCCTCTGGGTGCCTCTGCTGGGGCTGTGACTTCGGTCGGAGGGCCCCTCCCCCTTCTTCTTCCTTCCCTTCTCTGGGAAGCTGTCCCTAACCTCTCCCAGGCCAGGTGCCCCTCTATTATAACGCCAGTGTTTTTTTCCTGAGGTTGGTGTTTATGTGTAGGTCTCTCTCGCTTTCTGCAGCAAAAGGGCCATCTTCCTTCTCTCTGTAAACGTCTGCCCACCCCCGGCCTCCAACATAAAGCCTGGTGCAGTGACAACAGAGATAGCTAACTGTGCTGAATGACATGCCGGGCACTACGTGTTTGCTGTACAAAAGCTTATTAGAGTAACCTCTTCAATCCTCACAACAACCCTATAAGGTAGAACAGTTATGATTTCCATTTGACAAAGGAAAAAAGTGAGGCACAGAGAGGTCACATAACGCGCCCATGGTCACTACGCTGGTAGTCGGGAGAGTTGGGATTTGAGCCCAGACAAGAAATACTTGCAGGGAAAAAAGACTCGATCCTGCCCAGAACCCACAGGCAACTCCATCACCACGCCCTCCCCCAGGACCTGGGCCCACCTCGGCACCTGCCAAAGGCTGAGCCTGACTGCCCAGCTAGGACCGTGTGCCCCTGTGGGGCAGGTGCAGGGAGAGGGCAAGTCAGGGAGGGCCGGGGGACACCTGTCCCTCCTCCCAGCCATCCTGCCTGGCTGCTCTGAGAGGACCAAACCCAGCCTCTTACCTCCCCCAGTTTGTCCAGTTTCACATACGTTTCCAGTTTCCCAAAGCCGATGTCTGACTGAGGGGAAGAGACATAGGGTCCTGTGAGCTTGAGGCCCTGGGAGCCCCGAGACCACACCTCCCCTGCTCCAGCTTCCCGGAGGAAAGGTACTGAGGCCCCGTCCAAAAGAGAAAACAACTGAGGCTTGCAGAGGCGAGGACGGCCACAAGTCCTTCCCCTCCTCCCCCACCTCTGTCCCTGTGACAGAGGAAGAAGCCCTGGCAGGTGGGCGTGCCTTTGTCCCCTGGCAGCGGCGGGTGTGGAGCCCAGGGCTGGGGCGCCTGCGGCGGCCTCAGCATACCTTCATCAGCTTGTCTCTGTCTTGCTCAGACTACTAGCTCCAGGAACTGCCTTTTTCTCTGCTGCACTTCGAATGTCCGGTTCAGAAGCCACCATCCCAATACCTCTCATCAGCACACTTCCTCTAGCTCAGTGATACCCAACCCTTAGCAATACGGATTCCTGGGGTCCCGCCCCCAGATAGTCTGACACTGTGGGTATGTGGAGTGGGGACCAGAGTCTGCTTTGGAACATGCTCCCAAGGAAATCTGATAAGCAGCCAGGGCTGGGAAGCATGTACCAGCTGGTGTACTGATCTCACCCCAGTGGAGAGACCGGGGCCCAGACAGGCTTAGGGGTCAGCTCCAGCCCAGGCGGGATCCACCTATGGAGTGAATGTTGACCTAGGGTCTCTATGGATCTGCTGTGGCCAGCAGGTGGCGCCAGAGGCTCGGGAACCTCCTCCGACCCTGCGGCAGGCCCCAGCCGGAACAGGCCAAACCGGAACTGGTGCGTGTGCCCATACTGGGACTCACCAGGGATGCTCGGCGGGACATGCGACTGAGCGGTTTGGGCAGGTCTGCGCTCTCCAGCTGTAGCTTCTGCAGGAATTCCTGGGGCAGGCGGATGTCCATGGGCAAAGAGAGCCTTTTACTGATGTCCTGCAGTGGCCAGGATGAGATGGGGACACCAGTGTTTGCTCCAGGGTGGGTATTGCTGCAGGACCCTTGCCTCTCACCCTGAGCCTGCCTCTCCCTGTAGACCAAGCCCGGTGGGGCTGAGCCATGGGCTATGACCCCAGGCTCACAGCTACTTCAAGGATGTGCTCAGACATGAACACTTGGGGGTCTGGGTACTGTGTGGGCTTTGGAGGTCCCTTCCCCTTTCTGGCCAGAGTCACCCTCTGCAGGCTGAGATTCCTGCAGACACTACGATTCTGTAAGCATAATTTTTCATATACTTGGGTACATGCATATGGGTCATAAGAACAGTCAAGTTGTCTGGCCCTTGCTATGGACCAGGAATGTTCTAAGCACTTGGCATATATTAACCTGTCTAATCCTCACAATGACCATTTTAACACAAGGAGACTGGTATACAGAGGCTGAGAAACTTGCTGAAGGCCACAGAGCTAATCAATGGCAGAGGTAGAATTTGAACCCATGAAATATGGCTCCCAGGCCACCGCCCTTCTGGGCACACATTAGTTAGTAGGTGCGTCCTGCCACGTGCACAGGATAGAGCCCGGAGCCCCTCACCTCCATGGAGAAGCGGCGTTGGTTCTGCCGCCGGTACTGCAGGCCTGGGGATGGCTGCCTGGGCTGCTCGCCACTGTCTGTCGGGGAGAAGGTGCTGGACTCCGGCTGGGGGTCTCTGCTGAGAGGACCGAGCTGCAGGTCTGAGGGGGAGAGGCGTCAGCTCCCCGCCCTGCCTCTCTGCTCCGACAGGGAGAGGAGAGGAGCCTATGTCCTCCCTCTGTCCTCATCCTCCCCCAGGGCCAGCAGTGAAGGTGTAGGCGAGGAGGGCGAGGAGGGGCTTTG
The DNA here is from genome assembly GCF_021234165.1 of Pteronotus mesoamericanus. NCBI lineage: Eukaryota > Metazoa > Chordata > Mammalia > Chiroptera > Mormoopidae > Pteronotus > Pteronotus mesoamericanus. Next base: position 5,542,715 of record NW_026555326.1, read on the forward strand.
GGGGAGTGCCGGGGAGGGAGGCCCCAGACCCCTCACCCTCATTGCGCTGGTTGTGGAGCTGGGTGAACTGCTCTGTGAACTCAGTCAAGGACTCCTCGATGGTCTCGGTGCGGGGCACAGACAGGGAGAAACGGCGCTTAAAGTTCTTCATCTTATTCATGATCAGCAGGGACCAGGCAGCAGGTCCTGAGAAGGGACAAGTGAGAAGAGCCAGCCATGAGAACAAGGCAACATGGGGGCCAGCCGACCCCAGAAGTGAATTCCAGATCTTGGTCTTTATCTTCCCATCAAGCTCTGTCGCACTGCACTGGGGAGCCAGGCTGGGTCCTCTCCATCCAAGTTCAAGCTCCTGGAGAAGTCCCGACCCTCTCCCTCCCCGTGAATCCTCCCAGGATTCCCTGCCCCTGGGAAATGTTCACACTGTGGATCAGTCAAAACCACAAAGTACTGCTCATAATAGCAGCATCATGTGCCGTGGGGATCCTGGAAGCCTCCCCAGGGCCAGAAGGTAGGTGACCTTTTAGTTGCCAGAGGTCTAGAGAGTTCTGGAAGGAAGCCTGCATGGTGGGGAAGGCCCCAGAACCAGGTGGTCTCTGGCCAGCAGCTCTTTACCAAGTTGTGTGTACGAGCTTGAACATGCCAGCAGCCAGTAAGCCTCATTGATTGATGCCTAGAAGCTAAGCATCAGCCTGGCCTATACCTGGGGACAGAGAGTGGCCCAAACCCCATTTCACCCTACTACCAACACCTGCAGGTCCCGCTCTGGCCTGTCCTGGGTCCTCAGGACACAGAAAAGAGAGGAAAAAGGCAAGCGAGGAGGTGTGTGCATCTGAGCTGGCCCAGCCTCGTCTCTCCAGCTGAAACGTGGGTGGTCAGAAGCGCTGAAGGTCTCAGGGGAAACCCAGGAGTTAGCCGGAAACAGAGGGACCTCAAGGAGAGAACACAGTGGGAGAGGGGCAGGCCACTCTGCTCACGCTCAGGGCCCTTCCCCAGCCAAAACAGGTTCTCTCCCTGCAGCCCCTCAGACGAGGGGACGCCTTGCTGGCCTCCCGGCGAGACGTGCAGCTGCTGCTTCCCGCAGACCCTTCCTTCCCTGTCCTGCCCTGAAGCCCAGAGCGGGGCTGCCCCTCCTCCCCTCCGCAGCTTCACAGGGTCCCACGGTGGCCACCCCCCACCCTGCCCTTGCCCACATCCCCCGCAGCTGCAGTGGGGCTGGGAGCAAGAGGTCCCACAAGGGCCCCCACCCTCACCTGCCAAGAAGGCATCGGGGCCAGTCCTGCGATAGGAGGGGAGCACCCTGCACCCTCTCCCAGCTTTTACCCACGCACCAGGCACAGCCTATTCCTGGAGGATGCTCTCAGCTCTGTCACTGGCCACTACCCAGTTGCCAAGGCAACCAGGCACCTCCTGAATCCTCTGGTTTAAGGGATTATGGGTCAGTAACATGTTTACTTTGCTTAATGAACCCATCCTTCTTTCCTCAGCCAGAAACGATCCTGAATGCTCCTGGCTGTCCCCAGTGCCCCTAAGTTTGGCCCCCCAGCTCCCGTGAGCCCTGAGACCGGGCATGGCTCAGCTTCCTTCCTCAGGCCTGCGCCTCTCAGAATGCAGGCGCTGGGTCTGCACTGCCAGCTAGGCCTCCCTCTGTCAGCGGGCCCTGAAGTCTCACTCAGTTCACTACACAAATGAGGGCCGAGTACCTACTGCGGGCCAGGCACTGTGTTAGGCACTGTGGTTGCAGCAGTGAGTAAAGTGTGGTTCCTAGTCAAGGAATTCCAGGGCCAGTGAGGCCTCCTCTGATGAGAAGGTAGCTGAGAGCTCTCCTTCCAGCTTCCTTGGCAAAGCCCACCGGCCGTGGGCTTTCCCGACGCCCCATCCCGAAGCTCATTCCTGCAGCCACCTCAGCCCCTCCTCCGTGCCTCTGTGCAACGTCTCGGGCCTGCCACCCACCTCGTGCTCTGTGTGCAGCCAACCCAGGGGGACTCATAACAGAGGGGTCACATGAGTTCCAGTGACAGGAGGACCCAGACACACCCCTCCTGTCGATTCACACTTCCCAGCATGGCAGGAGAATGGAGGTGTCCCCATTACATGGATCAATTAATTGTTTACAATGCTGGCTGAACATCAGCCTTGCCAGGGAGTTCTATAAAAGATTCCGATTCCTGGGTCTCACCCTCAGATTCTGAACTGAGGCTCTGAGGGTGGCAACCAGGAAAATGAAGCCCTGGCCACTGTGGCTCAGTTGGTTGGGGCATCGTCCGGTCATCCAGAAGGTCGTGGGTTTGATTCCTGGTCAGGGAATACGCCTAGGTTGCAGGTTTGTTTCTCTCTCACATGGATGTTTCTCTCCCTCCCTCCCCATCTCTCTAAAATCAATACGCTCAATATGTATGTCCTTGGGAGAGGATTAAAAAACAAACCAAAACCAACACTAAAAAGCTTCCTCAATGATGTGGACGTGGAGCCATGGTGGGGAAGCATCTGAGGTCCAGGTAAGGGACAGTAATCCGACCAGGCTTCTGGGCTGCCAGGCTGGCTGAGAGGGGGCCCCTTGGAGCTGGGGCGGTGCAGGAGAACCCCCAGGAAGGAAAGGAAGTGTCTGCCCAGCACAAACTGACACCACAGGATCAATCATTATCCATGCGGATGGGCAGAGTCAGGCCGTTGGCTCCCTGAGGCCTGAGCTCTACTTAAGAGAGGCCAGTCATACCACCTTCTAAAAACAGGGAACCCCCATAAAGCCATCCTGCCGGTCTGAGATTAATTGAATGATGAGCCTGCAGCTCAGGAATCCACCAGTAGCCACCGCTCATCTCATGCCCTTGCCCTGGCCTGTGTAGGAGCAGCAGGGGGGCTCATTAAAAGGCCTCTGGGAGGGAGGCCCCCTATTTCTACGAGATTAAGGAGACCTAGCCCTGCATCGTACCTGCTCTCCTCATGTTCAGTTAGAAGCAAGGAGCCACCAGCTCAGGTTGGGGCAGGGATGGTGGGACAGGGAGCAAGAAGGAGGGTGAGACAGGGGACAGCTGACTCAAGCAGGAATGTGGGGCCAGGCAATGCAGAGGGATGGGGACCAGCTGTTCTTCACTGGCCTGAGAAGAGACCAAAAGGAAGTGGCTGTCACTGTTGTAGGAGCGGTGGAGGTCAGACATAGGGATGGACTTCCGGATGGTGACAGGGGAGCAGGTGGCAGGGGTGGTGACCACAGCAGAGAGTAGCTGCCTCTCTCTGCTGGGGACAATCGGGGCATTGAACCCAGCAGGGTCTTGGGTGTGACAGGGCAGACTGGGCAGTGAATGGTCTGTTGTTCCATAGCTCAAGACACAAGATGCCTCTGTCGCTTTTCCCTTGGGAGAGTCAGCTCCTCAGATTAGGGGGTCGAGGGGGAAGGGAGACGGGAAAATGGCCTGTCACCTTGTGCCGTCTGCCCCCACCCTCATAGGGGGACAGAAGGGCTCAGTGTGACCCAGCCTGAGGCCAGCCCAGGGCTGGGCACAGTGTGGCCTTTGTCCCCAGGCCAGAGAGCCATCTGGGGCTGTCCCCGTGCAACTGGTGCCAGGGGAAGAGGGAGATGGGCGCCCAGGGATGCGGGCCTGGTTGGGGTGGTGTGGGGGTGGGGGAAAGCGCAGCCCTCGCCGGAGCCGGGGGTGGGCAGTGGACCACTCAGCAGGCCTCCCTTACTGCCCCCCTGCCCAGATAAGCACAAGAAGTTCTCAGCCTACCTCCTGTCACTTCTTCCTGGGCACACACCAGCCCGCCCAGAACTTCCTGCTGGTATCAGAGAGGCGGATGGCACTGGAGGAAGGAGTCAGGCCAGGAGGGAACTGCTGCTTGCCCAGAGGCATTGTGCACCCAGAGAGAAAGGGCTGGAGCCCAGAACCTCAGCAGAAGGCACTTACCTACCGATCCACCATTCCAACCCCTCGCTGGCCCGTGGGGATGCGGAGGCTCAGAGAGGGGAACTGACTGCTCAGAATCACGCAGCCATTTCCTGGTGTTGCCAAGCATGCAAACTCCAAGACACACCACCCCTTTCTTCTCCCAACTGGAATGCTCCCCCCTCCCGCCCCCTCCCTGGGGCCAAGGCTGTGAGTGCTCTTTCCTCCTTCAGGTTCCCTCCACCCCCCACCCTGAATTAAAAGCCAGACAAACCCAGGTTTAACTTCTGGCGCTGCCACTAGCAGGCTGCATGATGGCGATTAAGTTATATAATCCCTCATTGCTTTGACTCTGGTCATCCATTTGACAATTATTTATTGAACAGCTACTACATGCCAGGAACTGTTACTGACCCTGAGAAACTGGGGAACAAAACGGACAGTTCATTCCTGCCTTCACAGTACTTACGTTCTAACGTGGGGAGGGGCAGCACGGACAATAAAACAAAATACAAGATGTTAGAGGGTGACACGTGCAATGGAGGAAATAAAGCACAAAGGAGGGATGGGGCGTGGCGATGTTAAACAGGGCAGTTAGCAAGGCCTCCCTGCGGAGGTGACGTCTCCTTGGAAAAATCCCAAGTAGGCGTGGGGAGGAAGCTGGTCCTGTGGAATCTGGGGAAGCAGGTCAGCAAGGAGCAGCAGGAGTAAAGGTCCTGAGGCAGAAGTGAGAACAGGAGAGGAGTGTCTGTGTGGCTGAAAAGGAGGCCAGAGGGGAGCACCAAGCAGAGCAGATCGCGCTGGGGCCCCTCGGGACTCGGGCAGTTCAAGCAGATGAGTGATGTGATCCCTCTTAGATTTTAAAGGGCTCCCTCTGGCTGCGGTGTGGAGAACAGAATGTGTGGGCAGGAGGCTACTCAGAGGCCCAGAGAGAGACAGAGGTGTCAGGGGCCAGCCTGGGAGCAGTGGGGGTGGGAAGTGGTGGGGTTCTGGAGGAATCTGCAAGAGGAGCCCAGGGAATGTCTGTGGGCTGTGAGGCAGGAGCCGAGCAGGACTCTGTGGGTTTGGGCCAGAGCAACTGGAAGGATGGAGCTGAGAGCAGGGGCTGGGGTGGCCTGGGGAGTAGAGTTTGGAGCAAGTGTCCCATGTCCAGCGGGCGTCTGAATTGGAGATCTCAGTGAGCTGACGTGACACAGCATTAGCACAAGGAAGATGCCCGGAAAACGTCAGCTCTCTCCTCTCCTTTTCTTCTCTCAAGCTCCTGCTCAGACATGACGTGCCAGAAGAGGCCGCATGTAACGCTCATCAGACACATCCCTCACAGATGTCCTCACAGCCCGTGCGGTGCTTTGAGACCCTGGCACGGAAGACAGGTGGGAAGCAGGGAACGTGGTCCGCTATTGGCAGGCTGGAGCCACCAGAGGGAAAGGCCAGGCAGGCAGGGCTCCCTAACTCAGGCTGGGGTGCACGCAGGCCAGGGGACCCGGCCTCCTGGCAGACAGATCTCATCCTGTCCTCAGAGGGGAGATGTCTCCCAAAAACAGGCCAGGCTGGCCCCACGGGGACATTGTCCAGGACAACCTCTGCCAGGTCTGTGGCCTGCCATGCACCTGCCCTGGCGTTGGGATCCCTGGGGACTCCTGACAAGGAGACCACGAGGCCGAGAAGGAGGCTGGCAAACGATCCAGGGAAGCTGGGCAGCAGCCTCCCCCTCACAGAAGCTTGACTGCACTCTGTTGAGGGGGATGGCAGTAGCTTTACTTCCTAACCTCCAGCGAGCAGGCTTGGAGATTCCCAGCAAGCCCTTATGAAGAGCCCCTTTGCCTTCCTCCTGAATAAAGCCCCACTTCCCAGCCTGTGCTAAAGGTCCTTCAAGATCTGGGCGCCCTTCCTGTCTGGCTTTGCTCTCCCGCCTCCCCACCACTCTAGCTCTGCCCCAGGCCACACCCCTGCATGCAGTTCAGGTCTCAGATCTTCAGATGCTTCCCTGAACCCCCAGGAACACTGGGTGCCCCTCCAAAGTGCATGACCTCATGCGACTGCTCTGATCCCACTGCCTCGTGCTGGTGACATACAGCAGGCACGTCTGCCTGTTTCACAGCCCATGGAGCATGTACTATGTTCCAGGTACAAATCAGATGCTTCCTCAAACTCCTCTTTTTATTTCCTTTAGGATCTCAGTCTCTGTGGACCCAGAGGCAGCGGTTGAAGGATGTAACTTCCAGCTGCCCCCTTTCTTAAGCCCAGAGGGTCTGACCCTTAGTCCCAAAGGCTGACCACCAGCTGGGATCCTTATAATACCCTCTGCTGCCTGCTCCCTGCCCTCACCTCGGTCACTCAGCCACGTGGGGCCTTTGGGCAGGTTTCAAAAGAACTAGAGGCCACGGCTGACTAAGTCTGCAGACGTCAGGAGCTGAGACTTCAGACACTCCCTCCTCCCAGGGAGAACTGTGCCTGCAGGGAGCTTGCAGATAGCATCTCTTCCTTCATCCTCTAACTGACCCTGCCCTGCACCGCTTGAGGCTTTAGTTTCCCTAGCTGGCCATGAACTTCAGGGAAAGCCAGTCACCCCATGGCTGCCCGAAGCTGGGAGGCAAGGGCAGAAGCCGCAGCCCTGAGCCTTCACCGCTGACCTCGCCCCACCCCAGCTCCGGCCTCGATGAGAGAGGCTGCCAGCCTGGGGCCTTCTGGGTGGCAAGAATCTAGGAAGGCAGCTAGGCCTGCAGTCATCCTGCCAATGAACAGATGCTCTGGACAGAGTGACGGAGCTCAGAGATGACCCCCACAGCCTCCGTTTGGATGCAGGAAGCAGGCACAGAGGGTCTTCCAGGAGCAAACTAGGCTAACTCACTGGAAGGCGGGTCAGGAGGCAAAGCGTCCGGGGCATGGGGTCACCCTTGCAGCATCCCACCTGACGGAACGTCCTGCAGTGAGGGCCACATGCCGCCCAGGCCCACTCTCCACCGTTCCCTGCAGGCTGGAGCCACGGGAGAAATCCCAGCTCCCCCACGTGCCAGCACTGCCACCTGGGCAGGCACCCACGCCTCCATTTCCTTGTCTGCTGAATGAGGATAATTCCTAACCTCCCATCCAACTGCTGCCAGGCTGCGAAACCATTTTCTCAACTGCTTTCTGACGATGGCACTCCCCCATTCACAGTCCTCCCATGCAACACTGCCCTCAACAAAAAGTCCAAACTTGCGGGCCCAGCAGACCGGGCCTCTTGCGCTGTGGTCCCTGTCTCCTGTCTCGACCCCCCGCCCCCCCCACCTTGGAGGTCCAGTTTCATGGAACGTGCTTGGCGTGTGCGGGGGAAACCACACTTGTGCCCACCGCTCTGCCCGTGCTGTTCCCTTGGCCTGGGACGCCCCTCCTCATCTTTCCTTGGTAAAACCGCTCCCAAACTCAACTCAAGTGTCATTCCCCTGAGGAGCTGTACATGACACCACCTCCTTCCTCTAAGTAAAATGAGATGCTTCCTTCTTGAGCCTTCCAGAGCAGCCGGTGCTCATTTGAAACTACACTGTGATGTCCTTCAGGGCGAGAGCAGTCAACTCCGTTTCCCGGCATCAGGGACCTCCCAGGTGCTCAGTCAGTGTTTGCGGAACGAATGAACAAATGGCCGCATTAGACCTCAGCCACTACACCGTCACGATTTATTAAAGACTCTTTCCTCTTCAGATGTACAAACACTAGGCCCACTGAGGACAGACCTTTCATCACCTGAACCTCCAGGACACTCCGGACAATAAATGCAGTTCCCTTCCTTGCGCTTCTGGCCTACCAGGGACCTGTGTCTAGGTTTATCTTCTGGTCAGGCCAGCCCCACTCTTTGTAGGTAGCACTCCTGGCTCTGCCCTCCATCCGGGCCCACTAAGGCAAGCCACCCAGCCCTAGACTCCCTGGGATGTGGCTCCACCGCGGTTCTCCTGGCTCTCAGCAGGGCACCAGGCTGCTGGGCCAGGGACTAGGGGAAAGCCAGCGAAGTGCTCACTTCTTCAAGGCACGACCAATCCAGGCACGACCTCGCCCTAAACGCCTGCTATGCTGCCCCCCATGCTCTCCCCAGCCAGGCAGGCCCCTCCTGTGCTGCCACAGCATTTGGACAGCAGGGCCCTCGGCTCCTGTCCTCTTCGCTTGTCCACTTCCCTGGTTCGCCTGTGAGCTGGTTAAGGGGAAGGACTGGGCCTGACACAGGGCCTGGCACTGAGTGAAGCCCTACATGTTCGGTGAGCGAATATATGAAAGCTGTGAACTCCTAGTTCCAGGAGCTGTTTGGAGGCAAGAGGACTGACAGAGACGACCAGCTGTCCACTGGACTTGAAGCCTCAGCCATAACCTAACCTTCTTCTCCAGCCAGCTCTTGGCCCCAGTGGCAGGGGAGGTGGGGTGCTGGGCAGAGGGGGCAGCTTCTTGCTTGGCAGCAACTTCCTAAATGAGGCCTGCAGAGGTCTCTGGGCTGGCAGATGCCACACCACAGTGACGGATGGACTAGGGACGGGAAAAATCCTAATGAGAGGTTCCAACCAAACATACATCAAGCTGAGGCCTCCAGGGCTCATGGGGAGAGAGGCTGGCAGGCCCCTGGGGCCTTCCTCATGGACTCCCTTCCCTCAGGGACAGATTCCCAGAGATTCATGGGTCAAGTACACTACCCAAGTTCAAACTTTGGCCTCAACCCCTATGGATGACGCCTCCTGACTCCCTGACTGCCCCATTTCTGTCCCCTCTTTGTGGGTCTGCTGATACTCCATTGCTCTCTTTGGCCTCCTAAGGCTCAAGAAATAGAGGCACACAGATCATCGTCTGGTATTTTCTTTTTGACCTTTTTTGGAGGTCCAGCTAAAGCTGGCCTGCAATCTTTGGGGAGGCTCTGGATTTCCCAGTGATGAGATGGGACCAGGTGCCCTTCTGTCACCTGGGGTCCCAGCCACACTGAACATCCCAGACAAGAGGCTGAAGCACGACCTCTGTCTGCATGTCTTCCTGCTTCCGGGCAAGGCCTGCCTCACCTCTGAGGCAGAGGAGACCCTTCCCTACTCCTTTTAGCAGCTCTTGCTAGAGGCCCCCAAAGAGGCCCCTCACCTACCACCCAGGGCTTTCAAAATTCCAAAGTTCGGAAACTTTTCTCAGGTCTTCCTTAAATCCCAAAGGAAAGCACGCACATCTGTTTCCCCTCTGCTTAAGCACGGACGCCGATGCGCACCATCTTCTACAAGTCAGTAGAAGGAGAAAACAGAAAGCATCAAGTTCACCCACTCTTTGGCCTTTCCTCTTCCAGATATGAGAACCTGTCATGAGATCCTTGTTAACCTCTCTCTGGATTTCTTGCCATGCCCAACTTTAGCAACAGCGCTTCAGAGGCCTTCGAACTCTGGTGTCCCTGGGGACCCCTCAGTCTCAGGAATAGGGAGGGCCAAGGAGAGGGTTTCCCAGCATCTCTAGACCATACTCCTATTTATATTCCACCCCAGCCCCCACCCCCCAGTCTGGCCCACAGTACCCTATGCCTGCATTCCAATAGAACACTCTGGCCAACGTTCTCCAAGCTGCCTCCTCACGCTCGGCTGGTCTCCCTCACACCAGGCTGGGCCCAGGCAACTGCCTCAGCCTGGACCACCTCCCTGCTCCTCACTGTCTCGAAGGCACCCTCCACAAAGCCTCCGGACATCTCCCAGTTTGTTCAACTGTCCTCTAATTGCCCCCATCAGTGGCGCCTGTAGCTTAGGCTTCATTTTTATTTGTTTACTTTTCAGAGAGAGGGGAAGGGAAGGAGAAAGAGAGAAAGAGAAGCATTGATGTGAGAGAAAGCACTGATCAGTTGCCCCTCATATGAACCTCAACTGGTCCAGAGCCCGCAACCCAGGCACATGCCCTGACCGGGAATCGACCCTGCGACCTTTCATCTTGCAGGATGACACCCAACCCACTGAGCCACACAGGTCAGGCAGGAGCTCAGGCTTCTTGAAGGGAGGTGCTGGTTTCTTCTGGTTACTTTCTAATTTCACAAGTAGCTGCTGGGCGCCAGGCACTGTCCTGGGCTCTATACCTTGTCTTCCCTTCCCTTGGCCTCCCGCTTCTCCTCCTCCTTTGTGCTCCCTCTGCGTCTGGTGGACTCACTTCCTCTCCCTGTCTCTCAGTGCTGGCACTCCCCAGAGTTCCTGCTTTGGCCCTTTGTTCCTCCACCTCTGCACACTCTTCCTGGTGACCTCATGTTCTCCAGTGGTGGAAACCACCACCCATGTGCTCATGACTCTGGCCCCACAGAGCCCGAGCCTCACACTGGCAGCGCCGACTGCCTGCCAAGCACCTCTGTCCAGACGCCCCCCAAGGGTCTGAGATCCTGGACTAACCCACGGGGCCTGGGGCAGTCAGAGAGAGCCAAGGGTTTGAGATGTGTTTTTAAGTAAAAAGGACAGATGTGCACAACTTGTAAAAGCGGTATGTGTGCTAGGTATACACATGTGTCATACATGTACACATATGCATATAAACTCTGTATCTAATCCAGAGAGACAGATGTTAAAATGCTAACAGTAGTTATCCCTGGGGGAACAGAATGGTGGGTGATGTGAAGATCTTCTTGTTGCTTATGTGCATCATCTAACAGTGCTATAATGAACATTCACTACACATGTTAAAAGAAGTAATGCTTTTTTTTAGCGAAAACAAAGTATTTTTAGATTGAGATTCCAGAACTGCTCAGCACAAGCCTTGGGAGAACTATAATTATCTGGAGCAGGGGTCGGCAAACGTTTTCTGTCCGAGGCCAGACAGTCGACAGTCAGGCTCTGTGGGCCATTCACTCTCGGCAGCATGGAGTCTCCCTTGTAGACGACGCCCACAGCCAGCCAGGGGACAAATGAGTGTGGCTGCGTTCCAGTAAATCTTTCCTCATGGACACTAAAACTTGAATTTTATATAATTTTCAAGTGTCACAAAATATTATTTTCTCTGTGGAATTTTCCCCAGGCACTTAAAACTGTAAAAACATTCTTAGCTCACGGCCCATATTAAAGTAGGCTGGATGTGGGCCCTGGCCAAGTAGCCCAGTTGGTTACAGCACTGTCCCAATACAGCAAGGCTGTGGGTTCGATTCTTGTCAGGGCCCCTACAGGAGTCAACCGATGAATTCATGAATAAGTGAAACAACAAACGAATGTTTCTCTCCCCATCGATAAATAAAAAAATCTTTTAAAATAAGGTAAATAAATAAATAAACAAACAAAACAGGCTGGATTTGGCCAAGGCCACAGTTTGCCGAGCCTTGCCCTTGAGCCTCTGGCGCCTGTATGGCATTAGAATCTAGCCCCTTCTAGTACGGGAGGTGCTTTTTTCCCTCCTCTCTGACTGGGTGGAGGCTTTCTGGGGTTCCCTTGCCCATGTGAGCCATGGCAGGGACCAGCTCCCTAGGCCTCAGCAGAGGGAAGCCCCTGCGTTGGAGAGTGTGGAGGAACAGAGGGCGGAAGCCCTCCCCCCGGGCTCAGAGCACAGTGCCCCCTGTCAGCAGGGTCCGCCAGAGCTGAACCACAAACCAGCAGCCTTGGAAGGGGCTTTAAAAATCCCCTGGTGTGCGCCCTCGTTTTTCAGGCAAAGGAGGCAAAACTTAGAAAGGGGAAATGACCTGCCCAAGGCCACTTGGGTTGACAGGGCAGAGGTGAGACTAGAACCAAGGGCTTGCACCTTGGAGTTCAGTGCCCTTTCTGCTCCCCCGGGGTTGGGGGGAACCGCAAGAACCTGCCCAGAGATGGCATTCCACCCACCAGGCACCACTGCCAGGGAAATCAGCAGCCCGCACCACCCAAGGGCTGCCTTGCACAGAGAAGGTGCCATGTCAGGTCTGGTATCAGCTCAGAACGTGGCACCCAGCCCGGCTACAGCGGGGCACTGCACGCCAGGGACAGGGAGTGGCTGTGGGACCCCTTTCCCGGCCTCATCCCATGTCCTGCTGGCACAGGTGGTCTGGAGGCCCAGCACTGCTGACGTCATTAGTAACACCCTCCAGCACATGACCTACTGCCTACCTGCTTCCAGGCACTGCAAAAAGATGGGAAGGACAACCGTGTCCCCTCCTGGGTCTGGTCAACCAGCGTGACTCTCCTTTGCTGGATGGTTAGGATCAGAGGAGAGAAACAGTCCTGGTTCCTGAGGGGATCCCCAAACGCAAGAAAGGGGAGGCTTCTTTAGGGAAGGCGTGAGGACAGATCATTCTGGCGCTCTGTCAGAATGCCCCACGATAATGATAAAATGCAGAGGGCGCTCCGCGTGAGGGAGGGTGGAAATGGGTTAAGAACCGAGTTTCCTTCCCAGTCCCGGTTTCTGCAGGGATCAGGCAGAGGCCAGGGTATTGAGAACTGTTGGACGTGCCTACTGACTCCGTTTGCCACCACCCGTCGACGATGACACCAAGTAAGGCTAAAAGCTAGGCGTATGGACACTGTCTCATTGGAATCTTCACAACTACATGAAGTAACACTATTAGTCTCCCCATTTGCCAAATGAGGAAACAAATGTGGGTGAACAAGTTCCTTCATCTAGGCAACCGCTTACTGAATGTCACAGGCAGGACTTGACCTGACCCCAAGGTCCAGACACAACCTCCACCCACAGCTGACGGGAGACTCGTGCCCAACATGGAAAAAGGAGTGACTGTACCGGCCAGCCATTCTCACAGAGTCCGCGTGTCTATCCTCACCACTCCATTTCCAGGGAAGGCTTTAACGTCAGCAGCGTGAGGCGGAAGCACGCAGGAGGCCATCATCCAGAGTTCCGAGACCCAGGCTCATCGCTGTCCCTTCGAAAGTTGTGCCAGTGTCTCTGAGACCCGGGTGTCCTGTCTCACCAGGGCCACTGATGGGATCAGAGAGCATCTAGACCCATATTAGCTTGAAGCCAAACCTCCTATCCTTCCTCCTCTGCAGAGGGAGCCCCCGCGGAGGTTCCAGGAGCAGACAGCTCGCCTCCAACAGGGAGGCTTGGCTGGGCCGGGTCCCAGCTCTCCTCGTCCCAACTTGCTGCTGCGCCACCGCCAGCGCCTGCCAGGCCCAGCCACGGGCCCTCGTGATCCTGCGTCTGACACCCTCTTCCTGATCCTCTGGGAGCCCAGCCTTAGAGAGGGTTCTCTGTGTGTGCCCACAGCTGTGGGGACCAGGCCAAGACAAGGCTACCCTTGGTCTGCGCCCATCACCGGGGATAGGAAAGTGCCCACTCAGCAGCTAATGCCAGGAGGGCAAAGGTGAAGGGTCCAGGGTGGGGGAGAGAGGGGTTATGGCAGGGACTGCAATTCATTAAGTACTGGAAGAGGGAGGACTTCTCACTCCAGGGAAAGAAAGCCCTGCCATAGGCCACTCAGAGGAGGAGGCCATAGGTTTTCCAGCTCCCGGTGCCTCCTTCACTCATCCTAGACACTGGAGGGGAGGGTCCCCACAGCACAGATTCCTGGTTCCCTCTGGCAGGTTCCCATCCACCCTGTACACCATCCCTCATTCCCTTATACAGAGTCCCCCTCCCCAACCTGGAGGAGCAGGAAAGACACTGTCTAAGAGCCTGGCCCTGATGGGATTAGGAAAACCCGCCTCGGTCTCTCCCCCAGAGCCAGGCACAATGCCATAACTACGAAATCCCTTTCCAAAAAGCCACCAGCAGCGCAGTTACTGGTGGTTTAGCATCTGCTACATGTCAGGTGCTATGTGCTATTTCATTTAATTCACATAACAACGCTCCCTATTATGATCCTCATTTCACAGATGAAGAAACTGAGGCTGGGAGAAGCTCAGGGGGTTGCTGGGGAGAGAGTAGTCACAGAGCTAGTGTGTGCTGGAGGTGGGCTTCACCAAAGCCCTCCCCGCAGGCCTTCAATTCAGAGAAGGAAAGAAGGACTTGGGGGAGGGATAGATAGAGATGCTGGACGAAAGTCCAAAATGGGGTGTCCCCGGAGGAAGGAGGGGCCAGGTTGGGGTAGGAGCTGGGAGGAGCCAAGCCAGGCTCCGCCCCACAGTACGGGGCCTGTGCACCTGGGCACAGGCGGAGGACAGAGTCTGGCTCTGGACAGAAAGCAAATGCAGCCATAAAGGCAGCTCCATGTCCTCGAGGCCTCAGAGGAGGCTTCCAAACAAGGCAAGCAGATCTCAGGAGATCTCAGACCAGGTGCCCTCTCCTGTGACCCATGGAGAGACTGGCTGTGCCCAGCACAGGACAAACGGAAGCCTCTTACTTGGAGCACCACCCCCATCCGTCCTTCTCCTGAGGGCTGAGGCGGAACCAGGGAACTCCGGAGTGCGCTGGGATCTCCTTTGATGGGGCAGGGACTGAGAGCAGGGGGCGGGGGTCTGATGGAGTGGGCTGGATCCCACCTCTGTGTGACTGTGGGAAAGCTGGTGTCTCAGAGCATCTGTCTCATCACCTGTAACATGGGGATAAAGACACCTACTTCATAAAGCTCAGGGACACACTGCTGGCACCCAGGAGATACTCGGTAAATGGTAGCCACTAAGGCATTCAGAAATTGGATGTAACTTACTGAAGCCTACTCTGGCTCTGGAAACCCCAGTAAGTTTCGGGAGAATAAAGGCCCCATTCTCCTGGAGGGGTGTGGGCAGCGGGCAGGAAGACTCCCAGGAACCTAATGGGCAGTGAGGTTGCGGGGGTGGGGGCAGTTCAGCCTCACAGCCTCACCAGCTACACAGGACGCGGCTGGGGCAGGGTAACCCTAGACCATAGCTCGGCTGTGGCCAGGCGACCCTCTCTTCAGCGTGCCTTCAGGGCGCAGACCCAAACCCAGGAGCCAGCGTTGCCACCCAAACCCAGGAGCCAGCGTTGCCTGGAGCCGTCCTCGCCTTCCCCTACCCCACAGCCACTGTTGTGTCAGCCCCCCACCAAGGCCAGGCTAAAGCTGGGGAACCTCTGAGGACTAGGACACCTGTCGGCCAGACTTCCCTGGCGTTCTCGAGGACTCTGCTCGCGCAGACCAGTGTCCAGGAATGTGCTGTGTGCCCAACCCCAGTGGAAAACGCCACACGAGCAGGCAGAATCTCACAGGACGCTGACACAGGAGGGGCAAGCCAGCGGTGTCAGTGAGTCAGCCAGGGCCCAGGCCACAGTTGGGGAACTCCTGACGGCTGCGCTGGGGGTGGGGATGAGGATCTAAGGAGCTGACCCCCACTCCTCACTGGCCCCGCGCTCTCACCCCTGCCTTGGGCAGGGGCTCAGAGAGAATTAGAAAGAGGCCACTGGTGCCTAGCAGGACGCTGACCTCGCAGCACAGGGAATCGGTCACTGTCTCAACAGCCCCACTCCCACGGCAAGGCCTGCGCAGTCCTCCACATCTGATCACCTCTCGCCCCCAGAGGATCCTTAAGCCCCATCTCCTTAGTCCAACAGTCAGCCCACCCTTTCCCTGGGCTGCATTAACCCTTTGCCGGTAGCTGGGGTGGGGGCCACTGCCCCTCTGGGTTCCTGGGAGGGCAGAGAGAGAAGAGGCAGCGGTCCCCAAACGCCAGCACTCCACCTCCCAACCACCACCGCCTCCTAGGCTGGTACCTGCAGGGCTCCATGGGTGTCCTTCCACTTTCACCCCAGGGCTCTGGCCTCCCACCCCTAGCCTGGGGCTCTGGAAAGTTCAACAGAGCCCGGAAAGCCCTGGAAAGCCCTTCGAGGCAGCGACCTGGCCCCACCCTCGCGGATCCCCTCCTCGCCGGACACTCCTGACCCTTGCCCTTCCCAGAAGGAAGGGCGCTTAGAAAGCGCCAGGCTCGTCACTGAGTGGAAAACTTTGCTTCCCAGGGTTCAGACCGGGGGCCCAAAGGAGTCCGGATGGAGACTCCCTGGGGGGAGCGGGGGTCTGAGAATGCAAAATCGCCATCCCTCGTAAGCACCTGGGACCTGGGAGTGGCCTCTGCAAGGGCATCACCCCCCAGCACGCCTCGCGATTCCCGATCTCCCACACCGCTGTTGCAGTCTCTTCCAACCCCTCGCCACCCACCCCCCACGCCCGGCAAACGCAGCGGCGCCTTTAAGAGCCGCCGGGTTACCTTTGCTCCGTTTTGCCCGCGCCACGGTGCCCCCAGCTCCAACCCCCCGCCGCGCCCTGGTCCCAGCCAGCAGGACTCACCGCGCGCGTGCAGGGGCCGCGGTGCCGGGCGCCGTGCCCCGCGTCCCGCCGGGGTCCCTGCCCGGCTCGGAGCTGCTTTCCCTGTTCCCGAAAGGTGAGCGGCTCCTCAGAGAAGCTGCAACCTGAGCTTAAGGAGGAGGAGGTGGAGGAGGAGGAGGAGGGGGAGGAGGGAGAAGGGGTGGGGTGGAGGAAGGTGGGGAAGAGGAGGGAGGGGGAGGAGGAGGAGGAGGAGGAGGAAGGGGAAAGCCCGGCCCCGCTGGAGTTTTTCACGTGTACAAGTTGACTCCTCCCCGTCCCTCCCGAGCTGCCCACTGCTGCTGCCAATCTGCGTGGCTGCCTCTGCCTGGGTGCCCACCCCTTTCTCCCACTCTGAGAACCCTGGGCCAAGCACCACTTCCGGCTTTGGTCCCAGGGCTGACCCTGAGAGCCTTGACTAAGGGGTGAGGCCATCGGACTGGAGTACCCCGGGACTGGAGTACCCCGGGACTGGGGCCAGGGCCCTGGGGATGATTTGCTGAGAGAGCCTGTCTCCAAATGTCCCTTTCCCACCTTCCGAGTCTGACCCCCATCCCCGCACCTGGCACACAACAAGCTAATGTGCACAGACAGGTCCTGTTGGTCATTTTCACTTTTAAAGTTGTTGAAAACGGCAGCTGTTAGAGCTTGTCCCCTGCCCTATCCAGTGGGACTTGTCACTTACCTTTAGGTACAAAGCTCCCACCTGGCTGGCCACACCTCTCTCTAGGGCCTGAATGAGCCCCACCAAAAGCCATCACTCCCACCTCCTACCCTGAAGGCTAATTCAGTTTGTCCTCGAATTAAATCCTGCAGGCCAATGGAGATTTATCCAGGAAGATTTACAGACTAACTAGGCCCAGAAAGGAAGTTGAACTGGCCCGACGAGGAGTTAGTGACAAGCCGCGGTTAGGACTAAGGCCGATGCCCACGCTGCCCACACCATCGGGCGTCAGGGCCAGAGGAAAATGGGTGGGATGACGGCACAGTGGCCCCTTCTGGGCCCTCCCACCTGCTTGCTCCTGAGGACTGTGAGGAGGTGGACTGGTGCCTCAGATCTGATGGGCACCAAATCAAGGAGGTCTGCTTCCTCTGGCCTGCCAGTGGGCACGGCCTCTTCAGTTTGGGAGCCCTGGCAGCGGGGGAGTCTCTTGAGGGGGGGGGGCGGCACACAGCGTGGACGTGTTTCTGCCTGAACCCTTTCCTCGGACTGATCTGAAGTGACCAACACCCTTTAGGTCCTAGTCTTGGAGCCGGGGGCCTTTCCCTGGGGAGAAGGAGTTGTTCAGAGCAGAACAATTTCCTTTCTAGAAGTCATAGGCCTGAGGTCTCACCCTCAGGTCAGCCGTCTGCCTTCCAACATCAGCATGCAGCATCTCTCTAGACCGCACAGGGGATGGGCATGGCAGAAAGAAGGGAGTAACTGGGGCCTGCAGGACCGTGTCCCGTGGGTAGTCCGCAGGGGCACCCTTCAAAGGGCCTTCCAACTCTTTGCTGCCTCTGTGTTCTCTGCCAGGACACATAGATTTCCTGGGCACACAACCCTTTATAAAATAAAGCTGCTGAGTGTTGGAGGGGTGCCATGAGGGATGGATCCAGAACTTCCAGGCTTTGGGAAGAGAAAGCAAGCTGCCTGTTCCATAATCCATGTCTACGATAAGAACACTGGGGGGCGAGTAGGCTGTGCAAAGGCAGGGAAGTGGTCGAAAGGGTAGATGGGAGAGGAACTGTGTTTTAGACAATTAGAGAGAATGGAGCCAAAGGGTAAAGTTTCAAGGAACCTGAGAGATGGATGAGGTAAAGAGGTTTCTGAACTTCTCTTGTATGTCAAACAATACACAACCTTCTGGGTACAAAGTTTCTGGGAGCTCACCGCCTAATGGTGCAGCAAAGTAAACAGTTATGATGATGTAGGACTGAGGTTAGAGCAGCGGCTGCCTGGAGTGGTCACTCTGCTGCTTGAGCTGAGGATCTCTGGATGAGAGAGCTACGGAGGAGTGTTTTGTTTTTCCAGGAGGGCTAACACCATGTGCAACATGCAGGGGTGAGAGACTATGGCTGCACAGTTCTGCGAGGCCAGAGCTTAGAGTAGGTGGGGCTGGAGGTGATGCCATAGAGAGAGGCAGGTGCTGGGTTCTGAAGACCCTTCTACTATAACGTGGCTAAGAACGAGGACCCTACCTGAAAACACATGGCCACATGGAGCATTTCAGAGGAAAGAGACATCACCTATCTGTGATTTAGGATGAGCTCTCTGGCAGCTAAGTGATGGACCGACGGTGGAGTAAATCTAGCAATGAGAACCCCAATTTGCAGGTGAATGTTAGTGAAAAATAAATTCTAGGCTTAGACTACAGCAGTGGCCAGAGGAGAGAAGAGGAAACTTACATGAAGCATAGTTAGAAACAGGGTCACAGAACTTTGTGCTTATTTGAGCCTAGAAGATAAGGGAGTGAAGGATGTCAGGGTTGGAACTGCTAGTGTGATAGGCCAGGCTGGGAGCTTCGTAGGGATGCCTTGATTCCCAGAACCTCCTGGTATTGGCTGTGTGGCCTTGGACAAGTGACTTATCTTTTCTGAGCCTAGTTTTGCCATTTATAAAACAAAGATACTAAAGTTGACCTTGTGTAGTTGCTGTGCATATTAAAAATAATGTAAACCAAAGCATAAGACTTGGCGCATCGTAGGAATTCAATAAATAATAGGTATAATTACAACTGTCCTCCCATTCAACAAATATTTATTGAACGCTATGTGCCGGGAACTGTACTGGATCCTTGAGGTATAGGGATGATTCTCAAGCAGGTCACCATCCAGCGGGAGAGGGACATGCAGAGGAACGGACACATACACAAGGTAATGGGGACTGGGGCAGAGGAAGAATCCCTTAACTGTGCCCAAGAGAAGCAGGGATAGTTTCACAGAGGAGAGGTGACACCTTAAACAATGTTGGGCCAACCATTTGCTCAGAGACTGTCACATCACGCCCCACTCCTATCGCAGGACTGTGTTTCAGAATCTCCAAAATCTTAAATTTTAAAGGCATTATCTTGCTCCTTCCTCCTTGTAAGGGGGATGGGCTGCAGAATTGAGTATAGATGGGGCTCAGAAAATAGCAGGTGAAACTTTGGCAGGCTCAGGGCAGGGCATGAACAGATGGGCAGGTAGAAAGGAGAACCAGGTAAGAGTGACTTTGGGCAGGTGGGCGGAGCTTACTACCTGGGTAGGGAACCTGTATGTGTGCAAAGTTTTAGCCATCCTAATTTTTCTGCTCCCTGTCTGCGCCCTTCTGAAAATTCCCTCGAAACCCTTTGGTGTCCCCACTCTTCTCCCATGCCAATTCCCCCGCGACACACACACACACACACACACACACACACACTTCTGTTAACAAGCCCAGCTCAGTAGATGCAGCACTACCTGGCTCCTCCGCTAAGGAGGGACTCCTGTCCTGCTGTCCCACCAAGCAAGACCTTGGGCTTTGAAGCCACGTACACTGTGTGACCTTGGGAGGTTACTCACATCTCTGGTTTCCCACCTGTAACACAGAGATGGTATTAGTCCCGTTCTCATGGGGCTGCTGTGAGTTTTCAGTGGGATGTACGCTTGGTGCCCAATCCACGCCCTTTCCCTTCTCTGCAGCCCAGTAACTGCCTCCTGTCACGGTCAGACAAGAAACTCTGAGCTGGAGGTTCCCCTGGAACCATGGCTCTTGGGGCCCCTCCCTTCTGCTAGCCTAAGGGTCCGTGGCACCCTGGCAGGCCTTGGTCCCCTCGCAGCAGGGAGCAGGCGGGCCTGAGCCTCATGGCAACAGGGGCCCAGCAGCAGTCCAGCCCACTTCCCCACTCTGGCCTTGTCTCTCCTCCCTGCTGGCCTTGTCTCTCCTCCCTGATGCCACTGCTCTGCAGATAGGACATGCGTCCCTGGGTGCCTGAGGGCTGAGTGGAGAAGCTGGAAATGGCTCTCCCTCACAGACTGTGTGGGTGGTGTATTGGCATGGCTTCTGAAAAACCAAAGTTCAAGCCCACCCCGCGTTCCCCTGGGAAGCTCAACATCCAGACAGGGAGAGTTCATCAAACAGAGATCTCCTGTCTGCATGTCGCCAAGGGCTCCCCACCTTTCTGGCCCTACCCTGCAGGGACCCTGGCAAGACCCCAGACCTGACTCTGCTCCTAGGGGCCTCAGTTTATCTGGGCCTCCGTTTTCTCCCTCTGCAAAATGGGAATAATGTGAACACCTTCCTCTCAGGAAAGCTACATGAGCTTGTGAATATGCAACTGCTTTATAAATTGTAAAAAGATATGCATGGGTCTGTGATCCTTGGCATTCAGCCACAGGGCCTGTCTCAGGGTTCTGTGTACAAGTTGATTCTAGGAGATAAGTAAGGACTAGAGAAATGGGAAACTAAGTAAGAAGGGAGTGAAACTCTCCCCAGGGCAGTTGTGTCCTTGGCAGGGAGGAAGGAGGATGGCAGCTGAGACCTGAGCCCATGGACTGACCTGCGGCCTGGCTCCCTAGGGTATAAGAGTCAGTAGGGTCAACGGGACTTGGCTGGGCTCAGCCAATTCTTACTCCTCTTCTGAATAAACCCAGGCCATTGTTTCCCCGTAATTGGTCACGGCACCAAGCATCATCCCTCTCCTCACTGTCACACCCGCCATGAGCAGCCACTCTGGACCTCAGAGTGGGCAACAGCTCCGTCCCCAGAGGGTTCTGGGACAGGGTGGACCCATAGACAGAGTCAGCCAATCACAGCCCTGTTGAACTTAGCAACTATCACACTGATTAGAACCCCACCGCTGCATCCCTCATTGCCTCCTAAACACATCACACACCCATAATCCTTCAGGTCGCTGCTTTGCCACAGAGAGGAAACTGCCACACAGAATGGAGAAAGTGGGAAAGGGGTCCTTAGCAACAAACCTGGATCAGTCATCAGGGTAAGGATGCAGGCAGCACTGGCTGGGGTTGGGTCACTAAGAGGGTCCCCACACAGGCTTGGGGAGAAGAGAGAGCAAGCTTGTCCTCTGGGCTTTCTAAGTGCATTTTCTAGCCCTGGACCTCCGTATACTCACCTATAGATGGGCTCAAAGACTCCTGTTTGTATTATAGTATGCGCTCAGAGTATGCAATTACTTTTCAACCAATAATTAAAGATAGGAACTATAGATTTTCTTTTCAGAAAACCTTAAGAATTTCAAGACTTCTGGGTAAAAGAGAGTTGATCGATCCCCAGACAGATCTAAAATCAAAGTCCACAGTCCAGCTCAAGTTCATTGTACAGGGCGTGGCAAAAGTAAGTTTACAGTTGTTCATACAGAAAATAATACAATAATTAATAAATAATAATACGAGAAGAACCTCTTTCGTGCACTCACAACTGTAAGCCTCCCTTTGCCCTGCCATGTAGAGATGGGCCTCAGTTCAGTTCAAAACCATATATTTGGTTTGCCAGGCACAGATGCTGATTTCAGCTGGGGTGCGGTAGACTTTGAGGGGCCTGTAGAACATATTGGTGGTAGTGCCTGGAAACCTCCAGGAGGCCTGTTGCACAGGCCTGGAGGCTGCTCTTTTAGGGATGGCAGACTGCCTCGGGAAGACTTCGCTCAGGGCCAAGGAAGAAGGCCGACGCTCAAGTGCTGCAGGCCTCTGTAGACTAGCTTCTAGCCTCCAGACCCCACCGTTCTCCCTCAGGCAGCTCTGAGAGAGACTGCAATTAAAAGTGAAAACCTGGCAGTTGGGTTCTGCTGCCAGCTGCTTCTGATAGCTCTCCAACAGTGGGCCTTTGGGGCCCCAAGACCTCCTTGAGACTCTGAGCAAATCTACAGAACTCACTCACCAGTATAAAAAATATATGCATATTTCCCATTCATTTTTGGGACCCATGGACCTGTTGAAGCTCATTCATGGACTCACCTGTGGAGCCATAGCACGTGAAGCCCTTGTAACTTAGTGTCTGCCTCCTTGTCAGCCTCATCGAACTACATGTACTTGTGCACGCTACCGTATTTCACTGCTTCATGCTTTGCGCATTTTGTCCTCACCAACTGAAGCAGTTTCCTCCTTCACCTGGTATCTAGTAAACTCCTATCCATTGTCCAAAGCCCAGCTCAGCAGTGACCACCTCTTTGAATCCTCAGTGCTGTTCAGACGTGCTTAATCACTCTGCGATCTGACATGCTCCTGTTCCATCTACATACTTCTCTCACTGTGTCTCCCAATAAATGGGGGCTCCATGTCTGTCTTCTTACTGGGCTCTGGGCCTCCTGAGGCAAGAGACCACATCGTTAGCCTTGTAGCCCCAGTACCTAGCAAATAATAGGTCTGGAGAACTAAAATGACAGAACTTAATTGATATAAGAAAAAGAGCTGACCAAGACAAGGCCCATGCGCAAACTGGAAGACAGGACAGGAACCAGGAGAAGACAGTGTGTCAAGAAGGAAGGAGACGCCAGGAGGAGCCTAGAGGTCAAGATGAAAGGCCTGGCTGAATTCTTCAACTAGGAAGCCATTGGCAGAGTGACCAACTCTGGTTTTCCAGGGACCCTCCCAGTTCTAGAATTGAAAGTCCTAGGCAAATGGAGATGGTTGGTCACCTGAGATTAGAGATTCGATGAGGGCAATTCTGGAGGTAGGGGTGGAGCAGATGCCTGATTGTGGGGGCTGAGGGGTGAATGAGAGATGGGGAAGGGCAGCTGGTAGTACTGGGGACCGCTGAGCTGCTGGCCCTGCTGGGAAGAGGGAGAGCAGGCAGGAGGCTGAGGAGCGTGCCAGCCTCCTAGCCCAGCTCTCCTGCCCCCACTGCCCCGGCGAGAAAGCAAACAAAGCTGGCGTCAGGAACACCATGTACACCTTGATGACTTATTCCTGCAGGCTCCAAGCCTGCCACCTCTGTCACCGACCTGGTCCCTCCACTACCCCAATCCCCACAGCACCAGTGGCCCTTCCTCCTCTGCGTGTTTTGTCCAATCAGCATTGTGGGTCCTGCTTGGACTAGCAGCAGCTCTTATCTTCTTTTAAGCTGTTATTTAGAAGTCTTTGCGTTTGCACCATCTTGTCCAACTAATTAGATTCTGAACTTCTTGAAGGCAGGGATCATGCCCTCCCTCCCAGTTTCCCTCCTTCCCTCACTTTCCTGTTTCTTCCTTAATAAACATTAATTTACCTAGTGGTCACAATGGCTGGCCCAGTTCTTGCCCACAGATCTCTCACAGCCTGGATTTGAACCTCCTAGACATGGGGGTTTTCTATTTCTGAGCAGGAGGAGGGCTTTGGTGATTCTGTGAAAACCCATAACATTATATGCCAATATTGACTCTGTGTATGGGTGTGTGTATGAGAGAGAGAAGGAGAGAGAGAGAGAGAGAGAGAGAGAGAGCATGTTTCTAAAGAGAGAGTGTCTACAAATGACCATGTTCAAATAGAGTTTTCTGGATTCAAGTTCTATCTGTATGATATAGGCAAATTAGTTACCACTCTGCATCTCAAATTTATCCTAATCTATGAAATAGGAATAATAATAATATAGCACCTTTTTCCTAGGGTCATGGTGAAGGTTTAATGCATGTAAATAACTTAGTACAGTTCTTGGAACATAACCAGAGGACAATTAATGGTAACTATTATTCTTTTTAAAAGAGTTATATATAGAGATGAAGATATATGAGTTTTTTGTGAGACTCTCAAAGGGCTCTATCATCCAGAGAAGATGAAGACCCAGGGGTCCAGTGGTTGAGACCAAGCTGCATGCTGACTGGTAGCGCGCTATGACCGGTGCTACAGGGAGTTAGTCTGAGGTGCAGTCAGGGCACCTTGAACTTCTGCCCTGCATCTCCCAAGCACCACGTGGACCAGAACCCTGCTCCAAACAAGTCATTCAGGAATAATGAGTGTTTGAATGTACCTACAATGCCACTGAGTAGCATGTCCAGGTTGGAACAGCATGTCAGGAGAGACCAGAACTCCAGTTCTCCTAGTGGGACAGATTAAAGAAAAAAGGAAGGTGGAGGAGAAGGGGGAGAAAGGAGAGAAGGAGGGGGAAGAGGAGGGGGAGGAAAAGACAGCTTTTGCTCCTGATCGCGTTAGAAAACAATGGCCTCCACAGCCATTAGGCACCCATAAATGACAGAGCCTGCCTCCCTCAGCTGGCTCTGCACTATCTCATTAGCTAGGGTGCTGAGAGACATTGCATACCCTGCTGGGAGCTGCCTCATTGCCAAGTGCCTGCTCCATAATTAAACACAAAATCCCAGTCTCTTCAAGGCACCCGCCTGCCCTTCTTTGGGGGACAAGGATGTGGGAGGGAGGGGCATAGCAAGAATGAGGCCTTGCCCCTGGCCCTGCTGGGGACAGGAGGCAGGGTGGGGGAAGGGAGGTTACAGGGATGTGAGTTGTGAGTGGGGAGCGCCAGGGTTCTCCCTTGACCTTGGAGGGAGATTTGGGAAGTCTCAGTGAAAGGTCATGGAATGAGAGGAGAGACTCTGCCTTCTTTCCCCGTGGACACCCAGAGAGCAAACAGGCCAAACTGGCTTCTCCAGGAGGTTCTGAGCTGGACTTCAGGAAGTGAGGTCCAGAAAGAGGCAGGTTATGAAGTCCTTGCTCCAGGTTTGTCTGAGAACATCTAAGCACCACACCCCTTCCTCCCTTCCCCCCACCCCCCCCAATGCTATTGATTTGCAACTAGATGGGAGCTGAAGGGGATGGATGCTGGGGTGGGGGGTAGAGAGACAACAAGTCTCCAGAGGCCCTTGTAACCACAATTGGAGTAAGGGTAGGGCTGGCCGCAGGTGGAAATGTAAGGAGATGTGTGTAGGAGAAATCATTTAATAAGTATTTTAAGGGAGAGGTGAGCTCCCCTCATGGTCAAGACTGTTCTAGTGACAAGACAGTGGGGCTGATTAAATAGCAGAAAAGCTTTTGTTTTGGCAAGTGGGGAACACAAACCAATTGGGAAGGCAAGAGGGGCCAAGGCCAGACTCAGCTGTTCTTCCCTGCCCACCTCCACAGAGCCCTTGGCCACTCTCCTGAATCCATGTTAAACAAATACACTGAAAAGATATCCTGCTGAAGGATTGCCAAGGACTGGCTGCCCTGGATGCCCACATCCCCAGCCAACCATGAGAGCCAGCCACAGGATGGAGAAGATGCTCCTGGGCGCCTGCATCCTGCCTCCTGCTGCTGCCCAGGGCCTGGGCTGAGGATGGAGGAGGAGGACAGAGGGGACTGCAGGGGCGGCAGCTGTCTGGGGCATCAAGGGGGGGTGCACGAAGGGGTCAAGAGGGGGTATAAGAACAAAACTTCCTGGAGAGGCACTCTGCCATTCCAGGGTACTCTGCTACCCCTGTCCCTGGCCTGAGCAGGTTGGGCTTGGATGATGCAAGCTTCTGAGCTCACGCTCCAGCAGCCGCATCCTGTTGGAGAGGAACAGAGCCACAGGGAAAATCATGCAGCACAGAAAAGAAGGCAAGTTCACTGGGGACAGAGACAGGGAGACCTGGGGTCCAGAGCCTCTAACACCAGGGCACAGACAGAAGATGTGGGTGCTGCTTGGCATGCATTTGTAAGGCATTTCATGTTTAAACTGAGTAGCTGGATCGGTGGCCATCTAGGGCCCAGGGAACTAACGGTGCTGACAGAGCCTGGGAAGTGCACGCAAAGTCCTCAGGCCCGGGCCGCTCTCCCCTGCCTTATCCTGGCTCTGGTTGGCTCCAGGCCAGCACTGCTCACCCTGCGGTTCCCGGTATAAGGAGCGTATAAGGAGCGAAGGAGAGATGAGAGCAGCCTGGCGGTGGACACTCGTAGTCCCTGCCCAAGGTTAGCACGCCCCGGAGAAATGCCTGGGCAGATTGTGCTCCTCGCAGCCTCTCAGAACCTCAGCTCTTCCACAGCCCTTGGCCAGGTGTGGGGCACGTGTCCAGGGCAGAGGGAAGGCAGCTACCCCTCTCCCACCTCGGCCTGGAGGATGCAAGTTTCTGGGCCCATATCTATGGCCTTTGCCACCACACCCTGTGAACCAGCTCTGGGGACCTTTGTTCCCTGGAGTCACAGCTGATTTCCCTGGGGGCTCCTCCTAGACCAGCCTCCCCTTTCCCTGCTGCCTGGGAAGGGCTGGGGTCCGGGAGCAGCCAGGTGTGGCCTGAGGGATGGAAGTGGGGCCTGGAGGGGGCCAGGGAGCAGGGGGGCGGGGGGGTCAGGAACCAGAAGCAATCTGTACAGGCCCAGGGATGGCAGCACAACTGGAGGAGTGAGGAAGGAGCGGCGGCCTGCGGGGTAGGGGGGAGTTGTATTCACAATCTGTTTTTCTCTGCAGTGAGCCTAGCACCAGAACAGTACGGATTACCCAGGTCTCCCAGGAACACATCCTGTCAGAATGACGGGGCAGATCCCGGACCTGTTCTGCTCAGCTACACCCGAGTGGTCAGCTAGGTCCAGCGACCCTGCACCCGAATAATAGTTATGTCCAATCAAAATACACCTGAATGTGTCTGGCACTACCAGGCCAAAGGTACTTGAGTTTCCAGGCAGTAGTGGTAAGTCTCTACAGGTGGGGCCAGGTACAATCCCTGAGTACACTGGATTGCCCCAAATCAGACTATCTTGCCAAATGCCCTGGCAAGAAAAACCCTTTCCAAGGGACAAGGTACTCTAGGTGACAGCCCAGGCTCACAGGTTTGAGCCTGGCAGTGCCTAGTGCAACTGGAGGAGGAAAAGGACGCCGGGGGTACTGCCTGCCCAGGGAGCTTGCCCAGGGTCCCTCTGGGGCATTAATGCTGTTCAGCATTTCTTTCCTAGGATCTCAGCCTTTTATGAACCCACGACTTCACTCTTAGTTAAACAGCTGGTGACTGAACCTGATCCAATATTTACTCCTGGAGAGAGGGCAAAGGGGCAGGCATCACCCCGGGCAGCCTGAGGCTGCAGTTGGCTGGGTTCTGGGGGAGGGGGAGAAAGGAGGAGGGAGGAGAAGGGAGGGTTTGCTCTTTTTGCTCAGATACCAGAGGGTTTCTCAGACCTTAATTATCCCTCCACCGAACCATCTCCCTCCGTTTCCTGGCATGGGCCAGGAGGGACTGGAAGGGGACTTTGTCCCGAGGGAACTATCCCTGAGGGGGGTAAAAGCCAAGCAGAGGGACCTCAGCCAGGAGTGGTCAGAAACCCACAGCCCTCCCTTGAGATAAGAAGGCAGCAGGTCCTGCCCAGGCACCCCAGCGGGAGGCTTCCAAGGCAGGAGGCCTTCTCGCAGGGAGGGGTCAGCCTGCTTTTCCCTGAGAGGGAAGAGGAAAGCAGCGAGGCCCGCTGAGGAGCGAAAGCAGGCAGGCCATGAACCTCAGGGCTGCCCCCTCAGAGCGGAGTCAGACCTGTTGAGACCCTGCAAGAATCCAGAAACTCAGTAATTTCCCCATATTTGGCATTTTAATTCTTCCTGGGAGGATTAACAATAAACCTTGAAACCCAATGTACCCTGACAGGTTATTTAAAAAAGAGGCTGATGGCCTGACTGGCATGACTGAGTTGGCTGAGTGTTGTCCTGCAAAGCAGAAGGTCGCCAGTTTGATTCCTGGTCAGGGCACAGGCCTGGGTTCCGGGCCTGGTCCTCGGTTGGGGTATGTGTGGGAGGCAACTGATCAACGTTTCTCTTACACATCCTTGTTTCTCTCCCTCTCTTTCTCCCTCCTCTCCCCTCTCTCTAAAAATAAATAAATAAAATCTTTAAGAAAAATAAAGGAGAGGCTGCCAGGGGACCTCTCTTACCAGCCGGGAGGAGAAGCAGCTCTAGGAAGAGGGTGCACTTTGCTGCTTTAAGAAGGGCAGAGAGCAGGTGGAGAGTAGGGCTTGCCAAAGAGACAGGACCCATGCGGGGCAAGGGTAGGAGCTGGTGTGTTTTTCTGATGAGAATGGACTCTGTTGGGTACCTATTATGTGTCAGGTACTTTATGTAGATCATAGTTAATCCTCATGATACTATAAAAATAGATATTGTTATCCCATTTTACAGATGAGAAAACTGAGGCTTAATGAGGTCAAGTGATTTTCCTAGTCAGTCAGTGAGAGACAGAGCTGAACACAAATCCCGGTCTGAGTCTAGAGCACATGTGCTTTCTGCAACACCTGGATGCTCGAGTGTCACCAGGTCCCCTCCCCATGCCCAAGGCCCATCATGGGTCAGGTCAAACTGGGGAAGGAGTTTCTGCTACAACCTCAGAGTGTCCACGCTCAGATGCTATGCTCCCTGGAAGCCCCTGGAAACTAAAGAGCAGAGGCAGCATCAATCAAGAGAAGAACCCAGGCATTGGCTTCAGAAGAATCTGGATTCAGACAGTACTCACTAGCACATGTGACCTTGGGCACGTAGTTTAACTACTCAAAGTTTCCTCATTCATAAAGAGACCCTAATCATGCCTGCTTCATAGAGCTGTTTGAAAATTAAATGAGATAATGCATATATGAGTAACATGTTTAGCACATAATAGATACTTAATAAATGATAGCTTTTGGTGGGGCTGGCTTCTTGAGCATCTGATCATGCAGTCTCGTGGGGTACTGCGCTCAGAAGGGCTCCACATTCAGAAGGCCCCATGCTTAGTTTAATGCTTTATTGTTGTCTTCTTGAAATTCTGAATACTTTTTTAAACAGGAGTCATGTGTTTCTATTTTGCATCAAGTCACAAATTATCTCGCCAATCCTGCTTATAGGTTCTGGTTCAGTTCCCTGACCAGAAAGGATTAACTGTGCCCTACACTCTGGAACAAGCCATCATTTCGTTATTTCACCACTTTCTAGGCCCAGGAAGTTTCTTTGCCCATCACCTTGCACCTTGCTGTTGCTTACAAGAAACCAGAGAAGGGGCAGACAGAACCACATCTCTCTCCAGCACCTCCATGGTGGTCAGAGAAGGTCATATTCCTTCCTGCTCATGCTGAGGAGAGGCACTTTGGGGGGAGATCTGTGAGCTCTGGCTCCTGGCAACTGAGGGTGGTCTTCCTGATGCCACCAGGTATTAACCTTCCACCTCCTGTTTCTCCCCTCACTTCCTCCATTGGGTCCAACCCTGGTGTGAACCCCCGCCCACCCGCTAGAGGACAAGCTATTCTGGGTGAGGGCTGCAAGCGAGAGCAGAGACAGGGCTCTGAGCAATAAAGTCAGAAGATGATGGCCAGGGCAGGCTCTCCAGATGCCGCACATCCCAGGACGGAAGCCGAGTGGACTGGACGCCAGTCCCTCCCTCCCATGCAGGCTGCTCCCAGGCATCTGACCTCCACAGCTCTGCCCCTTCGCTGTTTTTAGACTCCAGTTCCCAGAAACCCAACTGGCCACCTGGGCTCACCTACTGAACGCTGACATGCATCCTATAGGAGAAATGGAAACTGACAGACTGGGAGGCTGGCTGTCTTCTCTCAATCTCTCTCACAAGAAGTCAACCCACTTCTAGGTCTAGGAGCCTTTTACAAGGAAGCTGGAGTGCAGTAGGGAAGGATGAGGGAGAAGACAGTAGAAGAGGGGGCTGAGGTGGAGCTGCAGGACTGGCAGAGAGGAATTACAAGCCCACCCAAAGGCCGGGCAACATCAGAGCCTGAAGGGACCTTGGAGGTCAGACATGGAAATAAGTCACTCCATGTCACGGCCGGTACTGGAAGGTGAATCGCCTAATGCCCAGCCTAGAGGTCTTCATCTCATCATCTGAAATCAGGATCAGAGACAAACTTGGGCAGTAGGGGAGAGAAAGATAGTGCCACCCCCCCGACACACACACACACATCTGTACGTCCATCTGTTGTAGCTGTAATTCCTCCTAGATTTAGTGGGGTTAGACCCCATTCAGTAAAAAGCGTTTCAGGATAAGGAGGTGTGTGCCCTCTGACCCCAGTGTTAGCATGGTCACTGAAATATGAGACTCTTGGGGGGGCATGTCATGCTGTGCTCCTGCCGGGACCCTTTGCCCAATGGCTGATCTAACAAGGCACCTACCTTTCTGAGTCCCCAGGTTGAGAACTTGGGGCCGCTTCATGGCAAGAAGGGACCTGGAGGGTTTCCTGCTCAGTGTGGGATCTTAAAGATGATAGCATTAATTGCTAATATTTATTAAGCACTTTCAACATGCTAAGCACAGTTCTAAGAACTTCTCATGTAACAATTAATCTAATACGCACATAACCCTATAGAGATGGATACTATTATTGCCCCTATTTTATAGTTAAAGAAACTGAAGACACAGAGAGGTTAAGGGACTCGCTCAAGGTCACACATCTAGTAAATAGTACAGATGGGATTTGAACCTAGGCAGCCTGGGAGTGAGTAACCTGTGCTCCTCCACTTTTCTCCAAATGAATGCTACTCTTTGGGATCCTAGTTAGTGTTCTTGGAAATATAAAACCTGCTTGATCCCCATCCAGGGAGTCTTAGCTGGAAAAAGCTATGTATGCTTCTGTGTGTGTATGTGTGTGCGCACACGTGCACGCGAGTGTGTGTACATATGTGTATAAATACGAGGTCTGTCCAAAAGGTGTCCAGCCATGTACCATGAAAAATACAGACATTTATTGAAGAAGATACAAGACACAAGAAATATTGTACATAGGACAATAATGCCTCAGTCTCCTTCAAAGTAGGCACCTTGAGACCTCACATAGTTCCAGTCACCATCAGCCTCTCGTCTTATTTTCCTGAATCTCATTGATGGTACGAAATCTCTTCCCTTTCAAAGGTGATTCTAGTCTTGGGGAAAGACAGGAGCCTCAGGTTGCCAAATCTGGGCTGTAGGGGGACTGAATCGCCTGGGTGATTTGATGTTTTGCAAAAAAACTCTGCACAAGATGTGATGCATAAGCAGGTTCATTGTTGTGATGAAGCTGCCAGTCACCAGTTGCCCATAGCTGTGGCCTTCTGAATCTTCCAAATAGTTTCTGCAGAGGGATGTTCAAGCTTAGCGCAAAATTTGGTGCAAATTCATTGCTCTACTTGCTCAGTCATTTTGAATGCAACGGCCACACAGTATACACACTCACTCAATGGCGTCTACCACTCCCACTGACTAGTACAGTGAAGTTGTCATTGTTCACACATGCTCATTTCAGTCCACTCTCCTTGGCTGCCAGGTTATATCGATGTCACCCAAACTGTTCTCATTATAGTATGGCTGGATACCTTCTGGATAGACTGTGCGTATATACACACACATATGTACACACACATGTGTATATCCATATACCCTCTGATTCAGCTCCCCTTGCCTCCCACACTTAGTGCCAAGCACTGTTGTCCAAGCAGAAAGTTATTTAAAGTTTAGGGGCCTACCTCTCTTTCCTGAGCCCCTCGTTCCTGCCCCTCAGAAAACCCCTTAATAGTCTATGCTGCCACCTCCTGGCCACAGAAGGTTAAGACTGACCCTGCAGGTATTTTTTTTAAGAATTAATTCTTCCCTTTTACTTTACATCTCCTCTCTCAGTGCCATCGCCCTCTCCCAGGGCTATGTGACCCACTGTATGCTGTTGATTCCCATATACATATTTTGTGTTATTCCAGGGTTTTTTCCCAGAGTTATTTAGGTGTAATTAACATGTAACATTGTATAAGTTTAAGGTGTGCAATGTGATGATTTGAAATATGTATGCATTGTGAAATGATCAAATGATCACAATAAGTTTAGTTACCACATTCATTACCTCACATAGTTGGGATTTTGGGGAGGTGGGGTGAGGGGTGAGGACTCTCTGCCTGAATCTTTAACCCGTCTGAGAGCCAGGTCTGTGTATTCCGACGCAAACGGCTCTCGCATCCCAGCACCTGTAACTCCTGTTCAGAGCTAAAACTGGGGCTCAGGTGTTCTGGCTCCTAACTGTTCTCCTGGCAAGCATCACTGCTGCTCCACCAACAGAGCATAAAACGTGGACCAAATGAATGCCCGGGGAACAAGATAGAAATCACCTGAGCGGTGCCTCACTCAGGATTTAGAGCCAAGTCAGAGTGGCAGCAACCCCAGTATGCTTTCTGGAACATGCCATGTCCCTCCTGGGGTTTGGAGAAGAGAAATGGCTTCTAAACACACACAGATAAGGGAGTATAAGACCAGCGGAAGGCTGCGAGCTGCCTGGGCGGCTGAGGAGTGGTGGGAAGAGGGTGCATGCCGAGCTCCCTGGCCCGGGCGAGGGAAACCACAGGGATGGGTGCCAGGGGGAGAAGCTGAAGGGAACCGGGGGCTGAGGGCAGGAGCACGGGCTCTGGCCACACTGGGAGGGTTGGAAGAAGAACTAGAACGAGGGACAAAGGAGGAGCAGTCAGACCAAGGAGTTGAGCCTGAACAGGGTAAAGACAGACTCCTACATCTTAATGGAAGGGTCAGGACATGACAGCCCACTGCCTGTCTCTTTTTGTACTGCCTGCAAGCGCAGAATGGTTTTTACATTTTTCTCGTTAAATATTTTATTGTTTATGTTATTACGGTTGTCCCAATTTTTCCCCCATTGCCCCCCGCCTCCACCCAGCCTGTGCCCCACTCTCATGGTTTTTACACTTTTAAATGGTTGAAAAATTCAAAAGAAGAGTAATATTTCATGGTTTTTAAATATTATATGACATTTAAATCTCAACTCCTATAAATAAAGTTTTATTGGAACACAGCCATGTGCATTTGCTTATCCGTTGTCTATGGCTGACTCCTGCTGCAATGGCAGAGTCCAGTCATTGCAACAGGGGACCATACAGCCCACAAAGCTTAAAGCATTTAATATCTGGCCTTTTGCAGAAAAGTTTGCAGACCCCCACCCAGGGCCCTCAGGATTCTCCCACTGCACCCCCCAACCCCATGTTGGAGGAGAAGCAGCCGGAGGGCTGGGTCCCCCAGATGCCTTTGCCAGAGCCAGCTGCCTGGCTTTCCCATGACAAAGCTCTCCAAACAAGGAACCCACATCTTCCCAGCCCTGAGCTAGCTCCCCAGGCGGATCTTAAAGGGAGCTAGACCCCAGCACACACCCTCTGGCCTGGGAGGCCCAGCTCCACCATTGTGAACAATGTGAGCTTGTGTAATTCCATAATCTCTAAACCGGAGGATCTTGATTTATAAGATGGGGGGGCGGGATGTTATCACAGACCTGGAAGGACTGTTGAGAATTCTATGGCAAGACAAAGTTCATAGGTGCCAGGTGGCATTCTGAAATCCGCAGACCTTGTTGCTGTTATGGAAGTTGGGTGCACCTCCTAACTGCGCCCACTAGAGGGCAGGAAGGCCCTGCTGGCAGCCACCAGGGTGTCCTGTTGTTGGTCCGCAGTTTACCCGCCTAGGGAGAGGGGCGGCGCTGCTGTTCTCAACCGTCGCCGCCGTAGCCTTTGATCAGCTCCTGTTCTCCCTGAAGCCTGCTGGGGGCCTGACTGGTACAGTTTCCCGCTGGAGGAGGGCCAGGCTTCCTACCCTTTGTCCCCTGAGAGGCAGACCAGACAGGTTCCAGATCACTGGGCACATACTCCATCTCCAGTCTATTTGCACATCACCTCAAGTCACCCGCCAATGACCCTGGATGCAGAGCAGAGCAGGCAGGATAATACCCCTCATTCAGGTGAGGGCACCAAAGCTCAGAGAGGTTAAGCCACTTGCTCTAGGTCCCACAGTTGGTTGGCAGGATGTCTGGGATTGTAGCTCGTATCCTATCTTTTGTTACCAGGTGTGGTTCTCTCCCGTCAGAGGCTGTCCATACTGTCCTTAACGACCCCATCTCCCTGAGGCTCCACCTTCGGCTTCTTTCAGCATTCCTCCCAGCTGGTGAAACAAGAAACCACCCCTCCATCCCCAAGTGCTTCCACACACGTAAGCTCATTTCTACCAAGAACAGGTTCCCCCAGGAAACCTGAGGGCAGCAACTGTTCTGTCCACGGGCTTTTGATGCAGTTGTAGACTCAAGGGCAGATGGGCACATACAGACGCTTATACGCATGCGTAACAGGGAGAGGGAAGGCTGCCGGAGATGGCCTTTGGGAAGCCACAGGGAGGAGAGTAAAGAGGCAGGAGTGTTTTTCAGGGTCTGTCTATAAAATCAGACAGGGGTGTGTAAAAGATAGCAGAGCAGAGAGCAAAACGGAAGCCCATAAAGTAGAGGAGGCTCCATCACAAGGAGCCTTGAATGCCGGGCGGAGGGAGGAGGGTTTAATCATGTAGGCAACGGGGAGACATCGAAGGCCGTTGAGGATGGGTGTGATAGGAAACAATGGTGTTTCAGCGTGTCCTCAGAGAGGCTGATATGAAAGTGAGGAGGTGTGGATCGCGGCACGGGGAATATAGTCAATAACGCTGAGATAATTGGGTATGGGGCCAGGTGGGTGCTTGGTGCAGCAGAGGGACCACTCTATAGAGTGCATGGGTTTTTGGCCACTTTACCGTATGTCTGAAACTGGTGCTAATGCTATTGAATGTAAACTGTGGTTAGAAATATTTTTAAAATGTATATAAAAAAATGGCGTATTTGTAACACACACACACACACACAAAGAAAGTAGTGAGGAAACAAGGCACACTGGGAAGGAAGCAGAGGATGTTTCCGTGGTCCAGGCTTAAGGTGACTTTAGACACAAGGGAGAGGGCATGGGTTCTGGAAAACTGCGGAGTGTCCAGCCTGATGTGACGTGGCAGGTGAGGAAGAAGGGCTAGCCCACGCTGGGACTAACGGAAGGGTTCAGCAGTGTGTGCCTGTGTGAGGGGGTAATGTTAGGAGAAAGACGACTATTCTTTTTTATATAAGGATGAATCTGAGGACGTCAAATAGAAATGCTCCGCAAATACATCAGA
Organism: Pteronotus mesoamericanus; assembly: GCF_021234165.1. Taxonomy (NCBI): domain Eukaryota; kingdom Metazoa; phylum Chordata; class Mammalia; order Chiroptera; family Mormoopidae; genus Pteronotus; species Pteronotus mesoamericanus. Next base: position 5,577,490 of record NW_026555326.1, read on the forward strand.
ATACAGGATGAGATGTTGGAGGAGAATCACAGATAGAGACATAGAACAGGAGAGGCTCAGCCATGAGAGGGAGTAAAGATGCCAGGGGAGCAGTGTGGAGAGAGGCTGAGGCGGGACAGGGGCAGGGACTAGAAGAAGAGGGTCCAGGGGAAGGGTGTGTGTAGGAGACTCCCCACTAGTCAATCACCTTTGCCACCCAGTGGCTTCTGGGTGGAGCACATGGCACCCCCGGCAACGAGGATTGGTTCAGGGGGACATTTTGAACCCAGAAATTGGTGTTTGTGTTGCCTGCCACTACCAACACCAATAAGTAGAAACAAGGACTGAATCTTTAGGGGTGCTTTATTCAGATGCCAGCGATCTGAGAAGATGGTGGGTTATGTGCCCTAAAAACCATCTTCACATCTCATCTCAAGCTCACCGTTTTATAAGAAGAAGAGTAGAGTAGGTGAAGGCTTTGGGAAAAGGTTAATCGGATAACAGTTGCAGTCCAGTAGTGGTTTTTCTAGTCCTTCTTTACCTACTGATCAACGATTCTTTATCTGCATCATAGACATTCCTTCCAGGGACCACAATGGCTCAGAAACCACCTCGATTGATAGAGCAGCTTGCAGACCCCCTGGGGCACAAAGGTGAATTGCTTGTCGACCTCCCTGAGTCACGTTTGTCCGGCGTTCCAGTTCCTGTACCAACAGCTTTCCACAGGCATTAGTCGCTTAAGCCTATTAACTATAACAGAGCTAAAATCTTAAACTCGAGTCACCTTATCAATTTGTGTTGAGTCAGGCCAATGAGCATTACAGCTCTTGTGATGGCCATGCTGGGAAAAAGGAGCTCGTTCCATCAGCACGTGAAAAAGAAGGCAGGTGGGGCTAAAAGCCTTTGATGATCATCTGGGACCCCGAGGGGAGCCAGCCTTCGGCTGAGGAGGACAGAGCAGGAGATGGAGAGGACCTTGGCCCTCAGTGACATAGCCAGTGGGCTCGCCAATCCCTGCCTGAGCCATGGTGAACAAATGGATGTCCTTTATTGTTTCAGGCAGCTAGGTAGAGTTTTCTGTTTCCTGCAAATGGAAAGTTCCTAACTCATCCGAGGAAAAAGGAGTTCCTGAGGAATGCCACTTTTTGGTAATTGAGGGAGGAGATTTCAAAAAGGGGAGGGGAAGAGGATCAAATGCTGAGTGCGAGGTCAGAGATGTTTCATTGTTCAAAACTATGTGACTGAAGAGGAAACAGTGGATCAGAGAGGGTCCCACAGTCCCACAGGCAGACAGCCCCACACCCAGGACATTTCCCAACGGATGGTATTTTGGATGAGAAGGAGCCCCGGGCCCAGCCTAGAGTCGGGCAGGCGAGGCACAAGGTGGCCGGGTTCTTCTTTGGGTGTCCTGGAGGGCGCTCCGAGGCAGAAGCCTGCCATTCTTCCAACAAGGTGTAGCTTTTGTATCTTATGTTGTTACAGTTTGTAAACTAACCCTATAGAAATAAGATAATTAAAAACAGGGGGAATGATGGGAGAACTCAGGTGTTAAAGAGTTTAGCCTTAATTGATAGGTTTAAGTGATTAAAGCTGTAACTAAAGAGTTAAAGAGTTTAGCCTTAATTGATAGGTTTAGGTGACTAATGTGTGCGGAAAACTGTTATTCCAAAACTGAATAAAGACTGCTTTCCTTTATCACCAAACTTCTGCCTCTGGAATTTGCCTAGAGGGTGGCGGCGGGCAGCAGGACCCCGCTTGCTGTTCAGCAACATTACTTCTTCTCCCTCAGACAGGAAAATATTTTAAAATATTTAATATTTAACAACTCTTTAGACAAAGGAAGATCACGTTCCTCCTTACTCAGCCACCCACCACTGGACAGTTTTTCCTGGTATCTAACTAGGTTCCCTTTAGTTGAGAGTGACCCACGAGCCCGCCCGTGGACTGGTGCGGGCTGGCGGACCTGCCACGCACCTGAAGCTGACGCACTGGGGGAGGGGAGAGAAGGCGGCAGGCAAGTGGGAGGGGCTGCAAGGGCAGGCGGGGCGAACACGGCCGCAGGCTGAGGCAGGGCCGGCGCTTCCTGCGCAGATTACTGTTGTGGTCTAAGAGACTGAAGCTGCCGAGAATTCTCCTGCAGCAAGAGGCTTACCGCAATGGAGACGTCCAGCCCTGGCATGTCCCGACACACAGGCGCGGAAAAGGAGCAGAATAAGCTCCCAGCCCTAAGCCGCTCTATTGTCCTGCTTGTTGCCAAAACACCTCGCTGACTTTTCTGCCAAGTGCCCCTCCCTCCTCCAGAACTGCAATCGATGTCCCTGTGGGCACCCCCTCTCCTCAGGCTGCCATCAGGAGGGTGCCAGCGAAGAGTATGGCTGAAGGCTTCCGTTGTTCAGTTAAATGTCACAAGGGAGACACGTGCAAGTGAGTCAGTTGCCCAAGGTCACATGGCAACTCAGTAGCAGAGCCAGTATTAGCATTTTGGTCTCCTGACCCCCAGAGGTCACTTCAGGAGCCCTGAAGGCTGACTTGCAGCTCCTGTGCGTGGATTGGCCTGGGGCCTTTCTATAATTTGGTGCTGGCTCACTTATTGGAGGTAGAGTACAGGTCATTTTGTCACTGGAAAGGGACCAGGCCTGGGGCAGGTCTGCTGGACAGCTAGTCGTGTGTGGGTTCTTGGCTTCATGTAGGAGAGATTTCACAAAATGAGTCCAGGTGATGTTGAGAGTATGTTTATTAAGTCTGGGGACAGCAAAACAAGGAAGGACTTAGAGTAGAAGAAGCCACACAGAGGCTAGGCGGTGCTCTGCTTTGGCTCCCTAGAAACGTTACAGGAAAGGAGTGAGCCATGGCAGGGCTGGCCTTAGCTCCCTGAAAAGGGGGGGGCCTTGGAGACAGGTTCACCCAGAACCTGGGCGTTAACCCAGAGCAATCTGCCGCTGCCCGATGCTCCCCCGGTTGCAGGTCTCATGGGGACCCTCAGGGTTTAGGAGAGAAAAGTGAAGACGCACACCTGAGGGGGAGGAAAGCGTGGGTGCGCTCCTGGGGCAGCCCATGCTGAGTCTTTGTCTTGAGGGTTCTTATTTGTTTTCTAAAGGAGGGGAGGTCTTAGGGGAAGCTCTCAATAGAATATTCATCAGCTTTATGTTGATGTGCCAAAGTGAGATTTACTCCCCTGGCTTCTTCTGTCTTTGGTTCTGATTGGCATGAATGGCACTAATTGGATTTCTGTTAACTATCTCAATGAGTAGGGTGATTTAAGCTACTTACCCTCTGGTTGGGGAGAAGCCTAAACCAGTTACTCTCTTGTCCTTGGTTAGGGAAGATAGGATTTTGCGATTTACTAGTTGGTTGAAAACTGCTTGGCCCTTTTAAACATCTGTGGCCCTCTGACTTCCTCATTCATCTCGGTACCCCAGCGCCTGGCTCAGAGCAGAGAGGCTGGAAATACTTGTTGAGTGACTACTGACTAGCCAGTCAGTAGGGGCGCTGGGCTGGGCTGGGCCAGGTGCTGCTACACAGGGGCGGAGCTCTTTGTTGGGAGGGGTCAGAGAGAGGATGCCAGGGTCCCAGCAGGCACTGTCAGGGGACGTCTGGTCCGGTCAGGGTGTCACGCTTTTTCTTTTCCTGCTCGCCGCTCCCAAGGGTACTGTGGCCATCTGCGGGGGCAGGAAGGACAGCTGCCCAGGGCGGTGGAGTCTGGAGCCAGCCCAGAGGATTTACTCTCCTGTCACTGAGTTCCTGGTCTGGGAACAGCTAGAGGGAGAGGCCACATGGTCCTGCAAAGTGTCTGGAACAACTGGTTAGGTATCCCTGAAACTGTCGGGGTGTGAGAAAGGAGGGGTGGTCCTTGTGACTGAGAAGATGGAGGCCTGGGGGGCTGTCCCATGCCAGAATGTTAGAATGGAATGTCACCGCACTAAGGAAATTCCAGGGGTGAGGGGTGGAAGATCACCTCCCAAGGGTCAGGGCCAGGCCTCACACTGGTCACCAGTGTGTTACCCATCCTTCTCACAGCCTTGCAGGACGCATGTGGGCCATTTGGATCCCAGCCTGGAAGCTCAGCAGAGGCAGGGAGGGTGGGGCCTCACTCAGGTGAGTGGAATGATGAGTCAAGATAATCAAAACACATTCTAATAGGCATTATGTTCTAAACAGATTAAGAATCAATTTTAGCCCTGACAGGTGTGGCTCAGTGGGTGGAGTATCGTACCACAAGGCCAAAGGTCGCCAGTTCAGTCCCCGTCAGGGCACATGCCTGGATTGCAGGACGGGTCCCCAACTGCGGCCCATGAGAGACAACTGATGATTCTCTCACACATCGAAGTTCCTCGTCCCCCCTTTCTCCCTACCTTCACTCTCTCTCTAAAATAAATGAATAAAATCTTTATAAAAGAGAAAGACTGGTTTTATTGAGAGTGGACAAGAAAAGGTCTGGAATGTTGATCTATGGGTGAAGGGATGTCCCTCTGTTCCCTCGACCTGTTTAGAGTTTGGCTTGTGTTTCCCCTCTTAGCCCTTCGTCCTGTAGATGCCACCAGCCACGCAATGAACAGCCAGGAGTGTTGGCCAAGCTGCTGCAGGTGGGAACATCTTGCAGAAGTGACAGGGTTCTGCCACAGGGACCCCAACAGCCAGGGGCTCCAATGGCAGGGGCTTCATGGGCCCGGAGAGGGGCTGGGAGAGTGCTGGTCGCCCTAAGATGTCAGGAGGCGGTCTGCTGCTCCGAGAGTGCCCTCGCCACCACCAACGGTCCTGTCGTGGGATTCCTGACGGCTCTTGTGTCACCAGGCACGCATGCACCGCCCCCATATACCACACGTGCAAACTCACACACACATCCTCACACACCAGTGCATACCCCCACTCACACACACATGCGCACACTCACATGCACACACAAACACACGCACACGCACACACACACCCCTTCCCCATCTCTTGGACACACGTACATATACCACTCTGCTCCCTTAACACAGGGAGACTATTCCAGACATGTGAGGCTTGCGATTTTTTTCTGGCGGGGAACGAGGCAACGGCTGAGGACAAGCTTGGGGGAATGGTAGTTGTACTTCTTTTTGAGGTTGTTTGTATAACTCTCATCAAGCCTGTGTTTGCAGTTATTTTCTATTCATTTAGTCCTGCAACATGCGTTCCCATTTTGACTGAACACCTACTGTGTGCGAGGCACAGTTCTAGGTTCCAGGGATCTTAGTGTGTGTTCCCCAAGGGCTTAGAGATAAGGGCTTGAGATAAGGGCTTAATCAAAAGGCTTTACTGAGACAGCATTCATATACCCTGCGATTCTTTCGTTCAAAGTGTATAATTCTGTGATTTTTAGATGTTCTCAGAGTTGTGCAGCCACTACCACCACCAATTTTAGACCATTTTTATCACCCCATAAAGAAACCTATACATTAGCAATCATTCCAAACTTTTCTCTCCCCCTGCCTACCAGCTGCCATGAATCTACTTTTTTGTCTACCGTTTCCTTATTCTGAACATTTTATATAAATGGAATGATACAATATATGGCCTTTATGACTGGCTTCTCTCATTTAACACGCTTTCAAGATTTGCCCATGTTGTAGCATGTATCAGCACTTCATTCCTTTTTATGGCTGAATAATATTCCATTGTTTGGATATGCCACATTTGCTTACCCATTCATCATTGATGGACATTTAGGTTGTTTTCACTTTTCGGCTATTGTAAACTATGCTACTAGGTACATTTGTGTATGTTTTCAATTTTGGGGGGTATATACCTAGGAGTGGAATTACTGGGTCATGTGGTAACTCCATGTTTAACATTTTGAGAAACTGCCAAACTATTTTTTAAAGCAACTCTACCATTATACATCCCCACCAGCCATGTGTGAGCATTCTAGTCTGAGAGAAGATTTTAACTGTAGGATTTTACTTAGGAAATGATCCCAGGAAACACCAGTAGGAGAATAGGGGAGGGAAAAAGAGAAGGGAAGGCAGCCAATAAAGAATCATTATTAAGCAAATTACCACAGAGGGTAATTGAAGCTTAAGACCATTTGTAACTCTGGGAGCCAGTATAGAGCTGGCGCTTCAGAATTATCCCACCCAAGGAGCAAGGGCACAGGTGGCTGTATACACCAGCTCCCAGCAGTTTTCGTTGAGTGCTTGTGTGTGTGAGTTTCCAGTAAAACCCTCTATTTATTTATGAGGATGCAAGCGAAGCTGGCACAGCAGGAGAAAGCCATCATGCAAAGAAAAGCAGATTCTGGCAGCTGGAGTCCAGCCTGTGTGCTCCAACTACACCAGGGTAGAGGAGGTGAGCAAGGTGCCAACAGCACCTGCCCTCAGGGAGCTTACACTCTAACGAGAGAGAGAAAAATCCATAGTAGACAGTCAGGTAGCACCATAAGAGAGATAAGGCAGGGCAAGGGGATGGAGGAACACGGGGCAATGCTGTGTTAGCCCAGGTGGTCAGGGCAGGCACTGCCTGCCCTGGAGGAGAAGGATTTCCTCTGAGACCTGGATGAAGCGAGGGGCAGGCTATCTGAAGGCCAGCTGAATGTCCCATGGGAAACCGTGCTGGAATCTGGGCTGTGGGAAGAGCAAGCGCTAAGGCCCTGAGCTGGGGTGGCCGCGGTGTGCTGGAGGGAATGCAGGGGGTCCGAGCCGCTTCAGGGGAGTGACTAAGGCAGACAGCAGTCGGAAAGAGCACATACAGCCAGGGGCCAACCTGGAAGTAAGTTTGGATTTTGTTTTAAGGAAGCCACTAGATGAGTATAAGCAGGAGGATTCCCATCTGATTTATATCGCTCTTTCTTGCTCTCTAGGCCATTGGGTTCCAGAGGCACCGAAAGGCCCTAGCCCAATATTTAGTGAGCCCATTAGGCCCCAAAGGTGCTAACACCTTGCTGCTGAACATCCAAATCCAGCGCCCGCAGTCACACGCTCCAGTTGTTAGCCCCCGGCACCGGTCTGGGCACTGAGCACGTCTGACCTAAGCCCCGCGCTAATGGAGCATACACTCTAACAGGAGAAGGCAAATAGACAACATAAATATGTACTGTGGGTTATAAACATAGAACTCATATTAGAAAAAGATCAATGCTTCAGACTGAAGAAAAATGAAGTTGACACTAAGTACAGAGTGCTAGGGGACACCTAGAAATTTCAAACAGAGGGCTCAGGTGGCTTCTCAAAGGGGCTAACAACACTGAGACAGCACCTCTCATCCTGGCTGGCTCCTCCCCAGCTCCGGGGATTGTATCCAGGGACCCTGCCGCCAGGGAGAGGGGTGCAGGGACCCCAGAGTGGAGGGCGGAGGGGGAGGTACTCATCAGCTGGTCCAGGAGCAGGGCCTGTGGGAGGGAGGAGGAGGAGGAACCAGGTGGGGGCAGGGCTGGGTCTGCCAGGCCGCAAGGGAATATTGATGAGTTTTCTGGCAAGAAGTGACGAAGGTGGGGGGGGAGGTGTAATGAAGACAGATGATCCCAGGCCAACTCTGCTCCTCTTCCTGGAGGGAAAGAGTCACAACCGGGTTGGGGCGGGCTTGTGAGGGGCTGCCCAGTCTCCGGGTGTCCTCTGCTCTGGCACCGATGGCTCTCCAACTGCCACCGGCACCCCTCTCCTCTCTCCTTCTCCCCTGCCACCCCTCTTCCTCCTTTCACTTTGGCCCTCTCTCTTCTCTTCTTCCTGCCCTGCTCTCTCCCAGGAACGGGCCCTTCCCCTTTCTCTGCTGTCCTTTCTCCCCCTGCGCCGCCTCTCCCTTTGCTCATTTCTGCAGCCCTCCCTCCTCATTTCTCTTTTTCTTTGCCCCTCTTCAACCCCAGCCCTCCTGACGGTGACCTCTAGAGCAGCACCCAGTCCTTCCTCTGGGAATTTTCTGTCCCCTGGCGACTCCCTCAACAGCAGCCACTCCTGTCCCCATTCTCTCAACAAGTTATTGAGCGCCACTGTATGGTGGGCACTGGCCATGCCAGCCCCTAGACTGTGGCTACAGCAGCACCACGGGGCAAAGGATCAGAATTTTTTCTGCCTGAGTCTTGCTTTCTTATTGCGGTAAAATGCATGTACCATAAAACACGAACACGTTACCGTTCGTGACGACTAGTACACTCACGAGGTTGTGCGCCATCACCGGTTTTCAAATTCTAGCACATTTCATCACCCCGGAAGGGGGCCCCACACTGCTCAACAGTCGCTCCCCCTCTCCCTAGCCCCTGGCAACCGTTACTCTGCTCTCTGTGCCTATAGATTTACCTATTGTAGACATTTCATATAAATGGAATTATACAATATGTGGCTTTTTGTGTCTGGCCTATTTCACTTAGCATAATGTTATAAAGGCTCATCCATGTTGTGACATGTATCAGTACTTTATTCCTTTGGCTGGCTAAATAATATTCCACTGTACTGCACTGTGTTTATCCATTCATCAGCTGATGGACATTTGTTTAGGTTCTGAATTTCGAAACAGAAGCTCTAGCATTGAATCTGACATGACTCCTACCTATGTGGCCTTGAACAGCCATGCGATGTCATCTTGGAGTTTTGACAATTTTACCTGTGAAATGGAACCATAAAATTTCACATATCTATGCCTTTTCAAGGAATAAGAAAAGTGAGCTCTGCTCTTCTGGCTTGATGAATTGGAAACTGCCTCTCACTTCTCTCTGTACCCTTTTTTCCATTTGCTATTGAACATGGGATAAACAGTCAGTAAAGAGATTGATATGCCAAAGCCAGTGGACTGATGTGCACTGTGGCTTTCGCTGTCATTTATACCATTTCACTAAATATATAAGAAACACAAATTAATTTTCAGATTTTCATATCTTTGAGATCAGAGCGCACTGTATAAAAAGTTGTTGTGTAGTAATGGGCAATGCTCTTTGGTTTCCTAATGATTTGTAAAACAGTTGTGCTTCTTACAATCAATAGTCTAAGTTTTGTGCAGTAGGCTCGGTAGAGGGTAGTGAATATCGCTACGAACAATAACAGAAAGAAAAACTGACTCCCTCATGACACAGTGTTGATGGTGGGATCATGTGAGTTAACCTGAATCCTGGTAAGTTAACTGCCAGCTAAACGAGTTGGTGGAAATGGAAATACCGATTTACACGAACTTACATAACGTCAACATCACTGTAAAAACCATGTGAGCACACCTTGCTGGCACAAACAGCTCTAAAATGCGTGGTCACAGTGAGAGGGTGGTGAAGTTGATGAGAAAATCTATGTGAATGGGCCTTGTGAATTGAGATGCTTTCTAAAAGAGTGAGGCGAGGATGTTATTCTCTCACTCTCCCCAGGAATGCCTCCCGCCCTGTCCCCTCCAAACATCTCCAGCACAGGAGAAGCCACATGCAAATACTGAATATGTTTGCTTTCATCAATACAAGCTGGATACTGTCATTTACGTCCTAGAGAGTAGAGGGCTCTGTCTGAAGGGAGGAGGGGGAGGTGGGTGAATTCCTGAGTGTGGCTAACTGAACACCTCCACAGCGGAGCATATTGGCTGCGTAGGGAAGAAAAACTGCCCGACTGTCCCTGAAACTTGCCTCCCTACCCCCCCCCCCCCCCCGCCCCGAGCCTTCTCCAGCTGGGCTAGCCGTCCTCTAAACTCCCACGGCATAGGCCAGCGGTCGGGACTCTAGCACTGATCGCTCCCATAGAAGTCTTCTTCTCCAGCTGGCCCGTAAACTATTTGAGGGCAGGGCACTTTGTAGAAGCTTCTCATGGTCTCCCCGCTTTGGTCCAGGTAAATAGTAGGAATGTAGAGAGGAGTCACGATTCAGAACAGCGTTTCTCAAAGTGTCTGCCCAAACCACGTGCTCAGACCGTCACCTGCTGGAGCTGGTTACAAATGCGATGCCCGGGTATCCCGGAAATCTCTTCTGTGGGGGACGCCTTGTGTGGATTGTGTTCCAATGGGTCCAGGTTGGGGGCCAGAAATCTGCATTTTAACAAACTCCCCAAATAATTCTGTGCTCAATATAGTTGAAAACTACGGAGGCTGAAACTAGGATTGAAACGAGGTGGTCATGTAGGTGCCTTCCAACCCCGACAGCCTCGGGTGCATATTCTCGTCTTCTCAGGGTTCAGTCTCCATCCTCCCAGTCATTAAAAGCCTACTGTGTGCCTCACTCAGTGTAAAGGACAAGCTCAGCCAGGGGTCAAGAAAACAGCCAAAGGAGACTAGCATCATTGTTCCTGCTTCCAGCCAGAGAGCAGGAAGGTGGAGGAGAGGGTGAGACGGGGCAGTGGCCTGGGGACGGGGAGAGATGGCGGCAGGAAGGGGCTGAGCGGTCAAGCAGGAGGTGTACTTATTGCTGCCAGTCACTGGGTCCTTGCTGGTCCCAAGCCTCCCCCTGCCCTGCCCACCCAACCAGCCAGCCAGGGGAGACAGGAACACTGCTTCCTAGACACCTCTCTACTTTGATCACCAAGAGGGCTTACCTTACCGAGCCACCTAGGTGAGTGGGCTGTTGAGGTGTAACGGGACTAATGTCAGAGGGGGAGGAGCAAGTCCCAGGGCCTTTGGATGCACTCATCTCCTCCACAAAGCTAGTGGCTCTGGACAGATTGATGACATGGAGAGCCCTGTCATTATCCCTCCAGCGTGTCTCTGATGACTCCCTGTGTCTGAGGTGACCATGCTCAGTGTTTAATAATAGCTGCTGCAGCTGTCATTTATTGTCTCCAGCCCTGAGCTATATCCTTTAGATGCATTATCTCATTTATTCTTCATGCCAACTCTACTATGAAACCCCTTTAACAGATCAGGAAACTCAGGCTGTCCTGTATTGCATTACTGGAGCGAAGTCTCCTAGTTCTTTCAACTGATGAGTGTTTCACCTCTTTCCTAGATATGCGTCTCAGTCCCAGGCACTCTCCTTCGTATTTTCCGTAGCCTGCCCCTGCCCTTCTTATAGCAAGTGGCCCGGAACTCAGCCCAGCACGGGAGTCCCAGGGGATCCTCACCTCTCTGGCTCAAGATGCTGCCCTTCTGTTGATGCTGCTCTGCGGTGGGCTTTTCTAGAAGCCTCACCACACCGGTGACTCAACCTGAGCTTGCTGTCGTGCGAGACCCCTGAAGTGCTGCTTTTTGGTCCTAACACTCCCTCCTATTCTCCATAGTGGGGATTTTGTGCCCAGGTGCAGGGGTCGCCATGTGTTCCTACAGACATCTTCACCAGTGTGCCTGTGGCTCTGTCTGCCACATCCTCTACAGACAGGCACATACACACCCGCGCGCGCTCCTCTCCTCTGGAACACAGGTAAACATTTTGGACAGTTCACTCCTGGGAGACAATCAGTTTTCTATTTCTTTCCTGCAAAGTAGAGAAACAGGAGCTGTGACATGCTCCTTCCCATGTTCCCCTTACCACATCTCACAGTCAGGCAAGGAAGCTTCATGCCCAAGATGTCAGGCTCTGGGCCAGGTGTCCTGGGCTAGAAGTCAAGCCTGAGCACTTGGCTCTATAACCTTGGGAAATTCGTTGAGCCTCTGTGCCTCAGTGTTCTTCCCTGTAAAATGGGGATAACTGTACCAACCTCCCTCATTTTTCTGAGGATTAAATGTGACGGTAATGGCTCAGTAAATGTCTCCTCCTCGTCGCTTCCTTCTGGCTTCTCTGAGCCTCCCAATCCTGTTTTGCTGCCCTGACATCTCTCACATCTGCTACATCGTGCTTGCCCTTAGTTACTAAGTGGAACCCAGAATTTCTGTGATGAAAGGGCCTTAGATTTGGTCTAATCTGGCCCCTTTGTTGTACAGATTAAAAAAAAAAAAAAATCCAGTTCCCTCCTGCCATCCTTCTGTTGCTTCATTTTGTTCCAAAGCAGTTGTATTTCCAGCACCCCAGTTACCCTTTTCTCTCTCCAGCTCATGTAGCAATCAAATCAGGCCTCTTTCCCCCCAGCACAATCAGTGAGCTCCCAGGCTCCAGCTGGCTGGATTTATGGCCCTCTGCCGTCTCGCAGGGTCCTCAGGGGTCTGTGCAGCTCAGGAGTTATGGGCGCACAGAGACAGGGCTTTCAGTGCACTTGGCCCAGCTTGCCAGTCACCTCCTGAGGCCAGTTGCATGGAAAAAATAATAAAATAACACGGTCAATATGCTGATCACATTTTTATAATCCTCATTCAGATCTCAGATTTTCCTCATGGGGCATGCTGGAAACTATTTGAAGGAAAAGGCAGAGACCTTTCTAGAACCAGCCAGGGAAGGAGGACTGCCCGGAGGGTGCGGCAGGCCTGAGCAGCTGGGTGGCACTTCTCGGGAGAAGCGGTGCCCATGCGCCAGGACACTGCAATGGCAGAAGGTGGCTGGGCTAGGGCTCTCGTTTCTCCAAAATCTCCATTAATCCCTCCAAACGAAGGTTAATAGTTATGCAACTGGCTTCACCTCAATTCCCCAGCCTCCTCCTTCCACGCAAACCACCACCTTTGGCCCCTCTGATGAAGAAATGCTGGGGCCCAGCCCTCTGCTAGACAGAATGAGCAGCAGCCTATTGGGATCTTTGAGGCAGTTTTGTAACAGCAGGAATGGATGTTGTGTAGTTAGCTTTCTTTCCAAGTGAGGAAAAAAAAATACAACAATCATTTTTAAAGATAAAGGACATTCTAACATTAAAAGAGAGAGAAAGGGAACAAAATGTCAGACTGAATGAAGGACAATCCTTTAAATTGAATTAATTTGGCTTAATTAAAAAGTTACTAGATTATGTTTGTTTGTGTTTTGAAGGAGTACAAGAAGCCTTGGGATCTGAGGTTTAATTTGAGGTCTGCCACCTAGCAGTGTGTGACTTTGGTTAAATTAGCCAATAGACTTGAACATGGGTAGACTTGCCTTCAGTTTCTCCATCTGTAAAACAGGAATGGTAACACTGTTAGGTTATGGAGAAAGAGAGGAGCAAGGAAGGGAATGAAACACTTGCTGAGCATCTTTAAAAAGGCAGACATGTGACACAGAATGTCTTGTTTAATTCTCAAACCAACCTAATGAGGTAGATGTTATCATGGTCATTTTACAGATGAGAAAACTGAGACTCAGAGGTCCAAGGTCATTCACAGTCCCAGGGTTGGCATCCACATCTGCCTGAATGCAAAGCCCACACTCTTTCCAAAAGGGTAGGTGGAAAGGGGATAAGGGGAGGAAAGAGGGAGGAGAGGGCCTACTTTGTCTTGTGAAATAGCAGTAGAAAATAAGATCATCTACTGAGATGAAGAGGAAAGGAAGTATCTAGAGTGGTATACTTTAAAAATTTTTATCTTATTTTATTTATTTTTTTATCCTTACCTGAGGACATGCTCATTGAGTTTAGAGAGAGGGGAAGGGAGGAAGAGAGAAACAGTGATGTGAGAGAGAAACATTGATTGGTTGCTTCTTGCATGTGTCCCCATGGAACCCACAACACAGGCATGTGCCCTGCTGGGGAATCAAACCTATAACCTTTGGGTTTATAGGACAATGCTTCAACCAATTGAGCCACACCAGCCAGGGCAAGAGTGGTGTACTTTTGGAGATGCTTCCTTGGGTGGAGAGGGAGGGCTTACCCATCCTCAGAGAGAGTATCGCTAAGAAGTTGTTCAAGAGCTGGCTATATCTGTGACATGCTCCTCATGTGGAGGGTCACTATCTGATTTATGAAGAAAGAAGAGGTTTTTTCTTTTGTTCATTGCTGAATCCTCAGACTCTAGTACATTGCCTGGCACATAGCAGTGATTTGTTTGTTTAATAAATATCCTGGACACCTACTGTGCACTGGCTCTGTTGTAGATGCTGGGGATGAAGCAGTGACAAAGGCAAATTAAACCCTCACTCTTGTGATGTTTGTGGTCTAATAGGAGAATCAGGTCATAAACACAGAAATAAATACATAAAGCAAATAAACAACCTCAGACAGCAATAAAGTTATGGATAGAAAGATAGGGTAACGGGAGAGAATGTCTGTTGCAGTGGGGGTTTGCTCAGGAGGTGAACTTTGAATGAGAGAACAAGTTATTCATGCCAAGATGAGGAAAGGTGTTCCAGGCAAAAGGAAGGGCAAAAGCAAAGCCCAGAGGCAGGAACAAATTTAGTGTTCAAGGGAGACAGAAAGGAGACTTGTGCAATTGAAGATGAGGCGAACGTGGGAGAGAATTGTAGGAAATGAGAGAAGAGGGGTTGGATCATGTAAAACCTCATAATTCAAGTTAAGAAGCTTGGATTTTATTCTAATTCCAATAAGAAGTCTTTGGAAGATTTTAAGCAGTGGGAGGGATGTAATCTGATTTGTGCGCTGAAACAATCACTCTGGCTTTTAGATGGAAAATAGTCTGTAGTTTGTAGGGTGAGTGGAAGCAGAGAGACCAGTTAGGAGCCTGGTGCAGAGAGAGATGAGATTATTAGACTCAAGTAGTGGCAGGGGAGGTGGGAAGAAGGGTTGGATTTGGTTAATGGGTCTTGCTGATAGAGTCTATGTAGGGAGTGAGGAAAAGAGAGTAATCAAGGATGTTCTCTAGGCCTTTCAGCAGAGCTGATGGTGCTGTTAACTAAGATGGGGAAAGAGAGGAGAAACAGGTTGGGGGCAAGAGGTATAGAAATCAAGAATTCCATTACAGACAATTTTAAGTTTGAAATACCTAGTTGACACCTGTTATGGGTTGACTTGTGTTCCCCGCAAAGAAGATATGCTGAATTCCTAACCCCCAATACCTATGAATGTGACCTAATTTGAAATAGGGTTTTTGCAGATGTAATCAAGTTAAGATGAAATGATTAGGGTGGTGCTAATCCAATACTACTAGTGTTCTTAAAAGAAGAGGAAAATCAGGGACACACACACAGAGGAGAACACTGTGTGAAGACACAGATACAGATAGAAGACAGCCATGTGACGAAGGAGGCAGAAATGAGAGTGATGCTGCTGCAAGCTAAGGAACACCTGGGACTGCCAGACCGAAGAGAAAGAGGCAAGGAAGGATCCCTCCCTAGAGGGTTCAGAGGGAGTGCGGCCCTGCCAACACCTTGAGTTTGGACTTCTGGCCTCTAGAACTATAAGATGACACATTTCTGTTGTGTCAAGCCATCTAGTTTGTGTTACTTTGTCACATCCACCTGAGGAAACTGATATAGCATTTAAGTGGAGAGGTCAAGTGGGCATTTGGATATGCAGGCCCAGAGCTCAGGGGGGATGCTGTTTTTTTAAAGCTATAGGACTAGATGAGGTTGACTAGAGAGTGAGTCAGAGAGAGTTTAGAGCAGAAGATAGCCCACGGAGAGATGAGGGAATGGTCGGTGAGGAGGGGTGGGGTGGGATGTGTCAAGCAGAGAGTGTTTCAGGGAGGAAAGTAGTCATTTGTGTCAAACACTGATGATAGGTCAAATCAGACTGGCTTTGTATGGCCTTTGAATATGGTAAGAGGAAGGCTGTCAGAAAAAGAAAAAAAGAGAGAGAGGTTACCAAAGACCTTAACAAGAGGGGTGTCAGCAGGTGGTGGAGACGGAAATCAAACTGGAGTGCACTGAGGAGAGAATGTAGGTAAGGAAGTGTAGAGTAATTACAGAGAACTGTTTTAAGTTTTGTTATAAAATGACAAAGAAATGGAGCCTAGAAAAAGACTGAAAGTCAAGTATATTGTCATGTCCGTAGGTATGACCTAAGGAAAGACCAACAATTCAGGAAAGAGAAGAAAACTGTAAGTTGCTCCTCACACTTTGCTCAGTCATGGGAGAAGCAAGAGTGGATGGAGTCCAGTGCACAAATGGAGGAACTCACCCCAGATATGGGCAGAGCCTCTGCATCATTTATAAGTGCAGGAATGGCAGAGAACATGAGGAGAGATCATGCAGATGGGTTGGTGGAAAGATGAAGTACTTCTCATTTGTTTGTGTTTCTTTGTATTTATTAATCAGTGAAGTATAGGACAGAGTCTTATGGAGGGGTAGTGCTAGAAGTTTGAAGAAAGAGAGAGAAGATAATGAAACAGCCCTTAAAAGGAAGGTAAAATGAATATACCACGGAAATGCAGAAAATTTGCTGGGTAGATTTGAGTTCTCTTTTGAGATTAAAGTAAGACCAGTTAATACGCATGATTGGGTGATTTTCTTCAATAACGTTCAGCTGCTCAGATAGGTGGGTAGCTGTGTTTTAAATAGGGTTCAGGTTTTGCCAGATAAGTACAACAAAGGAAAAGAGAGACAAGAAGATGAGGATGTCTGTAAGAGAGACAGTGTAGTAATAAAATATGAAAATTAAGCTAGAGAAGGAGAGAAGTGGTCCTATGCAGGACATGGTGGACAATAAAAATGTGTTTAGTGGATTAGGTCCCTATGAGATCAAAGAATAGCTTGAATGGAGGTCCTGTACAAAGTTAATTGGAAATATAAAAGGCACCACTGACTGAGATGCTTGAAAGTGAGGTTACTGGAGATACAGATGTTGGTAAGAACAAGATTTAGGGTATGATGACGTGAGTAGGTGAAGAAAATAGCAAAAAAGTAGCAAGTGATGGGATCTACCCCCATTGATGTCAAAGATGCTGCAGTTTTTACAGAAAGAAGGTGAAGCAGTTTAGAGGCCCGTCTATAGAGTCTGAGATGTGTGGGTCTTCACACTTAATCCTTGTCCCGTAGGCGGGTCTTCCAGGAGGCGGTGTCTTCAGCGGACAACCAGGTTCCATAGAGCATGTCAATGAAGGGAACACTGGAGGAAGGGTTTAAAGATAGAGGGACATTGGCTGGTGACAAACTGAGTTCCAAAGGATACAGTGAAAAGGTTTGGGAGGGTAGG
This sequence comes from Pteronotus mesoamericanus, assembly GCF_021234165.1. Lineage (NCBI taxonomy): Eukaryota > Metazoa > Chordata > Mammalia > Chiroptera > Mormoopidae > Pteronotus > Pteronotus mesoamericanus. The sequence goes on from NW_026555326.1 coordinate 5,594,235, forward strand.
GAAGGGTGGGAGATGAAACTCAGTTGATAGCTGGTTTGGGGATTCCAGTCTATGGGATTATAGATGATGTGGGTGAATAGGATTTGTAATATGAAGCACTAAGGGGCATGTCCTGACATTGTCTTTGAGGAAGGTAGATGGTCAGTTAAAGCTACATTCGTTCCAGGGTATTGAGCTGGCAAGTATGAAGACTCTACTGAAAAAAAGAATGAATGAAACAAATCCTGCTGTATCCTTGAAGTGTCCAGTGCTGTCCCAGGCACATGGCAAAATCACTTGTTAAGACTGCATATATTCAAGACTTCCAGCCAAGATGGAGGAGTAGGTAGATACGCTTTGCCTCCTCACACAACCAAAAGAAAGATGACCAATTTAAAAACAAAATATAAACAGAACTGCCAGAAAATAGAATGGTATGGAAGTCCAACAACCAAAGAGTTAAAGAAGAAACATCCATCCAGACCAGTAGGGGGGCAGAGATAGGCAGCCAGGGTGGAGAGGACAAGTGGCAAGGTGGCAGCTGGAGGACCAGGCGGGCAAGGTAGTGGCTGGCAGATGGGGCAGTTCCACGTTTGCGTACAGATAAACTGTGAGAAACAGTGGGGGAGTGAGACAGACCATGCAATCCAGGGTTCCAGTGTGGAAAAAGAAAGCCTCAAAACCTCTGGCTTTAAAAGCCTGTGGGGGATGTAGCAGCAGGATAAACTCCTAGCCTCACAGGAGGGTTCATAGGAGAGACCCACAAGGTCCTAGAACATACACAAGGCCACCCACCTGGGAATCAGCACTAGAAGGGCCCAATTTGCTTGTGGGTAGCAGGGGAAGTGACTAAAAGCCAGCGGGGAGCTGAGCAAGCAGCATTGTTCCCTCTCGGACCCCTCCCCCACACACAGCATCACAATCCAGTGACTTGGGTTGCCCCGCTCTGGCAAATACCTAAAGCCCCACCCCTTATGACACAACAGGCACATTGAGATAAAAAAATATATATATATGGCCCAAATGAAAGAACAGCTCAAAGCTCCAAAAATAGAACTAAGCGATGAAAAGATAGCCAACCTATCAGATGCACAGTTCAAAACATTGGTAATCAAGATGCTTACAAAAATGGTTGAGTATGGTCGCAAAGTGGAGGGAAAAGTGAAGGCGATGCAAACTGAAATAAAGAAAAATATACAGGGAACCAACAGTAAAGAGAAGGAAACCGGGACTCAGATCAACAAATTGGAGCAGAAGAAAGAGATATACATTCAACCAGAATAGGATGAAGAAACAAGAATTCAAAAAAATAAGGAGAGGCTTAGGAACCTCTGGGACAACTTTAAATGTTCCAATATCCGAATCCTAGGGGTGCCAGAAGGAGAAGAGGAAAAGCAAGAAATTGAAAACTTATTTAAAAAAATAATGAAGGAGACCTTCCCCAACCCGGCCAAGGAAATAGACTTCCCAGGAGATCTAGGAAGCTCAGAGAGTCCCAAAGAAGTTGGACTCAAGGAAGCACACTCCAAGGCACACCATAGTTCTGTTACCCAAGATTGAAGATAAGGAGAGAATCTTAAAAGCAGGAAGAGAAAAGGAGACAGTTCCCTACAAAGGAGTTGCCATAAGACTATCAGCTGATTTTTCAAAAGAAACCTTTTAGGCAAGAAGGGGCTGGAAAGAAGTGTTTAAAGTCATGAAAGACAAGGACCTACATCCAAGATTACTCTATCCATAAAAGCTATCATTTAGAATAGAAGGGCAGATAAAGTGCTTCCCAGATAAGGTCAAGTTAAAGGAGTTCATCATCACCAAGCCCTTATTATATGAAATGTTAAAGGGACTTATCTAAGAAAAAGAAGATCAAAAATTATGAACAGTAAAGTGATAACAAACTCACAACTATCAACTGAACTTAAAAAAAAACAAACAGAAGCAAACTAAGCAAACAACTAGAACAAGAACAGAATCACAGAAATGGAAATCACATGGAGGGGCTATCAGCAGGGAGAGGGGGTGAGGGGAAAAAGGGGGAAAAGGTACAGGGAATAAGAAACACAAATGGTAGGTACAAAATAGACAGGGGGAGGTTAAGAATAGTACAGGAAATGGAAAAGCCAGAGAACTTATATGTACGACCCATGGACATGAACTAAGGGAGGGGGTTGCTGATGGGAGGAGGGGTGCAGGGCAGAGGGGAATAAATGGGAGAAAAATAATGGGACAACTGTAATTGCATAATCAATAAAATATATATTTAAAAAAAAGACTGCATATATTCGACTCTCTGACAACGGTAATAGGGGCAGGCCATAACCCAGTGCACTGGGTACAACAGGCCTCAGAATGTGTGAGGGAGCAATAATAATCTCTAAGTACCTTTGATTGCTTAATATGGAAGCAGCCCTGGTTGTATGGCTCCGTAGGTTGAGCAGCGGCCTGTGAATCAAAAGGTTGCTGGTTCAATTCCCAGTGAGGGCAAATGACTGGGTAGCGGGCCAAGTCCCGTCCCCAGTTGTGGGCATGCAAGAAGCAACCAACTGATATTTCTCTCATGCACTGATGTCTCTTTCCCTCTTCCCCTCTCCCTGAAAATAAATAAAATCTTCAAAAATATATGGAAATAGATTGTACTTTGTCACTTCTGATGAGGTCATTTCTGTGTCCAACTGGACTGTAACTGTGTCCTGTCTCAATTAGAAGTAGGTGGACCATAGGCAAAGGTGGGAGTCAGAAAGGCACCGTGTCCAAGGCTGGAGTTGCCCCAGCCCCTGACCCGGACTAAAACCGCGCTCCCTCATCAGGCCCCTCTCCAGAAACTCAGAGCAGAAAAAGGGTCAGCTACGTCCTCCCCTTAGACTGGAAGGTGGCCATTCCAGCCCTGGTATTTGACTTTTGTTCCCTTTCTCCCTTTGCTGTTGCGCCTTTAGAATAAGTGATTTCTATTTCTCTTGATTCCTATTTTTCCAGCCTTTCTGATCGTTTGCCCTACCCTTTGTTTCATTGAGGATGGAACCAGTATCTTTCTTTTCCTCCTCACAATCTCCCAGAAAATGCTTCCTTCCTGTCTCAATCCCTCCTCCAATGCTACTAGATGTGAGTCCAAAGTTTCTGTGTTTGTTTTTTTAAGAGCCTCTAAATTTCCCACTGATGTTATGCCCCAGTGTCTGAGGTGACCTGGCCTGGTCTCTGTGTGGCTGAGAGAGTATCTCTTTGTGCTGGCCGATGAATGGCTGCCCTGTCCTTTCTGGGACCTCAATACCTGGAGGGTAACAAGAGAAAGCCCACTCCCCTCCTTAGGCTCTGCACCTGCTGCTCTCAGCTTTCCTTAGGGGCCACGGAGTGCCCAGGCGCTCACTAAGCCCAGCAGAGTGATACTAAGGAAGCAGGCCCAGGAGTCCTTTTTGCCCTGTCTCCTCTGGGCAGAGTGAGGCCTGCTGAGGGGCTGCCCAGACCCCTGGCCTTTCCTCCCCATCACGCTGCTCCATCCCCATCCATCTCATGTTACTTCCAGGAGTTTGGTCTCTCAGTAGAACAATGAGCCCGCTGGGATGCCATTTCCCTCTGAGATGGAAGGTTTGAGCTGTAGAATTTCTGGGTTGGAAAATACCTCACCTGGTTGGACATCTTCAACTTTGCCTGTAGACAGAGCCATTTGCAAACTTTCAGGCACTTCTAAAGGATACTCTATGATTTTTTTAAATAACACATCCTGATGTTTCAGACTGCAAAACTCAATTCAGTTCAACAGATGTGTATGGAATCCCCCTTTGAGGGATGTTGTTATGTTGCTTCATGTATTATCTTATTAAAATATTTCTTTATTCACTTTGGACAGGTCCAAATGCGTACGGTATATCACAACTACTAGAGGGTATAAACCATGAAAAGCGAGTTTCTCCTTTTACTCCAGCGCCCCATCCACTCAGATCCTCTTCCCAGCAGTAATTGCTGTTACCAATGCCTTGTATATGTTCCCATAGATATCCCACACGCTTCTTGTCACTTAATCTCCACAACAGCCTTCTTAGGTGGGTACTGTGACTCCTACTTGGAAGACGAGGGACCTCTGTCTCAGAAAGTCTGAATAAAGTGCACAGTGTGTTAGTAACAGTGGCAATTTCAGTTGGTGTGTGTAAGTCCAAAGCCCACGCAGCCTCTGCCCTTCACCTCCGTCCCTTCCACCACAGCCACACACTCAGCAGGGTTGGCTTGAGAGCCTGGGCGTGCAGGGCCCTGTCCTAGGTGCTGAAGGCTCTCCTAGAGGCCGGGGATCGCTTGGCCCAGACCCTCGTGGGGCTCACGGTGAGCTGGGGAGGCCAGCACGTCCCTGAAGGCTAGGGGAGAGAAGGCAGGGAGCCACAAACGCTGCTCGGCCAAGGAATTTGTACGTGGCAGTAGGTCGGCCACTCCCCCTTTCTGACTTTCAGTTTCCCCACCTGTCCCATGGAGGTAAAGTTAACTCTCGGGGTGGTTGTGCGAACCTAGGGATAATAAATGTGGAAGTGCTTGGAAAGCATAGGATTCTGGCATGTGGAGAGGAGTCGAGGCTGGTCCTAGGGACAGCTTCCCTGTGTGAGGGCCAAGTGTCCCTTGATGATGAAGTAAACAGAGTGATGCAAGCTGCTGGGAAGCGATAAGATGGAGCAGGAAGTTGAACTGCTCCATCTTATCTCCAAGGGCTCATCGTCTATGTTCTTCATTTTAGGATTATCTTTAGCAAGCACAGTGGTGGTCCGGGTGCAACAGACAGCGACTAGGAGTAAAATGGGGGTAGGGTGTGCGGTTAGACTAGAATGAGAGATAACACACAAGTGAGCCTCTTCCAAAATGTTAAACAGTAGGACCTGGAAAAGCCTGCCCTGGAGTATACGGGTACATATTACTCTGGAGGGTTCTCTTGGTTCCCCCAGGTACAAGGGCAGGGGTCTTCCCAGCCCCACCTCCCTCTCTGCTAGGTGGATGTTTACTTGCCTTCTAAAGTCAGCTACCAGCAGCTTAAGGGCCTTTCTACAAGTTTCTTCTGCTCAGAACACTTCCCTTCCCTCCCCCAACTCAGCTATCTCTTATTCACCTTTAGGCCTTCACTTAGACATCATTTCCTCAGAGGAGTTTTCTGGGCTCCCCAGAGTAGATGAAGAACCCTTGCTATTCGCCATCACCACTCCCCCCTGTGTCTACTGAAGAGCTCATATCACACAAGTCAGCGCTCATCTTGTCCACCAGACTGTCCACTCCAGGGGGGTAGGCGCCGTGCCCACCGGTTCACCTATGTATCTCCAATGCCTGGCACTTAAGACATGTTAGATCATTTGTTGAATGAATGGCTGTAGTCACTCCTATTTCTGAGTTCAAAATTTGTACCTTGATGTAGCACCTCTCACACAGTTGTGATTTTATTTTATTTATTCATTTTTGCATGACTGCTCGTCTGAATCATATCCCTTTGTATTCCTGGTGCCCAGCCCACGCCCTAGCGGAGGGGTGGTCCTGCATATTACTTACTCGCTGAATGAATGAATGAATGAATGAATGAGTTCTTGGCAGGGAGCTGCTTTGAACCAGAAGATACTTCCTTTGCAGGCCGTTAATGAGTTGTCTTCCAGGTGGGCCATAGAAAGGGCCAGGAAATGGGCAACAGGATTGGGCCGGAGCTGATGGGGCTGGAGAAAGCAAAGAGCCTTAGTGCCATCTCCTTATTGTCATTGCTTCCGTGTGGAGGACAGGAGGTGGCCCCAGGGGGGGGGGCATTGGTCACTAAAGGGATCCTCTCCGAGGGCCCTCAAATCCCTCCCTCACTTCGGTGGGCTAGGCTCAGGTGACCTCAGTTGCCCTCGACTTTCTCCTTCTTGGAGAGGGGGTGAGAAGAGAGGTGGGGAAGGGAGTCTGAGGTCTACATTCTCTGGGCTTCTTTTTCCCAGTCTCTTCGTCCCCAAGACACCAGCCAGAATTGGGAGGGGCAAAGGGTCAGGCCGAGCTGGGAGGAGGGGGAGGGGCGGCGCGGCCAGCCGGCTGGTGTCCTCCGGTGTCTGGAGCCAAGGCCCGGGGCTCTTGGCCCCCGCGAAGCGAGGCGAGCCGGAGCTGTGCGGTGAATGCAAAGAGCCGGGCGGGCTCCCAGCCCGGCGCCGCCGACGGCGGCCACAGCCACAACCCAATGAGAAGAGAGCAGATAATTTATTCTCTAATCCGGGCTCGGGTGCCTGGCGCGGGCGAGTGGCGGGGCTGGGGGGTGGGTCTCCTCTTCTCCTCTCCCCCTCCCGCCCGCGCCCCCACCCCGCCCCCCGGCTCCCGGCGCGCACACACACATTTCCTGACAATTAGCGTGCACACCTTGGTCGCGCGGCCTCCGGCGGCGCCGCAGCTTTTGTCTCCCGCGCGCCGGGCTGCGAGGCGCGGGCGCCTGGGCGCGAAGTTGCCGCTCGGACGCGCTGCTCCGGAATGCTGGCCGCCCGCCGCTGTCTCGGGGCGCGGAGGGCGGGGGGGGCGGTGTGGGCCGGGCACGCCGGCGCGGGGCTGGGGGGCTGCAAAAGAGAGGAGAAGAGAAAGAAAAGTAAGGCAGCGCTGGCCCCTCTTCCTTTGTTACAACCCTGAGTGTGTGCGGGCGCGAGCGCGCGCGGGAGTGTCTGTGTGCACATATGTACGCGCGCGTGTGCATACGCGTGCACGTGTGCGCGCGCGTGTGCAAAAGCGTGCATGTTGTGCGGGTCGGGGTCGCTGGTGGGCGGCGGGACCCCCAGGTGCCTTTACCCGCAGGGAAGTCGCGTCCCGGGTCTTGCTCTGCCCGGAACTCTGGCACGCGGGCAGGTCGCCGTCCCGCTCTCGCCAGCGGCTCCAGGCACTGAGCTCGGAGTTTGTTCCCAGACAAGCACCGTGCGGGGGCGGGGGGTGGGGCGCGGTGGCCCGGGCCCGGCCTGCGGCGTGTGGGAAGTGGGAGCGCCGGGTGAGGGTCTGCCCCGACCGCAGGGGGCGCGCGAGGTGGTCTCGGGGCACAAAGCACTGCAGGGAGGCCGCCCGCGGCTCCTGACACCCTCGTGAGAGCTCGCGATGGTCACTGTATGCCATAGAGGTGGCTTGTGGGGCTATGGAGGGAATGGCGGGGGTGGGGGTGGTTAGGGGCGGCGAGACAAGTCTGCCTATACGCCAAATCCCTGAAGTTCAGCGCATCGGTTGTCATTTCATACCTTTATGCATATTTATGCTGCGCCGAAATAGGCTTCGTAATTAACTCCGGGAGTCATCCGCAGAGGTTAAAGGGACCCCGAAGATTTGTGCATTGATTGGGTACCACGGCGGTGTGTGTGTGTGTGTGTGCGCGCGCGTGTGTGCGTGCGCCCCGTGCGAACCCATTGAGAAGAATAATTATTTTTCTCCACTGGAAGCTACTGCAGAGACTCAGACAAGGAGGGAAGAGAGAGGGAGCTTGGAGAGGGGGAGAGGGAGAGAGGGAGAGAGAAAGAGACAAAGGAAGTGAGTGCGAGAGAGGAGCCGGCTCAGCATCCAAACTGTGAGTACTGAGCGAAAACAAATAGGCAGAAAGTGCTGCGAGTAAGGGCCCCTCGGCCGGGTTGAGGGCCGGGAGCGACTGTGGAGGGCTCGCCTCTTCGCGGGGGTTCTGGCTGGGCGCTGAGGGGTTCTTGAGGCATGGGCGGACTCCAGGATGCGGTTTAGGCACTCACCTGAAAGCCGGCGCGGACCGGCCGCAGGCTGCGTCAACCGTCGCCCCAGGTCGGCCAAAGGGAGCCCCCTACCCGGCCCCATTGCCTTTGTTCCTTTTAAAGGTTTTTGCAGCTGGTGGGATTCAGGGGGAAGTGTAAGAGGGAGCGAGGGCCCCGGCTCAGAAGGTCGCTCAGTCTCTCATTCCCGGCAGAAGAGAGGCTAGCTTTGGGCGCCTCCGCCCTTTCCTTCACCCCATGGTGTGGGTGCGATGGGGAAAGGGGCTGTGTATGAGGCAGGGATCAGGACTTGGTGACACCTGTGCCTGTGTTCCGGCACTAAGAAGGGAAAAGCAGAGATGTCTACCCCAGGGGCAGAGGTCCTCAGGGGACCCCAGCATGGGGGGCTAGGAGAAACCATTTCTCTGGGCAGAACCATCAACTCCAGGTGCTGGGTGGGCCTCCCACCTCAGTCCTCAAACCTAGGGCCCTTGCACGTCTAAGGCGCTGGGGCTGGAGGCCAGCCAGGGAGCAGAACCTGGCCAGGGTGGGGCCGGCAGGCAGCTCCTTTTGCCTGAGAAAGGGTCCTTGACAGAGTGACCGTAGAGAACAGGGCTGGCCACCAGCCCTGCCTCTACCCGGCTGGTCAGGAGGGGGCGCCTGGGGGCCCAAGGGAGAGCCCCTCTCCTGACTGACATTCCACCGCCTTCCTGTGGAAGCACAGCATCCTGCCCTCCTCCTCTCAACCCTCATTAACAAATTCTCCCCCAGATTTGATTTTACTCTTTCCTGGTGGTTTTTCAATGTACCTTCATCTGCCAGCGAACAACTTAGCCCAACTTAAGCCTTGAGAAAGGCTAACTTTGGAGGGAAACATTCTTCTCTTGAGGCTGGGATGGGAACCCCGAGGATCAGAGAGCTCTGAATTGTTGTCCTCTAAGAAGCCCCCTTGGGGTCCGGTTTTGGTGCCTGAAAACCCTGCTTGCATCCTACAGGGGGACACAGCTGAGGCTCAGGGCTGGGAACGGCGTCCATCTCTGCCACTCGATTTCGGCTGCCCATCGCCCCATCAGTCAGGAGAAAGAGGAAGATCTTTCTTACACACACACACACACACACACACACACACACACACACACACACAGAATATCTGGGTGAGGCCACTTGCCTTAAGACATGAAGAGGAAAGGGGACCCTCAAAACAGGGAGTGCCAAGTTCAGCTTAACACCCCCAGAAAAAGCAGTGTGAAGGCCCTTAGGGTGGGGGGACGCGGGGTCAGGGTGACAGGACCGCTCCGAGTGCAGTCGTGCGCCTGTGGGCCTGCCTTCTGTTCGGACTGCCTGCCGGGCGGCTGTGCCCTATCGAGTGCTGTCCCCTGGTGCCTAGCGCAGTGCCTGTCCCATTGGATATGCCCAGTGCGCGTGTGCTAAATGAGTGGTTGCCGCTGCAGACCCTCTCCCCACTCCTAACCCCCACACCTTCGCCTGCTCCTCTGAGACGCGCTCCACAGGGGCTTGGCAGAGCCCAGCTGTGTCGTTCCTTAGGCTTGGCTACCCGTCACCCAGTGTGGGTTGAGGGAGGCACGGGAGGAAAGAAGTGGGGTGAGGGACTATGAAATAGGGCCTGGGCAGATCTTTGGAACATTTGGATATTCATGAATTGCTCAGGTTGAAATGCGTGTGAGTTCGCCAATGACCCGTTATTGTATTTTTCTTTAACAGCTTGGCTGCTCTGAGAGGCAAAACTGTGGCCAGGTCCTGTGCTTGGGGAGGCTGGATTCGGGTGACACAAGCACCTCCCTGTGTCCTTCTCCCTCCCACAGCCCAGCCCTGGGAGCTTAGGAGAAACCAGATGCAGGGGCTGACAGTGTCCAAACTGTAGAGAACCCCTCACCTCTGCCTTTGCTCTCTCTGTCCCCTGCTCTCTCTGTCTTGACTCTCTGAGGCTATCCGAGGTCTCCCTGCTCTTCCTGTCCCTAAGAGCCCAGGGACACTGCCGGGCTGGGAGCTCCCTCTGTTTGTCTGCGAAGGCTCAGAACTGAGGCTCCTGAGACAACTAGACAAAGCCCGTGGGAAAAAGAAAATTCATGCCTGAACTCCCTGTGCTTTCCTGCTCAATGGAGAGCACCCTCCCCCTGGGGGGCTCTGGAGCCAGTGACTGAGAAGGAGCCTGAGCCAATCATCCTTTGGAGGAGAAATGGAGCTGGGAAGCAGTGGAGGTTTGCGCCATAGGGAAGGCTACCTGGGGGCCCAGAAATATGGCAATCGTCCTGCTCTTGGTAGCAAGCGCACCACCGGTCTGGTGCAGGCATAGAGGACAATGCAGAGGAGATTGCCAGGTCTGTCTGGAACTACTCTCTTGGGTCAGTTCTGGGCCAGGAGCTGCACAGACCCATCCCAATGAGAACTCCAAACCTGGAGGCCTGTCTGGGGCAGAGGCAGCAGAGTCACGTCCCTGGAGCTCCTCTGAAGTGTCTGCAGTGCCCGCCCCCATGATGGGTGGAATCAGATGCCAGGGTATGTTCCCTACCCGCCACCCCCGAGAGTACAGGGATGAGGGGGCTCCAGGCACACACAAGTCTGAAATGTGGAAGAACCTAGGTCTTTAGCTCTTGTTTCCAAGCTTCACCTGCTATTCATTCATTCATTCATTCATTCATTCATTCATTCAACAAATACATACCTGTATCATTCAGCCAACATTCTTAGAATAACGTGGCACGCCTCCAGTTTAATCTCCATGTTAGAGTGTGTGGGGTGGTGTGAGGGAGCACCTTCTTATTTTTGCATCTTCCTGATGTCCTGGTTCCCTGCCACTGTGGGCGGACGCAGGGCTGCTGGGCTCCAAGCCCCTCAAAAGGTGCATAAGTCTATGAAAAGCTTTGAGAGCAGTCAGCTACAATTGGAGACTCACGAAATCTTGGAGGTGATGGGACCTTAGATGTGATTTAACTTCTATGTACAAGAATCCCCTCTACACTAGCATACCATTAATTGAGCACCCGCCGTGTGCCTGGCAGTGGGTCTTCTGAAGTAGTTAGGCACCCTCTGTTTGCCTCTGGTGCCTGGGAGCACACTGCAGCTTCAGGAGTGCTTCTAGTTCTTCAGTCCTTTCTCAGGCTGAGCCCAGCCTGTGCCCCTGGCCCCTTCCTTCCGTGGCTTTCTCTCCTATGGAGGGTGAACAGCTCACTAGCCCTGCCCACTCCTCTCCTGGCAAGGGAGTGCTCTCCAATCTGGCTTATTTTCAGCTGGAGCCACCTCAAACCCCAGTGCCTAGATGTAGGGGGAGGGTTCATTGTGACTGTGCCCTGGGAGACAATGGTGGGACCGGGGGCTCCCTAACAAGGGAGTTGCTGCAGGCGTTAGCTTCCAGGCTGGACTTGGGTGCTGCAGCAGGTGTGGGCATTAAGGCACTTATTGCAGGAGAGGCGGCGGTGCTGCAGGGCCTGCAGAGTGCGTGCTGTCTAGTCAGCTGGACCCCGAGGGCAATGGCAGGAGGTCCGGGAAACCTCAAGTCCGCGGCTAGCCCTGTCCCTCCTCCCACTCAGCCTCTTCCTGTTCTGCTTGTTTTCCCCAGCAGCCCTCTTTCCTCACTGTCAGCATTCTTCCTTTGCAGGCTCTCTCCTTTCTCTCTCAGGCGCCCCCTGCCCCTGCTCTAAGAGCAAAATGTCCTTCAGCCTCCGTGAGCCCTAGTGTTCTCATCCACCAGTGAGAATAATAATAACAGTGTTCATGTTATGGAAGGGCCTAGCATATGCGTGATATATAGTATTCACTTAATAAAATATTAGTTCCTTTCTCCCCTTTTCTCCTGTATAATTTCTCTCACATTTCCATCTACTATCACTTCCCCCTTCTTTCACAGCTTCTTTCAGTAGATTCCTCAGTCCCATCTCCACCCCTCCACCCCCCTGTTTTGTCTCCCACCTCCTTTTACTTCCTCCTGATTGTCCCCTGCCTCCCTCCCCCAACTTCTGCTACAGGCGGGAGGCTGGGCCCAGGCTGCGCAGACAAGAGCGGAGCCGGGCAGGAAGGGCTGGTGGCTCTCGGCTTCTCATTAGAGGCCCAAGAATGTGTGGAGTCATGAGGGACAATGAGAGCCAGCAGCAGGAAGAATGGGGCCTCTGTCGGGGCAGGAGAAGTTTCCCCAATCCTCAGCTCGGCTGAATGGAGTACCTGGGGGGCAGGGAGGGGCGGAAACTGCGGAGGTGGAGAGGAGGCCACAGGTGGTGCACGGGGGCCTGGCGGGCTCTCGCGGGCTACCATGGGAACTCTTAGCATCTGCTGGCGCTTCTGGGGAGAGCTCAGACCTCAGAGCTGACTGACTGTCACTCCCCCACCGTGGCCGGCCCTAAGGAACAGGGCCAGGGAAGCCAGAGAGTACATACAGCTGCCCCCCAGTTCTCACTCCCAGCAGAGCTCCAGGGGGTTTGGGGGTGGCCGCAGAGGAGACAGGAAAGGTGGGATGGCGCCCCCCTCCCCCCCCCCCGGCCGCTTGAGGAGGGTGAATCCTCGGGGTCCTCGCCAAGTGGCAGCCTTTCACTAGAAAGCAGATTTTCAGGATGGGAGGAAGCAGGGTTTCCTCCGAAGAGGCGGTGAGGCCCAGCTGACCTGTCTCCCCTTCTTCCACAGCCCAAGGTGGTCTGGACAGGCCACTGCCTAAGGCCGGATAGCTGTTCTTCCCCCTCATTCCCGGGTCCTTCCGGCCCCAGAAACGCCTTGGAGAGAGGCTGCCCCTTCTGGAGCTCACCGAGGGCTTGTCGGTGGGCTGGGCCTGGCAGGCAGGCCCGGGGCGAGCCTTTCGCGTGCCCGGGGCAGGGAATCCGTGACGTGAAGGAAGGAGCGGCCGAGGGGGAGTGCAGGGACACCATGGGGTCGGGGTGAGGGGACGCGCTAGGGCTGAGAGGTAGGGAGGGGCACTGGGGCAGGAGAGGGGCCTCTGGGCAGCTGCCTCAGGTCTCCTGCCAAAAAGCAAACCATGAAAAAGCTGGAGGGGAGCAGCAGGGGAAGGAAGGAGAGAAAGGAGATGCGGAGGGAGGGGGGGTGCTGAAACAGCCCCTCCAACACCAATAGCCTGGCAGGGGGATGTGAGTAATACATGGCTGGTTCAGAGGGAGTGAGATCAAAAGCGAGCAGATACAAGAGGTTTGTGCTTCACCGACCAGACAGCCAGAGGCTCAATGAGACCTTTGTTACCCAGGCCCAAGTCAGGGTTGAAGGCATACCTGACCTCCCCGCCTGCCGAGCCCGCCCCCACACCCACCGGCCCCTGGGCTGGGGGAGGGGCGGGTCAGGTCTTCACAAGTGAGTCAAGTTGAGTTGGGCACAGCTCAGACCAGGCTGTGGGGTGTGGAAGAGGGATCCCGGCTCCAGGTGCCGCCCGCGCGGAGCTTGGAGCTTCTAGGGGTAAGTGGAGGACTGAGTGGCTGCCTGGAGGCAGGAAGTGGCTCTGCTGGAGTTGCGAGGGAAAGGGCGCCCGCGGGGTAAGCAGACCCTCAGACCCCAGCCCCTGGCCCAGCGTCCCTTGGGAGGTCATAAGTCTGGGATTTGGGGACCCATGGAAAAGGAAGGGGGGAAAGGCTTCAGCCGTTGGAGGTTGGGGATGATGGCCAAAAGTTCAGGTGGGAAGTTGGAAGGTGTCCAGTTTGGCCCTTAATATTGGGCAAGGATGGTGTGTGTGCACGCTCACTCCTGGGGAGCAGGGTAGGGGGGGAAGCCAGCGACTGAGCCTCCCCCTGAGGCTGGGGGAAGGGCCAAGGTGGGGTTGTATTTGCTCCCCGGCAGAGATAGGGCCTGATCTGTGCCTAAAGCCTCTAAACCATTCTGTTGAGGGGCCCTGAGAGAGGTCAAGGCCAGGCTTGGGGACCTCAGTTCCCTGGAGCTTTCTTGACCTTTCCTCCAAGGCTGCAGCATGCCTACGCTGACCCATCACAGGAGAGAGGAAGGGGGAGACAGTCCTGTGTTTAGAACATATCTTTCCTGGGGCCCTGAGACCTTGATTTCCTTTTTTTTTCTTTAAACTTCACCTGAGGATATGGTTTTGTAAATTGATTTTTAGAGAGAGGGAAGAGAGAGATGTATTGATTGGTTGCCTCCCGTACACGCCTTGACTGGGGATCGAACCTGCAATCTAGGTCTGTGTCCCGACCGGGGATCAAACCCACAACCTTTTGGTGTACGGAACAAAGCTCCAAACAATTGAATCACCCTGCCAGGTCAGACTTTGGTTTCCTTTGACTTAGCTCTTCACCCTAGTCCTGGAGATGCCTCTGCCAGTCACCATATCCTACCCATGAGGGAGGCAGAGCACCAAGCACCCCTCCCCAACATCACGGCGGGGTGGGGGGAGTAGCTCCAAGGCTAGCTGCTCTCAGCTGGTGGGCATTTCGAGCACTGGCCCTTTTCCTGCCTCCATCTGGGTCTGAAGACCAAGGTCCCACTCCCCTCTAAAACACACAAGAATGGTAACAGTAACTACCAGGAGTAGCCTGGGAAATGGGGGCCATCCCCCAGCCTTGGGAGTGCTTGCAAAACTTGTTCATCCCTCTGAGAAAGGCAGGCTCTTGTCTCTGCTCTCCTCTACCCATACCCGGACCCTCTTGCCCTCTCTGCTTCCTGTGGCTGAACTAGAAAGGGTTAAACTTTGCAAGGAGAGAGCCTAATGCGGGCTGGTCCTGGGCACTGGCAGGAGTAGCATTGAAAAGATTCTGTAGGGATGGGGGTGAGGAGTAGTTAAGGACCCTGGGCAGGAGGCTGGAGGCTAATTAAGGGAATTTGAGGAGGTCCTTTATGGCCAGGAAGCCACCCCTCATACCCGGAGTGAGGCCCATTGTGTGGGGGCTTTTGTAGGGCAAGAACTGAAAACTCATTACTGGAATGGCTTTAATGCTTCTGGGGCCAGGTGCTGGGGGGATGGTGAGAGGGGCCAGTACCTCGAGGGAGGCAGCGTGGGTGGGTGGGTGGCGTTGGTGGGAAGGGGCATGGCGGTGGGGGGGGCACCCCAAGTACCTTCAGCTCCCTGCACCCTTTTGCGATTCCTGCTGCCGGACCCCCTCAGCTCTGCTGTGGCCTATGGCTTTTCATTCCTATGTGATTGCTGTTCCAAACTCATGTAGGGCTAAAAGCCATGGGCTACAGTGAGGGGCCTGCTCCTCCTCCTGCGCACCTGCACCTCTGCTCAGGACCAGGCTGCGAGACAGCCACGGGGGTGGGGGGGGCCACCGCATGGGGGGGGTGGGGCATGCAGGGTGGATGGGGCTAGGCTGTGTGACCTTGGCCAATTCACTTCCCCTCTCTGGTCCTTCTCCTTCACTCTGAAATGAAGAGGCTTTACTCTGCAATTCTAAGGGGAGATTCCCTCAGAGTCAGAGACATGCTCTAGTGCTGAGGTCTTGGAGTCAATTCCTTCCCCCTTGCCAAGCTACTGAGACCTGGCCTGTGCTCAGGGATTTGGGGGCAGCACTCAGGAATGTTGGGCCACACAGCACTTGGACCTTTGCTCAGTACCTCTGGCACAGCCTCTGTTTCTCACTCCTTCTCTGTGGTCAGCTCGAATCCTCAGCCTTTTCCTGTGTGGCTGGAACGGGAGGGCTCAGGCCAGCCACCTGGGGAAAGGTTCAGCAGAGCGAAAGAAGGAAGGCAGACATTCCCCACAGGCTGCTAGTTGGAGCCCAGGGTCCCAGCTCCGGGTCTGCTACCCTGTCCAGGCATTTCCTCTCTCCCTCCTGGGTCTGGGAAAGCCCTGCTGTCCCTTTTCCCTCCTGCCTGCTCACCATATCTAGTCCTCTCCCACAATCTGCCTAACCCCATCCCAGCCACCCTGGAAGGCTCCAGCAGAGGGAATCAGGCCGGTGGACTGGCTGGAGCAGTACAGGAAGCCCCTCCCCACCCAGCCCTCCCCCCTGCCCCGTTTGTCTAAGATGGATCACTGGAGAATCAGCATAGATACTGTGTTTGGTACTGAGAATCAGAGGCAAAGTTACCTCTAATGTCTCAGAGCCTTTCATTTCCCCAGCCAACATCTACCTAGTGCCTGCTATGTACCAGGAACAATTCTATCCGTCTTACCTGTACTAACTCTTTTAATCCTGGAAACAATCCTTGAAAAAGGTACTATTATTAGCCCACTGTATTTATGGAAAATCTGAGACACAAGGGAGTTAAGAAATTGGCCCAAGTTCATATGCCTAGTAAGGGGCAGAGCTTGGATTTGAAGCTGAGCTCTTACCTACCACACTACGCTGGAGGTTGGGAGCACCAGCAAGCCAGTGCATGGCAAAGTACTCTGAGAACTGGAAGTGCTGTTTTCACCTGAGGGTTTTTTCTCACCAGGTCTCTCTATTGGATGCCTGTCTACAAATTGGCCCCCAGGGCCCAACACGAATCACTCTTTGTCCATCACTGGTTTTCCTTTTCGGAAGGGTGAGTGCAGGAATCAAAACAATAGGAGAAGCAAAGAGAAAGCTCAAGCCAGCTGGATTTTTGCTGGGGCTGATCCAAGCCTCTTCCCCTCTTGACCCAACTTTGATGGTGGATGGTGCATGGAACAGGGGGGAATTTGCCAGGGTTTTTCACTAGCTCTCTGGGTTCTGTGGCCCAGAGATCAGAGGTGGTGAGCGAGCTCCTTCCCCCAACTCCCTCCTTGTCCATCTGCCCTGGCTCAGAGTTAGACAGTCCTACTCCGTACCATGCTCTGAGGATGCCCAAGCACTCGATTTGCCTCCCTTAGCTCCCCATCTCCTAGTTGAAAAGTCAGACTGGAGCAGCGCCCCGTGCTGAAATTGGAATCCTGTTGCACAGTTTTGCTGCGAAGGCCCCAACGCTGGACTGAACCTGGAAACAAGGGGACAGGTGACTGTTCCAGAGATTAAAGCTCCAACAGGGCAAGGCTCAGTAAGGGATGCTGGGTAAATGTTCGTTGAAGGAATTGTGAATTGGGAGACAAGGGGGAGGGGGTAAAAGCCGCAAGTTGCCATAGGCATGGACCAAGAGCAAGCCCACAGTTCAGCCACTCACTTAGGATAGTCCCACCTCGATGGGCCTGGGCCTGGGGAGCTTCTGGGGTTGCAGAGATGCAGCTCTTCCTGCCCTTTGTCTCTTGGCCACCGCCAGTGAGGCAGGCCTGGAGGAGAGAGGCAATTTATTTCACATAATTGCTGAAGTGAATTGAATAGGCAAGCTGGCCTTATGCCCTCTCTCCCTGGACGACTCACAGATCAGAGAGCTGTGTCTATCCTGCTCACTGCTTGCAGACAGCTGAAACCTAAAATATTCTGAGCAATCTGGGTCTTTTTCATAGTTCGCAGAGACAGCCGGCAGAAGGCCTCCCTTGGGAAAGTGCATCCATGTTTAACAACACTGAGAGTCAAGTCAATCTCTCTGGTTGTACTTGTCCCATTTTTAGTGGAAATGGAGTTTGCTAAAACTACCCCTTTCTATTGAAAAGAAAAAAAAATCCCTGTTCCATCTTTAGAAGGGGGTGGCACTAACATTTGACCTCTGGGTTCCCCTCGGGCACTGACAGTTTGGACCTCTGGGTTCCGAGCCGTCGTGGCAGGTCATGCTGATGCCACAGTCATGCTTGCGGGGACTCTTAGGTGGGCCAGACTTTGCCAAGCAGGCCCGGAAGACCCCGGGGGCCAGGGCATAAGGACATTTCAAGACTATTGGTGTTCTGACCCCACCAGCTCCCATGGCCCCCAAATCCCCCAGAACCACTGGTCAGTGTGTGGCTGCCCTTGTCGTCTTGGCAGGTGGGGGAGCTTCCCCGCTCTCTGCATAGGCAGGCAAGCAGGGAACGAGGGGCCTTGCCTGGGCACGCCGTGGAAGGCAGAGAGGACCTTGGCTGCAGATCCCAGGGCGCTCAGTTAGCCAGAGTCATGAACTCGGCCTCCAGCAGGCCAAGAAAGAGTTAATCTCCAAGAAGAACTCCAGCTTCTTCCAGACTGGAGGACTGTGCCCAGCTCTGCCACTGCCAACTCTGGGAAGAAGTCCTGGGATCTGTAGTTTGTGCCACCACCCACCCTTGGCCTGCCTGTTCATCCACACAGTTGTGGGGACTACAGTTCCCAGAAACCTTACAGAGGCCAGGCTTTGGGGGAAGAGGTGGGGTGTGAGGCTCCCTGTCGGAGGGAGAGGGAGGAGGTGGGGAGAGAAACCCAGTTCACCCCCTTCCTTTCTAATTCTTCCTCCTGGTGTGTCTGCTCCAGCGCCCGAGTTAATCCCCCAAATCCGGTCTCCCAGGCCGCAGCTGCTTTCCTTCGCAGTGATGAATGGCTCGGGGAGGGAAGGTGAATTCATATTTTAATTACTGAGGCCGGTGCCGAGGGGGCTGGGGAGGGGCGGAGGGCTCAGTATTGTTCTGGAGGCCGAGGGCGCCCCTTCTCACTGGGTCACTTCTCTGGCTTTTTACCTGAGATAGGGGGTGGGGTGGATCGAAGCTGGTAGGGGGTGCCTTTCTGGAAGCTGCTTTAGGAGGTGAGGGGATGGGGGGTGGGAGGGACAATATCTCCTTCTTGTTTGTCAGAATTCCTAGAGTGTCCAACGCTTGTAATTATCTCCCCACCCTTCCAACCCCCACTGCCGCCCACTTTGATGGAGGACTTTGACGAAATTGGAGACACCGGCCAGGAGTTTGTGGTCTGCAAGCCCGGAGCCCTGGCTATGGCCTCATCTCAGTGTCCAGCCTGCTCTAGTCCCTTCTTCCTCTTGCTTCTCCCATGTGTTCAAGCAACCTCTGACCCACTGCCCCATTTTCATAGGCGTGTATCTGACAAAGCGAGGATATGCGGGGGTGAGGACCAAGCGGGGGTCAGCAAGGAGGCCGGAAACCTCCTGGCGCTTTGGGATGATGCTCTGAGGGTTGGCAGCTCTTCTGCTTGACCCGCTTCAAGCTGACTGAGCAGAGAATCCTCCATGCCCCTCACCCTAGGCCATCTTGGACCCGAGCTGGGGAAGGAATTGGGAAACAGCAGCTTGCAGTCAGATGCTGCCAATGTGGCGTACCAGGGGTTTGTCCAGCACCCACCTCCTTTTCCTTCCTCCTCTGTTTTTTCATCTCTTAGCCTCTGAAAATTGAGGTGCTGTGGGGGGGGGGGAAGCTGCAGGGCAGGAGGAAAAGTGTCAATCAGCACAGATGAGCTAGGCACTGGTCCACTTGTTTCACTGAGGCTCCTGGACTCAGTCCATTTTAACATTCAGACCCTTTTCCCCTCGAGTGGACACAGCAAGGGGAGGTTCATCAGGACCCGACTTCCCCAGCGAGCCCTCTAGCTAATGCTGGGGCCTTCTGCCAAGTGAAGGGACAAAGGTAGGGGAAGCAAGTGAGAGACCACAGCCCTGGCCAAGGGGCTTCCCACATACCTGCTGGTGGGGGCCCGGGATCCAGGTGGAGAAGGAGGGGCCCACAGTGGGAGGAGAACTAAAACGGAAGGGGTTCTCTGCGCCTTGTCCCCCTGCTCCTGGTGCTGGCCGGGGACCTGTGCGCCACAGACAGCCCCGATGGACTCCAGGGCCTGGAGGCGTGCCCCTCACAGGGCAGGCCCTGGTGGGAAGTGAGAGTCCACCCAGAGCGTTTTGGATCAAAGACCTGAGTGGAATAACCAGGCTCTCCCACTCTGTCTTTAGAGATGAGGGTCCAGGGGTCCCCAGGAGGCAGGCGGCTCTGGGAGCCAGACTGCGGCCCCCAGCGGCTTACTGAGCCTCTGTCTCCGCTGTGCAGGTCCCAGCTCCTCCTACCCTTCCCCAAATTTTCCCTGCAGTGAGCCAAAGCCTCAGGATGGTCTTGGCAGGGGGCACATTTTGCTGTTTTTAAGAGAGCTGGCTTTGGAGGGGAGGAGGGGTGGAGAGGGGACTGGATCTCTGTGCCCTGGGACCAGAGCTGCCCTGAGCTCTGGGGTGGGGTGGGGTGGGAGTGGGGAGTAACGGTCTGAGCTACTCACCTGGCTTATTTTCATTATGAGTTCCTGCCCTAGATCCACTGTGTTGATGTTACCCCAGATATTTTTCCTGTAATCATGGGAATGCTTTGTTGATAGTACCCTTGACACACATCCCCCAGCAGAGGAAGTGTACTAATTACAAGGAAACCCACCTGTTCTCCCTCCCTTCTTCCTGATCAGGCTAGGATTCCCAGTGGTCTGGGGCTAAGTGTTAAGCCTTGATTAGTTTCCTGGTACAATACAATGAGGAAATGAAGGCCCAAAAGGGTACAGCCACTTGCCCAGAGTGACACAGCATGCTGGTGTCAGAACCAAGAATTGAACCCAGGCCACCTAAGTCCCAGTTTAGATACCTGCCTCTCTAGGTTTGTCATGGGAGACCGCTGCAGTAGATAATCTAGAAATATAGTAGTTGTGTCTCTGAGATATATATATTACTTCTGCTCCCTATATACTCCAGGAGAGTGGGTGTGTGGATGGTGCTAGAAAACGAGTGATTAAGCCAGTCTACCCACCCGTGCTGACTCAAGCTGGGCCTCCTGCCCACCCCGCTGGCCATTGGAAATGCCTTGCACCTATAAATTACAGTCAATAGCTGTATTACCAGGACACTGAGAGGGGGAGGGAGGAGAGGATCCCGACAGGAGTTGGCTTCGCAGCGGGCACTGTGGGCAATGTGCTTGGTGAGGGCCTGCCAGCTGGGCCGTCTGCTCTACCTAAAGCAGCACGAAGGAAGTTTGTCCAAAGGAGCACGGTTGGCCAGACCTGTGGAACTGTCCAGCGAGCCACCTCTCAGGCCGTGCCAGGTTCCTCAAACATGGTGGAAACCCTTTGCAGGTGTGCCTAGCATTTGGGGCCTGGGACACCTGCTGCAATCTGTATTGCAAGAGGCGCTGGGGCCGGGACATGCCTCATTCTTCCTTATTCCACAGCCCCCTGCCTCTCAGTATTTGGGCTCCCCTCTGTGTTCTCCCTAGAGTGAGCAGTGAGACAAACCAGGCCCAGGACGGATATAGGCCTCAGTGGCCTGCAGCGGGCTTTCCTTTGGGCCCAGCTGCTGTGCAGGCATTGATGTGAATACCCTTTTGCTCCCTCCGGGGCAGGCAGTCAAGGCTGGGGAGACCTTCAGAGTGTTTGGAGAAAGGGATACTCTCACAGACTGAGACTGGGTCCCCTGAAGTCCCCTCCCATCCCCAGCCAGAGTGCTGCAGACACCAGAGGGGCCCTGCCTCCTGTGCCGAGGTCCATGTCAGCCACAGATGGGGGACAGCGTGCTCAGCCGGGGCAAATCCAGCCTCAGCCTGTATCGGACTTAATTTTGTGCCAGGGAAAAACTGTTGTACTTTTACCATATGTCTGTACCTTCCAACCGCTTTGCCCAGCACAGGTGCTCAATAAAGTAGCCTGTTGGCTAAAAGAACGCTCTGCTATCTGTTCTCTGCACAAGAAGTCCCGTGTGTGTTGCCCTGAGCAGTCAAAGATAGTGCATTATGTTCCCTATAGGCTTCCCTACGGGTATCAGACACACGGGAGCTGCTAGGGAAGGGGGGAATCCCCTACTCAGTTTCAGGTGTCAAGGTCGAGGCTGGGCTGGATGAGGGACTTTCTTCAGGGTCCATGAAGTCCTGCATTTGGGTCAGCAGACCCTGTGACCTAAAGGAGCGAATGGAACCTGCCCCCCCAACCCATGTACTGTGGCACAAGCCAGAGCTTATTTGAGTCAGCCTGCTTCCTGTTCCACAACCACAGCTGTGGGGAGGAATGGCAGAAGCGGGGAGCAAAGGTGGGGTCTGCTGGGAGTTTCTCTTCCCCACCCTGGACTCGTGCAGGCTCCTGCCTGAGGGATGACTCAGCTCCGCGCGGATCGGGAAAACACACAGGTTTCAAAGCTGCCCTTTGTGGGCATGACCCCTCCTGCCGTGGGTGTGAGAGGTCCAGCGGGGCCTGGGCAGTCCCAGGGAGCGGCAGTGACTGGCGAGACCTGGCGGGCTCTGGGAGCATTAACCCCAGCTTCTCTCTCCTGCCTTTCTCCCTCCCCGCCCCTCCTTGCAGATCTCTGGTGAGCAGCCCCCAGCCTGGCCTAGGGCATGCCCCAGTTCACTTTCGCCTGTTTCTGTGGCCTCCACGGCTTCTGCAAGATGAAGAGGAAGAAGGAAGAAGTTCACAGAGAGCGGGAAACAGCCGTGTGAGCAGGACCAGGGCCCCTTCTGCAACCCCCCGCAGGCCACGGGGCTCGGGCACCCACTCCTGGCTGAGGCCTTGGCCCGGATTTGGCCGCTGCTCTTCTCAGCTGGTCCCGACTGGATCTAACCTGAGGGCATCAGCCTCTTGTGTGCCTAGGCCTCCTCCCCCACGCAGACCCCTGTGCTTCCACCCCCTGGAGACCTCCCTGGAGAGAGGCTCCGGGCACCCAGGGGAAGCCCAGGACCTGGCGAGAAGTGCCAGGGAGGCCCCAGGAGTAAAACTTCTTCCCTGCTCTGAGGGCTCCAGAACTCTGCAAAGGGTGACTTCTCCTGAGAGACGGCAGCCTTGTTGCTGCGTAGGAAACTGGCTGCCCAGCCAGGGAAGCTCTCAGCAGCTCTGACCCTGGGGGAGGCCTCCGCTAGGCTGGGCCCCTCGGAGGTGGAGATGAGTCTCTCCTGGGACCTCAGGACCCCAGGCAGGAGCCTTGGTGGCTGTGGGAGATGAGTCCGTTCCCAGCGTCCCCCCGGGAATAAGGGCACTCACGGCATGTGGCCAGCCGGGGGCCTGAGGGGCAGGCTGGATGTGAGTCGGATGGCCAAGTGGGGACAGTGAGAGGCAGGTGGCCAGCTGTGTCTCCCGTACTGCGCTCCACTGTCCCCACACACTGCGGAGCAACCTCCCCCGACCCCCCGCCCTGGCCTCCGATCGCTCACTCCCTCCATGCCCCCTTGACCGCAGCACACATGGAGGGGCTGTTCCCCCGGCCCTGACCCCTCCTCAGGGACCGTCTTCTGGGGCCAGGATGAGGGCCCTTTCCCAGACTGAGCCGTGACCTCCCTTAACTCTCCTGTCTCCTGGTCTCACCCACCTTCTCCTCTCAGAAACCGCAGAGGGAGAAATGCTTGCATGTGGTGCCTTTAAGGGAAACTCTGGGGGGATGGGGCCTTCTAGGACTTCCCTTGACCTTTTTCCTAATCTCCCTGCCCCCATCCCCTTCAGGGTCAGTCTCTGTCCGCACTTCCAGCCTGTTTCCAGGAGGTAGGAAGCGAAGAAAAAAACATTTCCTTCTTTCTTTCCTCCCTCCCTCCCCCGATTTTGATATAACTTATCCTGTCATTGTGCCCGGACCTCTCAGGTGCTAGAGGACCATGCAGACAGCAGAGCCAGCCACAGAGATAGTAGCAGATTCTGTAGCTTTAGCAGGTCTGCCCTCTACTTCATCACAGGAACAATTCAGCCCAGGAACAAAGTCAGGCCCCCTCTACTCAGGGACAGAATAACATTTCTGACAGATGACAGGTGACAGGGATAGGGGAGGTCAGGGCCCCAGGACAGAAGGGGGGGCTGTGTGCCCCTCTCATTGGAATGCGGGCCTCTCTGGGCAGTCAGGGAGGCGGGAGACCTCTTCTGCTGCTTGTTTCATCCAGAGCCTGGAGAAGCAAGGGCACAGTCTGTCCTGGCAGCTCTCGCCTGTCCAGCTCATGCTCAGGGCATTTCCTGGGCTTCTGGCAGACCTGAAAGGATCCAGGTCATCTTCGTGAAGCCAGAGCACAATTTAAGATTTCTCTCCTATCTTGCCCTACCCGCTAGCCCCAGCCTTCTAAAATCTGTTATTTCCTTTTATATCCAAAGAATTGTAAACAGAAGTCCTTCTCTCAAGGAAAAAGCAATAAAGGCCAACGGGGTCACAGAGGACAGAAGAATAACTCCCAGGTTCTCCAGCCGCTCAGACAGCAGAGGCCTTGGATGAGGCCAAGAGATGGGCAGCAAAGCCCCCGAGGCCACCCTGATGCAGGGGCCGGAGAGCCTGGCTCGGGGACATGAGTGTCCCTAGCGGTTCCCTGCAGGGCTGAAGCCCCAGAGAAGTCACTCCTGTGGTGGAGGATGAAATTGCATCCTGGAGACTCAGAGGTGTTGGGTGTTGTGTCCTGACCACACGGGCTCACCCAGAGGAAAGGTCAGAAGAGCGGAGAGCCTGCGGGCGGGGTGGGGAACGAGAGCTTCCCCCTGCGGCCTCTCAGGCTTTGGCAGGGATGCCGGCTGCAGGGGTTGACAGTGAGCCTGTTTCGAGAGCTTCTTCCCCAAGGAGAACTCCCTTGGCTCCGGAGAAATACCAGATATCTTGAGGCCCTGCTAAGGGAACATGGGAGAGGTCCCAAGGTCAAGGTACTTCTGAGTAGAAGCCCAGCTGTGCCTGCAGACAGCTGTCCTTGGCCTCTAAGCTGGTGGTCTGGTCTTCATTCAGGGCTAAGGTAGGGGCCAGCCCTGCAGCTGAAATGGCCAGAGGAGGAGGCAGCAGCAGCTTCCAGACAGACACCCCATATTCTGTCGTCCCTATTTTCTTCTCAGCATCTCAGGAGGCAGCCTGGAGATCTGTTCCCACCTCTCTGCCCCTGGGCCCACCCAGGGAAGGGGTTTCATCCAGAAGAGCAGATGCAGCCCCAGTCTATAGACCATGTGCTCCAGGGCCTTGACTCTAGTCCAGGTTTTTCTTCCGCCCGTTCTTTTGAAGAGGAGGGCGGGGCCTGACCACCAGGTTTCTTGTGCTGGGTCTCACTCCCTCCCAGAGGTCAGGTTGGATTGTCTCAGCCTTGGCTTCCAATTCCCTCCATTTCCCCAATCCCTCCCAGAGGCTCCCTCACGGTGGGGACTGGGAGCCCCCGGGGTGAGAGGGCACAGGGATGGACGGCTCTGAGGAAGGGGTCGGACCTTTTGTTTTTGCAGCTTGGCCCTGGGTCCTCTGGTAGAAAGGCAGGAGCCCTATGCCCAGGGCCTCGCTTTTCTCACCCAGGCAAGGGAGAAGGATTTACCCCCTCCTGCGGGCCGTTGAATGGGGGGTGAAGAGATGTAAGGGCACTCAGGCTCTTGTGTCTTGAATGTGGTCAGGGACCCTAGCCCACCGGACCCAGGGTGGCTTCTTGTCTCAGGTCGAAGTCTTTTTTTCTTTTTAATAGAATGTCATTTCCTTCTTCATTTGTGGTGGGGGTGGGGTGACTTGAATGTAGCATATGGGTCAATAGAAATATATAGGGAGATTATTTTGGAGGAAAAAAGCAATAATTTAGTTAACTGATACATGCATGAGGTAGCACAGTGGGATGTAAAGAGCCTTGAGCTGGGAACTAGGTCTCCTGGATCCTAGCCCTGCTTGGACAGTGGTGATTGTGTGACCTTCAGCTAATCATGTCCTATTTCTGAGACTCAGTTTCCTCAACTATAAAGAAGGGACTGCATTTATGTTCTCTAGGTCCCCTCCAGAGACCAGGGCTCTGTGGCTCTGGGAAGTTGAGCCTCAGTGGGGTTCAGGGCTTGGAGCCAGAGGGGCTGCAGTTTTCCTGCGCCCTGACTGGTGTGCTCTGTGCGTGCGGCAAATGGGAGTGATATGGTAGATCTAAGAAATGGAGGTAGTGAGAGAGAAAGCCAAATCACCCAGAGCTCCTGCTAGAATCTTCCCCCAGCACTCCCTGCACAGGGAGCCCAGACTCCTAGCGCTTCCGACTCAACCAGGTCCTGTCTAGACCATCACAAGTGCCACTTTTGTTCTCTCTCTCTCTCTCTCTCTCTCACACACACACACCACCCCTTGCAGATGGAATCTCTAGGACGGGCTAAAGCCCGATAGGTGACCCCTGGGCTTCCCTTTGCGTTGCTGCTGGTGAGCCCACCTCCAGGCGGACTGACCCACCTGCCTCATTACCTTCTGCAAGCGGAAGTGCCTCAGGCTGCAGTCTGCCCTGTCCACAGATGGAATGTGCATCTTGCCCAGTGGTTTGGGACAAGCTGGCGGTGGGGTGGGCTAATGACTGTCTTTGGATAAAGGACTGCAGCCCCCAGTTTCCCAGCGCTGACTCCTGACCTCCGCAAACGGCTTCCTCTCTCCCAGCCTCTATAAAAAGATGACAACAAGCCCCATACCCTCCCTACCTCCCAGGAAGGAATGCGTTGCAAGGGCACATTGTATCAAATGTGCCAGGTGTGGCTTGAACTTTTGAAGACGGGACAGCTGGTTCATAACCACAAAGATGGGCTTTCACCAGAGAAGGAAATCTCTGGCTCCTGCGTTCGCTGGGCTCCTTGTGAGCTGGTCCAGAAAACCTGGTTCACCCTGGGCTGACAACACCACCAGAACCAAGAACCAGAATCTCTTTCCAAAGAAGTTGCACCTCATCCCTCTGACTCAAGAACCAGAAATAGCCTTCACCACCATCACCCTGTTCCCAGTACGGACAGCCCCCTGAGGCCATGTTGCTACCCACCTAGGAGCAGAGGATGTGGCTTCTCAGAGCAAATCCACACCCAGGCCATACCCTCAGGCCATTGCCTCCTCCGGCAGGCTTCTGGCCAGTCCTGCCTGGGCTCCCTTCTCTAAATTCCCGAGAGATCAGAACCATAGACCATGAAGAGGAAACAGACATCTTGGCTGTTCACAGGGCAGCCTGGAGGTCAGGACCACTCAAAGAGCGTGAGGTGTGGGGCTCAGGGCAGCCCTGGAGAAATTTACTATGCTGAAGAAGAAACCCCAAAAGCCAGGAACCCCCCAGACTGGGCAGCCCAGGCTCTGGAGTTCCAGGGTTTCCTAGTGGGCAACTTCCCCCCTCTCAGCTCATCCCCGTGTTCCATCAGAGAAGCAAGAAGCAGAGGAAAACTGGAGGGGGAGATGGCAGGACCCAGACCAGATTCTCAGGACTCTCCCAGCCTTCGTTGCCATGGCAATGTTGCTATTTTTATCTCGTTGTTCATGATGCTCAAAGCTCTCACTTTCTCTGTTCTAGAGAGGCCAGGCTGGCTCCTGCCCTCATCCTTCAATGCAGCACCTTCTCCCAGAGGCCTGAGGGGGAAAAAAGTAATGGAGGAAAGGGGGACCCACTGGGTCACCCCTCAACCAGGGCAACTGTTTGACGGTGGTCTGCTTCTGCTCCTTTGAGCCCTTTGGCTCCCAGCTGGCTTAAGCGCTCAGTTTTAAATTTTCAAGGAGATCACAACTCCCCATGGCCTCCCTGAGAGGCTGCTCGGAGGAAAGCAAAGCGGGAGGGGCTGCCCGAGATGAGTTTGTTCACGCAGCTGCGACACGGGGGCTGCTGCCCTTCGGAAAAGCAGACCTGGTCTGGAGGAGTCTCCTGTTAGGACAACCAGCTGGCCCCTCGAAAGGGACGGAGAGCTAAGTGTGTGTTAACAGTCAAATATTTTTACCACCTCTGGGGAATCTAAACCAGTGCTTCCCTTTCCTGTGTCCCTCCACCAAAGAACTGGGACAGCTGAGCTTTTATGTCTTTGCCCAGTTGTTATGTCCAAAGCAAGACAGCATGTATTCTCCAGGCTGGAAAGCAGACCCCTGGGTTCCTCTCCTTCCCGACTCCCCCCCCCCCGTACAGCCATGTTTCTCTTATGTGGCTCGAGGTGAAGCCAGGGTTTAATGAAAGGATTTCTTAGAGCTGATTCGTTTCTGTCCCAGCCTCTGGTCCTCTCCCTATATCCCCACTTCCACCCCAGCAACAAGGGATCCCTGAGAGTCATGGTACTAACATTCCCCACCAATGGGATCCAGCTGCTGGGGTGGCTGGGTTGTGGGGGTGTGGTTGGAGGGGAGCACTTCATGCCCTCCTCAAGACCATGACCCTGGAGATAGGTCCAGGTCCCACCCCAGGGAAGTAACAATCACTGTATTGGACTCCTGCTTTGAGGTTCTATCTCAGCCGAATTGAGTCCTGGAGAGCTAGTTTTTCTGGGGTGGCTGGGACCCATTTACCATGCCTCTACTTGGTTTCATTTTGGCTCAAGTTGCACGGTTTCCCAAATCTATGCACCTGGAGTAAGCACTTTTCTGGTTGACTCTGAAAAGCATGCCAGCAAACACTGTTCTGTTAATTGCTGTAATAAACAGACTTTATTATATCCCTTTGCAGTAAATGAATTATGTTGTCAGGGTAGATGGGGCATCCGTGTTTATTTCGCACTGGGATTCACTGCAGCAGCAGAAGTTAAACATTTCCACCAACTCTGCTGAGGAGAGGAGGGAGAACAAGACGGGGAGGAAGCAGGAGCATGAACGTAAAGGAAGGCGGGGGAGCCTCGGGGGAGGCTCCGGGAGACACACAGCCCCTGGACCGGTGAGCCGCGCGTGTGCTATCCAGAGTGGAGCGAAGGCAGGCCTGCTGCCCCCTAGCATCACAGAGAAACCGTGGGATAAACCTGGCTGGAGCAGACGGGGTGGTGAACAGGGAAGGTGGCTTAGGACTGCAATGTGATCATGTAGACCGAATGGTGCCTTTATTCTTTACAGAAAGAATAAAGACCTTTGGTTGGGCTCCTCAGGACTATTGACAGAACAAATGGGAATTTTCAGACTTACAAGGAGAGAAAGTTGCCATAAGACGGCATCATGTTAAGAATAAGAATTATTCTTGCTGTGTGAATTATCAATAAAACTCTTTTTAAAAACAATTATTTCAGCCCTGGCTGGTGTGGCTCAGTGGGTTGGGCACTGGCCTGTGAACCAAAGTATCACTGGTTCGATTCCCAGTCAGGACACATGCCTGGGTTGCAGGCCAGGTCAGTGATGGGTGGTGCACGAGAGGTGACCACACATTGATATTTCTGTCCCTCCCTTCCCCTCTGCCTGGAAATCAATCAATCAAATCTTTTTTAAAAAAGAATTCTTTCACAACTCCATTTCAATTGGGGGACAGAAATTCCTAATTCTCATTGCGAAGGGCCAGAGAACTAGGGTCATCAGGGCTAGCTCCAGAGCCAGCTGCTCCTGAGCGGGGCAGCCGCCCCTTCTCGGTTCAGCCACCCTTTCTCGGTTCAGCCACTGTGGTGCCCGGCACACAAGCTCAATGAGAGCTCATCAAACAGCCTGGGGCAAATAAGCACCCCATGCCTTTCAGTCTTCAGGAGTCTGTTGGGATGACCGCCCCCAGCCCATCTGCGGCCAGCACCTCAGTCCTTACCTCCTTGTATGGGGGAGATGTGTGCTGGGTGCTTAATCCATTCAATCAACATTGAGTCCTGACTGTGGAAAGCCCTAGGGGAGCAGCTGCAGGAGAAAAAGGAAAATCAGGCATTGATATCCCCTTGAGGAACTCACAACTTAATGAAAAGCAACATGCCAAGGCTCAACGGACGATGCCTTAGAGAACAAACAAAGCTTTGATTCTTCAGGGGCCTGAGAGCACAACTGTTTAGAAAGTGGGGAGGTATCAGGGAAGGCTTCACAGAGGAGGCGGAAAGGATGAAGAGGAAAATGTGCTCAAAGCACAGATCCCAGGGACTTCTCTTTTCTTTGCCAGTATCTCCAGACACCAGACAAAGCCAGCAGGGACCTTGCAAGCGGGCACTATATGCAGCCTCTTCTATCAGGGTGGTGGAACCGCTGGCTCCCAAATTTCCCTCCTTTCCAGGAGTCTGGCACCTGAAATTTCATTAGTGCTTCTCTCTTTTATTTTAGGCTTTGATACCCTCGGGCTTATAATACAGGAGAGAGGCAAACATTGGGTAGTTATCAGGCATTTGGCCCACAGCTGCAGTAACTACATCGGGTCCCCACCCTGGAGCAGGTTTCATTAGGATGGAGGGAAAAGAGCAGGGGAGCATCGTGGGCATCTGGCTGGGGTGGGCGGGGGAAGCAGACAAAGACAGGTGTCACTGGGAGGTCTGGCATGAGCTTCCCCGTCTCACAGCTCAGCCTGGCCAGGACTGGGCACACGTAGGCTCCTTCCCTCTCCAGACCTTCGCCCACTTTTCTCTTCCTCTTCCTCTCTCCAGCGACCTTTCCCCTCCTCTCCTTCCAAAGAGACAGTTAGGAAACCTCGAAGACATCATACGATGTTGCATCATGAAGACAGGGGACAGAGGCATGGGCTGGCAATCCTAAAGCTGCTGTGTTTCAGGCTTGGCTCTGTCCCAGCTAAGATATTTGCTGCTGGCCAGCTAGACACCGTGACTTTGTCTGTACGGGCCTCCTTGCACAGCAGGTGGATCTCTGCCTCTGCCTTCCTTTCTCTCCGTTGACTATGGGGGAAGGGCACAAAGCTTAGGTTCTGGTCTCAATTCTCTTCACTAGCTGTGGCGGCCTGGAGAACTCACGTATCTCCCCAGACCTCTGGCTTCCATATGTAAAGCGCAGATAATCATACCCACCCCATAAGTCTTTGTGAGGATCAAATAGTATGCACGGAAGTGCCTACTTTGCTCATGCCTGGCACAAGCAGGAGTTCAATACAAGTTCATTGAAAGGGTTAGTTCACAGAATTACAAGCAGCAAGCGATTCTGCATATCTCACGTGTTGCCCTACTTCTAGCACATTGTTGGGTACAGGGTAGAGATTCAGAAAGCAAGTTGAACTGAAGACAGGTATGACTTGAAAACAAGTACGGAGGTGTCAGGGGTCACTAAATTAGCTCACCTGCGTCCTAGCTAACTTTTCCTTTCTTGGGTAATAGACAAGAAGTAGTGCATAGAGAGGATTGTCCCTGAGTGCAGCGTTGTGTGGTGTGGGGACAGTGATTTGAGGTTCTTCTAACTTCTGATTCTCCTTGCCGTCTTCCCTGCCCCCGCGCCCCCAGCTGGCTGACCGCTCTAGACGGGTCACTTTCCTCTGCTACATTTTGGGGAGCATCCTGCAGGCGGCGCTCTCCCATCACCTCAGCTTCGGCAGAGTTGGTGCTGGGGTAGGGAGCGAGGAAAGGAGAGGAATTGTGAAGGAAAAACAGGCCCACGCGTTGCTCACATATTTACATCGGAACTGTCAAAATAGTTATTTTTAAGTTGAGTTCCGTCTGCTGCGGGTTGACAATCGGCATAGCGGGGGCGGGACGCCCTGCCGCGGGGTGCAGGCTGGGCGGGGGATCTGGGCACAGTGGGTGTATCGAGGCTGCGCGCGAGTGCGTGGGCCACTGCCTCTTCCTAGTGCCACTTTGCACCTAGCTTTGGGAGCTGCGGAAACCGTTGGCGCCAGCCTGCCTGCCATTCCTGGCTCTCCTTGTCTCCAGGGCAACGCGCATCTCTTCCCAGCTAAGATGGAGAGCTGTCCTGTGCTCACCGCCCGCTGGAAGAGAGATTCCGAGGCTTTGGTTGTCCGCCTGGCTCCGTCCCTGATCACCCTCAGTCTGGAAGTTCTCTGCAGCCTATCTCCACACCTCCTAGCTACAGCGAGGGCCCATTCTGTCTCTTAGGCAAGGTTTCATGGGCTCCAGATCCAGGTCTGATTTTGAGGACCAGCTTCCCACCCGCACACAGCCCTCCACATCAGCAGCCTTTTCTGGGAGGGCAGGAGCTGGTATTTTTCGGAAGGCGGTCGTTCAGTGGGCCTGAAGCTGAAGACCCTTGGGTCTGCAAGCAGCGGAGAGAATGACTTAGTTCTAAATATCAGGAATGTCAAGAATTAACTTTTCCCTACAAAGTGAGGGGCCACAGGGTTTGAGACTCATGCCGCTTCTTTCTGGCTCTCTCGCTGGCTCTCTCGGGGGCAGTGGGATTTGAGACAGATGCTGGCTGGCCCTGCTGCCATCAATATGTGTCCTGGCTTTGTCCAATGTCTGCTCTGTAATGAGTAGTGTTTCGGAATGTCACCTCTGTTAATGGGGAAGCGGCACCTGTGCACAGCCGGAACCACCTCTCTGTCTTCATTAGGCAGTCCACAGGCTGGCTGCCGGCCGCCCTTGCTGGGTGACAGATGACGGGGATGAGAAGCACGAGCGGCAGCCTCCTGCTGTCCAGGATTCAATCCCAGACAATGACCCCGGATGCCCGTCCCTGGCCACCCCCCCGTCCCCCGCAACTGCAAATGGACCTCGGGCGGAAAAATGCTTTTGTAGAGCAAGGTGCTGCAAAGACAGACAATGGCTAAAAAATCAGGTAAAGGAGAGCAGAGGAGACATCTCTAGAAACAGACACCTGCCCTGTCACTGTGGTCTCCTGTCTAGATGACTTTTTGGGGCATCTTCCTCCTCTCCACCTCAGCTGTCTTCACAGGCCACCTCTTATGTCCCGTCTAATAAATCTGTGCACCATGCAGCGGTCACAGAATGAGGGTATAATGGCGTTCTAATTCCAGACCTCCCCGCTAGCCAGGCCTGCACAGCACCTCTCAGCAAAATCCTGCTCCTTGTGACTCTCGCCCCTCATATCCACCCGAGACAGGGGGGCGCTGAGATGAGCCACGTCCCAAAATGGCAGGAGACACTGACGCGGCATCAGAGGAGCCCTGCCATCATGATGAAACATCGCTATGGATACCAGATTCCTCTGATTCAGCTCCATGATCCCACCCTCCCGCCAGTGCTGGTTTAAGTAGCGTGGCATCTCCTTTATCTCCTCCACTGCCCCAGCGGAACCCACAAGTGGCCTTCTGTGCAATCTGCATGCCTGGAGGTGGCTGTGGTGCCAGCTTGGAGGGTGAGGGGCAGTGGCGAGGATCACTTGGAATTGCCCCAGGCAACTGTCCTCTCTGGAAACTGCATAGAAAGTGGGTTTCTGGACTGGGGCTGGTGGTCCAACTGGCTCCACTTTGCCAGGCCCTCCCTTTGAAAGGCTGTGAGGGGGCCACCTGAGGGCTTGGGCTCTTCTCATTACCCCTCTTTCCTGTCTCAGCGAAGGGCTCTTTTGTTCCCCTAGATAACAATCCTTTGATTCGAGCCAGAGAGTTGTCCCGGACACACCCCACTCCTCACCCCACATCAGATCCATCACTAAATTCTGTTCGTTTTCTCCAGAATTCTCCCTCCTAAACCTTCCTCAGACCTACCGGTCCTCCTCTCCACTGCCACCACCTTGGTCAGGGCCATCACCTTGCCTCTCCGGTGTCCTCGCTACTATGCTCTCGCTCTTGCTGTCCCAGGCGTCCTTACTTTCTTGTTGTCCTGGGAAGATGAGCATGACCCTCCTGACCACCCAACCTGAATTAGACCCCTGCCTCCCAAGGTCTTCTCTGTCACATTGTCACACTCTGAAGTTTTCTCATTCGCTTCATTCACTTGTTTGTCTGCTTTCCCCTTCAAGGATGTAAGCTCTAGGGGGACAGGAACGCCACCTGCTTTATTTACCCTAAACCCACAGCTCTGAGAACAGTCCCAGGTATGCGACAGGACTCAGGAAATATTAGCTGAATGAACGAATGGTTTGCTACAACCTAATGATACCCTCAGACCCAGTCCTGTGCCACTCTTATCATTCTTTCCACAGCAAATGTCATCATGCCGCCTCCCCTGCTCACAGCCCTTTGGTGACAGGTAAATGTTGACAATTGTTGAAGTAGAGTGAAGGGTATGTGTGGGTTTTATTATACTTCCACTTCACTTGAAAATTTACTTCAGCTTGAAACTGTTTAAAATAAATTAAGTTTAACAATTACGGAAACAAAAACACACTACAACCTTTGGTGGCTCTCACTGTCCTCAGGATAAAGCCTAAGAGCTCTTCTCATGCTTCTGGGTCCTTCCCCGACTGGCCCCTGCCCCTCGCCAGTTGCCCCGCTGCGCACTCACAGGCTCCCCAGGACACACCCACGCTTCCGGTACCAGGGACAGGTAGATTCTCGGGAACAGCTCCTTTGTTTTCATTTTACAAGTATGGAATGGTAAGCTTTTTGTGTGGCTGCTAGGAAGCTAGGTCGCGCCGGAGGTCCTCCTGCATGCTCGATACAAGAAAGGTCTACGCAGACCATTCGGGCGTCCATCTCTTGTAGCTTCGTTCTTGGCTCCCCGGAACGCTCCCACCTTTGTCTTCTTCCTTCTGCATCCGGGTTGGTTCTCCTCGCCGGCCTGGCATCTAAGCCATGGGATCTCGAACCCGGGTTTACGGACAGGGATGGATGTCCCATCACACCCTCGCCATCTTGGTCTTTCTCATTTCTCGTTACATTTAGTTGCCCCTTTTACTGAACAACACTCTCCTTTTACTGTGAATAAGAGCCCACTCCCTCCAGTACTTTCTCTCTCTGTCCTCCACATGTGCCTTAGAGGAAACGCAGCCCCGCTGACAGGTTTTTGTAGGAGGACGAGCTACTCCCAGTTTCCCTGAGCTCACAGGGAAAGGTGGGCTATGATACTAAATGCAGTGGGGAGATGCCCTATCACCCCTGTGTCCCCTCCCCACCTGTGTTGGGACCCCACTGCCACAACATCGAAATGGGGCTTTAATACAGTTCACATTTGTGAGCACTTACCATGGGCACTTACTGAAAATAGCATTTTAAACATTTGAGATGCATTAACTCAGTGGGAAGAGTGTACTATTATTATTATATTCTTCTTTTAGAGATGTGAAAGCCAGGGCCCGGGGTAACAGAGCTTATACTAAGTGACAGGTCCAGGATACAAGTGGAGACAGTCTGGCCCCGGAGTCTGTGTTCCTAACCACTCTGCACTTGCCTCTCAAGGTTCCCTGGTGGGTCCTGAGCTCCTGGTTGCGGTCCTGATCATCCAAAGCCTCCCTGCATATCCTCCACTACTGTACATGATCATCTCACGGGGAGATGAAGGGGAGGACCCACCATGTCTCCCTTCCTGCCTCCCCGGTGGCATCTCCCCTACACCCCTCACAAAGCATCTTGCCTTGCAGGTCCGATTAGTCTTCCTGATGGCTTTGCTGTCATCCCTGCGTGCCCTTGTCAGAGGCCTGAGCGGGGGAAACCCATCATCGGCGTCAGAGGGTTCCAGAGTGGGAGACTTCTGGAGGCAAAAGGGACCCAGGGGCCTACACATTTAACAGGAAATCCTAGGGCTCCCGATCCAACCGTGCCCACCCATTTCTCTGAAGTAAATTCTTTGCAGGAGCCTGGTCTCATTCCCACCCCTCCCTCCGCAAGCCTTCGTTAATCACAGACCCTGCCTCGCCTGCCCATCCCCCTGCTTTCGGCCACTCAGACCATCCAGCTCTTCCATTCTGACTTTCCCTCCTCCGGGGGGCTTTCCTTGAGCTCCTCCTGCCCCCCAGTCGGGATGATTTTTTTCTCAGCTTCTGAACCTCAGCACCACTTATGGGTACATAGCATTGGTATTTGACTATGAACTTTGACTTCTTGCCTTTTCTCTGTGTGTTTTGGTTTGTTTCTCCATCTAGAACGTAATCCTTCTGCTAATAGAAACCACGTGTTTGCTGTCTTTCTATCATCCCTGGATTATCCAAGTGCTCTCGCTTGTGGTTTATACACCATACATCTCCTCGTGCAGGACCTACAGGGCACCAAGAAGGGAGCCCCCCGGATAACCGTTTGTTAGCATCTAAGGTTTGGTTTGTCTACATAACAGGACTGGGGGCTAAACCCATTTTGGTTTTAAGAAGCATCACAAACAATAGGGTAAATTAGTAGCTTCCTACCTCTGTCTAGAAGTGAAATTCTTCTTCATAGGAGCACAATAGGTCAAAGCAGGCAGGGATGAAGTTGTTCCGGCTGTTTGGGAGAATTAGGGCTGCCCCATGCCCCCTGCCTCTCCATGGCCGCTCAAAGAAAACCTTGGGGCCGGAGTATCACAATTTGAAAATCACTAGGGAAGATCACATCTTACTTCACATAAGAAGAATTTACTGATTTACTGGGTTACTGAAAGTAGAAAGAATATGCACTTAATTTTATTAAAAGCATATTTGCTGTTGCATTTATAAAATGGCAATTAAGTGACTTTTCCCCTTTGTTTCCTATAAATTTGTTTTTGTTTTCCTCCGATAACCTTGTTCATGCCTTATACTCTTGAGGAGAAGCTTCTGCCAAGATCCCTCACTGCATTTGGCTAAACGATCCGTTCACTCCTCCATTGTCCCCATTATACAGGTGGCGCCTTGAGAGCAGACACTCTGCCTTATTTACCTGTTTAGGCTGAGCAGGGTGCTTGGTGCGGAGTAGGTGTTCAGCAACTGAACTCCCAGGGGGTCTGAGTTCCTGGTTATACGGCCACCTCTCAGCGAGCCAGACCCAGCGGGTGGCCTCTGTGGATCAACACTGAATTGTAATGTGAAGTGGCTTTTCCTTGCCCTCCCCTCCCCTGCTCCCTCCTTCCCCTGCCCAGCTGTCATGGGCTCAGAGAATATTAGTTAATTTTAATATTAGCCTAAGAAAGATTAATTAAGAAGGCAAATTTGCTCTAAAAGGTGTAATTAATTCCAGAGCCAAACAGAAGAGCATTATGGATTATCTGCATTGCTGCTGCCTTCAAACAGTGTGCATAATCAAGGGCTGACTAGACGAGGACAGAATAATTTTTAAGTGCCAGTGCTGTGTAGACCAAAGCCCATATGGTTCCTTATGTAAGCGGGCTCATGGCTAAGACAAAAGATTTAGACATAGGTGGGGCCTATGCAAGTAAAGTAAAGAGGAGCCCTCCAGTCGGACATCCTGGCCTGGTTATTCCAGCCCCTAAATCACTCGTGCATCTTTCTCTCACGCCCCCTCCAAACTGGCCCGGTGCAAGTCTGAATCAACTCTTTTCTGGACTACGTGATAATGCCCCCAGTTAGCCTCCAGACTCTGTCGTACAAATTCATTCTCCATTCAGAATCAAAGTTGTACCAAATGTATAAGTAATTCTCCACCCAGTGTCAAACACAACATTTAATCATGCCATGTCCAACTTACACTTTCAAATGTGCCCAGAGATAAAGGGTTAACTCCTTAGGTGGCCCGCAAGATCCTTCTCAAATTGGCCACAATCTACTCATCTGGCTCCTAGAATGGTTGTCCCCAGCCCCCTGCTGGAGGGCCAAATACTACCCATTCTGGAAGTCTCAGCCTAAATGAAACTTTCAAACTTCAAGGGCTTCCAGTTCTGGGCCCCAGTGAACAGCTTATTTTCTTATAATTACTTGCTTTCTTTTCTCTTTAAGGAAACAATGAGCTCCTTTAAAGGACTGTAGCTTTTGCATCTTTGTATTCTCTTCTACCTCTTCCTAAGTTAGGCCAAGTATGATGTCTGCCCTACAGATGATCAATCAATGTTTGTTGGAAGGAATTGGTTAATGATTTCAACAGGTGCCAACCAGATTTGCTCATTAAAACCCAAACTTTCTCTTTTTTTCCCCCAGTTAATAGTCAATGGACCTTTAAGTGTCTAGGGAAATGCCTCCGTTCTCCACTTCCTTTTGCCTGCCTGGCTGAGGCTCCAGGCAGGTGGCTCCAGGAGGAAAGTCACAGGAGAATGCCAAGTGATGCAGACTTCAGCCTGACAGCTGCTGATCTTGGCTTT
This sequence comes from Pteronotus mesoamericanus, assembly GCF_021234165.1. Lineage (NCBI taxonomy): Eukaryota > Metazoa > Chordata > Mammalia > Chiroptera > Mormoopidae > Pteronotus > Pteronotus mesoamericanus. The sequence continues at coordinate 5,631,166 of NW_026555326.1, forward strand.
AGTTGATTTCCCCCTTTGCAAATGGTTCATTGGCAATTGAAAACTGCAAATCTACTATCTGCTCTCCTATGTAAATTGCATTTACATTTAAATTGTGCATTCTTCCCAAGGATGGGGTTAGTAAATAACCACAGATTAAACTTGAGGAGAGGAAATTGTGCCCCACGTCAAACCTGAGACTGAAGTGACATCTGGCTTTTACTATTTCTGCTATTTCAGTTTAATAAGAGCGTGTGGCATTAAGGGAAAAGAAATTGGATCTACATTTTAATGAAAGGAGGAAGCTCTCAGGGTTTAGACACCTTATCATGTTGAATACCTAGTCAATTGGCAATTAAAACTTCCTTCCCTCAAGAACTGGAATAAAACATCTTTACAGCCATGGAAGAAATAAAAAACTAAAAACAAGGTAATGCCCGAGACTTCATAGGTAAGACCAAGGGAAGTGGGTGCCGTAAACATCAGAACCAAATATTTCAGGAGACTGCAAAATACTGGAGTTCTTAAACAGAATAATGCTGAGTGTAGAATCATAAATATGCTGGTGGAGTAACCTCAGACAGAATAGTGTGCACAAAATATGGGGCTCAACGCAATCAGACCTAGCCTGTTTTAATCCCCAGAGGTCGGACCAAAAAAAAAAAACAACAACTAGAAATGCCTGTTTCATCCCAATAGTTTAAATGCTTGAATGGAAGTTGTTCCACCTGCTGTCTGCTTTTTTGTGTAAAGCAATTCTGGAAAATGTAAACAAAATGCTTGTGCAGCTTAATAACCCAACCCTATCATTTATTTACTTTGATTGAAACAAATGTGTCAATTTTCAAAGTCTTTGTCTGGCACATCCAATGTTTGGATGTTGGCAAACATGTGTATTACATGTTTGTTTGGAATCTGATGTTCTATTTGGAAACTAAGCCATAGCTCTTGGAACTGTTGGTGGTGAAAGGGCGCCAGGTGTTAGGGGGGTGGAGTCAGACTAGCCTCGGCTCAGCAACCTCAGTACTTGAGTTCTGGCTAAGAAAGAATTCGGAGCCAAGCCTCAAAACTGTAACAGAAAATTTATTTCCAAATTCACAGAGGTAGAAGTGAATGTAGAAGAAATGGGCTCAGGAAACGAGTTACAGAGGCAAAAGAAGGGGCTCTTGGAGCTCAGGAGAAAGAAGGGTAAAGCTTACACACCTGGGAGGAAGGAGAAGAGGGGCTGCAAGGTGCAGGCAGCTCCCGAAAGGGAGAGTGACCTGGGTCCTCCATCTTGAGGGTATTTATCTGGAGGTCTCAGGGGTGGATTCAATAGGATATTCATCAGCTTTCCAGGTATGTCCTTGCAGGTCATGGTGTCCACTGATTGGTGGGCACCAGAGAAGGGGGTCATTAGTCACTGCAGCTGGTCCTGACATCAGCCATGGCATCGCTTGTCTGGTTTTGCTGCATTTCTGGGCCTGGAGGTGAAACACAACTGAGGCCCAGATGTTATCCCTAGGGTTTAGTGCTTAAGGGAGTGGTCATGAAGGACCCACGAGGGAGTAAAATGAGGCCACTCATTGGCCCCTTGTTCCTCCTCCATGGGGGTCTAAGGCATGACCAGCAACATGTCAGGGGAGGAGAGGTCAGGGAAGGGTCTGAACTGCATGATCGGCGATATGAAAGGTCAGGGGGCTAAACCACATGACCAGTGACATGCTAGGGGAAGAAAGGTTATCCTGGGGGCGAGGTCTTTGTTTTCCCAGTTTTGCCTGTTGCTAGGCACCTGGGGCTTTTTGCCTGGTGACCTGTCCCTGGCCCATCATCCTTGTTCTGCTCCTGTCTTCTGATTGCCCACCATAGAACCACAGCTTGGGATCACTCAGTGAGCCTCCCTGACCATGCACCCAAAGGAGCTCAGTCCTTTCCCAGCATCAGGAAAGTGTTGAAATGATAGGGCCGCATGGGCAAGTGTAAACAGAATGGATCTTCCTGAGGCAAAGACTGGATGCGGAAACTCTGAGGATAGGGCGCATGGATAATCAGAATAATGGAAAACATTCATATAGTGCTTACTGTGTGTTATAACTCGTAAAATGCTCATACCAGCCCTGTGAGGTAGGTGCCATTGTCATTCTTAGGACAAGTAGAGAAAAGGCAACACAGTGAGTTTAGTAACTTCCCCCACCTGACATCACCCACCTGACAAGAGACAGGCTGGGGTCTGACTACAATCAGGCTGGCTCTACTGTCCCCTTAACCCTTTTCATGTGACTCCTTCCTACCCCTGCTATTTAATTACAGCACATGTTTTCCCAAAGTTACATTTTGTCTTGCATAATTGTTTCAGCATAATTTGTCTTGCCCGATTGTCTCAGTGGACTCATCTAATAGTCTAAGGGATCTTTCCTTAAAGAAAATAAAGCAACGACAAAAACTGGCCTTCTGTATCATAGACGACATCTGTCCCAGAGTTCTTACAGGAGTGTACAGAAGATGAAATGAGATAAAAAAGGCTTTGAAAAGGCTGAAACCATCAGAATTCTGCGACTTACCTGTACTCTATCCTGATTCATATTTTTAAAAGATTTTATTTATTTATTTTTAGACACAGGTGATGGGAGGGAGAAAGAGAGGGAGAAAAACATCAATGTGTGGTTGCCTCTTGTGAACCCCCCGCTGGGGACCTGGCCTACCACCCAGGTATGTGCTCTGACTGGGAATCCAACTGGCGACCCTTCGGTTAGCAGGCCAGTGTTGTCTACTGAGCCATGCCAACCAGGGCTTGATCCATATTTTTAAAGGAGCAATTACTTAGCAAGTTAATATCAGTTGCTTTCACTTTCTCATTTTCCCTAGAGGCTATGGCCAAACTACTCACCTACTACTGTCAGTCTTATTATGATGGCCCAGGCCCTTGGCATTTGATTTCTCCTTTATCTTCCCAGTTTCTTGGCACCATTTGGTTTGGTAGCTGCTCCTTCTCCTCACTTCCTGTGCATAATGATAACTTCTCTGCATACCTTAATATTTTATCATGGCAGTCAGCCTACGAAGTCAACCAGTGCCTCCTTCTCCTTGAACTTAGGTTAAATTAATCATCCGACTTTCACATCAGTCTGTTGCTATGGGGGTTACTGATGTCACACTGTCGGTATTATGATTACCATAATATCTAACAGGCAAAAAGGGATTGGTTGCCAGCGGGAACCCTTGGGTGAAACTCATCAAGCTTTAGTAACCAACACAACTGCCTAGACTTTAGACAACCATGTAAAGGGGTAAGTGGATTAACCATCCAGTTGGATCTTATTTGAATATTTTTCTTCCATATGGGTGTTCCCTCTAGGCAATTGTCTAGTGTCACTTGAAATTGATGAGGACTCTTTTGGAGGTTATTTTTGGGAAGGTGGTGAAACAACAGACAGCTGTTCCCTGGAAGAAATGTCACAGGATCTGCCTAAGCTAGCTTCCAGTTACAAAAAAAATAAAAATAAAAAAGAAGCTGCATTGTCCTTTTCCTTTCTAACATTAGTTTGTTTACTAGTGACCTAAAAGTGTTAATTCAGCTTCTTAAACACATAGAAAAGAGGGAAACACATTTACTAAGCACCTATCCTGGTCAAAGTATAGCTTTAAAAGTGGAGATCTATTAAGCTTCAAGTTCTCAAACAACCTGGTATACATGACAATTCACAGCTTTTTCTAGCTTGTGTACAATGTTCTTCCTAATTGGACATTGACTGATCACCCATAAAGGCAAAGTCATTACTTAAAATTGGTCCAGATCCTCCAATGCTGAGTAATTGTCTTGCAGTCATTTTCACTATGATATTAAAAAGCCTGGAAACATGATAGAAATGAGGGATAATAAATAAACCCCAAAATTAAAAATCTCTGTTATAAGGTTTGACAAATGGGTCTGCCTTTTTAAGGATTTTGTTAAGTAGGTGAAGAGGTCAATTTGGGGGGATAGAGGGATCAACTGAATAAAACTGATTGAACACGAGGCCGTGCAGATTTGGAAAGCCATATTGAGATATGCGTAAATCTATATAAATCAATTTGTGTGCCAGAGAATGAACAGCTGACTTTTTTCAAATGCCAACTCAACAATTACAAAGTCTTCTGACAGTTAATTAAAAACTACCATCTTGCTACACTCATAGTTAAATTACAAGTGTGAAAACTACTACTGTTTGCAATGTTTCAATGCTCTTTACTCTCTGTACTCTCATCAAAAGGAGAGCTGGGATAAATAACTTTTATTTAACTCACTAAAAAATCTCTCTCAGCTCTTTTATATTTAATTAACTCTTATCTTCTCAGAGCTTGAGTCTTATTCAGAGCTCCTAAGCAGTAATAGAAATATGTATTCATTTGTTCATTTTGTGCAGAAGATTGTTCTAACATTAGTTGAATAGAAAAATTAGAACTAATTGTATCACAACATGGTGGAAAGACATCCAGCCAAAGCTTTGCACCAAGACAACTAAAGTCAGCAGAGGTTGTGGCAGAAAACAGCAAAAAAGTGGTGATTTTTTTTTTCTTTATTGTCTTTGCACTTCCAAGACTGGGGAGATCGGCCTGTACACACTTTCTTGAACTGGTAAAGTTTTAGTTCTCATTTGTAAGGCTATCTTAATGAATTTAATGTTTTACTATTTTAAAGATTCCGCTATCAGGAAAGAGACCAAACTTCTATCACCATGGTGGACGTGAAGTGTCTGAGTGACTATGAATTACAGAATGAACTTCATAAGCTTGGATTTTCACCTGGCCCAATACTAGGTATGTATGCAGCAAATGTCAGAGACAAGTCATTTATTACTTATAAACTACTTCCAAAGGTTTAAAATTATTTAGAGTGGAAGAAACATGTAATAAAAATCATCAAAATATTGTAGAAACAGGAAAATCAGAAAAACGATGAAGGGAAGGAGTGATGCATACCCTTGGATCTTTCTTGCAGATTAGTAAGTATGGTGCCAGACAAGAAGAAATCTTCTTCCCCACAGTGAAAAACCAGTTACTCTTGATTAAATCACCCTAGGTTGTTTTTCTTCTTAAAAAGATTTTATTTATTTTTAGAGGGAGAAAGAAAGAGAGAGAAACATCAATGTGATATGAGAAACATCCATCAGTTGCCTCTCATATGAGTCCCTGCTACCAAACCCACAACCCAGGCATGTGCCCTGACCAGGAATCGAACTGGCAACATTTTGCTTTGTAGCAGGATGCCTGACCAACTAAGCCACACTGGTCAGGGCACTGTGGGTTGTTTTTCATTTCTAGTATGTACAATGTGTTAACTATTTACATATTTATTGTCCATATTCCCTGTGGACAGGATTACAGCTTTGTCGGTCTTGTTCTCAGATGTATCCAGTGCCTGACTCCATGACTAACTCATAGAGGACTCTCCTTAAGTGTTTGTGGAAGGGGCAGAGTGAGCTGAGTAGCTGTGGGATCCACCTCATTGTAAAAAGTACAACGATGTAACCTACAAGAATAAAGATCTGAATTGTGAAATACCTTGAACCCATTAGGATCCTGTACCCAAACAGAACAACTAATCTATTCTCTACCTTCTTCCTCAGCTTCCACCAGAAAACTGTATGAAAACAAGTTAATGCAATTGTTGGTCTCGCCTCCCTGTGCATCACCTGTGAAGAATGGACCTGGAAAGCAGGACAGAGCTCAGGGCTACGATGACAGTAAAGGTACCGTCAGAAGCTGTACTGCTCAGTAGCAACTTTGCACTTATGAACACCTTGTCCAACACGACCTATGCAGCTTTAAATGGCATGCAAGGTGACTTGTAAAATAGCCATGTGGCATGTTTGCTCACGAAGCCCTTGGGCTACAAAAGGAATGCTTAACTCCATGAGTATATTCACACCAATGACCCAACTGAGTGACAAGTAGGGGAAAGGACTGGCCAATTTACACATCTTCTTAATAACCAGAGTCAAATCTGTTTGATTTCTAAAGCCAGAGTTCCTACAGGTAATTTCGGGGTCTCCTTTGAAATCTCAACTTCTACTTTGCCTCAGTCAATAAATTTGACAGTTATTTTCTTCGGATTAAATGATTTCACATCCATGAAAAAAGATGAACCAGGTTTACCTCCCTGTGTCTGGTGCCCCCCGGAGTTAAAGGGAGCTGACTGCAGCTGGCCTCTCCCAGCTCCCAAGTGGGTGGGGAGCTGTGGTTTCTGGGATCCAAGGGCTTTCTGGAAGGTCGCCCTTCCAGTGGCGTCTAGTTCAGTTCTTAGGGGGTGGACTTAAAGAGTCCCACAATACATTCCAAGTCTCCTTCATTCAGTTAATATTTATTAGGAGTTTTCTATGAGCCACAGTAAAATTACAGAAAGTATCGTTTATTGAAGGCCACCAATGCATTTCCAGCCTAACTCACATTATCTCAATTAACACCCACAACACTTTGCTGAAGTTCAGAGAGGCCAGGGGATGGGCCAGCATCATAAAGCCAGGAAGTGTCCCCAAAAGATAGGCGTCCATTAGAATGTGCCACGAAGCACAAAGCCTATCCGTCTTCATCGCCACTGCATGTCCAGCTGCTGGGACAGGACCAGGCCCGTAGAAAGAATTCAGTATAGGTTGTTGAATGAACGTGATAAAGATTTAAGATTTGAACGCAGATCTGGCTCTCATAATTGTGCTCTTTCCACCACATACCTTTTACTTTTCTCACAATTTCTATCGTGAGGATAAATACATTATATTTTTTACCATGTTTGATCTACAAAAAAAATTAGCAATTTCATATAGTTCAAATTAACAGTTCAACTAATGATGTAAATGCCTGGAAAAGTACCCTGCAATGCCTGGCATTTAAGGTAGCAGAGGTACTGAGAGTTTTCCCAAGAGTCTGGAATGTCTGGCCTCATTTAGGGAGGGCAGAAAGCTTTGGGAATGGACTCCACCGCCCCTGCGCAGGACAGTTAGCATGGGGTGTCTCAGGGCAAGTGGCCACCCCAGACCATTTCTGGATGTGGGATGTGTTCACAGTGCTGTCCCAGACCTGGGGGGCCCTCTGTCTCCTGCCCTGGAAAGGAGCCGAAAGGACTAGACTAGCCCCCTGATGAAATGCAGTGCCAGGCTGGAAGCGTCCAGAGAGGGAAGCTGGTGCACTAACTGCTCAGGGCTGCTGGAGACTGCAGATCAAAGCTGCAAAGTCAAGCTCATGATCTCAGTCCAAGCTGCCCTGGCTCCCAGCACACAGCCCTCCACCCAGCCCCCAACAAAGGCGCACGTATGCCAGGGCTAAGAAGAAAATTGGTCCTTCGGTTTGTAAGCTTTGCCATTGCTTTACACTGTGTCCACATGATGCTAGTCAACCACAGGCGTTCAGTCAGAGGTGCAAGCTTTGGTTCAGTCCTGCCCTCATAATGCAGCTCTGCGATGTCAGTGGCCAGTGGTGGGTACATGTAAGAAACCTGCTTCTCCAGGTCGGGTCTGAATCATGCATTTGAATTTATTCGTTGGAGGAACCTCATAGACCCTGATGCCATTAGAATGGAGGGGTGGGCATGGAACTAACTGGGTCCCCTGGAGATTTAGCCTGGAGCATTTCACAGGAATACCTCGTCCTGGGGCCCATTTGTTGGTGGGAGGGGTCGGCGGGGGGGCAGCTCCAGACCTGAGGCTGGGCCTTAGGGCATCCAAAAAACAGGTGGGTTCGATTTTTCTCATTTTCCCTCATTGCTTTGGCACTGGGTAGACATAGCTTTAGTGGTCTACTCTCTTTTCAACCTTCCCAGATATTTTTGACTCAGGGAGCTCATTTAAAATTCCCTCCGTTAAAAGCTCACTGATGTGCAAGAGCACATGATTGCTCCAAGTTTATCAAAATGCTTCTTCACAGCCTGAAGGTGAGGGCTGAGCAACAACCACCTTTTCTGTCCTGGCGGTTTTCCTGATTTTAAAGCCTTTTAGTGCAGGTCTGGCCTTCCCTCCCTTGGGTGCCTCTTTGGATACAGAAGGAGAAATTCTCCTGCCCTGTCTTGACATTCAGAGATATGCATGGCTTGAAGGGGCGAGGACTAGATGCAAACAGCCGCCCAGACGGGCAGCCAGCTCAGGCTCAGCAGTGGATTGCTCTCAGAGACATGCAAGCAAAACAGCCTCTCTGTTAGGATCCCTCCCCGGGTTCCGAGGGGAAGGCCTCAGCGTGTTCCACAAAAGCCACTGCAGAAAGGCTCTTTTCCCTCAGAAGGGCAAAGTGAATTGTCCCCCTCATCCCCAAATCTGTCCTGCTACTGATAGAATTCACCCCGATGCTCGGTGCTTACCTCCTTGACTAGCTCGTATGTTCTCATGGCCTGTTTTCCTTTTGTTTCCCATGATCCAGAGCTTAATGCCATTGTCGTTTTGAAAGGAAATATCATACTCTCATCAGAAAAAAGCAAGGGACCCAAAAAAGTATGTACAATTCTAGTGCATGAATACTTTCACACATACTAAATGTAAAAAATAGCACCTTTCATATATATTAAGTAAGGAAATAGCAAGACACTACATTCTGTCGTAATGGGGAAATCCTAAGTTAAAGAAGCTCATTTTAATGCAGGTTTTTGTTTTGTGAAACTGTTGCCATGCTCCAGCGTAACGGCCCCTCCCTGACATAGAAGCCACCTTGTGTTTCTCTCTGGCTGTCACACCCTCTCTCACCTTTCACCATCTGTCACCTACATTCACACATGGCATTGAGCACAGTTCTAGACCCACAGGGAGCACAGGATAAATGTGAGTTCCTGTCCCCTTCCCTTTCCCAGACGCTGAGATCTGGCGTCTACCCTCACCGCCATAATGGAGCACTTGGCCTCGTGTGTGAGACTAACAGATATTGGGGTGAGGCCCCCTGGTTTAGAGTCCCTGCCCTTCCACTTGCCAGTGGACTCTGGGAAAGTCACTTAACAGATCTGCACTTCCTCTCGGAGCAGCTCCCTCCGCGGGTGGGTGTGAAGTGAAAGATAGGTGAAGCCCTTAGCATAGAACATGACACACAATTCGTTCATGTAACGCACTCCAAGGTATCAACGCCAGTGTCTTTTTTCTTGGTCCTTCATTATTTAGAGACACCTGCCTCCTTAGACTTTGGCAACTCTGGACTCTCTCTCTGTTCTGGACTCTGCTCCCCGACTGCTTCCATTCTGAGCCTCTCTTTGGGGCCCTAAGTGCACGTGGTGCCTGGGATCTCCCTCTTCAGCCCCTTCTTTTCCCGCTCAGCGTCATTGCCCTTGGTCATGTCATTCACTTACCACTTCTGTGTCATGACCTGTCTATAACCCTCCACACGGGACCCCACTCCTGAGCCACAGGCCGACCTCCTGGAAAGCTCCTTCCCTAACAGATGGTTATTTATAGTTATGAACATTTCACAGGTTGTATGGATGTATTTTTACCTCTGTGGTTATCCCCAGCGCCTCACTCAGGATACCCAGGGCCACCTGCATTCGCGGCCTCTGTTTATCTTGATGGTTCCATCACCTTCCCGCTCTCCAGACTCAAAATCACAGTGTTACCTTGGAACCCCCAGTCCTCACAGCTCTTTACATATAAACAGTTGCCAAGTCCTATGGATTTGAATTGTAATTAAAAAAAGTATCTGCCCTGGCTGGTGTGGCTCAGTGGATTGAGCATCGGCCTATGAATTGAAAGGCCGCTGGTTTGGCTCCTGGTCAGGGTGCATGTCTGGGTTGTGGCAGTCAGTTGATGTTTCTCTCACACGTCGATGTTTCTCTTCCTCTCTTTCTCTCTGCCTCCCCTCTCTCTAAGAATAAATAAATAACCTTTAAAAAAAAACCCCAAAACTATCCCTCCTCTCTCTTCCCACTGTTCCTATCCTAGCTTGCACCCATACTAATTTTTGTTGTTGCTGTTTATTAGAACAATTGCAATACCCTCCTGACTGGTCTCTGCCTCTAATGTTTACCAATTCCAGTTCAGATCTACAAGCAGAGATTTAATCATGTCATTCATTTGCCTGGAAACTTTCAAAACAGGATGCAAACTTACTGTACACCATGAAGAGACACCAGTATCTCTTGTAAATTTATCTCCCTCACTGTCGACCCCAGTGAATGCATACCTTGTTTCTCTACCTCTTACATCTCTTCCCATGCACATTTGCCTCAACTGTTCTTTATGACTAGAATTCTTTTTTTTTTTTTAAGGAAATCCCAAGAATTTTTCCCTTTTTATTGAATCGATTGGGATGACACTGGTTAACAAAATTATTATGCAGGTTTCTAGAATTCTTTTTCTTCTTTCTACCTCCTCCCCATTTTTCTTCCTGTTAAAATTCTGTGATCACTTAAAAAATGTCTCAGGCTACTTCTGTGCATCCCTTTAAAATTGCATTTTATCCCATTCAGTAGCTTTCGTAGGGTTTCGCACATAGTAGGAGCCCAAAGAACACTATCAAGTCTACCAAACAGCTTTAGTGACATGTAGGTTAGTTTGCAAATATGGTCTAGTATTTAAAATACTTGCTGAATTTAAATAAATGAAAGAAAACCTCAGGCAAACATTCCTGCAATAACCTGTAACTTTAGCTTTTCATCTAAACATAATTCAAATTTGATGAAGTAATTCTGATATCAAATTTTCTAAAAGAATTTTTAAAATCTTTTAAATGACACCTCATTTCTACAGAAAACCCTTTTGTATAGTTCCTGCAAAGACATTTAAAGGAGAAAGAGCATCCTGAGTATTTAAAATGCATCAGGTGGGGCCGATGCCCTTCAGGGTTTGCTTTACGTAAACCTGAAGTAAAACCACATCAATATTTTGAATTGGCAATAGAATTAAATAGAAAGTTTGTGATGGCATAAAATGTTTTGATCTGAAGGATTTATATAAGCCATTTTGATTCTCAGAAGAGCCTCAAGACATCTGTTCAATTTTAAATCCGAAAGTAAATGTAAATAAGCATTTAAATTTCCATGTAAAAGGTAGTAGAAAGTGTGTTTATTGAGACACTTGTCTAACACCATAGACTTTAATTACGTAAGAGCAGCGGTCCGTACCTAACAGCCCTCTAAGTACCAGAAAGGCAGTATTCACGTTTCTTTGAAACACTGATGAGCACATATTTTCCTCTCATTTTAGCAGGTATAGTGGAATACCAACCACCTTGAGATTTTGTCCATTTCTGGACACTTTTTAACACTGTCTGTGCGTGCTTTATTAAATTACATATGCAGACCATTTGGTTTGGTGATTAAGACCACTTAGAAAGCCAGGTCGGTATTTTTTTTTAATTGGGGATTTTCTTATCAAATAGACTCTAGACACAGCTTAAACCCCCACCGATGGAGTAGGGAGTAAAGCCAATGTGTGTAAGTCAGCCTCTAAACCCTCTAAAGAGGAGAGATGGGACTCAGGGATGGCAGGGAGGCAGAATAACACCGTCAGGCTGCACAAACTGGGGTTCGATGGGACAACCATGTAATTTATCACCACAAACAGGATGCTTTTGAGAATGAAAGGGGTCACTAACCAGAAGGGATACTGGGAAAACAGAACTGAAGAGCGACGGTCCTGGCGTACCAGGGCGTGTGGTCCTCCTGGGTGCCGGAGTGGTTCCGAAGCCTGAAGCTTTTGCACGTGCCTGCGCGTCCGCGGGGTGGGCGGGTGGGGCGGTGCGGCTTTCGAGACACAGGGCCGCGCCCCTGAGCGCCGGGCGTTGCCTTTCTCTTCCCTAGATGTGACATGCTCTTTCTTGCCAGAATCAACATTCATTCTGTCCGCCCAGCTTGGAATGACCTCTCCTCATCTGCTCTCCTATCCGATGTATTGTTCCAGGAGTTTCTCAAAACATGTTCCGTGGGTCTGACCCTGGGAATCTGCCTTTTCCATCAGTCTTACTCCCACCCTCTGTCCAAGAGCTTTTGCTCTAAATTTTAAAATTTTGATGGTAAACCTATGTCTTTGAACCCTCTTCACTTAATTCAATGCCAGGCATGTTGGGGGAGGGGAGTTACTTAGCCCCTGTGGGCTTAACTGAAAGGAGCTTTTGTCCTGTATTGATGTTGATGACCTCTCTTTTTCTCATTTCCTATTCTGTACCATCTCTTCTGTCTCTTGGACATTCCTTAGTGGAGTCTCTTGAGAGAAAATGCTTAGGTCACAGTGAATTGGTGACCGTCCAGGGAAAGGCTGCAACAGAACTTCCACCCCTGGGTCTCACAGCCTGGGAGTTAACAACCATTTATCGAACACAGGGCATTGTACTAGACCTTCTTGTTTCTGCCCTGAATAAACTTAAAGATGAGCTTTGGAAACACAGAATATGTGTATCAAAAATATGGACTCTAGAGCCAGACTGCCCGGGGTTCAAGTCCTAGCTCTGCCACTATCTTGGGCAAGACACTTGACCTATCTCTTAGCTCCTCATCTATAAATAAGGATAATAGTAGTCTCAACTTCATAAAATATTGTGAAGATTAATTTGAAGTATGTCAAATAGAGTAGTGATGGCACATGATAAGAGATAAGTACAAATAAGAACTATTACTATCATTAGTATTACTATTTTATATAAAAAAGCATGATATTTAATTATCTGCAATACAAAGCAACATGCTTGAGTGAAAAATAATACAGTGGAAGATGAATTTTTTAGTTTTGAACTCTTAAGTGCTACAGAATGTGATTTATCAGAGTGCCTACAGATATACTTACATAATTAAGTATACAGATGCAATGGAAGATGATTCCCTGTACGTGTTGTGTTTTAACGGAGCAGACCAAGCTTTCAAAAAGTCTATGTGCCTTCCCAGTATATAAGACTCCTTCTTTCTTAATCTGATACTTAAAGCCTTCCTTCCCCAATCTTTAAACATTTTTAAAAATAATTTCACACTTAGAAAAAGTTGCAAGAAATAGTACAAAGACTTCCCACCTTCCTTTTACCCAGATTATTTAATTGTTACCTTTTACCACATTTGCTGTGCATATATGTATCCACATGTATACTGTGCCTTTCTAACTGACTTGGGAGCAAACTGTAGACATGAAGCGCTTAGTTCTCTGGCATGTATTCCTCCCACCCCCAAAGGACTTTCACACACGTCTGCCGTGTAACACTCCAAATAAGAAGTTCACGTTGATTCCGTGCTAGCATCCAACACTCAGATCCCATTCAAACATCACCAACTGTCCCAATAATGTCTTTGCTTTCTGGTCCATGAACATGGACCACAGGAACATGTGTTGCCTTGAGTTGCCAGGGCTCTTCAGTCTCCTTCAGTCTCAGACAACCGTGCCTCAGTCTTTCCCTGACATTCATGACCATTTCAAAGAGTCCACAGCTTTCATCCTGGAGGGCGGTTTTCCTGCATGAGTTTTCTTTTTGACTCCTCACAGGGGCCGTGCCTTCCGGGGCAGGAAGGCCTCAGGAACGAGGCCGCGCCCTCCGTGCACCGCCCCAGGGAGCACTACCATCCTGCCCCAGCCTTGGCAGCGTTAACCTTAATCCCCTGGGGAAGTTGGTGTCTGTCAGGTGTCTCCATAAAAACCATCATTTTTTCATTTGCAATCAAGTGGTATTTGTGGGGAAATATTTTGAAATGACACCAAGGCAGTGTTCCTGTTCAAGCCCCGTCCATTAGCCCAGCTCCCGTGGACGACTGCCTGAGTCGACTTTCATTACCGTGGCCCACTGAGACGTTTCTATTTCTATTATTCCCTCTGCATGTACTAGTTGGTCGTCTACCATAAGGAAGGCCTTCCCTTCCCTTCTCCCCCATTTTATTTATTTATTTATCCTTTGTTTCATTTGTTCTTTCATTCCTTCATATTAGTATGGATTCATTGATTATTTTTAATTGAATGGGTTGTATCTGTTATCATTATGTACTTTAATTCTCAAACTGCCCCAGATGTTGTCAGTGTGAGCTCCTTCAGTATACTGTATCTTTTTGATACATCCTTGTCATTTCTTGAGCATTCCCTGAATTTCTGGCACAAAAAGATGTTTCAGACCCATCTTGTGTTTTTCCTGCCTCAGGACGCTTCATTCCTTTTACTGCAGGACCGTGTTTAAAAACCAAGTCCTAGGCCTTCAATGAGCACACTGCTACTGAGAGTCATTGCTTCTAGGTTGTCTCAGTGGACAGAGCTGGAAGATAAATGTGCATGTATATGCACATATGCACATAGGCATCTGTAACTATTTTTATATATCTCTCTATATGTAAATTTTAAAACCATGAGTTCATTTTGATCTTCAATTACAATCCGACATTTCAGAGTTCTTCCTAAGTCACTTTTTCTTGAGAGAGAGAGAGAGAGAGAGAGAGAGAGATTGGGGAAGGGAAGGAGAAAGAGAAGGGAAGGAGAAAGAGAAGGAAAGAAACATCTATCTGAGAAACATTGATTGGTTGCCTCTCGTATGCACCCTGACTGGGACAGAGCCTGCAACCTAGGCACTGGGAATGGAACTGGTGACCTTTTGCTTTGTGGGATGACCCCTAGCCATCTGAGACACACTGGTCAAGGCTGTAAGTCATTTTTGTGACAGTGCAAAACCTGGCTTCCATTATATTCAATATATTTACAGTTTGCTCAACTTTCTAATTTCCTCAGTGTAACAGCCTCCCAGCCATAATAGCCTCCTCCTTCTCTGCATAATCCTCATCACCACCTCCTCTACCACAGGACATGGAACAGCTCCAAGTGGCCCTGCCATCGCTGTCTCTCTTCCTTGGACACAGGGCCCACTGAAACCTCCATGTTGTCCCCTCCCCTGCCACTGCCAGTCTTCAACCCCCAGGAACCCCAATATACACAACCTTTCGCGCTCCATTTCTGACCTCCAGGTCAGAATCTGACCCCTCATTCATGTCCCCTCTGTCCCACTTTTTGAGCAGGACACGCTGACATCCCAGGGAAGGACAAGAAAGGAAACAGAAGCTTCATGTCTCTTTTTTGCTTCCAATCCTGAGGTTGTTTCACTGTCTTTGTGCCAGAACTTTAATAGAATTTTTACTCTTATGTCGCAATTGCTGTTGTTGCTGATAAGATACCTTGTAGACCTATAATTAGCACGTGCAGGGTCTACTCCACATGCTGCAACCAGAAGACCCAAAGTGCCACGGGAATTTATATTAAAGGGCTAACATTAAGTGTGGTTTGAGATGCACACAAAGGTTTTAGGAGACCTTATGTTAAACATGCCTGTAATAGTTTTTTAATTAATTGAAAAACATCCTTACTCCCAGTAATAGTTGTATATTCCCGTTGGGTCAAAGTGAAGAGTAAATTACATGTTCTATAAGTACTTAATAAGCCCTTAGTTCTTACCTTTGACGTGCTAATGGGAGCTAAATACCATATTTACAAGGAATGCGATGTAACATTCTTCCTGTAAAAATAGTGACCTCCTGGTAGATATGCTTAAATATGCTAATAATCAATGTGTCTTTATCTTATTGATTATATGCTGATTCTTTCTGTGTAATAGAACCCAGTTTTTGAAATACAAGAGCATCAAGAAGAGTTAGTAAACCAAACTGATTACAGTAATTCTAAGAGGATAATAAATGTAGACTTATTTATTTTCATAAAACTGAATTATGAGCCATGGTGTTCTCTTTCAATAAGAAAAATATGAATTTGTTTAGAACACTCAGTTTTCCTTTTCTTTTCATCTAAAAATATAACCAAACTGACTTTAGCTAGTTTATAATTTACATTGTGGGTATAGATATATGTATCTATTTTAGGGAGAAGAGTTTCCTGTTTACCTTTCTTATGAGCGCCCCTGAGTTATTTTGATCTCTTAGCATTTATTAGGGCTTCATTAGTACCAGGTACTATTTATTACAATGCATGAGTCCAGGGGTGATTTATTATAATTATCGATCATAGAATTTCCTATCCGAAAGGCCTCTTGGAGGAAGCTCTATGGTTCATCTCATAGACGGAGAAACAGGCAGAGAGGGGATGTGACTTACCTAAGACCCTGCAATTAGAAGAAAAATGGGAAATGGAATTCCAGTCTCCTGTTTTTCATCTGATGGCCCTTCTCATCAAGCTGCCGAAGGAAGAGGAAAGCAACCAGGCACCTGAGTGGTGAAAGAGCTCCCCCCGGCGTCTCTTTCTAGGGTGTCCCAGGCCAGCGGGGCATATTGTCACCTTTGGCAGCAAAGGCTGTCTGCTGATTGCTTTGCAATGACAGCCCACCTGAGGCATTTTTCGATGGCTCTTCCGTCAGCACGTTGAAACCGTGGTACAGAAATCAGCACAATTAAAATGGACCGCCTGATATGTGCACAGGTGCCCGGAATCCGCACCCCTGTTAGACAGAAGGAAATTCAAACCTGAAAACCCTTTTTGGTATTTTATTAACATATGCATCTAAAAAGGTATAAAGAACTATGTACTAAGCAGTTAGATTCTCAACCTAGAAATGAAAACTTAAATCATTGCTAATTCAGTTGAAGACCCCAATGTATTCCTCCTGGTCATATTTCCCTTCCTTCATTTCCCCCAAGGTAACCACTATCCTGAATTTTCGACTGATTATTCTTTTCCTTTTCTTTACAGTATCCACAAACTTTAGTTTCTCATGATTTTGGATTTATTTAAATGATATCCTAGTGTAAGTATTATTCTGTAACTTCCTTTTAGCATTCACCATTATGTTACAAGCTTCACCCAATATTTGTACCTCTCATTTATTCATTTTCACTGCTATATAATTACTGTAAAAATACCTTATCCATTTCTTATTTATGGGACATTTGGATTGTTGCCAAGTTTTCCTAATACAAGTAATGCTGCTACAAATATTGTGGCACATAATCCATTTTGTACATGCGCCAAATTTTTTTTTCTGATTCAGTGAATATATATAGAAGTGGAACTGTTGACTTGAAAGATATATATCTCTTCAGCTGAAGTTGTAAGAGATCATGCTAAATTGCTCTACGGAGTGGCTGCTCCATTCTACATCCTTACCAGCAGTATAGTAACAGCTCTATAGTTCTAGGTCTTTTTCAAAATGGAGTATTCCCAGATTTCATTTTTGTCAATGTGGTAGTTGTAAGATGGTATTTCATTATTATTGTAATTTGTATGACTCTTATACTAATAAGGTTGAGCATCTTCTCACAGGTTTGTTGGTTATTTGTATTTTATTGCCTGTGAAACGTCCACATTTTTTGTCCATTTTTCTATTAATGTTTATCTTTTTCTTGTTAACTTATAGGAGCTCTTTATATATTTTGGATACTAATCCTTTGTCAGCCGTAAGTGTAATACAGATCTCCTAGTAGTTTGGACTTGTCTTTTTTTTCCCAACAGCTCACAGCATAACTGAGAATAAGATACAGAGATTTCCCACATAAAACCTGCCTCTTCACCACCAATGAATAAGCCTTTCCTCTTATAAACATCTCCCACCAGTGGGCTTGTCTTTTCACATTTTTCTACTTGCCTTTAAAAATGTAATTTAATTTTTTTTCAAACTTACAGCAAGTTTCCAACAAAGAATTCCTATATGGTCTTCATCAGATTTACCAATTGTTAACATTTTACTATATTTGTTTTATAATTTTATCTATTTATTGCTTTTTTCTTGAACTAAATTATGAATCATGATCTTTTACTCTCAAAACTTCAGTATATATTTCTTTAGTCTAAAGACATAAGGATATTCATACTACAAAGATGAGAATCAGAGATTTTTTTATTGAGGTTAAATTCACATAACATAACATTTACTATTTTCAAGTGCACAATTCGATGGCATATAGGACATTCATGATGGTACTACTATCTACTTTCAAACACTTGCATCACCCCAAAATTAAACTCAGTACCCATTAAGCAGTTATTCCACAACCCCTACCCTCACAACTACTAATCTGTTTTCTCTTTCAATGGATTTTTTTCCTTCTGTATATTTTATATAAATGGAACCATTCAATATGTGATGTTTTGTGGCTTTTTAAATTTAGCATTAGGTTTTCTTTTTTAAAGAAGATTTTATTTATTTATTTGTAGAGAAAGGCAAAAGGAGGGTGAAAGAGAGGGAGAAAAACATTGATGTGAGAGAGGAACGTTGATCAGTTGCCTTTCATACCAACCCCAACTGAGAACCATACCTGCATCCCAGGCATGTGCCCTGACCTGGAGTCAAACCAGCAACTTTTTACTTTGTGGGACGATACCCAACCAATTGAACCACACCAGTCAGGGCGTAGCATAAGGTTTTCAAGTTTCATCCATGTTGTAGTATGTGTCTGTATCAGCACATCATCTCTTTTTATGACTGAGTAATGTCCCATTATATGGATATTCCATAATTTATTTAAATGGAATAATTTCATTAATCCATCATGGGCATTGGATTATACCCACCTCTTGGCTACTGCGAATAATGCTACTATGGACATCTACTCATTTTTAAGTATTTGCGTACCTGTTTTCTATTATTTTGGATATAAACCTAGGAGTGGAATTTGGAGCCAAGGTGGTAATTCTATGTTTAATTTTTTTAGTGATGGAAAAACTGTTTTCCACAGCGGCCACTCCCTTTCACCTTCCCACCACCAATGTATGAAGATTCCAGGGTGTGTGAGGTAAAAAGAAAACCCAGGGCACTCCCCGCATGTCCATTCCTCGGGCCCTGCGGTCCTTAGCCCCTCTGCTCTTCTCTGCCTTTCAGAGTCTTCTTATGGTTGCTTTACATAGAGTGTTTAGAATTTTTGGCTATATTCAGCAGGAAAAACTTGGAGAAGTATATTTATCTCATCTTGTTCATGACACCACTTTGAACCGTCTCTCCTTTCTCTTCTGATCTGCAATGTTAGCACTTGTCATTCATAAAATTTCCACGGGACTTTAAACATGTACCCAGGATTTGTTTCAGTCAGGTATGGTAACGTTGCCAGTGGAAGTGGGGTTCCTGCCGTGTCACAAGAAAGGCATTTCAGAAGACCCACATGTAGGAAATTGTGGCATGGTAAGATTTATTTGTGGTACCAGATACAAAATCAAAGGGGTTCCCCTGGATTTCCAAAATCTCATCTCTGGCCCGCCACGGAAAAAGTCCAACCTTGGCTTCATCAAGGCCAAAACCAAGGCCAGTGTCCGGAGTTTCTGTGTCATTTTAAAGCGTAGTCCTTTGGAGCCAGCATGTGGGCCCCTGGTGGCTGCTATACCTGCAGCGTTGCTACAGAGAGTATGTGTGAAGGGGTTAAGCACATATTGCTTGGCAAGAGAAAGGAGAGGCTTTGTTAGCTGTGATTTTATTATCCTGGGTTTGCGAAGGACCAGGAACTTTTTCAAAATAGCCAATCAATTTCCCAAGCTCTCGGGTGCTTGCGCTGGGTCCACCTAACCAATCTGTTTTTCTCCAGGCCAGACTGACAGGCCTCTCTGGTCGCCATCTTGGCTCCTGCTGTGTGTGTGCTAACCTTCCTCTCCATTGTTTATCCCTTCCCCCAGTGATCTGCTGGGACAGATTGGCGCTTCCCGGGGGAATGTGTGAAGCTGTAACTTCCTGGTGAAGCAGGCAGGCTCCTGCTCCCCAGCTGATTATGCTTCATAATGTCTGATCCCTTTCCTCCCTTCCTTTATTAAAATCTAGCTACCTACACTGTGGCCAGATGACAGGCACAAAGACAAGTGCCTTTCAAAGAAGTTCATTACCTACAGTTTCCAAGAAGATTGGGCACATCATGTCCTGCAGGGCCCCATGGGGAAGTAGCTGGATCAGTCAGGACACAGAGTGAGGGGAAGGCATGGGCACAAGGCTTTATTGTGGTTTTTGCAGGAAGGAATGGTTGAGGCAAGGTAAGCATTTCAGGATTGGCTAGTTTGACTAATTCCAGCAGGTTCTGGGCTATTGGAGTGGACCCTAATTGTCCAATATCTGGCCCTGGGCTGATGTAGGGCAAGGAAAATATCAGCTCTGTGAGAGTTAGGTAAAGGAGAAGGTTGGAGGGATTGTTTGGCTTGCGTATGAAAGGCGTGGTCACAGGCAACTCTTTCCTCTCTCCAGGAATTACCTAACATTCTCTCCAGGATTAGCGAGGCCCCAAGAGGTCAAAGCATCATAAAATACAGAAAATAAAAACCATGATTAATACAATCAGCTCTCTATCCTGATCAATTTGTCTAGCTTGTACTCACAGAAGAATGTCTTTATTACCATAGCAACGCCTCTCACGTTGTTTTAAGATGGTGTCTTTATTTTTTACTTATCCCTTTATTCTTCCAAATAAATTTTAGAATAAGCTTATTGAGTTCCATGAAAAATTCAGATTGTAATTTAGATTGAAATTTTGTTGATTTAGTAAGTTAATTTTGAAAAAGCTGAATCTTTGTTGAGTCTTCCTGCTCATGAACATGTTACATCTTTACGTTTATTGAAATTTTCTTTAATGCCCTTCAGTAAGACTTTATTATTTTTTCAATAAAAGACATGCTGCTCATCTTTTGTTAGCTTTATTATTAGGTAGGTTTTTAATTTTTGTTGCCAAATATTTTGGAAATAGTATCTTTTAAAAATTATGTTTTAAATGGTCTGTTGCTGATATATAGGAATGCAGTTGACTTTTGTCAATAACTTTTGTTTTATTACAATTAACCCTTTGCAATTATAATATTTTTTCTGCAGATTCTTTTAGTCTAATTTGTATACCTTTAATTTCTTTTTGTTTAGCTATGCTGGATAACACCTTTTAATTACAATATTAAATGAGTGACCATAGTAGGAATATTTCCTTTGGTTCTGATTTTAAAGAAAATGCTTTTACCATTTACCTTTGAGTATGATATTTGGTATAGGTGTCAGAAGACACTTTGTATCAAGTTAAGGTAGTTCCCATTCTATTTGGTTTGCTAGAAGACTTTTTTAAGCAGGAATGGAGACGATCATAAAGTTTTTAACCTTTCATTTGTTAACATGGTACAGATTATTTTAAAAGGCTTTTAACTAATTCAAAATCATTATTTAGATTAAAAGAACACAATGTTTCTGAAGTTATTATAAGATCTTTTAATAACTTAATCAGTTTTAGTCAATAAAGGGATTTTTTGTTTGTTTGTTTTTACCTATTTAAGTAGGCAATAACTGCCAGTTTTTCAAGTCATTTGTAAAAATGTCATTCTACATATAGGCCTCTTTTAAAAAAAAATTGAATTAGTGAAGTAGAGTGATTGAAAAAGGTAACACATTTCAGTTCGGAGAGAATTTCCACCCCACCTCCAAGAGTGTGGCGGCCTCCCGACTCTCCAAACCCCAGCAGTGAGAAGTCCTGGAAGAGTAAGGGAAAGGAGGGGTGGAGACCTCAGCACTCAGCATCCCTTCTTTGGTCCCCCATACGTGTAGGTGACAGTCCATGACATCTCAGGCTGGATTTGGGTCTACATTGTAAAATACACATTGTGGAAATGCGAACAAATTTGTTTTCTTTATGGGCAAATATTAACTATTTTAGTCAAAGTAGACCATTTTTCAAAAACCAAATACATTTTTGGATGAGTAATGATTTAATGGGAATGCAAAATTATTATCATTTTTTCTGGCTCTGACTGTTAGCCCAGTGTTTTGTACTTAACTATATATAGTACAGTATGACGCTATCTCATATACAATCCACTCTCAGATTCAATATAATATATATATACATAGATAGGCAATAAGAATTACCACAAAATAGTCTACCTGGAAAAATCTTCTTAAAAAGCCAATTCATCTGAAATATTCAAGAAGAGAACTGCTAGCTATAAGTGTTACACTCATGTAACATGATTTGATAATTTATTAATTAATAAAAACATTTTTAGAAATAGTTGACATAGTTTCAGTGATGAATTCTCCCAGTAGAAATATCACAAAACACAAAAACATAGCCATTGGAGCCAGAATATCTGGGCTTAAATTATAATTATACCTTGCCCTGGCCAGGTGGCTTAGCATCATTCTGATGCATCAAGGTTGTGGGTTTGATCCCTGGTCAGGGCACATACAAGAATCAACCAGTGACTGCATAAATAAGTGGATCAACCAATTGGTGTATTTCTTATTTCTCTCTCTCTCCTTTCATCTCTCTCTCTCTAAAAGCAATTAAAAAATTAAAGCAATGTCTTTTACTGATTGTGTAACTTGAAGCAAATACTTTAGCTCTGTAAGCCTCTATTTCCTCATCTATAAAATGGTGACTATAATGGTCAACTCCTGGAGTTGTTACAAATAGTAAATTAATTGAGGCGTGTTGAATGCCCAAGATAATAGACATTCACGGCACGGTATTGCTCGTTCCTTTCTAGCAAAGCGGCACCGTCATCTGCAGTACCGCGTGGTGCTTACGGGCAGGGACTCTGAGGCTCCACTGCCGGGGTTGACTCCTGGCTCCACCATCTCAACAGCTGTGGAACCATGGGCAAGCTACTTAAACTCTCCATGTCTCAGTTTTCTCATCTATGAAATGGGCATAATAAAAGCTGCTTACAGGGTGATAATGAGGCTTAAATGGCTTTATTCAGGTAAAAGGCTTAAAACAGTGCCTGACACACAGGAAATGTGATATACACATTAGCTAGTATTGTCACGGGCCTCATGGCTTATTATATCAGCATATCTCGGATTCATTACATTTATAACTGCAGCTGTGATCGATAACGTGTGGATGGGTGTGCTTTTCTAACTTGAATGCCGTGAGCTGGGTGGAGAAGCAGAGGAGGCCGTGCATGACCCATTCTCAGCTGTGAATGCCTTGTCCGAACAGCCATCTTTGCAGAGCCTTGCTCTGGGCATGGGGAGAAAGGAGGAAAGACATTGCATTTCCCCTTGGCGCCGCTCACCATCACAAAGCCATGGCTTTAGTGAACACTAATATTTTTAAGTTCCATTGCCAATGGTATTTATAGTGAAAACCACATTGTAACAGCATTAAAAGAATGCTGTTCTAAAAATGAAAAATAAATCAGCTACAAGCATGCCACCTGACACAAAAGCTGATTTTATTCTTTACTTCTCTCTAGGTTCTGTTTATATGCATACACAGTATGTATTCACACAGTTGCTGTCACTGTGTACATACAGTTCCGTACTCTGTTTACGCATTTATCATTAACCAATATCCCTTTTCCCTATCATATAATCTTTATAATTATTATATTTATTGATGGCTGCACAGTCAAGTTGATAGGCCGGAATAACCCTTCTTCTGATAATTAAAATGTTCACCTTTCACATACTGTAGAACTCTGCATTTGAATGATAGTAAAGAAAGTAAATTATAAAAGAAAAGGAACTCAAAGACCTAAACCTCCTGATTGCAAAAGGAAAGAGAGGGGAATGTGTATTAGATTGTCTAAGAGCTGTGAAATACTATCATTTGATTTTGCAATAGGCTTCCACCCCAAATGCTTTATTTAATGCATCTATTTTAAGATTTTGTTTATTTACTTTTTAGAGAGAAGGAAAGGGAGAGAGAAAGAGAGGGAGAGAAACATCAATGTGCAAGAAACACATCGACTGGTTGCCTCTCGCATACCCCCAACTGGGGGCACTGCAACGCATGCATGTGCCCTGACTGGGAATCAAACCTGTGACTTTTTGGTTTGCAGGCTGGCACTCAATCCACTGAGCCACACCAGCCAGGGTGAACATAGCTATTTTAATTTTAAGAGAATTAAAAAGACGTTGCACATGACGGGTGTGTGGAGGTTCATTACGCTCTTGTCTACCTTTGTATATGTTTGAAACTTTCTGTAATTAAAAAAAAAGAAAGGAAAAAATGTGCTTATAAAAAAATTTCCAACACCTTTGGAAACAGTTTGATGTGCCTCTTGGCAAGCAGACCACCAGCAGCCCCCGTGGCCCCTTAGTGAGAACTTTAAAGTCCTCTTCCTCAAGAGCCTTTGCTTTGTTGGGGTGCTTTTGCACAGCTTCTCACCCTCTGCAGAGGCCATGCTTGGGTATCACTAAACTGCTGCTGAAAACATCTTCTTTCAGATGGGGGGCAGGGAGCAGAGGGGGAAGGGTGGAAGCCAAAGCTGCTTCATTGACTAGTAGCCTTTACTGGGAAGGGGGTGACCAGCAGTAAATGATGGTACAGTGGGCCATGTCCTCCCCATCCACCGTTGGCTGAGGCCGTTGGACCTGCTGACACAACCCATCCCGTAGGTGAGGTTCCAGACTCATGAGAGTTCTGTGCTTTACTGGAGTATCCTGACAACACACTCGCTAAGGCCAAGGCTGTCCTTTCTCCTGGTAACTCTGTGACTCACATGAGTGTCCAAGGGTCTCATGCCCTGCCCTCCATCACACCCTAGTCCTGTCTATCTCAGTATTGCTGTCAGAATGTCTCCTTTTGACTTTCCTTCTTGGTTCTTGTTCTGTCCTGGCGTCGGTCAGTCCCATCTTGGGGAATTCTCCCGTTACGGATGCCCTTGTCCATAGCCTACGGTATTGTGAGGCCTCTGGCAACGTGGCAGGTGTCAGAAGGCTCCTCTCATGCCTAGGGGTTCTGGGTCTCTGGGCAGGGGTATAGACACCAACTTTCCAGTAACTCTACGTGGCAGATATTGTGGCTTGATTAAAAGAAATAAAGAACATGTGTGTTAGGGCTGAAGCATTATAGATCTGACAATTGATCTGAGTGAATGAGAATAATAAAGGAGACTTCTTGCAGGAAGGAAATTATTTTTAGAAACTGAAGAGTAGAGAAGGGTCTAGTGTAGTGGTGCTAGCACATAGCTCCATTGATGATACTGTGTGACGGTAGGCTCGTCACTTAAGCTTTCTGTGCCTCCAGACTCAGCATATCCAAAGAGGAGCAGGGACAGTGCCTACCAGAGGAGGGTAGGTGGTCTAGGAGGCCCTGCTGAGTTAGTGGGTTAATGGGGCCTGACACTCAGTAAATGCTGGTCAGCAGCAGCATCTGACACCACGTCCTCACACTCTTGCACATTGCAGACACTCGAGGATGAGGCAGCCTGAATATTAAATATGAATAGACAATCAAGGGAAATCAGACAAATGAGGAAAAGTGGCATCATGAAAAGTGGCATTATGATAATAATCATTACTAAGTGCTTTTATTAAGTGCTTACTGTATATCAGCAAATGTTTTAATAATTTTGCATAGATTAAGCCACTTAATCATTATGACTTTATTTCATAGAGAGGAAACAAAGGCATAGAGAGCTATGAATTTTTACTTTATTGAAAAAAGACAACATTAGATAAATTTTTGGAAAAAGAAAAGATGACTGCCCCTACTTCTATTCCTCATACAGAACATTTTCATTTTCCTAAATTATTTTCTAGTCCTTGTTCATAGCCAACTTGGTTTTTAAAATAACCTTAGTCTTTGTATAAAAATGATGCATGTTCACAAAAAAAGCTCCAAGCAATAAAAGTACAAATAAGAGAGCGAAATAGAAAGATGATATTTAAGAACAGAATGCTGCTCGTATCATGTGACTATTGTCACTGGTGTATCTATTGTTCATGTGTGAGTCACTAAAGTGAAATATTACTCCTTGGAAATGGAAGGTTTTTGCTAATATTGAATAAAGGCAACTTAAAGTTCATATTATGAAGTACTAAACCACTTGAGGCACCAAAAACTTTCTTAGTCCTCAGATTATACAATTTTTTTCTATAACAAAAAATAAGGTCCCTGTACAAGACATTAGAAACGGTATTGTGAGGCCTCTTCTTGATAATTTGATAAATACTGTCTTCTTGGTAAATACCTTCTTGATATTTTGTTTCTGTTCATTAGAGACCCAAGGCTTCCACTGCTAAACCAAAAGCCCAAGATACCTACTGTCTGGGTCATAAGCGCTCTGAGAAAAAAAGGTAATACTTTTCTTAGCATATGAGGAGACCTTATGGACTCATATAACTCCTGCAAAAATTGTCATTCAGATTTTTGTGACAGGTTTAAGTGTAAAAAATAATCTGTTGAGAAAAAAAAGATTCATAATATCTCATTTTATTTTTATTTTGTAAAAGATTTCATTTACTTATTTATTTTTTAGAGAGAGGAAAAGAGAGGGAGAGAGAAAAAAAGAATCATATATCAGTTGTCTCCTGCGCACCCTCAACTGGGGATCGAGCCCACAGCCCAGGCATGTGCCCTGACTGGGAATCAAACCAGCGACCCCTTGGTTTGTGGGAAGACGCCCAACTCATTGAGCCACACTAGTCAGAGCAATATCTCATTTTAAAGCTAATGGGGACTTACATAATCTCTAGTTCACCTCAGGTTTAGCGGCCAGAGAGATTGAGGGGAATCCAAAAGTCACAATGAACTGAGACCAGAATCCAAGTTTTCTGACTTGTAGACATTTATTCTTTGTGTCTTGGAAAATAGGGAAAGAAGGCGGGGTGGGGAGTAGGTAGTTGAAATAAAAGCTCAAGTCTGGCCATTTTTTTAATCAGAAAGTAAAGCTTTCTGGAAAGTTTCCTGACTTCTGAATAAACTTCAGCCAATTTCCAGGATTAAACAAGTAGAAACATAAGATACTCCCTAAAAGATTTCAGAAAGTACTCTATTTCTCTTTTAAATACAAAATAAGCATATTTCAAAAGCACTTCCCATCTTCACGCTGAACGTCTGTGTTTAGACCTGAGAAGAAAGAAAGGACAAGGCCTGTGTGCTAATGTCCCCCATCGGGCTCTTAGAGACCCCCAGGAGAGGCCAGGGGGTCTGTCCGTCCCTGAGTCAGGCCTCGTGCCAGCACTGGAAGACATTACACGTGTGGGCGATAATGATAAAGGAATGCTTTGGGGGACTGTTTGAGATCTCACATCCTCACGATACCCCGTTAACATCACTGTTAAAATTAGCATCGGTTTCCAATGAGAGAGGGCTGCTCCCTAAAGCCCCCACTAGGGTTGCTCCCTTGCGCCCAGAGACCACACACGGTCAGGGGGTGCTTAGCTCCACACTGCATACAACCCTAAGAGCCACGAATGTTTTCACAGGTGGGCCTCCAGAGCACCGTGCGTCAGATTCAAAGGATGGAGCAATACTGAAGGGAAAGACTGCTGCACAATAAACTGGAGTGTCGGGAGCAGGGACCTAGAGAGGTTTCCCGCGGGCTTGAAGCTTGCTGTGTTTGTCATCTTCATCATTGTGCTATTTGTCTACATAACTGTAGAAAAGAAGCCTCTGTTTGGTTAAGTGCTTCAGGGCAGAGCAATGACTACTCCAAGCCCGCCTGCTTCAAGAAAGAACAGCACTGCCCTGAAGGGGGAGGGCCAGCCCTGCAGCCAAGCAGTCTTCGCTTGCACTCTGTGGCTCTCGCTTCGGCACCCAGGCTCAGGCAGGTGGAAGAAACGACGGGGAGAACCAGGCACTCGTGTCCAGGGGCTGGATTACAGGGAATTCCATGGGGCATGCCGGCCCTCATTAAAGGCGCTTCTACAGGGGAGCACACTTCGAAAACGGAAACTGTGCCAGCACTTTTCTTTTATATGATGGTAACAGAGCATCTATCACATGTTGTTTACTCTTTAAATTGTATAGTCATCTATGGGAAAGGCCACAACAGGTAATTAACAACAACAACAAAAAATGTATTTTTTTTTGTTTTGATTTGGCAAACAAAAGAAAATACCAAAAATCACCCAAAAACAATTTAGAAAACGATAGCATTTTCACCACTGAAACTTAGCAAGTTTTGACAAAATTGAGGCCTATTGAAGGAGCCATCGTGGCCTTTGGGGCCGGAGCTGGGCAGGAACCTGGCTTCTCTGCGCATTGGCTCTGTGCCCCTGGATGAGTTAGTTGTCTCTTCTGAGCTTCAGCTTCAAGTTCTGAAAGCAGAGATAGAATAGACCTCTTCAGTGATGAAGAATTTGAAGAAATAATGCATACAAAATTAGTGTGGTCCACAAATGAATGGCAGTAAACCCCCAACATAAGCTCGATAAATGCTTAAGCAATGTTACACTTTGGCACAATATTTTCACTTCTGGAAGGAACTAATTCTAGATAAAGAGAAATCTTAAGTACAAAGAATTTGACTGTAGCAATTTAATGGTAGTCCAAATGTAGAACAAACCCAAATGTCAAACAACAAGAGAATAGATTAATATATTGAAGTAAAGCTTCTTGATAGATGATTATGCAATAATTAAAATGTTAACAATGGATTTATCATAATAGAAAGTGCTTATTTAAAACCTTTATAATAGCTTCATTGAGATATAATTTACATGCCATACAATTCACCTATTTAAGGTGTACAATTCAATGATTCTTAGTATGTTCATAGAGTCGTACAACCATCACCAAAGTCAATTTTAGAATGTTTTTATCGCCCCCAAAATGCTTTTTTAAATATAAACAAAAAAGGACACAAACTTGTTACTACTGTGTTAACACACCTATTCAAACAACACTGAAAGAAACTATGTCCCAATGTTACCAGTACTTCAGTGATAAGACTAATTTTCTTTTCCTTTGTTCTACTCTTCTGTATTTATTAAGATTTCTATAAGCAGAGTGTGTTAATTTGCTAATGAGAGAAAATGAATTTTCATTTTTAGAAATTTTATATAGTATTACAGTTTGGCTACAAGGAACAAAAAACTCCAATGAGGCCAGCTTAAACAAATAAAGATTTATTTTTATTTCATAAAAAGAAATCTGGAGCTTAAAGCATATCATATTGTTAAAAACAACCAAATGCGATATTATTCTGATTCAAATAAGCCAATTGTGGGAAAAATGATCCAGAAAACTTAAAACTCACTGGATAACTGGTGATACTAAAAGATGCTTGAATTTACTACACAGCAGCAGCTATTCTGTGACCATGAGGTAAAAAACATGAGAGAAAGGCTGAGAGAATCGCAAACACATTGGCTTGCTGTGTGTGAACTGCTGAAATTAGTTTGGCTGTTCAGACCATTGCATTTACATTTAAGGCGGGACTTCAGGACTAACCTTATCCTATTGCCAGTTCTGGGTTATATATTTCACACAGAACAATAAGAAAGGCTGGGAGAGTGAGCATTTGAACATTAGCAGCTTCTATGTCAACAAACAAGAGAAAAGGGGATTGGGTATAAGAATAGGAGGAAGCAACCTACAGTGATGATCACATGTTTTTTTAAAAAAAGACACTTCTGAAGCTGTAATTGAAAAATAAAAAATAATGATAAAAAAAATTTTAAAGAACACTTCTGTCCTTAATAAGATCAAGCATTATAAAAATAAATAAATAAATAAATCACACCTAGAAAGGCTTCTTTTGTACTTTAAATTTTGGCCAATTCGTTCTTTTTTGTGTCATTTTAGAATTATTGTGAAATAATTCTATTGTATTATTGTAAAATTTTTTTGACATACATTATTATATGAGTTTCAGGCATACAACCCAGTGATTAGACATTACATAACTTACTAAGTGACCATCCCCATAAATCTTGTACCCATCTGACACCATCCACAGTTATAAGAATATTATTGACTATATTCCCTATGCTGAACTTTACGTGCCCGTGACTATTCTGTAACAACCAATTTATATCTCTTAACCCCTTCACCTTTTTCACCCATCCTCTCTAGCCCCCTCCTCTCGGACAACCATCAGAATGCTCTCTGTATCTATGAGTCTGTTCCTGTTCTTCTTATTGATTTATTTTTCTCTTTCAGATTTAATTTTTGATAGATATATACTTATTGCTATTTTATTGTCCACATGTTTTTTATTTTTTTCTTCTTTTAAAAGAAGACTCTTTAATAGTTCATGTACTACTGGTTTGGTGGCAATGAACTCCTTTAACCTTTTCTTATCTAAAAAGTTCTTTATCTGTTCTTCGATTCTAAACAATAGCTTTGCTGGGTAGAGTAATTTTGGTTGTAGGTCCTTGCTTTTCATCACTTTGAATGTTTTTTTGCCAGTCTCTTCTGGTGTGCAAAGCTCTTGTTGAGAAATCAGCTGACAGTCTTGTGGGAGTTCCTTTGTATATAATTAACTGCTTTTCTCTTGCTGCTTTTAAGAGTCTCTCTTTGTATTTAACCTTTTGCATTTTGATTATGATGTGTCTTGATGTGGACTTCTTTTGAGTTCATCTTGTTTAGGACTCTGCACTTCCTGGACTTGTATGTCTACTTCCTTTACCAGGTTAGGGAAGTTTTCTGTCATTATTTTTTTCAAACAGTCTTTCAGTTTCTTGCTCTCTCCCCTCTTTCTAGCACCTCCATCATGCAAATGTTGGTACGCTTGAAGTTTTTCCAGAAGATCCTTACATTATTCTCATATATATATATATATATATTTTATTCTTTTTTTTTCTTTTTGCTGTTCTGATTGGGCATTTTTTTGCTTTCTTATATTCTTGTATTTCTTATATTTGATTCTCAGCTTCAATCTGTTCTACTGTTGATTTCCTGTAAATTACTCATTTCAGTTAGTGTTCCCATCATTTCTGACTGATTTTTCAATGCTGTTAAGGTTCTCAATAACTTAATTGAGCATCCTTCTAACCAGCATTTTGAACTCTGCATCTAGTCGATTGCTTGACTCCATTTTGTTTAGTTCTTTTTCTAGAGTTTTGTTCTGTTCTTTCATTTGGGGAATGTTTCTTTGTCTCCTCATTTTGGCAGCCTCCCTGTGTTTATCTCTATGTATTAGGTAGAGCTGCTATGTCTCCCAGGCGTGGTAGAGTGGCCTAATGTAATAGGTGTTCTGTAAGGTCCAGTGGCACAGCTTCCCCAATCACCCGAGCTGGGCACTTAAAGTGTGCCCTGATGTGGACTGTGTACACCCACCTGTTATAGTTGAGCATTGATTGCTGTTGGCACAGAAATGGAAGGAACTTACCCCCAAGCCAACAGCTGTAAGGACTGGCTTACACCAACCACCAGCTTCTGACCACTGTGGAGGCTCAGCTGTATAGGGGCTTACTCCACAGAGCAAGACTTACTTCAGTGGGGCTCTGGTGTACTGGCTCTGGGGCTTGCTAAGACGTAAAAGCCAAGGTCAGCCACCACTTATGTTCAATCCAAGGCCACGCAGCATGAGCTACAGCGACCTGCAGATGGCTGCTACTTGTACTGAGCGTGGAGGTGCCCAGGTGAGGTCAAGCTGCAACCAAGGCTGGCTGCTAGTAGCAGGCCTGGGGCCACTTAGTGAGAGATATAGGGCTTGCTGAGGCCAGATGCTTGTTTGAGAGATTTTTAGGAAAGTGTGAAGCGTGAGCCAAGACAGGTCTTTCATATGGAAAAGCTACTGGAAACAACTTGGGTGGGCCTAAAAGTTGGGTGGGTCAGGACCTCGGGGAATTGCCAGAATAGGGCAAACTGTGTGAGTCAGGTTGATTGAGCCTCAGATATGGCAACTGCCTGCCAGCTCCATGGTCTCTTTCAGCCCCTCTAGGAGAAAGCTTCCTCTCTCCCAGTTCTTGCCCTGATGTCAGACAATTCAGGTCCTCCTTATATGTCCCTGGTGTCTTTCAAGCTGCTGCCCCAGTGCTGGAGTTTGGAGAGAGTAGACCCAAATAAGCCCACGCACAAGCCCTTTAAGAGGAACTTCCTGGGCCCTGGTTGGCATGGCTCAGTGGATTGAGTGCCATCTGCAACCCAAAACATCACTAGTTCTATTCCCAGTCAGGGCACATGCCTGGATTGCGGGCCAGGTCCCCATTAGAGGGTACATGAGGAGCAACTATACATTGATGTTTTCTTCCCTCTCTCCCTCTTTTCCCCTCTGTCTAAAAGTAAATAAATAAAAATTTTTTTAAAAAAGAGGAACTTCCTGGGACTCTAGAAACCCTCCATCTCCCTTAGCCTCAATTCCCACTGATTTTTATAGCCAGAAGTTATGGGGACTTCTCTTCCTGGCACTAGAATCCTAGGCTGGGGGGCCTGGTGTGTAGCTGAGACTCCTCGTTCCTCAGGGGAAAACTCTGCAGCTGAGATGTCCCTCCCAATTTTTATCTGACACATATGAATATGGGACTGGCCTCATTTGCATACTGCCCCTCCTACCAGACTCAATGTGGCTGTTTCTTTAATTCCCTAGTTGTAGGACTTTCATTCTGCCAGATTTTAGGTGGTTCTGAATGATGGTTATTCTGTAGTTTAGTTGTAATTTTGATGTGGTTGTGGGAGGAGTTGAGTACCACATTTACCTGCACTGCCATCATGACCGGAAGTCATCAATTAGTTCTTATAAATCAGAATTCTGCAATCAGTTTAAAGAGGCTATACAAGACATCTAGTTAGTACCTTACTACTCAAGGTATGAGTCCCCAACCAGCTGTATTGGCATCTCAGACCCTACCCTAACTGGAATCTGCATTTTAACAGGATCCCTGGATCCCTGTGCATATGAAAGTTTGAGAAGCACTGCTGTGGTACATCCCCCCCAGATGCTTATGTAGGAGGAGTCCTAGCTCAAGTCTATGCCAGGCTGACCCTAAGAGTCAGGCCAGAGGACAAGTGGGATAGGTCCATCCGGAGTATACTGGGGACTGGTTCCCCCTTTGGGAAGAACTTGTCTTAAGGAAGAGACTCAGGAACTGTTTCACTCTTCATTCATCCAATAATTTATTTAGCACCTCCTCTGTACTCTCAATAGAATGACAAAGTCAATATAAGACATAGTCCCTGCTCTCAAGGACCATACAATGTGGCAGGGGAGATGGAGAAGTCAACAGACATTAGAGCATTGATTGATGGTAGGACAGGGTGCCCTGAGAGTGCCTAAAAAAGGCGACATTCTCAGACATTGGGAGTGGACATGGGTAGCTTCCTAGAGAAAGTGGTGCCATAGCTGAGTCCAGCAGGATGAGTAGGATTCAGAAAAGTGGATAAAGCTAAAGGAATGGCCTCCAGGCTGAGATAATAGTATTCAGAGAGGCTAGTATGGAAGAGCCAATGAGTGTGGGAACCACAAGGAAAACTAAAGGGGGTGGTGAGAGATGAGGCTAGAAAAGAAGGTGGGATTCAGATCATGTCATAGGTGATTTGGGGGACCGTATTAAGGAGTTTAATCTTTTTTTTTAAAAAGGTTTTATTTATGTTATTTTTAGAGAGAGGGGAAAGGGGGGAGAAAGAGGGAGAGAAAAACATCAATCACCGACCTGGAGACTGAACCTGAAACTCAGGCTTGTGCCCTGACCGGGTATCAAACCAGCAACCCTTCGCTTTGCAGGATGACACCCAACCAACTGAGCCACATTGGTCAGGGCTTAAACTTTAATCTTGAGGCCAATGCATGAGCAGAGGAGCTCTTCAAGAACTAACAGTCCTTGCCTCTCTGATTGGAGTCCACATACGCAGCTTCCATGTCAGTTTCCTCTGCTTCCCCTGAGAACCAGAGAGAGAGGGCTTCTAAAGAGGCAGCAAACTAAAGGAGCTGTTTGCTGAAACCCCTGAGGGTCACTGAGAGCAGAGGCCAGTTCTCTGTGTGTTGGGTTCTGACGGCAGCAGCGGTGGGCAGCCCTACATCTGTGGGAGGCAGCACATTTTGACATGCACTTCAATGGTGTGCTCTTGACAAGAACAGTAAATGTAGCAGGGATGTGGGAACAAAGGCAGCAAAGGAGAAATCAGGAGATACTACCAGGCGGGGTGGCTGAGACAACTGTGTTGGTGAGTAGACGTGGGCATCTTCCCAGGGGCTCCCAGAGAAAGGAGGATCTGCAAATTGCTGGGTGTAAATAGGTGAGGGGTGAAGGGGAAGAGTTAAAAGAGAACTCAAAAGATGTACTGGTCCTGTGTTGTGAATAACTGTGATGTGATCCAAATATTTCATGACCTTTTCTTTAAGGCTCGCCACCCCTGGTAACCTGGGGAAAATGTGTACGGGGAGTGGAGCTGACTGTGGTCCCAAGGCCACTGTTCTTTGTCAGTATGAAACTGCTGCCACCAAGGTGACTTCAGCAGAAGGCTGATACAAGGGAGGCCCCCTCGTCCACTGCTGCTCTGTCCCTAAATTCACAATACAATAACACAAATGGTGTATGTAACAGGCTTTTCTAACATCTGAGACATAACGAAGAAGCTAAACTGTGGGGAGAAGAGGGTGGGGCCTATCTCAGTGTCTTCCCCAACAACAGTCAGCTGTCCACCCCGCCCCACTGTCTGCTGCACGGGTCCCGCAGAAGCCATGACACCGAGATTTTCTTGAGCTTGGGCCAAATCAAATTCCCAGGCAGGGCTCTCTCCCCCACTAGTCTCGGTAATAGAAAGGGAATTGGTATGGAGGTTTACTCTCCTCTTGGCAAGAGCGAACGCCCAGCCATCCATGTGTTTGGATTTTCCCGTTCTAACTACTCATCTGCCCCCTGTACACACATTGGAGCACCTTGCGTTGGGAACTACATCGTAACCGTCTTTGGATCGCTTCTCAAAGTGAAGTCTTCACTTCGTCTAGGATGAGCCCACTTCCTTTTCAAGTCATTTACAACCCAGATATTTGAAACCACAAAACCAATACCCCAGATTTTGCCTCCCTTTTATTCCTGTGAGAAGTTCCTAAAATGAGCAAACTGCTGTCGAAAAGCGTTCCCAGTCAACCTCATGTGCAGTGTTTATCCTTTTAACAGGCTGTCATTCCCAGGGCTGGGGTAGTGTTCATTCCTGTAAATGTCACTATTTACCTTGGGTTAAGACCTGCCACCCAAAAAGGGTGTTTCCACCTCTGACTGCCAACCAGTTAAGTGGAGCGCTGGCCGGCAGAACAGAATCCAGCTGGCGGTATGACACAGAGTGGTGGATTTCACAGGCTTATGTTCTGCAAATGGGGCACTGAGGCCTTTTCCATCACGTGTGTACTGTTTAAATCTCTACCCAGCCAACATTCAGTCTGGCAGATGGAAGAAATTCTTAAAAGCTCTATTTCTGGTTTTCGACATTCAAAGAAACACTGTGCTACCACCTCAAAAATAATTGGTTAAGTACCAAGTTATTTTTATTGCCACAGTCATAAATAAAGAAGTGCTAGACCACATTATTCATATCTGTAGTAGCTGATGATAATTCACGCATACAAAAAAAAAAGGAGTATTGATGTTTGGGAGGTTCTCTTTTCTTGCTTTTTCCCCTTCCTTCTCTCCCCAAACCCCACTCCCACCCCCAGCCATGAAAAGACTTGTTGATTAGAGTAACATGGGGGGCTGATCTTTGAAGTAAAATAAACCTTCACTCTCTCCTGAAGCAAGAAATTATCTCAAGACTAAAATAAGAAAGTGCCTAACCAACTTAGCATTTATTTCTGGGTAAGAGTCCCCATAGAAACTTGGACAGCAGAAAATGAAAGGGAAGCTAATTAGTGTGTGAAGCGAGCTAGCTTTTAACAAGCTTGCTCAGAAAGACATGAACCTGATAAGAGGGTCTGCGAAGGCAGGTGTGACTGTCATCCAGGACTTCCTTGCTGCCTCGGTGCACGGCCTGGTCACGCTTCCTTGCCATTCACTTTGGCAAAGCTGGTGAGTGAGGGAAAAAGTATGCAGGGGCGCCAGAGCTAAGCACTGATCAGCACTGTTACAACGAGCTCCCCCATTACAGGGCCACAGTCACTGAGAAATGAAGGCTCCTGCAAATGTTCTCATCTGTGGGTATGACCTAAACATGATGACGCTGCCTAATGAATCAATGAATCAATCTCTGGTGAGCCAGAAGGGGGCTGTTCTAAGTACATTGCGGATGTGAATGAGGACGTCTCTCCTTATTTCCTGGCAACGGGAGCACAGTGTGAGAGCTACAGTTCCTAGAGAGCCTTTTTTAATATTTATTTATTTATTTATTTATTTTTTAGAGAGAGAGATTGGGGAAGGGAGGGAGAAAGAGAGGGAAACACCGATAGGTTGCCTCTTGCACGTTCCCAGCTGGGGACCTGGTCCACAACTCATGTGCCCTGACAGGGAATCAAACCAATGATCTTTCAGTTTGCAGGATGACACCCAGCCCACTGAGCCACACAAGTCAGGGTCTAGACAGCCATTTTAAAAAGCCTTTTTGGAGTGCAAGGAATAGCTAACAATATGTGGAGGGGACAGGATGAGTTTGTCTTCTTTTTTTGTTTGTTTGTTTTTTGGCCCTTCATAGGAGAAAGGGTTATTGATGTCCATTTCTGACTAAAGGGCAAGTCTTTCCCTTTTACAAGACTGATGTTGGGCAACTCATCAAATGGGCAAACAGAAGAGCGTGTTCAAAACCTGCATGAATAAGGATCGCTCTGCTGCTCTGAAGAGCTTGTCTTCCCCACTTAACACTACTGGGAAGTGGAAACCGAGTCTAAGTAGGGAATCAGGGGATCCAGCTTACAACCCCAAATCTGCCCTGGCTGCTTGTGGGAACGGAGGCTTTCCTGGGCCCTCAGCTTCCTCATCTGTAAAATGAGCACCACTCCTGGGCGTGTGCTCAGTTGGGCACTGTTCTGCAAAGCGAAAGGTTGCCGGTTTGGTTCCCCATCGGGACACGTGCCTGCATTGCAACCGACCAGCATGTCTCCCTCACATCAGTGTTTCTCTCCCTCCCTCTGTCTCTCCCTTCCCCTCACTCTGAAAATAATAAACAAATATTAAATAATAATAAATAAAACGAGCACCAGAATTCTGAGTCAAAACTCAAGCAATGATTAACGTTGATGATAGCGTGAGTGAAATAAGCCAGTCGCAAAAGGACACCCACTGTATGACTCCACTCGCACGGGAGACCTAGAGTGGGCGAATTCAAGGAGACAGAAGGTGGAATGCTGGTTGCCAGGGGCTGGAGGGAGCAGGGAATGGAGAGTTGTCGGTTCATGGGTTTTGGTTTGGGAGGATGAAAGGCTCTCCGGAGGTGGCTGGCGGGGGAGGTGGCACAACAACGTGAATGTGCTCCGTGTCACTGAACTGTACTGTTAGAATGGTGGATTTTGTTATGTATATTTTAATGCAATTTTTAATAAAAGAAAAAAGAAACAAACCAATTACCTGTAGCATTAGCTCACAATATCAGGGGTCTCCACATCCACAGGAGCCAGGCAAGTTGTGTGAATGAATGTGAGCCCAGTGACTCACAGTGACTTACACCAGAGGGGACAGTGGCTCCCAGCCTGGCCAAGACTTGCCATGCAGGAATCTGGGTAGGTTTTTTAAGAAAAGTGAAAACTCTGCATATTTAGGTGGAATTTCTGAGTTCCTCAAATTGACAACTAATTCAAAATTTTAAACAACAAAAACAAAGAACTGTGGGCCAAACAAAGGCCATCTACAACTTAGATTCTACCTGCAGGCCTCCTGTTTTCTCCTGCAGTGCAGATAGCTGACTTGTGTTGCCTGGTTCCTCTTTCCTCCTCCGTTGGCAGAATCACACCCCACCCATCTCTCTCAACAACAGGTGTGGCCAGAACAAGCTGTCCCTGGACAAGTCCCTCGTCGTTCCACACTGTGCGCCCATGCGAACCCAACCGGAACATGCCAGAAGAGGCAGCATATATGTGCTCCGCAGTAACAGGTACCCTGGTATCAACATTGTGGTGGTTCTAGCAGAGCCCACAAAGACGTGGGGGTCTGAATGTGCATTTTCTAGCCCCAAACTCCACTTCTGATCACTGCTTTTTCATTTGTTCGTTTTGTTTTCTTAATGGCAACCTAGCGAAATAGTCCTTAACTCTCCCATCACACCTGATGTCATCCATCGCCTGTTTTAAAACTGATCAACTCTCTCACTCTATCTGCTGTCCAGTCTCATTACCGCACTCGAAAGTCAGACAATATGCATTTCTCTTGACTTTTGACTAACGTGGAAAATGTAACCCAGTACTTGAGATCTCAGGGTACAGGGATTTTACTTTATGGGGGCATTAACAGCCACGCAGATTCTAGAGGTCGCCTATACTGTATTTCTCATATAAACCCAATGCTGCAACTTGGCAAAAGAACGATAGACAGTTTTCTGCATTTGCTAGCAGCTTCACGTAAAGGTGGAATGGTGTTTGCAAAAGGAGGCCGTCTGGGGGTGTGTAGAGAGCATGTCACTAATCACGCGCCAGCCTGCGTTTGCTCATACCAAATCTGGTAGCAAAAAGAGGATATTTGGGCATTTCCTTTGGCTAGGCTTTCTACAATTGATTCTCAATGACACCACAGATGTCTCCGGCTCATAAGAAGCCATCAAAAGCTTCTTTTTGATGTAATATGTCCTCCCAAAGGAGGGAAGCAAAAGTATTGCTTGGAGAAACAGATCTGCACTCTCAGCAAACCCCGGTGGTGATGGGAAGGCTGTAGCACTATATTCAGTGAGTCTGTCCACTCCCGGGGTCCGCATGGCCTTATGCCCCTGATACTGCATTCAGCTGGCAATTGTTTCCCCCAAGTAACTACAGTTTGTCTCTCTGAGAGCATGGTTTCCCTCCTAACTATGTATCATTCAGCTGACATTTACAGAGGGCCTACTATGTGCCAGGCCCTGTGCTAGGGGCTGGGATAGAATGAAGTTCATGATCCACTGGGGGAAGCAGCGGCATAAACAGAGGGTGGACGTGAATGCTGTTTTGGTGCTCTGCCCAGGTCCCCATCCCTGGCCCAGCCACCCACCCGGCTCTGTGGGTTGGCTGCTTACACTTACGGGTGCCCTTCTCCTGAGATTTGCCTTCATCTGACAGGAGCTACTTCTCCTTGTCAGTTACCCCCATCCTGGGCAGCCACAGCCAAAGACTAGCTGATATGGAAAAACATGAGGTGGAAGGGGACAACTCTGCAATTTGATTTATGTTCCTGAGGACCCCACCCTCCCACCCATTCACCATGATTCAGACCAGGGTAGACTTTACCTGGGACCACAGTTCTATGTGGCTCCTTCCCCTTATTCTGCTCCAGATCCTTACAGGTCTTTCTGAAGAGCACTTCTGTAATATGCCACACGTCCCAAGTGCCCACTTCAGGCTCTGCTTCTAAGGTATCCAACCTGCAACATTGCTATGGGGATGGTATTTGATAGAAATCTTCCTGAGATGTTGTACCCTTCTTTGTCCTTTAAAGCAAAGAATCCTAAGTATACTTTTGTAAGATAAAATATTTGTAGATCATATATCCGATAAGGGGTGAATAGCCAAACTATATAAAGAACTCATATGTGGAGACAACTGTATCTGAACAACAATTTTTAAAAAGACTCATACAATGCAACAACAAAAAATAAAACAATCTGAATAAAAAATGGATGGAGGATCAGAATAGACATTTTTTCAAAGAGCACATACATTTGGCTAATAGATACATGAAAAAATGCTCAATATCGCTAATCATCAGGGAACTGCAAATCAAAACCACAGTGAGATATCACCTCATACCTGTTAGAATGGCTATTATCAAAAAGAAAAAGAAATAATACGTGCAGGCAAGGATATAGAGAAAATCTTGTGCACTGTTGGTGGGATTATGAATTGGTGAAGCCTCTGTGGAAAACAGTATAAGGAGTCCTCAAAAAATTAAAAATAGAATTCCTATACACTCCAGGAATTCCACTTCTCGGTATTTGTCTGAAGAAAACAAACAAACATACAAACAAATAAAAAACCCCAGTAACTCAAAAAGATACATGCACCCCTATGTTTATTGCAGCATTATTTACAATAGCTAAGATATGGAAACAACCTAAGTGTCCATCGATAGATGAATG
This sequence comes from Pteronotus mesoamericanus, assembly GCF_021234165.1. NCBI lineage: Eukaryota > Metazoa > Chordata > Mammalia > Chiroptera > Mormoopidae > Pteronotus > Pteronotus mesoamericanus. Next base: position 5,670,761 of record NW_026555326.1, read on the forward strand.
GATAAAGAAGATGTAGTACATATATGCAGTGGAATACTATTCAGCCACAAGAATGAAGTCTTGCCATTTGCAACAAAATGCCAGAACTTGAGTGTATTTTGCTAAGTAAAATAGCTCAGATACAGACGAATACTGTATGATCTCACATGTGGAATTTAAAACAAAACAAAACAAAACAGAAAAACCAAATTTATAGTTACAAAGAACAGATTGGTTTTCATAAGTATGGTATCCCATGTTAACTAGACTTCTTGTGGTAATCATTTCACAATATATACAAATTCCAAATCATTACATTGTACCCCTGAAACTAATATAATGTTATGTTTCAATTATACCTTAATGAAAAAATATATATATATAATTTTGAAGAATTTGGAATGACTTCTCCTTTTATTTCCTCCTCAGTTAAATGAAGACATTGAATGAAATGATCTCTCTGCCAACTCTTATGTGGCTTGGACTTCATAACCATGAGCATCACTTTGGGGATTGAGTCGAAAGAGAGACAGCCCCGGGTTCAAGTAACAGCCGTGCGTCCTGGCAAGCTGCTTGGCCTTGCTGAGCTGCAGTTCCTTCACCCGAGTGGGGAAGTGATATTGATCTCAGGTTTGTTGTGAGGACTAGATGAAATCATCTATAATGAAGCACACGGTGCAGCAATAAAGCATAGCTGTTATCATAACCACTGTACTAAAATAGGGACACCTAAAGAGGCTTCTAATACAGCTTGCCCTGCACTAACGGGTCCCAGACTGCTGTGCTTTCTGAGTCATTGGCGCTGTTTGTTTTTTCCTCTGCTTTCAGGCTCTCAACTATCTCAAGCAATTAAATTGTTTTACTCTAATCTGCTATAGGTTGGAGATACCGTCTAACTGGATTGGGTATCATTATTATTAGTTATTATTATTATATCTCTTGGGCCAGCCTAACTTGTTGCATGATGTAAGTTACAGATAGGTAGCTTTTAACTCGATTATGACCACTTAGAGCGCGAAGACGATGCCTTAATCATCGGTCAATCTCTAATGCCTAGCACAGTGCTAGCATAATAGGGATCCAATAAATGTTAGGTGGAACACAATTTTAATAAAGATTAAAAATAAAATGTAAGTAAGGAGGCTCAAAATGAAGACATCAACCTCTGCTATGTAAGTGAAGTCAGTTTTCTTTCTGGATGGCTGAGGCTTCTAGGTAAATGATTTTGAATTTAAAATAGGCATTAATATGTGTACAGAAAGGGGAAAGGGGAGTATGAATTTTAACTTTTAGTTTATGAGAATATGAGGACTAACCTCAGAAGGTTAAAATTCTGCTTCTTTTTTCCGTGATCTCCATGATGGGCAGAATGTCTTAATATTATGAGTTTAGCAAACAATAGAGAGAAACCCAAGGGAAAAGCCAGGTGGGTGTTTGGCTCCTGCAGCTCCTAACCACCCTCCGCTGTTCTCCATTGCTGTCTTCCTTTGTCTGTCTCCCGAAACGACGCAGGTCCTCCCAGCCTGTTCAGGGTCCCGGTCCTCCCTGGCTCTTGGACGGTCAGTGGGATAGAAGCCAGCTGAGCGCGCGAGCTAGGCTGCTTAATTGGTTGTCTCTGCTGTTCAAGCAACCGGGCAGGGGCAGGAGGAGAGCGGGTCCCTTTGAGATCAAATTCCACAAGCTGCTGCAGTGGTGCCTTTTGTTCACACAACAACCGAACTGGTTAAACAACTGCACGGTCCCCCCCCCCCACCCCCCCACCACCCGGGCTGCTGGCCTGGAGCCCGGTTAGGTCTTCTTATCTGTCTAACAGGAGCCTACAATACAAGAGTCTTTGCTGGGCTGCCATCAGGCCTTGTTTGGGAGTGTTTTTCTTCTTTATCTTAGAGGCCCAGCAGCTTCTGGGCTAATCTGATCTGGCCAACACGGAGTGGAGATGGGAACATTGCCCGAGTCCTTTAGGATGCAGGTTTGGATTGAAATCTCAGAATTAGTGTCCCCAGGTCCAGTGGACCTGAACCTGGCTGCCCATTGGAACCACCTGGGGACATGGGAAGTGCTCACTGATCCATCACACAAGAATCTCCGAGGGGCAGGCACAGGCATCTGTGCCGCCAGGTTGGAAATGAATTGCTTTGAGTAAAGACCACAGTAGAGAAGGTTAGAAGATTTCAGAGTGAGCTCAGAGGAGAGAGTGTGAGGTTGAGATTCGTCTTCACCAGAAAACCAGGCCAAGATTTAGCCAGGTCCCAGTGATGTAGTAGAACCTTCTACGTATATGGTGTTAGACTCAGGGAGCTCAGGCTCTGGTGCTGCCACCTGCTGCCTCCACGATCTTGGGAAACTAACTCTGGGCTTCTAGTTTCTCATCTCTAAAATGTAAGTCAAAATATCCCCTGCATGGGTTTTGTGTGGTAGGTAATGTGTACCTTACACATACTAGGTATTCAGCAAGTAGTAATTAATGCAGGCAGTTAATAACTGAGACTATTGAGACACCTCAGGTTGGTTTTCTCCTCTATACCTGTAAGCCTTTCCCCATTTAGGTTAGACAGGAAGATTAGAAGAAATTTAAACTGTTCAAGTTGATACTCCAGATGATTTCTTTTATTGCTACATACTTTTTTACGTTATTTTCAAATCAAACTGATATACAAGTCTTTTCACGTGTTCATGGACAATTAGGCTTTTATGGCATAGCTTGTACATCTCAATAAAAGTATTTCATTTTCACAGTTCACATTTAAATGACAGAAAAATAAGCATGTGGAGGCTACAGAATCTGTGGTCGAACTTTTCCTTGCTGTCTGGTCCTGGTTATACCCTCTTCTAGTCAATCACATACTTACCAAAGATATCTTCATAGGATTCCACTAAGGGTAAATCCATACCCCCTGCTAAATTTGCTGTGAAACCTTTAACCAAATTTTAGTTTAACTATGGGTGTCTTTCTAGTTTTGTTTTTCAATTTTGAGGATTGTGTTTCAACAATTGAGAGGGATATTTCCTACTTTTGAAATACTATTTGAAATACAATTGTAACTTGTACATAGTCCCATGAAATTTTCAGAGGATACTTTGCATAAGTGAAGGTGCTAGAATTAAATACGGTTTGTACTCTACTTGGTACTCATCCAAACTTAGTGCCCTAAGTGACATTAATTAAAAGCTTATTATTGCCTGGGACTGTGCTAAGTATTTTACATGCATTATTTCATTTAATCCTCTCAGCAACCCTGTGAAATAAGTACTACAATAATCTTGATTTTATTTTATTTTTTAATAATCTTGATTTTATAGATGAAGAACTTGAGAGCCAGAAAGTTGATTTATTCATGATCAAGTAGAGAATTTGGTGGGATACAACTCTATATCTATTTGAAGCTAAAGTCTTTGCTCACAAAAAAAACAAACCAGTTTTATTGAGCTATAATTAACATATTGATACATACAATTTAATGGCTTTTACCAGAAGTGTGCAAACCTTACTACAATCAGTTTTAGAACATTTTCATCATCCCAAAATGAAACCCTATCAACTGATGAATGTATTAAAAATGTGTCATAATTATACAATAGAATATTATTAAGTAAAAAGAGAGAGGAAAAAGAGAAGAGAGAGGAAGTACTGATACAAAACTTTTTTTCTTTTGTTGCTTCTGTTTTTGGTATCATATCTAAAAGAACTATTGCTTGACTATAGTTAACAATATTGTATTATGTACTTGAAAGTTGCTATGAGAGATCTTAAATGTTATCACCACATACACAAAAAAGACCATAATTATGTGAGGTGATGGAGGTCTTAACTATTATGGCAATCATTTTGTAATATACACATGTATCAAATCATCGCCGCATACCTTCAACCTTCATATGTTATATATTATATCTTATACTTCAATAAATCTAAAACAAAGAAACCATCGCCTAATCCAAGATCATGAAGATTTATGCCTATGTTTGCTTCTAAGATTATATAGTTTTAGCTCTTACATTTAGGTCTTTGAAGCTTTACTGTATTGTATGTGAATAGACACAGATATAGTCAAAACCCATGGAGAAGGGGTGTGTAAGGCACCTGGGTAAGTGGGATTTGAAATTCTCTCTGGATTTTAATGATTTGTGTTTCTCCCGTTCAACTATCCTCATAATTAAGAATTGAATTATTTGGTCAGGTCCTCAATATATTTTAAAATCTTGGTTTACAGATTTTCTGTTTCATTGTTCATTTCTGTTTCCATGACCCTAATTTAGGTCCTCATCTCTTCACTGGTAGGCTATTTCAACCATCTTCTCAGGAGGCCACGTTCCTCTCTCATGCAACTCATCGCCCTTCATGGACAGCAGCTGCTTGTTAATATACGAGGCCATCTAAAACAGGGGCTCTGCCTTTCCTCCTCGCCACCGTGCCCTCGGTGCCCAGCGCAGCGCCTGGCACCCCGTCGGATCTCCACAAAGCCCTGTGGGAAGGAAGGCTGCATGGTATCCTTGTCTCTAAACTCTTCACCTGGACCAAACCCACTGTGCAGTCTGCGGTCAGATTAATATTCCAAACACCGCTCACGTTGGTCACACTTCGCTCCCTTGCTCAGAACCTTCGAGGGCTCCCCAACGCCTTCTGAGAAGCCTAGCTCCTGAGCCTGGCACTCAGGCAAGGGCCGTCGGCCGCCCTCCTAGCCTTCGTCTCCCCTCCCTCCCCTCACAGTCCTCCCAAGCATCTTTGAGTCACAAGTTGGTTAAGCCATAAAAGCCCTGGTTCTCTCACCTGGGACATGGGCATGCTGATACCCACTTTGCTGAGGGAGTTGCAGAGGGTGACAAATAACATGTTGAAGTGTCTGGAATGTTGCAGGGACTTGAAGTGTGAGAGTGGCCATTTGCTCCTGTCATATGGTTACCAGATTTAGTAAGTAAAAAATACAGGACACCCAGTTAAATCAGAATTTCAGATAAATGACAAAAATGTTTATGTATAAGTATATCCTAAATATTCTAATTTAACTGGGCATCCTACATCTATGTGGCAAGCCTACAATCAGTCTCAACGATACCCCAGTCGGCAAACGTGGATCTCCTTTGTCTCTACTCCAATGCCCTTTACTCTATTTTGCCAAAATCGAACACCCCTTTGAAGACCCAGCTCAAAGACTTTTCCTCTCACAGGTCTTCTCCAGCAGCCTCAGACAGTCCGAAAGTGCGAAGGGCAGGCTCATCCTGTGTCGCTTAACATGTGCTTCCGTTCACTCTGGAGGTGTATGTCCCATGCCCTGTGCTGCCTGGAGCCTGGAAGCTTCCTGAGCATACAGACCATATCCGGTATGCCATGCAGAGGGAGCCCGTGGGCAATTTGTTAAATGAAAACAATGGGAGTTGTCCTAAATCAGAGCTACTGTCTCTTTCCAATTTCAGAGTGGATTTCCCCTCGTAAGTCCTGAAATCAGTGGCGTATTCAGAGACTTAATCTAAAAATCTTCCAATTTATGAGAAAGGGGAATAATGCTCATCTTTTCCTTCTTTAGACAAGGAAATGAGTTTATGAAAAAAAAAAGAGCAAGAGAGCGAGAGAAAAGACTCAGCACTAGCAACCACTGGTTACAAAATAAAATAATTATTATAGCATTAAATGAAAACGTCTCCATGTGAACAAAGTTCTCTTTTCTTGCATACACAAGCAAGCGGATGTGTATTTCAACATCTGTTTGAGTACGTTTGTACTGAAAAGCGGAAAAATGAAACCTCCTGGGCACTATTTGCCAAGGGATTGGCTCCCCTCCTTTGTATGAGCGGCTGAGAGCTGCCCACTTTGTCTCTGGGTTCAAACAGAAGGGAGAAATCTTTTCCAAAATAGCCCATGAGGTGGCTGGGCTGGCTGAGGCAGGACCCAGGGGGGACAAAGAAACCACGCGGGCATTTTATAAGAATGTCCGGATGGGGGGCCTGTCATTTGGGAGGCATCTGCTCCTGCCATTTGCACATCTTAGAGCAGCCCTCCATCGACAGCAGCCTGGAGCTCCTTCCTGCCCACTTAGCCTGTCCCTCCCCGCAGTGCCCTCTCGTGTCAGGCCCCTCTCTTCCTGCTCTAATTCAATGGCTTCTAATTGGACGCTCTGCCCGGCTAATGGCTTCTACCCAACTGCAGGGCTGACATTTACTTACTTGATTTCCACCCCTCCCTGTGCTCTCTGGCCTCCTTTGTGAGCAGAGCTTAAATTAGGCAGGATTTCAGATCCAGCACCTTTTTATATTTCAGCTTGGGCTTTTTATGGGGGAGGGGGCATTGCTGAGTAGAGAAGAGCCCTAGAGATAAACTCCGGGCTGATTAATCCTGATAACTGCAGATAACCCAGCTTTGTGACTCATCTATATCCCAAAACCCCAGCTGACTCTGGGCTGCCTTCCTTTGTTTGCTTTTTAACCTGGACCCCAGCCTTCTAATTTCAACTGGAACACGCTTGCTTTATTTTTGCCTAATAGCAGACCATTGCCAAATGAGCTGGTGCTCATTCTTCTCACTGGGAAAGTTCTGAGCTGAAATTAGACCCTCTCGTCACCAGGGTTTCACATTCAGAAACTGTAATGCAGGGCTACCATCATCTCACTGGCTATTTTAGTTGCAATCTCAACTCATCCCCTTTCCTTCTGTGTTCCTGGATGTGAACATCTTTAAAGAGATGAGGGAAGTAACCCTGAAAAAATTTCACATTTGAAGCATCTTCATCTTACCACCATCTTTGCATTGGTCTCGTAGCCTTGTAACACAAACAAAGCAAAAAAGAAAAAGAAAACAGAGCCAGCACCTCCACACATTTGCTTAGAATGGACAGTCACAGATCAAATTCAAAATTATTCTCAGATTGTGGCTTACGGAATTCATTTATTTATAGTTATCACCTCATAGGACAGAGACAAGCAAGCTTCCTTTCGGTTTGGGGCCATTTGACAGCACGGCTCCAATCTCCAGCATCACCCAAGCAGCTATCGTTTAGGCAAGCTGTTTGCTTGTGGTCTCTAATCTGTCTCCAGGGATCAGTTTTACTTGATTCTTAATTATATTCTACTTTCCACCCCCTCCAGTCCCTTTACACACACACACACACAATTCCTCTTTAATTGGACTGTAGCAATCTCTCTCAGGCGTTTCTAATGCAGCACACGGTTCATTCTCGATCTGTTCTGACGGACAGCTGTCTCCCCAGGCCACTCCATTGCTTGTGACATCCTGCAGCCAATAGTCACCATGCTATCCTGTTCAGGGGCCAAAGTGCAGCTTGGGGCTGGGGAGGGGGGTTTCTGCGGCACAAAGGGGCGATTATGGCAGAGAGGCTGTACTAATGAAATGACTCCTGGAACAAATGTACAAAGCAAACTGGAGTGCAGCTCATGTTCTTATACCAGGTTATGAAATTAGGAGCTGGGTCAATAAAGGCAGCTCAGTCACCCAGGTGTTGCCTCTGCAGCTGAGAGATTGATGTTCCAGCCTCAGGAGACATTCAGAATATGTGAGTCTCCATAGGTGGCCCATTACCTAAAAAATCCATATGGCCTCGCTACAAACCCCTCTTCCCTATGAAATCCTACTCTCTTCCTTCCAGCATTTACTCTCTCTTTCCTTTCTTCCTGGAGAGAGGGCCAGGGGATAAGAAGGAAATGAATGTTTTCTACATTCTAGACATCCATGAGTGAAGTCCCTGGTTGTATAAACTTATCTAAAACTCGGGGTAAGGCTGAGCTGGGTGGCTCAGTTTGTTGGAGCATCGTGCTGTGCACCAAAAGGTTGTGGGTTTGATTCCCTGTCAGGGCACATAACTAGGTTGCAGGTTTGATCCCCATTTGGGGTGCATATGGGAGTGGCTGATTGATGTTTCTCTCTCACATCAATGCTTCTCTCTCCCTCTCCCCTTTTCTCTTTCTCTAAAAAAATCAATAAACATATCCTCAGGTGAGCGTTTTTTAAAAATCAGGGTATAAGTTACATAAAATATAATCCATATTTTGATCAGTGGGTTTTGATAAATGGATATCCCCTTAAAACCACTACCCCATCAAATGTAATCTCATAATTAATCCTCACATCGAATCCTCATGAGATAAGTTGGTGTTATTGTCTCAATTTTATAGCTGAGGAAAAGAAGGACCAGAAAGATTAATAATAATAGCAATAATAACGGCAAACACTATGGGCTGGAGACTGTTTTAAGTACTTTACACATATTATCTCATTTAATCCCCTCCATAACCCCATTAGACCCATTTTACAGATGAAGAAACTTGCCCGAGGTCTCACAGCTGAGTAGTCAGATGGGATTTCTGGTACTCAGTGTATCTTTACCATAGCAGTACCTTCTTAGAGAAGAAAAAAGCTGCCCCTAGGAAGTTTTTCTTTTATTTCAGAGAAACAATCCCCCTGCCCCCACACCTCAAAGTCGTGGGCAGGAGAAGCCGCATGCACCTCACCTCTGAGCCCCCATCTGCTTTCTCTAAGCTCTGGGCCGTCTGCTCTGCCTCATGGACAGGAGAGGCTTGCCTTAAAAAGCTGCCTTGTTTTGTGACCCCTTGAAACACTGAGCTTTTGATCTAAGCAACTTCTGCAAGCCACCTCCTCAAGCAGAGTTAACCAAATGGCTCGGGAAAGTTCAGCTCGGCACAGCGAACGTGTCCAGCTTTGCGGGCCGAGCCGAGAGCTCTCGAGGGAGCGACTCACCCTCTCCGAACGCCGACGCCCTATCTGTGCACACGGACACAAAGGCGTGGGGTGGCTATTTGGGACTTCAACACAAAAAGGTCAACCCACCCCCTGCCTTTTACTCACAGCCCCAGCCACCATCCCCAAGGGGGAAACCTGCAATTACTGGATTAGGGCTGATTGGGCGTCTGCCCTTTGCATGAATGCCCGCGCAGCATCTCGAAGGACAACCCTTTCTCTCTCCCTTCATTCTCTCCCATCTGGCAGAGAGGTCTGCTCCCTAAATCTTCTTTTTGTTGGTTAGTTTCCATGGTAGTTATTGTCTGTGTGTGTGAGCATGCCGCCTCCTCACCCGCTCTCCTCGCTGAGCAGGCGGCCTCGCAGCTGAAGCGGCAGAGACGCCGCGGCCCGGCCCGGGCTAGCTGGCTGAGGTCCTCCGGCTGGGGGGCGGGCGCGGGGGCGGGGGGTGACGCCTCCTGGAGAGCAGGGCTGCCGCCGCTTCCAGGCGTTCCGGGCGGGGCCCTGGGCCTAGAGCCTGGCTCTCTCCCAGTTCTTCTGTCAGGGACGGCAGCAGTGGGCCGGTCAGTCGGTCCATCGCAGAGGGAGCCCTGGGGTCCCTGGGGAGCCTGCCAGCCCCGCCCTCGGCCTGCGCCTGGGACGAGCCTCCAGCCTACCCTGCCAGGCCCTCTTCAGCCCCCGCCCCTTCTTTTGGCAGCAGATCACCTGATGTCCTTTTTCCCTGGCCAGGTAAGTTTCTTTCAATCATCTTCGCAGAGTGTCACCTTGGCATTCCTGGCGCCCGCTGCTGGGGAGACAGGCGGTGGTGTCAGGGGAGGAGGGTGCCCGGTGCCCGGGCCTGCGGGCCGTGCAGGCGGGAGGGTCTCTAAAGGCCTCTTCTCCCCAGCTGGGTCTCTCGGACTCTGCAGGCAAATGTTTCTGCCCAGCTGGTTTTAACCTAGATCGGTAACTTCAAAGGTCAGTCTGAGGCACAGGCTGACTGACGTAGGGCCAACATCCAGAACTCTTAGTTTCCAGTCAGAATTCAGTTCAACTGGTTGACTGTCAACTATGTGCAAGTTGCTGCACTCGGCCCTGAAAGGGTTGCAAGAATGACATGCAGCACAGTTTCTGCCTTCAAAATGCTTGGTAAGAAAGATGGCACACCTGCACGGATGGGTGTGCAGGTGGCTCTGGGGTCAGCAAGCAGGATTTCACAGCATATTCTGGCTGTGTGACCTTGGGAAGATCACTTGCCCTCTCTGTCTCCGTGTCCTCATCTGCAAAATGGGGAAAATAATAGCGCCTATGTTATGAGTGAAATTATACACAAACACACACATAAACTTAGACCAGGTCAATAATCCTCATATAGTTGTTAACTGTTATCACGATTGTTATTATGTTCATATGAAGTTCAAATTATATAAAATATGTAAAGACTTTGGCATAGTGCTCTAAGTGTTGGTGGTGGTTATTGTCATGCGAGGAAGTCCAAAGTGCTATCACAGGGACAGATAAAGCTTTTTAGAAACATGGGAAAGATTACTGTCGTCTGCAGTAATCTTTCTGAGGACACTGAGGCTGAATGCTGAAGAACAAGTGGGATCCCAGGAGGAGGGAGGAGTGTGTGCCGCAGAGAGCACCACGCCAGGATGTGCAGGCAGGACGGGGAGGCGTCCTGGGCACCAGGAGAGATGCCGGGCTGAACTTAGGCCTTCTGCACTTCTTGGCTCCCCGCATCTTGAGGACAAGGGCCAAGTTTGGGGTGTGACACTGTGAATACTAGAGTAACCAGCCCAGCACCGTGGTGGCGGAGGGGTGACACTTGGAAGGTACCCAGGCTGGGAGCACTGAGACCAGGGTTCAGGTTCTGGCTGAGCCTCTAATTGCACTAGGTGCTCTGAGGCTAATCTTGTCACCTGCTGTGGTCTGTTTTCTCACCTGTGAAGTGGGGATAGTAAAACTGGACTTACCTCGCAATTTTACTGTAATTATTAACCATGGCATATGAAGGTGAAATTATAAATCAGCATGTAGAATGCGAAGTACTATTCTTTGAGATAAAGGAGAATTAGTGTATCATCTGCACAGCTCTGAGGGAAAAGTAGAGGAATAAATCATTTAACAAGGAGACAAGAAAATCATCTAGTACGACACCTGACTCATAGTAGTAGTTGAATGAATGAGCTCTCCCGTGATTGATTGATTGGCTGACACATTCATTCATTCAGCAAATGTGTCTGGAGCCCTCACTGCATGCCAGGCATTAGGCTTGGGGATGGGAAGAGTGCTGAGTAAGAGGGGCAGGGACCCTGGCCTGAGATGCTTGTAAGCAACGTGGGTAACTGGCAACCTGAGAGCATCCCTGTGCCCCAGGCTAGCAGCTTCTATCTGGTTAGCTGTCCTCCGACTTCTTTCCATTGTTGTTGCACGTTTATTTTTAGTTGATTTTAGGCTCCCAAGACTGCAGCCCCCTTCTGTAGGTCTTCAGAAAACCTCCTCTCTGCCCTCTGCTGGTGGGGAGTTATAAAAGCCTTGCAGTAAACAGATCAGTATTCATTACTCATAAATAGCAAGCATTCCTGCTGCTTTCCATCACCCTTGAGATGAACTGAAGTGCCTTAATATTTAAAGAGAAATGAATTTGTAATTAGTGCCTTAACATTATATCGGAGCCATTCCAGAGGTATCCTATTTAAATGCAAATTGAATCTTCCCAAAGGAAAGCTAACAAGTGATGAAAATAGATAACAAGAGATGAGGAAGCAGGCAGGAGGAGGGAAGTAACGCTGATGGGAAGTTGTCACTGAGTTGTCGCTGTTGTCTTGTTGGTAACTTGCTGCCTGATGTCCACACTCCCCTCACCCGGACACTGGGCTCTGAGGCTGAGGGAGCCTGAGGTGAGGTCTGGCTCCCTGCAGCCCGAATCTCAACTGCCCCACCTATTCATGGGAACGTCCAACCCGTGGCCATTGGGGCCAGTCCCTATGAGACTGTCAGAGGTCATCTTAGAAGCCTAGCGGCCCGGGGAGGACGTGAGCTTTGGCATCAGACTTGTGTTTGAACTCAGGATCCTCTCTGCTGAGCTAGAATAATCTGGGTGAATCTCCGAATCTCTCTGAGCCTCCGTGCCTTTGTAGTGTGAGCAGCCGTTAGCGCTTGCTCCTTTCAAGGTTGCTGTAAAGATTATGTGATAAACAGAGAAAATGTGCCTGGTATACAGTAGGTGCCCAACAAATGTTACTGTCCTTCCACTGTTGCAAGCTATCATTGTGCCAACTAAACACATCAAGGTAAGTGAGAAGCAAGTTGTTGAGAAAAGTGGGATCCCTCTTTCCCTCAAAAAAGCCTAAGATGGGAGGTGGGGACAAGCATTTTCTGTAAATGGCCACATAGTAAATATTTCACACTTTGAGGACCATACACTGTCTGTTGCAATTACTCCACCATTGTCACGGGAAGGCAGCCACAGAAAACACGTAAGAGAACGAGTGGGGCTGCCTTTCAATGTAACTATTTATAGACACTAAAATGTAAAATTCATATCATTTTCACACATCATGAGATATTTTTCCTTGGATTTTTTCTCCAATCATTTAAAAATGTAAAAACTGTTTTTAGATTGCAGGCCATACAGCATAGGTAACCAGCTGGACAGGGCCCCGAGTCATCCTTGGCAGTCCCTTGACCTGAGCTAATACTCGAGGCCTTCGCCTGTGATTCGGGGTTGTCTGTACCAAGGAACTTCTCGGAACATAACTCCTGAGCTGGGACCCCAGGGGAGGAGTGTCAATCACGGAAACAAGTAGCACTTTTTGGGCCAGGACTGCCGAGGACAAAGGGACACACACGGGATCCCTGGCGGTGGACCCTGCTGAGGTGCCAGCTATTAGGTCAGGGCGCAAATAGAGGTATCACTCCACTCCTTGCCCGGTGATGTGCAGGGAAGGACTGATGGCAGTAAGCAGGCCACCGCATTCTCCTGGTGACAGCGCTCAAGGGGAGGGACCCTGCTGCTCCCTCCTCAGTTGGGGAAGCAGGGCAGGCTCCCTCCCACGGCGCACCTGCCTGCCCTGGGAGTGCCCGCTGACGGCAGCCCTCTCACCCCCGAAGGCTCGCCCGTTTCTCCCTTCTCCTGGACTCTCTTACATCTGTTCTTACACACACACACAGCCCACTTGCAGCCAGCCCATTCTACCTCCCGCTTCTCTGTCTCGAGCACAGAGAAAACACAGGTCACCACACCAGATGGCAGCCTTGCTGCTGAGGCAGATTGCCGGTCTCCCGTGGGAGGAGAGGGTTAAAGCAGGGCACTGGGTGAGGCCTGCTCTGCAGTGCCCACGCCCTCCTCTTACATATGCCTCTGCTGGTGCGGTGCTGTCTCCAGGCCTCTGGGGAGGAGGGCGTGTGCGCCTGTGTGTCTGTGTGTATGTGTGTGCGCGCACGCGTTAAGCACCAGAGGACAAAGGGAAGAGTGAAGGAGACACGGCCAGATGCAAGCCACTCCGTACCTCTGTAGAGGTCCTGGCCTCAGTGGACAGGCACCTCTTTCAAGCTGCAGGGCGAGCTGGACCTGCCTCTCTGGCACCCATGGAGGATGGCGGGTTCTGGAGGTGAGCAGAGGCACAGGGTGAAGAACAAGGGTGCTCCCCTTAGAAGCTGCCCCAAGGCCTGGTGAGAAGGGGGAGGCAGACATGCGCTGGGACCTCTGAGGGTGCCAGCTCTCATTTCCTGGTTCTCTAGAGGACCCGAGCTGAGGGTCCTCTCACACCAGCCAAACTCATGAGCCCCTCACATCATCTTCCCCGCCCCATAAAAGGGCCCAGAGCCTTGGGTCCCATGCACGCCAGGTTCAGACAAGACTGCACTAGCAGGGAGGCAAGGAAGGAGAAGGAGCCAGGCCAGGAGAAATCCTCCCCCTACAGTGAGCCATAGTGATGCAGTGATAGAATAGAAGCCCAGTAAGTGTCATTTCTCAGGCGAGTGACATCCACCTGGAAATGAGGGGAATCTGGGGGGAGTGGCTGCTTTCTCTCCAGGGTGGAGGTGAGACAACAGCCTCACAGCCCGAGTGTGTGTCCTCCAGATCCAAAAGCTTTGCTGGGATGAGGGACTTCAGTAGGAAGTAGCAGGAGAGCCTTTTGTTCAGCCTTTTGTTCCAGGAAGGCCTTACCACTGGGCCTGCAGAGCTCCGTGCACCCCCTCCTTCAGAGCCTGCCGACTGGAGAGCCACCCCGTTACTCCCCATCCGTGACAGGCAGGCCGAGCCATCTGCCAATCAATCTCCGGCGCCAATTTCCCAGCTGGAGCAGCAGGCCAGTGTGTAAATCATTCAGAGCCCTCTCTCAGCTCTCAGGACATGGAGCTCTTTTAATTAAGAGGAATGGAGGATGCTGCTGACTCTGGAAATGGCGATATTAACTTACTAATGGGCATTTAAAAAGCCATGTTTGAGCGGTCAGCCGCTGCCTTCCCCAGCCTATGCCCTCTGCTTCTCTGCGGAGCTGCCGAGGCCCCAGCCTGGTGACCTGGGACAAGTGGACACGTTCTTGCTTTTAAAGGAAGAGCCAGAATCGTGGCGACTTGAGCCCTGGAATCCTCTGCCTCCCATCCTGGCAGCCAGTGGGAAGGCGCCCCGGAAATGCCAGGACCCCACAGGAAGTATGATTAGGTTTCCGGGGGGCTGCCCACGGTCTACAAGGTGCCGGCCCAGCAGCAACACCTGCAGCTTTCACGGGCCCCTTGTCCCGGCCTGACTGCGGTGAAACGGAGGTGGTGGCGGCAGCACGGAGGCGGGGCAGGGGGGCCCCCAGCCGTCCCTCTGCTGACTGGACCTTGGGGCGCTGGCAGCGCCTGTGAGAGCCGTGGGGCCAGACCTCTGTGTGTTTGTACCACCTGGAAAAATGTGGGGTTGTCCATTCTGGAACCTGCTGCTTTGTCACTATGGCTAAGCAATTCTGTCCTTAAGGCTTCCTGCTCCATATGCCCCTGGTAGCACGAATACTCCAGCTGGGAGAGACCTCAAAGTGCTGTCTCCTTCCTCTTCTTTCCTTTTAATTTCACAGACACAAGAATGGACATGACTTGCCCAGAGGTGCAGAACGTCAGGCAGGGCTCAACGTGGGCTGGAATAGAGGTCCCCGACTCTAAGTCCTGTCTCTGTCCTACTGCCGGTATCTCCCAGGGCAGGCGAGACCATGGCCTCTCACCTCGCCTCATGCTGGTGTTTGAATTTTCTGATGCTCCTGGCGCAGGAAATTCTTCCTTGTTTATAAGCCAGATCCTCAGGCTTTATTATAAGCCCCATTTTCTTTTACAACTTCCTCAATAAACACAGGGAAGCAGCCAAGGTCACTTAGCGAACATTTCCCTTCCTGCTGGCATGACCAGCTCACACATTGAACAGCAGGGGATTGTTTAGATGCTGTGGCGGCTCCTTCCTACTCCTCAGAAATACTAAACTACCCTCAAACTCTTTTTTTTCCTAAATCATGCAACTCCTGAATTAGAAAACCAAGAGGACCCCTTCCCCAACCCTGCCATCCCATGCCTGAGATCCACTTTCCAGTGTCCCAATTTTACCTAAATAGGCAGGAAGTTGCTCACAAGCAGACAGATGCAGTCCTCTACTGATACCCAGTAAGTCCCTCAGGGCTCCAGGCATAAAGCTAGGCTCTGGAGGAGGAGGAGGAAGCAGGGCGGGGAGTTGAAGAAACGTGGCCAACTCAACTCTGATCCAGGCTGCGTGGCCAGCAGAGGAAGCTCTAAGGTCTGAGGCCACTTTGCAGGACCCCATGTGAGCATCTCACCTCAGTGCCACGTGAACAGATGCAGATCGCGGTTCTGACTGCTGGCCCCTGTGTCACACCCTCTCCGATCACGTCTCCTCGAGCCCTAAGTCCTTCCTCTGGCCCAAGGTTAGGACAGGGCAGACGGATCCCCGAGGAGACTCTGTCCCGCGTTGGGGAGAATTTCCCCTTCCCTTGATCTGCAGGCAGCCTGCGTCCCACCCGGAATACAGCCCGGAGCTTCCCGCGACGAGTAAGGAGGTGACTCTCTAAGGGAAGGGCAGCGGCTGTCCTTAGGTTAGAGTGGCATTAGGCTGCAGAGGAAAAGATTTTTTTTTCTCTCCAGGAGAAAAGATATTCTGTCCAACACAGAGGTCCAGAAATGAGTGCAGTCAGGGAGGGAGCGAGCCCCAGTAAGGTACCTGCCGTGTGAAACTGACACCTGCTGCGTGGGCCCATGGGCCTGATTCACAGATGGCCGGAGTACGAAAACTTGTCGTCACACGAGAGGAAAGAAGATCTTGGTAGAGCCCCTAGTATGTGCCCAGGAATTACGCCTGGCACCTCCTTCCTCCTGTAACCCCAGAAAGCAGGTTTCCTTCTTCCCTTTTCACAGGTGCGGAGCTGAGATTCAGGGACAGAGTGACTTACTCATCATCACACAGCTAGGAGGCGGCCGCCCCAGGATTCAGGCCCAGTCTGTCTGATTCCAGCGTCCACACACTTCCCCAATGCGTGCGATCGCAGGGGCACTGCAGAAAGAGAGCTGAGGAGAGGAGGGGCTCCCGGCTTTGGGAGCTGCAGGTGGGTCCCGCCAGCCGGTATGGGGCTCCACTGAGGGTGTCCAGTTTAGCATTACTGAGGAGGGGGAAGGAGCTGTGCAGGAGCAAAGCTCCTCCTTCCCCATCCCCAAAATGTGCCCTACATTTGGGATTTCACCAGTCCCTTCAAGCCCATGGTTTGCCATGCTGGGGATCTGCCTGGTTTACAGGGAAGAGACGGTCCTCCCACCGCCACCTCAGCTTCCCCGAAACCTACCAGAGTTCAGTGGAGTCAGGCCCCTGCTGAATACCTAATAAACTCAATGAGTTTTTTATTTTAAAAGTGCGCATTTTATTGCATGTAAATTAGAACTGACTAAAATCCAGATGTGACTTTTTCAGGGGTTGAGCACCCCTCAACAAGTTTAACTGATGCATCTGCATCATAATAATAAAGACTCCAAGGTACCAAAGGCTTTATCTTTCGAGACCCACAAACTTTCTTTCCTTCTTCGCTTGCCTACCCTCCCAATGCTACCCTGTGACCAAGGCGAACACTTGTTTTAAGGGAGAAGAGGAGCACAGGCAGGATGCAATGCAAGGTCTTAGAGCAGGAAGCCTTTAGGTTTGACCCGAGGAAGAAATTCCTCACAGGAGAAGTGGTTACACGCTAGACTGGGCGGGGTGGGTCACTGGGCCCCCGCCTCTGCTTGGCACTCCTTAGAGCCCAGCTTGTCACACACAGCCCAGGCATGGAAACTGCAGGTGATGCAGGGAATCTTAAGTGGTGGTTGCTAGGTTACAAGCTTCCTCAAAGTGCACTCATTGTAAAGACTAAAGGATGTCACCTGGCGGGAGGAAGAGCTGTGGGGGAAGGAGTGGGGAGATGAAGAGAAGCCCAGACTTCCAGGACAAGCAATTAGGCCACCTCCTGGAAGGCATCCTGTTCTCAGTATTTCCCAAGGGTCTGAGTTCCTAAAGCCCATGGTCCTTACAGAGGGCGGTGCTTGGGGGACAGGAGCATTAGGTTAGAAATAGGCCTATTCTGGGGCTGGATTCCAGTCCTTTCCAGTTGTGCTGCCCAGCACAAACAGCAAGGCGATGGGAACACTTTGGGGTCTGGGCTCCTGCCTTCACTGTAACTGGGCAAAAAGCCAGGTGAGAGTCAGAAAGCTGGATGTCCTTAATAATGTGCAATGCTTTCATTTGGGATTTTGTTGTGATGACGTGAAAGAGCATTAGATGTGGAAGTCACAAACGAGACCCACCCTGAACAGCTCACGTGGTCGTAAGGCAGTTACTTCATTTCACTAAGTCTCATTCAGCTCCTCGTCTGTAAAAACCAGATACTGACGCCTGCCCTTGCAATCTTTCCCAGGATTGTTTTAGGATTATGAGAAAATGGCCCTGCCCAGTGTGGCTCAGCCAGACCCTCATCCTGTAAGCCAAAAGGTCATGGGTTTGATTCCTCGTCAGGGCGTGTACGGGAGGCATCCAAAATCAATGGATATATCCTCAGGTGAGGATTAAAAACAACAACAAAAAAAAGATTATGAGAAAAGGATGTACAAGGGCTTAGTTTAACTCTATGAGCTATGCAAACGCAAAGTAGTATGGAACTCTACAGCTGCTTATAAAGCTGCCCCAGCTGCAGTGGGGGCGTGGGGCCACGCGAGGCCTTGGCTCACCGCTTCGGTCGCAGGCTCAGCGGGCGAGAGAGGCTGAAGAAGGACCCAGACTAGCTTCTCTGAGGAAGGCCTATGACTTCAAATCTTCCTGATTTTGTGAACACAGTTCAAATTGAGGGTTGAGAGTTTGTTCTCTATTCCTCTGAGCAGATTGTGATCCCTAGGAAAAAGAGAAATGTTTCCTGTGAAACTTCATTAATTCAGAACACATTCTTTTGGAATTTATGAGTTCTTAATGAATAGAGAAAAAGGAACACAACCTTCCTCTGTGATGGTTCTAGAGCTGCTTACTCTGTAAGTACAGAGAATTCAAACTAAAATACAGTGGAATTTCTAAGCTAAGGACTCATGGTTTTGAGATGGGCCTATTGGGAATTGTGACTTTTGTTCATCACAGGAAGTCATTTCTAAGGAAGGGACAAAATGTTTGTGCTTGTTCTCAGTTCTTTTTTGTTTGTTTTGTTTTGTTTTGTTTTGTTGACAGTAGTTGTAGTAATAACGACATTCTTTTTTTTTAAATAACAACGTCCTTAGCAATGTACCAGGCCCTTGTTTTATCTCAGAAGCTGAACTGAACACTTTGCAAATAATATCTCATTTAATCTTCATAAAAATCTACAAGGATATATCCATTCCATGGAATGCTACTCAGAAATAAAAAGGAATGAACTATTGGTACAGGCAACAACTCGAATGAATCCACAGAATTCTGCTGTGGGAGGAGAAGCCAGTCCCAAAAGGTTACATACTGTACAATTCTATTTATATAATATTTTTGAAATGACAAAATTACAGAAATGGAGAACAGATTGGTGGTTGCCAGGGGCTGGGGAGAAAGGGATGGAAGAGAAGTAGGTGTGGCTATAAAAGGGCGACGTCCAGGATCCTCGTGGTGATGAAATGTCCTGTATTTTCACTGATCAAGTTCCATATCCTGGTTCTGATATTGCACTTGAAGTTTTGCAAGATATTTGAGGGAGACTGAGTAAAGGGTGTTCTTACAACTGCATGTGAATCTACAATTTATCTCGAAATATAAAGGTTAATTAAAATAATGTAGGAAAACCGGGGCTCAGAGTCAGTCAATAATTTCAGAGCCAGAATTGAAACCCAGGCCTCTCAGATTCCCAACACTGAGTGTTTCAAGACTCCACTGTGTTCACATAGGCCGAGGACCCCACAGGCCTTGTAGTCCATCAGACCAGGTGGCCGCTGGAGTCATGGGCAGCTGTTTTATTGGGGACTGCTGTCCTGAAAAGGCTGTTAGGGAGTGGCTTCCAGAGTTATTTGGCAAGCCCTGTGGGCTGGTGCTGAGGGCCACCACTGGGTAACCAGGCTTCTCCTTCCCCAAGTGTATGAAGAAGGGGGTGAGGGAGTGACAGCCTGTGAGTGTGCCCCTGTTAGTGTCTCCGGTTGTGTGTTCACATATCGGTGCATTTGTCAGTTTCTCCGTGGATATGTCTATTCGTGGAGGTGGGGGGGAGGTGATGTATTAAGTATACATATGTGTGCTGGTTGGCGTTTACATTGTTTGGAGGCGCCTGTGTCAGGTCTGCGTCGATCACACCCACATCACTTGATTCTATTAGGTTAAACCGCTTGGTAATAGCTCCCCCTAAGCAAAGCTGACTGTGGAGCCAGCCTGCCAGGAACTGGGTCTGTGTACTGTGGATAATGTGGGTAATTGGACTCTCTCCGCCTTCTCATCCAAAACAAACATTCGCAAACCTCCCACCCCCACACTGGAGGGAGTCTGTCCCCCGTCATCTGGGCACTTAATGCCCTGATATTCCTGACCCTGTAGACAAGGTGAGCGGCTCCGCCAGGCCCCTTCCCTCCCCCGCAGGCCGGGAGCTGCAAGGGCTTATGTAAAGAGGTCACAGCTGCTCCGCCGCGGGGCGCACGCGGACTCCTGAACAGGTGTGGCAGCGGCTGCGGGTGGGGATGCGTGGAGCAGGCTGGCCGGCCTCCTCCCCCGCGGCGGCCCCTCTTCTCCTCTGCTGTTCATTTATTCTCTTCCTCTGCATGTCTGACAGCGGGGTGCGGACTGGGGAAGGATAGAGCGCCTGTCCGTTGCTCCCCGCGCCACTGGGCGGGGGCTGCCGGCTCTCGGGTGATGCGCTGTCTGCGCCTCGCGCCACGCTGCTCCGCCGGGCTGGGTAAGTGGCGCGGGGGCGGGGACGGGAGACTGCTGGGAGGTGGGGGACAGGTAGCGGTGGGAGGCGTGGACGCCCAAAGGTGTTAACTCTTTGCTTAGCTGGGCGACAGCCAAGAACCCGGAACCGAGAAAGCCCCTGCCCCACCCCGCACGGCCCATGTCCCCCGCGCTCCCCGCTCCCCCGTAGGTTTCCAACAAGCTGGCTGGTAGGCGTGGAGGACAAAGCGTTACAGGACGTGGTGCCGCCGCGGGGTGGCGCCCTTGGCCGTGGAGTCCTCCCTTTAAAGTTGGCCCTTGGGCTGGGAGCCCGCCCCGCTGCCGGTGCTAGGAGGCGAGGGCGCTTGGCACAACCGCCCTTGACTCGCCGCGTTTCTCCCTCAGGGCCCAGCGTGGATGCCACGGGACTGCTGAGTCTTGAAAGCCCGTGAAGCGCTGGCCGGCGTCGGGGCCCTTGCTGGCCCGCGGGAGTGGGATGGAGGCGGCGGGAGGGGACGCGGAGTAGCCGGCGCCTTCGCTCCCCCGCCCCCAGTGGCTCGCACCTCTGTCCGGGCCCTGGCGCTCCGCGGCGCAGGGACGCGGCGGGAGGGGTCCCCGGGGCTGCCATGGAGGTGCCCGACGTCAAGGACTTCCAGTGGAAGCGCCTGGCGCCACTGCCCAGCCGCCGGGTCTACTGCTCCCTGCTGGAGACTGGGGGGCAGGTCTATGCCATCGGGGGATGTGACGACAATGGTGTCCCCAGGGACTGCTTTGAGGTCTACTCCCCCGAGGCTGACCAGTGGACCGCCCTGCCCCCGTTGCCCACTGCCCGGGCTGGGGTGGCCATCATCGCTCTGGGGAAGAGGATCATGGTGATCGGGGGTGTGGGCATTAACCAGCTGCCCCTGAAGGTTGTGGAGATGTACAACATCGATGAGGGCAAGTGGAAGAAGAGGAGCGTGCTGCGCGAGGCCGCCATGGGCATTTCTGTCACGGCCAAAGGCAAGTGGGGCAAGGGCTGAGGTGGGTGGAGAGAAGGGAGTGGGGAGACCACGGGGAAAGGAATGGGAGCCAGCACTGAGTTTGGACCCACTATCCCATTTGATCCTTAAAATAGACACTAAAACTAGAGACCCAGTGGCCTTATTTTACAGATGGGAAAACTGAGGCTCACCAAGGGAAGTGTCTAGTAGTTCCATATAACACCAGATCTCACTCCACCAGGCTCCTCCCAGCAAGCTGGGCAGGCTGGGCGGAGGGGAGAGCTGGAGGTCGGTGCAGTGATTCTGCAGACCCCTTCACTCGGCAAATGCAGAAACTACCACCCACAACACCCCACCCCCTGAGACTGCCTTGCACCTGCCACCAACTCCAGATGCATATTTGGGGTCCTGGGGATGTTCACACCATCACTGCCCCATCACCAGGCCCCACTGAGGGGGCTTTGGGACCTAATTCCAGGGCTCTCTCCCTACCCTCAAGCTCTCCCTGTCTCCTAATCTGAGATCCGGATAAGGCATCTTGCCTGTCTTAGGTTCTCAGGGCTGTGTGTGCTGACCCTGTCATTTTATGATTTTCATCTCGCTTTCTCCAAGCCTCTACTTTCCTTCTCTTTTGGCCTGGAAGAGCCCAGAGCATACACATGGCCCCCAAAGTTCTTTTGCTAAAACACAAAGGGTTTTATGGGAAGTGGTCCAGTAGGAATTAGGAGACCCCAAATCCAGACAGGCTTAATGGGATGCAGCCTTCCCTCCCTCTCTTGCAAAATCATCCAGCTGCCTGCTGGGTCTACTATAGAGCAGGAGCCAGGATAGCACCTGCTCTGTCCCTGGCACAGGCCAAGGTTCTAGGGAAGAGGAAAAGAGGCAGAAGTTCTGGTCTCTGTCTTCAGGAACCCAGGTCTGACCAAGGAGGGTGGCCAGAGAGAAGCTCTAGCCCAGAATCCTTCAGGGCAGAATGGTCAGTGAAGTCTCTACAGACTCCCAGTAAGAAGGATGGAAGGCGTGGAGGCCTGTGGGGAGACGGAGAGAGCACTCCTTTATCCCCAGGGCTCAATACGTGGTTCTCTAAGATGAAGAGCTAACATTTATTGAGTCCTTACCAAAGGTGTTTTATATATGTTAACCTCTTTGATCCTTACAAGCTGTCTGATGAGGTAAGTGAGATTATTATCCTCATTTTAGAGAGAAGCAATGGGAGGCCCAGAGAAGTTAAAAAGCTTGCCCACGGTTGCACAGTAAGTGCTGACTGAGTATATGCCCTTAACTATGGCATTGAATGGGTTCATCAATTACTTTAATAAGCATTTATATGCCTGCCTGTCAGGCATTGAACCAGATGCCAGGATCATAACAAATTCTCAACAACCTGCAATCTATTGGAAAAAACAGACAGATTATCTCAGTAACGTACAGTGACTAGAGAGAGGCGGGTGTCATGGCAAGAACAGAACCGGTGCCCTCAGCCCAGCCTTGACGCTCAGGGACACTCAGGTGACTGAAAGGATGAGTGGAGGGGCCTGAAGGGTTCCCAGCTGGAGGTGTGTCACAGGTGACACAGGCCTGGGAGAGGGGGAGCTCGTATATGCTAACTTTATTAGCAGGTCTCATCTCACAGCCTCAGGCGAGGGTTGGATTTTTTTTCTTTCTTTTCGGTAAGATTGGAAAGGAAAAGGAAGTAATGTTCATTCCTTATATACTCTTGAAGAAAAAAGACCCCCAAGAGTCCGAGGTGGTGAGGACTGGCTACTGGGAGGTGGGAGTGGGTCCCTGCAACATAGAGAGCCCTGTGGGGGGCTGTGTGCCTGACAGACTCCAGGAGGTACTGGGACGAGGCCCAGGGACACGTCGATGCCTTGTCCATCCTTGAAAAGCCACCTGCAGCCAACAGCAGCAGAGCATGAGGGGCACCTGCTTTTCTCAGAGTGCTTAGCTCACTGCCTGGGCAGGGTTTCTTGAAAGGGCTAGTTTTCCGTCCTCCATGCCTCCCCTCAGTCACCGCTACCCTGCCCCATTTAGTGTAGGTGCCTCCTGGAGCCCACAAGCTTGCCGGTATGTGAAGGAGGATGGCACTCCCCCATGGAGATAGCAGAAAACAGAGGCACCAGCACCAGTCCAGTGTCCCACAAGGCCAATGACAGCTGGGCTGACCTCATTTCCAAGGGCTCCGGCTAGGCCTAGAGAGCTCCAGTCTCAGAGTGCGTGGGCCATGCCACTTCTGGAGGGGATATGAGAGCAATGCCCTTCCTGTTTCACATCCCCTCTGGCACCCCCAGGAAGGAGGAGAACGTACGGAGCAAGGCCTGCAAAGGGTTGTCCAGGTCTAGACTCCACCGCAGTTTGCCCCTGTGTGAGGCCTAGTGTTTCGGGCTTCGTCAAGGGCCGGACACCAAGGAAAGCTAAGGCATGCAGGCCTGACGTGGCTTCAGGAAGACCCAGGCTCAGTGACAGCAGGGACTGTAAATATTGCCTCAACCCCACTGACGTAGGTGGCTCACTCTGGCAGAGTGGTGGCTGGGAACCCGGCAGGGCCTCAGTGCTGGTGGCAGGTGACGAGTACTGATGGGCCCTTCTCATGGCGCCTGTGGGCTGAGCCAGGGTTGCATGTGAACTTTCTCCTTAGATTACCGAGTGTACGCGGCAGGCGGGATGGGCCTAGACCTCCGTCCGCACAACCACCTTCAACACTATGACATGCTCAAGGACATGTGGGTGTCGCTAGCACCCATGCCCACCCCGAGATATGCTGCCACCTCTTTCCTTCGAGGTTCCAAGATCTATGTGCTGGGTAAGGCCGGGTTGTCTGTCCCACCTCGGTCCTTCCTTCCCCACTTGTGTAGGTCCCCATGGGAAGCAATGCCTGTGTGTAATGCCTTGGCACTAGAGGGTGAGCATGCTGCCCCATCCCTCAGGGAGCTCCTGTACAATCAGGAAACAGAAAGGGAAACCCAGTCCCTGGCTTCGGGGTCTTACTCTTCTGCCCAACCCCCACCCTGGTGTGTTCTCCAGGGGGACGACAGTCCAAGTATGCCGTCAACGCCTTTGAGGTCTTTGACATTGAGACTCGGTCCTGGACCAAGTTCCCCAACATTCCCTGTAAACGGGCCTTCTCCAGCTTTGTGACGCTGGACGACCGCTTGTACAGCCTGGGAGGCCTGCGGCAGGGTCGGCTCTACCGGCAACCCAAGTTCCTCCGGACCGTGGACGTGTTTGACATGGAGCAGGGTGAGCTGCGTGCCATCTGCCTCTGGCTGTCTCCCCCACCGTCCCTCTCTCCCTCCCAGCCTCCCAGGGCCACTCACCCAGCTGGGTGAGCCTTTCAGAAGTCTAAACACCCCTCTCCATTCAGGGATACTCTTGGGACCAAATTCTTTCATCTGTACAGGGCTCCCTTTGGTGGATTGGTTGTTTTTATCAAAGCTTTTGTCCACCTATTGTCTCTTCTTACAGCATCCGGGCAGGGCCGGGTGAGGGAGGGCTTTTTGCTGCTTTTACTCAGGGAGAAACGGAAAGATCCTGACTGCTGTGCTAGCTGCCTCTAGTTAGATTTTCTCCAGCTTAGAGCCTGTGAGAGCAGAGGTGGAACAGGTAAGTCGCTGCAGGGCATGAGAGTTCCCAGACTGCCGCCAATATGGGAGAGGGTAGAAGCCATGGAGAGTGTCATTCAAACAGCAGGACATTGTGTACGTTCTGAGCACCCCCAGTAGATGGAGTGGGGACTCTGCCCAGGGTGAGAGCTGTTTGTGACTCAGCGTGTATTGGGGTGCTGGGGTGGCACCTCGCTCTCTACATCCTGCTCTCATCCATGCCTGTAGGGGGCTGGTTGAAGATGGAGCGCTCCTTCTTCCTCAAGAAGCGGCGGGCAGACTTTGTGGCCGGCTCTCTGAGTGGACGGGTCGTAGTGGCCGGAGGACTTGGTAAGGATGGAGCTCCCGGGCTGGCACTGTGGCGCTGGTGCTCGGCAGGTCGTTGGCTCTCTGCACGAGCAGGAGAGGCAGGCTGGCTCCTGCCTAACGCTCCGTTCCAAAGACTCCAAAACATTCCCTTTCTCCTAGCCTGCACTTCATGTATCCACCTCTGGGCCCCAGATACAGGCTTTCTGTCCTCTCACACAGGGGACACTGAGGCCCAGAGAACATAAGTGGCATACCAAAAACCACATAACACAGGGGTGCTCAGCACAGACCCTTGGGGGCCCTAGCCAGGAATGACGGAGACAAAAGTGTGGCAGGGATCGGCCTTGGTCCTTTCTCTGACCACCTCTTCTCCCTGGACACCTGACTCCATCATGGAATAGGAAAGCAATTTGATCAAATGTGTTAGTGTGATGAATTCGGGACTTGCTGTGTTACCCTTCCAGAGGTTAGTGGTATTTTGAATGCAGAACCCCAACGTCAACGGGGGAAAGAGAGACAGGCAGCGGGCTTCCAGGCACTTGCTCAGTGTGGACAGACTCCGCTTCGCCAGCTCATGAAAGGAGCGCCATGTCTCACATGCCACGTGGGTCACTTTTTAGTGCAAGGCAGGAGGGAGGCGATAGTGGTTAGGAACTTCTGGTAAAAGCTGGGGATTGGGGAAAGAAAACTTACTCATGAAGAGATGAAAAGACGGAAGGTGGGAGAGGCAAAGTGGCTGATTGACCAAAGCTCCTGGCCCAGGGTAGGGAGGAGCCACGGAGGCAGTTGAAGTACCTTGGCTTCTGCAGGTGGCGGTGAGTGAGGTGGGGTGACCGCAGGGCATGGACTGGTGGCTGGCCACCTTTGTAAGTTCCAGTTCCCTTTCAGGAAACCAACCCACAGTCCTGGAGACCGCAGAGGCGTTCCACCCAGGGAAGAACAAGTGGGAGGTGCTCCCGGCCATGCCCACGCCCCGCTGTGCCTGCTCCAGCATTGTCGTCAAGAACTGCCTCCTGGCCGTGGGGGGCGTCAACCAGGGTCTGAGCGACGCGGTGGAAGCCCTGTGCGTCTCGGACTCCTAGCTGTACTGGGCCCGGTGCCTTTGCCCTGGACCAGATCACCTGACTCTTGACAAGAAAAATGGTGTTGTCAACACAGTTTGGGCCCCTTCCAGACTCCAGCTCCTATCAGCAGCCAGTGGGGGCCAGGTTCTGGGGCTTAAGTGACCTCCCTCAAGCTCCTAACCCTACCAGTTCTAGAAAACTATAAGAAGTCCCGATGACCGCCAGCCCCCGGTTGGAGCTCAGTGGCCCTCAGGGGAGAGTCCTCACTTACTGCTCAGGCAGAGAAATGCACCTGCCCCTCTGTGAGCCCCGTCTCTCCCCATCCCCAGGGTAGCTCTGACCCAGAGGATGAGCTGCTGCTGCTGTCCTTTCCCCAGTGCTCAACTAGTGTCAGGGTCTCTTAAAATGGAAAATGGAGAAGGGTTGGGGGTTCCCAAATGCCTCTGCCCTCCCTTGGTCTACATCCCTTCCCCACCTGCTGGTCAGTTGTGAGGCTGCCCTGCTCAGCAAGAATTGCCCTGAGAGCTGGAGGCAGCTGAGTTGGAAGGGAAGCTGTGGACCGATCTGTGCGGTCAGCCTTGGCCAGGAAGGGCCCACGCCTCTCCAGGGTGTCGTGCGGGTGTGATGCTGGGGAAGGAACAGACTCACAGCCCAGGCTCTGCTCACTCCTGCCACCCCTCGTCCCAATAGCCCCAGAGCATTTCTCTGTGAAACCTCATTTACACTGTGGCATCAAAATCCACAAAGGATGGATTAATTGCACTCTGGTTAACAGCAGCAGCACAATGATTAAAATCTATATTCCTATCTTCTCTGGCATCTTGGTGTAGGGGTGGGGTGGACAGGCAACTTGGTGCGTGGAGAGAACCCCGTGAAACAGTCCCTCTGATAGTCTTAGGATGAATAGAACCCCAAGTGACCACCTATTCTTGGCTGTTCCCTCTGAGGAGGTTTCACTTTCAAACCACCACGTCCCCTCACTTATAGTATAAGTCACCTCACTTAATAGTAAAACAGTGTAGTTTCCTTCATGAGAGAATTGAGACTGTGTGCGTTAAACACCGTCGCGTTAGGTAGCTGACTTCCTCAGGTTACTCCTCCCATCTCAATTCGTTCAGCCTAAGCTCGTTTCTGCCTGGCCCCCAAAGCTAAGGAACATGCCTCCTCTGAGTCTGTATAGCACCTCTTTCTGATTCCCAGAGATTTTTTAAAAAGCTGTGCTAGCACCGGGGATACAAATATGAAAAAAGACCTGCTCCTGGGGCGTTGCAGGGGAGCCAGGAAACACTGCACGATGGTTTGGTCGTTTCTCATGAGGCAGGGAGAGGGGAAAACCGGCTCCCTGCCTGGGTCCGAGGGTCAGGCCGAGCCTCCTGGGGAGGCGGCTCCTCGGCTGAGCTGCACAAGTGGAACCTGGGACTTCGAGAGCTGTGGCTTTCCTCCTTTTCTCTGATACCTGGCCTTTGTCCTTATATGGGCCCTGCAAGGGCACTGCCACCTGCTGGCCCAGCCTCGCCTTCCCACCCAGCTAGAGGCATGCTGTGGCCACGGGTGCCCCCTGGTGAGCCAACTGCAGAGAGGCCTCTTCTATTAATGCAGACACCCCTAGTTCAGTTCTGCCTCCTGAACTAACTGTTAGAAAGTGGGGCTGAAGGGGCCACAGATACTCTGAGGCTGGAACAGCATGTTGGAGGCAGCTGTTCCACAGTCCCGCCCTGGCCTGGCTTCCCCGTTCCAACTCCATTTCTGCCCTGCCCCCCTTGCCTTCCCCAGAAAGGTGTTTACAAACAGGAGGTCCCCCTACTCTTTCCTAGAGGAAGCCAAGCCAGGCCTGTGGGTGTGTGGGTGGGTGATTTCCATGTGCACAAAATAGTACCAGATCCGTGGATGAGACTGAGGCATTTTAAAACGGTGAAAACTGCCCTGGCTGGTGTGGCTCAACTGGAGCATCATCCCACATACTGAAAGGCTGTGGCTTTGATCCCCAGTTTGGGTGCTGATGAGAGACAAATTGATGTTTCTCTCTCTCATTAATGTCTCTCTCTCTCCCTTCCTCTCTAAAACCAAACTTTTTTTTTTTTTTTAAGATTTTATTTTTAGAGAGGGGAAGGTAGGGAGAAAGAGAGGGAGAGAAACATCAATGTGTGGTTGCATCTCGCGTACCCCCTGCCAGGGACCTGGCCTGCAACCCAGGCATGTGCCCTGACTGGGAATCGAACTGATGATCCTTTTGTTCGCAGGCCGGTGCTCAATCCACTGAGCCACACCAGCCAGGGCAAATCAAACATATGTTTTAAAAAATTAAGAAAAATTAAGTAGTCGAAATCTTGGGGTACAGCCAGCCCTACCAGTTTCTCCCTGTTATGAGAATGAGGGATTAGCCACTGGAACCTGTGAGGGCCACTCAGGGCTATGGCTGGTATCTGCTGAGGACTTTCCTCTTAGAGGTCCATTCTGGGGAGACTCTGGGGGTGCCTGGGAAATAGGAAATGCAGTGGCAAATCTCATGACCGCACCTCATGGGGCCACGGAGGCAGCTCCAGATCTAGGGTTGGGTGTCATGGCTTCAGGCCTCACGCCTCCTCCTCCCCCCAACAGACTTCCCTATCACCATCCACTCTGGGAAGTTCTCACTACTTCATTTCCCAGCCTATAAAAAAAGCCACTGTGATGCCATCTTACAAGGTGACAGCACCAGCTTCATCCCCAGATCAACTCTATGAGGTAGGCAGCATCGCCCCATTTTGTGGATCAGAACACTAAAGCTCGAAGATGTTATGTAATGTGCCCAAGGTCACAGTGAGTGACTGAACCAGGTCTGAAGCTAAAACTTAGGACCACCACGCTGCGTTGCCTCAAATGAAATAGCACCTATCAGCTGCTCTCCACTAGGTAAGGAGTTCCAAACGTCAAACCTCGAAGGATGGAGACTTTGTGCTCCAAGGAATTAGCAAGGAAAGATTGGGAAGGGCTAACATGAACTGTGCATAGAATCTCCCTAAACTTATATCTCAGGAAAGTTCCCTCTTGCTGCTGTTTTCCATTGGTGATTCCAAAGCTTTGTTTCACCCTGAACAACTATCCTGTGCCTGGCTCAGCCCTTGAGTCCAGACTCCTGCCGTCAGGCATTGCAGCCTTGAGAGCGAGATGGGACTGAAGCTGCAGTTAGCTGTTGGCCTTTGGGACTGAGAGAGCTGTTGGCCTTTGCTAGTACCACCCAGAGGCACCTCGCCCATGGTGGCCACAGGGAGCCCAGATGAACTGAGGATGTCCGAGTGGGGTTCCAGAAAAGAAATCTTAAACTGCACTTTGAAAGAAAGGGGAGGCCAGCCAGGCTTCCAAACAAGAGACAGGGATTGAACCATGACTGTCATGTGCGAATTGCTCCTGGGTTGTTGTTAACCTCTCTGCGTCTCGGTTTCCTTATTTGACAACTGAGCAAAACAAGGCCTCACTATGAGGTTAAGAATTACCTACTTTATATAAAACGACTTGCGTACATGAGGTGAGTGGCTACATTGTTGTTTTTGTTGAAGGAGAGGTAAAGGGGTGCACAAGCACACTGGGGAAAGGGCTTGGTTTACTGGGGGGACAGCAGCACGTGGAGATTCTAAGGAGGCGGGGCGGGGCGGGCCGTGCAGACGGGCAGCTCCGCATTGGCCTTACGTGCCCTGCTAAGGAGTCTAGACTTCATCCACATGGAAAATTGGAGCAAACTGAGGATTTTAAGTGGAGGAGCATTGTGATCAGATTAGTACCCCTGGAACATGGAATAACCAGAGTTCCTCTTCTGAGGAAAATGAGGTATTAAGCAAAACTACCAAGGCACCATCTAAGATTAGGAATAACCCCAGTTGAGGTTGGAATCCCCCTAAAAACATGCAAGCCAAGGTTTCCAGGCATCTCTGGAGGAGGGCCATCTGCTGGGCAATCAGGTAGGGGTGAGACTGCGGAGAGTGGACAAGTCCCTCCCCTCCATCACCTCGTTTCCTCCAGAACTTCTTTCTAATAACCTCTTGCAATTGCATTGGGCTTTCTGACCCACAGAGATCCCGCATGGGAGGTAAGGTATGTTGGCCTTTTCCAACTCCCATTTTACAGAAGAAACTTCGGACTAACATAGGCAGCATAGCAATTACGTGATGGGAAGGAAATTCTAGCCCCGCTCAAAAGAATGCAAAACAGCACACCGTTGACATGAGCTAAGGAGTAGGGGATGGCAACAAAGTCTGTCAGCCATCCATGCCCCCAGGTGGTGACAGAATAGGACCAAAGCCTAGAGAGAACTGGAGTTATCTGGTGAGATCAAACAGTTGCAGAGGCAGAAGCTCCGTGTTAGAATTAAGTGATGGCACAAGACAGGCAAGAGCTGAAGAGGCCAGCACAGGAAAGGGCCCAGGCTGGCTGGGCAGGTAATTTTCCAAGTATATTCTTTTCCTAGGGCTGCTGTGACAGAATACAGCAAACTGGTGGCTTTAAGCAACAGCAACTTATTTTCTCACAATATTAGAAGTCTATTGTCCCACAATTCTAGAAGTCTGAAATCAAGGGGGTGGAGGGTACTTCCTTGCCTCTTCCTAGCCCCCGATGGCTCCCAGCAATCCTTGGTATTCCTTGGTTTATGGCAGCATAACTCCAACTTCTGCTTGTTCTTCATATGGCCCTCTCTCTTGTGTGCCTCTGTCCAAATTTCTCTCCTTATGAGAATTAGGTCCATGTTAATCCATTATGACCTTATCTTAATTACATTGGTATGGACCCTATTTCCAAAAGAAAGATACATTCACAAGTACAGGGGCTAGGACTTCAATGTATCTTTTGGAGGGACAAAACTCATCATTAATGGATGGATGAGTGTGACAGGAAGAGCCCCCGAAGGCTGAGTTAATCTGGGAAGGCTTCCTAGAGGAGCCTGCTACTATAC
Organism: Pteronotus mesoamericanus; assembly: GCF_021234165.1. NCBI lineage: Eukaryota > Metazoa > Chordata > Mammalia > Chiroptera > Mormoopidae > Pteronotus > Pteronotus mesoamericanus. Next base: position 5,701,679 of record NW_026555326.1, read on the forward strand.
CTGGGCCTCATAGAATGGGAGGCTGGTGTGCCAAGTGCATACAGGAGTGGGAGGGGCGTGAAAAGTGGTTAGGAAGCAAGTTGGCATCTGCAGATCTTGAAGGGTGAGTGGGCAGATGCCTGGAGGGGAAGAGTTGGGGGAAGGTCAGCGTAGGTGTGATGTGATTGTTCTTGCCTCATCTCTCAGACCCCGCCCACCTCCTCACACTCAGCACCTATCCCCTTGTCCCAACCCCCTGCAAAGAGTAACAGAGGAGAGAGGGATGGTGTCTGGGGAAAGAGAGGCAGGCCAGCTGACCGCAAGGACAAAGCGTCTCTAGAGCGTTAGAGTGTCCTGGGTTAACTTCATGTACAATCTCTTGTGATATTACCCTTCTTATTTAATGGTTTAAATTATGGGCTGTTTTTCCAAATATTCCCATTCATTTGAGCTCCCCACACAGGTATGTGACTGGTTCAAATAACACTCAGAGTCCAGGGTTCGGAGGATATGAAGCAGAGCACCAAGAAATGGCTGTTCACAGCCCAAAGGCCAAAGTGAGGACCCTCTTCCCAAGAGCAAGGGAGCTCTTTGCAGATCGAGTGCAGCTGGTGGTGTTACATACCAGACGGGCTTCCTGCAGCTGCTCCCAGCATGCTTTGGGCCAGCATTTCCATCCCTGCCCCCACACTCACACATATATACCTCACACACACGGTCTGAGAACAGGTGCCCAGGCTCAGAATCCTTCTAATGTGGAAAGTGAGCTGCTTCGGATTACGCAGTCCTCACCAGTATAGATTGTTCATTGCTGCTCCGTTGTATTCACACTGCAGCTCTCTCCCTCCGTTACCCCGTGCCACAATTTGTCATAACGGTCAGAGGGACCTCGTGCACCCTTGCATCGCTGTGGGCTTGGGGAAGACTGAGATGGGTCTGTTTTACAGATGAGGCAGCTGAGACCCAAAGGAGTCCGGCGACTCCCACATGTCACAAGCTTTGTAAATGGAGCCATCCATTCTTCCTCAAATACCTTCACATGCTCAGCACCTGGTTCACACCTGGCACAGATCCAGCACTGAATAAACAGGTGTGTCCATGAACCAGTGGATGGTCCCTTTAAAGTAACAACTTTCAACTAGTGTGCTACACCGGTGTGCCGTGGGAATTTTTAACACGTGTAGTACCTATTTAGTCAGGGACACTGACCTCTTTTCCCTTAGACTGTCAAATTAAAAAATGACAATAGTCAATACAACAAGTCATCCAATGTAAATGAATCAAAATTATACCTATTTTTTAGTCAGATCGGCAAAAAATATATTTTTTCTTGTGTTGCAGAATTCTAATAGTTAATTTATGAGGGCCTTGACATGAAAAAGGTTGAAAATTCCTGCTTTAGAGGAAGTAAGAGAAAAGATCCTAGTGCCCCAGACTCAGTTCTTCCTTTGTCCAGAGTGACTCCTGGCTCCGGAGACAGTTTCCAGCTCCCCTCCCTGCTCCTCCCCTCCCCTCCCCTCCCCTCCCCTTCCCTTCAGGCAAAACCTCAGTTGCCCCTACCCCCTCCAAAGAGGAAAATAGTTGGCAGATGACTCAGAGGGTGGGGGGCGGACTGGAGGCTTGGGAAGTGTTCAGTGACTTGATGCCTGAGGTCCACTTTAGAGTTGATGGTGTTTCTGGTGGCTCAGAGAGAAATCTGTCTCCCTCGGGCTCCTGGGTCCCCCTGGCCCTGCTTCACCCTCCACACAGGAGACCGGGGCAGGTGAGGGGCTCAAGGCTTGCAAAGGGGTGCGGGGGGCGGGGGTGACCTCTGGCCTGCTTGGGGGCCAGGCTCCTCCTCTGGTCAGCCTTGACAGGAGGATGTGGCTATGCCCTCAGGGCCAGGGACCTCTCAAGTCCCATTCACTGTCCCTAGAGGGTGACCTGCCCTGCCCTGCCCTTCTTATCAGGTGGATGAGAAGATGGACGTATGGGCACCCAATTTACCATTCAACAGAGAATGGGCCTTGGTCCTAATCTCAGTTTAACTATTTACATTATTAAAAAAACAAACATTTTGAGCACTGGCCTCTGAACCAAAAGTTTGCTGGTTCGATTCCCAGTCAGGACACAGGCCTGGGTTGCGGGCCAGGTCCCCAGTGCGGGGCGTGCGAGTCCATGTATCTCTCACACACTGATGTTTCTCTCCCTCTCTTTCTCCTTCCCTTCCCTGCTCTCTAAAAAAAGTCAATAAATAAAATCCTTTAAAAAAACATTTATAAGGGAATAGTAACTTACAAATCCCTTTCCCAGGCTCCTCACTCCATGATCAGCGTCCCCACCTGTGAATGAAGGGGACTGGCTTGGAGCTGCCCTTCCAACTTGTTTTCCTCCACCTCAGACCTCTGCTCCCACCACCTCTGGGAAACCAGCTCAATCCCGGGTCGCCAATGACCACTTCATCTTCGCTCTTCTCACCCACGCACCTCTCAGACTGGTCTCTTCTCTGGTCCCACGGCCGCCTCCTTCCTTCAGACCCTCATGGTCCGGCCCGGAGACAACGTCACAGCCTCCCTACTGCAGTTTCCCACCCTCCATGCTCCCTTCGACCCACCCTCCACCTCACTGTTCGCTTTCTCCTGACCTCCCAACACTTTCCCATCCACCATCGGACTATCTTGTCACAGAGCTCAAACACCCTCTCTCAGCTCCCCCAGCCCCCCAGACCATTCCCAGCCTCTGTCTTGGCCCCTAAGACCCTCCACAAAGGTCCCACTCATCTGGCCTCCCCTCTGTACCTCTGCCCAGTGTTCCCCCGAGGGGAGGCCGTTGGGAGCAAGCAGTTCCCATGCGGCTGGCCTCCCTGTCTAGCACAACCTGCCCCCTCTGCCCAGAGTGCCCCCTCTCTTGTGTATCTGGTGAATGCAAGCCATGGCCTCCCCACCTCACCCCCATACAGACAAATCTTTAGGGACTCCTCAGGACCATGACAACATCATTAACCCTTATCGGCCCAGAGCACTACCATGCTGGGCATGCAGGTCTAAATGTATAATAAATTACTGAATGGAATGATGTGTAGCAAAAGACAGAATTGAATGAAAGTCAAGAATCAAAGAGCCTAGGACAGCACCAGCTTTGAGAGTAATCTTTACAACGTCCCCACTTCCTCTGAGCCCATCTACAGCCTGTGGCTGGCACAACCATGAAATCAAGGAAATCAGATGTATTTCACATCCCTCTGCTTAGGAATTGGCTTCCCTCTCTCTTTGCCTTAGGCTCTGACAGGAGGGATGCAGGTCAAGATTGGGCTTTTCATAAACTGTGGGGATTGAGAACTAGCCTATTAACCTAGGCTTGTGATAACAGCCCCCAGCACCAGATCATGCTAGTGTCATTCAGGGTCAAGAGAAACGCTGGCTTTTCTCTCCCTTACCAAGGGCCGGGAGCTGGTGACCTGGCTAAAGAATGTGCTTTGCTTGGGGTTTACAGTCCAGATCAGCTTGAGAGGCCAAGGTTGCCAGTGGGAGCCAGGTACAGGGCAGGGAGGCAGCACTGGGCAGACCTTCCCCCCTGCTCCCTCCTGGGCACACAGCCCACGCCCTGCCTTGCCCCGTCCTCCCTCGACCTTCCGAATGCAGGGTGGCAGCTGTGGAGGCAGAGCCCGCAGGAAGAAGACATTCAGCTCCTTCAAGTGGGCAGTGTTTAAATGAAGAATACTGAGCCCTGAGCCGCAGTACCCACCACCATAAATCCTGGGCTCCTGGGAGCTTTTAACAGTTTACAAAGAGCCTCCCTGGTTCAGGGTCTTCTTTGATCATTTAGGAACTAAGGACTAGAGACACTGAGTCACCCTTGATAGGGGAACTCAAGCATTAAATATTTTAGCTTCAGTCGTAGTTGATAGGCTTAAGTCACTAATGCTGGTGAAAAGCTGTTATTCCAGGAACTGGAATGCATGACCATATGACTCCAGGAAGTCAACAACCTTTGTGCTCCAGGGGGTCTGCCAGCAAGGGAGATGGTATCTGAGCCATTGTGTTCCAAGGAAAGAACAGTGACGCAGGTGAAGAATGGTTGCTTAACAGATAAGGAAATACTGCAACTGCAACTCTTACCCAACTAACGTTTTTTCCAAACCCCTTACCTACCACCACCTCTGGGAAACCAGCTCAATCCCGGGTCGCCAATGACCACTTCATCTTCGCCTTTCTTCTTATAAAAAGGTCGGCTTGAGATGAGATGTTAAGACGGCTTTTGAGGGCACATAACCTGCTGTCTTCTCAGATCACCCGCCATCTGAATAAAGTGCCCATAAAGATTCAATCCTTTTCCCTACTCACTGCTTCTGGTACTGACAGGTAGCACAAAGGCTGCCCTTTCTGGTTTCACCCCGTCATGGGGCCAGCAAGGGGCATCACTAGATGTAAAACCCCATTCTCTGACTTCTATTCTGAGACCCATGTATGCCCTGCCACATCCAGATCAACAGATCTTGTACTCAGGATCTAACCCAAGGCCCTTACTTCACAGCATCAGTGAAAAATCAATAAAATAGTAGATGTGAAAGTGTTGGCCCCAGTGAAGTTGGGGGGGGGTATTTATATTTATTTATACATCATCTCAGTCCATCAAGGATCTTAGATGACTTACAGCAACCACACAGCAGTTAGTGGAAAGTACTTGGTGACTCTGGGTGCCCAGTGGATGAACCCCATGAAGCCTTTACCCCATAGTGAGCACTGGTGCCCCCTCCACTTCTCTACCCCATCGGAAGGAGTTACACAACCTCAGAGACTAAGAAAAGGGTGTACGAGGGGCAGGAAAAGAGAAAGATCTTCTGGCTTTGCCACTAACAATGAGATAAGGAGATACTTTCTAAAACACTGACCAGAAGCCCTAGACTAAATCTACACAAATATCCACCCACCTCACTTCCCAACTCTCAGAATCCCCTTGTTCTGGCTTTAAAACACCAGATCTGAGAGCAGTTTAAAGGCCCTTTCTCTCCTCTGCAGGTCAGGCTGCTCCCTCCCCTCACTCTGGCACCGAGCTCCGTCCTCAGGTTGTTTGCATGGTCACTTCCTAGCTCTGAGCTTATCTTAACTGTCCTCTGTCCCCAGCCAGATCAGCTGTAGCTTAGGGAGTGTGATAAGTCCCTTGCTGTCAGAGCTTCCCCCTCCACACACGACAGGCGCGTGCACACACTTGGGTCTCTGCCAGGATTGGGGGAGGGGACTTGGGAGAACAAGAGCCCTGGAGAAACCAGACTATAGGAAACCATCCATCTGACAGCTTCACATCTACCTTTATCCTACAGCAAGCCCACAGGCGGTCATGAGGCACATTGTACGGTGGGAAAACTATGACATCAAGAAGCACAGTCTCCTTGAGACTTGGGCAAATCAGGAGTCCTCTGTAAGCCAAAGTATGACGGGTGAGAGCACCGTTTCTGGAGCCAGGTTGCCCGGGCTCCCATCTGGCTCCACCACTTGCCAGCTTTGTGATCCTACACTGGCAGTTACTTCATTTCTCTGTGCCTCAGTCCCTTCATCTGTGCAATGGGGATAATCACCGGCTTCATAGAGTTGTGAGGGTTGAGCTCATTCATACTACAGCTAGCACTCAGTGTGTCAGCTACATGAAAGAGAATCGTTCCTACCTACAGAGATGCCAAAAGAGGAGAGATAGTCAGAGTCAATTAGGGGCAGAGCAGGGCACACCTCTCTCTTGCTGGTCTGGGGTGGGAGAGGGAATGGGGCTCCGGGAACTACTGTAGTCAGGGGTCAGTTACCAGGTGAACAAAAGAACGGAAATGCCTGAGATTTCTAATTTGCCCCTACTTAGGTATTGCAGAGAAGCTATAGCAGAGTGGAAATGGAACTCAGAGTTGAATTATCCAAATACCTTTTTATAGATGAGGAAACTGCCCCTTAGAGAGAAAGTCTTTTGCCACGACTACAGTGTGGGTTGGTGGTTAAAAAGGAGCCAGGAGCCAGGACTTCTGACTACTGTCCATCAGCACATGGTCTTCCCTCTGCTCCCAGGCCTGGCTGCTGGATAACATTCCATTCCCATTGTAATCAAGAGCTTGGGGACTGTTTTTGGTACTTTCAACACAAAATTCCCCTTAATTCCTCGTAAGCCTTACTAGAGTTTAGACTGTAAGCAACTCACTAGTTCCATCTTGTATTTCTTGAGTCCATTTGGGTATCACAAGGCAATGCACTCCTTAGGGGCAGGCTGTGATGTCAGACTGGCAGGATTTGCCTCCCGGCTAGGTGCCAGTGGTCTAGGACATGACACTATTTCCAAAATGTTTACTCAGCACCAGGGCTGGCTCAAAAAATGTTAGATTTATTATTATACCTATTATTGTACTTGTTCAGTACATATTTCCTGAATGAATGAGTGAATGAATGAACGAACGAACAACAAACAATTGAATCCTTGAAGGAACAAATTGCCTAAGCAGACCCCACCCAACTTGTGGTTACAGGCAAGGACATTCCATAGAACTTGCTAGACTTAGTTTGGTCAGAAGAGGGCAGCATTGAGCCAGGAATCCCAATTTGTTTAAGCGTTCGGGCTCTACAACGGCGTTTTTTGCCTCCCACCTCCCAGTCTTGGAGGACCATTTCTAATGTGGAGGTTCCTATGTAGGCAGTTCCACCAGGCCCTGAGAGGGGAAGATCAGCACCTTAAAGGCTGTATTGTCCACCGTCCAGGGTAACTGAGGGCTGTAACTCACTTCCGAGTTCTGGGGAACTGGAATTCAATGGCTGGAGTCTCAAGCCGAAAGTGGGTGGTAAACTGAGCCCTCCGGTCTGCAGCAGCCCTTTTCCCAGAGACAGGGTAAGAGCTCAGGCATCTATCTATACTAAGGCGAATGTTCCAAGGGAGTCATTAGCTCATCAGATGCAGAGAGCACTCAGCTGGCCCTTCTGCACTCTCTCTCCTACACTCGCCATTCTCAGCGTCTCCTCCCCTCTCTCCCACCCTGCCCCATCTTTCCTCACAGTTTACCAAATCCCACTCTCCCTCCTGCTCCAAGGCCCAGTTGGCAAGTCCTTTCAAGACCTACCTTTTAAGCCCCACGTGGCACTTTGTATCTCTCTTGATAGTCTTCCTACTTTCTACCTTGGATTATACAGTGAACTTTGTGTTTATCTTGTTTCCCTTACTAGACTGTAAACTTCTAAGAGCAGGGAGCTAATTCTTAGGCACCCAAGACTCATCCTAGAAGTATTTCCTTTTCAGGAGACCTGCCCTACTGCCCACTCCCCACCACACCCCCAAGGCCTGGCCTTGGTGTCCCACACCTGCCCCCCTGTGAGCACCCTGCACTCCATGTGTCACCGCAGTCCTTACTCTGAACCGAATTTTGACATTCCCTTTACTAGTCCAGGCCCACACAGACACACAGATTGCCACAGGTGTAAGGCCTGAGACAGGCACTTTTTCCTCATTGTCTTCCGAGTGCGGCACCTAGTAGGCCCAAAGAATAGTTATTCCCAGAGCCCTTCAGACATCGATCAGCCATTGGGCATGCGGTTGGGGCGTGGGGGTAGGCTTCCTCCTCCCAGGACTGGACAGCGGGGCAGGCAGAATTGAGACAGCTCAGCCCAGACTCCCGGCACAGTGGAGCACATGACCTAGGAATTCCCCAGAATCTGCTGGCAGCCAAGTCACCTGATGTAATTAGAATCCTTATCAGGCATTCAGGTCTTACTTTAAGGAATTTAAGAGCTGAGTTTCAGCCGTTAAGATCATTTCCTAGTCGCATGTTTGTTTGTCTGCCTCTGTTGCCTGTTTGCTGTGGACAGACATCAGCCAGATCCGCTCGCCACCCAGTCCTACCCTGTAGCCCTGCAGGAGCTGCCAGGGTGCATCTTGGTTGGATCCCGGGGGATTGGAGATCTCTTTCCTCTAGGGTGTTTGGTCATCCACGGTGTGCCCCCTAAGTGGGGATTCCCATTCTGGTGAAAGGGAGCTGAAGGGGGGGTGGGGAAGGTGTAAGAGGGACCGAAGAGCTTCCCCCACCTGCCATTACCAGGTTAGCTGATAATGAAGGGAAGGAAATAGTTGCTATCACTTTAGCCTTTGAATCCCACTGCACTTGCATTCCTTTGGTTCATAAGCTTCTTTCTATTGAGTGCCCTTTGGTGTTGGGGACACCTGAAAGCATCCATAGGAGTCTAGATTAAGCATGACAGGGGATTTTAGGCCCATCTGTAGAATTCTTTCATCTTACTTATAAGGAAATGTTGATTCATGTGGCTCACTGTCTCACATCCTGACCAACCTCCTCCAGTCTGGGCTCAGTGTTCCCATTATATACCCCAAGGACATTCTGTCTTCTCCCATTATGGACTCATCTTCCTCTGTCTAAGACTTGCTTGTTTATTTCTCACTAGATTGAGAAATTTCTGAGCACAGAGACCATGTCTATCTTGTCACCATCATAGCTGTAGGCCCAGCACCTAGTGAGCCCCAGTATCTGTGGAATGATTAAATGATTGGTAAAAGGCCACAGAATTGGTTGGTATCAGTCACGACTAGACCTCAGGTCTCCCAACACCACGCTCTGTGCTTGCTTTCATGTTAGCCATGCTTCCTCTTGAGAGCCCTTACACGTCTGGATGGTCCCAGCTAACTGGGTGCCCAGGAATGGACACAGGTCTCAAGGCAGAAAGGAAACAGCAGGTCAGGGGAACTGCCACCTGGGCCTCATTCTATTTTTGCATTCTATTTTAGCTCTGGGTTCAGAGCTAGAGGGGAGGCCAGTAGAGGGAAAAGCGCCGAAATGGCTGCCCCCTCCCATGGCCCTCCAGATTTGGGGGGGGGGGGCGGGGTTGGTATACTGCCTAAACGGAGCCTCTCCAACCACAAGGGGGCAAAGGGCCCCATTTTTCCATCCCTAATTCACACTAGAAAGGTTCGAAGCATCAGTGGAAATAGGAAAGTGGGCAGACACTAAACACAAGTCAGTGGGGGCCTAGTCCTCCTTGACCCTCAGCATGCCCTGAAGACATCGCTGACGGCACTGTCCTCCGTGGAGTCTGAATCCCAGTTCTGCCCCCAGTTTCTCGTCCGCTGTGTGGCTTTTGGCAGAATAATACCCATTTCACGGGATTGGGTTGTCATAAAGACTCAAAGAAAATGTTCCTTTCTCCCCGTTACCTCCACCTTTGGTGAGGGGAGCCTATGGATAGTCTCATGTCACTCTAAATGACACTGAGAATGGGGATTCTGGACCTAATGCTCAGGCATTAAAAACCAAGCCAAACCTCAAGGCCTACCACCTGTCCTCTTGATTCCAAAATCACAGAGAGGAAAGCCGTGGGTGGGCAACTATTTATGAACCTAGGGATACAAGTGAAATAATGGGAGTGTAATTTTATTTTATTTTTTAATGAATGAATGTTTCCCTTTGGTTCTCTCTGCCTCCTTCCAACACTTATAAGTTCCAGCACATCTTGAGGGACCCACTCAACCCTAGAAGCCTTCTTTGATGAAGAAGTAAGAACTTTCCAGAACCTCATTCTTGGGATCCAGTCAAGGTTGGTTTAACTGGAGACAGATGAACTCAGAACCCTGGACCAGCTCTCCACCAGCCTTCCCACTTGGCTGGAGTCTACCTCCCTCTCGTTCCATCTGCTTTTCCCTCTAAGGTCTTAAAGAAATGGCGAAGTGACTTTATAGATTTTGGCTTGAGAAAGGCAAATCACTCAGGACAGAGAAATACTTTGGTGGCTTCTTGTACTGTCAGATTGCGCCTTGCTCAATGAGAGCACAGCAAAAGAGAAAAACAGCAGGTGGTACTACCCAGTACCACCAGCTGTTTGCCACTCAGAGGCAAGAGCAGTTCAGTGCCCCTCAAAGTTTCCAGACAACCCACCAAGCAGCCTCTACCGGCGTCCTTTGGTCCCCGCGCCTGTTCCTGGAGTGGGGCCGGTGGGCAGGGCCCACTGACACCTTTCCCAACAGTGTGGCGTAGAGGAGGCGGGGCCGGAGGCCTGGGCGAGCCAATGCGGGCGGCTCCAGTCACCCACAGCCGGCGAGCAGACCAATGGGCGCGGGAGGGTGTGGCCAGGGCCTCCGGCTCAGGACGTTTATAACAAGTTGGAATGCGGCGCCTGGGCGCGCGCTTCGGGGCGGCCGTGGGTTCCCGTGCGGTGTGCGGGACGTGTGCCTGTAGATCTACCCCCGCAGCCCGTCCCCACTCAGCCCATTCAGCCCTCTCTCAGCTCCTGCTCGCCATGGAGTCGCTGGCTTTACCCCGGCGTCACGGCCCAGCTCCTGCGGCGGCCGCCGCCGTCTTGGCCAGTGGGCTCAAGTCGCCCAAGCCGCTGATGAAGAAGCAGGCGGTGAAGCGGCACCACCACAAGCACAACCTGCGGCACCGCTACGAATTCCTGGAGACCCTGGGCAAGGGCACGTACGGCAAGGTGAAGAAGGCGAGGGAGAGCTCGGGGCGCCTGGTGAGTGCGGCTCCCTCTCGCGGCGCAGGCCGGGCGGGCGGCTCGGGGCTGGGCTGGGCCGGGGGCTAGTGCCTTGCTCCGGGGAGTAGCCCCGATCAGTCTTTACCAAGCTGAGGTTGAGGGATGGGGTAGGGGAGGGAAGTGATGGTGGTGTTTATTACAGATATGTCTGTCCATGATTGAAGGGACAATGTTCGTGGCCTGAGAACCCCAACAACACCGCACAGCATGTGACGATGGCCAGTAAGTGAGGCAGACAGTTGGTGCAGGGTGCCTAGGAGATAAATAGCGTCCTGTCTTGGGATGAGAGGGCTCCCGAAAGAAGATGGAACTTAAGTTGGATTTTGCTTGGAACAGACTTCCAAATGAGTGGATTGGGGAGAGGAAGTGGAAGGCACCTGATCATAGTAGCGTTTTAGTAAATGTAAATGTGTGTGTGTGCTTGAATGAATGAATGAATGAATGAGGTGTCCAGCTCTCAACTCGGCTCTACTAGCCTGGCAGCCCAGCACACTGTGGAGACCTGCACAGGGCGGAGTGGGGGTGGGTTAGACACTTAGGTCCTTTTATTTAGTTCTTAGAATGAGTCGAAGTTTCAGTAGGATGGGTTTTTTATCCTGGGAAATGTGAAACCAGGCTCTGGTGCAAGGTCCACAATGCCCCAAGACACCTTTGGGTTTGGGGCCTTTTCAGGAAGGTTTAATTTGGTGTGTGTGTACATGTAGTAGTAATAGTAGTAGCAGTAATCTATGGGACCTTGAGCAATTAATTTATCTTTGTACTCTCAGGTTCCCTTTCTGCAAAAATGGAGAAAACACAGCCTCCCCTCACGAGCTGCTATGAGGATTGAATGAGATGCAAATGTGAATTTAAATTGTCCCTGACACGAGGAATCCACAGTGAGAACTGATATTTATATCTGGAAAAGACAGCCCTGAAAAGATGGCAAATTTGCCAAAACTTAGTTAACAATGGTTCTCAAACTGGATTTTAATGGGCATTGGAATCATCTGGGGTACTTGTTTAAAATGCCTATTCTCTGGCTCCACACCCAAAGGATTTTATTCTGAAGGTCTAGGATGGGACCAAAAAATCTGCATTTTATTTTATTTTTCTAAGATTTTTATTTTTATTTATTTACTTTTAGAGAGAGGGGGAGGGAGGAAGAAAAGGAGGAAGAGAAACAGCAGTATGTGAGAGGTACATTGATCGGTTGCCTCTCGCACGCCCCCAACTGGGTGCCTGGCCCACAACCCAGGCATGGGCCCTGACTGGGAACTGAACCAGCAGCACTTTGGTTCACAGGCCGGCACACAATCCGCTGAGCCACACCAGCCAGGGTTAACCTGTATTTTAACAAGCCTTTTAGAGCAGGTGATCTAGGGATTGTTGGATTGTTTTGCCAAATCCAGCTGCTGCTTATGAGGCATGTGAAAGCACATGTGCATGTGTGTGTGGCCATGGTTTGCCCCATCGCCAATGGCTGCAGTTCCCTCCCCACATTGTTTGCTTTAGCAGCCAGTAGCTGGTTTGAAATTCAAGAAGTCATTTCATTGGTGAAGGAGAATGGATGCTGGCAAAAGGGAATGGATTTATGTCCCCATCAGCAGGACCAAGTATGTTTTTCCTTCTAATGCCTGGCATGGTCCCCAGTTGCCTGCTGCCAGGTTACAGCTATTGGGCAATTATATACTTCCTGGCTTTCTTTTCCTTTCTCTTTCTATAAAGTGTGAGGGCCTGGTGAGGCTCCAGGCTTCAGACTACTGGGCCTAGGCTTTGTCAGGGGCTTGGCTGGAAAATAGCTGCTTGTGGGGGGCAGGGCAGATTGGACTGGGGTGTCTGGAGGGCCCAGTAACTGGGAAACTGAGATTTAAGTTTAGAGATCCCATCAGGCTCTTGACCTAGGTCACTGTGTGCAGGAGAGAGAGAGAGGTAGGGAGGGAGAGAGATCTCACTGATTCTGGAATGAGATAAACCAGCTTTCTGTTTTCAAACCTCAGCAACTGTAAGCAGGGATCCCAGTTCCTGTTACATCAGAACACGGAGTTCAGAAGGTACTCCCTTGCCTCTTGCCTTTTGCCATATTCAGGGAGCCAAGATCAGTAGGGACGAGACTTGTTCTGAACCTCCCTGACCCATAGACTGCCCTGTGTGTCTGCTGGGCACTTGCTCAGGGTCTTCTGCCTCCTTGGAGAGCAGTTGCCTGCCGTGCTAATGGCTTCTCAATTCTAGAAAGGAGTCCTCTTCCCCACCCCACCCTCATTCTTGCCTCTTCACTGCTCTCCCTGAAGGGAGACCAGCCTGGTGCCTCAGGCTCTTCAGTGGGAGAGAGCCCACCCAAGGCCCCACTCAAGATGCACTGAGATTGTTGGTGGAGGTTAGACTCAGAGGAAGGCCTGCTGAGTGACTCCCATCCCAATTTTCCCTCCTCTTTTCCAGAACATTTCCCATTCCCAACCTGCCTAGATGAGAATGTCAGAGGCCAGATGGGACTGTCCAGAGGGAGGGGCAGGTGGGCAAGACTAATGGCTACTCAAGGAGAGCATCAAGGGAAAAACAAATATTTGCTCTGGATCTTCCAGTCTCCAGGTACATTCCTGATATCTAAATGACATTTCCTCCTGCGACTCTCCCCGCACTCTGACTACTCCTCCCCACAAAGAGAAAAGCACCTGCTCTGAAAGTCCCTCAAAACATTCCAGATGATCTGCACAGAAGTATCTCCCCCAAGGAGTTCCATGAGGAACGTGAGGGGTGTCCAAGGGGATAGCGATCTGGTGCAGAGGTGCTCCTGTCTTCCATGTTAGATGGCTTTGTGGGGTTTGAAAATGACTGAGGCTGTCCTACTGTTTCATTGACAGATGGGGAAAGGGAGGCCTCGAGGGGAGACGTGACTTGTCCTACCTATGGCTGGTTAGCGGCATTCCCGCCACACAGGCCCCTGATTAGACCACCCCAGGTCCTGCATGTCCAATACTGAGTCTTGGTCTGGGAGTCAGCCCTCGGCGGAGCTCAGGCTTGTCTCATTGTGCTTTGTCATTTCAACAGTCAGCTCCAGCCACCTTTCTCAGAGCTTCAGGCAGTGCAGAGGGTTGGAGGAGTCCCCGAGAACCGACTCGCAACTCCTCACACACTGCCTTTGTCAAGGGACCCTGGGTGGGTGAACTATATACACTGCATTCCTGCTTTTTACCTTGTTGGGATGGCTGCTTAGCTCACAGTCAGCTTGCAAATGTTCAAATCCTGCCTCTATTGCTCTTGTGGCCTCTCTGTATCTCAGTTTCCTCATCTGTAAAGTGGGGATTATAATAATTCCGACCTTGTGGTATTCTCATAGGGTTAAATAAGATAACATATGGAAAGTGCTGAGCACAATAGCTGACACAGTGTCACCCCAGCAAGGCTGCTTTGACTAGGCCCTTCCCTCGTGGAGGCATCCATCTAGGGTCTGTTCTGCCCTGAGCAAGAGAATGGGTTGTGCTCAGCTTCCTTAAGCCTGACCACTTTGGTTTCTGCTTTGTTCAAAGTCCTACTGTCTCCTTCAGCCCCTGCTCTGGAGAAGGGCTCCCACCTGGCCAGCTGCCCAAGATCTCTTGGCTTGACGCTGCCCCCCCAACCCCGCTCCCAGCTTCTCCTGCACCTGCCTGCTCAGCAGCAGGGAGGGAGGCTCTGGCTGCGGGCGACTCTTGTCCTTGGACTCTGGCCAAACCACACAAGAGAGCTGGGCAGGGAATTGCCTTGCCCAGCAACCTGGCAGAGTGGGCAGGAGGGTGGCAAAGAAGGCTGGGTACAGCAGGGAGCTTAGGGGAAGCAGCTCAGGCTCCCTTCATTTTTGGAGCCCATTCGTCTCCCTGCCTGGTTCTCTGGCAGGCTTGGAGGCATGGCGAGCCCCCACTCCTAGGCCCATGCCCCACTCTGCCCAGCCCAGGCAAGCCCAGCCCAACCTCTGCTCCACTATCTAAATGGGTCATCCTCCAGCTCCTTGCCTCGCCTCCTAGATGGCAGCTGCTCCTTGAAAGGAAGAGAGGAGTCAAGGACTTTGGCTCCAACTCCTGGCAGGAGCTATGACCAGAGATGCCCAGCTCGCACCCTCTTTCCTGGGACCTGGAATCAGTACCTTTAGATCATGTTTTTCTAAGACCTTTCTGCCACCCTTTCCTGAATCCAGATCATTCCTGATCTGGGGGATCAGTTGGTGGGGAGCTGGGGAGGGTGGGGGCCGTGTTTAACCAATTGAACCCCAGCACCCATCTCTCTAGCGTGTTTGTGTAAGTGGGACGTGGGCGGCTTTCTGTGCTGTACAGCTTGGCCCGGGGCAGGCTGTGGGGCACTCCCATCTCCAGGGGTGAGAGGCAGGGAGCTGGGGGCAGGGCGGGGCATCCGCAAGGATCTTTTTGTCTTCTGAGATGGCAGCTTCTCCAGGTAACACCCCTCCCTCTTGGATCCTGACTCTGTCTTGATGTATCAGGGAACATTGGAAGAGTCGATGCACCTTTCTGGACTTCAGTGTTTGCCATTTGCAAAATGGGGTTGGGAATTAGCCCTGCTGCCTTTCCAACATGCAAGGCTGCAGGGGCAGGAAAATCCCTGGGCCCGTATCACTGGAATTTTGTCAGGCAGGTTAACATAGGTACAGCATGGGGCCTCCTAACAAGCTCATTATAGCAATCCTTGGCTAGCACCTTCCTGGCACAGTAGCAGGTGACCCATTTCTGAAGACACTTAGAGATCCTAATGTGCACGTTTGTGAATGGTTCCTTTCTTTCTGGCCTTCGCTCAAACACTTCTCTCTGCCTGGAATGCCCCCGTTGCCCCTCCCGAGCTTACCCTCCTTGGCTTGGCAAACCCCATTCATCCCTCGAGATCTAAAAAACAAAGTTCCCTCCCCCAGGTGATTTCCCCTGCTCCTCCAGGCAAGGAAAGCTCTCTCCAGTGTTCCTGGAGCCCCTGGCAGGCAGGGACCTCGGCCGTCACATTCATCACACTAGGCTGGGGTTCATTTAAGTGCTGGTCCTCCCACTGGACTGAGGACCTTGATGCGGGGACTGTCCAATTTTTGTCTAAATCCCCAGCACCAAACATAGCACCAGGCACATAGTAGGTGTTCGGCAGATGTTTGGAGAATAAATGACCTTCATTTTCCAGATGAGGACATTAAAACCAACCAGGCCAATGAACCAGATCATTGAAGTGACTTGTCTTGAACTGCATAGTTCTGTAGGGGCAAATGAGGATGAGATACTTGGGCTCTTGGCACCTACTCCAAGGACCTGGTGTTTATGTTTACATGAATGTATTTGTTGTGCCTGGCTTCCCTGTTCCTGCTGGTAGGGTGGCCATATAATATATTGTCTAAACTTTGGTACTTTGGAGAGAAAGGTCCACTCTGAGTAAAGATACGGGATGAGCCAGCATCGTCTCCAGGCACGTGGTCTCCCTACCTCTGGGTGAGCCATTCAACGATTGTTACCCTCCCCCTTGGCTCTAGTCAGTATATTTTTTTTTTCTAGAGAATAGTTGCTCAACTATCTTGCAGATGAGGACAAAGGTCCCTCAAAATTAGCGCTTGTAACAGAGGTTGACTCTCCGCCCATGCCTAGGAGGAAAGGCAGAAAATCTCATCTGGGCACAGGTCCAGTCAGTCAGGGACCAACCCAGTAACAACCAATAAATATTTCTTCTGTGATTTGCGTTCATCAGTAAACAACTGTTGAATACTCTCGTGTCCTGACCTCTGTCTGGGCCTGAGCTTTTGCTCTATCTTATTTATTTTGATATGCCAGCCAGCAGGTAGCTAGAGGCCTGTCTCACGGGGCTGGGATGGATTGTCACCAGGGCAGTGACACATCACTCTTGTCTGTCACCTGCTTAGGAACTGGTGGAGGCCGGGTGACATAATTTGTTTCTTTCCCGGGAAGTGCCCGTCAGGCTGTGCTCTCCTAGGACCTAATGCGGATAATTGGGGCCCCTTTGCCCTAGCCCCCTGAGGCCAGGGCAGAAGCTCACAGGAGGATGGAACTGTTCACTGAAGATTAACAATTTTGGTTTAGAGTCCTAGCAAATTTGAAAGAAGAACTGGATCTCGAAGTTTGACTCGTGTACCCTCTGTCCGTACAGGGAGTCGTTCTAGGGCTGCTCAGACCCCTTTCTTTTGGGGGAACCGCATTTCTTTTAGGTCTTGTCTTTTTTTAGAGCTCTACTTCCTAAGCCTAGGATGATATCTCTCATTGTTGTGTACACACAGTTAGACATCCAAGACGTGCTTTGTTTTTGTATAATTTTGCCTCTTAAGCTTTCAGATAGCTCTGTTTTGTTACCTAGGTTTGTAGTTTATATGTGTTTTTACTATCTGTTAATACAGTTTTTATGGCCCCTTTATCTGAAGAGCTCATAATACCTTACCCATTGTCTGATTATTAAAATGAAGGATTTTAGAGAAAAAAGAGCAAGCCCATAAAATCTTGTCTTCAGGGAGAAAAAAGGAGAATGGAGAGAGCGGTGTGTAGGAACCACGCTCCAGGCTGGATCCTCAGAGTTGAAGGAGGATTCCAGCCCCTTTGTCCCCATCCCCACCCCCTGTCCAATTCTGAATCGGGGGTTTTTCTGCTCAGCTCATGGCAGTGGTTTGGAGCAGAAGGGGTGAGGGCGTGAAGAGAGCACCTGCATCTGCAGCGTGGGCCTCGACAGCATCTTGGGGGAGGCTCCATGGTGACTGTCGCTCCCGCTGCCATTGTCCTGCCTGCCCTGTTCAGGGACGGCAGAGAGCTGGGCCTCCCCTCTTTCACGGAGGCAGCTCCAGGGGAGGAGTGGGGTGGAGGGCACGCCATCTCTGGCCCGTTGCCAGGGTGACCAGGCCCTGGGCACTGAGCAACTCCATGTGGGATTACGGCTGTTCCGCATTCTTGTCCACTGTCCCTGTGAGCAGGAAGCCATTGTCTGCCTCCAGAGCCCTGTGAAAGGGGGAATTAAGGCCCCTCCCTTCTAGAAGTGCTTTCCTTTTTTCTGTTTCCTTTTGAACCTCGAGAAGAGGCAAACCCTCCTGGGAAATTGAATGAGGAGCTGTTTACCTCAGTCCAGGCCCTCAGATATTTCATAGCTTGCCTGTCTCCCATGAAGCAGAAGTCTTGTATTTACCATTGGTGTACCTGGACAAGACTTGACAGGAATTGACCAGCCTGTGACACGCCCCTTGCACAGCACCCAGTGCCAGCAATGTCGCCTCTGAGGGCCGTGGCATTGGCGTGGCTCGTCTCCCAGAATCAGAGCAGGAAAGCACCTCACATATCCCTCATCCTGTTTGTTTCACTGAAAAGCAAGGCTCTGAGAGGGGGCGGGATTGCCCAAGGGGACAGAGACAGAGCCTGGAGGGGAACCAGGTCTCCTGACTCCCTAGGCTGTGTCTTCGGTACACACCACACTCACACACACATCCGCACAACATGCACGGCTGTGATTCTCCCCGTTCTGTCTCCTGGGCCCCGAGTGGATGGAGCAGAGGAGACCCCTCAGTCTCCAAGAGCTTTGCTTAAAGGGATCTTGGCAGCTCTTTCTTCATTTCCTCTTGTTTCACCCCACCCTTCCTGAGCCATGCAAACCAGCTGGAGGGTTTAATCCTTTTATGGTATTTTCACCTTTACAGACCAGACAGCAGAGCGCAGAGAACTCTGTGTACCTGTCTGTTGTTTTTTGTTTGTTGCCAGGAGAGGGACATTCCTTCCTAGACTGAAGAGACTGCTTTTTTCCCCCACAAATTTTTTGGGTGGTAAAATATATATAACATAAAATTCATCATGTAAGCATACAATTCATCAAGTACACGAAGCACAGTTTCCAGGCTGTGGATCCATCACCACTGTGGGTTTCTCAAATCATGTCATCGCCCCAACAGAAGCTCTCCATACCCATTAAGCGAGAGCCGCCCATCCCGCCATCCCCACCTCTTCCCTTCCCTCCCCCAGTCACTTCTGTTCTACTTTCTGTCCTGTGCATTTTCCTGCCTGTTCTGGTCACCTCATATCAGTAGGCCTGAGCAACATGTGGCCTTGTGTGTCTGGCTCATTTCACTAAGTGTAATGTTTTCAAGATTCATCATGTCGGTATCCATTAGTGACAGTGTGACTTTGAGCAGGTCATTTAACCTCTCTGGGTACCGGTATCATCATCACCGATAAACGAGGATGATGATGCTTTCTGTGCCTACCTCCACGGACAATTGTGAGGGCCAATTAACACTAATGCAACAAACGGTTAGTCAGTGCCTACTCTGTGCCAGGCACTATGCTTGGCATCAGGGATCCAGTGGTGAGCAAATCCTTGTCCTCTTGGTGTAGCACGCGAATTTGCTTTGTAAATCACAAAGCATCAGCCTTCCAAACAGTCAGTACCTTCTTTGCTCATCTGTGGCCTCTGAATAAGGTCACTGGTCCCTCCTCCTTCCTGCTGCATGGACTACACCCACCCCAGGGAAGAACCTTCTCTAGACAAGGCAACCTTCAGCCTCTCTGCCACCCTCCCTGGCGAAGGACGGAGTGGCTTCTCTGGGCGCATCCTTGGCCGTTGCAGCAGCTGCAGGCAAACCAGAGTCAGCCCCTGGAGGGTGCCCTCAGGGCACCTTTCCCTGCCAGACCTTTCCCCTCACTCCCCAGCATTCTCTGTTCCCAGGTGGCCATCAAGTCAATCCGGAAAGACAAAATCAAAGATGAGAAAGATCTGATGCACATTCGGCGAGAAATCGAGATCATGTCATCACTCAACCACCCCCACATCATTGCCATCCATGAAGGTACAGAAGCCGGCTGAATCTGGGACTGAGTGTGTGTGCGTGTGTGCGCGCGCGCAGTCAGAACAGATGATACAAAGAAATAAAAGAAACGCGGGCTTTGGAGTTGGACAAAAGCTGGATTTGAAATTCAGCTGTATGACTTGGACAGCTATTCAATTTAGTCTCTGGGTGGGCCTCAGTTCCTCATTTGTAAAACGGGATAATCCCACCTACGTCATAGGGTAATTGCAAAGGTCAAATTAAATGTCACTAAGTGCTCAGCTCATGAGAGGAACTCAGCAAACTGTATGCTTTTTGTTGGTATTGTTAGGTTTTCCAAACTTGAACACTACCTCCCCAGCCCAGTGAGAGCCTCAGCAATACGGGGGAAGCCGAAACATACAGAGACCTGCACCTGCCTCAGGTGCATGGGTGCCCAGAGCCAGGCCTGCTAGAGTCTGCCCTGTGCTCTGAATCATTCCTGCCATGAGGCTGGCTCCTGCCTCTCCTTGTGATCTTTCTCAGCCTCCTCTCGCTCTGACATCAGCGCTGGCTTTCCACTCCAACTGCCCTGTTCTCTGTGACCCGGACAACAAAGTGAGCAAGAGAAGGTGACCAGGGGAAGAGGGGGAGCACCCTCCCACACACACCTGTTTGCTTCTAGCCTTTACATAATATTAATTAGATGGGAAATAAAGGATAGGAGCAGAGGGAAGAAAGGGAGCCTATGGCTTTGTCCTCTTTCTGAATATTCTTGGCGGGAAGCACAATATAAGGGAAGCCTTCTCTCTTGGGTTCTATTCGTAGGAAGACTAAGGGCAGAGCCACTGACGTGGCCCTGTGGCCTGAGCCTGTCCCACAAGGAGTCCAGGCAAGTAGCTGAGAAAGCTAATTGTATCTCTATGTATTCCCCCAGGGAAGAGCGGGCAGATGGCAGAGTGTTGGTTAAACGAGGCTGAGCTTGGTGACTGGTGTGCGCGTGCATGTCCCACGCCCATATCCCCAGCCAGGTCTGGGAACTGAGCTTTGAAGCTCAGGATGTGGCTTGTCCTTCACCTTCAGATCCAGCAGATATAGGGCTATTGCAGTTCCTAGGTGTATGCAGGGCTCCCCCAGAGCCGTCCTCAACATGCCACAGCATTCGGGAGGCAAGGACGGGGGCTGGGGAGATGAATTCTAACCTAGCTGCTGTCCAGAATGCGCTGGCTCTGGACCCCCAGTTTCATGGTACAAAGCCTGCAGCGATGTGAGAACCACGGGGCAGGGGCGCAGCTAGGCACATGGGGAGAGGCTGGGCTACCACACACCACGGCCACTCACTCAGGTTCCCCTGGGAAAAAGCCCAGTCCTCCTGGCCATATATCCAACTGCCTGGGACCTGGGACACCTCCTGGGAGAGGCAGTCCTTCTCAGCTCCCTCTCACAGGCAAGCGGCGGTAGCCCTGGGGCTGGCCGAGCAAGCCAAACTCCTAGGACCTGTTTGACACAAAGATGCAATGTCAGGGACATACGTGTTCTGACATACACTCAGAGGAAGGGCCAGTTTGGTGACCCAGTCATTCCCTACCTTTCCAGAGGGCTGGAGCCAGAACAAGGCCGGAGGCGACAAGCGGGCTCCTCCCACACATGTTGACGGGCCAGACTAGGCAGACTGACTGACAAGAGCCCAGCCAGTCATTTAATTGCAAAATATTTGTTGATTGCTCCTGTGGACAAGGCCCTGGCAGTACTCTGGGTGGGAAGTCAGAGGTGTTGGGAGATGGGTATCTCAGCTCTCCATTGTACTTTATAGTGTGCAAAGCGCTTGCATGTATTTTATTCCTCTTCTGATCCTCCAGGCAGGCATTTTATGGGCACTATTATATATTAGTATGTATACAAGGACGCTGGTAATGAACCAACAGTAGGTACCATTTATTGAGTGCTCGCTTATGTCAGCTCCTTGCCAGCTTGCTCAGCCAGCTGCAGAGCTTTCACTGACTTTTATTTAGTTCTCACCCCAGCCCTAAGAGGTTGGCATTATCATCCTCCTCTGCAAATGAGGAAACTGAGGCACGCTGGTTGAATAACCTGCCAAGGTCACCCAGCTTGTAAGTGACGGGGCCTAGAAGAGACAGACCTTACTAATGGACCTAGAAGAGATCTACCCTAGGTCATGAAGCAAAAAAAGCACTAAACTCTGAACTAAAAGTGTTTTCCTTCTCATCCAGTGGTGTCTCCACCCTCCTGAGAATTTGCAGGGTAGTTTTGAGAATCCTCAAAAGCCAGAGCTTCCAAGGAGCCAGTTCCCTTGGCCTTAACTTGTTGCTATTGGAAGATGTCGAGAGCTTCAAAGGCCCTTCTCCTGCCCTTACTTGCCACCTCCTGCCCCATCAGCAAACATCCCTGGAGGGAGGTGTCTGGTCTGAGGCCAGGGAGAGGCCTGTGGCCCCCGGGGAAGCAGTGTACTCCAGAGGGGCCTGACGCCCCACCTTGTTCTGCCCCAGTGTTTGAGAACAGCAGCAAGATCGTGATCGTCATGGAGTACGCCAGCCGCGGCGACCTGTATGACTACATTAGCGAGCGGCAGCGGCTCAGCGAGCACGACGCCCGTCACTTCTTCCGGCAGATCGTCTCCGCTGTGCAGTACTGCCATCAGGTGAGCCCCTACCTGCCAGCCCTGTTCAGAGGGGTGGTCCTTGTGCTCTGGTGCAGGACTGGGCCAGAGAGGTTCCATGGAGACACACAGGGAGACAAAGCAGAGGCCAGACTCAACTCTGGACTCTCAGCCTAGGGAACACGGGTGTCTCTGGCTTTGAGTCCCTCAGCTGGGGGTGGAAGAACCTGTGATTTGTTGTGCTTTGTACCAATAAAGATGGGCATTCGCGGCCTACTTGCGCTCCCCACCCAGCTCCCTCTGTGTTTGCTTTACTTTCCAGCCTAGGCCCTCTGCCCTTCCCTCCCTGGTGACCTTCCCCTGACCCTCCTCCCTCCCTCTTTCAGAACGGGGTTGTCCACCGGGACCTCAAGCTGGAGAACATCCTACTAGATGCCAATGGAAATATCAAGGTGGGCCCCCCTTCCTGTTTCCAGCAGTTCTCCCTCTCCACCCAGCCTTTTTGCACTGTCCCTAGCCAAGTATCTCTGAGCCCTTAGTGGGTTCCAGGAGGAGTCCAGCAAAGATCTGGTTTATATTTTGGTTCCCACTTCATTTTATGGATGGAAGACCAAGGCCTCAAAATAAGGGGTGACTTGCACAAGGTTCTGTGACTAGCGAGAGGCTGCACACAGGCTAGAACCAAGGTCTCCTGGCTCCCTGACCTGTGCTGTCGACATCCCAAGGATGACAGGAGTCTAGGTCCAGCGTTTCCTTTGCTCACAACCCTGGGACTGGCAGGGGGAGGGCCATGCCCTGTGTTCTTCCTGCTTGCGTGCACACGTGCGCATGTGCCACGCACACAAACTTGATTCTGCTGCAGTTCGGTAGCCCTTCGGCACCTTTCCCCAGAGACCAAACATTCCAGCTCCATCTTCCCTCAGCTTCTGGTTCCCAGGCCTCAGCAGTTAAATGTAGGCATGAGAAGTGCACACTGACAGATAAACTCAGATCACAGAGCCAGGAGGACGAGATGGCCAGGCTGCCCCTACACTCTGCACTTGGACCCACTTGAAAATTTTCCTGAACACAGGACCTGTAGTCCCTGACCTGTACATTGAGGTGCCCTCGCACTGAGTTCATTCCCCTTTTCCAGCCAATTCCCGGAGCAGGTGGGGCTTTCTTTGATGCTATGGCGTGGGGGAGGGGAGGCAGAGCCAGTAAACACGCACAGCCCGGACAGGCATGAACTCTCCCATCTGCACCAATCACCTGCTTCGTTATGGGATTCAGCTACTATCTGCTTGATAAGAGGCCAATAAAACCATAAACGAAGGAGCCAAAGTTTCATAAAGAGGCCCTCTCCATGCTGGACACACATGACCCTCTGCAGGGGGCAGGGAGAGATCGGGGCAGTGGGGCACTGGCCTCAGCCTCTGTCCAAGGGTAGCTGGAGAAAGGGTCTCTCTGGGGAACAAGAAGATGGGCTAGGGACCTCTCAAGGCCTCAGTATCAGATGGCTCAGGGAGTCCTGTGAGGAGGTTCCTTCTCCCGGGCTATGACGACAGCCATGATCTTTGCTCTGCCCTCATCATTGCTTCTCAGCCACTCTGGGCTGACCCCATGTTCCTGCCCAGGGGTGGGTATAGCCAAGCCCTTGGCTAGGAAGGACAGCCCAGCCTTATGTGGTTAATCAGAGATACGATGGCATGCTTCTGAAGGTAGTGACACTGGCATGGAGATGTTGACTGTCCCCTCCATCTGGTCCACTTTCTCATGGAGTCCCATTCATGGGTCACACCTATACTAGGAGCTGCAGGAGGGATGGGGACAGAAAGAGGTCAGCATGGGGAACATAGTGATGTGGCAATAGGAGACAGAACCAATAAGCAAGGGCTACAGCAAGCCATTGGAAACGAGGGCTTTGTGGGCGAGATCTCAAGGCAATGGAAGGCTTCCCAGGGGAGGTGAGCTTGCTGGATCAGGAGGGTATGCACAGACAGGAGAGCGCATGCCTAGATTGGCCTACGCAAGAGCAGAGGAGCCTGGGGAACAGGACCCTCACTAGGACCCTGGAGCCCCACACCTCTGGCTGAGTGCTCATTGACACAATTTCTGCAAGACTCGTCTCCAGGGTCTGAGCTCTGTTGACAGTGCCCAGAGTGGGGCGGGTGCCCAGAGTGGGGCGGGGGTCATGGGCATCCTATCCTTCTGCTGGGGCCTGGGTCTCCCCAGAGCCTTGTAGCGGCAGGCTGAAAGCTGCAGAGCAGCCCAGGCCTTGGCGTGACCCCTGCCGTGTTGACCTGTTCCTGCAGATCGCTGACTTTGGCCTCTCCAACCTCTACCACCAAGGCAAGTTCCTGCAGACATTCTGCGGGAGCCCTCTGTACGCCTCGCCTGAGATCGTCAATGGGAAGCCCTACACGGGCCCAGAGGTGAGTGTCCGCCCTCCGCCGCCAGCCGGCCTCCGCCCTTTCCTGTGGCTTCAGCTCCTATGAGACAGGTGGGCTGCTTTTCTAGTTGTTCCCTTTCTCAGAGCACAGAATTCAGCCCGTACCCCTACACCTCCCAGAGCAGTGACTTGCTAGGTCTCTAGCCAGGAGTGGCAAAGCTGGAATGAGAACTTAAACCTCCAGGCCCCTAGTCTAGTTCTGTGCCCCCACCTTCCTTGTTCCCACCACCTTTCCCAGCCCCCAGCCTGCCACCCCCCTCTATTCCCAAAGGGATGACCTCTCCACTGCTCTTGTGTGTGTGGCTGCCCCAGCCAAGGAAAGGCCATGGGCAGCACCCGTCCCTGTGAGCCTTGGTCACTTCTGCAATGTCACTCCTTCACATCCTGGATATGACAGGGAGGTGGCCCTCCCTCCGGCGCACTAGCCTCCAAGTCCTCCAGTGTGCACCCATTTCCTCTCGGGTGTGGGAGTGAGGCTGGAAGCCCTCCAGCCTCCTGGCTGATCCCCACCCCTCTCTCTCGCAGGTGGACAGCTGGTCCCTGGGTGTCCTCCTGTACATCCTGGTGCATGGCACCATGCCCTTCGACGGGCAGGACCATAAGACGCTGGTGAAGCAGATCAGCAACGGGGCCTACCGGGAGCCACCGAAACCCTCAGGTGAGTGAGAGGTCTGGCTGTTCTCATCCAGGCCCCGGGCATCCTAAGCTAATCCCTGAGGCCGCAGTTAAACAGTGGCAGTAGAGTAAAGAGGACGACCCAGTGCAGAGGAGAGTACCCTCCACCCACCTTCTGCCATCATCTCTGCCCCCAGCATCTATGACCTCCGAAAGGGGCCATCTCTTCCTTCCTCATGGGCGTGCATTATTATATTAGGGAAGTGCTTCCTAAAGTCTGACTTAGATCCTTTGTGCTATAGTTGTCTCACTTTCTACTGCTTTTCCTTCATCCTTAGAAATCTTTTTGTCCTTTCACCTACAATGTAGGCAAGAGAAAGGGTGTAAGAACCTTGGTTTACTCTTGAGCATAGTCCACACCCTCCAAGGGTTGCATTTCTGAGGAGACCAAGGATACACATTCATACACAAGGCTAGTGAGGGGCTCAGAGTCCTGAGGGGCATGGGACAGAAGAGGAAATTGCAGAGTCCATCCAGGAAAGCTGGAGGCTGGGAGCTGGCCTGGCTGGGGCGCGCGTGGAGCCAGAGGTGAGACTGGATGGAACTGACAGAGGGGCGAGTGGTATCTTAGCACAGATGGGGGTAAGCCAGTGAGAGGGACTGCGGGTGCCTGCTGTCGTAGCTGCCAATCTGAAGACCCTTGTCTTTGTCTTCCAGATGCCTGTGGCCTGATCCGGTGGTTGTTAATGGTGAACCCCACCCGCCGGGCTACCCTGGAGGATGTGGCCAGCCACTGGTGGGTCAACTGGGGCTATTCCACTCGCGTGGGGCAGCAGGAGCCTCTGCATGAGGGAGGACACCCTGGCAGTGACTCTGGTAGGGCCTCCGTGGCTGACTGGCTCCGGCGGTCCTCCCGCCCCCTCCTGGAGAACGGCGCCAAGGTATGCAGCTTCTTCAAGCAGCACGCACCCGGAGGTGGGATCATGGCCGCCAGCCTGGAGCGCCAGCATTCGCTCAAAAAGTCCCGCAAAGAGAATGACATGGCCCAGCCTCTGCAGGGGGACCCTGCTGAGGACACCTCCCCTCGTCCTAGCAAGAGCAACCTCAAGCTACCAAAGGGCATTCTCAAGAAGAAGGTGTCTGCCTCCTCGGACTGGGCAGGGAAGGACTCGGAGCTCAGCCCGGCCCCCGGGAGCCCAGGGCAGGCTGCCCCACTGCTCCCCAGGAAGGGCATCCTCAAGAAGTCTCGGCAGCGGGAATCCGGCTACTACTCCTCTCCTGAACCCAGCGAGTCTGGGGAGCTCTTGGATGCAGGGGACGTGTTTATGAGTGGGGACGCAACGGAGCAGAAGCCCCCCCCGGCCTCAGGGCTGCTCCTCCATCGCAAGGGCATCCTCAAGCACAACGGCAAGTTCTCCCGCACAGCCCTAGAGCTCACGGCCCCCACTGCCTTCGGCTCCTTGAATGAGCTGGCCTCGCCTTGCCCTCCAGCCCGGGCCGGCCGCCCCTCGGGGGCTGTGAGTGAGGACAGCATCCTGTCCTCTGAGTCCTTTGACCAGCTGGACTTGCCTGAACGGCTCCCCGAGCACCTGCTGCGGGGCTGTGTGTCTGTGGACAACCTCACAGGGCTTGAGAAGCCCCCCTCTGAGGGCCCTGGAAGCAGGGGCCTGAGGCGCTGGAGGCAAGACTCCCTGGGTGAAAGCTGCTTCTCCCTGACAGACTGCCAGGAGGTAACAGAGGCCTATCGACAGGCACTCGGGGTCTGCTCAAAGCTCAGCTGAGGGTGGGGGACGTTGCCCTACCTGGACAGGCTCTAAGATGTAGCTGGTAACACCCTGAGGGGAGCTGCCTTTTCCCCTGCGTCCTGGGACCAGCATCCCAGCCCAGCAGGCTGAGATGGTTGGCAATTTAGCACTGGGGAGGGTTGGACATGAGGAAAATGGGTAAGTGAAATGCATTGAGGATTCAGTGTCTTCAGCCCTGTTGAACCAAGAAGCTAGAAGACGGAAAGAGGAAAGGAGTAGAGAAGGTCCATCGCCAAGTCCAGGTTCTCTGTTTTGTATACACACAGTAGGACCACAGAAATCTGGAAAGAGCACTCTTATCAGTACCCATCTCCTTTATTGCAGTGAGCGTTTGTTCGTGGTGCCTTCCTGCCAAGGTAGGGATGGAAACTCTTCATATACACATTCCCATCCCCACCAGGCACTGAAACTGGAATATGGAAACTCCTAGTGTGCCTGGGACATCCTAGGAACAGCCTCCTAGAGTGTGCCCTTCCTTATTTCTCCCAGCAGGAAGAAAACACAACCTCTGTTTCCTCAAAAGTTCTCTCCTTTACTGTCCTGCAAACCTCCCCCAAGCCTCCTGGAGTCGCTGCTATAAATCTAAAAGACGTGAAATGGCTCAGGCTGCTTTGGACTTCATCATCTCAAGGGGCCCAGGTTACTCTGGACCCCACCTTGAACCTCAAAGGCTTTGTGAACTTCTCCAGCCTCCAAGCTGCTCCTGCTATGCAGAATGAATGTGTCTGTTTCTGTGGGTTTTCAGGACCCTAGAATGTTCTATTTATGTTTTTAGCAATGTGTTTTTACAAAAGTGAATCTCGCTGTTTTCAATAATGTGAATACTATGTTCTGGAAAGTCCGATATACATGTAATTTTGTGTACAAAGTAATATTTTTGCAATGATTCCTGACGAAGGAGGGCCCTTTTATAAATCCACGTGTTCCTTTGCCCTGTCCAGAGGTGCCTCTGGCTCCCTCATCCACACCCTGATTCTATCTACCTGATGGTCCCTCTTCCCTTCTCTGTGGCCAGAAAAAAACCCACTCCATTAAAAACCAGACCGGTGATTGAAAATAGCCTCTGTCGTTCTGTTTGAGGAGGTGGGGGGGCAGATCTTTGAGCCTTCTCTCAACACACACTCCTGCTGGGAAATAGAGAACCTGCTCAATAAAAACAAAACAAATACCCAGCTCTTGGCTCCCAAAAGTTCCCCTGATAAACCTCCATTAGCGATTCTGCCCTGATACATACACACAGGTGGGAGAGCCCTGGGCTGAAAGTCCCAATTTGTTCTTCCTGCCTTTGGCACTAAACCGAGAGCTGGGCTTGGCAGATTGTGCAGTCCCGCCCCCAACCTCTACTTCGTCTTCCACCCCTCCCCCATGCAGTTCTGTCCCCTGCTGCTTGGAGATACCCCCGCCTCCTTTATTCTCTCTCTCCAAAGAAATCCCCTTTACTCAGTGTTGCGCAGCTGCGCCCAGCTCTGCCCCACTGCCTGACCCCTAGTGAAGTAAAGAATGCTTGGAATGCCCCCCCTTGAAGGCCGTCCCTCTCAACCCCCAGCAGAGCATTTCCAGCCCGTTGGCCTGTTCCTTTGAAAAACTCAGGGGCTCTGAGGGCTGGGATGAAAGAATAAGGACAAAGTGCAGGCAAGTTGCTGCTGGCTCCAGCTTCAAGCAGGCTCCCTCCCCGTGCCCTACCCACTTCTGGGGCTCACAGGCTCCAAAACAACCCCAGTCCCAGCCAGCTCCAGCTCCCTGCTCCACAGCACACCTGTTCTTTCTGGAGTGGAGCATCTGGAACCTTCCCTCCTCCTCCCCGCATCTGGGGAGCTGGCAAAGTTGGTGAGCCTGGGGAGTAAGGGGGGTATCCAGGCAACTATGGGGCCATGATGCTAGAGCAAACAAGAAACTGCTCAGGCTACAACTGGGGTATTTTAGTCAGATATCTTTGAGGTTCTACGGAGGGCTGGAGCTCTGGGCTAGATAGACTCTGGGTGGACACCAGGAAAATATAAGGGAGAGTTTTATACTCAAGAAGAATGAGTCAGCTGTGGAGTTGGCTGTACTCCTTTATTCATTCAACTCAGGAATCCAGCCCTTTTTCTGCTAAGCTCTGAGGAAGACAAAGGTAATTGCAGTTTCTCTGGTGTAACACATGAGATCTTAGCCTCAACGAGGCTGCAGACTGGATGGAAAGGTAGGATGCATAAAAATAAGTGAAATTCAGACTTCCAATCAAGATGGTGGTGTAGGTAAATGTGGTACTCACACCCTCCCGCAGCCAAACTATAGAACAAGCCAGTCAATCAGATCTACCTGAAATCTATTAGAACAGAAGTCTTAAAACTAAGGATTAAAAGGAGCAGCCACCTTGAGACTGGTAGGAAGGACAGAGATGCAGAATGAGCTGGTCCCACACCCACATGTAGCAGATAAAAATCTAGAGGGATATCTCAGCTGCCAGGGTTCTCCCTCGAGTGAGGAGTCCTAGCCCCACACCAGGCGCCCCAGCCAGGGATCCAGTGCCGGGAAGAGAAGTCTCCATAACTTCTGGCTGTGAAAGCCAATGGAGATTGTGGCTGAGGGAGATGGAGGGCTTCTGGGGAGTCCCTGGCAGCTCCTCTTAAAGGGCCTGAGCACGGACTTACTCTGACTCACTCCCTCTGAGCTCCAGTGCTGGGCCAGCAGCTCAAAAGGCACCACCAGTGACATACATACAGGGAGGGACTAAATTGGGCATCAGGGCAAGAGCTGGGCATGGCAGCTTCCTGCCAGACAAATGTGCTGGCATAGCCTCCTTTCTTCTGAACTCCTCCCACCAACAGACCTGACAGGTGGGCACCATCGCTAAGTCTCCATCAGCCAGGCTCACACTGGCCACCCGGCCCTGGTGATTCTTTGAGACACAGCTCCACCCAACTTTCAGGCCCACCCAAACTGTATCCAGTGGCTTTTCCATACAAATGGCCTGTCTTGGTTAATACTTCAGATTTTCCTAAGATCTCTCAAACAAGAAGCATCTGGCCTCAGCGAGCCCTATACCTCTCACTGAGTGGCCCCAGGCCCGGCACTAGCAGCAGCCAACTGTGGTTTGCAGTTTCACCTCACCTGGGCACTTCCAAGCCCAGCACAAGTAGCAGCCACCTGCAGATCGCTTTCTAGCTCATGCCGTGTAGCCCTGGGCAACACAGGTGGTGGCTGCCTTTGACCTGCACCTCCTGGGGAGCCCCAGAGCAAGTGCACCCAGTGGACAGCTTCAAACCGCATCAAAGCATCACCACCCAACCACTTCTATAAGCAACACACCCAAGGGGTGGATTTAGCAGACACCAGAGCCCCACTGAAGTAAGTCCTGCTCTGTGGGGTGGGCCCCAACACGGCTGATCCTCCAAGATGGTCGGAGGTTAGTTGTTGGTGGCCATAGCCAGTCCTTGGGCTAACTGGCCTGGGGTTAAATTATTCCCATTGATGTGCCACCAGCAATCAAGGCTCAACTACAATAGGAAGGTGTACACAGCCCACATGAGGGGCACACCTTGAGTGCCCAGCTTGTGTTTGGGGAGTCTGTGCCACTGGACCCTACAATATCTACTATATTAGGCCACTCTACCAAGCCTGGGAGACATAGCTGCTCTACCTAGTACATAGAAACAAACACAGGAAGGTTGCCAAAATGAGGAGACAAAGAAACATGTCCTAAATGAAAGAACAGAACAAAACACTAGAAAAATAACTAAATAAAATGGAGATAAGCAATATACTAGATGCAGCATTCAAAATACTGGTTATATGGATCCTTAATAAAGTTAGTCAGAACTTCAACAGCATAATAAAGGACATGGAAATCATAAAAGCAGAACCAGTCAGCCCTGGCTGGGGTGGCTCAGTGGATTGAGTGACAGCCTGCAAACCAAAAGGCTGCCTGTTCAATTCCTGGTCAGGACATATGCCTGGGTTGTGGTCCAGGTCCCCAGTAGGAGATTTGAGAGGCAACCAATTTGTGTTTCTCTCCATCACTTTCTCCCTCCCTTGCCATCTCTCTAAAAATAAAAAAATAAAAACTATTTTTTAAAAAAGGAACAGTAAGAAATGAAGAGTACACTAAGTGAAATGAAGAATAATTTACAGGGAATCAACAATAGAGTAGATAAAAAAGCAGAGAATCTAATCAGTGATTTGGAATATAATGTAGCAAAAAAAACACCCAATCAGAACAGCAACACACACACACACACATGCACATGCACACGCACACGCACATGCAAACACACACAAAATCCCCAAAATGAGAATAAGTGCAAGGAGCCTCTGAGACAACTTTAAGCACACCAGCATTTGCATAATGGGGGTGCTGGAAGGAGAAGAGTGAGAGCAAGAAATTGAAAATCTCTTTGAAAAAACAATGAAAGACAATGTCCCTAACTTGGTGAAGGAAATAGACATACCAGTCCAGGAAGCACAGAAAGTCCAAACAACAAGAACCCAGAAGAGGCCCACACCAAGACACAACATAATTAAAATGCCAAAGATTAAAGATAAAAATAGGATATTAAAAGCGACAAGAGAAAAGCAGTTAGTTACCTACAAGGGAGCTGCCATAAGCTGATTTCTCAACAGAAACTTTGTAGGCCAGACGGGAGTGGCAAGAAATATTCAAAGTAATGAAAAGCAAGGACCTACAACCAAGATTACCCAGCAAACCTATCATTTGGAATTGAAGAACAAAGAGCTTCCCAGACAAGAAAAAGCTAAGGGAGTTCATTGTCACCAAACCATTGTTACATGAAATGTTAAAGGATCTTCTTACAGAAGAAGATCAAAATATGAACGATAAAATGGCAATAAATACATATCTATCAACAATTGAATCTAAAAAATAAAATCAAACAAGCAGAACAAAAACAGACTCAGATACAGAGAACATTTTGAAGATTTCTGGATGGGCAGGGGTTTGGAGGATGGGTGAAAAAGGGGAGGGGATTAGGAAGTACAAATTGGTCGTTACAAAATAGTCATGGAGATAAAAAGTACAGCATAGAAAATATAGTCAATAATATTCTAATAACTACGTATGGTGTCAGATGGGTGCAAGATTTATTGGGATGATCACTTAGTAAGTTATATAATGTCTAATCACTGGGCTGTACATCTGAGGCTAATACAATATTTATGTCAACTTTAATTGAAAAAATGATTTTAAAAACTCAACAGAAATTGTCAGTTCAGATAATATAGAAGGGGAGTTTGAATGATGAAAAAGGATCACAATTTAGAGATACTAATAGGGGCTACAATGTATTAAGTATTACTGTATCAAGCACTGTATTTTCTTTATTTAATACAATTTTTATCATTTTCATGTCACAGGAGAAGAAATTAAGATTCAAAAACATTAAATAACTTGCCTAGCTAGCAAGTGGGAAAACCAGACCTCAAATCCAGGTCTGTGGGATGCCAAATCTTAGTGGGGTCGGCGGGGGGCTCATTTTAACTGGATTGGGTTGGAGAGTTGAGAGAAAGAATATAAGTGAATGGAACTACAAATATTTATTGAGCATCTATTACATCCTAGACTCCTTTCCAAGCACGAGGAATATAGCAGTTTCTCCTGCAAAAATGCCTTCCTCTTATCTCTACAAGTCCCAAAAGGATCTGGGAAAGAAGAGAATGAGTGGAAGCAAGGAAAAGCTAAAGGGTAAGAAGGGATGGGGGAGGTGGCAGGGACTGGCAGGGAAGGGAGGCGGAAGCCGGTAAAGGAAATGGGGGGAGGGAGAGGGAGCCATAGCCCCTGCTGCCTTTTCCCACCAGCACTGCCTCAGGAGGGGGAGGAGCTAGCATTTCAGTGAAGGAGAAGGAACTCAAAGATCCTGAGATAGCTGTCCTTCTAGTGACCTGTTTGCTTAACCTCTTCTAAATCAGGGTCTCTGAGGGGCCCACGGGCAGAGGGGGTGGTGTCGTGGAAGCCCACTGGGGAAGGAGAATATCTATTATCCCCAGCCCTAAAGATACCTAAATTCCGGCTGTGGACCCCACACTGCACAGCCCTTCCCCTCACCTGCCATGGCGCTTCATACCAAAAACATTCCAGAAGCAGGCTCAGAGAGATGACGCTGCGCTCTGGGGGGAATGCCGGGGCCCTAGGAATATTTAGTGCCACATGAGCGCCTCCGGAATGTGAACAACCCAGACAAAGACCAAGGCCAACTTTAGGAGGCAGGAAAGGACCTTTGGAAACCTTGGAGACAAGAAACATCTGGGTCAGAATCCTCTCCTGTCCTCAGCCCTTTCTGGGGCAAGCCCATCCAGGCTGTCCCTGAGTGGAAGCCCCCTCGCAGAACCAAGTCTCCTCTGCGTGGACGGAGGGAAAGCCCCATGGCGTGTTAGCCTGTCCCCGGGTCAGGACAACCCCCTTCACCGAGGCCTGCCTCGGCCCTCCTGGTGGGCCAAGTGAATGGAAGGGGCTGTGGGGATGTGTCCGGAAGAGCAGCTGCCTGCCAGGCACAGTGCCCACATCCCACTAGAGCTTCTGGGTCAGCTCTGCGAGTCAGAATCTGAAGACTGACTGGCAGCTGAAGTGTGTCTCAAGGATGGAAGGCACAGATGGACCCAGGAACAAAGGGGTACCTGAAAAGCCGAGGCATTTTTGAGCAGAAGGGGAAACCACATAATAGATGAGAGAAAGTGGTCTTCTGGAAAAAGGAAATAGATTTGTAGGCTCATGGCTCAGAAAGCAGGGCCAAGACCAATGGGAAGGGACTAGTGAGACCCAGGATTCAGCTTGTAAGGCAGGTCCTACGTGATGTGTTCATTTGTTCCTTTGATAAGTATTTTTACTGAGTACCTACAGTACACGCTGTTCTAGTCCCTCGGGATACATTTGGGAACAAAACTGACAAAAATCTCCACCTTCATGGGGCTTTCATTCTAGTGGAGAAAAATAAACAAAGCAATAGGTATAATAAACATGTAAATTAGCCCTGCCTGGTGTGGCTCAGTGGATTGGGTGCTGGCCTGCAAACCGAAGGGTTGCCGGTTCGATTCCCGAAGTAGGGCCCATACCTGGGTTGTGGGCCAGGTCCCCACTTGGGAGCATGTGAGAGGCAACCACACGTTGATGTTTCTCTCCCTCTCTTTCTCCCTCCCTTCTCCTCTCTAAAAATAAATAAATAAAATCTTGAAAAAAAAAAAAACAACGTAAATTCAGAAGCTCTTCATGGCAGGATGAGAAGGTTGAGGGGGGCGGTTCGAGCTCTGAAACAACTGATGAGAGTCTGCCTGGGAAGCCAGAGGCTTTGGGTTTGTCGCATGCGCCACTGTGGAGAACGTGGAGGCAGCCAGGAATGCAAGGCCTCACGAGGCAGATGGAAGAGCTGTGGAACCAGTGAGGGCTGTCTCAAGAGAGGATTCTCAAAGGCCTGGTAACCACTTACTACAAAAAGATTTTTGTTGGTGGTGTTGAAGACGCTGATGAACTTCTCCTAAGAGTTTATTTTGAACAGTATGGGAAAACTGAAGTGACTGAAATCATAACTGACCGAGGCAGCGGCAAAAAGCGAGAAGCCCTATCTAAGCAAGAGATGGCTAGTGCTTCACACGCCCATGGTGGTTCTGGAAACTTCGATGTTGGTCATGGAGGTGGTTTTGGTGAGAATGACAACTTTGGTCATGGAGGAAGCTTCAGAGGCGGCAGCTGAGGTGGTGGGTATGGTGGCAGTGGAGGTCACTATAACGGATTTGGTAGTGATGGGAGCAGTTTGGGAGGTGGCAGAAGCTATGGTGATTTTGGCAATTACAACAATCAATCTTCAAATTTTGGACCCATGAAAGGAAGGAACATTGGAGGCAGAGCTCTGGCCCCTATGGTGGTAGAGGCCAATACTTTGCCAAACCACAAAATCAAAGTGGTTACCATAGATTTATGAGCTCAGCCAAGCACAGTGTTGGCAGGGCCTAGCTGCTGCACAGAAGACATATTTTAGACAATACTCATGTTTATGGGCAAAAAACTTGAGGACTGTATTTGTGACAATTGTGTAATAGGTTATTTTTGTTTCTGTTCAGTGGAAAATGTAAAGCATTCCAAGAAAGGGTTTTAATGTAGACATTTTTTTGCACCTGTGTTCTTGATTGCTAAATATGTCTCTGATCATGACTCTAATAAATGTGTCTTTTAAAAAATATGCTGTGTAGCTCTGACTAGTGTGGCTCAGTGGGCTGGGTGTCATTCTACAAACGGAAAGGTCTCTGGTTCCATTCCCAGTCAGGGCACATGCTGGGTCGTGGGCCGGGTCTCCAGGTGGGGGCGTCCGAGAGGCAGCCAATCAATGTATCTTTCACACACTGATATTTCTCTCCCTCTCTTTCCCCCCCCTTTCCCTTCTCTCTAAAAATAAATAAATAAAATCTTTTTTTAAAAAAGAGAGAAAGATAGGTGTGGGGAGCAGATCACATTGGGCCTGGGAGCCATTATAGAGGTGATGGCTTCTATTCTGAAAGAAAAGGGGGAACCAGTTTTTAACAAGGTGGGTGGCATAATCTGACTTTTGATTTTTATTTCCTCCTGCTGCTATTGGGAAGAGCTGCAGGGAAGGGAAGTCAACTCCATGGTTTTTGGCCTGAAGTGTCCATTAGCTGAGACAGGGAAGGGTTGCAGGTAGAGTGATGTGGAGGGAGCTGGGAGCACTTTGGCCTCCAGGAGTCATAAGAGGTATTAGGTGTCTGTAAACTCGGGAAGAGATGGGAGGTAGAGATAGAGATTGAGGAGTCTTTGCTGGAAGGAATTCTTGCTCAGGGTGGAAAGTTGTACTAGATGATCTCAGAAGCTTCTGAGTTGTGGTTTAGGACTTTATTGAATAGCAAAGCAGTTGTTTACCTTAACTGGTCAGTTGCTTATGAAAGCTTAATAGGGGGGCAGGTGGAGAGGCAGATTTGCCTGGTTGGGACTGGCTTTCTCTTGAGGAAGACCAAGGAGCTTTCTCTTAGGAAAGAGAGATGGTTGGGGGAAGTGGTCCTTCACGTAGCTGAACCTCCCCGAGACTTGGTTTTTCTCCATCGATACATTGAGGGGGCTGTATTAAAAGGCTCCTCAAGACTCTCGGCTCTGAAACTCCATGACTGCTCATCTTGAAACGCTTTCACAGATTTTATAAGACCATTAGAAATGTCACCCTTAGGCCAAGTTCTGCTTCTGACCTTGGCAGAGGGGGCGGGAGTTGCCTTGTAAAACTGAGGCCCCCAGAGGAGGAGCCACCTCTCCAATTCCCAGGCTTCTTCCTGCCTTTCAGAGCTTCCTTCTTCAGGTCACTGGGGAGCTTGAGCACAGCGCACCGAGGGCCTGGGGGTCTGCATTCCCACAAGTCTGGCAAGTGGCCCCCAATGACACTGACGCCTGAGAACAGAACTCCAGGTGAAGGTCCTTAACCTGCCTCCACAGAGCTTCTGCCTTTAGAGGAAGGTCATTCTGCCAGGCAGGCAGCTACTCTCTGGGGTACAGACCTCTCATTTTTCCTTCCTTTCTCTTTTTCCCTCTCTGCCTCCTTTGGCTCTAAAACCCTCCCCTCACCGGCTGCTTCGCAAAGGAATTCCCCATGCTTATCACTCTCTTCCCTTCTCACTCCCCAGTCTCCAGCCCTCACCTGGGCTAATCCACTTTTTCATTCCATCCAATGCCCTCCCCCAACCCCTGCCTCCCCATTTTTAGGTCAAACTGGAGGGGATGAGTAATCCTCAGATGGGAGAGGGGCTTCAAGTCCTTAAATGGGCAAAGACTCTGATTTCAGGTTTTAGTCTCCTAGAAAGAGCGAATCTCTCGCCTCTGTCCCCTCCCCCAAAGGAATTTCCAGAGGAAAAGAAGGCTGCGGGCCTGGCTTTGACTAATGGAATTCTAAAAACAGCAGAGCTTTTTAGGAGACAGGGTCAGTCTGACGCAGCTTCCGTGATAAACAGACACAGCCGGGCCAGGACTTTCCCAGCCCGAGGAGCCGAAACTCCATTTCCGGTGGAAGTGTCCCCCTCTGTCTTTAGAGTTTCGGGCCCAGCCAGACCCACCTCCCCACACCTCTGCACCGCTTCCTCCCCATAGCGACAATCGCTGGTGATCCAGGCTGCAGCGGACCTGAGCTCTGGAAACTCATCGGTGCAGCAGGACAGACCACATGCCCCACTGGGAAGCTGGGGAAAGGAGGTGATGGCCTTTCAAAGCCCCCGCAGCTGGACTGTGAATCACCCTCCTGGCCTGGCCTGCAGAGTGTCAGCCTTCTGATCCCTGGCCTGGGAGCACTCTCGTGTCCAGCAGGCAGGGCTCTGGCTGGTAGCAACAGGTCAGCCGCTGGCAGTGATCCCCCGCCCCTTAAAGGCTCCTGGCTGGTCTGCCTGCAAGCCCAGTGCCCAGTTCTCTGTAAACAGAAAAGCCAGTGGAGAGGCTGGTGGCAGCCGGGGAGCGCAGGGTGGCCCTTTGGCAGAGCCTCGCAGGGTGGCCAGTTTTCCCTTGAGACCTTTTCACAGTTCAGGATCTGGGACTCATTCTGCTGCTCAGAAACCCTGCCACAGGCTCAGAAGACTCCAGGGCAGATTCACCTCTCTCCAGGAGAGGGATGGGTACACTCGGAATGCCAACTCATTGATTTATTATGAAAAATGGAACTGCTGTCGAACCAACCAGATACTTGGATTTGCTGATGAGCACGTTCACCCCCTGTTGGCAATTTCACACAAGGGGAAGCTCAAGTTCAGTGGGAAGGTTACCGAGAGCATCAAAGCTGGGCAAAGAGAGCTAGCCGAATGGCCTTCATGGCCTGCCAGCCTCTGCTCTGCCAGGACGCGCTGGGAGGCCGTGTTCAGGACGCCCTTTCCCAGCGCGGCTCTGGAGAGCACCCCCCACGCACATCTGGTGCCGCAGAGACAACCTCCCGGGCTTAGCACATTCTTTTCTCAGACAGAGCACATTGCAAGGGTCACCTTCACAGTCCACTCACACCAGCCATGCCGCTGCCGGGATTAAATGGCAGGATGCATGAACGTGCTCTGTAAGCGCAATCTCGACAAAGAAAACCTAAGGAGTGAGAGTAGGTACTCAATAAATGTTTAATAAACAGCCTCCACCCAGCCCCTTACAGAGGGGAGTCTGATAGATAAATCAGTAAAACCCATCCCCTCATAAACTATCAACATGTATTGAGACCTTACTATTGTTCTAGGTGCCATGAAAAGTACAGAAACAATAAAGGACGGTCCCTTCCCTTCAGGACTGTACATATAATAAAGTTGAAGCTATAAACTAACACCTACAGAATGATCGTGTGCCAAGGGCTTGTGTCTGGTACAGAACACGTGTGAGACGCTCAAGTCCCATTGGACTTGGTTGTAACAGAGCCACGGTGTGAACGTGAGACCGACCACTGAGTGTTTTGGGTCCTCACTCTTGGTTCACTGGATTGGTCAGTCAAGGGATAAACTTGCCTGACCAGGGGTTTTAGGTGCCTAGACCCTGAGGCAGGGTCTCACTTGAGGCTACTTAGCTGAAATGTGACAGTCCAACTGTCCTTCCTTACAGCCAACGTGAGGCTCGCTTCCACTCAACCATTACGGAAAAGAACAGCAAGGGTGAGAAGGAGCAGAAACACACCGGGCAGAAATGAGGAAGAGAGCGGGCAGCTCCCCGGCTCTCACCAGCGTATTGGGGCTGGAGGGCGGCACGAGCAGCTGGCTTGCTGACCCTGACCCCGAGGCGGGGCCGGAGCCACCACCAGGCTCATCCATTCTTCCCTTCCTGCCTGGAGGGGTACACCTTCCTCCGGTGCCTCTTAAATCCTCGAGGTGAGCATAGTTGTAGCTCTCGCTCTTGCTCACCTGAGTCAGCCTGGGGCCCTTCGCAACCTGTGGCCCCTGGGTCGGAGTCTTCTTAGGCCCATTTTTTCATCTTCACTGAGGCACTGAGCAAGATCCGGCCTCCCACCCTCTTACTCATCTCAGAAATAAGAACCAGTTGGGAATCACAGTAAACTATGTGTGCAGTATCACACCATCCCCACCCCAAGTTAATTTTAAGAGGCAAAGGAGTTAAAATGATCACCACTGAAGTCTCTGGTATTGTGCTAGAACATTGGTTTTCAGAGTGTGGTCCAGGGACCCCTAGGGGGAGGGTCCCCAAATTCTTTCAGAAGATAAGCAAGGTCAAACTTGTTTTACTAATAATATGAAAACATCATTTGCCTCTTTCACACTAATTCTCGCATGAGGATACAGTGGAATTTTCCAGAGGCTTTATGGTGTATGATATTACAATAGACTGACTGCTGAAGGAGACATACGGATCCAACAATGTGCATACACTTAACACTGCTGAATGTACACTGTTTAAGATGGTAAATCTTATCCCTGGCTGGATAGTTCAGTTGGTTAGAACATCATCTGATACCCCAAGGTCGTGGGTTCGATCCCCAGTCAGGGCACATACAAGAAACAACCAATGAATGCATAAATAAGTGGAACGACAAATTGATGTATTCCTCTCTCTCTAAAATCAATTTTTAAAAGAGATGGTAAATCTTATGTTAATGTGTTTTTACCACAATTTAAAATTTAAAAAAAGTTTTAAAGGATCTAACTCTTTCATCAAGCCATACATAAAGACATTTGCAAAAAGTGTAGAACAATGCCACTCCTCACTAACTGTTTTTGTTTTGGAAAATATAGTTATATGGTTTGTATGAATATGTAATGAGTTAGCAGTTATTTTTAAACTGTTATTTTAAAGAATTAATAGTATTTTTTAAAATTTCTATTTTAATTTCTAATATGATAAACATCAACTCTCTCACCTAAAAGCGCTTCCAGTGTTCGCAGTAATTTTTAGGAGCGTGAGGGGATCCTGAGGCCAAAACATCTGCAAGCTCCTGCCTTGGTGAGAGGAAATATGCAGCCAGGGCTGCCTGAAGGAACGCAGGAAGCCCATCGAGATGTGGATTTCAGATAAACAACAAACAGTTCTAGTGTAATATTGCCTGGGACATGCTGGACTAAAAAAATGTTGTTTACCTGAAAGTCACATTTAAATGGGTGTTCTGAACTTCTGTTTGCTAAATTTGGCAACCCTAACGTCAGGAAAGATTCAGGTGAGACTGAGAAGGCATTGGGATTCTGACCTCGGAAAGGGCAGACACCTTCGAGAAAAGCCAGTGTGTCTGAGGACCTCCAGGGCAGGCCTCTAAGTGCTTAGGGCTCCAGGGTCCAGCCTAGGGGAACAACCTCTTCCCTGAGCTGGGCCCAAGCGAGAGCTGCCCACCCTCCAAGAAATCCAGACAGCCGCGGTACCAGGCAGCTGGGATGAGCAAAAGAGGAGGCAAGGGAAACGCACCATCCTCAATGTCATTATCAAAAGGGGGAAGTGCCGCTAGTGGATGAAGGGGAGGTGGGGGGCGGGAGAGGATGTCAAAAGCATGAGATTCTGCTAAAAATAGTTGTGGTTGCAGTGGGGGCGAGGTCTGCCAGGGGCTGGGCAGCAGAGTGAGTCGATGTTTGGGCAGGCTGAGCACAGCCACAGCTGGGGGTCAGAAGCACACAGGTGGGGCTGGAAATAAACAGCAGCAAAGCACTGGCCTCAGGAGCAACCCAGAGGAGAAGGGCAGCAGTGCCTGGCATCAGCATGGGAAGCTCGAAGACATTCTTCCCGTTAAAAGAAACACGGGCGCCCCAGAAATAAGACTGGCAGGGAGGCTGCAGGGCATGTTTTTCCTAATATGCATTGAGCATCTACTCTGTATTTGGCATTGTCCCAGGCCCTGGAGATCCTGGATTGAATAAAATGTAGTTCCTGACCTCTGGAGCCTGGAAGTCCAGTGGAGGAGACAGTTGCACGAAATCTATACAAATGCATAAATACATTGCAATATCAGTGAATCGTCGTAGGCCGGAGCAGCAACACATAAGGCAAACCTGAGCCCCGCCCTCAGCAGCTCCCCAAGCCTGGCCCAAGCTGTGAACTAGTGGAGGCCAGAGAATCATCCAGCTGCCTGCACAGCAGCGCTCCCAGCTCTGGGCCCTTCTCTGCCACTTCTGCCAACCGTGTGTTTGGAGCAAAGGAAAATAATCCAGTTGGGGAAAAGACAGAAATGACAGTTTTCTGAACCTTCTCCCTCACCCACCAGGGCCTGGAAAAAGCTTGCAGATTCTTCTTCAGAGAGTTTTAGAGGTCATTATAGGTTTCCAGTTAAGGGAGAGGGTCATTGAGGGGGGCTGGCTACCTTTGACCATGGTTTTGGATGCAGCTTGAAGTCACAGAACAAGTGGAAGCAAAAGACAGTGCGCTGTTTCTAGTGTCTAGAGCTTACTAAAGAGGCATGGGTTGAGCCCCTCTTGCCAGGCACTGGGGTGAGTTGTCGAGTTCTGAGCTGCCGCCCGCTGGAGCCACAGATAATGGCCGGATGGGGCCTGAGGGGGACCTGAACACAGACCCTGGGGACAGAGCACGGGTCGGGGACGCTTCATGTGGGGGGTGAGCTGGGCCTTGCAGGTTAAGTTTTCTGAGTCAAGTAGAGGGCTTTTTAGGTAACAAGAATTTTTGGGAAACTTGGACACTGACCTCAGCTAGTCAATTCTGGTGCCGGTATGTAAACTTCATACACTCAGATGTGCCCTCTGTCCTGACTTCCACTCAACCCCCGCCCCCAGGGCTTCATTTTATTCTGTGTATACGCTCCTGCCAAGAGTGGTGTCTGCACTCTTGGGAGAGACGGGGGCCAAAGACTCTTTGTCACAGCTCTGAGGCAGTTGGGGTTTGGCTCCCTGGCCCTCCTTGTCTACCACCCAGCAGGGCTGGTGAGCTGGCACTGGATGGACGGTGAGGGCAAGGATGTCCAGCTCCACTCACTCTGTCCTCTGGGTTCCTGAGAGTCAGGCTCCAGGCCTGCTTTCTGCCCTGTTCCTCCCCTATGCAAGCCATAGCCTGACAAACTGGCCCTTCTCTGCCTTCGCCAAGGAGGCTGCTAGAACCACAGCTCGCCACAGAGGCCAGGCCGGCTGTACGTCTGTGCGGTGGCAGGAGGAGCCCACTGGGCGCAGTCCGGACCCATGTCCCCAGCAGGCGAGTGGAGCCGAGTCTTTGTTGTGTCTTCCCCACTGTGGTGGGCTTCTCTGAGGCCCCATATGGTTAGATGAGTCTGACCAGACTGGCTGGGTGGCCTTGGGCAAGTCGCTGCTCCTCTCTGGACCTTGACATTGCATTTGTTCAATTATGATCTGTATCCTGGGGTCTGTCTGAGGTGAGGTATGTGAACGTGCTTGGCGCGCTGTAGAGCACAGCGCTGGCCTGAGAGGTTATTTCTTTGAATTTGCTCTGGGTCCAACAGTTTGAACAGGGTTCTGTCACAGAATTTATTTTTGGGGCAACAGCTTCTAGATGGGAATTCCTAACCTGGGGTCCAGGGATTGTCTGCAGGAAGTCCTGGTGTCATTTGCAGAACTTAGAGCAGGTGCATTTTTCCAGGAAGAGGGTGGAGTTTTCCATCAGATCCTGGAGGGATTCCACGAGTGAAAACCTGTTAAGAGGCACTGCCTGACCCTAGGGGCTCCCTCCATGGGGAGTCATCTGCCAGGGAACCCCCACAAGGCAGGAAGAGGGACCTGCAAGTCTTTAGAGGCAGCGGTGACACAGGCTGGGGTGACCTGTGCATATCTGTTCACCATGGACATGGGGAAACAGCCACATGGGTCCAAACACGCCAAGGAGGTGCTCACTGACCCTGGCTGGCCAGCAAGGCAACAGAGCTCAGGGCGTCGTGCCCAAGTCTAGAATGTGACGCTTAGGTATCACTCTCCCCGCTGTTCTGGCTTTGGTTGGAACATCTTGCCCCATTCTAGACACTATGTTACTAGAAGAATGTGGATAAATGGAAATATTTCCAGAGGACACACAGGCCAACTGTCAAAAGGTCTTGAAATCATTCTTAGGAGGGATGACGGGAAAAACTGATTTGGCTTGGAGCGAAGAGTTACAGAGTAGCTGGGGATTGGGAGTGGACATTCAACTCTTGAAGTGCTGAAAGTAGACTCTACAGAGAGGTGGATAGTAACTCAGCAAAAGGAAATTTTTGTTGTTGTTGTATTTTTTCTATTACCATTTATCCCCCTCATACATTCCCCGCCTGCCCCCCCACCCCTGGCCAGCGATCACCACACTGTTGTCCTGTCCATGAGTCGTTTTTCCTCTTTGCTTGATCCCTGCACCCCCTGCGTGCAACCCCCACTTCTATAAATACTTTCCAACAGTGAGCTCTGTCCCACATGGAGCAAATGGACTGGGACTCCTCAGTGCCCCTCATATTTCGCCTTTCAGAAGGGAGTAGTTTAGGGTAGGGTCTAGGCTCTATCATGGAAGGAGATGAAGAATGACAATGATCGCTGCTTCCCTGGGGCTCAGCGAGAGTGGGTGTTGCCTTGTGGGAGAGGGGGCAGGGCAGGGAACTGTGGGCCGGGCCTGAGCCTCTGTGGCCTGTGCCTGCTTTCACAAAGGCATCTGCTGCGACTGCCTGGATCTGCTGCGAACGCTGCCGCCCCCCACGCCCCCACTCTTCGAGGACCCCGCTGTGTTGCACAAAGCGGGAGAGCAGAGCTGGGAACAGAGAGAAGCAGCTGGCAGTGAGGAGGGCTGGTCCCCTGCCCCCTTGGGAGACAAGCTGGGCTGGCCAGAGGGGGTGGGGATGAGAAGATGGCTCATTGGTGAGTCACCTGTGGCCATTGTCTGCTCCTGCTCCCTCTGGGGGAGGGCAGCCGAGAGAGACAAGGTGTCTGGCCAGCTGGGCCTGTGAGGACAGGTTCCACACTCCTGTGCTTGCAGCTCTGGGGCCATTGGGGTTTGCCTCCTTGGCCTTCCTAGGCCACCACCCAGCAAGGCAGGGCTGGTGAGCTGGCATTGGATGGATGGTGAGGGGTAGGATGTCCAGCTCCACTCGCTCCTTGCTAAGAGCCCAGAGGCCCAGCCTGGGGGAGAAGCTGCCCCGCCCTGTCTGGCACGACGGAGGACGGAGGAAGCGGGCAGGCGTGCCCCCTTGTGATCACACCTGGCGCGCCCTCCCCACCACACCCTTCCTAAACCTCCTCGCAGACCTGTTCTTCCCTTGGCAGGCCTGCTGAGCTCCCCACCCTCCTCAGGACCGGGGGGAGCCTGGGGAGAGTGAGGGTAACTGGAGGTCAGTGCCCGACTGTGCCACTCCTGCCCTCGCCAGGGTCTGGCCGGGCCTGAGGGACAGAGCCACGCTCAGGCCTGCAGTCAAGTCCAAGCCTGGGTTCCCGAGGCCTGCTTGGGTTGCAGCTCACAGAAGCTCATGCCGCCAGGGTTATTGTACATGTGAGGCAACCGAGGTTCGCAAGAGCAAGACGCGTGCAGCAGGGCTGCCTGATCTGCAGTGAGCAGCTGGGAAGGGAGGGCCTGTAATGGGGAACAAGGCTGCGGTTTGGGGCCACCTTTCAGTTCTGCTGCTGCCTCCCTTGCTTTCTCCTTTCCCCGTGGACCAGAAGGAAGGTGACCCAGGGCTCAGGGGCGAGCTCGAGGAAGGGGTTGCCCTGTGGGGGCAGCAGCATGGGCTTGGGAGCCAGACAGACACAGGTTAGAACCCTGGTTCCTGCCACCTCCTGCCAGCAAGGCCCTGAGAGGAGCCTGGAGCGCGCTGAGCCTCTGTTTTCTCATCTGTAAAATGACAATAATAACTATCTCGACATACAGAATGTTTTATGTCTATCATCTCATTTAATTCTCGCAATGACACTTTGAGTTAAATATTATCTCCATTCTTTGGATGAGAAAATGGAGACCTAGAGGGGTTAGCTACCTGCGAGTGTCTGATCCAAGCCCCTGCTCTGGACCACTCTGCTGCTCTGCTGCTGCCCCCAGGGGTGGCTGGGAGAAATGACGGGGCGAGGGAGGAGAAGCAAGAGCGCCCCTGCCCTGGGCCAGATGTAGGACAGGGCAGGGCTGGGTGCCGGAAGGGGGAGAGGGGCTTCGAGGGCAGAGGGTGCTGACGAGGGCAGAGGGTGCTGACGAGGGCCAAAAGCAGAGGCCACCAGGAGGGCGGCTGAGTCCAGGGACCCACC
The DNA here is from genome assembly GCF_021234165.1 of Pteronotus mesoamericanus. NCBI lineage: Eukaryota > Metazoa > Chordata > Mammalia > Chiroptera > Mormoopidae > Pteronotus > Pteronotus mesoamericanus. The sequence continues at coordinate 5,746,398 of NW_026555326.1, forward strand.
CAGATGACTCTCAGCTGCTCTGTGGCACTGTGAGTGAGTGGAAGGAGAGGGACTGGAAGCACTGAAGGCAGGGGAGGGCAAAGGCAGTGCAATGGCGATTCTGTGGTTAAAGTGGCCCCGTGGCTGAGACTCAGGCTGAGGGCGAACACCTGCCGCACCGCTGACAGCGCTGTGCTCTAGGAAGGGGTCTAGGCCAACAGGTTTACTCTCTGGGCCCCTATATTGCTTGAGTTTTTCATAGTGATTGTGCATTATTTGAAATTTTTTAACTTTTTTTAAAATTTATTTTTAGAGAAGGGGAAGGGACAGAGAAAGACAGGGAGAGAAACATCAGTGTGCGAGAGATACATCCATCGGTTGCTTCTCGTGCACCCCCTACTGGGGACCTGGCTCACAACCCAGGCACGTGCCCTGACCAGGAACCAAACCAACAACTCCTCGGTTCACAGGCTGGCACTCAGTGCACTGAGCCACACCAGCCAGGGCTGAAATTTTTTTAAAAGGAGAATAGTGGCCTTAGTCGGTGTGGCTCAGTTGGCCGGAATATCGTCCCATAGCCGAAATTTTGCGGGTTTGATTCCCTGTCAGGGTGTGTGCCCGGTTCGCAGATTCAATCCCCGATAGGGGCACATATGGGAGGCAGCCAATCGATCTTTCTCTTTCCCATCAATGTTTCCCTCTCTCCCTTCTTCTATTTCTCTAAAGAAGGAGAAGAGGAAGAAGAATGACTGGAAGGACATATGTCGAATGCTAGTATAGGGGGAGGAACCACCTGAGATTTGAGTTCCCATCTTAAATTTTCTACAACATGTAGTAATAACACTCAGAAAAAATATTTAAAAAATGAGCTAACACAGGCTACATGTCTTGAGCCGCGCCATCCACACAGAACCTTCTGCCCGGTGGAAAGCGCGTTGGCTGTGCTGTCCAACATGGCCAACACGGGCCACAGGCGGCCGCGGAGATGGGAAAGGTAGCTGCCTCGGCCGAGGAAATTGTGTTACCTTTATGTAATTTTGACTTCTTATTTATTTTTCAAGCACAGTTAACATTCAATATTATTTTGTATGGGTTTCAGGTGTACAGCATCGTGCCTAGACAGTCACATACTTTACAAAGTGGCCCCCTGATATTTTCAGTGTCCACCTGGCCCCACACACAGTTACGACAATATTGACCGTATTCCCTGTGCTGTGCGTCCCATCCCCGTGACTGTTTTGTAACTACCAGTTGGCACTTCTTAATCCCTTCGCCTCTTTCATCCAGTCCCTCAACTCCCCTCCCCTCTGGCAACTATCAGTCTGTGTCACACTCTGTATCTGTGAGCGTGTTTCGATTTTGTTTGCTTATTTTGTTCTTTAGATTCCACATATAAGAGAAATCATATGGTATTTGTTTTTCTCTGACTTACTTACTTCACTTTGCATAATACCCTGTAGGTCCATCCACGCTTTTGCAAATGGTAAGATTTCATTCTTTTTTATGGCCAGGTAATATTCCATAGTATATATGTAGCATAACTTTTTTATCCACTCATTTATTGATGGGTACTTATGATGCTTCCGTATCTTGAAATAATGCTGCAATGAACATCAGGATGCATATACTCTTTCAAATTTGTGTTTTGGATCCCTTTGAATATATACCCGGATGTGGAATTGCTGGGTCATAAGGCAGTCCCGTTTTCAGTTTATGAGGAAGCTCATAGTGTTCTCCACAGCGGCTGCCCCAGTCTGCATTCTCACCGACAGTGCGCTAGGACTCCCTTTTCTCCACAGCCTCAACAGCACAGGCTGTTTGTTGATTTATTGATGACAGCCATTCTGAGAGATGTGAAGTGATATCTCACTGTGGTTTTAATTTGAATTTCCCTGATGATTAGAGAAGTTGAACATTTTTCATATGTCTCTTAGTCATCTGTATGTCCTTTTCAGAGAAATGTTTATTCAGGTCCTCTGCCTGTTTTTGTTTTGTTTGTTTTTTTTTTGAATCGGATTGTTTGTTTGGTGTTAAGTTGTATGAATCCTTATATATTTTGGATATTAACCCCTTATTGGATGTATCACTGGCAAATATCTTCTCCCATTCAGTAGATTATCTTTTCATTTATTTTTAGAGAGAGGGGAAGTGCAGAAGAAAGAGGGAGAGAAACATCAATGTGCGAGAGAAACATCCATTGCAGTTCCCCAACAGGGGACGTGGCCCGCAACCCAGGCAAGTGCCCTGACCAGGAATGAAACCACCGACCCTTCGCTCTGCAGGACAATGCTCAACCCACTGAGCCACACCACTCAGGGCTATTTTTTACTTTGTTGATGGTGTCCTTTGCTGAGCAAACATTTTTTAGTTTGATGAAGTCCCATTTGTTTATTTTTTCTTTTGTTTCCCTTGCCCAAGGAGATGTATCAGAAAAATATTGCTAAGAGAAATGTCAGAGATAGTTCTGACTAACTTCAATTTAACGTTAAATAGCCCTGGCTTGCAAAGGTCCAATCAGACTGACTGTGACTGATGACGCTGGGTCCTAGGACGGGCTTTCTGCCCTGTCTGCACCTGAGCCTGTTCTGACAGGTGCTGTCCCCCCTGCCCTCCGTCTCCTCCCTGGCTTCAGAGCTTTCTCTCTTCAGGGTGGAGCCAGGACCCCCTCTGCCTCCCTGCACCCCCCCTCACCTCCCTTCTTCGACCACGTGCACAGAGCACGAGGGTCCCTCAGCCACACCCCTCTACCCCTCCTGGCCTGGGTGTCATGGCGGGGACATCTCCTGTGGCACCACCTCACTGTGTTGATCTTGGTTAAGTCATCTCCCTTCTTTGGGCCTCAGTTTCCTCATCTGTATAATGGAGCATTGCCCAGAGATTCCATAAAGGCCCCACAGCTCCTTGCCTAGCTGCTGAAGTCACCGGGTGGCATCACCGGGCGTGGCCAGGTGTCCTGGGCACTGCTGGGCAAGAGGGACGTACATGAGGTAACAAAGAGGACTTTCTGGCTGGAAGGCTTATGAGGCACTGGGATGGGTGAAAAATGTATGACAAGGGGTGTGTCATCGAGAGAGGGGAACTTTGCCAATCCAGCTCCCCTCCAGCAGTTAGCTGCTCTTAGATCATAACTCCACGTGAGCAGTTTCCAAGTTGCATTGTCATTTACCTACTTTTCTCTCTGTCAGGATAGATTTTGAGGGGTTCAAAGAGAAAGGGTTTGTCACACTGACCTCACCATCCTCCATGCGTTTCACAAAGCAGACTTGATGGACAGGTGAATGAATGGCTCCTTTGGAACACCCCGCCCCACCAGCCTTTCCCCTCCTGTGTTGGTGTTAGGTGTCCTGGTTCGAAGGGCTCAGCCTTGGGAAAAGGTAGAAAGTCAACGGAATTTGTGTAAGTGTCGTCTTCCCTTTCTGACTGTTGGAAAGTGTTTTCCCCTCACGCCCACAAACCTTAACCTTCTTCTCTGTCAGAGGAGAAAAAAAGGGTTCAATGGGACCAACTAATTCATACTAAGATGTGAATGGCTCAAGGTTTACCCCTCCTAGCGGCACCTGCATTTGTACATGAAGAAGAAACGTGAACCTAACTGTGGGTATCAGGCTTCAGTTACAGGCAACGGTGTTGTCAGCAAGTTTAGGTTGGTCCTGGGTGTGCCATTCAACGGCTGTGTCCATGAGTAAGTTTCCCCCGTCTTTCTGAGACTCAGTTTGCTCATCTGTAAAATGGGACAAATGGCAACTCTTTAGCCACCCCCTCGTGGTGTTGTGAAGATAAAATGAATCAGTGTATGCAAAAAGCATTTGCTGGCTGTAAGGTCCTGGATCGGAAAAGGGTTTGATGTTGTCATAACTTTGGCCCAGAGTGGGGCCCGCCCTCAGCTTCAAATCACACCTGAGTAGATGATGTCTGTGTGTGAAGGCCACCTCCTTTTTAATCTTTGGCTGCTGACCAGAGAGGAGAACCCTGGTATCTCTTTCATCTTTGGCCTCACCCCTGGGGGAAGGCGAGAGGGCAGCCAGGAGAGTCCAGAGAAGCAGCCTCCCTCCCCTCACCCTCCCGGAGTCACCTGCACCCCACCCCTGGGGTCCAGCAGTGGGTGCTGCCGTTCCCCCCCTTTTCTGTCAGCACGTGTTCCTGCTCACAGACCACACGCAAGCCATACCTCCCCGCCACAACATTGGGAGCCGCACACAGAGTCACCTTTGCGCATCTTTCCGGAGACCCACTAGCCTCGTCAATCTCTCCAACCTAAATTCTCCATTTGCGTGGGGAAGGGGACGCCGAGACCCAGAGAGGGCACGTGGCCTGCTCAGTCCATCACACAGCACCCTGGAGCGTTAGCCGATGCTTTCTTTTCCCTTCTCTCCCCTCAGCTTTCCATTTGCTTCCAAGCATGAACAGCCCCTCTGAAGCCCCCAAGGCCCAGAAGTCCTGGAGTGAGGGTCTCCTTAACTTTCTGAAAGATGCCGTCATTCCCACTCCTTCTCCTTGGAGTGGACTTGGAAGCCCCTTCCCCCATGTCCCTATGGGGGGGGATGTCCACCCACTTCTCTGTGAGACCCATGGACCACATCTTGTTCTTCTCTTCTTTGTGACCCCAGTTCCTGGCACAGAGCAAGGGCCACAACCTGTGTTTCTTGTATTTATTGAAACCTAAGACTGGGCGGTCGGGGGTCACACACCTGGACTCTGGGATGCCAACCACAACGAGAGCTCCCAGACCAGCCGAGGAGGAAACAGAAAAAGAAAGGGGACCCGTCCTCAGCAACTTCCCCCGCAGCAGCCACGTGGCCATCGCCCCGCTTGGCTGAGGAGATGAGGAGGGGCAGGGGGCAGTCAGAGAAATATACCAGGGCTGTCTGGCTGGCTTGTCTCGGGCTCAAGTTCGTTTAATGCTCAATTTTGTGGGAAATTCTCTCCTCCTCTCCTCCACTCTTACTTTGGGGCTGACCTCAACTAGAAGAAGAAGAAGAGGACCCAGCTCCAGGTAAAAGAGGGTGGCTTCTTACCTAGGGGTGGGCAGCCAGAGAGAACTCAGCCTTCCTATAGGAGAACAGCAAACAGAGCCCTCAAACCAGCCAAGGGCTCAGATCTCTCTAAAGTGTTTATTTCAGCCTTATCCCCAGTGAGCTGAAATTGCAAGAACAACCAAAGTGAAACAACAAGAGAACCTTTAGGTGGGAGGTTGGCAGGCAGCAGAGCTTGTGGGATCTTCTCTGGGTACTTTTGGAAGTAGAGCCAAACGGGTGGGTGGCTGCCTGGGGGCAGGGGTGTGGCAGAGGTGGCCTGTCCAGCTCCACTGGGCCTGAGATACCCCATCTGGACATTTGGCCTTGGGAGGGTAAGGGACTAAAGACAGCGATCGACTGCTGGGGAGGGAGAGTTCTCCTGGGAGGACCCGAGCATGAGAGGCACCAACTTGGAGGGCTCTTCTGGTCGGCTTAGGTCCTGCTGGCAGGTCCGGATGTGCTGAGGCAAGCCCCAGCCTTCCCTCCCTCCCCACCGCTGCCCCAGCATGCCTGGCAGGGCCAAGCTTCCTCCTTCCATCTCCACCTGGAGCCTGGCTACAACCCTTTGGACCAAGTGCAGGTCAGAACCCTCCCGGGGCCCCAGACGGTCCAGCAGCATCCTGACAGGTATCTCCCCTAGGGAGAGAGCTGGGTGTTGGGGGGGCAGGCACCCACATCCAAGATCTCCTCCGAGCCTTAGGAATGGGTGGCCACTTGGGTAGCATGGGCATCATTATCATGTTTCAGATGAGGAACTGAGGCCCAGGACCTCTCAACCAGCAAGAAGCAAGTCTCAGTGGTTCAAACCCAAGCCTCTTGATGCTGGTTGCCAAGTCCACACTGGGGCCGATGGCCATGCACTGATCTGCTCCAGGGCCAGTGTGTGGGCAGCTGCCTGGGGCGGGCAGGCCTCATCAGTCCTCTGTCATGCTGGGGCTGACCCCTTGGGACAGGGACACCTTGCGTCTGAGACTGAGGGGAAAGGTGCTCAGCTCCCAGGAAAGGTATCTGAGGCTGAGACTCCTGCAGCCACCCTCCGCCTGTGCAGTTCCGCAGAGTCCGCCTTAGTCATCCTTCTCTGGAGGTTCCTCAGCACCGGAAGGGGCCCTGAGTCCAGGAAGCAGGAGCAGTCATAACTGCCTTGGGTTAGTCACTTGTTAGGCACCAGGCTCAAGTCCCACAGGATGTCCTTCGAGCCCTGCAGAAGGTCCTCTCTCTTACCTCCCAAACCTCTGAGGCACATGTCATTTGCTTTCCTATTGGCAGATGAGGAGACTGCTTTCCTGAGAGCAGTTGGAACCTCGCCTAAGGAGAGAGGGAGTGCTGGGAGTTGAACCCAGGTCTGCCGGCTCCAAAGCCTGTGCTCTGAGTATATTGGAGTCTGGAATTTCCCACTGCTGGGGAAATTAGGCCTGCCGTGAAGATCCGTGCAGGTGCCTCGTAGTAGCTCCTTTCTTCTCCTACCCTGGGGCCCCAGGTCTCTTCTCCTCCCTCCATCCCTCCCCTCCCTGGAATCACCCCGGAGTAACCTGGATGGCAGGGTGAAGCCGCTTCTCTCTGCCCGTGCTATACCGAGGGATTTGGTCTTTGCTCCGACTGCACCTGCTGCAGCTCCACCGTTTCCACAAGGCTGGCAGGGAGCGCCAGCTCTGCATGGGCCCAGCCACCTGCCCAAGTGCTGCTGCAATGGCAGAGCATCAAGTCCAGGAAGAGGTGACTGCTAAGCTGCCCCCGCCCCCGGCAGGCCAAGGCTGCAGGGTGTGCAGGCCTGGCTGAGGCCTCCGAACCCCCAGTGTGGGGCAGGACTGGCAGCACAGATGCTCTGGGAGGAGCCTGCCGTTGGCCCTGCAGTCTGAAGGATGGTCCCCCGCAGAGGAGGCCACCCTGCGAACCCCTGGCAGGGGAGGGAGGCAGGTCCAGAGTGGGGGCAACTCACTCCCTTTTTACAGAGGGTGGAGGCCCCGACACAAACAAGGGAGCATCGCATCGGTGACCATCAGAGGAAAAAATCCCAACTCCCAGCTTGGGGAGGGCCTTACTAGAAACGACGTTGTCACGATGAGCCTAACAAGAGGCCTGTTTGTCCTTTTCGCAGAAGATACCTCTGGAGCTGAAGCTAATCTTACCTCTCTTCTGGGACTGCTTGCTTTGCAGCCTCAGGATGGGCTGAGAATGACATCTTCCGTCCCTCTCTCCCTCCCTCCCTCTCTGCCCCCTCCTCCCTTTCAGTGTGGACTGTGGCTGGCAGGGACATTAAGAGCCAGCGCAGTGAAGGCACCTGACCTTGGAGAAGAATGTGGACAATGTCTGCAGCTTGGAGCGGCTAACCCCCACCTGGGGCCCAGGAATGTGGGCATCTGGCCCAGCAGCGCCCTCCTCCCAGCCCCCCCCACCCCGCCCCGAGACGTGCATGTGGTTGGAAGAGAAGGGCGGGGCAGGGCCCAGGAATGGCACTGTTGGAAGGCCCGTGAGGTCACCTGGTAAAACTCCTCCACGGTTACAACAGGCGAAGGTGACTATACATGTGGCCCCCCTGATGGGACCAGCACAGCGCCCTTTCTGGGCTTGTTAGGGCCTGGCTCCTGACTCCTGGAGTCACCTCAAGCCTGAGGTCATGGAGATGCCTAAGTTTTTGACTTTTCAGACCTACAGAACCACAGAATGTCAGAGCCCTTTGAAATTAGCAACTGTATCAGTCCCATTTTACAGATGTGGAAACTGAGGCCCCAGCGGAGAATGGGAGTTGGCCACAGGTCCACTGATTACAGGCCAGGATTTTGGGGTAGGTGCTTTCCCCACCCGCTCCTGCTCCCACAATGCTGGAGGCCAGCATCTCCTTCTCCCATTAGGGAGAGTCAGGTGGCCCCATTAAGTTCCCACTGGGTTCTTGCTGGGAATTTCTGTGGGTGCCCTTAACTGTCAAGGAGTGGTAGATGCAGCCACATAGGGCCTGGCCTCTATATTCAAGGCCATACTCTAGCTCCTGGTGATCTGTGCTCTGCCTGGACAGCATTGATAAGGCCAAACTAACTCCAACAGAAGCCTCTTGGGGAACCGAACCCTAAGAAAGTGTTAAGGACTCTGCTGCCCTCTCGTGGTCACCTCTGGGCATGACTGCTGTCATCCAAGCCTCGGGCCGCTACCTTCTCCAAGCTATGGAAATCTCCATTCCCTTCCCTTCCTTCTGGAAAGCACTCCAAGAGGGGCTGGATGAGATGGGTGTCACCTCACCCCCCTCTCAGCTAGGCAAAGCTTTAGGTGAACAAAGCAGGTGGGAGGGGTAGACTATCCCTTGTTCAATGTTGGATCCTAGAGGAAGAAGACCTCTGGCCAACAGGTGAGGCCCAGTTTGTTACCCAGACGCCGTGTGGTTTCCATGGAGATAGCCTAATCAATCAACACTAGACAGGATGGTTGAAAATTTAGAGGATATTTATTTCTCGGGAAGGTCCACAACATCTGGAAGCCACTCCCCTCCCCTGTTCTAGGGGATTTCTCTTTCCTTTTCCGAGAAATCCCCTCTCTTGCAAGTGCTAGTGGGGAGCCTGGCATGTGAACAGAAACCATACACAACACTCTAGAGCCTTAAAAAAATAAAGCAATAAACAACCTCTTCCACACAAATACACACATACAAAATAAATAGACATAAAAGAGAAGCTTAGCTCCCTCTATCCTGGCTCCAAGGCTGCTTGGGAGAGGGGCTGGGAGGCTTTGCCCTACTTCTCCCAGCCAGGATTATCCAGAAATGAAATGGTGTGGAAATGCCTGACAGCCAAGAACAAGCCCTGGCTTCAGGACGAGGAAAGGGACAGGCCTCTCCCTGGAGCTCAGTGGGGATAAGGTACAAGTGAACAAATAAATAAATAAATAGAACCCAAGTGCTCCCAGAGGCCTAAAGGCTTGGGCTGAGGCTCAGGGCCCCTGGGCCTGTTTCCCTGAAAAGAGCAGATCCAGTGACAGGCAGAAAGAATAACAGGAAAAACACAAGTCCAAAGCCACACCCGCCTGGCCTCCAGAGCCTGCATCTTTCAGCTCCCAAAAGGGCCCGCCCCAGAACCCTGCCTCAAGCCAGCTCTGGAGGACGGAGGGGTGGGCCGAGCCTTTTCTCCGGCTCAGCGGGTGCCCACGGCCCAAAAGCCCCTCCCTTCTCTCTGGGGCCAGCGGAGCCTCCCACCGCCTTCCTAGTCCCGACCATCTTCACAGGAGGGAGCTGTGGGCTCTTGGCTGAGGAAGCGGAGGGATGGCTCTCTCCTTGCTCCTATTCTCATTGGCCTTCCCGGCCGGCAGCATTCAAGTCAGCTGGGAGCTCTTGTGCGACTATAAATAATCAAAACAGTCCATCCTGGTGACCTCTGTTCCATTTGGCTACAGATATCCCCACTGCCTCCAGCCAGGGCTGCCCTCAAAGGCTCCCTTCAGGCCAAGTAGAAGGTGTCAGATGGAAGCAAGAACAGAGAAGGGACAGGAGCTGCTGGAATGGACGGTTTGGGCAGGAAGCCAAACCAAACACATGAAAAAGTCCAAGGGAGTGGGGAGTCCCCAGGTGCCTCCTGGAGACGTGCGGCCAGCTGGGGGCCGGGGGAGCACAGGGTGGGGACCAGCGGGCCCCTCAGCTGGGCAGCAGCACATGCTCCAGGAGGTAGGTGAGGGAGTCCCAGTGCTTCCAGAGGAGGAAGAGCATGAGGACCAGGAGGGCGGTGCTGGTGATGCGCAGGCGCGTCTTCATGAGGGGCGTGATGAAGTTGGCGATGGTGGACACGAACACCAGAAGCACGGCCATGAGCGCCAGGATCACGTTGATGAACTTGCCCAGCAGCGCCCTGGCGTTGGCGTTCTCCACCCCCTCCAGCTGCACCACCTGCTGCTGCTGCTGCTGCAGCTCCAGCTTAGTGACCCGGGTCAGGCAGGACTCCACGGCCTCCTGCGGGGCAGAGGTGGGTGACGGGAGGGGCCACACACAGGGAGCCCCTGCCAAAGGCTAGGCAGGGATCGGCTGAGCAGCTGCAGCTAGGGGCAGGCAGAACACTTTATGTCTGACTAGCTGGGGAGACTGGTAGAAAAAGGGAGTCTCGATTGCCATGGGAAGGGGAGGAGCTGGCCCAACCTCACCTTCCTCTGGAGGCACCTGGAAACTCCAATTATTCATCGGCAAGGCTGCCATTAAAGATCTGGGGGCCCTCGCCAGTTTGCCTTTGCCCAGTGCACACTCTCTGCCCCAGGCCCGTCTTGCACGGCCACTCCACCTCCACATGTCCGTCTGCCCAGCATTCCCCCTCCTCCCTGTAAACTCCCCCCATCTGGCTACTGCCAGCTCTATCGGCACATCTGGGGCCTCCCCAAGGTGGGTCCCTGGTTGTACCTGGATGTCCCGAGCCCTCTCGTAGGACTGGTAGGCCACCTTCTCCTCCATGCTGGCCAGCTCCTGCTTCAGGTTGGTCATCTCGTTCTGGTGAAGCTCAGTCAGGTCGTTCAGTTGCTCCTCCAGCCGTTCATACCTGGCAGAGGGAGAAGGTGCAGTACCAGTCCTGGCTCTCGAGCCCCAGCCCCCAGCTCTCCCCAGGATCAGTTCTATTCATTCTCAACAGTGACTCAACTGGCCCCACGTGTTCAGTCCCATCCCAATTTTCACAGCTACAGCAGTGAAAGGTACTACTAACACGGCACTTCTTACCTGCAGACGCTGCGCTGCGCACTTCCCCAGATTGTCTCACTAACACCCCACAACCCCGCAAGCTGAGTACTAGGCACTCCCATTTTACAGATGAGAAAACTGAGGCACAGAGAGGTTAAGGCATTTGCCCTGAGCTAAGATGCTCTCCTAGGTACCAGGCACACAGGGATGTGGAGTACAATCCCTGCTCTGAAAGCACAAATATTGAAAGATGGCTCTCAGGTGGGGCTGGTGATCAGGCAAGGTTACCCCGCAGTTTTCCAAACCTTCTTCACATATATAAACAAGGAAAAGTGCTAAGGATAAAATCCCTAAGAATCCCACGGGGCCAGTGCCAATGCCACACAAGAGGCAGGAGCAGAGGAGCAAGGTGGGCAGAGTGGAGGCGGGACCAGCTCGACTCACACTCACCACGACAGGTATTTACACCCTTTAACTTCATAGGTCTAGTCTCACTGAATCCTCAAATTCAAATTCGAGTGGGGATTCATGTTGTTCCTGCCTCACAGACAAGGGAACCAGGTGTGGAGTACAGTAAGGACTTCGCTCAAGGTGAACAGTGAATAGTAGAGCTGGGATTTGAACCCGGATAGCCTGGCTCCAGAGTCAGTGCTCTTAACCAGAGGAGAGACCATGTAGCTGGTCCCCGCCTCAGTTTCCTCTTCTGTACACTGACCACAGAAGCATCAAGTAGGGATGCTCACGGCTCCGGAGACAGGCAGAGCCTTCCTTCCACAAGGCGCGCACCCCTATCTGCCAGCTGCTCTGAGGGGTCTGGAGGAGGGCCCCTCAGGGCCTCTTCCCTCTCCCTTTCTGCACTCCAGGGCCTTCAGGTGTTCTTGCACCTGCTTCCACAACCCTGCGTCGGAAACCTGGTGCTCGTCCCTGCACGCCCGGGGCCGCTGGGTGGCAGCGAGGGTGGAGGCGGCACCTACCTGTAGCGCTCCTCCTGCAGGCACTGGGTCATGTAGGTGTAGTCCCTTTGCAGCTGAGCCTTCAGGTCCTCCATTGAGTCCTCCAGGTGGGACTGTCCCTCCTTGATCTCCCGCAGCTCTTCCAGCAGTGCATCCACGTTTCCAGGGGCCCCATACAACGTGTTTGACTTGGGGCTCCCTAGTGCCCCGGCGGGCCCAGCCCCAGAGTTGCTGCCGGCCCCGGCCGAGCTGGCACTGGCGCTGGAACACTCATCATCGCTACCGTACTTGGGGCTGGACACGAGTGTGGCACTGCCACTCAGCGCCCGGGCCGCCTCCTCGGGAGGCCCATCCTCCAAGGGGTCCTTCAGGTGGGCAATGTTGTCGGCGCTGCCAAACTTGTTGCGGATCAGGCTGGCGAACTCCCGGGGCTTGGACACCACGGCACTGTGGGTGGCCTGCGAGAGGCCCGAGAGGCTGCCCTTGACGCCCTCCACCACGCCACCTCCAAAGCCACTGATGCCTGCGCGCACGTTGGCGCCCACGTCCTTCAGCCCCTGCTGCATGTCCCGCAGCACGTCCTTGGGCTGCCTTGAGGGCCCGTTCTGCTCGATCTCCCGCAGGCGCCGGCGGTAATGCTCCAGCTTCTTGTGCAGCTGGGCGATGGTCTGGGCAGACTTCTGGTTCTTCTTCTCGAACACCTGCTTGATGCGCGACACCTGCTGCTTGTCCGCATTGTTGGCCAGCTTTAGGTACTCTGCCACGTTGTCATCCCGTGCCTCCTGCTCGATCTTGATCTGCTCTGTGATCTTCAGAATCTTCTGGTGCAGGTGGTCGATGGCGGCCTTGGTCCGCTGAGGGTCTGGGGTCCCGTCCGGCACATCCAGGCTGATGGGGATGTCAGTGTCCCCATGGCCAGGGCCGCCGGGGAGGCTCAGGGCCACAAGGTCTCCCTTGTCCACCTAGGGAAGAAGGCAGTAGAGGAAGCCTGGGTGAATCATGAAACCATGGGAGGCAGCGGCCAGGATTCCCCCATGGGCCCCTGACACTCTGGACTTGGTTTCTCTACCTAGAAAATGGATGCAGACGAATAGAAAACTTCAGGAAGAGTGTTCAAAAGAATGACAACGACAACAGTATTCCCTTACAGCTGCCATTTATCTCTGTCACCTGTTACCTGACTGATCCCTACCACATCCCTGAGATGCAGTCTAGGCAGATCTGTCCCTCCTTCAGGCCAGAGAAGTCAAGCAAGTTGCTCAGGGACACACAACTATGAGAGAACAGAGCCCCAGCCCAGAACTCTCGTTGCTCCACTACATGGACCAAGCAGGTCCGCAGCTTCATCGGAGAGTCACAGGGTTGATCTCTCAGGGGTGAGACAAACTGCCCCTGGGGACCCAGACTCCCACAGGCTCCTGCCTTGAGCAGGCCTCCTCCTCAGAAATAACCAAAACCCACACTTTGGCCCCAGTGCCAGCACAGGAAGCCTCCCCACCTCGGCTCCTCTAACACAGCTCAGTGGGTCACCCCGCCTCTGCCGACGGCCCTCCCAGCCCCGCTCACCTTCCAGCTCTCTGGAGTTGTCAGCAACCTCTTCCGCTTCATGATGGTGGGGGCGCCCAACCTTGCCCTGCCTCCCAGAACTGGGAGAGGAGCACCCCACCCCCACCCGCCCTGCTGGCCAGGTCCCTGAAGACTCAAGTCCCAGAGGTAACCCACAGGCTAAGGGACGCAGGCAGTGGCCTGGGGGCCTGGGGGGCGCCTGCCGCCCGGCGGGGAAGCAGGGGAATGCACAGGAAAGAGATGGCAGTCCCTTTTCCTCGCCGGAAGGCAAGCAGGCTTCCCAAGCGCATGGGGTGGCAGGAAGAAGAGAGAGAGACTGATAAAGGAGGTGGGGGTGGGAAAAAGGGAAGGTCACAGACGACAGGAAAGAGGGGAAAGGCAGGTCAGATGAGAGCAGGCGGGTCGGGAGCCCCGTTCTCCAAGGGCCAGTGCCCCCCGGCTTATTGGAGGATCTCTTTCCACAGCCGAGTCCCCAGTGTCTTATCGCCATGCAACAGCGGAAGCAGCAGGAAATGGCTCAACCCCATGTATTTTTACACACAGCAGCACACCCCACTATGGCTGGGTCAGATCATCGCTCTTTATATGTTTGGGGGTGGGGCAGGGTGAAGGGGTTAAACACAAAGCAAGTGGCCCGGTCACATGCACCGGAACTGGAAACATCCGAGGTACAAAGGTATTAGAAAATACTATTAGGCAATAGCCCTGCCAAACTCTGGGTGGCTCCGCCGGGGGCTTCCTCTGGGGCCTTTCCAGGTCATGGTGTCCCCACCTGTGACACAGGGATAATCACATCCACTCTCAGGTGTGTTGTGAAGTCACATCAGATGAGCTCTGTGCAGGGCGTAGAGACGGTTCTCCTAAGGGCTGCAAGCAGCGCAATGCTCTTGTTTTTTTTTGGGGGGGGGGGAAGGGCATGTTTAAATTTATTTAAGAGATTATACCAACAAATTTACTCAATACTGAGATCGCAGTACAGATACTGAACTACACAAAATGAAATTCTATGTACAACACATAGCTTTACAAATAAGGAACCTGACTATATTATAAGGCCACTGAGCTTTCCAGAGACTCAACTCTTCCCCTTTTCCCCTGCTCTTACTGGAGAAAAGACTATCCAGAAAGTAAGTCTAGGTCTGGCTGCATCACTGCTTGATGCTCAGCACTCAGCTGTTCGCTCATCTTCACAAGGTATGGGAAGAACTAATGAGACGCGGATTCAAAACTGCTGTGAAAAGTGGAAGTGTCTTCGGACTATGAGGGAGCGGGAAACGACTCTGCGTCCGCAGCCCGAAAGCTTTCCGCGGACTCGGCCTAGCTTAGAAATGGAAAAGTGCAGCTGCAGCTGGCTGTGAAATGCCCATGGGTGGGAGGCGAACAGACACAGGAACACCGGCTGGGCCTGATGGTGCACGGCTGGGGCCTGGGGCTGGGCCCTAGCCTCCTCGCCCGCCCCCTTCTCTGCCCCGGGCCCAGACTCAAGCCTGGGGTTCCTGCAGCAGGACACCAGCCCCTCACTGCCCCTCCCCTGAGGTCTGCCCGGCCTGAGGTCTGCCAGGCCTGAGTCCTGCCAGTCGCCTCCGGTTACAGAGCATGACCTTCGCTGCCTGGCCGCGGAGGGGACGGCAGGTCGCAGGAAGCAGGGTTCTCTGCGCCCTGCCCTCTGCAGGCGCACCCCCCACAGCAGCAGTGTCCTTTCAGGACCGAAGGGAAACGGGGCGGCTGAGGGAAAAAGAGCCAGAGCCAAGGAGGTGGCAGACGACAGGAGAGGTGCAAGAAGTGATGATGCTTTAACCAAGGAAGGAACATGAAAACACAGCCAGAAAGAGAAAGCTGTTATGAGGGACGGAGCAGACAGGTATGAGAAAAGGAGAAAGATTTGCACCGCCACCCACCGGACCCCTGCTGGGAAATGAAAGGGCACTAACCTTAGAGTCAGACAGGGCTACAGAGTCCTGGCTGTCACTTACCAGCTGAGCGCCCTTGGCTATGTCAGTAACTTTTTCGGGACC
This sequence comes from Pteronotus mesoamericanus, assembly GCF_021234165.1. Lineage (NCBI taxonomy): Eukaryota > Metazoa > Chordata > Mammalia > Chiroptera > Mormoopidae > Pteronotus > Pteronotus mesoamericanus. The sequence goes on from NW_026555326.1 coordinate 5,761,561, forward strand.
CAGTTTTCTCATCTAGAAAAGGGGTGTAATTCTACCTACATTAAAGGGTTGTCCAGAGGACAAAACGTGACACTGAGTGACGGCGACAATGACAGTACAATCTCAGGGTAAACAGAAGGTGCTCAAAAACAAGCAAGAATAAATTAAGCGACACTTCATATGCTCTAGAATGGCTATAGTTTTTATAAGAAAATTAACAATTGTTGGCGACGATGTGGAGAAATTAGAACCCTCATACCTGCCGGTGGGAATGTAAAATGGCACAGCCTTGGTGGGAAACAGTTTGGTGGTTCCTCAAAAAGTTACACAGAATTACCAAGTGGCCCCGCAATTCCACTCCTAGGTATACACCCAAAAGAACTGAAAATGGGTATTCAAATAAACACCTATACACATATGTTCATAGCAGCAGTTACAATAGCCAGAGGGTGGACACGCCTCAAATGCCCATTAATTAGTAAACTGGTGAACAAAATTGGTCTACCCATACAAAGGAATATTATTTGGCCATAAAGAGAATGAAGCACAGACACATGCTACAAAGTTGCAAACCTCGGGAACACTATATTAAGTGAAAGAAACCAGACACAGAAGGTTGCATATTGAACGATTCCACTTGTATGAAGCATTCAGAACAGTTAAGTCCACAGACACGGTTGCCAGAGCTGGGGAGGGAGGCCTGGGGAGTGACTAAGCAGTGGCTTCCTATGGGCAGAGGCTTCCTTTGGGCGTGATGACAGTGCTCTGGAACCGGAGGCGGTGGCTGCACGCCCTGGGCGGGCAAGGTCCCCAAGCCGGCCAGCCCGGCTGCAGGTCCACTGCCCTATTGCGGAGCAGGCCTGCGAGACGGCATGCCCTTCATCTTTCAGTCACATTTTCAACAGAGCAGAAGTTCTGGTCTAAAAAGTTCTGGGAGACTAAAAGGAAGAGCAATGCCAATCACTCAACTCCAAGTCACGAGCAGGTGAAACTCCCAGAGTCCCCCAGCCCAGAGCAAGGGAACGGGTGGGCTACAAGGACACCACGCGCCTCTCTCAAAACCGCCAGAGCCTCACTGGGCCCAGGCCCCCAGGGTTCCTGCCCATGCCCAGCCACCAGCGCCACTCCGGGGCCTGTGCCTGGAGTGGGGGCCAGGGGCCCCCACCCCACTCCCTGCCTGAGGGGGGCTGGGCATGCCGCAGGTACCTGACCCCAGCACGAACCCCTGTGCACAAGCTGGGCAACTTCGAAGGAGAGGAGGCTGTGGAGGGAGGGCCATGCCTCTTCCATGAGCCCCTTTCATGCCAGGCCATTAGGGAGGCCATGGTGTGCTCCCTGTGCAGCGTGCCCACCAGCCAGGACAGGCGTTGAAGGCCTTGTTCTGACAGAGACTGAGCTCCGAGGTGAAGAACATTCTGGAAGAGCCAGACCTGGGGAGCTATCTTAAGTGTCCAGGGCCCAACGCCCCCTTTTTCTCTCCCTGCCCCGGGAGACCTGCCACAGCCCAGACCCCTGGACACCCCTCCACATAGCCCCCCAGGTCCTGGACTCTCCTCCCCACCCGCTTCCAGCAACACTAAGCAGAGCCAGATTAGGGCCAGATTAGAGGAGCTAGAGGAGCTCCCCAGCCCTGGCTCCCACGCCTCCCACCTCCTCCCGGGCCTGAGCTCATGGCCTCGTGTTAACCCGGCCCAGACACAGGACAGCGGCCCTTCCTCTGAACGCTGGCCCAGCAGCCTGGATTCCTGAGGCGGGGCGGGGGGGAGGGGGGCACACCCACTGTCAGACAGAAAGTACCAGGCTCACAGGAAACAGAGAGGGAAAGGGCCCCAGCCGTAGGAGTGCTGCGCACCTGCGCTCCCTGGTGCCCAGGGGATGGCAGAGGGCTCCTGGACGGGCTTCCCTCCCCCAGGGACAGGGAGCGCCTCCCTAGATGTACAAAGCGCTCCTGTTAGGGTCCCCAGAGCTGGCTGACACAGAGGTGGGGCCTTCCTCTCCTAGACATCTGCTCAGGGGTTGCAAAGCCAGCACTAAGGTAGGTCCGTTTTACACACAGAAAGAAAAGAGCCCTGGGGCTCCTATGCTTCCCTTTCAGAGAGGGGCAGCCCTGTATTCAGGATGAGGTGGCCCGCAGGTCCCTTCCCAGGGAGGAACAGGGGGTCAGGTATCAAGCCTGCCTTGCCTGTGGGTCTGGCCAAGCCGAGGCCCACGCAGGAGATTGCCTGAGCAGGGCCTGGGCTTCCGGGGCTGAAGGCCCAGGAGGTGAGTTGTGCTAGGAGCCGTGAGTCCCAGGTGACTCAGCAAGATGCTTGTGTCTGCCGACTCCTGGCCTGAGCCTCTGATCTAAGCACCCTCCTTGGGATGGAGAGCACCCAGATCCCCTTTTTCTGTGTTTCCAGAGGGAAAGGGAGGTAGGCCAGGCCAGCTGGGGAGGAAAATCCATGGCCCGCTAACATCCTTCTGCACTAACGGAAGGGTGGGAGGGAGGGAACTGGACACCTCTCATACCAACCTGGTGCTCCCACCAGCGCAGGCCGCAGAATCACCCCAGCTCCCTGTGCTGGCGTCAGGGGCTGCCCCCATTCTCCCCAGTCAGCGGCACAGCTGCTGGGCTACTGGCCCTTCTCTTCCTGGTGGAGACACTCGGGCATCACAGCTGACCCAAGCACTGCCAGCTGAGGGTGGGGGAGGGGCGGGGGAGGGCGCCAGCCCACCCAGGGGTTCCACCAGTGCCTGGGAGCCTAAGCGGCTTTCCTCCGGAGGCCTGGGAGGCAAATGCTTAGATGACAGCGCACACGTGGGGCAGTACGTGTGCACACTCCGGTCTGTTCACCGGGGTGAAGCGGGGTGAAAAACTCCCACAGGACATCCTAGCCACCGCACGGGGGATTCAAGGGGCAGATGCCTTCCCGTGGCGTGAGAGGCCCTCAGTGGTTTACCAGCAATCACGCAGCTACAAGGAGTTTGAGGTGCAGAGCAGGGGAAACACATTCACTCATCCTTTTATGACCTCAGAGGGCCGGGCACTGGCTGAGGCTCTCGTGGGCCTCCTCCTGCAGCCAGCGAGCACTTCCTCCCACCCTGACCCTAAGGGCTGCTCTCTCTTCCTAGGGAGCGACACTTCTCTCATCTAGCCCTCAGCTTCCAGGCCTTTCCCTCAGAGGTCCACCCCTGGGTTCTGGCAAAACCACACCCTCCCCTCAGTGGCCTCATTCCTACCCTGCTGAGAACAATGCCTTTTTGTCCACGCAAATGTCTTATAGTCCCTGCTGTCTCCTCACACCCACAGACCCCTGATCAGACCCCCAGAGCAGCCCCCCCAACTTGGGGCCTCCTCTTAATTTTCCAAAAGCTCCAAGCGCCCTACACTTTGCTGCTTCTGGACTCTTCCATTGTTCACCTGGGGTCCACGCTCAGTGGGACCTTCGCACTCCCCCCTCCCTGTCACTGTTTCTCTGGAGACAGAAACAATCACAACCAGGAACATCCCTTCTACTTAACTTCCTGTCCGCTCCTCCGGCACCAGGAGGAGTGACACATGGCTGCTGGTTTCTGGAAGCATCTGTGCCTGGATTCTCTCGCCTCCTGCACAAGGCCCCCTTGCCTGACCCCAGAGGCCCTCCCAGCACTGGTCAGTCTATGCCTCCTCCCTTCTCCCATCCACAAAGAGTTCTCTGTAACAGAGAGGAGAGGGGGCCGCACCCTAAGAGACCAGAGGGAGAGCACAGTCTGCCTGACGCGCTCTGCAGAGTGGCCTTCTCCCACCGCCCTGACCCCGCCGGTGAGCTTCTCCCCTTCTGCCCCCAGGGGCCTCACCTGTGTGACTGCCATTTCCTGAAGCTGCACTGGGGATGGGGTACCAGGGGCTCTGAGGCCCCAGCTCTCTGCAGGCTGTGCTAAGGCCCCGGGGTCACAGTCCCTGGGCAGCACTGGGCTTGCCCAGGGAAGCCGGGGTCTGTGAGCAGGGGGGCCAGAGCTCCCGGGCTCTGCAGCTGCCATCTCCACTCTGAGGCCCGGCCCAGGGATTAGGGGCGGATTGCTCTGGGAGATTCCCCTTCCCCTGGGGCCTGCGCTGCTCCTTCCCATCTGGGAGGAGGCAAAAGGGTTCACTAAGCAGGTAGACCAGGCTCTGATGAGGTACTGCCTACCCCGCCCTGCCTGTCCCCAAGTCCAGCTGTTGCCACTGTGAGCTCAGGGTACAGGAGGACACCCAGGTGTGACAGGAAGCAACTCAAGTACACGTGCACCTCCTCTATTCACCCTCCCACATGGGTACGCTGCCTGTCCCCTCCCGTCGCGTCATGCGTGCCTAGAAGTACCTCCCACCATCGCAGCCCCTCTCACAGACAGTGGCACAGTCCCTCCGGCTCCTCTCTTCAGCCTGCCAAGGGAACTAGGCCTCCCAGCCAGGCTTCCAGGACAGAGAGCTCTCCCGAGCCGCAAGGGCTGGAGCCTGCAGGGGGCTCCTTGCCAGATCCTACACAGCCAGTCCTCTGCCTCGCACCCTGCTGCCCTGCTTGCCCTGCCTGGCGGCTTAAGGCACCACCGCTCAAGGCCCCCTCCCTCCTCCGATAACCAGACCGCAGACAGCCTCACCCAGGGAATCCCTCTGTCCCGAGATTCCCTCCTGGAAATCCTCTCTGCTCTGGACTCCACTGCAGCCTCTTCGCTGTGAGCTTCTGCTTCCCATTCCCTGCCCCACCCCTCACCCCCCTCCAGCAGCACTGCCCAGGCAGAACACCCGAGATAAAACTGAAGGGTAAACTCACAGCAGCCTCTTCCTCCTTGGCCTTCATCTTGACAGTCCCAGCAGGAAATCCTAGGAGTGTCCAGCAGAGGGGGTCAGAGGTTCACAGTTGAGGAGAGCAAGCTGCGAGGGCGGCCGTGGGGAGGCCACAGAGCTCAGCGGTTGGTCGCTGAGACTAAGGGGAGCGTCGCTGGGCAGTCACCCGTCAAAGCATACATGGATTCTGCACCCACCTGAGCCTGGCGAGGGACTCAGAGTTTAAATACTGAGGGTCCGCATGGGTCATCCCGGTGGGGTGGCCCCAGTGTCAAGAAGGTGCAAGGAGATAAGAAGGGCCCGGTGCTATCTCTGGGGCCCAGTGCCCGGCCCGCAGTGAAAACACCAGCAGTAGGAGTCCCCACACCCTGGGCTTGTGGAAACTTACAAATATTTGTGGCGGCTGATGACTTGGAGTTTGTGAGGACAGGAGCCTCGCAAAAGGCAAAACACAGGCTCCACTTCTTGGGGCCAGCTCTGACATGCGGTGTAGTCAGGGGGTGCTTCTGCCAGCTCCTCTGTCTAGGAAGGATGATCCCCCTCCGTTTCTGAGGCTTTGGCACTGGGCACTGGCCCTCTTGCGTTATGGTTATGTACACATAGGCCCAAGGTCTTGCTGTCCCTAGGAAGGCGGGGATCGGATCTCAAGTATGTCTGGCCCCTTCGCTGGGCCTCGCGTAAGACTGACCCTCCCTCAACACCTGTATCGTAAAATGGCTGCATGGTCATCTCATTTAGCTGCAACGGGGGACAGTCCACCTACTACAGTAGGAAGCAGAAAGCCTGGTCCTCACACTCACGACAGCCCTCCCCTGCCCTCTCCTCTCTAGGTGCCTCCAAGCTCAGATTTGCAACCTTTCCTTACAAGCAGAAAAAGAGAAGAGGGAGAAGGCAGTGGCAGCGGGAGACCAGAGGCAGGGAGGGGCTGCGGAAGCGGAGCCCTGGGGCTCTCCCACGGGACCTCCTGGGTCTCACGCCCCAGGCCGCCGAGGATCATGGAGGCCCGGAAGCACCCAATGGAGCTTTCTACAAGGCCATACTGCACCACCAAGATGACCCAAAGGACAGTCACCCCCACACAGCAGCTGGCATCTCCCTAATAGGAGGGTTCAGTTTCCCTCCAGAGACAACTTACCCATCAGCACAATAACTGAACCCCAGGAAAAAGGCAGGTGGAGCGCAGAGCTGAAGCGATAGCCAGCTAAGAGGAAAGGAACAAACAGGAACCGGGCGGATGCCTGCCAGGCAAGGCAGCAGGAGAGAGATCCCTTTTCCTGTAGAGTCTGTTCTCGTCTCTGCATGTGAGAAACGTTCCCAAATAGGCTTCCTGCTCTGGGGTGGTGGTGGGGTGGGGTGGGGGTGAGGGGAGCAGGAGCCCAAGGCCTCATGATGGGAAGATGATGCCAGCCCACGGCTCTGGGTCCCAGTCCTAGACTTGCTAAGGGACCCTGGTCAAGTCAGCGCAGGCTCTGATGCTCCGTGTTCACAATGGAAGGGGAGTAGCACTCACTTGAGGAGAGGGGAGCTTGGAAAGCCCTGGCTGAAGTGGACGCACGGCGGGAAGACACATGGTTCATTCCCTGGGTGCTGGCTGAGACTGGCGGCACAGCGGAGGGTGTGGAGTTGGAAGGCCGCTGTAAGTCCTCACCCTCTCACTCACTAGCTATCCTGCCTTGTACAAGCTTCTCTACTGCAAGACAAGGCAGCAGCACCTACAAAGCGGCGGCCTGAAGGGACAGGCCTCAGGGAGTGAGACCACAGCATCAGGAGGCACAGGAGAGCGGGAATGAGCTGAGCCCTGGAGATTCTTTCTGACACCCAGCCTTGGTTTGCTAGCTGCTCCGGGCCATAGTGAAGATAAAATGGGAACATGACAAGTCATAGGTTTTACTGAAATAGGTGACTTGGTCCTGAGGCACCCTCACCACGTGCGTATGCACACACACCCCCCAGTCATTTTAGAAGGTACTCAGAAGACTTTGCCTGGGACAGAAAAAGCCAGAAAAGTGGCTGCCCTAGGGAGTCCAGTTAAGAGAGGGGCCGGTGGACACGGGAAAAGCTGCAGTGAGGGCAAGAGCCACAGGCTCTGAAAGGGCAGGCACCCCAGAGCAGCCACCCTTTGGCAAAGAGAAGGTGCTGCTCGGTAAGAGCCTTTATGTGTCCTTCCTGGGGAGTCCTGGCCACCCCCTGGCTTCTCAACGCCTGCTCTGTGGCCCGGCAGAGACCAGGCCCCACCTCGGCCAAGGCAGGGCAGGCACTGCCGACACGCAGGCTTAGGCGGCTGAGCAGCGGCAGGTGTCTCTGGCCTCCCTCTCTGTACTTTTGCAAGTTAGCCTGAGTCCGGGGGTGACAGATGGGCTTCTGCCATCCTGGAGGGGCCCTGGACAGAAGCCCAGGCCCTGTTCACAGGGCTCTTCTCTGCACGCCCAGCAGGTCTCAGGCCTCTCCTGCGCTGGGCTCCCTTCATTTAGTTTTCTCTTCCCCTCCCTCAGTTTTCATGCCATACCCCTTCTTTCTTTAATACTCTAAATATTAAATTTTTTCTTTCTCTTCCTTTGCCCTTGTTATTGTTCTTCATTCCCGCCCCCCTCCCCACCTCCTCTCCTTTTTTAAATCTTCCTACTTACTTTTTTGTCTTAGGAAAAAAAAAAACCCCACGAACCACACTTTTTGAAAGATGGGAAACCTGAGAAGTCATAGGCTTTAGGAGCAAAGACTAAGACTCAAAAGCAGCTAAATTTAGTAGCTTAGAACACAAGGTGAGGCCTTAAAAAAATCTCAGGCTCCAAATGTGCTGTGAAAATCTCTGCGTTAGGATCCTCCGTGAAAGGCTCTGCTTCTCTAACACATGCCTCTTGGACTTGGGGTTTAGGAAGTGGCCAGTATTCAGAGGTCTCTCCCCTAACACTCACTTTTAGACCCAACCAGCAAGCGCATTTTCTTAGAAACTCACATCACCGAGGAGCAAGCCCTGCTTCCTCTGGGGACATGGGGGAGGAAGGTTCATCTTCCCTGAGTGGACTAGAGAACCAAGGTGGGCGGGTTTCCTAGGAGCATGGGGGCAGGCCCGGCCGAAGGGGCTGAAGAAGCAGGCAGAAAGGCCCCAGCAGAGAAGCCACAGGCGACACTGCGTGCACATACCACGCCACCTTTCAGCTGCTCCCAGGGAGGGAGGAGGCCAGCCCTGCCTCCCACTGGCCCTCTGCCCATCTAATGCCAGAGACGCTCCTGTCTGGGGAGTCCTCCTTGGGCAGTCGTGGGCCAGATGCTGGGCAGTGGGGAGAACCACACACCTAGGTCACTTTTTTAAAAAATCAAAATTGGTGCCAAGGCAGATAGGAAAGAGGGACGATGCCAAGACTCTTGTAGCCACTCTATTTTCCTAGGGGAGGGGACGTTGAGGGCAGGTCCAAGAGAAAGTGATCCGGAGAGAAGCACTATCTTGTTCTGGGGCAATTTTTAGGAAACAGCACGCTCCCTCCACCCCATTTGCCAAGAATAATTGAGAAGGATTCCTTACTAAGCGAGAGGATTGAAACACAGAACTCTGGGGGCGTCCTCCGGTCTGAGGGCTTGGGGCTTCCCGTGGGTGACACAAGTGACCGAGGGGGCAATGGCTGGGAAAGCTCTCTGCACGCCGCAGCGCGCTGCTCCAGCAGGGCCGGGGGACGTGGCCAGCATGTCCGAGGGCCACGCCCACGACGCCGCTGAGCCCCCAAGGAGTGACAGGACCCAGATAATATTTGGGTGTGAAGCTGCCTCTCGGACAGGGCAGAAACCTTATATAATGCAGTTAATATTGCAGAGCACTTGTCTTTCCAGGGCAGGGCTCGCCTTTCCAGCCACCCCAAGGAGGCCCCCTGTTACAGTATCACTTTGGATCCGAGTGAGCTTTTGCTGAGCGTGCTGAATTATTCACTAGCTGTGGATGCTGGTCCAACTCTGGGGTCCCAGTGGTTGGGGAGCTAGAAGGGGATACAGTGAGAATCCCCCAAAGCCAGACTCGGGGGAAGGTCAAAAAGGACAAAGGAGCAGGGGGCATCTGAGTCAGCCTCTGCAGGAGGTGGGAAACGGGCCAGGGTACCCAGAAGTAACAGTCATGGAAGCTGCTCGCAACACCCCAGCACCTGTTGCTGGAGAAAGAAGGGGGGTCAGAGAAGGCTACTGTTCTCAAAACTTCACTCATTGCCTCCAACCCCTCACTGCAGAGGGGAGCCCTCGCTCCCTGAGGAGCCTAATAGGAAGGCAATAGGTGATGTGCACTCACCACTGCTTCTATCTGAAAGCCCTCCGCCCCGGGGGATATAAATAGAGAAAGCCCAAACTGTGCCTTTGAAAAGAAAGAAGAGGCAGAAGCAGGGATCAGGTTCATGATACTGTATTTCCATTGCCTCATCTGGCACCAGAGGGAATTGGGCTCATGTTTCACAACTCAGGGATGTGCTGGATCAGGGAGGAATGCGCCTAGTGGCTGGGGAGACCCGCGCCAGCTCCCGTGACCCATGGCCGCATCACCAGAGCCGGCTCCTTGCCGTCTGGAACCAGATGACAGCGCTCCTCTTGCTGTCGACTGCTATCAGCCCTGGCATGGGGGCTGACACCCGAACCCCCTTCAGCACGACTTCCCCTGGGCCGCGCTGGGGCATGCGTGTTGGGGAGCCGAGGCCAAGGCTGAGGCTGACAGCCCCAGGGAGAAGGCTGGGGCTCCGACTGCTGTCTCCCACCTGTGCCTGGGGGCATCAGCTCAGCCCCCAGGGGCTGCGGAGAGCCCCAGGGTCTCCCACAGGGTTTGGGCCTGAGCGCAGAGACAAGTAGGTTGAGAATGCAGGACATCAGGTCTCAGCCAGGTAATTTGGATGTTATCTAACTGTACCCGGGGGAATTCTGCACTATCAGCAGCCAGAGCTAATCTGGAAAGCACTGGGAACTTTCTATCTGAAAGAAAGTCATGGATGTCAGTGGGGAAAAAAACGAATAAAGGCTAATTCCAGAGGCCAGTTATCTGCGGGGCAACTAACGGAGCCCAGGATCCTGTTCTGGAAGTAGAAGGAAGCCACTGCTTATGCTCTCCGGTGTCAGGGCTTTAGGGGAGGGGCAGAGTCTCGTTTTTTGGCCCCTCTCCTGGTTGGACAGGATCCCTCAAAGGCAAGAGGCTTCACGTGAAACTGTGCAATTCAAATCAGACGAAAGGGAGAACTTTTTTAAAAAATTAAAGTATAACTGACATATAACATCATATGAGTTTCAGGTGTATTACATAGGGATTCAACAAAGTGATCACCATGATGAGTGTAACCGTTTATCACCCTCCAAAGTTACTACAATATTATTGACTGTATTCCCTGTGCTGTCCATCACTTGCCTTTCCAGGTACTATAAGACAGGCTGCTGTGGAGGGCCTGAAGGCCCCGGGGAAATAGGGGCTTTTAACCACTGGGGCAGGAAGAAAGGGTTCATGGCAAATCACAGAGCCGCCCTGCCCTGGCCTCGGAGGCTCCTCTGAGGTCACTGCGCTGGCTGCCTCTGGCCCCCCTCTGCTGAGGAACCTTTCCACACAGGGAGGAAGAGAGAGGGAGAGACAGGATGAGATGCGTGGAAGAGGGAGGAGAGAAGGCAGCCGTCCTCCCCAGCAGCTGGAGTGAGCAGGCTGGCACCGACGCGAGCCCGTCCATGAGCGACTGTGAACGGGGCAGCACACATGGGCCGAGAGGTGTCTGCTGGCCTCACCAGCTGCCATGGGGACATGGTTGGAAACCTTTCCCAGCAGAGCCGACCCCACCCACCTCTGAGCCAGCAGGCTCCCAGACATAAATAAACCAGAGTCCCCGGCACCTGCCAAGATTTGTCTTCCTGGCGAGAGCTTAGGGCAAAGGGCAGCCCCTCGCGTGCCAGCCCCCCGGAGTACACGGGGGTGCTTATTTGCACCAGGGCAGAGGAGAAATCTTGTTGGATAAATCTGGTGGACGAGGGTCACAGGCTGTCCAGAGTCTGCTCTGGTTTCGGTGATAAGCTCAACGCCACTGGTTTCCCCACCTGCGGCCTGGAGATAACACCTCCGTGGGGCCACAGGGAAGTGTCCAGTCATGACATCATCTCGCTACCTCCTCACTGCGCAGCACCTGGTCCCCCCCACCCTGCCAGCCCTCAAAGCCCTGGGGCGGCAGGCTAGCCTGTCAGGAAACTGGGCCCCGCCGTGCTGGTCTAAGGCCGCCAGCTCCCACCCCACGCTGCGCCTCCTCCTCAGAGGGGATGACCACACCGCACAGACGGGGAAGGGCGAGCAGGGCAAAGTCAGGGGCTCTTCAGCAGAGCTAGCAGTGAACCCCGCACTGCCGCGCAGGGCTCTCCACAGACCCTCCAGCTGGGCACGCCTCGCACAGCCCAGAAGGGGCGGGAGGGACGTGGCGACAGCTGGGGAGAGGTTTTGAACAAGGCCAAGAGGGAAGGCAAGAACAAGCCAGACATGGAAGGAACAGGAGAAAAGGGACACAGTCCGCTCACCTACTCCCAGGTAATGCAGGCAGGACAGAAGTGACTCAGTTTTCCTGAGACTCATTTTCTAGGAACTGCTGCTCAGCAAAGAACAAACCAAAAAAAAAGAGGTGGGAACTCATCTGCTGAGGAACCAGGCAGCCTGCATCCCCGTCACTGCACATGTTGCCAGTGCTTCCTGCCACAGCCTCCAGCTTTCCCAGAAGTTAAGGCCGCGCACTGACGGAGAACCCAGAAGTCATGTCACCTGCCTTCTCTATTCACCTGCCGTGCCCCCGTGTACCAACAAATCATGACAATTTTTTCCCACTTTCCTGGTATAAGACAGAGTAGTTACCTTGCTCAGTGTCACACAAATAATAGGAAGCAGAATGGTGAGGCTAAGATGACAACTCTTTTCGTTTGTTTTAAAGAGAAGTCATTTAAGGTACAACTTCAACTGGGTTTGGAGGGAATAAATGACAATCAGACTCTATCACCAAGGCTGAACTGCTGCTGGGACTGTGGGCCCCTATCTGTCCCTCTGTCGCACCCCAGCTCTCCTCAGAGCTCCAGGTCCCCCACTTTCTTAGGCTGGGTGCAGGGTAAACCTCCTCAGGACAGCCCAGAACTTTAGTTGCCTCCCGTGAGTTCTGGTGACTCAACCCCCGCCCCACCCCCAGGGCTCTGGTCCGAAAGCCAGCTGGTGCATTCTAAACAATGACAAGGGGTGTGTGAGGTGGGGGAGGCTTATGAATTAAAAATAGATGCTAGTAATCACCAGGGAGCTTGCGGAGAGCATGTGGGGCTGTGTTTACTAGAGAGAAGAATACCTTCTATTCATGCCCAGGGACCAGGGTGGAACCACCACAGCTTCTCACACCAACCAATGGCCTCTGGGTCTGGGGAAGTCAGCTGACAGAGCAGGCCCCTTCCCTGACCTGGACGTACCCGTCTCCTTGGGACCTCCGGGGCCACACTCATCCCTGGGGGGACAGCTCCAGGTTAGGGAAGCTGTATAACTGAAGGGAAATGGCAGCCAAGAGATCAAGTCACCCTCCCTGGGCTGAGGCAAACCTGCTCCCTATGGATCGTGCATAAAACGGTCTCTAGTGGCTTTGACTTCAGATCTCCATTTAATCTTGTGGACACACTAGAAACATGGGATCTAGTCTCCTCTCTGCCATGAACTAGCTGGCTGCCCTCAGACAAGCCATCTCTCAATTCCTCTATGCCTCAGTCTATCCATCTGTAAAATGGAGGTCATACTACCTGCTCTGGCACCTTCACAGAGATGTTATTAGGAATCAAACAGGCAGCCCTGACTTGTGTGGCTCAGTGGGTTGGGCATCATCCAGTTGCTGGTGTGATTCCTGGGCAGGGCACATGCCTGGGTTGCAGACCAGGTCCCACACTTGGGGCCTGCGAGAAGCATCGGATGGACATTTCTCTAGCACATGGATGCTTCTCGCCCTCTCTTTCTCCCTTCCTTCCCCTCTAAAACTAAATAAATAAAATCCTTAAAAAAAAAAATAAAAGGAAAAATTAACCAGGCAATGCATATGACAAAGTTTGGAAAGCTGAAGGTTGTAAATAAGAACAGAAAACAATCACTGCAACAACCATTCCCCCATTGCCACCCTGAACCCCGGGAACCATCCCCCAGTCAGCCCACCCAAGCCAGAGTCTGGACCTGGCCTTGACCAGCAGCAAGAAGAAAACCTGCCTGCGCTCTGGATATCTCCCGGGCTGTGTGAAGGCCAAATATCAGCGCCTGGAAGAGCCTCGCAGGAGCTCCGCAGCTGACCCGCCTGCCCCTGCCCCTGCCCCTGCCTCCCCATCAGCAAACATCTACAACGCCCCCCCGCATTCCAGGGCACCCACTGCCTGTCCACGCTCTGGTGACGGAGATGAAAGGGTCACGTTCTCTCTCTTTATGAAGTAGCTGTAGCCCCAGAGACCTGCACTTAACAGGATGGTTCTATTCTGATTTGTGAAATGTATTGGCTGACTTGGCAGTGAGAGGTGGGCCTGGCTGCTTTACAGGCAGAGCACCAGCCGTTAAGGGCTGAAGGCCGCTCTGGGGCCCTAGCAGTCCCTGGTCCTCAAGGCCACACTACCCTTCTGGCGACACATCGAGATCTCACTCTCGGAACAGCTTTCTTCACAGTTGAAACTTTGCTTGCAAATGGTCCAGTGCCATCGTTTTAAATACTATCTACATACTGACAACTTCCAAATGTACTCCTCTTCCCTGGATCTCTCTCCAAGACTCCAAATTCATTCATCTGACTGCTTAGCATTTCCATGTGGGTGTTTAATAGCCATCTCAAAATGTAACACGTCTAATACCTGCTCTGCTTTCTACCCCCACAGTCCTTGCCAAATATCTGTTCCATTTGCCATTCTCCCCCAACTCAGTTAATGGCAATTTCTTCTTTCCAGCTGTCAGGCCAAAAACATGCATGCCTTCTTTGCCTGCTCCCTGACATGCCCCACAGCTTTCAGAAATGGATGTAGCTCGATCCCTGAAGCAAATCCAGAATCCAGCCACCTCTCCCTCCTGCTGCAAGCCGCCATCGCCCCCTCCGCCTCCCCGCCCCCGCCCCCACACACATGCCAACAGCTTTCTGGCCGGCTCCATGTTCACCCCCCCCCCCCCGGCTCATGGTCTGTCCTCTGCCCAGCAGCCACAGTGATCTTCTTAAAAGGTGTCACTCATCTGCATAAAACATTTCTATTGACGTCCCTTCTCACTTGAGAAAGAGTCCAAAGCCCTCTCCTGGCCTCCTGGGTCCTATGAGATCTGCAGCCCTCCCCGCCCATCTTTGAAAAACCCAAACTGCTTCAAACCGGTATCACTGGCCTTTCCCTCCCAGACTAGCCACACGTGCTGCCTCCCCTTTCACCATCTCCTCAGTGCCCAAACCTGGTTTCTTCCTGTCTACCAGTGACCGCCCCTCCTCGCTTGATACTACCCATCTACATTTCCAAACCCAGATCTGACCCGAAACCCCTGCTACATTTTGCTCTGTTGACTACTTTCTCCATCAAATTCTCCTTTTGCTTCAGTATCCCCTCTCCAGGTTTACTTCTGCTTATGCGGCTGCTCTGTCCCTTATATGTCAGGTCTGACCTCGGCCTCCTTCTCACTCAACACACGCCCTTCCAGGGTCTCATCCACACCCATGATTTCAAGCTCAGCGCTGACCTACAGGGTGCTAGCCCAGCCCCGACCTCACCCCATGAGCCCAACTGCCAATGAGTGCTCTGTAGTTGATCAACTGCAACACTGAATTCATCACTTTGCTCCCAAACATGTGCCTTCCTCTGTGTTCCCCACCTAGAGGACGCCCCGTCCCTAAACCCTGGACTCATCCTCTACTCCTTCCCCTTCTCTGTGTCCCATACCCACTTCCCAGAGCGCACTGCTGACCCGAACTGCCGCATGTCCTGAGTTGGTCTCCTCCTTCCCATGTCTCACTGGCCTCAGCCTGTCAGTCCCTGAAAGTTGGAAACTCCAGCCACAAGGAAGCCCTGGTAGCCCCTGGCACTAGAGCTTACTTGCTTTTGTATGTGCGGCACCACCCCTCCCTGGTCCCCTCTACTCAGTTCTCTGGCTAAATAACATTCCTTCAAGGTTTAGCTCAATGGCTTCCTCCAGAAGGTCTTCACCAACTCCCCCTCCCTTTCGCACCCCCTTTCCCCTGAAGCTCCCAGGACCTCTGTCACAGCCTCATCACGCCATTCTGTCCTCCCGCCCCGCTGCCTCCCCTCCATTCAGTGAGCTCCGTGAGGACTGCACCTCTGGCTCGTTCATTCTTATAGCACGTAACAACTATTCAATAAATGCTTGTTACATGAATAAAAAAATGAATACAGAAATTCAGGAAGTACCAAATTAGATGGTCTCCTTCCTAAACAACACTTCATGGATTCCTCCCCTATCTTCTTTGGTTGGTAATAATAATAAAAGTGATACTGTACCAGTCTCCATTCCAAGTATTTTATACATATGAACCCATTTAATCCTACAACAACTCTACTATTATTACCCCCATTGGCAATTGGGGAAACTGAGGTACACAGAGGTTAAGTGACTAAAGCAGCTGTTTAGTGGCTGAACCAGGGCTCTTAACCAGCGCACTGACTGCCTCTTGATGGCATGTTTAAGGAATACAAACCAAAGTAGTATCAGCCCAAACAAAATATAATTGTGAAACAAACAGAAATTAGTCCTTTGGGGTCATCTCTTGCTTCTGGCTTATTCTATCCCTGACTCCGTCAACCAGGCAGACCGTTCTGCAGGCAGCAGGCTGTTCATACCCACTAGGCAGGGCCCCCTGCTCTGCTCTCCAGGTCCAGAAGCCACCCCCCGCCCTGAGATGGTACTTGCCCCTGAGTGGCCTCCCACCTGGACGGCCCTCATCTTGCCCCACCTCACCTTGTCCCCGATGCCCTCAGTCTCCTCGGCCAAGAGGTACACGTTGCCACCATCTGCCAGCAGCAGGGCTGTGTCGGTGGTAGAAGAGGAACGAGGCCGACACTGGTGTTGGTGCAGGATGGCGGCCAGGCTGCTGTCCTGGGGGGCTTTGCGCAGCAGGTGGGGGCTGCCGCGCTGGGGCTCCAGGGAGCTGCTCTTAGTACGTCGGCTGCTGCCCCCGCTGCTGCCCCCACTGCTGCTGTGCAAGCTGGCACCCCGCTTGATGGAGGGCCGGGAGCGGATCTGCTGCAGCACGCGGTTAAAGGCAGTGGGCCGGGCGGGCAGGTCATGCAGGGACATGGCATAGGAGACCCGGTGCATCTCGGGGGACCGCTCCTTCTCATCTGGGGAGTCATGGTCAGACACACCCTGCTGCTGCTGCTGCTGCTGCTGCTGGGAATCCTGAGACGTCTGATGCTCCCTCTCTCGTGACCGGCGGCGGCTGTGGAACAGGTGCTTCAGGCCGTGGCCAAACATGGAGCCCTCTGAGAGCTGCTGGATTTTCTTAAGAAGGAGAGACAAAGAACTCTGGTGAGTGGAAAGCTCCTGAACGCCCAGTTGCTGGGGACAGAGGTGAGGATTCTGCTCTTGAGTGATCAGTGTAGCTACTACAGCTGTCTGAATCTGGAAGACCCTATAAATGGTGATCACGCCTAAAAGATCACGCCTTGCAGAAAGGTGGCAACCCAGACCTGCTCCTTTCATTCCAAAGAAATGCACCACTGTGGCTTCCCACAGGACACTCCCAATCCATACAGGGGTTCAGGGTCACTGGTCGCGAGATTCTCGTGGCTAGTCTGACGCTCAGGGGCACATGCAGGCACCACTTGGCTCATGAGGTTGTATCCCTCTGGCCTAATTCTCCCTCCGCCTCCAGTTCCTCCCTCATTCTAAGGTAGGTCCTCCTTCAAGTTGCACATGCTCCTCTGGACCAGCAGTTCCCAACCTTTTTGGCACCAGAGACCGATTTCATGGAAGACAATGTTTCCATGGACCAGGGATCGGTGGGGAGGGTGGGCAGGGATGGCTTTAAAACCTGCCACCAGATACAGCTCAATTGTCACTTGCCACTGGCTGAGAGGGTTTTGATATGAGTCTGCAAACAATTGATTTATTATGGTCTCTGGGCGGTCACACCTCTCTGCTAATGAAAATCTGTACTTGCAGCCTCTCCCCAGCACCAGCATCACCACCTCAGCTCCACCTCAGATCATCCGGCATTAGATTCTCACAAGGAGTGTGCGCCCTAGGTCCCTGCAAGCTCAGCTCACAGTGGGTTCACGCTCCTGTGGGAATGTAATGCTGGTGCCGACCTGACAGCAGGCGGAGCGCAGACGGTAACACGGACGATGGGGAGTGGGTGTAAATGCAGATGAAGTTTCACTGGCCCGCCGTTCACCTCCTGCTATGGAGCCAGGTTCCTAACAGGCCACGGACCAGAGCTGGGGTGGGAACCCCAGCTCTGGACAACTAGGCATCCATTTCCAAAGAGGCCTCAGTGCAACGCTCTGGGAAAATCAGCAGCAAACAATCAGGCTACACTGTTGTAGCAGATACTGCTAATTTCCCACTCAATATCTTTTCTGTTTTCTTTCTTACAACCTAACTGAATAGCCTTCATGTAACTCACTAAAAATTCTTGCTTCATCAGACTCCCTTGCAACTGGGAGTAGCCACATGACACATTTTGACCAAAGAAAAACCAGGTGAGAGCTTCTATGAAGACTTGCTTTCCTGATAGAGGTCCTGGCCCTTCCTACTGCTTCCCAACTGGAATGTGAAGGAAATGCCTGGACGTGCAGCAGCCGTCTTGCCACAAGATGACTGGCATGATATGAAGGCACGTGTATGCAAACATGCGCGCACGCACATGCATTTAAAGCCTCAAAGGACAGGATGCCTGGGAAATTTTTGACCCTACAGGGCCACCAAACCAGTTGTAAATGCCTATCCTGGATTCTTGCCGCATGAAATAACTAAACCTACCTCTGTCCATACAACTCTAGCATAATTTTCTGTTATTTGGAGCCAATCTCATTCCTGATATGGTTGGCAATAAAATTAACTTCATTGGAGCTTCTGGGTCAGTGAATACATCCACAGGCCAGGAGGGTGGGACACACCTCAGTTCTTTCGAGACAGAAGCTCCTACACTTGGGACCCCTCCAGACCTCACTCTATGTTCCTCTTCTCTGGCTGTTCATCTCTGTCCTTTATAACAAATTTAAGCATAATAAATAAATAAACAAACTCTCTGGGCATACCTTTAGCGTAGTCAGTAATGTGACCGCTTCTTCAGCATACATACCAAAACCCGCTGTCCGAATGAACGTCCTTGCCCTCAGACTGAAATAAACCGAAGAGGCCTGGGGGCCCAGTGCTGCCCTGGCCTCAACCTGCCCCCTCAGCCCTGCGGCTGAGAGTCCCCACCTGCGCCGCAGGCAGGGCTGCTCAGGGAGAGGCAGCTGGGCCGCTCGGCCAGGGCGAGACGACGTGGGGTGTAATCCCCGACAGCTGCTTCTGTCAGGGCTGATTTATCTGGCCAGGCCGAGCCCTCGGCAGAGCTTCTGAGGCATGGGGAGGAGCGCTGCGACTCGGGGGCCAGGTGAGAACCCACCGTCTGCAACTCCTAAGCCGAAACTCTGAACCCAGCCATGCGGGGCTCCACGAGCCACATCCGTGAGGATGGCCCCGTATCACGTGAGGCAGCCTCCGCCATTTTCAAAAACATTCCAAAGACGTGCACTTACTGGGTTTTCTTTTTTTCTAGAACCACACTTACGGAGCAGAAAACTCAGACCATGTAGGAACCAAGAAAACACCATCTTCAGATCTTCTGAGTTAGCTGACCCCTCTGACTGCTGTTCGTGTACACCGCTGCGTTTGCATGTGGATCGCGACAACTACGCTTCCATGTATTTGTGTAAAAGTTTCGAATATTCATTTTTCACCTCACTTGAGTCTCACCACAATCCTCCAAGTGGGCGGGGCCCTCGTGTCACCCATTTTACAGACGACATTATGTTACATCATCACAACTCACCATAAACTAATGGTTTACAGTTTTTGATGGGCTTTATCTCCTGCATTATCTCACTTGATTTTCCCCAGAAACGAACAAAAGCAACGACAGTAACATTTCCATTTTTAGATGAGTAAATTAAGGCTGCCACCATTCTTTCTCAGGAGTTTAATTCCGGGGCTACACAGTGCCAGGTTTTCCCAGGGCAGTCACCATCCCCCCCCACGGCCAGCCCGCGGCAGGACCACCTGAATCTACTCTGGGTGGAACCAAGACGCCCAAGGCAGACTGCACTGGGAGCACAGTCTGTCACGGAAAGGGCCAGATTCGCGGTCTCTCAACCAGGCATGAGCCAAGACACCTCCCTCCAGTGTCGTGGATGGGGCCAGCTGGCTCTGGCATTTGTCCAGCTGCTTCTGCCAAATGGTCACATTACATATTATAAATTGTCTTTCTAGCATTCAATTCCAGGTCTCCTTCTCCTCTCCTCACCACTCCTAACCTAGCTTCTCCAACACTGAGATCAATCTTCTATATCCACTCAGGTAAAAATCGTTCCCTTCAAAAGACCTCACCAGAGATCCCAGAGCCCAGAGGCATTTCTGCTCCTCAGGCCCAGGAAACGGGTAGAGGCAGACAGCAGCGGCGTATTGCCTGGGATCCTAAAATCCTTGGTCAATTTATTTTTAACATTATACAACAGCATTTTTCAAAGCGCTTTCCAATTTATGCGGTCATCCCAGCCTGATGCTAACCTACCCTCCGGAAGGAGCAGTGTCCCCATTTTGCAGATGAAGAAACTGAGGCCAGCATAGTTAAGTGGCTCATCCAAGTCACACAGACCAACCCCTGCCTTCTAATTGACCTTCACTGTTTCACACACTGATCCCAACACTAAAGTATATATGGCATTTACCTGTATCCCAGGACAGTATCAAAGGCAGGTTCCAAACAAAACAGAAATGCCTGGACCAGGGGGAGTTCAGTCCCCTGAACTGTTACTGTGGATCTGCCCATGTCACATGTAGGTCTTAGACGAGACCTTTCGCCACTGTGGCCTTCATGTCCCACCTCTCCACCTGTTTAGCAGGCGAAGGAAAGCAGGACCTCTGGCCCAGCAGCAGAGAGGAATCTGCTAAAGTCTGTGGTAGACACAAAGGAAAGGAACAAAAAAGCCAAAAGATAATGGGGGGTGGGCGGGGTGTTCTCCGAACACAAGGGTTTTTCCTCACAAGGTGCATGGCAAGAGAGCAGGGTGACATCCACATAACCAGCCTTAAGTTTTGGAAATGAGGAAAACCATGGTGACTAGCTTGAGGGAACTTACCCGCCAACGCAGCAGAAAGCACCACCTGCTATGACTAACAGGTTCCAGCTAGTAAATGTCACTTGCTTTTGCACACTGACTTTTTCTTTTCCCCAGCTGCTAGAAACCATTTTTGTTGGCCAAATGAAGCCATGCACTAGGAAAGAGAGCTGAGATGTTTCAGAGTTAGAGGTGGGACGCAAACAGGGCTCTCCCGATCCAGGAGAACAAGCAAGGACTGTCCCCAGAGCTGCCCAGAGGATGGAATAAGCCAGCAAGGGAGCTTCCTGGGCTAGGTGCCTCTAAGTGGGGAGATACACGAGGGATGGTTGCTGCCCTCTCCCCTGGGACTCTAAGGGGAGGAAGGACCCCCCTCTTCTTTGGGTGACATCATCCTCTCCGGAAGAAAGGGTAGATGGTTTCTGAAAGGTCCTTCCTGAGAAGACTGTGGTCTTGGAACAGTTTGGCTTCATCTGTTTTCCTCCCTGGGTGTGGATCCCCCAAAGAGGAAGTTTGCTCCAAAATTTGCAAACACAGCTACATGAGGCCAAAAGTTAATGCTTTGGGGTACAAGAGTCCTTGCTACCATCTGATTAAAAATAGCCAAGTGGCTTCTAATTCCTACAGGTCCCTGTGTTCCTAACAGCTCCCAGAAAAGCTGAAAGGATCTTAAGTCACACTAACCTACAGCTCATTTATCCCACCTGGCAGCTGACTGCATGTCCCTTCCTCCCACCTGGGTTTGAAACTCCCTCTATTCCCCCCTCCCAAGGCTTGGCTGTGAGGGTTCAGTGGGGTGACTGGGTCACCGTGAGCCTTAGCAAGCCTAAGTCGCCAACGTTTCTCTATTTATAGGGTCTCTATGGAAACAGGGCCAGCATTAGAGAGCTAATCGCTGTAAAAACCCACAGAGTCCTACTCTCTCGTGGGATACAAAGTGGATTGCTGAAGTCTCCAACTACCCTTCAGAAGCTCTGGGCGGGGAGTCTGGGGCTGGAGCCAGGCAGGAGCCGCTGTCACCCAGGCTTTGGCACTGAGGACCACAAGGAAGGGTGAACAGGCCTGTTTAGCGTTTCTATTAGAAGCACAGTGATGGGAGATTTTTGGAATCATTTTGGCCTCCAGCATCACAGCTGACACTAAAAAACAGACCTCCACTCAGGGGCAAATGATTTTCCCATTCCCAATTTTATTTTGATTCCTCATTTCTTTAGTTGCTTACAGAATTCTACCTAGAGCCAATACAAGTCGGGAAAGGTGACCTTGTCCACCGGGTCTTCAGGCAGAACTGACTCACAGACTCAACATACACCAGCACGGAGGGCTGTGATTCGAGTCACCTGCATGGTGCGCCCTCTCTGTCTCCCCCTCCACGCAGCCCTCGCAGACCACCCCAGTCTGCGGTGAGCTCACCACTCTGCTCTGAACTCCAGAGAGCACGTTTTCTGCAACTAATCGTGCACTGCCTCACAGCATGGCTTCTCGTGCTCTCTCAAACTCTCACCCGGAGTTTCAGCGGCTTGTGGATGGAACCCTCAATGAGAATCTGAGTGAATGAAGGGCAGGACCCACACCATCTGTATCTTCCTGTCCCTAATACTACCTCACGGAGACATCAACACAAACAGGGTGAGTGCTGCTTAATTATTTTCTGAGTGGGAACTATACAAGTCTACAACCTTTATAAGGTGATTTAATCTTTAGACAACTACTTTTCCAAAGATTTAAAATGCTCAGTTGGGCCACTTTTTCTTGTGTCCAACCCAGATCCCTTCTACTGCACTTTAAACCCTCGTCTCACTCTACTGTCTTAGTAGCTGCCAAGGACGAGCTGGCCTGGAGGAAGATGAACACAGACCAGCAGCCCCAGTGTGCTTACTGTCTCCACACAAGGCTTAGGTAGGGCTCATGGCCATAGCCAGCTTTGTTTTCCAGAGGGAACATCACTGAGCTAACCTGGCCGAAATAAGGAAGCCTTTAATTATTTGGTCTCAAAAGTCAAATACCGTCTTTCTCACACAATCACAAAACATCCCTGCTATCCCTCAACAGCGTTGTCCTAACTTCTTAGTATGGAAAGAGGCTTAAGTGTTTGGCTGATAGAGGCAGACCCTATCCAGTCAAGCCCTGGTTCTCAGAATGACCCTCATGGTCTATGAGAATGTCACAGGAAGATGCAGTTTCTTACAGAAGAGATGAAAATGGAGAGGAGTTTTAAGTTTGCCTCCTAGACCATCACTGAGAAGCCAGTTGAGCTTTTTTTCCCCCCAGCCCCTGATACCCACCCTTTTTTAAAACTTCAACCTCAAGTTCAGACCCCATCAGATGTTTCCATCCCTTGTGTAGGGAGAGATTCTTGTTCATGGGATTGGCAGTTAAGACACAATTAGATACACAAAAAGGAGGACATTCTGTAAATACTGGGCCTGCAAGACAGTTCCTGCTAGAACTAGGCAGCTGGGAATTCATCTAGAACCCAGTATGTGGCAGGAGAACAGAGAGCTGCTTTTGCCACATGCTTTCCCATTGGTTGCCAGTTCCTCCTGAGCCCACATGCAGGGCTGCTCTGACTATTACTGAAGAGAGAGGGAGTGGGGGTAGGGCAATCCCAGGCCTCAGGACACCTGCCCTCCGCACATTAAGAGCAGGTGGGATAAAAACAGGTGGCCCCACCATTCTTCAGCACCCTTCTCTATCCTTGACTATTTATAGGGCTGGGAAAACAACTGCCATTCCAGCCAAAAAGGTCACTGGCCCTACAAGGGACCTGGTACTAGCCATTTCGCTTCCCATCTGGAAAGCCCCGATCCTCTTACTGGGTAATTAACATTCCATCCTTACTTTAATATCTTGCTCCATGTCCACCTCCCCCAGGGCATTTTTCCAATGAACCCCATGCGCTTTTGATTGTCACACCATGCTCAAAGCACCTTTAAACTCACGCGTCCTTCGATGGACGACTTTCTTGCAAGCATTTTATCATGTTTGACTGGGAGCTCATCTGGAGGCGGAGGCCGTGCCTGTTGCCAAAGAACTAATTTCCCTTTTCTTTGTTCTTAGGTCTACCTCAATTCTGGCCCTCCATGAAACCTATCCCAGGGGGCCAGATCCCACTGCAGGAATCTTCAGGCCTGAGCGCGTCACTTCCGAAGTAGAACCAGGAGCCGCTCGGTGCAGGCAGGCCCCATAGAGCCACTCGGCCGTAAGAACCTCCCGCGAGGCCCAGAGCACGCACCCTGCTTCACCCTGCCCACATTCCTAGCCATACTGTCTTCTCCACTGAAAAAGTGCAGAAACTGAGACCCACTGATTTTATCAAAACCCTAAGCCTTAAAGAAAAACCAAATAAACAAGAAGAACAGGAAAAGAAGCAAGAGTTTCTTGGGAATGCCAATGTTCTCTTTCCTGACTTGGGTAGCAGGGAGATGGGATGTGTTTTACGATTGTTATTTAAACCATACATTATCTTTTCAGGCCCTTGTCTGTGCATCACATACTTCACAGTTTAAAACGGTGCCCTTCCCACCGAAGGCATTCCGTACCTGTTGACCCATGATCCCTTCTCCACGGGCTCTCTACGGGAGAGAAGGAACAAGGGCCATTTGTGGGGGCTAAAGCACCTTGCTCAAAAGTAAAGGCTGAGGATTCAGCTGTGACTTTCCTGCAGCTTTGTGGCTTCTAATTGCTTTTCCTGATCTTCCTGAGCAGGCGGGACCTGCGTATGGTGGGAATGGACACACATACACTGGAACCCAAATGAGCTCTCAGTCAAAAGCACTTCGAACCAGGACTGCAATAATGGAATTTGGATCGGCTCCCCTTTTTTCCTTGGGGGTGTGTGTGTGGGGGGGATACGAATACTGCTCAGAAATCCCTGGGGAAATTATTCGCAGGGGCTTTTGTGAGGGGAACGAGAACCTCAGGGGAAGGCCCCTGGCAGGGCACTCACACCTTCTTTTCAGGAAAGGCTCAATTCCTCCTGCTATACCGAAGGGGAGCGGGAGGGAGGGGGGACAGGGCGGAGGAGGTTGGGGGTTTCCTCCCCTGCCTTCCGGCCTGAACTGCATCAAGACAGGACCAAATGACTTATGCTAAGCCACTAAGCCACTCATCCTGGGCCTCAGCAATACCTACCACTTGCTGTATTTTTGCAGGAACGTGTGCTCCACGTCCCTTTCTGCAGTTTTCCCCGAGCTCCTCCCCACCCCCATTCTCGCTGGAGCTGGGTTTTCTTGCTGGAGAATTCCAGTGTACTTTTGGTCACCCAATACTCTCTGTGAGCAGCAAGCTCAGCATCTCCTAGCAGGGGTTCTGGGTGCAGCAAGGGGCTGGATAATGACAATGGAATCAAGACAAGAGCCCAAGTGGTTAAACAGGAATTCAAGCCACAGGGGTAGGGATGCGACTCTGGATTGCTGGGCTTCTGTTGCAGGAGGGTCTGCTGAGATCTCCTGCGCCCATCCCAGCTGCATAAGCCTTCCCCAGGGCAATGTTCACTTTCAGGTTATTTTTCAGTTCCCATTTTATGATTGTTCTTTTAAGACTGCTACTTAACTATTTTTCCTTCTTTTCACTGGCCTTCCCCACTGCATAATCACAGATCCCAGGCACCGTAGCAGAAATGCGCAGTGCAGAGTGACAAGCTCACATTGCTGAAGTAGGGGAGGGGGACCCCAGGAGCCCCTGACAGCTCTGGCTGCCATTGCTTAGGGCACTGTTCAGATCTCTTCGGCAAAGACTAAAATTCTTTAAATTCTCTCTTCTCCCCACCCTTCACCTCAGTGGAGGTACTTCAGACAAAGCCACTTACTTTCTTGACCCTTTCTCACAATGATTTCCCCCAATACTTAAATCCATCACAGTGCCTGAAGCTGTCACAAGAAAATAGAAGTGAACTAAGGGACTCAAAGTTTCTATCTCCAAAGTTTAAAATAAAAACAAAAACAAGACAGAACTGCTGGCCGCCCTAGGCCTAACAGAGGTGTAAAGTAGAGGTGTTAAAAATTAAACTTGGCCCTTTCTGGTACCACCATCAAATCTAAAACAAGTTAGCTTCTACCCAGGGCGAGAGCCCAATGATGGAATTTTTTCATTGTTGGAAACCTGTGCCAGCATTGGAAAACAAGTTTGGACACACTTCAATATTTCTAGTCCCTTTCCCCAGGAAAAAAGGCTCAGAAAAACTGAGGGGTTTGCCTGAGATCACACAGCAAATCAAACTGCAAGAGCCCCCAAGTTCATGTCTGGTTCGGAAGTCCCTACCCTATAAACATGTGAGAAAGCAGAAGATAAACAGCCCCACTGGTCTCCCCGTGCTCCCACCGCACAGGCAGCAGCTCGGCTTTCCCCTCCTTGCTGCCAGCCTGGGTCCACACGGCTGGGATCTGCCTCAGTGGTATGTTTTCGTGGGGGTGGGGGTGAGAGTGTGTGTGGGGGGGTGCCCAACGTCTAATCACACCAGGTCTTAATTTTGGTTCAGGAAGTTCAGTATTTAATATCAAGCATACAGTTGTTGCTACATCTGCTGCAACCGGCACGAAGGTGGAGAGAGAGAGAGAGAGAGAGAGAAATGATACAGGGTGAGGTGAACAAGCTTCTTAAAGTAGCTTTATCTACAAAGACAGACACTGCAGCCCTCTCACACCACAACCAGCCCACCTTCGGGGAGAAGGGGTGGGGATGAACAGAGCCCACAGTTTCCACTGTTGGCCTGAGCTGGAGCGTGGGGAGTTTCTGAGGCTGTCCCGCCTGGACTCAGGGCGAGGGTCCATCTGATTAAGGAATCAGAGTTTGCTGACCAGACTCATCTAGATCGGCCCAGAAAGAAGCTTAAGTCTGCAGCAGAAGGCTGGACCCTGCCCACAACAGCATTAACGGCATTCCTGTCTCTACACCGTCTTATTTAAAATAGGACCCACACCTCCTGAGCAAACAGGACGGGCTCACGGGTGACAGCTGGGCCAGGCATCAAGCTTCCTATGTACACACTAGCCAGCAGAGCTCATCTTTAGGCATAAGGCTAGCCCTGAACCTCTGAAAACAGGGCAACAAAAGGACCAGAGGTCACATTCAAATAACTACTACAATTTTTAAAATTACACACCAGGAGCTAACTGTCCCCTTTCTCATCCCTCTCCAAGGAACACAGACAGGTAACACACACAGGTAAGAACACACTCACCTGCGCTCTGACTTCCTGACTCTGAGTCGCTCAGGCCAAACGAGGAATGTCATTGGCTTATTCGGGTGAGCTCCTTAGTGTCTGCTGCTATAGGATACAGGCTTTATTTAACATAACGGAGTCCTTTCACTCCCCTAGTCAAGACCTTGCACCCCCTCTGGAGAAAATCTCCCCTGTGGCATCAATCTCCAAGGCATCTAAGTTCCTTCCTTGGGCTGGCATCTCCTCGCTCAGCCGGGAGGTGAGCTGGCTTGAGAAGCCTGAGCCTGCCGTCCCTGTGGCAGCTCCAGCAAAGGTGCGTTATTTATCCCAGCTGCGGTTTTAATTAATATAAAGACATATTCAGTACAGCTCGATAACTGTCTCGGCAACCTCAGGCTGGAAAATAAACGACTCCCAGCTGTGTGTGATCTGCTTTCTCAGCGTCCGGTTCTAACTGGCGGCTCAGCATGTGTGCAACTTGAACCGAGGCCCCAAACCAGCCCAAGCACCGCTCGGCCACCTGTCAGTTCCACCCTGGGGATTGGTTCCGCACGCAAGCAGGCAGGGATCTCCAAGCACTATCTTAACCTCTGGCTCCACCTAACGGCAAGAAATCCACACTCCCCTTTCACAGATGGACAAACTGAGCTTCTTCCAGGAAGGTCCCAAAAAGAGGAAATTAATTCAGCAAAGGAAACTAAGGGTCCTCTGCTTGGCCTTCCACGTTGTTAATTTCTTCCCCTACTATCTTACAGGAGGGAAAGTCATGTTAACTTTTTGGTTAGCATCTTGGATTTCTCCAGCCCTTTGTTTGAGAATAGCACTTCACACATATCATTCAAAAACAATCTTGTATGGGTGAGTCACTAGAACGTCTGCTGAATAACGAGGAACAGACACAGAAGCCTGAAATGGAGCTGAAAGACACAGGCAAAAATGGTACCTAAGTCCAGCCCAGGGTTCTGGCCCAACATCCTCTCTGACCTTTGCC
This sequence comes from Pteronotus mesoamericanus, assembly GCF_021234165.1. NCBI lineage: Eukaryota > Metazoa > Chordata > Mammalia > Chiroptera > Mormoopidae > Pteronotus > Pteronotus mesoamericanus. The sequence goes on from NW_026555326.1 coordinate 5,788,759, forward strand.
TGGCTTCCCCATCACTTTTAATGACTTCTGCGTAGGGTGGGGAAAGCTAAGTCGCCGGCTAGGCTGGCCAGGGGAAGGTCTGCGCTCACCTTTAAATCAGGAGGCTTGCTTCGGGGACCGGGGTTGGGCGTCGCAGCAGCGCCCACATCTGAAGTTGACCCGCCAGCAGAGTTAGCACCCGTGGCCTCCCCAGCCCGGAGGTCTGGGCCCGGCAGGTGGCAAACTGCATCTTCCGACCCAGCTCCATCCTCCTCTCCCTGTTGTTGCTGCAGCTCGTCCGATTTGCACCTCTTCATGGTGTATATGGGTCTGCCAGGGGAATTTGTCCTTCCAGCGAGCGGTCTTAGGGGAGACCGCGCCCCCTCTTAACGCTCAGAAGCGAAGCCCGGGGTTTAAACGATTAACGAGGAAAGGAGTCGACAGATGACAATTTCTTGAATTAAAAAATAAATCTTTAAAGGAGGAGGAGCAAGGGGCGAGAAGAGGGGAGCCTTGGTTACAGCTTTGAAGAGTTCATTACGACCTGGGGAGCGAAGGCAGGGCACAGTCGAGCTGGCCAGCAGGAGTCCTTGGGCGGTCATTGGAGCAGGGGGGGTGCAGCCCCCAGACTCCGAACTTTCTGCTTCAGGGCATGGCCAGGGCCGGGGAGCTGAGCAGCACAGCGCATCCCTCTGGGTTGGCCGAGCTCTGGGCGAGGCAGGGCAGGGGGCAGCCGGCCGGGCAGGTCCTCGCTGGCCGCCCTAGGCGCCGGCTGGGGCCCCCGGCCCTGCCGCCGGCCCCCGCCCCGCATGGGCCGGTAGCGGAGCCTGCGGCACGCCCGGGTCCCCGTGGTCCGCTTCCCGCCGGCGCGCCGCCTGCTGCAAAGCCGCGACCGCGACCGGAGCCAAGAGCGAGCGCAACCTACCCCGCCCGCTGCCTCCGCCCGCGAGGGGAAGGCGAGGCAAGGAGAAAGTGACAACGGCAACGGGCCAATGGGAAGCCCGGAGGGCTGAGGGGGCGTCACGCAGCCACGTTTTAGGGTTGGTTGCACGGTGCGAGCCCCCAGGAGAAGTCTGGAGGACTCTGCTGCTGCGTTTCAGCAATGCGGAGAGCGGCTGCGGAGTAGAGGTGGGGGCCAGTAGGCCACCGAGGACCTGTCTTAGCAGATGCCGGAGGGACCCTCTCAGGAAAGGCTTCCTCGGGATTTGCCCCACCCACTAGCTTTATTTGGTGGGGAGGGGGCGCAGCAGGGGTGCTTGCCATCACTGCTTTTTTTACTCTAACTTTGCACGTTATATTATATACATCCCTTCAGTAAGGAACATCCTAATCCCCTTTAGGAAACTGGGTGTTAAACACAAATCTAGAGCTACGTACAGCGCTGCAAATGCAAAGGGATGGGGTGTTCTGCTCCATCACTCCTTCCCCCATTTTAATGAGTCTTAGTTTTGTGCTCAGGAAAGACAAAATATTTCATATTTGAACACAACGATGAGTGTGAGAGTTCCTTGCAAACTGTAAAGCAGTTTTTAAATAAGAAGGGATATTAACGGCAGGAGGTTGGGACATATGGAAGAGAAGGAAAGATTGCAAGCTCTTTTTCCCATAAATTTCAGCCAAACTGCGCTGAGCAATCTGAAGGCAGAAGAGAGCAAATATTGGGATAATCAAGCTATGGAGCCGAGTAATAACAAGGACATCTGAGTGCCCACTGTATGCTCACTGTGTATAGGAGTTTTTGCCCACCTAACAGCCTAGAGCAATGATTCTAGGGATCAGCGGCATCTGCATCACCTGGAAACTTGATAGAAATGCAAGTTATTGGACATCAGCCAAACCTACTGAATCAGAAACAGTGGGCCCAGAAATCTGCTGTAACAAGCGCTCCAGGTAATTCTGATGCAAGCTAACATTTGAGACCTACTGCCCTAGACTGTTAGTGAAAGGGACGCTGAGTCTGTGAGTCACAGTGATGATTCTACTGCATTTTACAGTTTAACAATCTTTTTTACACCCATCATGCCATCCTAGCTGCACTTGAGTCCTACTAGCCTGTGAGTTTCTTGACTCTGTTCTATCTTCTTCCCATTCTAACCACTCATTTTAGTGTAATGCATCCTACAAGAGCCTAAGTTGTTAAGAATACTTTCTAAACTAGGCAGCTCAGTTTTTAGAAGATGGGAATGTAGAATGGGCTGGGAATGTAGAACTACCCCCCACATCCATGGCACAGTGTCAGGTACAATGTGGAAACACAAGCTACAAGCCTTCAGCATTTTCAATGGTGAAGGAAAGGCAGAGTGCCATGAAGTCCTAGGCAGGTCCAGACAGAACCAGTGGGGGCAGATCCCCAGGGATCAAGATGTCAGGCAGAGTATATTGCACCCTGCCTGACTGGCCTCAGAGAAGTGCAAGGGCTCCACAAACCCTGGGCCAATCTTGGGCTGCAAGCAGTGACCAGGAAGTGGCGGAGAGACGTGGACACATGTTCATGACCTGACTCTAGGCTGAAGTAGAGGGAGTTGGTGTGAAGCTTTAAGGAAGCAGAGACATTATCATTTTGATTTTTGCCTCATTTCTATCCTAGGTTGAAGTAGCTTTAAGTTTGATTTGTATACTACCATATAGAGCCACATTTCCTATTTGTAGCCATATTTCCTATATGTGGCAGGGCAATAAAATGTCTGTTGTATGTTTCATGAAATCAGATAATACTTTACATTCTATTTTGGAAAGGCAGGGTAGCACAGAAGTTACAAGCTCAGATTCTGACCAGATTGCATGGGAACAAATCCTGGCTCTGCTCTCCACTAAGCGTGTGATTAGAGGCAAGATCTCTAACCTCTTAATGCCAAGGCTCCTCATTTGGAAGGGGGGATACTGACAACATCTGCCTTAGAGGGTGCTGGGTAATGGGGTGAGCAAGAAGTTGTTTGTATGGAAAAAAGCATGCAGGTTATGATTATTACAGTAGCTCTATTAACTCAAAAGAATGTCACTCACAACTGTAAACCTACTTTTGTCCGCCCCTGTATGTAAAGCAGTTAGACGTTGCCTGGCACAGAGTGAGGACCATACCTATAATCAGAGATGTCATCCAGTTTCAGAGGTGTTGCACATCCCACTCCAACGGTTCTATCCTTGGGAGTTCATTTAAATGTCTCACCCACCTCCGACTTTCACTGAATGTCATATTATAGAACAAATACGCTACTGCCAAGGAAGTCTCAGTGGGAAGTCTGTGTAGAGAGCTGTGTGACCTGCGGCCACCAGTTTGAGGCCAATGGCACATTTTCATGAGCCATAGTAAATTCTTGAATACCTGAGATAAATGGAAACTGAAAGCATTTTCATTGAAATTTTGTTTAAAGGATTGGATCATTCTATTTTCCCAGGCTTCTTTGGGAAAATATAGGCACATACTATGTTTTGATGTCCAAAATAAGACAAAAATTTGCAGATTTACAATGCAAGAAATTGTGTTTGTTATGTAGGAGTAGAATTTTCTGTTTCTGCTTTGGCACCACCAGTTAATTACAAATAAATAACGTGGGATAATGGGAAGAACATTGGTCGTGGTATTAGAAAATCCATGTAAGAATTATGGTTGTTACTCCCTGCATGTTCTTGGGCAACCAAATCACTCAACTTCTCTCACCCTTGTTTTTCCCATCTATAAACAGGGGCTAATAATATCTATCCTCACATGGTTATTGTAAGAGTTAAATTAGATAATGCACACGAAAATTCTTACACATAGACCATGCTCAGTAAACCTGAGTGAAACAAAACTAGCTAACTTCTCCAAGCCCCCTGGCTGCCACAGGAGAAAAGCAGAATTGTCCCACTAAACTTAATGCTTTTTGTGAAAGGAAATCCCAGTTAGGCTACTGAAAGGGGTCTCTCCTAGTATCAAATGTGTTGAACCAGTAAGCAGTATAAACAAGATTAAGATCAGGGTTGTGGAATCCTGTTCCCTTGTCAACAGCCAGCTCATTTAGCTTGATAAACTGATGAAGTTTTAATTACACAGAATAAGTTGCTGAGAACAACAGGTAAGCATAGAGTAGGTTTTAGTTTTTGTTTGTAAAATCAATTAAGTCTGAGAAATAAAAGGTTTCTTTTTGCCAATAGCAAGAGGCTCATATATTACGCAAGAAAATTGTTTCCTATTCTGTAGGAATTCTTTAAGAATATTATTAAAATTGTTGTATTTTAAAAAGCTTAACTTTAATTTAAAAACATTTTAAACATAAAATAGGTAGTTTTCTGAGAGCTATTTTAAACATACTAAGTAGACTGCTTAGAGACTTGATGTAATGATTTCAATCACTGTATTTCGATACCAACGTCATTGCAAATATTCCTTTGTTAATGTAATTTTCTTCCCTGTCTTTTAGAGTTATCCACTTCCCATTCACTGTTCTCCTTAAAAGAAATTGGGTCTTGTTGCATTAGGAGGAGGAAACTATGCAAATAATCATCAGGGAGATTGGCTAGATTGTTGATTACATCACCATCCCACCACCTAAATACAGGCTTTTTATTGGCTGTTGTAAAAAGACAGGGCTGGGAAGGCTCTGCTACACTCGTGAGTTGTAGAAGGCTCTGTGTCTAAACAAATTTTATCCTGTTTTTTACTTAAAATGTGCTGAGAAGCATTTTCCATGTGTTATTACATTTTCCCATGTTATTTAATTTGCAATTAGATATTGTAAGTAAACATTTTAAATGACTGCTTACCATTCTATCAAGTGAATATATCATGATTAACCACTATCTACCTTATTCTTACATCATTATTTTAATTTTTCACCTGCAGAAATAAAACTGTAATTACTATTTTTATTCAGAAATTGTAGGTATTGTTCCTCCATAGCATAGAATTTCTAAACCCTGTCAATATTTTAAAGGACTGGACAAGCCAAACAGATTGACGCTCTGTGACGGTCCCTCTCACAGCATCCTGAGACCTGCGTGGGAGGCCCGGTGCCTGGCTGGCCTCTGTATCGGTGAACATCCTGTCTGTAGTGCAAAGAGCTGGGAGTTTCTGTTTCTCGTTTCAGGTAGGATGCGTATTCCTCACTCTGGGTGCTTGTTGTTCCTCAGTAACAGGACAAAGTCACAGTAATCATGGCTATGAACAGAGAAGGTTTGTGAGGCATAAACTTAAACCCTGATTGTACTGCTCTGGGTGAAAGCCTGGAACTGGCAAAATGGCTGCTTTGTGTCCTTTCCCATCTCTATAGGGAAACCATACAAACCTCTGGACAGTCTGTTACTTAAAGCTGAAAATGCTAGACCTTAAAAAAAAATAAGGAAGAAAGAAGGAAGGAAAGAAAGAAAGAGAGAAAAGAAAAGAAAATACCAGCTTTGCTCAGAAAGAATCAGTTGTTTATTATTTTACTTCTAAAGATAAATATCTATGGCAGTTCCATCTATTATTCTATGTGGTACTTTTAGATATAATAAGAACAAGCAGCTACCATTTACAGAGAATCACAGGTGTCAAGCATTTTGCTAGGAACCATGTGAACTCTCTGTTGCTTATTCCCCACGACAGCTCTGCAAAGGCAGGTGTTATTCCCACCCTGCAGCAGAGGAAACGGGCCAGGAGAGGTTAGAGCCCTTTCATAGGCCGGAGGTCAGCATTGTGCTCTGCCTGTCTTGAACCCTAAAAGCCTAATAGCTCACCCTTTCACGACTGTAACTCTGAATCACTCTTGTGGTAAGGAATTTATCAGTGAGTATTAGTGTAGAGTTAAATATACCTCCTACATTCATTCCTATATATTTATGAAACACATATCATGTACCGAAGCTTTACAAAATGCCTGTGGAAGGCAGAGAACAAAAAAAGTCATTGGTCCCAGTCTTCTGACTTAAAAAAAAGTCTGGTTGGAGGAATTAGACACAAAAGAAACATAAACAACAACACAACACAAGGTTGAAATAGTAATGTCTGTCAACACTCGGAGGGGGAGATAGTTAAGTACCACAGTCCAGAGGAGAGATCTCTGCGATGGATTAAGATGACTCCAAGGAAGAAGTGTTTATATACATATTCATCCATATCATTAGTGTTAAAAGGGTAAAATGTTGCTTTAGGATGATTCAGAAACCGTCAAGTAAGTGAGAACTATATAAATCATCTTTTTAAAAAAAATTGATTGATTGATTTAAAAGAGAGAGGAAGGGAGAGAGAAACATTGACTTGTTGATCCACTCATTTATGCATCCATTGGTTGCTCCTTGTATGTGTCCTGACCAGGGGTCAAACTGGCAACGTTGTTATATCAGGATGATGCTCTAACTAACTGAGCTATCCAGCCAGGGCATATATAAATCATCTTGAATATATACTCATTCAGTAGTTGGATCTCTTTAATTTAACATCTGCATGTTACAGAGTTTTTATGGCATATTAGTGACGGGAAAAACACTATTTTCTTTTTATTCTCTGAAACCACAGGGCAATTTTTCTCAAAGTAGTTTCATGGACTACCAACAACATAAATCACCTTGGAATTTAGGTATACATGCAGATTCCCCAAGCTGGCAGAAACAGAATTGCTGGGGGTGGCACCTGAAAATCTGTACTTGAAACAAGTATTCTAGATGATTCTTATGCACATTGAAGTTTGAGAAACACTATGTAGCAGAAGACTTGGTTAATCACATATATTGATAGTTTTGTGAGTTAATATCTCCTATTTATTGAGCACTTACTTTATGCCTAGCATATACATTTAGTCTGTAAAACAAACTTAGTAGGTATCATAGCCTCCCTTTTACAGTTGAAGAAACTGAGGTTCAAAGAAAATTAAAATTTGCCAGAGCTCACCTGCTTAGAAAGAGTTCTAACTTTCTAAGTTCAGTTCTAAACTACTTCTGCTTGCCCTCAATGTCTATACTACTCCCTCAGTGCCTAGCACACTGTTGCCTAGGGACTGGGTGCCCATTATACCATATAATTTCAATCTAAACCTTTCAATACCCTCACATGGTACTCTTGCCATGTAAGATAACTAAGATTCATAGATATTCATATATAATCTCAAAATTACCACCCACCAGTTAGAATACAGCTTGCTTTCTTACTCTAGCATGGCTTTTCCTCGCTTTTACTTCCTCCAGACAGTTCCTAAAACCTTTTTCAACTCTGGCTGCCAGGGCTTCCGTTCCTTGGTGTGATATATCCTAGCCCTTTTGCACCTAGCTTGGAATCATGTGTTGAAGTTTAGGTTGCCTTCCTCACAGCTACCACACCTTTTGTGAACAGGAACGAGAGCTGAAGTCTGAATCGAGAGGGAAATATCAGCTGCTTAAATTGAAAAACCTGCTGCTGCCCTGGCTGGTGTGGCTCACTGGAGTGAGTGCTGGCCTGCAAACCAAAGGGTTGCTGGTTTGATTCCCAGCAGGGCACATGCCTGGGTTGCGGGCCAGGTCCCCCAGTTGGGGCCTTGCCAGATACAACCACACATGAATGTTTCTCTCACTCTCCTTCTTCCTCCCTTCCCCTTTCTCCCTAAAAATAAATAAAATCTTGAAAAAGAAGAAAATCCTTCTGCTGATCAAGGAAGCCTCTTCTGGGGAGGGGAATCACACTATCCCATGTGAGATCTCATTCTGAAGTATGTATACTTATAAATCGTTTTCAGAGAGTCTCATATGGCCTGGGGCATTTCCAAGCAGATAGAGAGACAAAGGGCTGTTTTCATTGGCAAATCCACCCAGGCATGCCTCGTACCTCTCACAGGGTGCTGGTGTAAGAAAGATAGTACTCTTTCAAGATTCAATGACAGTACAACTCTGTAATGTATAGCTAAAACCACATAAATGCCTGCACCTTTTTCATCAAGTAAAACCCTCATGGACATTATGCAGGGAAAATAATTGAAAAGAAGACAATCAATGGTACAAAAACAAAAAAAAGCTATAACAATGAAAAATCTGAAACAACTTCAATGCCCAAGAATAGAGTGGATGAGAAATAATGCTATAACAATACAATGGTTATGTTATGTTTCTATTAAGAGAGATACATATGATAACTATATAGAAACACAAAAGGACTTCTTTTAAGTAATGTAAAATGAAAACATTAGAATGCAAAATGTGCGTTGAGCTAGAATAAGTGCTTTGAAGTGCAAAAAACCTTTGTTACAGGCTATATGGACTTAGACAAACCACTTAACCCGCATCCCAATTTCCTTGTCTATATAAAATAGGGATAAAAATAATCCATCTTGCCCTGGCAGGGTGGCTCAGTTGGTTGGAGTGTCATTTTGTACACCAAAAGGTTGTGGGTTTGATTCCTGGGTCAGGGCACATACCTAGGTTGCAGGTTTGAGCACTGCTTGGGGTGCGTACGGGAGGAAACCAATTGATGATGTTTCTCTCTCACATCAATGTTCCTCTCTTCCTCTCTCTCAATAAAAAAATCAATAAACATATCTTCCAGTAAGGATTAAATGTGTGTGTGCGTGTGCGTGTGCGTGTGTGTGTGTGTGTGTGTGTCTGTGTACAGGGTCTGAAAGAAGTAAGACCTGCTTGAGTGTGGTTGGTAGGGTAATAATATGGGTGTAATAATTTATTGTTTTAATTAGAATATTTCACCTAAATTGTTATATGGTGTGCTTGAGTGTGCTATTGTTGTTACAGAATTACATGCTTATAATTTTGTAATAAAAAAGGGTGTTATTTGTGCCAGATCCCATACACACACACACACACATACACCCCCCCCACACACACACACATCTTTCCAGGGTTGTTGTAAGGATTAAAGATGATATAAAATCTATGGATAAAATTTGTCTAAACCATGATGGAAAGGGAGTGCTATTGAAATTTTTATTTGAAATAAATTTATTTTTATGATTTTTAAAAAGATTTTATTTTTTTAGAGAGAGGGAATGGTAGGGAGAAAGAGAAACATTGATGTGTGAGAGAAACATCAATCCGTTGCCTCTCACAAACTTCCAACGGGGGACCTTGCCTGCAACCCAGGCACTTGACCTGACTGGGAATCGAACCAGCAACCTTTCAGTTTGCAGGCCAGTGCTCAACCCACTGAGCCACACCAGCTGGGACTATTTTTATGATTTTTATATATATAGATAGATTATGCTATTTCAGTTGTTCCATTTTTTTCTCCCCTTTATTCCCCTCCACCCTGCACCCCGCTCCCACCAGCATTCCCCCCTGCCTTTTGTTCATGTCCATGGGTCACACATATAAGTTCTTTGGCATCTCCATTTCCTATACTATTCTTAATCTCCCCCTGTCTATTTTGTACCTACTATTTATGCTTCTTATTCCCTGTACCTTTTCTCCCTTTCTTCTCTTCCCCCTCCCCCTGATCTCCATTTCTGTGATTCTGTTCCTGTTCTAGTTGTTTGCTTAGTTTGATTTTGTTTTTGTTTTTTAGGTTCACTTGTTGATAGTTGTGAGTTTGTTATCATTTTACTGTTCATAGTTTTTGACCTTCTTTTGCTTAGATAAGTCCCTTTAACATTACATATAATAAGGACTTGGTGATGATGAACTCCTTGGCCTTGACCTTTTCTGGGAAGCACTTTATCTGCCCTTCCTTTCTAAAGGATAGCTTTGCTGGATAGGGTAATCTTGGATGCGGGTCCTTGCTTTTCATGAGTTTGAAAATTTCTTGCCAGGTCCTTCTTGCCTGCAAGGTTTCTTTTGAGAAATCAGCTGACAGTCTTACGGTAACTCCTTTGTAGGTAACTGCCTCCTTTTCTCTTGCTGCTTTAAAGATTATCTCCTTATCTTTAATCTTGGGTAAGGGAATTATGACGTGTCTTGCTGTGTGCTTCCTTGAGTCCAAATTCTTTGGGACTATCTGAGCTCCCTGGGTTTTCTGGAAGTCTATTTCCTTGGCCAGGTTGGGGAAGTTCTCCTTCATTATTTTTTTCAAATAAGTTTTCAATTTCTTGCTCTTTCTCTTCTCCTTCTGGCACCCCTAATATTCAGATGTTGGAACATTTGAAGTTGTCCCAGAGTTTCCTAAACCTCTCTTTCTTTTGCATTCTTGTTTCTTCATTCTATTCTGGTTTAATGTTTATCTCCTCTCTGCTGGAAATCATTGATTTGAGTCCCAGTTTCCTTCCCTTTACTGCTGGTTCCCTGTGTATTTTTCTTTATTTCACTTTGCATAGTGTTCACTTTTTCCTCTATTTTGTGACCATACTTAACCATTTCTGTGAGCATCTTGATTACCAGTGTTTTGAACTGTGCATGTGATAGGTTGGCTATCTGTTCATCGCTTAGTTCTATTTTTGGAGCTTTGATCTGTTCTTTCATTTGGACCATATTTCTTTATTGAGCTTGTTATGTTGGAGAGGGCAGAGCCTTAGGTGTTTGCCAGGGTGGGGCAACCCAGGTTGCTGTGTTGTGATGCTGTATGCAGGGGAGGGGTCCGAGAGGGAACAATGCCACTTTCTTGGCTCTTGGCTGGCTTTCAGTCACTTCTCTCACTACCCACAAGCAAACTGGGCCCTTCTGGTGCTGATTCCTGGGTGGGTGGGTTTGTGTACCGTTCTAGGACCCTGTACGTCTCTCCAACATACTCTCCTGTGAGGCTGGGAATTTTCTCCTCCTGCCACAACCCCCACAGGTTTTTACAGCCAGGGGTTTTGAGGCTTTCTTTTCCTGCACTGGAACCCTGGGTTGCACTGTCTGTCTTGTAGCGCGGTGGCAAGATGGGGTGTGCCGCCGCGGGGAGCACCGCTCATCCCAGGTCTGGGCAGCAGCTGATGTGGGATGGAGTGCGTCAGGGGGCATGCGGTGCTCCGGGATCTGAGGGTTATCGTCCGGGGCCAGCTGAGATGGGATCGGGGACTCTGAATCCCACAGAGCCTGTCCCGGGGGTGTCATGGATCGGGGGAATAAACACAAGTCGTTGCAAACACTTCTCTGTTTGTCAGGAGAGGGGATGTGGCACATCCCTCTAGTGGGAAGGCCCAGAGTCCCTTTGTTCAAAGGCTTTTATTGAAAGGGTTATCAGTGGGGCTAGGTAACAGAAATGCACAGGTTATCTCATTACATCTGTATGTTAATGTTCACAGAGAATGGGTGACCTTTTGAAGAAAACAAATGGCAGGAACACACCAATTTACATGGGTCGAGAGGAGACTAGTAAACAAGAAAGATGACTAAACTTGAGAGTGTAGTAAACATAAGAGTGCCTAAGGGTATAGGGTTAGGGTCTATGAATAATGTAAATTTCCTTCCCAGCATGAGCTGGCTGTAGCTTCTGAGGGAAGAACAAAGCACACTTTAAAGAATTTACATTTAGGCTTGATTTCCTTGGGAACCGCTGGATCTGGTTTAGGACTGTCTCCGGTATTGTTTTGAGCCTGAGCCAGGTCGGAGGAGGGAGCCGCCAAGAGACAAGGAGACTTCTCTCAGATAGAATGAGGACTCCGGCCATGTCCAAGCTGAGCCAAGGGGTACGGGCCTTTTTTTCCTTTCTCCGTGTCCCTCAACTTCTTGTCTGCTGGCAATACTCGATTGAAATCTGTCTTCGGTTGTCATCTCCAGCTTGAGATAACTTACCTGTCATGGATTACTGATCCTCACGTGGCAAAGCAGAGGCAGGAGCTACACCCCTGCCAGGGGGGACAGGTTATGTCACCTCAGGAGCAGGTTTTTCCAAGGCCTCCCTGATTACTTCCAGCCTTGGGGCCCTCTAGCCTGTTGGTGGGGTTACAGTTCCTGAAACCAGACAGGGCATTTCCCAACACTGTCTCGCCCCTCAGCCGTTCTTCCTGGTTTGTCCACATGCGAATGTGGGACCACGAGGTCCTCCAGCTGCTGCCTTGCCATGCATCCTCTCCACCCTGGCTGCCCTTCTCTGCCCTTCCTACCAGTCTGGATGAATGTTTCTTTTTTAAGTCCTTGGTTGTTGGACTTCCATACAGTTTGATTTTCTGGGGGTTATGGTTATTTTTTTGGTTTTAAATTGGTTGTTGTCCTTCTTTTGGCTATGGGAGGAGGCAAAGTGTATCTACCTTCACCTCCATCTTGGCTGGAAGTCCCTATTTTTATGATTTTTAAAAAATGTAATACTTTTTCTCCTTTATTCCTCTATACTCTAAAAAAAGTTCATGCTCCCTATGCAAGAGCTCGTATATATGTCATCTGGAAACTTGCCTGAATGGATCACTAACCATTTTTTGAGAAGGGTCCCACATCAGTGCTTCTGAAATCAGCTCTAGGAAACTGAGTGAAGCCTCAAACACAGACACATCGGAAGGGGATTCAGCTAGGTTACTGGGCCTGTTTTCCATGCGCTTAGAGGTTTATATGAAGCTCATTAGGTAGAGCTCCCTCTCTCCTCTACATTTGGGCATAGGGCATGTTTTCATGACCAGGATGTCTTCCATCCACCTTTGCTTCAAAACCCTAACCCTCACTTCCATTAAACCACCTCTCTTCAGATGAGATTCTGAGAAAGGGAGTAGGCCAGAGGATGCCATGAAAGAAGTATTTTCTTTCAGCTGAAATATATTGAGCACACTTTGTTTCAGGCATTCTGTTTGGCACATATGGATAGATACATACAAGCCAGTTGGAATATGTTATAGAACTCAGGCTTTAGAATCTTCCAGAAAACGTCTATCAAGATAATCTTGACATAGAAAAGGGTATTGGCAGGTTTTCATCTATCCACCTTCCTCTATCCAGAATCAGCCCAGCGATATAAAAATACAACATGTTGCCAGGTTTTATACTGGGCGGGTAAGGAAATTAGCCAAAAATGAGTTCCACTAAAGTGTGAGGCAACATAGTGGAGAAAGAATCAAAATCATTTAGACTTGGAAAAGCAGTATCACTCTTACTGATGGGAAATAAATTGTGGCAAAACTATGTTCAAGACTTCTGGACAGATTTGGGTCAGTTACCCTAAAAAATTTCTAGAAACTTTGTTCTGTTTGACAAAGATTATCTGTTTTGGGGTTGCACCAAATTCCTTTTAATTGATTGTTTTCCTCCCTACTCCATGCATACTAACAGCCAGGGATGCCACTGATGAAATATTCAGCATTGGAATGATGCTTGATATATAATTAAGTAGAATGCATTTAGCAGTTCAGTTTTATAGACCTATAATCTCCAGGGAAGAAAATATTTATTAAGCACTCCTATATGACAGGCACGGTACTAACTGCTTTACACATTATGTCATTCAACACAACCCCGTGAGTTAGGTATTATTAGCTCTACCATGCAGATGGAGTAACTGAGGCTCCAAGAAACTAAGTCATTTTCTTAAGATCCCAAAGTGCATAGCAGCGCAACCAGCCCCAGAACTTGGGTTAGATTCCCTGTCTCATGCTGTTTCCCTAAATTTTTACAAAATGTTATTGAATTTAATTTCCAAAGCACCTTCATTTACTATGGCTCATCCCCAAAACAGACTGACGTTGAGCACGATCACAGGATTCTCCCTTTTAAGAGAAGTCACAGGGCTGGGCTAGAGCCTAGGTTTATAGCGATCACCATCATCTCGCTGTTACCTTTTACTGAGTGCCTTCTATGTGCCAGGCTCTGTGTCGAGCACTTTTAAAAATACTTCCCCCCCCAATCTCAATCCTCATCATGACCTAATGAGGTGGGAACTGTTATTATCCCATTTGGTGGATGAGAAAACCAAGACTCAGAGTGGCCAACAATTTGCCCAAGATGATAAAGTAGCAAGTCAGGACTAGAGCTCAGGTTTGTCGTAATAATAACATAATTAATAAAAGCAGCAGTCATTGAATGCGTGCTTATCGTGTGACAGATACTGCTTTTTAAAAGCTTTGACATAATTTAAAATTTGCAATTGGCATTGCCGTTTTAATGCTCACAGTAAGCCCATGAATAAGGTACTAATACTTAGAGAAAATAAGTAATGTCTCCAAGGACATACACTCAAGAAGGGATAGAGGTAGGACTTGAATGCAGGTTTCTTGGACTCCGAGACCTGTTGTCTTAACCTGGAGGCTTTGCTGACTCCTGTTCTGTCTCTGAGCAACCTTGCTTCCCTAGTGTGGTCCACAGACCAGCAGCTTTGGGATCACCAGGGAGCATGTTATAAATGTGGAATCCAAGCCCTGTTCCAGACCTAGTGAATCAGAAGTGTGTTTTAACAAGATGCCCATGTGATTCTTGTGCACATTAAAGTTTGGGAAGCACCAAATTGCAACACCATCAGCCATACACAGAATAAACAGAGGGGAGAGCAATATTGTCTAAAACAATGATTCTCAAACATGTTCTTTTGGAAATCAGTTTTGAGCTGGAAATCGGTTTTGATTCTGCTACTAAACTTGCTAATGGTGATTCTACCCTCACTCCCCCACCCCCCGCCAATTCATAGGAAAAAAAGGTAACAAATTATATTATCTCATGTTTTAAAAAGAATTTTTCCTTTCTTCTTTGGAGCCCAGTTTCACTTGCCTGTTAGTGATAATTTTAGAAGATGACAACAATCCAATGGTAGTAAAGTACCTATGGACAACTCAGAAGTGTTTAACTGTATTTTTTCTCTTTAATTTGTGGGCTTCTTAATTCTTGGATTTTTTATTGTGATTTTATGTTTCATAATGGAGAGTGGTCATAGTTTTTATCAGTAAACTTGTCTCTAATTCGCACAGCAGAATTAAATGTTAGTGTCTTTGGTGTTCCGCAAAAAAAAATCCCCCCCTGATTCCACCTTCATGAACATGAGGACCAAGGCTACAGAACCTCTCTAGAAATCATCTAATCAGGAGGAACTGATCATAGAAAAGTAAAGTTAAAAAGGGGAATGTATTTTTCACCTGTTCCTCTTCTGCTAATAAGGACTAACATTAATAGATATAAATGTAACCTACTGATTCTTCCTGGAGAGTCAAACCATCAGTGGTCTTTATTTTTCTCCCTGTGCTTTCCTGAATATTAAAAAAATGCTACAGTGAACATTCATTCATTCAACAAATAACTAATGAGCACCTATTAAGGGACAGGTGCTGTTCAGGTGCTGGAGATACAGCAGTGAACGAGCCGGACAAAAACTCTTGTTCTGATGTCAGGATCTTTGGGCTTTTCCTGTTTGTCTGGTCAGATCCCTTGAAGAAGAAACTTCAGGTTTCCTCTCTTAAAGGTAACTCTCTGGTAGCCAGAGATCTAGATACTGAGTGGAGTAAGAGGGCTGAGAATCTTAGCACCTGATATCCGTAAATTCACTTAATCTCCCTGTTTATAGAGACCTTTCTGGAGGAAAAAGACTCTTTTGTGAGGAGAGGGGCCGTTAAGGAAGGGAGAGGTGACCTGGAGATCTAACTGCTCTTAAACAGCTTGCAAAAGCTTTGTTTTTACCCCAGCCCACGGGACAACCTCTGCATGGCAGCCCTGCTGTCTTACACCTCCACAGTAGGCAGTGAGGGTATCCTACAGCCACCAGTTACTGATACTTGAGGAATTCTGCAGTATTAATTAGGCTGGGTCGCAGTTTTTTGTTTAATTTTCATAAGCAGAAGGAAGACACATGGGCTCTCAGCTTTTTCCCCACTTAGGGTTTAGGATTCAGGTTTCTACAGATTAGTTACTTAGTTAATATTTGTCCATTTGCTTTCCAGCTTCTACTTTTTTTGTTGTTTTTGTTTTAGTCCTGGCTCCTCTCATTGTTGTGGGGTTATGATTTTTAAAAATTAAGTTACTGTCACTTCAGCGGCGTTCTAGGAGAGGGCAAAAGTAGAACATCTTCATTAATTGCTTAACTTTCATCACAGATTTCTGGAAACATTCTTCTATGCTGACTTAAATCAAACCCTTATTTCCCCGTCTGTCCTTAGACTTGGACATCTGAATAAAATATGTATTTTTACTTGTAGGTGATTGTGATTTAGAAAGCATTCATTGTCCTTCACATTCTTTAAGATTTTAAGCAACAGAAAGCAACTCATCACTTTCCTCAGCAGATCAAAAATGGGACTGAGACATACTCATATATATTAAAAATTATGTATGGAGGTTAGTTACTGCAGCATTGTTTGTAACACTAAAAGACTGCAAAACACCTGACAATCCATCAGCAGAGGACTTGTTAAATAAGCATCCCAATCCATATGACAGTATATTACACAGTTAAAAAGAATAAGGGTCATGGCCACGTAGCTAAGTTGGGTAGAGTACCGTCCCTAAAAGCCAAAGCTGTGGGTTCAGTATCTGGCCAAGGCACACACAAGAATCAGTCAAAGGATTCTAGAATCATAAATAAGTGGGGCAACAAATCAGTGTCTCTCTTCCTGCTTCCTCTCTCTCTAAAATCAATCAATCAGTCAAATTTTAAAATAGAATGACATAGATCTTTATGTTCTGCTGTGGAAAAGTCTATAAGAGCAGAGTCGAGTCAGCATAGTAGGCTGTAATTTGTGTTTACAAATACATATCTAAGGCCCCGACTGGCTAGCTCATTTGATTAGAGCATCGTCCCGGTACACCAAGGTTGCATGTTCAGTCACAGATCAGGGCACGTACAAGAAGCGACCAATGAATGCATAAGTGGAACCACAAATATCTCTCCCTTTCTCTCCTCTCTCTCTCCAATCAATAAAAATACTATCTATATAGTATCCATATCTGTAACAGTGGTTACCTCCTGGGCAGGAACTAGATAACTGGGAGACAGAAAGTAGAATAAAGACTTAGTTTTCCCTTGTGTACCATTTGCACCATTTTAAAAAATTATTAATTTGAGAAAGAGAGAGAGAGAGAGAGAGAGAGAGAGAGAGAGAAACATTGCTTTGTTGTTCCACTCACTTATGCACTCATCGGCTGTTTCTTGTTATGTGTCCTGACCAGGGGATCGAACCTGCAAGCTTGGTGTATTGGGACAGCTCTCTAACTGACTTAGCTAGCTGGCCAGGGCCTATTGTACCATTTGAGTTTCATATTAAGGTCTTATTTTTAAAAAATAAGTATAAAGTATAATGAAAAATTTGGGATGAGCTCCTTGACCTTTACCTGGCACAATGCCCTCCCTGATTACTTCTGCCTATCCAAATTTTCCTTCATCTTTAAGATAGATATGAATTCCCTATTTGTTTTCTGGGCAAGTCCAGCCCAAGTACTCTCTCATCTAATCTCCTTTGCTATAAATTATTGTGTGTGGCAAGTCACACACTACTTTGTTACAGTGCTTCTTCATTTTTAAAAATAGTATCAACAATCTTGCATTAAACTTTCCATTTTGTATTTTCATTTTTGTTTTACTGAGCCTTTTATGGGTTGCATGGGGGTCTTCCAAAGATGAGAAGTGGCCAGTGACGAATACGTGAGCAAGTAAAAGAGAGTACCTGAGAAGGAACTTGAGGCTCCCTCCTTACTAGGAACCTTCAAACTCAATTGCCAAAGAGAAATTCACATGAACCAGTGAACCCTTTTTATAATATGCTATTGGGTTGTCCAAAAAGTCCATTTAGTTTTTTCCATAAAAATAAAAGACATATTTTTCATTTTTACCAATACCTGTATTGATTTGGATATTTTGAGTATGTTGGTTGTCTCCTGCTCTTGGTTTCTAGTGGGTGGAAGCCAGGGGTGCTGCTAAACATCTTCCAATGAATAAGACAGCCCCACAGCAAAGAAAGAATTATTTGGCCGAAATGTCAATAGTACCAAGGAACGTTACAATCCACTTTTGAAATGTTCAATCTCTCACAGCACCTTCTCCATACACTGCACAAGTCTTTTATTGTGTTTTAGTTGCATTTTGACCTTTTTTGCATAATACGCTGATAATGTTGCGTATTTTCTTCCATCTTCAATATTTAAATGGCTGTACAAAAATTCACCAATTTTGATTTTTTTAATGCACACTGATATGACAGCTGTCACAATACAATCTAACAAAATTGTTGCACATGAAATTAAAGCACTACTAGAGCCATCGTATGGAAAAAAATATAATGGACTTTTTGGCCAACCTAATAAAAAGTAAAGCCATCACATTTTCTATTGAATTA
Source organism: Pteronotus mesoamericanus (assembly GCF_021234165.1). Classification (NCBI taxonomy): domain Eukaryota; kingdom Metazoa; phylum Chordata; class Mammalia; order Chiroptera; family Mormoopidae; genus Pteronotus; species Pteronotus mesoamericanus. Next base: position 5,806,752 of record NW_026555326.1, read on the forward strand.
ATCCAATTATCATGACATTACTTAGCTAGGAGCACTTGTACTGAAGGAATGAGGTATGGGAGACAGAAGGGAATATTTTGAAGCAAGACTCAAAACTGAACTACTTGAAACCTTTACTTCATAGGTCCCAAGGCAAGGCATGGGGGGAGTTTAGGCTCAAGCTCAAGTCTTCTCTTAAGTTTAGTTGAGGAACTACACTATTCAGCCAGTGGGAGAAGTCTGGCTTGGGTGAAAATATGAGGTCTATTGGCAACCGGAAAGACAGGAAGGCTCTGTGCAACAAGAGGGGAGAGAAAGAAAGCAGGAGGAGAAAAGGGGTGGTTGTCAAGTTTTGTCTCTTCTGTAATTGTGTTCAGGGCTCCTTGGCAGTCTGTATGAATTCAAGTGTTGGCTTCAAGAAGCCAAGTTAAGGTCATCAGAATCTGTTTAGAAGGTTCAAACAGGCTACAAATCTTAACTTCCCCTTAACCAGCTGGGTCATTCTACTTCAAGAAACCAAATGAACGTCAGGTTAAAGTTCTTTAATGACCCTTTTACACCCCGCTTTTCCACACTTGGAGAAGGAAAGTCAGAAATGGAGGACGACATACAAACCCAAGGGATTTCCCTACTTCCAGGGTATTTTTAGCCAGTTCCCCAGTATCTACCGTATCCGGAATTCAGAGCCATTAGTGTAACCATGGAGATATCACTGGCCTCTGTCTTGTTTCCTTCCTTTTCTGTGCCGTTAAAATCTTTCACTCTGATTTCTGTAAGGCACCCCATTTCTGCTGGCGCCTTGGTCCTGCAGCTTCTTTCTCTGTTCAGGGACACTTATGCAGGGAGTAGAAACTCCGTTTTTAAGTGAGGAGAGCGTGTAAGCACCAGGAACGCGTGAGGTGTATACAAAAGGGGTATTAGCCCCATCCACAGTCTTCGGGTTCAGACTACAAGTCCCAGGAGACACCGCGGCCACAGCGCGGTCCAGAGATCCTTCCCTCGCTCTTCTGGATGGAGGAGATAAAGGTTCCGAGGCGCACTGCAGGCTGGTCTGTTTTTAACCGCGGTGACGGAGTTGGGAGCCCGGGGGATTGCGGGCGGGGACGTTAGGAGGCGGATTCCTCCTCTCTCAAGCACCCGGGGCTGGGGGTGGGGAGGAGAGAAGCCGTGCCAGCGGGTGGGGGACCGAGCGCCAGAGACAGAGAAGGCCGAGGAGATGGAGGGCGACGGGGTCCGGTGGGGGAGCGAGCCGCCATCGGGTCCTGGCCCGGGAGGCGGCGGAATGATCCGGGACCTGTGCCGGAGCTTTGGGCGCTACCGCCGCTACCTGGGACGGCTGCGGCAGAACCTCAGCGAAACGCAGAAGTTCTTTCGAGACATCAAGGGCTCCCACAGCCACAGCTGTCCATCCTCCCCCACAGGCGTCGGCGGGGCCCAGCGCGCCCCTGCCGGCGATGTCGCCGAGACCGGGCTGCAGGCGGGTAAGGAGGGCAGCCGCTAGGGAGAGAGGGCCGCAGAGGCGAGCCAGAGGGTGGACCGCACCCGTGCCCCGCACAACCCCCCTGGGAAGAGGTGGAAATGGGAGAAGGGCCGAGCCGGTGGGCCTGCATCGGCCCAGTCCAGATGCCTTGGCAGGGCATCGCTCTGGGTGGGGGGAGAGGCAAAGGGGCGGTGAGGGCTCGACTTAGGGGGCCCGGGGGCTCCCGAAGGCAAGGGTTCCCCAGCAGGATTCCGGCCAGGGGCTGTGCGCGGGCGGGCGCGCGGAGGCCGGCGTTTGGGGAGGGCGGGGGTCAACCCGGGGAGTGGGCAAAGTGGCTCTGGGTTGGGGGCTGGGTAGTGTGGCTCTGAGTCCCAGTTTAGGGATGGAGGGGTGGAGGAGGGGCCGGAGGCAGGGTGCCCAGGGGCTCAGGCCGGGGAACCGTGGTGGATTGCGCGCGTGTGTTGTGCGTGTTTGATTGTGTATGTGGAATGCTTTTGCACCATGACTCATGAGGTAACTCTGAAGAAGTAAGGAATGTGCTCGCAGTGGGTCTGGGGTCACTGGAGGAAATGATAGTTAATGGGCCGCAGGGGTTGTCAGAGCCGTTGCTTGTGCTTACAGTGTTGGAGAAGTTAGAGAGGGTAGGGAGCGGTTTTGGTCCTGAGACTTCTCGACAAGGTTCCGTCTGGGATGTGTTTAGAGGCCCTATGGCACTTGAAATCGTGCAAGGTCTTTGATCCTTCCTAGGTTCGTGATTCCTCGTAAACTGCGTGTTATTGATGGGGAACCGGAGGATTTGGTTTGTTAACTACTGTGTTAATTAGGAAATCAGCTAAGTTGAAGGGATCCCATATAGACATATACCTTGGGGATAACACAGCAAAGAAGTCAGTGGGTTTAAATTAGTGATTCTCAAACTTAAGTATGTATTAAAATCAAATTAAAATAAAAAATTTGTTAGGCTTTCTTCTACAGATTGAGTAGGTCTAGTGGGTGGGTCCTAAGAATCTAAACAAAAACATTTCTGGGGATTCTGATGCAAGTGGTCTGCAAACACATTTTCAGAAACACAAATTTAGAGTCTGACAACAGATTTGAACATGAAGCTCAGAATGGAGCGAATTGGTAAATTCATTGTGGTTTGTGTATTGGGCCCTTCATTTCCCAAGTTGCATGTTTAGTACCCTAGATTTGTCTGAGACTTCAGAAATGGCGATAAAAATAAGATCGTAAGATTCTGATATGGTCCTAAATGATACTATTACATTTAGTTAGCCTATATGTAAATAAAAACGCTTTTATTTTACTTCATGGGATAAGTGGGAAAAGGAGGATGACTAGTGTTGGGGAGAGGTAGAATCCGCCCCCTTCTTTAGTTCTTATGGCTGGACTCATAATAAAATAATTGACTGAATGGGGGAAAAACCAGCTTAATAGGTGCATGTGGGAGAATGATAATATGATGATCCGATCATAAAATGGGGCTCAAAGAAATGATCCAACCAGGCACCTTTTTGTACTTCTTAGACAAAGAAACAAATTTGTGACAAATTAACAGAACAAAGAAAGCACTTATTAGAAAGGAATCTAAGCAAGGTTTGGGTATTTGTCAGTGAGGAATCTAAGTGAAGTTTGGACTTGAGCAGTAAGTTAGTAAAGGCATTACAAGACTTGTTTATACAAGCTTTTGACTGGATTTTTTTAACTCTTGTGATAAGGTTGTCTTAGCCCTCTGGAGCTAGGAGGGCACCTGTCACATGGGAGGTTTAAAAGAGGGCAGAGAGGTCAGGGTTTTCTTCTTACACAGGCTGTTTCCTAAGTAACTTTATTTCAAAATACTTGCTATGCCATTGTGGGATCTCTTGGGTTGGCCTGCCTTGGGCCACGATACTATCTGTTCTGAAATTGCGATTTTGACGTCTTATGCCCAGAGATTTGCTGGTCTGAAAATGGAGCTATAGACGGGACGGATTCCTGTAAAGTTATCAGAGAACAGCTGGTGAGAAGAGCGAGTGTTTTTAGAGCTGACCCCCACAGGACGTGTGTACCTTCACCCCCTCTCCCTTAGCTCCCTTTCCAGGGGCTTTTCCCACTCCCAGGGTTTTCTTGCAGCTTACCTCAAACAAACAAACAAACAAACAAACAAAACCCTCTTGTTGTTATTTTATAACAACTATTTAGTTTTGAATTACCGCTGGGAAAAAAAATCAAGAGAGTAGATTCACCTCATTTTCAGAGTACCTTGGTTGGCTCTTGTTTTTATTCTTTAAAAGCCAACTTAAGAATACAAATGCGCCTTTGTATTTTGCCTCATTGGCTTTTCTAATTGACTTCATCATGAACTAATCTTAGTGTTTTTTAAAAAGATTTTATTTATTTATATTTTTTAAAGATTTTATTTATTTTTAGAGAGAGGGGGAGGGAAGGAGAAAGAGGAAGAGAAGTATCAATCACTTGCCTCTTGCACGCCCCCAACTGGGGACCTTTTGGTTCGCAGTCTGGCTGGCACTCAATCCACTGAGCCACACCAGCCAGGGCTCATTTATTTAATTTTAGAGAGAGAGAAAGGGAGGAAGAATGAAAGGGAGAGAGACATCCATGTGAGAGAGAAACATTGATCAATTGCCTCTTTTGCGTGCATGTCCAGGGACTGAACCCACAACCCAGCCATGTGCCCTGACCGGGAATCAAGTGGCAACCTTTCACTTTGCAGGACAATGCCCAGCCACACTGGTCAGGGCTAATCTTAGCATTTTTTTTAAACTCCCTTCACCTTCTGTCAGTCTTAGCATTTTTAACTCCCCACTTTCTTTCCACCCGAAATAAAAACCCAGAGAGGTGCAGGTGACAGGACTAGGAGCAGTTTGACTTTGTTCTGTGAAACGCTTCCATTCCTTTCAGTGTGGAGAGTATTGTCTTTGGAGGGGAAAATTAGTGAGGCGGCGCTTAATATGTATGTTTTTGGGATGCCATTTTTTTCAGCTGCTTAGGTAATTGTATTAGGAAGTAGAAACCACTGCTTAAAAGACAACTAGCTTTTGTTCTCTCCTTTTACAGGCTATCTTTGCAAGGTCATGTTCACTCAGAGACTGTCTCAGCTTGCTTTTGTGAATGTTGGTAGGAACTGGCAACCAGCTTGCTAATTTCTAATTAGTAGGAACTTGGAATGTTTAGAGAATGGGCACTCAATTTTTAACCTAACAGACCTCTAGAAGGTTGTAAGTGTCCTATCAGGATGGAGTGTGCTTCTCTGGGTTGGATACAGTATGGTATTTGAGCAACTGAAAATCATGGGATTTACTCTGTTTTTATTTCACTTTTAACCACAAATTAGATGGAAAGGACTCCCCCAAACTATGTTTTCTTCTTTTGACAATTTTGGATACACTGGGGGCAGCGTAGAGAGTACAGGGTGGGGCCAAAGTAGATTTACAGTTCGTATAGAAAGTAATATTCAATACAATAATTAATAAATAATAATACAAGACTAAACTCTTGTGTTTTACATAGTCACAACTGTAAGCCTACTTTTTCCCCATGTTGTATGAGATGCACATGATGTTTTAGAGATTAAAAAGTAGATGGAATAGATATCTACACACAAGTAGCTTGGCCTGTAACAAAGAAAACTGAATTATAAGTGGAATACCCTTGACTGAGCTCCTCTTCTGCCTTTTTTCCACTTAACTACAGGACATGAGAGCCCTTCTATCTGTCCATTTTCCTGTCAGAGGGCTCAGAAGTAATGAGATAAAGGCTTCATGGGCGCTTCCGGAGAAAGGCAGAATGGACTTTGACAAAGTAGCAAAGCAAAAAGTATCTGTCTTGCTTTTAGATCCACTGGCTTTCATAGCTTGTTGCAATGTATCCCAAACCTCTGAGTTTTAAGAAATCAGAATGACTCAAATGGGTCTAGTTGGAATGCTCTGGTCCTCCTGCATTCCCTCAATCCTAGTCCCCACTCCTTCCTGACTGAATGACCTTGGGCAGATTACAGCCTTGCTGGGCCACAGTTTCCTCATCAGGAAGTGGGGATTAAGATACTAGTACTTGTCTCTAGGACTGTTGGGAGCTATATGTGTTTAGAACAGTGTCTGGTACTGCTGTGTGAGTATTTGCTGTTATTCAGTGAACACTTGAGTGCCTGATATGGGGGATAAAGAGTCAAGTAACGACAATGGCCTTGGCCTTGGGTTAGTGGAAATCAGTTTTTCCCTTTTATACTTTTCTTCTAAGAAAGAAAAACATGTATATATAAATAATTATCAACACTATTGTGTAGATCATTTGTTTATGTTGGACGAGGGATGCAAAGGACCTGGAAGACCTCTAGAAAGGTCTAACCTAATCTCAACCACATACAATTCAACTCGTAAAGCAGAAAAAGAATTGCAGCAAGCTGAGGTATGGTTAGATGATAGGCATTTTATGTGTTAAAATTCTTAGGCTTTTAGAGCTCTTTGCCTTTGGTGAGCCAACAGCTTGATTCCCCCCACATTCTTCACCTTTTATTTTTTGGTCATACCTAGTATAAACTGGTTACCACAATTAAAAAGAAGAGGAAAAACACGAGTGTGCTTATTTAGAGTAGACATTTTTTCTTGGACTCTTTAGGCAGAAATTTGTATGGATAATAAGATTTTAAGTGGCAGAGTGACATCTGCGGAAGGGACAAAGTTGGGAGAGAAGAGATTCTTTTCAGCCTGGTTGCACAGAGCTGCCCCTTCATGGGGCTGAGGGTGGGGAGAAGTTGGGGCTGTGGTGTGGAACGGACAGAGACTGGCGTGGATGTGCTTTCTAGTCGTTTGCCGTGGTCTGTTTAGAAGAGCTGCCTCAGCATTTCAACATAAGCTCAGCAGAGATGGTGCTATAATTGTCGTTCTTATTAACTTGTATTACCTTAGGTGAATAAACCCCATTTCTCAAAGTATATCTGAAACTCTCATTTTCTCCCTCAGTTTTCTTCCTGCATGGAAGCAGCTTATAGTGGTCAAAAGCATTTGCATCAGATCTGGGATCCTGCTCTAGTTCAGCCTCTTATTAACTATGTGACTTGGGTCAAGTTACTTAACCTATTTGAGTCTTAAGTTTCTTCATATGTAAAATATGAGTGATATAAAATGCCACATGTTTTATGATTCCATATATATGAAATATCCAGAATCGGTAAATTCATAAAGATAGAAGTAGATTAGTGATTGCCAGGGGGTGGGGAGAGAGGAAAACGAGTGATTGCTAATGGGCACGGGATTTCTTTGGGGAAATGCAAATGTTCTAGAATTAGTAGTGACGGTTGCATGATTTAGTGATACATGAATTAGCTAAATAAATAAATGGGAGTGATAATGTCTGCCTCAAAGTTGTTGTGACCTATAAGATAATATACATCAAGACTTCCAATCACGATGGAGGTGTAGGTAAACATGGCTCACCATCTTGTACAGCCACAGCAAAAATGATAACTGAACTACAAAACAACTATCACTCAGAACTATCAGAAAATCGAGCTGTATGGAAGTCCGACAACCAAGGAATTAAAGAAGTCACATTCATTTAGACGGGTAGGGCAGGGTAGAAGTGCTGTTCGGGCTGGTCCCACACCCTTATGGGGTGGGTAGAAATCAGGAAGGATATCTTGGGAGGGAGAGATACCAGACCACACAGCCCAGGGTTCCAGTGCCAGGAAGATAAGGCCTTGTCACTTCTGGCTGTAAAAACCAGTGGGAGTTGGGGTGGCGGAAGAAACTGTGGGATTCTCAGGCATCTCCTCTTAAAGGGTCTGCAGCAAACTTAGAACTTACTCAGACTCACTCCCTCTGGACTCCAGCTTGAGGCAGCAGCTTGAAGGGCACCAGTGGCCTACAGGGAGGAAGTGAAGTGTCTGGCGTCGGGGTGAGAGCTGGGGGACAACTTCTTCTCAGACAGAACTCCAGAGGCCAGGCAGCAGCCACTGTCCGTTTTCTGAGCCCTCCTCCACACAGAGCCCCAGAGCAGGGGCACCATCTCTGAGACTCCATCAACCTGGTTCACAGGGGTTGCCGCACCCTGCTGATTACCTGAGGCTCAGCCCCATCCAGCTTACTTGTGCACTTTTCTATAATAAGCCACGCTACTAAGAAAGGGATTCAAAGCAGCTTTACCTAATACACAGAAACAAACACTAGGGAGGCTGCCAAAACGAGGAAACAAAGGAATATGGCCCAGGTGAAAGAACAGAACAAAACTCCAGAAAAAGTACTAAACAAAATGGAGATAAGCGATCTGTCAGATGCAGAGTTCAAAACATTGGTTATTAGGATACTTAAGGAACTCATTGGGTACTTCAATAGCATAAAAATGATCCTATCAGAAATGAAGGTTACACTAAGTGAAATAAAGAAAAGTTTACAGGGAATCAGCAGTGGAGTGGATGAAGCTGAGAATCACATCAATAATTTGGAACATTAGGAAGAAAAAAAAACCAATCAGAACAGCAAAAAGAAAAAAGGATCCAAAAAAATGAGGACAGGGTAAGTAGCCTCTGGAACAACTTCAAGTAAACCAACATACATGAATCACAGGGGTGCTGGAAGTAGAAGAGAAAGAGCAAGAAATTTAAAACTTATCTGAAAAAAATGAAAGAAAATTTCCCTAATTTGGTGAAGGAAATAGACACACAAGTCCAGGAAGCACGGAGAGTCCCAAACAAGATGGATGCAAAGAGTACCACACCAAGGCACCTCATAATTAAAATGCCGAAAGTTAAAGATAGAGCAAGAATCTTAAAACCAGCAAGAGAAAAACAGAGAGTTACCTAGAAAGGAGTTCCCATAAGACTGTCAGCTGATTTCTCAAAAGAGACTTTGCAGGCTAGAAGGGACTAGCAAGAAGTATTCAAAGTGATGAACAGCAAGGGCCTACAACCTGGAATACTCTGCCCAGCAAAGCCATCATTTAGGATCAAAGGGAAAATAAAGTGCTCCCCAAACAAGGTGGAGCTAAAGGAGTTCATCGTCACCAAGCCATTATTACATAAAATGTTAAATGTTTTCTTCATTTAAGAAAAAGATCAAAACTATGAACATTAAAATGGCAATAAAATCACAACTATCAATAATTAAATCTGAAAAATAAACTAAGCAAAGAAGCAGAACAAAAACAGAATCATAGAATAGATATGCAGATCATTTGGATGGTTACCAGTTGGGAGGGGGGAGGGGAGAAGGGGGCAAAAGGTGCAGGAATTAAGAAGTACAAATTGGGCCCTGGCTGGTGTGTCTCAGTGGACTGAGTACTGGCCTGCAAACCAAAGGGTCGCCAGTTCAATTCCCAGTCAGGGCACATGCCTGGGTTGTGAGCCAGGTTCCCCAGTAGGGGGCATGCAAGAGGCAACCACACGTTGATGCTTCTCTCCCTCTCCCCCCCTCTTCCCCTCTCTCTAAAAGTAAGTAACTAAACTCTTTAAAAAAAAGGGCAAATTGGTTGTTACAGAACAGGGAGGGGGACGTTAAGAACTATAAGAGATGGAGTAGCTAAAGAACTTATATGCATGACCCATCGGCATGAACTGTGGAGGTGGTTGCTGGAGGGAATGGGGGGTGCTTGGTGGAGGGGGGCAAAGGAGGAAAAATTGGGACAGCTGTAATAGCATAATCAAGATACATTAAGAAAGGTTATGTATATCAAAGCACTTAGTATAGGCATGTAGTTCTAAATATATGGGGCTGTTTTGAGTGTGTGGTGTGTGTGCTGGTAGTTGGTGAACATTAGCTTAAAACGTTGGAACATGGTGGATTAGGGGAAGAGTAAAAGAGAAGCAGAAAGATAGAATGTGGGACAAAACAGTTTTGAACAGGAACCAGATTTAAGCCCAGGTCTCTAAGCTCCAGTCCAGTTCTGCTTCTGTGACTCCTCCCTTGTTCTTTTCTGTCCTGGCCATGGGAACACAAAATGCACCCTGGCAGTGGAGAGGTTTTATTACAAATGAGTCATAACCCAGGCTCCATAGCTTGTCATGGAACCATAATTTACTTCAGTGGGAGACTTTATCTGATTGAGTGAGTATAATGTGACACTACGTACCCGCACCTCTTATTTCCATGTCTAGTCCCTGACACTTGGGGTGCCAGGCCCCTCTTTGTTGATTATGCTACTTCCATGTCCCTGGGAGGATATGGCCTCCCCAAACACAGTGGCTTTTAGCATGCTTTTTCTTTTCTTTTTTCTGTGTGTGTGTGTGTGTGTGTGTGTGTATTTTATTGATTATGCTATTACAGTTGTCCCATTTTATTTTCTCCCCTTTATTCCCCTCCACCCTGCACTGCCCCACCCCCCAGCATTACCCACCTTAGTTCATGTCCATGGGTCGTACATATAAGTTCTTTGGTTTCTCCATTTCCTATACTATTCTTAGCCTCTCCCTGCCTATTTTGAACATACTATTTATGCTGCTTATTCCCTGGACCTTTTCCCCCTATTCTTCCTGTTTTGCTGTTCATACTTTTTGATCTCTTTTTCTTAGATAAGTCCTTTTAACATTTCATATAATAAGGGCTTGTGATGATGAATTCCTTTAACTTTACCTTATCTGGGAAGCATTTATCTGCCCTTCCTTTCTAAACAATAGCTTTGCTGGATAGAGTAATCTTGGATGCGGGTCCTTGCTTTTCAGGACTTTTGAAAATTTCTTGCCAGTCCCATCTTGCCTGCAAGGTTTCTTTTGAGAAATCAGCTGACATTCTTATGGGAACTCTTTTGTAGGTAACTGTCTTCTTTTCTCTTGCTGCTTTGAAGATTCTCTCCTTGTCTTTCATCTTGGGTGATGGAATTATGATGTGTGCTTTGGTGTGTGCTTCCTTGGGTCCAACTTCTTTGGGAATTTCTGAGCTTCCTGGATCTCCTGGAAGTCCTATTTCCTTGGCCAGGTTGGGGAAGTTCTCCTTCATTATTTTTTCAAATAAGTTTCCAATATCTTGCTCTTCCTCTTCTCCGTCTGGCACCCTATGATTCACATGTTGGAACGTTTAAAGTTGTCCCAGAGTTTCCTAGGTCTCTCCCCATTTTTTTTTTAAATTCTTGTTTCTTCATTCTGTTCTGGTTGAATGTTTATCTCTTCCTTCTGCTCCCAATCATTGATTTGATTCCCAGTTTTCTTCCCTTTACTCTTGGTTCCCTGTATATTTTTCTTTATTTCACTTAGTGTAGCCTTCGCTTTTTCCTCCATCTTGCAGCCATACTCAACCATTTCTGTGAACATCCAGACTACCAGTGTTTTGAACTGTGCATCTGATAGATTGGCTGTCTTTTCATCACTTAGTTCCGTTTTGGGAGCTTTGATCTGTTCTTTCATTTGGGCCATATATCTTTGACTCAGCAGGCTTGTTACAGTGGAAGGGGTGGAGCCTTAGATATTTGCCAGGGCGGGGCAATCCAGGTCTCTGCGTTATGGCGCTGTATGTTGGGGAGGGGTCCAAGAGGGAACAAGGCTGTTTGCTTGGTTCTTGGCTGGCTTTCAGTTACTTCCTCTGCTACCCACAAGCAAATTGGGCCCTTCTGGTGCTGATTTCCTGGGTGGGTGGGTTTGTGTACGTTCTAGGACCCTGTGGGTCTCTCCAACAGACTCTCCTGTGAAGCTGGGAGTTTCTCCCACTGTCGCAACCCCCACAGGTTTTTACCTGCAGAGGTTTTGAGGCTTTCTTTTCCTGCACTGGAACCCTGGATTGTGCAGTCTGTCTTGCTCCCCAGCTGTTCCTCACAGTTTATCCGCAAGCAAATGTGGGACCACCCTGTCTGCCAGCCTCTGCCTTGCCACATGTCCTCTCTACCCCAGCTGCCTGTCTCTGCTGCTCCTACCGGTTGGATGAGTGTTTCTTCTTTAGCTTCTTGGTTATCAGACTTCCATACAGGTCGATATTCTGGCAGTTCAGGTTATTTTTTGTTTTTAAATTTGTTGTTGTCCTTCTTTTGGTTGTGCAAGGAGGCAAAGTGTATCTACCTACACCTCCATCTTGGCCGGAAGTCTGAACTGCACCCTTTTTCTTTAACACCTTTCCCCTTCCAAGACTTCCTTTCCTTGGAGAATCTGTTTTCTATGGCACAAGGAAGCCCACTATTAAAAGGGTTGGGATAATTCTGCCTGCTCCTAAAAGATTACCTTAAAATTATTATCATTTGCTATGTTTAGGTTATTCTTAAACATCATTACTGATTTCAGTATGGTTAATTCTTTAGCCTTGTAAATAGGTTTAAAGAAAGCACGGATTTAAATAAAAATCTATTCTGGTCTTTAAATTTTGTTTTGCTCTGTCCACTTTCCCAGCATCTTCTTTGTTTCTTCTTCTGTTACCTGTCTCACTCGGTTAAGGGAACAAATGATCTTCCTGCAATAAATGTGCTTCTCAAAACCAATCTTTTGAAAGCAAAGCCTCAAAATTATATTGTTGAAGTAAAGGGGAATGTGAATTTCACCTTATACCTACTGCTTAGTTCGTATCGCCTCTGGACATACAGCTTATGCTTTTATTTATTTGCTTGTTTGCATGGTAGCTATGTATGTGTTTATCTTCTCCTGCTTGCTAGATTGCAAACCTCTAAAAGTGAAGACTGTTTTATTCATCCTTGTTTCTCCTACAATTGTTACCATAGTGTTTTGTATGTAACAGACAATAAATATCTTTCAACTACATCCATGGCTGGTAGATTTTGGAATAATGTTTCTACTTCAGAAGGACATCTTCATGAAAGATAAGGCTTTTTGTAGGTTTGCTCCATTTTACTCTCTGGGCCCCTAAAAAAGAATAATAATGTACATTCGATAGATGACTGATTAGGCTAGAGTTGCATTCTTTGCCAGTATCCTAGAGAATGATTTTCAAGTTCCAAAGAATGAGTTGCATGCAGATACTTAGTACACCAGTGCTTCACCATGGCTTGAGAAGCGAACCCTTAACACTCATTCACTCAACAAGTCTTTACTAATGCCTGACTGTACTGGGTACAGGACACACAATGGTGAATCGCTGTCCAAGTAACTGACATTATTAGCTCCAAGTTGATGTTATTAAAGGATTAATATTTCATCATGTTCCTTCTACTGGACTTTCTACAAATTGGTCACCAACTTAATTTAGCCATTAGCTGTTTTGGAGGGAGTGGGGATAAGGCATATGGGAGGTTGTAAATTAACTGGCATTGATAAAATAGGAGTTCAAATGCTTTATCCACTTCCTGAAATAATACAAGAAAATTAGCCCCAAACTGTCTGATGGAGTAATTTTAGCTGTCTTGTTTGTATGGTTCAAAAGCAGAATGCATTCATGAAGATTATTATTAGAGTGTTTCTCATCTTCATATCTTCCTCAGAGGTTACTCACAAGGAAGCCACTGTGAAGAGTGTGAGGTATGTGGGTGCATATGGTTTTTTCCTAATGGTTTTTTAAAAATTTATTTTTTATTTATTTTTATTTATTAATTTGAAAGAGAGAGACAGAGACAGACATTGATTTGTTGTTCCACTTATTTATTTATGCATTCATTGGTTGATTCTTGTACGTGCCCTGACCAGGGATCGAATCTGTAATCTTGGCGTATCAGGACCATACTCTAACCAAATGAGCTACCCAGCCAGGGCTTTCCCAACGGTTTTAAGCCCTGAGGTGAAATTTGCTCCTTACTTCTCATAGGAAAATAGTTCATCCCTAAAGATGATAGGTTTTGCTTCCTACATAGCCTAGGGAATCTGAGTGGTGTCATTTATATAACAAGAGTAGAGGGGGTAACTCCATGTGGAAGGTGAAATTTTTTGTTCTTGACCTTCAAAAGTCTGACTGGAGTCCCTGTGGGATTTTCAGTCTAAGTATAGTCCACCTCAGACTTGAAAACGGATTCTTCGCCAAATGGGGAGTCTGGTAATCTCAGGGATCTTGAAACTTGATGTAGCCGTAGCTGAGAAATGGGCCCCCTTGCTTCGAGCTATAAATCAGCCATATATAATATTATTCCAAAGTCCAACCCAAAACTGAAGAAAAGTTGGTCAGCGCATTAGGACCCATCAGTGTCCCCTGTAGACTCACAATTGAAGTGCCTGTCTCATCATAGTGCAGTAGTGCCTTCTTCTGTCTGTAGTAGGCAGTCTGAGTGACTCATTCCCCAGCCTTGTGCCCTGTGGCTGTGGAAATCTTTCAGTTACAATTCTCTTCAGAGTTGGGCTCTACAATGTGCTTCCATTCCCTGGTATGGTGTTTTCTGGGCAGAAAGATGGGAAGTAGGACTTGAGGGTTGTTTTTCTTCTCACTTGTTAAATCCATCAAAACTATCCCAAAGAATTATGTAGTCATAAAAACTTTTGATTTTAAAATAAAAGCTTGTCACTTCTTTTTAAAAATGCTTTTATCTCTTTTCTTTAAGTTAGATATAAGATAGGCGTTAACCATAGTGGCTTCATTGGATTAAGAGCTTTAGTGACTTATTTATGCTGGACAGATTTTAGCTTAGTGTATTTTTAGCCTTTCTAGTTTACATAATGGGGAGAGAATTACATTTCCCAGAATAAATATAAATATATATATATATATTTTTTTAATCAGGACAAACTTTTCAGAGCAAAGACTAAGACTCTGTCATAAATGTAGATAGATTACAAGGCTTATTTGAATAAAAGCTTTCTTTTAAATTAGAGAGTGATTGAACCAATATGGAGTTTACTTTTTAATATTCTGTGCAACATACTCTAGTCTTAACTTTTAATATTATGGAATATATATGTACAGGAAAAGAATATAGGGGGAAATAGCTAATAGGAGAAAAGTCATTGTTTTTTGATAAGTAAGAACCCCACTAGCAAAACCCATTTCCGATTCCCCTGACCGCATGCTCTGCAGGCTTTCATTCCATGTGGTGAAGTTTAGTTCCACTCCTTCAACTTGGAAAGTGGTTTGTTAGTATAAGATAGAAGTAATTTGTTAGTATATGGTAAAGAGGAGGCATGAACTCCAGAAGAGGTGGGGGTGTATTCCCTACCTCTGAGTAATCAAAAGGGGCTACGTCGGCAGTGCAAAGTCAGGCTTCTTCTGGTGGTTTCTTTTTTCTCTCTCTCTCTCTCTGCTGTGTCTGCTGTCTCTCTCTCTCGCGCGCGCGCTCTCTCTCTCTCTCTCTCTCTCTCTCTCTCTCTCTCTCTCTCGACACGTCAGTCTGTTCTACTTATTTTTACTTATGCATTTATTGGTTGATTCTTGTATGTGCCCTGACCAGGAATTGAACCCTCAACCTTAGCATATTGGGACAATGCTCCAACCCACTGAGCTACCTGGCCAGGGCTAGTGGTTTCTTGTTTTATTAAATGGATGGTTATAGAAACTTTTATCAAAGCGTCCTAACTTGGAGCATGATGTTTGTCTATACTCCTTAGTCTGAGGATTTGGGTTCTAAATCTCACCCTGAACTACTTATTTAGGTTTGTGCCTTAAACTCCCCAGACTCTGACCCGGCAGTAGTAAACTATCACAGGAGGATTGAGGAGGCAGAAAGTAACATTTGGGGTAAAAGTGCAGACAGTGAAGAAATTTACTGTTTAAATTCTATTATTACTGTATTTGATGTATTTTTTACCCACTGTTTTTTTTTTTAGTTTTGTTTTTGTTTTTGTTTTGTTATGTCAAGTAAAATTATGTTTCTCACTGTTTCTCCTCTGAGATCCAGGACTGGATCACTTTGCTAGGTATCCTTTTGGCTCATTTTTTAAAAAGTATTTTGAAATAATTTCAAACTCACATAAATGTTAGTTTGAAGAGAGCTCCCATACCTACTTCATGCAGATTCGCCAGTTAACATCCTATTGCATTTTATTCGCTCCATCACCCCATGTCTCTCTCTCTATTATGTCTACTCCTTTTCCGAACAGTTTAAGAGCAGGCTATAGACAGGTTGTTTTAGCTCCTGTAAACACTCCATTATACATTTCTCCCAAACAAGTACATGCTTCCACATACCAGCACACAATTCCCCGAATCAGGATATTAACATTGATTTAGTATGACCGCCCAGTACACAAATCCTATTCAGATTTTGCTAGCTGTCCCAATAGTATTTCTTTTTCTTTTTGATCCAGTGTCCTGTCTAGGAATACATGTTGAATTGAATTGTCATGTCTCTTCAGATTCCTTTAATGTGGAACAGTTCTTCTGCCTTCCCCTGGCATTTACTATGTCTTTGATAGGTTTAAAGAGTAGGCTTTACATTCTGTAGGATGACCTGGGTCTACCTGTTGTTGCCTTGTGTCCAGATTCAGGTCATGAGCTCTTAGCAGGATTCGGCAGAGAAATGACACAGCGTACATCACATCAGAGTTACATGGTGTCAACCCATCCTACCCTGGAGATGTTAAACTTGATCACTGGTCGTGTTAGTATCCTCTAGGTTCTTCACCTTAAAGTCACCAGTCTTCTTTTTTCAATTGGTTAATCTTATGTGGGGAGGTTTTCTAAAATTGCACTGATAATTCTACTCCTGAAGTATCACTGGATGTAACATCTACTTGGCCTTGGTTTTGGTCTTCTTGGCAACTCCCATTTGTCTCAGTGGTCGTGTTTAGAGCTATCGTTCCTCCTGGATTTTGTTCTTTTTAAAATTCATTTTACAAAAGAAAGGGGGAGGGAGAGAGAGAGAAACATCAATTTTGTTCCACTTATTCATGCATTCATTGGTTGCTTCTTGTATGTGTCCTGACTGGAGATTGAACCCACAATCAGTGTATCAGAGCTCTAACCAACTGAGCTCTGCCTGGTCAGGGCCTCCTTCTGTGTTTCTTAGTTGACATTCTGTGTTAAAGAAGAGCTCTCCTTTTCCTTTGTGGTTTCTTGTTTGTTTGTTTGTTTGTTTATCTATATCAGTGTGTACTTGAGAATTTTTTCAGTGGATTATAATCTATTATCATTAAAAATGTATCATTACTTTTTTTAAGCTTGCATTCTTGTTTCGGTCAGTGAGTCCCCATCTGAGCTGGTTCCTGTGTCCTTTTGACACATTCCCATCATTAGATCACTCCTAATGGTTTCATTGTAAGATGCTGCCTTCCACGTGACAGAAACTAAGCCCTTGTAAACCATATAAATCTCAATTGCCCGACTGCCTGTGAGTCTTATATTCTTATGGGACCCCGGTACTCATATGCAGTTAGCCTTGTTAGTCTGTCCTATGTTGATTTGTTAGACTAGCCAGCGAATCTAGAAGGGTGGAAGGAAAAGTTTTCCTCCCCTATGCTGCCTGCCCCTGAGATCTAGGTATAGCTCCCGTACTGCCCTGTACGCCACCTTTTATTTGCTTAGATACAGGGAGAAACATGGGCGCTTTTTTTTTTTTTTTGAGATACCATTTCTAATAAATTCCTACTATTATCTATAAATGGGGATAATAATAGTCATTCTCTGGTAGAACTGTGAATATTAGATGGCATGGGACAAATAAGGTGATGTACTTAGAAAGGGCACAGTAAATATTGCGGGGAGGAAAAATAATTTTTTTCCTACCCTTATAGGTTCTTGGCTGAGACTTCCCTCCCCATTCCCATAATAAAAAGACATTACCAGGAGAAAAATGAACAGAAATTTAATAGTACGCGTACCTTCTGTATACATGGGAGATACCCAGGAAAACTGAGTAACTCTGAAATGGCCTAAGGTATTCCTTTAAATATCATCTCCGGTTAAAGACAGATGTTGTTGGGGGGTTAGTTATGGGAGATTACCAGGAAAAGCACAGTAAACCAGGGTTAGATTGTTATGCAGATTTAAGTCTTTCATTTCTGCATTGATAAAGAGTTTCTAAAGATTTAGAGTCATCTTTTTCCTGGTACTGAGAAGGAGACACCCTTACAAAGGGCAATTTCCCTCATAAATGTTTCTTACTAAAGGGTAACTTCTGCTCAGGTTTCAGAGCTTCACTTGTGTCTGCCGTTTATTAAAAATAACCAGCTTAAAATAATCAACATGCCAGATGTGTATTTTGGTGTAGTATATTTTGCTCCCCTTCATTATCTAAAACAAATAAACAAAATGGATTACTACTTCAGTTGCTCTTCTCCTTCTAGTTTGAAACCTCTGTTCAGAAGTACAGTTGACCCTTGGACAACGTGTGTTTGAACTGCATGGGTCCACTTATATGAAATATTTTTCAGTGGAACTGCGTGGGTCATTTGACCTGACATTTTGGACCCATGTTGTTCAGGGGTTAACTGGCAGGTGGGAATCCGTGCATACCGAGGGCTGACTAATTTTACAGGAATTTTCTACTGTGCAGGTTGTTGGAGTCCCTAATCCTGACGTTGTTCAAGGGTCAGCTTTAATTGCAATCAAGATAATCTGTATTTAAGAACCATCAAGAGAGGGAAAAAAAAGCCTTGGTTTGCACTTCAGACAACTTGAATTGACTTTTCCTGCAGCCAGAGTTGGCAGGGTTACTATGCTCCAGCTGAGAAGCCCTGCTGTTACCTTCTGGAAGCCCATATGCAGATGCTGTTATATTAATTACAAAAGAAAATCCGATTAACTTAGAAGTCCTTTAACTGTCAGTGGGGCCAGCTGCTCCAGTTTTGAAGCAGGTTTTCTTCCTTCCTCCTGCCAGCCTCTAGTTTTTCATCTCTTCTCTAGAGAACTGCACTGTCGGTCCTCAGAGCCCCTGGCTAGTTCAGTCACCTTTTTGATCTGCAGTTACAGTGGTAGCCCAGGGAGAGCTTGCATAATTAAACTCACATACAACTTAAGGTAAAAACAACCAAACCAACCACCCGTCTTCTCAATTACTTTTCCTTTAACAGTTAAAACCTGATGGCACCCTGGAATTTTAGAGCTGGAAAGGATGTTAAAAATGATCTAATCCAAGTCCCGTAGTTCAGCGCTGAGAAACACAGGCTGAGAAGAATCGAGCAGATTGCCGAAGTCCCAGAGCTAATCAGTGGCGAAGCCTGGGGTCAGAAAACTGCCCTCCTCTCCAGTGCCGTTGCCACTTCAGTGCTGCGCTCCTCCCTCGCTGAGCCGGGAGCCGCTTGCCGAGTGAAGCAAGGAGTGAAGCAATCTAGTTTCACCTTCATTTCTCCCCGTGCCCTTGTTCAAGTCTTGTAGGCATGTTGGAGATCAATAAAAAAAGCTAAGGGCTTGTGGGAGAGGCAAAGGGCTTGGATAATGAGGTATTGAAAAACCAACGGCGATATCTGTGTTGCAGAGCTTTCTTCAGCGCAGCTGGTTGCACACAGAGCCGTAGCAGTGCGTGGGCACAACTGGAACTGGGTTCCGTGTCAGCGCCCTCCCATTGCACTGGTCTCTGGTTGTTTGACACCAGCGGATTTACTTGTAGTGACTGTTTTGTCACTACACAGATGGCGGGGGTGATAATTTGGGTCAGATGAATGGGTGTGTCTGTTGTGGTTTTTAGCTCATGCAGAGCATGTTTTACTGGCTTTCCTATAGTTGACATTGTCTCGAGAGATGTTGAGATCTCTCCCTCTGGTTCTGAAAAATGGTTAGCTTGTTTTCATTACCTATTATCCACTCTTCTAGCCAGAGCAGCAGCAAAACTCATCTTGGTTTTATGTTCTTATTATGTACCAACTTCTGTTTTAGGAGTTAGGAAGTTTGTCAGAGTGAACTTAAAACTTACCGGAGGACCTGAGGAAAGCTAGCAAGTGTAGATGAGAGTGAATCTAGTTGGACTCCACGCTGCTCAGGCTGAGAGGTAGTTACGTTCTGCAAGGTGTTTGGGGAGGTCCTGTCCTCTTGTCCACATCTGTTCTCCCTGTTGAGACGAAGGAGGATTTTAGAAATGGTAGTTGATCCTGAATGATTCATCATGGTCCTGGAGTTTTCTGAGTCCTTAGTGGAACCATTTACAGCTTTCTATATAGACAGCATTCCACGATAAATGGATTCTTACACGGAGCAAATGAGTATGTAACATAAAGTACTTGCTGTCTTAGTCGTTGTGTTGGGTGTTTCAATAATTATAAACAGATAACTAGAGTAGACTGTGATAGTGTTTACTCGTGAACAAGATATGAAGGGACTCGGGACAAGCTCGTTGCTTCTTGCTAAGTGGTTTCACAAGAAGTTGGCTGTGTCCCATTGCTTTTGATTGTAGGTCAGAATTAGACCAGTGGTCTCTTGCTTTACTCTTATGCTTAGTAAATACCTTACACAAAATTAGGCACTTAGTTAGTGCTCTTTGCTTTTTTAGAGGAGCCCGTCTCTCCCCCAGGAGAATAGATTTCCTTGTTTCAGTGCCTGGTGTTGCTGATGTGCATGTGCAGGCCAGGCAATGCACTTAGAGACAGACCTGAAGAAAGGGCTCCATGGAATGCACAGAGGGATCTCAGTGAGAGCAGACGACTGTAAACCTTTGGTGGTGGGGGCCTTTGTGGGAGAGAAGGAGGTTTGAGGATTTGAAACAGTAAATTTGTGGCAGGATAGGTCCTCTCTAAAGTACAGCAGCCTCTTAATGAGTCTGGGCTCTCTTCATTTAATAGGAATAAAATAAATGGCTAATGGGTGGTTGAATAGAGCTCCTGGTTAAGTGACTAAAGCAAAAACTGATTCAGTTGGTACCATCCCAAATTTCAATCAAGGTGTAAGATCAGCCTTCTTTCAGCCGAGGAAGCGTGGTTTGTGCCTTTCTGAACAAATGCACAGGCTGCCCGAATCACAGACAGAGGCAGGCTCAGCGCTGAACGAGTTGGGGAATGGTTGCGTTCAGAATCTGAGTTTCGGCCAACTAATTTCTGGTTCCTTTTCTCAGACAGAGGCTTTCATACTTTGGGAAGTCTTTTGCTCTTTTTTGAATACTGTTTAACTTGTTTGTGGAAGTGTGGTTGTCCTGAAAGAATGTTTTTGAGATCACATCTCTTTCTAAACTTGCCTGGATTTCATCCTGACAGGCAGTTCTTCCCCTTTGTCTCACTCAGGGTTTTGCCATCCGTTGGCCGGAGGAGTGTGATTGATTAGGAGATACTGATCTTAATTGAGCACTAAATCCTTAAGAAAACAGTTGACTGTTGCCAGCTCTCAGAGAGGTGAACCAGAAAAGATTTTAGAGCTTATGTAAACTTAAGTTTTTATTTCAGTATATGTGTGTTTAGAAATTAGCTCATACATTTAGTTATAAAATATGTCATGTCATAAAAGGGGAAAATAAGCCAAAACTTCATAGGGTGGTGACATTTAAAAAGGCTGAATATGTTCAAGTATTAGGTCTTCTGTCACAAGGAGGGTTTTCATTTTGACATATTCATGTAGAGTTTCTCCTTGGTCTCACATCCCAGTTAGTGGCTTTGTCAATTTAATGATTTTGTGATTATGACTGAGTCCTTGTGAACTTCTTAGGCTGTCCCTCCACTGGATGAAAAAAGGAAGGGGGAGGGTAGATAAGGTCACCACCACCTTTCTGAGTAGAAACAACTGCTTTGGTGATGAGCCAAGGAACAGAATTCTGTTTGATGTTTGAGGAGCCTTTTCTGATTGAGGTGTTTTCCTGATACGCCCTTCAACCCAGAGCCTCCTAGAAATTTCATCTCTAGGACGCTGGTATCCTAATGGGGTCTCTGTGTGAGTCTCTCTGCCCTTCCTCACTCTTCTCTCTGTCCTCCTTTCCCTTTCTCCACCCTCCCCTTCCCCAACCAGGCCAGCTGAGCTGCATTTCCTTCCCACCTAAGGAAGAGAAGTACCTCCAGCAGATTGTGGACTGCCTCCCCTGCATCTTGATCCTCGGCCAGGATTGTAATGCCAAGTGCCAGCTATTGAACCTGCTGTTGGGGGTGCAGGTGCTTCCTACCACCAAGCTGGGCAGTGAGGAGAGCTGTAAGCTTCGGCGCCTCCGCTTCACCTATGGGACTCAGACTCGGGTCAGCCTGGCACTCCCCGGCCAATACGAACTAGTCCACACTCTGGTTGCTCACCAGGGCACCTGGGAGACCATCCCTGAGGAGGACCTGGAGGTCCAAGAGGACAGTGAGGATGCTGCCCATGTTTTAGCCGAACTGGAGGTAACGATGCACCACGCTCTCCTACAGGTACCAATCTCATATTTATACAATTGTACACACGTATACCAGCTTTTCTTGTGTTTGAGCTTTCTCAGAAAGTAATTTGGCATTATGTACCCTGGGCTCTGAGCATCAGCTGATGAAGTCAAAGGAACATTGTTTAGGAAGTTGAAAACAGACGAATGGTTGTAGCGGTGCCCATACCTGCCTCTGCTATCATGCTGCGCAGCCCTGAGCAATTGGCTTGTCTCCTTGCCTCCTACCTCCTTTATAAAATAAAGGGAATGTGATACTTGTATCTTGACGTTTTACAGAATAATTACGATCAGGATTAGAAATCTTTTTTCCTTTCTTAGCAGGAAGGTGTTGCTAGGATTGTCCCTAGTCATCCCTTTCTAAAAGGAACAATAAGATGATGCATAATTTATGTTCTTGTTAGAGTTGAGATGAGTAAAAAAAATTGTGAGCTTTTTCTTGGGCTTAACCATTACTTGCTGAGCTTAAGTGGGACAGATCATGTTTTACTTTCTAAGGAACTTGGGAATGTGAGGACAGGCCTGGCTCCATGTTACGAGATCTAGAGATCCCGGCACCTGAAGAATATCATTTGCTCCTCTTTTGCAGTAAACTTCCAAAGAGAACACAGGTCTTGTGGCATATCCTAAGAGATCATGTTGCCTGTTGGGTATTCCTGTCCCCGCTTAGGAAGGGCTCATCTTTTGTGCTAGGCTTTCTTTCCTGCTGTGTAGCTGGGACTGGGCTATTGGATTAGACTGAATGGGGATCAGCAAAGGATGTGACTATGCCGGAGGGTCAGGAGGGGGTAGGAATAAAAGAATGGAGACACTGTGAGAAAAGCGTCTATCACCTTGGTTAGCTGTGCCAGGAAGAAAGCTCTAGTTTGGCAAGACTAGGAGAGTCGTTTCTTTTTTCTTAAAACCTCTTCACTTACCCTTATTCTAAAAGACTTGATCTCCCAGTCAATGAAAGAGCCCTTGGGCTGTGGCCATGATCTATATAACATTCTTGAAGTAGAAACTGTCATTTCCTTCCAGAGTCCAGGTTTATTTTATCTTGATAAAAGCCAACAGGGGCTACATATACCAGGGGAGGAGGGTGCAGGAAACCCAAATTTATGTATAAAAAATTATGTATTTATTCTTATATGTTCAAACTTTAGTCACCTTCAAAGGACTCTCCATTTGATGCAGTACACTTATAGAGATGTTTTTTCCAGGGCTCAAAATAATTTTTGATCTCGTTGATTTTGATGCCTTTTAATGCTCCTGCCATTTTTTGTTTCATCTCTTCCACATCAGCAAAACATTTTCTTTTGAGGAATTTTTTCATCCAGGGAAACAAAAAACGTCACTCAGGGTGAGGTCAGGTGAACAGGGAGGGCGGGGCATGGGGGTTATGCCCTTTTTGGTCAAAAACTGCTGAACACTAAGCGCAGCGTGGGCAGATGCACTTGTAAACCACCCATGATGAAATGGGCAAACATATTGAAAGACTCTTCAAAAAAATTTTCACTGAAGCCAAATGCAGGCTCTCACAACAGCACCAGTTGGTACATCGATACAGGTGGGCTCCTAGAACACTCATCTAGTAGGGGAAGCCCGTACTACAAGGGGCAGCCCTCCAGAAGATAATTCTGGGTTTTTGGGCAACAAAATAAGGCAGCATCTTCTTTCAGGTCAGTTTCAGTGGTGGCTTTCCTGTTTTCAGACCTAGAGCTCACACTTATTATTAGCTCAGGGTACTGTGAGAGTTCTTGGATAACTCTGAGAGTAATTCTCGTATATTGACTGAGGCTCCTCAGTTGACCCACGAACTGCTTCACAGTCATAAGTATTTGATCCACACACAATCTGTCTGTAGTACACTGCCCTGGTCTGGTTCCTTCCAGTTTTCAGTAGCTCAGTGATTTTCATACTTTTAGGTTTTAAAACACTGTAAGAAATAACAGTTTATAACAGGACCCAGTACATATATGCACATATACATTTGAAATAAAGTTTCATGAAACAATACTTTTACTTCTTGCAAAACACACCGATATTTTCCTTTTTATTCTGTTGGACTTCATGTTGAAAAACTGAATGGTAGCAACCACTAAATTGATGCTATGACTTAATACCTGTGACCTATTTAGCAGCTTACACTGTTAAATAGGTGAAATGACTGCGCTAAGTTGCGTAGTGACTTTTCCTGTTTTGCCTTTTAAAAACAGTTTTAGAATGTGAGCAGAACATGTTGCAGGAGAGGCAAATTACTTGATTGATTTCTCTGTGCCCCTTCATTTTATTGGTTTTAGTTTTTTAATGTTTATTTATTTTATGGGTTTCCCTTTTTCATGCTCATTTACTTGTGTTCCATGAATTGAGGGGCACAAAGAAGGAAAGCGAGAGCCTTGTCCAGGCGCACACCTGAGCACCTCTCTCACCGGTCAGCGTGCCCAGGCCCTGCTCCTGGATGCATGCTGAGCTAACAGCTGAGGCAGCCATGGAGCAGCCTACCTGATGGGGAAGTTGAGATGCCAAGTCAACTTCCTCTCCATACAGTTGAAGTATATATTCTTTCTTAAGGAATAGTCTTCTCTTGAGGAATTCTCTAGTCTTTGGTTCTGTTTCATGTGGTTTCTGAGGCTTCCTTAGCCAATGTTTCTCCAGATCTGCTTTATTCTGACTGGTTTTGATGTCAAAATAGCAACGGACCCCAACGGTTCCCAGTTTAGAACCCCTCGATGCTGAGCCTCGGAGCGGCCTCCGCAGCCTTTGTGCAGCTCAGGCCCTGCCCTGTGTCTCCGTCGGGCTCCTGTCCCCATTAAATGCATCGGCCGTGCTCAGCTCACTGCTGGGGGCATTTCATGGCTACCTGGGAGATTTTTTATGACAGTGAGAAAGATCTTTTTGTTTAGCTCCCTTTATATTTAGGACCAGTGAGTTAGCTCTAAACAGCCCTTCAATATGGTGTATAAAAGGGGTGGTAAAGAAAGGAAACATTCAGCTAAAGGAAACCAAGATTGAATTAGGGGAAATGGATGTTCATTTTCAACTGTCAAATTATCAAAGCAGAACTTTTCCCTACCCTCTTATACAATGGTCATTCTTCTAATGCGTCGCTTTAAAGTCTTCATAAATTAGCCATTTTCAGTTTTTCTGTAATAGGCCAACTCACATGAACCCACAGTACTTGGTGTTCTCAGCTTTTTAGTTCTGGGTCCCCGGAGATTCTTGGTTCATAATTCAATATTAGAGGAACATGTCAAGCCATTAATTTCTGAAACCTTGTTTATTGTTAAGTTTAAAACATAATCATTTTCCAATGGGCAACACGTCTCACCATTCACCACATGTGTTAGTTCTGTCTTCGTGTACAGACATACTTCCCCTTCTGCAGCCTCATCCCCTTTCTGCACATAAATCTTCCCACCTCCTTTTCTCTTTTTTTCCTGTTATAAATCTAGTGCCATACAGTTGTCTGCCCTCAAAGTTGTCTTAATCTGATGTATGTGGTGTATGTGTAGTTTTTTTCTTATGAGCACCTGTAAGAAAAGGAGTAAGAAGAAGCAGAAATGATTAAACTTCCTAAACTTGAGGTGAGATTCCTGCATCCCAGCAGCAGCATTTTATTTCCTGTGGCAGTTCCTCTCCATTGTTCTGCTCTTATCGATAGCCTGTTTGGGGTAGCCAGGGATTCTTCGGTCCCTTCGGCAAATGTACACGTCACCTGGCAGCCAGACTGCCATATGCTGGCATTGTTTTCGGCTCATGGTGACGTCTGGTATGGTATATTTCAGGGAACTGAAGTAGATTGATGTTTCCAGAAGAGATCTAATACATTGCGAATAAACCTTGTTTTTTTTTTACTGTTTGTAACATTAACCAGTTGGAGTTACAAAGTTTTCTCTTTAAAACGCTCAACCATTAGCTTTCAATGGAAAAAAATCTGTTTTAAATGTTGTACAGACATCGATATTTTTAATTATCAACAGTTAACACTTTCACAAACCAAAACCATTATAAAGGATCTTACTTAAAATGACAAAAGTTTATGCAAAATTTTAAATCCAAAATGGTTTTGAAAAGTTTTTTAATAGTTTATCATCTATTGTATTTTAGTTACCAGTTATCCCCCTTATGCCTTTTCCACCTCCATCCGCCGCCCTCTGCCCCCGCCCCCCGCCCCCCGCCCCCCGCCGTCGCCACGCTGTTGTCCGTCCACGAGTCCTTTCTCCTTTTCGCTCGATCCCTCCACCCCCCAGCCCCTTGTCCAGAGCTGTCAGCCTGCTCTCTGTGAGCCTGCCTCTGTTTCGCTCGTTAGTTCAGTTTGTTCTGAACATTGTTTGTTGCTAGAAGGTTAGCTTCTCTCAATTTTTGCCTGGTTATCGGCATTTACTGCGGCTCTTTAGAGAAGTGAATTTGTTGTGTGTTACTTACCTTCGGTTAGATAACATACCTTCTCTTGAATGTATCTAAATTGAAAGGTAATGGTTGATTGGTAAAAAGTAGGAAAGAAATCTGAGTGAGGGTTCTCAAGGCAAGAAGATCCTTTTAGGAGAAGAAAGTATATGAAATTAGGCCAAAAACGGCTATTCCCAGGCAAAGGAAATGAGGTTGGGATAACATATATAAGGCAGAGAAATAAGGATATTCAAAAGACATTAAAACAAAGAAACCATGATTTTCTGGGGAAAAAAGAAAGGGAAACGAAAATGATATGTTAAAAAAAAAAAAAAAAAAGGAGCCCCAGTTGGTGTGGTTCAGTGGATTGAGTGCTGGCCTGCGAATCAAGGGGTTGCTGGTTTGATTCTCAGGGCACATGCCTGGGTTGTGCGCCAGGTCCCTGGTGGGCGGTGCACGAGAGGCAATCACACATTGATTTTTCTCTCCTTCTCTTCTCTCTACCTTCCCTTCTCTCTAAAAATAAATAAATAAAATCTTTCTTTAAAAAAAGAATATGGGAGGTTCAGGCAAATGCTAAACTATAAATTCCTTCTAAGCAGTAATCCTGCATCCTTTGAATCTAACGCCTCCCTTGCCTTTCCCCTAATGCACTCTAACATATGTAGAGAAATGTAGCCATCCTGCATACATTGTTCTTTGCCAAGAAACCTGGGGATATTTATTATAGGTTAACTTACCTGCTAAGGGTATGCGTAGTGTAGAGACAATATTAAAAAAAAAAAATCCCTATGCTCACTAGAGAAGCTTTGATATCTCTTAAGAACAATTTTCTCGGTTCACCTCCAGTGATTAATTTTTGGCCTTCCTAGGTCAGCTCTTGGAGAGAAAAATCTGTCCAAGATTAGAGTCTTTATCTTCCTCTTTCACTTCTCCCTTTTCCAGGATTCTGCCTCCTACCTGCACCAGATGCCTTCTTTCTCCCCTGTTTTCCCTGTCTCAGAAATCTGGTGTTTCCCTTTGAGTAGAGGATGGTGGGGGTAGGGGGTCTTGCCCAATTCAGAGAGGTTGGAAGTACTGTTAACATGTAGAAACTGTTGTTGGGACTATGAAAACTATTTTCTTTGGACTTCTGTGGTGATATTTCCCCCAGTCCTTGCAGGACTGTTTCATAGCAGGGCCTCTAGTCTGCAGCCAGCATATACTTAACATAGAACGCAAGGATTATTAGGATCCTTGAAATCATCCTTTATCCAGCCTTTATTCTTCTTTCAGAACTTCCCTAACAAATAGTTCCTGACATACAGTGGACCTCCAGCTACTGTTTAAACATGGTATTTGTAGTCAGGTGGACCTGGGTTTACATCCTGGCTTTGTCACTTAACTGGCTCTGGGACTCTGGTGCTCAGTTCCCTCTTTGATAGGAACGGAGTAGTTAGCCATATCTTTTAGGACTGGTGTGAGGCTTAAATGAGAAAGTATGTGTAAAGCACCAAGCACAGTGCCTGGCACATAGAAGTCAGTTCCCTCCTCCTTTTGTAGAAATTAACCAGGGTCCTCAAGAAGAGAATTGCTTATTCTCTCTGTCACCCATCCCTTCCCTGAGAACTATCCACACTGGAACTCCTTCCTTTTGACAAACCTAAGTCCTCCTGGTTCCAGGTTACTTACAGTTACTACTCTGCTCTAATTAGAGACCGAGTTCTTCATAATTCATTATGAAGTACTTTTGTAATAAAACGAAAGGAGAGAAATGTTATAAAAAGGCAAATAATACAAAAGATAAAGTCATAAATTTAAAAGATAAATTAAGTCTTCCATTCCTCTTTCTCTCTTCTGCATGCCACTAGTGTGTGTGTGTGTGTGTGTGTGTGTGTGTGTCTTTCTCTCTCAGTGAATGCAGTAAGTGGTAAAAGAATAAAGCTTCAGATTCCTACTTTATCTGTATCTGTGGATGTTTGGATATCCATAGGTAGAATGCATAGTATCTATTCAGTACATTTTTATTAACTTGTCTGTTACCTGATTCATCCAAGTGTGAAATACAGAGAAGGTAGTTCTGATCCTTAAGGGCTTCATGCTTATCAGTTGAGATGCAGAACCCCTGTTTTGGGGTGTTTGGGATTGTAGATATATTCCCACCTTTAGTATGATGCTTTCTGTGGCTAGTTTAGGGATTTGGTTGGAATCGTGTTTTTTCCCAAGTGTTGTTTCTGCCACCTGAGTTACCACACTGATAATTTTACTAGGTGGGGAGATGAGCTTGTATCCATTCCATGCTGACTGCTGCATAAGCTCTGGGTTGGCTTCAGACTAGTCCCAGGTGCTTAAAAGACAGGCATGTCATAGCCCTGGAGTGGCAGCTCCCCTTGAGAGTGTTTGTACCAACAAGAGTCAAGGTATTTTCTACAATGTAATAAGGGTAAAGAGATATTTTCCTTAGTATGTAAATAACATTTGAGAGTGATAGTGAGTTCAAGGAGCTATATAAAAATGAAGAATTAACTGTGTAAAAACAAACAGGAAAAACCTTTCAGCCGCCCTGGGAGAACTGCAAGGGAGAACTGACAGTAAAAATAGGGAGAATTTGGGGCAGGGATGAGGTTGAGGCTGTATCCACTGGGGAGCAAGGCAGGACAATTATATAGTTGTGTACTTTTCTTTTGTGTGATATAAACCTGAGGTTTCAGGACTGCAGAGAAAACAAAGACAGCTGTGACCTACCTGAGTACATAGCTGTCTTCTGTGTGAACCAGCAATCAGTGCAATCATTCTTCGCTAATACTGAGCGACAGTCATGTTCCATGAGTGTGGAGTAAGGAGTGGTCATCAATGAGAGCCAGTATTCTTAGGATGTGGTCAGGCTTCTTCAGCAATTGAGTGATTTCTTCTTGGCATTTAATACAGTGTCATTTACATCAAAAACAAAACCAAAGAGGTGAATTCTGGTGTCTGCAGAGTAGCAATCTCCTTTCTATTGCCTCTCAATCTTGGCCAAGAGAATTGACGGTAACATCAACTTCTGTAGATTCCATAGATTTGTACAGAATGCACCCTACAAAAGAAATCTCTGTAGGAATCTACTGTGACTTAAAATGGAATTATGGGATACTCTCATGCTTCCCTGAGAGTCTTGCTCCTTGATTGAGTTAGAAGCAGAATGCTTACTCACTGCTTCATTCTTGGAGTAGAAGCAAACAGCAATTCCAGATAAATGTGTGGGATACGGGTTGAAAGAAAATTTTACTCATGGTTAATTGAAAAAAAAATTTATTGATTGATTTTAGAGAAATGAAGGGAGAGGGAGAGAGACATCAATTTGTTGTTTCACTTATTTTATTCATTCATTGGTTCCTTCTCGTACGTGCCCTCAGCAGAGATAGAACCCACAATGTCGGCATATCTAACCAACTGCCCTATCTGGCCAGGGCTACTCATGGTTATTGAAAGTGGTTTTGAGCAAGTAGTAAAGGCATCATTTATTTATGCATTCCTTTCACATTTATTATGGAATGCTTACCAAGTGCCAGGCACTGCTCTAGGTGCTGGGAAGGAATACAGCCTTCCATGTTACAGGCAGTCTGAGGTCAGACTTCCCTCGCAGGTGGTTATCGTAGGGCCCAGAACAGGTCTGGCTCATCCTCTAGCAATTATTTTTTTATTCCCTGTCTCCAGGAGACAGTGCTGGCTTCCTTTTTGTTTATAACTGTGAGGCATGAGTCATCCCTTCACCGTAAGTATTGCAGAATCTCATATCACTTTCCAGTCTAATTTGTAATGCTGCCAGGGGCTCAGCCAGCAGCTCTTTTCTCCTGTCCTTTAGAAGTTATGATAGAACAGGGAGACCAACTGTACAAGTTCATTAACTGAGGAATGGGGAAGGACATGGTACTTGTTTCCTATCCATTTTTGTTTAGTACAAGATATATGGAGGAATAGACAAGTTCTTTCTGGGTGCCAGTATGGCAGGCAGTACCTACCATTACAAAACCTTGAATCCATTTAAAACAAATGAATTTGCATATCTGAGCAAATAAAGTCAGCTGTGTCTTAGAAAAGGCTATTGAGTCTACAAATGGACTTGGCAGCTTTGGCCAATGGTTCTATTACACACACAAAATGGTCCTTTGAGGAAAACCTGAAAATTTATTTTAAAATTTTAAGAAAATCCATCGAATAAACAGCAAACAAAAATTCTTCCTGAAAATTTTCTAAACAACACTTAATTTGGTTTTGAATAGTTACGCTTTCTGTCCATAATACTCCTGATACTCCTGTAATAAGTTCTATTGACCTATATTATTTATTTTTTTAAAAAGATTTTATTTATTTATATTTAGAGAGAGAGGAAGGGAGGGAGAAAGAGAGGGAGACAAACCCTGATTGGCTGCCTCTCAAACACTCTCAACCTGGCACGTGGCCTGCAACCCAGGCATGTACCCTAACTAGGAATCAAACTGGTAACCTTTTGCTTCAAGGCACTACGCCCAGCCAACCTAGCCAAACCAGTCAGAGCAACTTATATCTTTCAAAATGTATATATTTAAGACAGCTTTGCAATTTTAAAATAAATATTTTTTAGAACATTTTCATTTATAATTCTTTACCATATTATATTTTTATGTCTTGGGATTTTCTTCTAGTCTTTTTCTAGTTATATGAAATTATTATGTTGACATTTAGGTAGTTGTATGTTCTCTTTTACACATTAGCAGTTCTTACCCACTTTTTGAATATGTCTCATGAAGTGATTCATACTCTAGCAGGGTGACTCAGTTCCCATACTCAGGGTAGTGAAAGTGGGTTTGCTTTGAACAGCATGGTGAGTGTTGGATTAATCTTCCAATCAGAAAACATTTCATACAATTCAAGGCACAGATGAAGCAGCAGATTTCTTCTTGGCCTAGGCTTGGATAGAAAATAGGTGGATTTATGTGGTGTTTGCTCAAGTATAAATGGTGAGATACTAAAAGTACTTTTAGCTTTAGCGAGTTGTAAGTGGCCAGCCAAATGACATTTATGTGACCTACCTTAGAATAAGACTTGCTAGTGCTTTGTTGGGGAAGGTGACACCTTTGTGCTTTGCTGGGAATGGGAAATCTCTCTCTCTCTCTCTCTCTCTCTCTCTCTCTCTCACACACACACACACACACACACACACACACACTATGTGAAACAATAGGCTGGCATTTCTTAGTTCTTTCTTACTTATCTAGAGAAGGAGATCAAAAAAAGCAAGAGGTCCTAGGTTTTGATTTTTAAAAAATCTTCCTTCAGAAATACTTGTTGCTCAAATAAAGTAAGGAACAAAAACAGAATATTAATCTGAAAGAAACTAAACAAATTGTGTATTTTTTAGATTTCAAATAGAGTAAGATTTCAACATCTGATAACTGTTAAGGACACAAACTTGGGCAGATTTGGGTTGAGTTCTTTTATAACTCAATGTGCTAGAATGTTCTAGAATGCACTGGAGGATTGATTTGTGAGTTTGTAGACCCCTGAAGACATCGGGAGTTGGTGGGGCTCCAAAGGTGAGACAGGCGTGAGTCTCCAGGTCAACCCTTAGGTTTGGAATGCCAGGCACAGTGGCCAATTTCAGAGATAGAGAGGAGCAGCATGTGGTGGATGGAAAAATATGTTCCGAAGTGCGTCAAGGTCCTCAGGAAAGAGGTAAAATACAAAGCAGAAAGTGTTGGCTAGGAAAAGGACCTGTAGCAGGTTTGTTTCTAAACTAAAGGTCATTCTTGAAACTTACTTTAGGAACTTGGTAAAAGACAGTCAGAAAAGCAGGGGCGTGTTGAAATAAGACACAGGGTAATTTTTTTTTCTTCACAGAAAACAAGTCTGGAGCTAGGCAGTTTAGGGCTTGTGTGGCAGCTTCGTAGTCATGAGGTTTCCAGGTGCCTGGTTTCTTCTTGTTTCATGATCCTTGAACTCTGGCTTCCACACTGAGGTTTGCCTTATAGCTGCTGTGTGACCACTTCTGCTCTAGATATCACATCTGTGCTCCAGGCAAGAAGCGCAAGGCCAAAGGCATACTTCCTGGTAGAATCAAATCTCTAAAGAGCTTTCCTGGAAGACGCAGGTACTTAATTGGATACCCTGTCTGAGGAGGACATTGCCTTCCCAAATAACGCAGAGGCTGAGTATTGGATAGACAAGCTTGAGTCTCTGCTATATCAAGTGATCATAAGAATAAAGGTATTTCCAAGACTTAAATGGCTAAGACTTTGGGATCCCTACAGACTCTTACAATAGGACAGTAGTAATGTTTGGCAAACCTGGTTTTAGTTTGTTGTAGCTTGATCGCCTCAACAATATTGAAGACTCACTGTGTGGTGGACACTGGAGTTAAACTCATGAATGAGATAGACATAATCGCTGCCCTCACAGAGTTTACTGGCTAATGGGGGAAAATGTGTTTTAAATAAATAAATTATAGATGTGTTAAACAGTAAGAAAAGGAGAGGTAGAGAAAAATGCTTTGGGGTTATGTCATAGGAAAGCCTCTGTAAGGGTATGGCATGACATATGCATCAAGATTTAAAGGATACTTGGGAGTTGGCCAAGTTAGAAATGTGGGGATGGGGGCATGCGAGGAGTGCGGGGGGTGGGGGGTGGGGAGGAATGTTCCAGGCAGACTCACTCTCAGTCTGATAACTTCCATAATAGTTCTTTCTTCCATTATTTGTCTTATTTCTTCATCAAAGAGAATCATGAGAGTTTCCAAGCAACAAAGGAAGGGACTAAAAAGTATTCTTTTCATATGAAATGGCTAAAGGGACTGCCATCCTTCCTACTTACTTGTTTTTTCACTCTCTCTAGATAAGTATTGGTAACTGATGGAGGAGGTGGACAGATGACTGGGGCATACCAAAGTCCCATTGCCCCATTATAGATCTGCATTTTGGTCTCAGTGTGGGACTTTGGGGAGGCAAGGATTGGTTGACTCTGAAGTGCTGATATGACCTCGTTACCCTTCCAGGATGTGGACATTGTGGTAGCGCCCTGCCGAAGCCTCCGGCCCACAGTGGATGTTCTGGGTGACTTGGTGAACGATTTCTTGCCTGTGATAACCTATGCACTCCACAAAGATGAACTGTCCGAGAGGGATGAGCAGGAGCTTCAGGAAATCCGAAAGTATTTCTCTTTTCCCATATTCTTTTTCAAAGTACCGAAGCTGGGCTCAGAGATAATTGACTCCTCCACCAAAAGAATGGAGAATGAGAGATCACCGCTTCATCGCCAGCTAATCGACCTGGGCTATCTGAGCATCAGTCACTGCAACTGTGGGGCTCCTGGCCAGGACACTAAAGCTCAAAGCATGTTGGTGGAACAAAGCGAGAAGCTGAGACACTTGAGCACATTTTCTCACCAGGTGCTACAGGCTCGCTTGGTGGATGCAGCCAAGGCTCTGAACCTGGTGCACTGCTGCTGCCTTGACATCTTTATTAACCAGGCCTTTGACATGCAGCGGGACCTGCAGATTACTCCCAAACGTCTGGAATATACGCGAAAAATGGAGAATGAGTTATATGAATCTTTGATGAACATTGCCAACCGAAAGCAGGAGGAAATGAAGGACATGATTGTTGAGACTCTTAACACCATGAAGGAGGAGCTTCTGGATGATGCCGCCAATATGGAGTTTAAAGGTAGGTCCCAGAAAACTTGGTGGGTTGCTGGGACTACAGGAGCCTCTTCCCTTTCCAATTGCAAATGGAGAAACCTCAGGGTTCTCTCATCTACGCCACTGTCATCAGCAGGCACCTCCTGGAAATCATTTAGCCAAGGTGGCCTCTTGTTCTCAGAGACCTACCTGGAAGATACCGCTGTCATTCCTTCCTGGGACTGTCAGCCCAACTGCTGATAAATGCATCCTAAAAGTGCTTTTAAATCTCCAGTGTATATCGGGATCCCCTTGACCTTCCTGGAGCTGGAAAAGAACTGCATGAAAACTAAGTCATTCTTTAACCTTGACTCCTTTGGCACAGCTCATTCTTTATTGGTTCTTTTTGTGTGTGAGTCTCCATTTTCTTTTCAGGCTGCTTTTGAAGCCTGACTTAGGAGGATTTCCCAAAGTAGCGTTTTTAGGTTTTCTGGTGGTCCCATTCTTAAAATGGCTACTAACAAAATTGGACCACAGGGGTTAGTCAGGTCTTTTGGTATCTGAAGTTCTAGATGCTGCTGACTTTGTATACTGACAACTTTACAAACTCCCCTGAGCAAACATTAACTCTAGTAATCACTCTACTACCCATTAGAATGATATGGTTTGCAAGTTATGCTTTAGGTTCTCAATCATGGCTGTATATCCAAATCACCTGGGAGGGTTTTTGAAAACATAGATGCTTGAGACTCCTATTTCCTCAGAATTTTTGTCCTGGGACCCAGCATCAGGTTTTTTATTTGTTTTTTTTTGTTTGTTTTTTCAAAAACCACCTCCCTAGGTGAATTATACTTATTGCCATTTTCTAGATGAGGGAACTGAGGCTTAGACAGGTTAAGTGATTTGCTCAAGGTCACACAACTCCAAAATAGAAGAGGCAGAATTTGAATCAATGTAGTCTGATTCCTGAGCCCATACTCTTTTTTTTTTTTTCCCATGCTTCACCGCTTCTTAATCTGTTCCCAGCTACGTGATGCCACTGTCTGCCTTGTAACCAGCTTCAAAACCTCAGCACTGTCTTTTAACTGTTTTCTTTCTCTTATGCCCACATCCATTTGTTTGCCAGGTCCTGATGAGTCCTCTTCATATTTTATATCTGCCTTTGCTTTTCTATTCCCTCTTCTTTAGTCTAACTGAACTATTGTTACCTGATTGAGCTCACAAACATCTTTTTTCCTTTCTCCAGTTCATCTTTATTGGCTTCCTGTTCCTACAGACTAAGTTTAGACTTCTTCACCTAGTATTAAAGATTTTTCCAAAGTGTAGCCCTTACCAACTTTTCCAGTCTTATTTCCTACTATGCACCTTCATGTAATTTCTGTTTCCCTTGCTCTCAACTGTTTGCTTTCTTCTATATGCTCCTTTTACTTTTTCTTTGCTCATGCTGTACCCTAAACCTGAAATGTCTTTTATCGTCTGTGAATGCTGCCTACTCTTCAAGGCATCTTTCAAGTAACATTTTTCATAAAGTTGTCTTTAATGTTCTTAGATAATAACCATTGCATTCATCCTAACTTCCAAAGCATTTCATTTGTAATTGAAATGTCTGACATATTTCACTTTTGACCTTTTACTATAGTTATTAACAATTACATTCCTCTGTTTTCTAAAATCCTAAAGATGAAGGAGAATAGGATCTGGGCCTTATTATATCCCTTGCAGCAAATAACAGTCTGCTACAGTATCTCTTGGAGAATGAATGAGTATGACAGTGGTGTTAATTGACATAGGCTGTTAAACTTACGGATACAAAGGAAATATGGTTGGCTTTAGCAAGCATAGGAGGCCTCATTTCTTACTGGTTTTTGTAAAGATTAACAAAATTACGTCTTTGTAGAATTCTTACAGTATGGAGGAGTTGCTGAGAGATGCTCAGTTGTGGTGGAAATCCTAGGAAGCCTTCTGAATAATTAAAGACACTGGAGTGGCAGCACTGACATCATAAGACTTATACACAGGGCAGCTGGGTTGGGCAGACAATGAAATGTTGATTGTCCATCATGTGCCAGGCACACCATGTTTGGTATAATGTTAGTTTAATATATGTGGGAGTAACTGGGAACAAGTAGATCACATATCTGGCCCTGTTAACTACATTGTGTTTTGTGGATCTACTTACCTGATTGGCTATATATTAGACACAACTTACATATCTGCTTCTTACCTTGTTCTGTGTCTTTTTCGGGTATTTTTGAGGCAATGAGAAATAGATTTAGAAGAGATCTACCACATATTCTGCGGAGCCAGATTTCTCTTAAATGGTACATGGTACTTAACTCAAAAGTATGAAGATATTATCCCCCAGGCATCCGGTTTTCCTCCACATCTACTGCCCTTTGCATTTTCACTTAATTCATATCTTAGAGATCTTTTCATAAGTGTGCATACAAATTTGTCTTCCTATAATGGCTATACCTGAATATATGTAGCTGCTCCCCTACTGATGAACATTTAGGCTATTTCTTTCTTTATTTCTTTTAGTTATTTATTTTCTTGCTATTACAAACTGCACTGCATTGATCATCATTATACATCTCTATCTTTGGGACTTGTAAGGGTATATTTCTAGAAAAATAATTTCTAGAAGCAAAGTAGTTAGGTCAAAGGTTATATAGTAGTAGTTGTTGTTGTTGTTGTTTAGCTCAGAATTTTGATAGATATTGACAGATTTCCTCCAAAGAGATGATACTGAATTTCTATCAGTAAGCACAAGAGTGCCTTTTTAGGAGTGCAGTTTTTGCAGATAATTTATCTTCTGTTAACTTCTGTCCTCTGGCTTGCAAAACAGGGTTTCTAATCCTGAGAAGAGGTAGTGGCATGGAGGGGACAATCAATGTTCCAGTTTTACTTTTTATTTATCTTGTAATTGATTAGAATTGAATTCCTGACTCTGGGATTTTTCCCAGTATGCTAGGTGGTATCAAAAACTACAAAGATCAAAGGCTTTGAAATTCATGAGCTTTGGGTTCAAATACTTCCTGACTGTACCATCCCTTCCCAGTGGCCTACTGTGTCCTCCCTTTGAGGCTGTTTCCTGATCAATAAACTATAAACAGTAATACCCACTTGACAAAACTATTGTGAGGATAAAATTAGACTACATGTATAAAATACTTACTGTAGTGCTTTCAAAGAGTCTGCTCAATAAATGTTCCTCCCCTCTTATAAATATGACCCAAAAAACTAGAAAAACAATAGGCTTATTCTAGACATAATTTCTCCTTCTTAGGATTCTTAACTCCCCTAAGTAGTTGAGGGTTCCATGGCCCCTGATCATCGTGAGGGTCAGAGTTAATGAGCCAACCATGTGTTTTGTAGCTGTTGTGATAGCTCCTTGGCTTGGGAGATGCTTTTATTCAGTGTGTCTGCCCCTTCTCCTCACAGCCAACTAACTTATTTCTTTGTTCCCATAGGCATCATTGTCCCTGAGAATGGGGAACCAGTAGGCACCAGAGAGATCAAATGCTGCATTCGACAGATCCAGGAACTCATCATCTCCCGGCTGAATCAAGCGGTTGCTAATAAGCTGATCAGCTCAGTGGATTACCTACGTGAGAGTTTTGTCGGAACGCTCGAACGGTGTCTGCAGAGCCTGGAGAAGTCTCAGGATGTCTCAGTTCACATCACCAGTAATAATCTCAAACAGGTACTCAGAGAGTTTAAGGCACCATGTCATAGACAACACATGAAACAGAATCCACACAAAAGCCCAACTTCAAGTCAGCCAACAATTTCCCTTTCAACTTTTTGCTGATCCACTTAGAATTTCGTTTTGTTTTCCTCTCATACGAGCATTACCTATAGGAGGTGCTTGCGCACTGTACAAGTGCAGTTAAGGCGGTGAGAGCAAGAAGAAAGTGAAGAAAAGGGGCCCAAGTAGTCACAGAAGAGATGGTCAACTTGCATTGACTCTGCACGTATATTGAGGGATGGATTTGAGAACCTTGAGACCAGACTATGTTCTTGAA
This sequence comes from Pteronotus mesoamericanus, assembly GCF_021234165.1. Lineage (NCBI taxonomy): Eukaryota > Metazoa > Chordata > Mammalia > Chiroptera > Mormoopidae > Pteronotus > Pteronotus mesoamericanus. The sequence continues at coordinate 5,844,256 of NW_026555326.1, forward strand.
GTAAATATCATTTATTGCATTTTTTAAAAAGCCACTCAGGGCATACTGACTTTCTTTTGTGTGTACTCTTTCAGATCTTAAATGCAGCCTATCATGTCGAAGTCACATTTCACTCGGGGTCCTCAGTTACAAGGATGCTGTGGGAACAAATCAAACAGGTAGACACTGCTTAGAGAAAAAAATTTTCAGTCCTTAGTTGGCTCAAATGAATGTTAGCCACTCTCATAGTATCTTCTATTAGTGTGAGGTGGCCAGGTGTCCTTGTTTTTCTTCCTTGGAGAATTCTGGTTCATGCTTATTCTGACGTAATTGTTAATATTGCCACCCTTAACTCCTGAAAGTGGTGTGCTTAAATGCTATTTTATGGAGCCGTAAGACTGCCTCACTAGCTTCTTCATATTTTTTTGTCCCGACCTAAATTTTTTCTCAGAACCAGGCTTTGTTGCCAGAGGCTATGAGTGTGGTTCCATTTCTGGAATTTGATCTGCCTCTTTTTTTACTAATCTCACAAAGGGATTTGTCTGGCACACCCTGGCACTGGATATAGTGTATTGAGAGTCTGTGAGCACGTAGACTAAGCCTAATATTCTTTAATGCTTAAAGAATATTTACTAATATGTGGAGTTATTTACTAATCTCACAAAGGGATTTGTCTGGCACACCCTGGCACTGGATATAGTGTATTGAGAGTCTGTGAGCACATAGACTAAGCCTAATATTCTTTAATGCTTTCCTTTGGGCCAAGCCCTGATCCTGAGGTAGATGGAATTGGAGAGGAGTCTTAGACTTCATATGGCTCCTGTCTTAAGAATGGATAACCCAGAGAGGAAAGAGCATTGGCACTTTCTAGTGGTTTTTGTCTCCCATCTCTCAAGTGTTCTCAATGTTCCTGTTCTGGCAGATCATCCAGCGCATCACATGGGTGAGCCCACCAGCCATCACACTAGAGTGGAAGAGGAAGGTGGCCCAGGAAGCCATTGAGAGCCTCAGTGCCTCCAAGCTGGCCAAAAGCATTTGCAGCCAATTCCGGACCCGGCTCAATAGTTCGCATGAGGCTTTTGCAGCCTCTTTGAGACAGGTGGGTATGTAGGAAAGGAGATACGGCTGGATCAAGCAGAGAAAAACCTCATCCACTGGGTTATGTTTTACTCTGCTCTCCACTTAATGTTTTAAAAATCAGTAGTATATTTTCTGTTCCATTAAAAGATAATATCATGTCACAGAAAATTTCATCAATAAATTTTTCTTGTTATTTTTTAGTTAATTTCTCCCCATTTCATTGAGTAAGAAAAAAATCAAGGGGCAGGAATTTTATGTAGTATTTTAGGAATGATTGACGGAAAGAGATCACTTTCCAACTTCCATACTAGTTTGCAGTTATATGACATCTGCTTGTCCTTTTTTGGGGTGTGTGTGTGTGTGTGTGTGTGTACACGTTGGTATAGATATGGTATGCATACAGGAGGAAAAATTATTACTTGTTGAGAGCTCATTGTGACTAATCTCTGAACTGAATAGGTTACATACATCTTATTTAATGTTCACAGTCATCTTTATGAAGCAGATATTGTTATTCCTAGATAACAGGGGAGGAAGCCATAGCTAGGAACTTAACAGGTCATGTCTTCTTTTCTGTGCCCTCCCAGCTGGAAGCTGGGCACTCAGGCCGGTTGGAGAAAACTGAGGATCTATGGCTGAGGGTTCGGAAAGATCACGCCCCCCGCCTGGCCCGGCTTTCTCTGGAGAGCCGTTCTTTACAGGATGTCTTGCTGCATCGTGAGTCCTTGCTTTCTCACAAGTAAATTGGAGGAAGGTTCTCCTGTTCCGCTTGGGAGGGTCCCAGTGCACAAAGCTGCTCCCTTCAGAGTCTATGTAGTACTTCCTGATATGTTTTTGATTTCCTGAAGTGTGTGTGGCTCTGCTATTTATATAGTTCAAATAACATAACCAAAGTTGATTTAAATCAAACCAGTTAGGTTACTTTATGCTGGTTTAGAATGACATCAGAATCCACCCCCAACCCCCCACCCCTACGTAATTATGACTTCCTGTCTCTAGGCAGGTCCACAGCTAAGAATCTTAGGGAGGTTGCCCAGCAAGTTCCCCTTCTTCCTTGCCTTACCTCTGTCTCTGTACTTGTAGGTAAACCTAAACTGGGACAGGAGCTGGGCCGGGGCCAGTATGGTGTGGTGTACCTGTGTGACAACTGGGGAGGACACTTCCCTTGTGCCCTCAAGTCGGTGGTTCCTCCAGATGAGAAGCACTGGAATGACCTGGCCTTGGAGTTTCACTACATGAGGTGGGTAGGGTCTCATTCACCTTTGTGGAAAAAGACCCAGAGAAGAAGCCAGAAGCCTAGCATAAATGTTGTAACAAGAGCTCCAGCATGCCTTGTCCTTCCACACCGAGGTCTCAAAATGTTGTAGACCCAGTATTTCTGTGTCTGGCCTAGAACTGTTCTCTTCAAGGCGTTTACTGTCTCTGCCTGCACCTTCTCAACATCCTGATTTCTCACTCATTCTTTCATTTGACTTTCTTCCTTAGTATAAATGCCTATCAATTTTTAGATTCCATAATTATTTGTTCTTGTTTGAGAACCCATTCTCTTTGCCCCCTTTCTGTACTGAGGGCAGTTACCTGTGCGTCTGGACTAAGCATGGTCTCAAGGTGATTCCTTTGCACGTGGTGGCCTGCACTATGGCCCAGACCTCTCTCCTCCTCATCAGGTCTCTGCCGAAGCATGAACGATTGGTGGACCTCCACGGGTCTGTCATCGACTACAACTACGGTGGCGGCTCCAGCATTGCTGTGCTGCTCATCATGGAGCGGCTCCACCGGGACCTCTACACTGGGCTGAAGGTGAGGCGAGGCCGGGAGAGAGTCAGAGCCAGCTGGCGCCCAGATCAGCACATTCCTGTCAGGCCTTGCATCCTTTCTTGTTCATTCAGAGCTTCTAGCTTTTATAAGACATTATTGGAGCAATCCAACTTCAATACCCTTATTTCCAAAAAAGTCTTAAATTTTTTCAGAATTTAATTTTTTGATGTAGTTCATATCCAGAATACTGTAACTTATCATTTTACCTCCTGTGGTGGTAGGAAAAATCTAGACTGCTCAGAAGCGCAGAAAAGCTTCCTGTAACCCTGCTGTTCTCTCTCTCTCTCTTTTTTTTTTTTTTGCTGTCAATGTATAAAGCCAGTTTTTGTTTTTAGTCAATGTGTATATTTATTACATGTGACTACTTTGTACAAGGCCCTGTATTAAGGAACATAGAGGGATGTCAAAAACTATAATTGCCAGGAGCTTTAAAGAGAATTATAGTCAGTGAATATTCCATGAAGGTGGGGTGTTTTGAGTTTGATAAGTACACATTGATGGCTAAAATTTGGGCAGTTGGAAAGAAGAGGCTATACCACGGGAGGAAATAGCATAATGCCAAGAGCATTGGAAGGCCATTAGGGACACTTGTCACCGTTGGAGCAGCTGGTTCATTTTGGGAATGGGGGTGGGGGGGGCGGGCGGATAACATGCCAAGAAATGTTGGGAGCAAATTAGAGAGGAATGAAAATTTTAAGAGTTTCCATAAAATTCAAATTCTGTTATAAGACAATGAGAAGCTATCAAAAGATTTTATTCAAGTGAAAGTGAAATACCCTCAGTTGAATGCTGCATTTCCCTCATCTAAAATAACCACCAAAAAGGAAGTAGAGAAGTTTCTTTTGTCTGTTCACTGGAGCCAAGTAGAAGGGGGGAAACGCTAACCCCAGAATGTCTGGGCAGGTCCCTTTTCACAGATTTCTCGTGTACTAGTTTATTTGAAAGCCTTAGAAATGCTTTCAGGAGCCATAAGAAATCAACATGATAAAGAAAATGACTCTCCAAGTGATTTTCCTTCTTTCCAGAGGAATTGAGCTCAGCACTGTTTGATGCTTCTCCACAAGTGGGCTAGAGTATGTCTGAGGCTTGGTAGAAGTAAGATGAATGAACGTGGTATTTGAATAAATAAAACCCAACTTAGCCTAAGTAGGCCTACAAACCAGTGGATGTAAATCTGCCTGAAGTACCCAGAAATGATCCTTTGAGCCTTAAGGGCAGTTTCAGAGTTGGTTTAGGGGTTAGAATGAGCTCATGCATTTACTCAATTGGTTGCACCTCTTCTAGTCACATTTGGGGGTTTTTCAGCTGGTTTAAAAGCAGCCTCCAAAGGATTTTATCTGACCTGGAGAGCTTGCCTTTCCTTGCTTTTTCTCTACTTCCCTGTCCTAACTGCTTTCCTCTTTTCTTTTTTCCATCCACTTTTCTATCCTTGTGTACCCTAGTACAGTCAGTCTTTTAGACCCCACAGAAGGAACTTTTAGTTGGTGTAAGCAGGTTAGATTTGATGACCTGTCGTGTGAGTGACATACAGGCTCTTTTGTTTCCCCAAGGCCGGGCTGACCCTGGAGACACGCTTGCAGATAGCACTAGATGTGGTAGAAGGAATCCGTTTCCTCCATAGCCAGGGACTTGTCCACCGTGATATCAAACTGAAAAACGTGCTGGTAAGTAAGAGCTCTTTCTCCAAAATAACATGCTGCCTCTGGGTTAAGTGATCTTTCTAGGGTACAGTTAAATGTGAGTTTGGTCACAGGAAGAGACTGGAGGAAAAGTAATAGAGTTAACAGCAGAATAGGTGGATGGTATCTTGGACTTAAAGCTTAGGGAGGAATTGCATCGTAGCCCTAGTTCATATTGCTTAAGGTTTTTCTCTCCCAACGCTGTTTTAAAAAAGTTAAACTTACAGAAAAGTTAAAGAGCAGTACTGTGAAAGCCCATGTATTGTTCACCCAGATTCACAGTCTCAGTTTTTCCTCGTGTGGTCTGTCTCTCTCTCTGTGCACACACACGCACACGCACAGTTTTACTGAACTGTATAAAAGTGAATTGCAGATAGCACATCATTCCTAAATGTAGGCATACCTTATTTTATTGTGCTTTGCTTAATGTGCTTCACAGATACTGTGTTTTTTACAAACTGAAGGTTTGTGGCAACCCTGCCTTGAACAAACCTGCTGGTGCCTTATTTCCAACAGCATTTGCTCATTTCATTTCTCTGTCACATTGTGGTCATTCTTGCTTTCAAACTTTTTCATTATTGTTGTATTTGTTATGGTGATCTGTGTTCAGTGACCTTCGATGTTCCTATTGAAATCATCGTGGGGCACCACAAACTACGCCCATATAAGACGGCAAACTTAAGATAAATGCTGCATGTTATTTTGACTGCTCCACTGATTCCCTGAGACACAACAGTCTTGAAATGAGGCCAGTTAATAACTTCACAGTGACCTCAAAGGGTTAGAGTGAGAAAGGAAGAGTCTTAAGTCTCTCACTATAAATCAAAAGGTAGAAAAGATTAAGCTCAGTGAGGAAGGCACGTCAGACATTTCTTCTGCAGCTCCCTGACCTCTTAACGCCAGTTAGCCAAGTTGTGAATGAAAAGGAAGTTCTTGAAGGAAATTAAAAGTGTTACTCCAGTGAACGCACAAATGATAAGAAAACAAATCAGCCTTATTGCTGATGTAGAGAATGTTTTAGTGGTCTGGATAGAAGAGCCAACCAGCCGCAACATTCCTTAAGTCAAAGCCTAATCAAGAGTGTTGACAATGTTCCTGGTCACCCAAGAGCTCTGGTAGAGATGTACAACGAGATAAATGTTGTTTTCATGCCTGCTAGCACAACATCCATTCTGCAGTCCATGGAACAAGGAGGAATTTTTAATTTCAAGTCTTACTATTTAAGAAATACATTTTGTAGGGCTGTTGCTGCCAACGATAGTGATTCTTCTGATGGATCTGGGCAAAGTAAATTGAAAACTTTCTGGAAAGGATACTCTATTATGCCATTTGGAACACTTGTGGTTCGTGGGAAGAGGTCAAAATATCAACAGAAGTTTTGAAGAAGATTCCAACTCTCATGGATGACTTCGAGGGGTTCAAAATTTCAGTGGGAGAGTTAGAAGTGGAGCCTAAAGATGTGACTGACTTGCTACAATCTCATGATAAAGCTTTAATGGGTGAGGAGTTCTTCTTATGGATGAGCAAAGAAAGTGGATTGTTGAAATGACAACAAAGGAATCAGAATATGACATAACTTAGTTGTTAAAGCAGCAACAAGGTTTGAAAGGGTTGACTTCAGTTTTGAAAACAGTTCTGTGGATAAAATGTTATCAAACAGCATCACATGCTACAGAAAAGAAGAGTCAAATGAAGCCCTGGCCAGGAAGCTCAGTTGGTTAAAGTGTCATCCCCATAAGCCAAGGTTGCAGGTTCAATCCCTGGTCAGAGTATATACAAGAATCGGCCAATGAATGCCTAAATAAGTGGAACAACAAATTGATGTTTCTCTCTCACTCTTCCTGCATCTCTCTCTCTAAAATCAATTAAAAGAAGAAGAAGAAGAAGAGGGAATGGATGCTGCAAACTTCATTCTTGTCTTACTTTAAGAAATTTACTACAGCCACCCAGCCTTCAGCAACCACCACCTTGATCAGTCAGCATTTGTCAACGTCAGAGGCAAGACCCTCCACCAGAAAAAAAGATTACAACTTACTGAAGGCTCAGATGACGGTTAGCATTTTCTTTTGGTTTACATCTCTTTAATGAGCTCAAAGGCTCCTGTGTATGTCATTGTGGGTAGAGCTAGCACAGTTGCCCAAACATGGCCCCTCTCCTCAGGACTCCAGCACTTTCGTGCAGATTCTAGGAGGGCGGGGACAGGCCAAACTCAAGGAGTTGGAGCCAGAGCTATTTCTAGTGGGCAAGTGACTCATCTACCCTCCCAGAAGTGCTTATGGGATATCTCCTTCACTGGGAACTAGCCCCACAGAAGAAACTTGGGGTATGGGATCTAGTGGCAGTGTACAAGGGGAGTGGTCCCCCAGATCTGGCCAGATGGCACTAGCCCTCACCTCCTTGACTGGCTTGCTCTCGCCTGAGTCAGGACAAGGGCAAAGCTTGACACCTAAGTCACCAGTCAGGCGGCAGTAGCCACAGGAGGGGAATGTGGAGGTAGGGCTCACCCACCTGATGAGTGGGGGGCACTCTGATGGGAGGAAACACCTTCATAGTGGGCAGGGCAGCCTGAAGTGGAGGAGCAGCAGATACATGCCCTGGAAGCAGTCACGGGGCAGCAGTGTAAGGAGGTGGGGGTGTGCCTGGGTGGCGAACCGCATCCTCATAGGCTGGGGGTTGAAGGCGCCGAGGAAGTCATTGTTGAGCAGTGAGCTGGTAGGAAGAGGGCCAGCCCGTGGCGTGCCCCGTGGTAGGCCAACAAGTCGATTTCACGCTGCCGCACCTGGAGTTAAGCTCATCGATGACGGAAGACACAGCAGCAGCTGAAGAGGGTAACAGTCCAGAGCAGCCAGGACCACCAGGGCTCAGAGCAGTAGCTGTAGCAGCCGGCCTCGCTGAAGCAGTGAGCACTGTGACAGAGGTGGGGCTGGTTGTTCACCTGGGCAAAGTTCTCAAAGCTGCTGTTGTGACACCTTTAGTGCTGCCCAGGCTTTCTTGCTGCCGTTCCTGCTGCTGGCCCACGCCATGCCTCCACCTACAGCCCCCTGGAGACTACAGCCTTCTCTCTACCAGCGGCCGCCCTGCCCCTGCTGCCTCTGCTGCCACTGCCATGGTCCCCGCCTGGCCCATCTTCGCTGCCGCTGCCCTCGCTCCATAGCTGGAGCTCCCATCCCAAGGGTTAACGTTTTTTAGCAATAAAGTATTTTTTAATTAACGTATGAACCGTGTGTTTTGGGGTTTTTTTAAAGATATAATACTATTGCACACTTAATAGACCACAGTATAGTATAAAATAACTTTTATGTGCACTAGGAAATGAAAAAATTCATGTGATTCACTTTGTCGGCTTTATAGCAGTGTTCTGAGACTGTACGTGCAGTATTTCTGAGGTGTGCCTGTACTTCAGCTCGTGTCGACTAAAAAAAGGAACATCTTCTATGTAATTAAAATGCCACTACCACACCCAAGAAATTTAACACTGATACAATCCTGTCAGTTAATATCCTGTCTGTATTAACATTTTCTAATTGTCCCAAATATGTCCAATTTTGCCAAATGTGGTCTATTTGTTTGATCCCAAATCCAATCCAAGGATCATGCAGTGTGTTTTGTCGTCATGTTTCTTTAGCTTCCTTTAATCTAGAATAGTTCTTCTGCCTTTTTTGCTTTTGTGACATTGATATTTTTAAAGATTCCAGGTCTTGTTATTGCTTAAGGTTTGATCAGAAATCCTGGATGAAGACTGAGATGGGTAAATGCACATTGAAAGGTCTTGAACCTACCAGGTCTGTTAATGTAAATTATAAAGAATCTTTTGACATACTGCTCTTGAAAATATATTATTACTGAGTTGTCTCTGGCATCGCTTAAGTGATGTATAAAGCTACAGCAAATTGGAGGAAAGGAAAGATCTTCCTGAAATTAATAGGCTGAAACCTGAGAGGCTTATCAATTATCAAATGACACACAGATTTATTCTCTTGGACCTTTAGGGAAGGAAACTACAGGGAATTTCAGAAACTCTCTTTAGCCGACCAGAGGACCTCAATCTTCTTCCTTAGCACTTTTCTGTCCTGAGGTCTGGAGGCCAGAGGAGAGTGATTGGGAACTGAAATGCTTTCCTCAGTGCTCTTCACTTACTCATTCTTCCAAGTTCTGTTAAGCTCCTGATAGTGCCAGGCATTGTGCCCAGTGCTGGGAAGCCAAAGATGGAAACGGCAGTCCTGCCGTCAGGTTGCTCACAGGAATGAAGTTGGAGACAGAGAGGCTGGAGGCAGGATTAAGTACCGCTGTGGGGTAGACACCTGCTTGTGAGCTTGGGGATGCAGCGGAGCTGAGTGCTGTGTGCAGACTCAGATGCACGGCGACTCTTACCCTGCTTTGTTGGCAGCTGGACAAGCAGAACCGAGCCAAGATCACTGACTTAGGATTCTGCAAGCCGGAGGCCATGATGTCTGGCAGCATTGTGGGGACACCCATCCATATGGCCCCCGAACTTTTCACAGGTAAGCTCGAGGGTAGGGAGTGGGTTTGGGCGGGGCTCTATACTGTAACACTGAGCTCTACCCCTTGAGCTAAGAGTAGTGTCCACAAGTAGTGCTGGCTGATCCAGCACAGACAAGGGAAAAAACAGTACAGGGAGAAACTAAGACAAGTAGGGGGAAACGTAGACGTAAAGGGGTCAGAAAGAAAAGTGCAAATGGGAGCCACCAACTATTCTTTTAGATATCGCTCTGGGCCTTAATAGTCATAAGCAACCAATTATTTAATCATAAGGTATTGATCAAATAACTCCTATACTATATTAGGAGTTGTCCCCTATCATTTAAGAACTTACAAATGACAAAGATATATTAATAGAGGTAAAATAATTAGGAGGATGGTACAAGACAACATGTGATAAAGTGGTAAATTAAATGCTACAAAATGCAACATTGATATTCAGAGAAGGGATAAATGAAGAAGTTGAAATGTTTGATGGTTTTGTGGTAAAGGTAAGATTTTAGGTAGAACTTGAGTCCAACCTGGAAAAATTAGTAAGTGGGAAGGGAATTCTTATTTATTAAGTATATTCTTTGAGCTAGGCAGTATTTTTTTTCCATATATTTTATTCCATTTAACCCTCATCAGAATTCTGTGGTGATATTGATTCATTTTTACATTTCTATCATGAATGAAGAAGTCAAGGCCAGATTACTGAAGAAGCCCACCCCAGAACACTGAGCTAGAAGTCATAGAGCTAGGCATGGAATGTTGGTGTTTTAGTCTCTAGTGTCTAACCATGTATCATGAAAGAATGAAAATTCTGGAAGCTGGAGAATGGGAAATATGAGGAAAATTGGAGAATAGAAATAAGCGTGATAGGAAAGAAATCCATATGGGGAATAAAATGCAGTGTGCTTGAAATTCACACAGAGGAGTGAAAGCTTAATGTAGAAGAAGTAAGGTGTTATCGTGCTTTTGAGCAGATAAGGAATAGAGAATGCTTATGGAAGATTAGGTAGAGGGAACTTGAGTGGCAAGAACCAAGGTAGAGAAATGGTGGCTGTCTTCATGATTAGGTTGGTGGTGGTGCTAAACAAACAAAACAGTGACAGATTTGAGATAATTCAGAAGAAGAATGGGTAATTTTTTTTAAGTTGATAGGAATGATGAAAGGATTACTGAACAGTGGCTGCAAGGTTTTGAGCCTGAGTAGATGTGAGGAGAGGTTGTCTGGTTGATGGGGAAGATGGAAAGGTAATCACAGGTTACTCGTTAGTATTGGTAAGAGTTAAATTAGCAATATATTTGAATTTCTCTCATTAGCCTCATGCACAAGTCCTCCCCCAACCCCTCTGTGTGTGATCCATGTAAGAATTAGGAGTTAGCCAGAGAGCTGCCCCACACACACTGGAACAAAGTACACAGTCATCACTTTTCTTTCTCTAGATTTACTTTTGTTAAATTAAACTTCTACTCCCCCTACTACTATTATTATTTTTTTTTTGCTACTTCATATTTAAATTGCTTCGATTGTTTCTACTGCAGTTCATTTTAATGCTGTCAGAATAACCTTTCTAAAATATTTTTCTCCATGTCACTCCTGCTCTAAAACATAAATAACTTCTGTTGTCCACTCAATTTTGACTCTTTTGTCTGACTTTAAAAATCTTTATATTCTGGTTTCAACTTGCCCACCCACCTGTGTTTCCTACCTGTTATTTTCCTAATAAGGACCTTTCACTGTTAATCTTTTTGATCCTTTAAAATAAGAGGGCTGTTTTCCTTCTCCTTTGTCGGGTTCTAGTCTTGGCTCTCTTAATAGTAGGTTTGGCCTTGGATGCCATAGTTCTTTTTATTATAAAATGGGCATTATGAATGTGTCCTGCCTAATCAAGTTGTAATGAGAGATAATGGATGTTGCAAGCTTTAGAAAGAACACGTAAAGACCTCTGCAGACGCACGTTCGTGGCGATGCCGTTGATTTCTGCCCCTTGCTCACTGAATGTCACCCCTTCTTGTTGTAGGGAAGTACGATAACTCCGTGGATGTCTACGCTTTTGGCATTCTTTTCTGGTATATCTGCTCAGGTTCTGTCAAGCTCCCTGAGGCATTTGAGAGATGTGCCAGCAAAGATCACCTCTGGAACAATGTGCGGAGAGGTAGGAGCCACAGACCCCGCTTTGTCCCAACTCCCCGGCTGAGGGCAGGCCGAGACCAGGGACTGCAGCAGGGGCCTCCCATCAGGCCTTCGATTCCAAGCAGCATTGTACTGAGCTGCCTCAGTAAAGCTTTTTTCTTTAAAATTTCCAATTCTTCAAGTGTGTTGCAGTTTATCATCACTGTTACTATTAGATTCTAATCTAGATTTTTTGCGGTTGAAGCCCATGCTTATTGTATTCTTCAGCATCCCGAGCCCCAGCAGGGTCATTAGCCCAAGAGCTAAGCATGCCTGTTGGCCGTACTGGTCGCTCTCTCCCTGACTCTGGCCTTATCTCCACGCTGCTCTCTCTAGGGGCCCGCCCAGAACGCCTTCCTGTGTTTGATGAGGAGTGCTGGCAGCTGATGGAAGCCTGCTGGGACGGTGACCCTTCTCAGAGACCTCTCTTGGGCATTGTCCAGCCCATGCTCCAGGGCATCATGGACAGGCTATGCAAGTCAAATTCTGAGCAGCCAAACAGAGGACTAGACGATTCTACTTGAAAGCAAAGACCTTTCTCTTTCACTCTCCATTTCTTTCCTTCCCCTCATCTTTTGGCCATGGGAAGAAGTTGACAGTTGTTCATTACTGAGAGCTCCCAGGAGAATCGATGCTTGCTGGGCAGCTGGAGACCTCCCCAGGCAGAGGCGTCTCCTGGGTGGTGCCGTTGGATGGCTGATCATATTCAGCAGTTCACTGATGCCTCAAGCTGTTTCTTTAGCAAAGGATTGCCTCGGACATGGGTAAAAGGATGAAGAAGGCCATGTTCTGGCCTCAAAACTGAAAAGGGGGTAAATGTTACCAATGTCTGTTCATTGTACGTTTCTAAGACAAGGGGACACTGCCGTGGCAATAGTATTAAAAACTATAATTTTCATAGTTTCAGCTCTAGCTAGGAATAGTTTGGTTCTATCCAGTTGTCAGAACTCTTAGAAAATATATGCTTAGTTCTGGAATTGTGAAAACATAGGAGCAAAAAAATAGCTTGAGGATAACTCTCTCCTGTTTTCTGCACCCAGAGATCTCAGGTTGCAATATAGCCAGAGGCCCCAGTGATGAAGCTAGAAACAAAGCTATCTGTTCTTACAGTACCAGTGTGTTTACATTTATAGGACCACATAGCCCTGGCTTCTGAGGGAGAGTTTCACAATTCATCACCAAGAGGCCGCAAAAAGAAAACCGTGTGTGCATGTGTGTGTGTGTGTGTGTGCCGTTGGATTTTGAGTTACTGCTACACGTAGAACAGACTTTTTTCTTCTACCCCTGTGTCTTTGTTTTCTTTTTTTCTCTATTTGGCCTCAAAATGGGGAAGCTCCAGTTAACATGGTCGTTAGGGGTGAGTGTCTGAGTACAGCTGAGCAGTGTGAAGTATTTGGTGAGACCGAGAAGTGGACAATGATCTGAAGGCCATGGGCCTCCATACAAACCCACTAGAAGCATACTAGTTTCTTTTTTAAAACTTAAATAAAAATCAGGAACTCTTCTTTTGTGTTTGAATCTAACACACTGGTGTTTTAAACTTGACCAGTGAGCTTTTTAACTAAGCTTTTTTTGCCACTCGTCCCTTCTTTTTACCTTATTTTAAATACAATGGTAGAAGAACCAGATGAAAGAGAAGAACACTCTTTGTAGTTCTCTGTGTGCACCTCATCCCTGTGTGGTAGTGTCTGGGAAGAGTCCTCTCTCTTGGATTGGAAGGCGGGGGGGTGGTCTTTTGGAGAGTTTGTCATGAAGTGTATATAAGAAGGTAAATTCCTATGCCAGTCAAAGGAAGGGGAACAATTTAAACACTGGTGCACCTCAGATCTTGACTGTAAGCCTCCCTCAGCCAAAATGCTCCATTAGATTTAGAAAAACATGTAGGTGAAAGAATGGACAGTGGAGGCAAGTGGCTTCCTCCATCTGCCTAACACCCAAGCCCTGTTGTCTGCCCCCTGCGCCTCGTCCCGAACAGGGAAACAGGTCCCAGAGTCTCTAGGTGTATGAGATAATGGTCAGATTTGCTGCTAGAATTTTCTAGGGTATTAGTGATAGAATGACCATCTCTTAAATATTAACAGGGTGTAAATGGAGTCTACAAAACAATTTTCCATATAACTTTTAAAGTTCAATTTTTAACTTGGCTATCCTTGGCTCTGATCCTGATCTATACAAGCGTAGTAGCCCCCTGAGGACTTGTAGCTCTTCAGAAACGTCATATAATGCTAAAAAACTTCCTACTTGCAATAGATAAGTTTACTGACCCAGTGTCTTTGGGTTCTGTGGGCTCCAGCCTTGTTTTGGTGGAATGTTCAGTTTATCTCTTAGAATTTTTAACACTTAGCTTTACATCAAGACACGCTATTCTGATCGGCATGAACTTGTCGCCCTTCTGGGGACTATGATGGGCCTTCTAGGAAGCCATGTTTCACGTTAAAAAAGTAGAAGTGAGTAGTCTCTACTTGACAAAAAACCAGTGCAAGTCTTGTTCCGTATGAAATTTCAAGAAAGCTTTTATATAGTTCCCTTTCCCAGACTGTCTCGGTACCTCTGGCTATAATCAGGAGTCAGTGCTCCCACTATAGAGACCACATTCCTAACATTTTTGGGGAGTCTTAGCTCACACTCCCATTCACACATGGAAGGTTAGGTTTTTCTCCACCCGGAGTCCCTTTTTGGTTTATCACCTGTGACTTAGTCTGCTCTCAGACATCAGTTTTCTAGGAGATTCCCACATTTTTTGCCTGAGAAGGGAGGGGCTCGTGGATGAGTAGTTGTGTTATAGTTCATTTAAAAAAAAAAAAAGATTCTGAGAAAAGGTGGAGAATATTCCTGAAAGTCTGCAGGCCAGCCAAAGCCCACATGTAGACATTTGGAGGTGTTATTTAAACACTCAGCAGGCTGAGTGCAGGAATATATATCACGTGTATACTTTGCTTTTGTTTTACAACATTGTCAGCAAATTTTGGATTCTTTGTTCCTTTGGCAACCATTATTATTAAAGTGATGGAATGCCATGAAATGTACTGTATTGTGTATCACTTGGGAAGATACTAGGTTATTAAAGAAGTTTGGTGGCACTTGGACTATCAAGGGCTCAGCAAGACCAAAGTCTAAAGATTTTACCTCCTTGCTTTGGCTGTATGTGCTCCCTAGCGTTGAGGTGAGATCGTGGCTGGGGGAGGAAGAAGGATGGGATGAAAGAAATACCCTGTGCTCTATCCTTCTGGTCAACTTAATTAGGGCAATTTACCCCAGCCCCCAAATGATCACCTGGCTACTTTTAATGCACTTGAAGCCTGATCACTTATGTTGCTTCAGAACTGAGTGGGGGACCTTCCTGCAGTGCAGTCGGAAGATGGTGGAGTCTGGAGCCAAGAGCAGCTGACCCTGTGCCTAGGGTCAGTCACGGGCGGAGGGATGCTCGTTTGGGTAAGGTTTCCACAGGCATGCCCTTGTTCCCTTGATCCTCTTGCAGAGAGTAGCTCATGGGTTGAGCAAGCCTTTCACTTCTCTGGAAAGGAGGACTGTGCTGGTTCTTCCCAGACCAAAGAGAGTCACTTTTGACTCCATCAGTTTCAGGGGGACCGAGCCTAGGCAGCAGCTTCTCCTAATTTTTAACACTAAAAGTCGAGGAAACAGTGAAGGAAAGGATACATTACTACCACAGATAGAAATAGGGGAATAGTAGAACACTCAGAGTTTTTTTTGTTGTTATTGTTATGGGAGAAGTGGTTTAGGCTGCAACATGATAACTGCACTGAACGACACTTTATTTTTGTTTTAATTCAGCACTGACAAGCCAAGGGGGATTGGTGGTTATAGTAGCACTTGGGGGAATAGAGACTCCCTCTGGCCTTGCTGGGTGTTCCATCTGGCTAAACAGGGACCTCCACACTCCACCGTGCGTCAGAGCAGGCTGAACGGCCCTCCGAGAGTCCATTGCCAAAAGGGGAGTTTTTCTCTTTGAGATTTCAAAGCTTGATTTTGGGATTTGCTGGATCAAATAACCCACTTTCTCTTTAAAAGAAAAAAAAAAGGGTTTATCTTTCTAATGTGGAGGTGGGGTGGGTTAGGGCTAGTGTGGATGTTAATAGGTAAGGAGGGAGTAACCTTGAAAAACTTGTATTGCAAACTCCCTTGGGGGTTTCAGATATAGCACTACTGTTCTTACATGGGTTTTATTTTTAACTTCATCTGCTTTGTTAACATCCAGTCCAATTGAGATGATCGCAGAGACTATGTGAACACCTGGGACTGGGTGGGCCTTCATCCCCAGAGGGTTGGAAGGAAAATTGGTCTGGACAGCTTGTTGTCTTGTGTCTTTATGTAATATTTTTGTTTGTTTTAAAGCACTAATGTTTATTACAGTGTTAAGTAAAAATGTAACATACTAAGGGTGTAGAATAAAAGTGCAATAACAAGAGAAATTACTTTGGCACAAACTTCAGTCCTTACACTCTCCTTTCATGTCTCTTTCCTCATTGTTACATTTCCACATTGTTACAGCAGGACCCTGTTAATTGTGTGTATTTTTAAGAGACGTAATTAAGGGATAAGCCTTCATTTAGTGTAATTTTGAAAGGTTGGGTCTGGTTTTATAGAATATTCTGTATCATTGTTGGGATGCACAAATACCCGATGTGCTGTATAATAAAGATCACATTAACATTTTAGGTTTACGTGTGTTTTGGCTTGTGTTTCCCCTGTGTTAACAGGACATTCTTTACTCTATTCCATTCCTACTGGGACCTCTGCAGTCAGATGTCTTTCAGTTTGCCTTAGAGACAGATGGTATATACCACTCCACCATAGATTGCTCTTGGTTTCCAGGTGACATTAACACTATCAGAAAGAGGGCAAGGGAAGGGAAGATGGGCCAGTGAAGAAGAGGGGGGCAAGGTGTGGTGACAGCAATTTATTTTTCAGAGCCCTTTCTGGGTTTACACACTCTTCTCCAGCTTCTTTTCACCACGAGCTTGCAGCATTCTGAGCTGATGCGTGAGCCTAGCTATTCTTTATTACACTGTGAAAAGATCTAGAGATGGAATCTATATACTGACTTATTTGTGTTTAGAATATTTGAATCTTCTATTTAGGCTCATCCCACCTTGAGATTTGCTTGTTATGCAGTGCCCAACAGGCACCATCAGAGGCCACTACCAGCAGAGTGGCACTATCTGTAGTGACCAGGAAATGTCAGCAGGCAACATGCTGCCTTTTCGCTAGGGTGTGTTTGTTTTGTTATGTTTTGGGTTGCCATACCATGCTTGCAAGGCTGCATCACTTATTGCTGTAACTGTGAGTTGGCTGCAATACAAGTTTGGCCAGAAGATGGCAGCATACCTTAAACAGCTGCTGTGTTTTGGGTTGAGGCAAAGGAGAGACCAACGTTGAATCTCAGTGGTTCTCTGCCTACTCCTGCACAAAAGTCATTTAACGCAGATGAGCCTCTTACTCTTGTGAAACTCTCCACTAATTCCAGCCACCCTTCACGGCCCGGTAGATGCCATCTTACGTGCACATACCATGTATTCTAGTACACATTTCAATATGAGTTTTTTAAACTTCTTCTTTAACTATTATTGCTTTGGAGAAAATAGCTTGTAGTATATATATTTGTAGATTGGGTATGCTTTTCCAAGAACACATCCCTCCGCAGGCTCGTCCCTCGAGCAGGGCAACTGGGGTGACCTTCCTGGTCCTGTGATTGGGTGGGGTTCAGAGTAAAGAGGCCACCAAGTTTCTGAACGTTGTTAAATTTAACTTAGATATTTTTACCTTTAGTAGGATGCCAAGGTTTTCCATGAAGTGTTCATTGAGTGGCCTTTGAAGTACAGTTATGGGTGGCCATGAACTAGGTTAGGTCTCCCAAAGCCCTCCTAGAGACAACCTGTTCCTTAGTATATTCTAAAGGTGGCATTTCAAATCAGTGGAAAAATAGACTATTTTAGAAAACTGGCTATTCACCTCAGGAAAAAGGTGAATACTTTTAGTATACTTTAGTATACTAAAGATCAAAATATAAAAAACTATAAAGAAACTAGATAATGGCATACACATTGAAAAAAAATTAAACAGTATACTAAAGATCAAAATAAAAAAACTATAAAGAAACTAGATAATGGCATACACATTGAGTATTTCTTATGTACTAGGCAATATTCTAAATGCTTTACATATATTAACTTAACCTTCACCAGAACCCCATTTTACCAATGAGAAAGTTAAGTACCAAGGTCATGCAACTGATAGATGCCCAAGCTGGCATTTGAACCTAAGAAGTCTAGCTCCAGAACCTCCAGTTCTACAACTAACCACTGTGCTGTGCTGTTCCACTGCAGGGGAAAATGCATGTAAGTATGTTCATTTGTAGCTTGGGGGAAGGGAGAACTTTTTGGGGTGTGATTAGGAACCCAGAAACCATAAAGAAAAGTAGAAATTATAAAGAACAGCCCTGGCTGGTGTGGCTCAGTGGATTGAGCACTAGCCTGTAAACCAAAAGGTCACAGATTTGATTCCCAATCGGGGCACATGCCTGGGTTGCAGGCCAGGTCCCTAGTAAGGGGCGTGCAAGAGGCAGCCACATATTGATGTTTTTCTCCCTCCCTTCTCTGTCTATAAATAAACATATAATCTTAAAAAATGTTTTAAAAAATTTAAAAAAAAATTATAAAGAACAAATATGAATCCAAAGACACCAAAAGCAAAATTTAAGACAGATCACTAATTTGGTGGGAATAATTACAATATATAACTGAGAAAAGATTCATATTTATAATATATGCAGAAACCAACAAAAAATGTTTAATAAATTGGCTAACATATTTGAAAAATATATTTATCCTCTCTAGTAATCAGGGGGAATGCATGTGAAAGCCAAAAAGATACTTCCATCTATCAAATTCCTGAAGATAAATATTAAAAACCTCTATAAGTGTGGGTGATGAGCACATCTTCCCTATGTTTTTGGGAAGTGGATACAGCCATGAAAGGGCAATCTGGCAGTACCTCAATATAAACATCTTAGATGTATATATCCTTTGTTCCAGAAATGATTTCTAGCCAATCCCCTACCTACAGAAATATTTACACAGGTGTGCAAAGCCATGTAAGTATAAGAATGTTCATTACATCATTACTTTTTTCATTTTCTACTAAAAGCTTGGATAAATTTATTTTTGAAATCCTATCCTAAGGATTTATTAACCACTTCATTTTACAGTAGTAAAGAAAGCAGCTAGTTAAATTATTTGCAAAGTTAAATGTATTTTTATTGAATTTATTGGGGTGATATTGGTTAATAAAATTGAATAGTTTTCAGGCGTGTAATTTTATAGTACATCGTCTGTATATTATATTGTGTGTTCACCACCTCAAGTCTCTTTCCATCACCATTCATTCCCCCCATAAGCCTCTTCTTCCTCTCCCTGCCCTCCTTGCATCATTATTTGTAATACTAAAACGTTGGAGACAATGTTGATATCTGACAAGGGAAGATTAAATTGTGGAGCTCATACCATGGAATACTATGCAGCTATTAAAAGGAATGACAGATCTCTATGTACTGACAAGGAAAGATGTTTATACTATATCATTGGGTTAAAAATAATTTATATAAGAGTATATTTGTTATGACCCCTTTTATGTAAAAATCCCTTCCATCCCCTATAACCCCATATTATCTAGAGATCCAGCCCATTTCTTTCTCTATGTATACAGTGCTAGAAAAAAGTTTGTAAGGATATGTATCAAACTGGTACCAAAGATATTCCTAGGGAGAGAACTTTCAACTTTTAGTGTATTGAATTTCTGTTACTGTATTATTCACCTGCTATGAACATCCATTTTTCTCATATTTTAAGAAAATGAATGAAATGGCCAATTTAGGAGAAAAGTATGTTTTGGAAAGATATTAGGGGCCTAGAAAATCAACAGGAAACTGGAAGATCAGGGTCGCAGAATCAGTGGGTAGGATCCAGAGGAGATTTGCAGACTACTGAAAAGGACTCACTATGGCTGCAAAGAACCATCTTCACTCAGAAGTTAGCAGGCAGGGAAAACTTCCTCAGCTGGCCCAGCTCAGGTTGCAGGCCCATCTGCCTTGGCTCCCAGTTGTGTTGGTTCAGAACTGGAAGGCTCTGTCCAACCCCAGATACCATGGTGAAAGTTAGATCTTCCTGCTCACTAAAACTGTGCTCAATTGGAGAGATGTAATTCCTAAAAGGTAATCAAAGAGCTGTTAGAAAAGGGACCTAGATTCAGGACAGGCCCTAGGTGACAGATGTCCACTATAGTTCACTGCTTGGGCTTATCGACCGCATTCATTCTTCTGGTTCTTCTGGGGAGGCACAGTCAGTCGTGAAAGTAGATTTATAGACTGGAGCCATAACGGGGTTTCAGAAGAACATTTCATTATCTCTGGAGTTGTTTTTTTTTTTTTTAATTGAAAGAAGACCCCCTTGGCTTCTATTTCCTTTCTTCTCCCTTTTTTCTCAACATGGCTTCCCAAAGAAATTAATCATAAAGATGCATGCCCCGGCCAGTGTGGCTCAGTTGGTTGGGTATTATCCCACAAAGCGAAAGGTCCCCAGTTTGATTCCAGATTGTGGGCACATGCTTGGGTTGCAGGTTCAATCCCCAGTCAGGGTATGTAAGGAAGACAGCCAGATGATGTTTCTCTCCTCTCTCCCTCTCTCTAAAAATCAAAAATTAAAAATTAAAAAAAAAAAGATGCTGAAGCATCTATGAATATGCTGAATCGGAGCCTTTCTATGTGTGAAATCCAGGAGCTGAAAAAGCAAAAGGATGAGGAAATGCCAGGTTCAACGTGAAGCCACAGCCTCTGGAGATAAGGGGAGCTGCTCCAGGGTCCAAGCTGGGAACACGGGGAAACAATACGGAGTTCGTCTGAGACATTTTACTGAGCAGGATTTGCTTACAGTTTTAAGAAGTTATTATTACCCTGGCCGGGTGGCTCAGCTGGTTGGAACATCATCCTGTACACCAAAAGGTTGTGGTTTCAATTCCTGATCAGGGCACAAAGCTAAGTTGCGGGGTGATCCCCAGTGGGGGGCGTGTATGGAAGGCAACCCTATAGGAGGCAACTGCTCATATTTCTCTCCACCTTCCTCTCTAAAATCGATTTTTTAAAAAAAGTTGTTATTTACCCTTTGATATTTGGAAAAAAAAAGCATATGTATCATCCTTGTAGGTATGAAACAATTTTAAAAACGTGAACTCACCATGTAATTTGTAGACCAGAACATTACCATAATTTTGAAGCCCCTGTGTGCTCTCCCAGGATGCCAGCCCTTTGCCCTTCCTCCCCCATGGTTCCTATTGTGCTTATCGTTCTCGGGTTTTAAAAAAAAGTTTTCCAAATGTATGTGTACCCTAAACAATATATTTTAGTTTTGCATATTCTTGAGGTTTATAAAAATGGTGTTACCTGTACTGTATAACTTTTTCTTTTTACTCATTAAGTCTCTGACTTTTTTCCAGGCTAATTTCTAGTCACTATAGTACATTTTTTTCCCACAGTGGTATATTATTCTAATGTGTGAGTGTACTACAATTTAGCCATTCTCTCATTTTCCCAGGGAACCAACTTTTGATTTGGTTGTTTCTCTCATAGTACCTCTGTTTTCTATTTTATTAATTTCTGCTCTTAATTATCTTCTTTGTTCTCCTTGTTAGGACTATTCTAATATTCATTGTTTCCCCCCTATCTTTGTAAGTTGGATGCTTAGCTTATATTTTTTTCAAGATTTCTTCTCTTCTAACATAAATATTAAAGTTCAGAATTTCCCTTTAAATACTATTGCTGCATCCCACAAGTTTTAGTATGTAATGTTTTTGTTATTGTTCAGTTTTAAGTGTTTTCTAATTGCCATTGTGATTTTTTCTTTGCCCTGAGTTTTACATAGGTATGTTTTAAAATTTCCGAGTATGAGGATAAATTCGTTTTTATGTTTTGGTTTATGATTTACAACAATTACATTGTGGGCAGTTAACTAAATCTGTATGATGCCAGTTTTTAAAAATTTGTTGAAACTTGATTTAATGTGCTACCTCATGGTGAATTTGAGTTTTATGTGTTCATAGAAATAATGAGTTTTTTTTAATCACTTTTTATGATTCACTGATGAGAGTCAGTTTTCCTCTGCAAGACTGTAAACAACATGAGAGCAGATGCTGCTGTTTTGTTTGGTGTTTGGCACACAGTAGGGATTATGTGAATGCTTTCTCTTTGCCCTTCCAAATCTACCTTCCCTGCTCCACCCAGCTCTGTGCCCCAGCATGCTGGCATCTGTGGACTACATCCTTTGCTCTGGGGCTTCCATTTAGGTCCAACTGCACTGGTAGGAGCCTGGACGCTGGTAGAAGAGAGAGGTTGGGGAATTTTTACACGAGTTCACTTCCAACTGGGCTGGGTTGGCAACGGCTGCCTTTCCCCTCAAGGTCGTAGCTCCCGTCGCAGCTATCTCCTACAGCGACAGCTTCCACAGCACAGGGTCCACGGACTGCTCTTCTCTCCACCCCATCCAAGCCGAGCAGCTTCCCACGGCTACTGGTCCAGGGATGCTTTGTTGGTTTTCCCATAATCCTGCTTACACCTTTGATTGACTGATTGATTGATTGGCCAGTTTTAGTGAGAGAGAGGTAGGAGGGAGAGAGGAGAAACATCAACTTGTTGTTCCACTTATTTATGCATTCATTGGGTGAGTCATGCTTGTGCCCTGACCAGGGATCGAACCCACAACCTTGACATATTGGGATGATGCTCTAACCAACTGAGCTACACAGCCAGGGCACATCTTTTAAATAACCCCTTCATTAAACTTTCTAGTTTCCCCTTTTGAGTATGTCATCTCTGCCCTGACAGGACCATGAATGATACAGCAGGATAATGAATATTTGTTCAGTGAGTTATGTGAAAACATGCACAAATTTGCAAGAGGGGAACTTGATGTTTGGAGGACTGAGAGTCCAATGAGGCTGAAGAATAGAGGCAAAGGGACCCTGGAGAGAAATAAGACTGGAAAGGTTGGCACGGGCCAGATCATGACAGACCTTGTGGGCCATGTGTCATGTTTCCGCAGCTGTAGCTCTCTGAGAGACATTAATATGCAGGAAGCTTAGGGAGACCTCTAGACCTCTTAGGATCAACACCTTAGATAGTTGAAGGAAGAATGAAGGAGCAGAGGACAATTTGAAGAACAACGAATTTGCAAAGTAGGCCTCAGCAGATCCTGTGGGGAGCTGTGGGCTTGAGATAATTTCAAAGTTGTCCCACTTTGAGGTTGCGGGGAAGAAGCCCAAGGTCTTGGCCCTTTTAAGTGTTGCACAACATTCAGGAGATGGCACAGCCCATGTCTTTGGTCCGAGGCTGCAGCCAAAGCTGGCAGGTCTTGGCGCCTGCGTTCTTCAGCCCCAGCGTCACACTTTCCCCTCCAGCTTCTAGAGCCATAACCAGCTCTGGGCGTGCTTCATCGGTTGGCATCGTTAAGACTTCATTAGAGGAGAAAGAAGTGGAGACAAAGACCTCCACTGTTTCTTCTTTTCCCTCCGAGAGAGGCAGTCCCTGGGCAGCAGCTCAGGAAGCTGTCAACGATAGAAGGGGAGTTGGAAAGAACTTTTAAAGCAGGACTGTCCAGCTTTTCGGCATGGCTGGGTCACCCTGGAAGAAGAAAAGTTGTCTTGGGCCACACATTAAATACACAACCACGAATGAAAACGAGCAAAAAAAAAAAAAGTCCATGTATACTTTTCGTGATACCCGCCACCACAGATAAGCAAAAAATTTCCTCACATAATAGCCCTAATTAAGCAGCAGCCCTTTTAATAATCTTTTAAAATTGTCAAGCAGGTCCCAAGTTTACGATCACTAATATAGAAAATGTATGTATCTAAATAATAAAACAGTATAAAACTTAATAATACAACTAAGTAATGTTTTAAATAAATTCACAATTTTTGTGTTGGGCTGCATTCATAGCTATCCTAGGCTGTGAATTGGACACCCCTGTGAGCATCTCACTGAAGTCCCTTTCTTCCAGCAGAGGACACAGATCCAGAGAAGGAAGGATATCTCACAGCTGGTGGGAGGCAAGGACAAGACTAACTCCCATGTCCCCTGATTCCCAGGCCAGTTTTCCTTTCTTAATTATGGCTCCTGCTGGCCTCTGAGTTGAAGAGGAGGCTGGCAAATGGGCTCCTTCATCTCCCTTCCAGCCACAGGGTCTGGCAGAGCCTCATGCATGGAACCTCCATCCCATCCAGGCACTGAGGAGGAGTCTGTGGCAACTGATGTCATGATGCAAATGGCCCTGGGATGCAAGAATAATTTTGGGAGAGCTTGCTGGAGCAGAAGCTAGGGTGAGGGACGCAGGCCAGGGCAGGTGAAAGGAGAGGCAGCCTGAGGAAGCGGGGAAGACCAGCTGGGCCCAAGGTTTTCCTGAAGTGTGACTTTGATAACTTGTTGCATTTCAATGGCTACACCCAAGGAGGGTTTGCTCCAAGAAGCAGAAGCCACTGTGATAGTGGGCTTGTTAAAGAAGAAAAAAAAATTCAAGGACAGCTGTTTAAAATGGACCATCGCGATAAGCATCGGGACCAGTGCAGGGGGCCTTTACAATGGAGAGGGGGAGGGGGCTCAACTCTGAATACAGTTTGGGCAGTGTATAGCCAAGGAGCAGGGCTAGGGCAGTGGGTGGGAAATTACCATGAGGAAACAAGGGGGTAGGGAAGCTTCTGGCTAAGCCAACCTAACAGGATTCTCGATGAAGACAGGCCAGGGTGGTCAGACCATCACCTGGGGTGGTGATGGAGGAGGAACCTGATCACTTATCGAAGGAGGGAAGGGTTCTGGTTAAACTGACTTTGGCGGGAGTTTTGATAAAACTAGATTTTACAAGGAAATGTGAACATTGGCCTGGGAGAAGGTTCAGGAAACTGACTAAAGTTTAGTCAAGCAAAGAATCTTTGTCAGGCCCCATTCAGGTAGATTTGAAGACTTGCATCCATTGGGGATGGCAGGTTCCCTGGGGAGACCTCTGCCCCTCACTTTGTGGGCTGTGATCACCACCGGGTTCTTGAGGCTGAAGAGAAGTCCCCCGTGAGGGGGAAAGGGAGCTTTCTCCTTGGTGCCCCCACCCCACCCCAACAGATGTCAGTTTATTTATAGAGAACACAGACATCAGTGAAAAGGTGGAGCAGGGTTGCAGGAGCCCAGGGCAGCAGAAGAGAAGCGAGATGGGGGCAGGGGGCAACACGAAGGGCAAGGGGTGCTGCTGCCGCAACAATCCCCAGTGGAGACCCTGGAGCAGTTCTCACCCCCGGGGAAGTGGAGGGGAGCTGAACTGCAGAAAGAGCTGGAAAAGGCCTGCAGGCGAGAACAGCTACAGCAGCTCAAAGACAACGTGAGAAGACAAGGGACAGTCTCAAGGCTGGATGCGGCCCTGGACTTCGATAGGGACACTGGCAGCTAGAAGCTTTGTTCAAAAGCATGTATGTGGTTGGTACCTTTCAACATTTGCACCCAGTTGGGCTCATTTGTAATTTAGGTTCTTTTCTATTTATTTTATTTATTTATGTGTTGTGGCTTAAATTTTTTTTTTTTTTTTTTTTTTGGCTTAACATCATCTTATGAACACATTCCCAGGTTTTTACAGCATCTTCGTAGTTGAAATTTTAATGTGAGCCCGCCCGCCTTTCCCCCCGTCCCTCCTTCCCTCCCTCTCTCCCTCCCTCCCTCCCTCCCTGCCAGGGAGACAGGTTTTGTCTCCTCAGTGGCCTATTTGCTCAAGGCCTCTTTGCTCAGCTCCAGCCTTGGGGCCCTCTCGCCTGTCAGCGAGGCTACAGTCCCTGAAACCAGGCGGGATGGTTCCCAACACCCAATACCTCCATGTCTTTTCTTGGCTGATAACTCTCTCTCTCTCTCTCTTTTATTTTTTTAGCACTACATAATATTCCATTGTCTGGATGTACCAGACAATGTTTATTTATTCATTCACCTATGAAAGATATCTTGGTTGCTTCTGAGTCTTGGAAGTTATGAATAAAACTGCTATAAACATCTGAGTGCTGGGTTTTGTGTGGACATAGTTTGTAGTTTCTTTGGTTATATACCAAGGAACATAATTACTGGTTTCTATGATAAGAATATGTTTAGATTTACAAGAAAACACCAAACTGCCTTCCAAAGTGACTATCTTTTGCATTCCCACCAGCAATGAAGGAGCGTTCCTCTCTTTACACTTCATCAGCCTTTGATGTTGTCAGTCTTCCGGATTTTGATGGTAACTCTTGTTTTAATTTGTATTTTCCTGATGACATATGATTTGGAACATCTTTTCATATCTTTATTTGCCATCTATATATCTTCTTTGGTGAGGTATCTTCAGATATTTTGCCCATTTTTAAATCAGGTTGTTTATTTCCTTATTGTTGACTTTTAAGAGTACTTTGTCTATTTTGGCCCTGGCTGGTGTGGCTCAGTGGATTGAGTACTGGCCTGAGAACCAAAAGGTCACTGGTTCTATTCCCAGACAGGGCACATGCTTGGGTTGTAGGCCAGGTCCCCAGTAGGGGGCACATGAGGCAACCACACATTGATGTTTCTCTCCCTCTCTTTCTTCCTCCCTTCTCCTCTCTTTAAAAATAAAATAAATAAAATCTTTTTTTAAAAAAAGAGTTTTTCATTTATTTTGGATCATAGTCCTTTATCAGACATGTATTTTGCAAATATTTCCTCCCTTGTTTTTTTCATTCTCTTGACAGTGGTGCCACAGAGCAGAAAATTTTAATTTTGATGCAGACCAGTTTATCAATTCTTTGATTTTAATTTTGATGCAGACCAGTTTATCAATTCTTCTGTTCAGGGATCATGCCTTTGGTGTTATATTTAAAAGTCATCACCATACCTGAGATCATCTAGAGTTTCTCCTATGTTATCTTCTAGGAATTTTACAGTTTTGCATTTTACATTTAGTTCTGTGATCCATTTTAAGTTAATTTTTGTGAAGGGTATAAGTTCTGTGTCTAGATTTATTTATTTATTTTTCACATGTGGGTGTCCAGTTGTTCCAGTACCACTTGTTGAAAAGGCTGTCTTTTCTTCATTGTATTGCCTTTGCTCCTTTGTCAAAGATCAGTTGACTACATTTATATGGGTCTATTTATCTGTTCTTTTACCAATACCACAGTCTTAATTAATGTAGCTTTACAGTAATCTTGATGTCAGGTAGTGTCAATCCTCTGATTTTTTCTTTTCATTCAATATTGTGTTGTCTATTTGCTTCTCCATATAAACTTTATAATCAGTGTGTGATATTCACAAAATAACTTGCTGGGATTTTGACTGGGAATGCACTGAAACCATAGAGCAAATTGGGAAGAATTGGCATCTTGACAATATTGACTCTTCCTATCCATCAACATGAAATATCTCTCCACTTACTCTGCTTTGATTTCTCTCACCAGAGTTTTGTAGTTTTCTTTATATAGATTGCTTTCTTTTTTGGGGTGTTAATATAAATGGCATTGTGTTTTTTTAATCCTCACCTATGATTTCTTCCTTGACCCATGCGTCACTTAGAAGTGTGTTGTTTAATTTTGGAATTTTCCAGCTATCTTTCTGTTACTGACTTCTAGTTTAATTCCACTGTGGTCTGAGAGCAGGCATTGTATGATTTCTAGTCTTTTAAATTTGTTAAGATATGTTTTATGGCCCAGAGATGATCTGTCTTGGTGAATGGTCCATGCAAACTTAAGAATATGTATTCTGCTGTTGTTGGATGAAGTAGGCTATAGGTGTCGTCGATTGGTAGTGTTATTGATTTCAGCTGAGTCCTTATTGATTTTCTGCCTGCTAGATCTGTCCATTTCTGCTAGAGCAGTGTTGCAGTCACCTACTGTAATAGTGGATTCATCTATTTCTCCTTGTAGTCTATCAGTTTTTGCCTTCTATATTTTTACTATTATTATACGTAATAATATTACATACACATTAAAGATATTATTCGTGGAGAATTGACCCCTTTGTCATTATGAAATGCCCTGATAAGTTTCTGTGCTCTGACTGAAAATAATATAGCTA
This sequence comes from Pteronotus mesoamericanus, assembly GCF_021234165.1. Classification (NCBI taxonomy): domain Eukaryota; kingdom Metazoa; phylum Chordata; class Mammalia; order Chiroptera; family Mormoopidae; genus Pteronotus; species Pteronotus mesoamericanus. The sequence goes on from NW_026555326.1 coordinate 5,871,572, forward strand.
CTCTGGCTTTCTTTGATTAGTATTAAGCATAGTATATCTTTCTCCATCCATTTAATTTCTAAGCAATGCGTGTCTTTATATTTAAAGTGGGTTTCTTGTAGACAACATATATTTGTATTGTTTGTTGTTTTTTTTTTTAATTTTAACCTCACCTAAGGACATGCTTACTGATTTTGAGAGAGAGGGTAAGGGAGGGAGAGAAGGAGAGAAACATTAATGGGAAAGAGAAACATCTATTGGTTGCCTCTCACATGCGTCCTGACCAGGGACTGAACCTGCAAGCTAGGCGGGCGCCCTGACCAGAAATCAAAACTCCAACCTTTCATTTTATGGAGGAAAATGATGCTCCAACCAACTTAGCCATACAGGCCAGGGCAGTTCAATCTTGCTTTTGAATCACTCTGACAATATTTGTCTTTCAATTGGTGTATCTAGATTGATTTTTAAAGTGATTATTGATAGTTGGATTAACATATTCCATACTTATTATTGTTTTCTATTTGTTGCTCTTTTTATTTGTTCCTATTTTTGTCCTCCACTTTGTTTTGCCTTTTGTGGTACTAATATTCTCTTTCCTCTCCTTTTCAAGAATATTGGCTGTACTTTTTCTTAAAAGATTTTTAGGGGTTGTCCTAGAGTTTGCAATATATACTTAACGACTAACCCAAGTCCGTCTTCAAATAACATTGTACTTCTTCACAACTAATGAAAATACCTTGTAGTAGCAAAATAATCCTAATTCCTCCCTCGGGCTTTATATCATTGCTGTCAATCATTTCACTTATACATAAACATATGTATGTATATATATTAAATTGTCACTTATTTTTGAACAAACTGTTATCTGTTAGATCAATTAAGAATAAGACAGTTAATACTTTTTCTTTAACTTCATTTATTCCTTCTCTGATGCTCTTGCTTTCACTGTGTGGTATCTGAGTTTCTGACCTATGTTATTTTCCTTCTGTCTGAAGAACTTCTTTGAACATTTCTTGAAAGGCGGGTCTGCTGGCAACACACATTCCCTCATTTTTTGTTTGTCTAAGAAAGTCTTTATTTCAAGCCAGGGGGCAAAAGACAAATACCATATGATCTCACCTATGTGTGGAACCTAACCAACAATACAAAGATGCAAGAAAAATAAGGCCAGCAACACTGAAAGGAAAAGAAACCAACAGAGACAAGAGGGAAGGAGGGAGGGGGGGGCGGGGGAAAAGGAAGGGAAGGGGAAAGTCAAGGAACATATAGCAAGGACTCATGGACAAAACCAAAGGGAAGAGTTGAGGGAGGGCAGGAGGGAGGGGGCAAGGGAAAGTGGTGGGGGGTAGGCAGAGACAAATGTATTGGAAAAAATAATTAATTTAAGAAAAGAAAATCTTTATTTCTCATTCACTTTTGAAGGATAATTTTGCAGTGCAGAGAATTCTAGCTTGGTAGGGTTTTTTCCTCAAATACTTTAAATATTTCACTATTTAGGATGGGGTGGGATGGGAATTTATTCTCTTTGGTGTCCTCTGAGCTTCCTGGATCTCTGATTTAGTGTGTGACATTAATTTAGGGAATTTCTCAGTCATTACTGCTTCAAATATTCCTTCTGTCCCATTCTTTTTCTGACATTTTCATTACCTGTATGCTATACCATTTTTAGATGTCCACAGTTCTTGGATATAACAATCTGTTGGGTTTTTTTTTTAATTCTCTTTTCTCTTTGCTGTTCAGTGTTAGATGTTTCTACTGACATATCCTCAAGCTCAGAAATTCTTTCCTCAGTTGCAACCAATCTACTAATAAGCCCAGCAAAGGCATTCTTTAATTCTGTTACTATGTTTTTGATCTCTAGCATTTTTTTTCTCTTTCAGAGTTTATATTTCTTTGCTTGCATTGCCCATCTGTTCTTGCATGCTGTCTACTTTACCTATTAGAGCTTTTAGCATGATAATTACACTTATTTCTAATTCCCTGTGTGATAATTCCCATATCCCTCCCACAAGTACACCTGGTTCTGATGGTTTCTCTGTCTCCAATTTTTTTTCCTTCTAGTATGCCTTGTAAATTTTTCTTGATAGTTGGACATGATGGTAAAAGGAACTTCAGTAAATAGGCCTTAGTAATCTGGTAGTACGTTGTTGGGGAGGGGAAGTGTCCTCTAGTCCGAGGTTTAGAACTCAGTCTTTTAGTGGGCTTGTGTCTCTGGATTGTGAACTTCACAAGTGCTTCTCGTTTGCTCACCTACCTTCCTCTCTACACCCTGTGACAAGATGGCTAGAGTGGGCTCCAGCTGGATATTTCCAATCTCCCATATGGAAAGCTAGAGTCAGTTGGAGTGGGCAATGTCCCTCCTCCCAGGTTTGTTAGGCTCTAAAAACCCCCAATAGCTTAGGTTTTGGTAAAAATGATTTCTCTCGGGGGCAAGCTTTGTTAGGAAGAACAGAATGTTCTGGCATATTTCAAAATGGTTCCTTTCCCTTCCCCCTGGTGGAAGCACAACGGGATTCTTCTCCCATATTCACTGAGAGAACTGGTTTAGCTTCTGGAGGTAAAACCCACAAAAGTGTAGCGGCACCCTTATGACTGGGTCCCCCAGGAGTTTTTAACTCTCAGACTTGTCCATGCTGAGCCTCCAGTAGTTCATCCATTACAGTTTAGGTTTTCATACCTTGATACTGATTCTTGCAGAGGTTTCTGCTCAGGAGCTTCTGCTTTGGTAAGTTGCAATTCTCTCTCTCTCCAATTTTGGGGCGGTGGTTTGCCCTGTGACCTTACTTCTCTGATGAAGCTACAGTCAGGCACTGCATAAGGATGTTTTGGTCAACAAGAGACTGCATATACAACGGTGGTCCCATAAGATTATAATAAATTATAAGCAGAAAGTTTGTTTGCAATGTTGAAAGAAAAGGGTGGACCCAGCTACCTGATTTTTACCTGGAGAAAGGCAGGTACCAACTGACCTAATTTACAAAGGATTTGTAAAAGTCTTAATGAGATGAAATTTTGGCCTAGCTAAGAAACAAGTTCTTTCTCACATAGAGACTGGATGACAGGTATTGCATAAAGTTATTTTAGACCAAGAAGGAAGAATATTAAATTTCCTTTTCTCCCCCTCAACACACAAATCTGGATAACTTCCTTTGAAGTTGGTAGTATTAATAAGCTCCAACTAACACCTATAAAGCAAAGTTCACCGATTCTACTGCTTCTCATCAAAGATTCCACGAGTTATAAGACACACAGTTATGTAGCACTAAGAAAAAAACACTGCTAAATAATTATGAGATATAATCAAATGTAAGATATATCCTTATTTCAGATTTTCAAATGTGGGAAAATGTCCACATTAGAATATAGTAGCCTAGATCTCTTCTTTGAACTCCAAGTCTGTGTGGTCACTTGAATTTCTCACAGGCTCCTTAAACCTAATGTGTCCCAATCTAGATTCTTCATCTACCTTGTTAAAGCCGTTTCTTTTCCTGCATTCCCTATCCGGGCAAATGGAGCCACCCCAACTAGAAACATGTTAGACATGCCAGACTCCTGACCCTCTTATCAGTTCCGTCTCATACATCTCTTTTCAAGACATTGCCCTCTCTTTTCCCCTCCACCGTGGCTTTGAGTCAGGTCTTCCTCATCTCTCCACAGGATTACAGCAGTAATCTCTAAATTGCTCTCCATTCCTCTAATGAATTCCTACTCTACACTGTCCTTCTTTTCTTTTTTAAGTATCAATCTAACATTATTCCTTGCTTTTAAAATCCTACAAGATGAAGGCTCCATCCAAAAAATAGGCACAAGACAGGAAGAGGCCACATCACACAAGTGAAAAATACATTTACACATGTGAAAAGTTGTTCATCTTCATTACAAACTAAGTGTAACAATGACATTTTTTTCACCTATTCAATTGGCAGTTTGTGAGAACTGATAACAAGGCATGCAAGAACGTTGAGAAATACTCCTATATATCATTGCTGGTGGACAATATTTTAGATGACATTTTGGCAAAGTTTTGGATATGTGAAGGAAATCAAACTGCCTATTATCTCTAAGCCTCAATTACTGCATTTGGTCAAATTGGGCTGATATCTGCACTACTGGCCTTAAGGAAGTGCAATAATTTAGGGGGAAGTGATTTTTATAATGGTAGCTAACATTGACGGGGTACTTGCTGTTCTAAGTGCTTCATATGTGTTACCTCATTTAATCTTCACAATAATCCTGCAAGTACTACTATTATCATCCCCATTTTACCTCTGAGAGAAGGCACAGAAAATTAAATATTGCCCAAAGAGTGAAGCTGGGATTACTGGCATTAAATGTACAAAGGGGGCTCTAGCTTTTTGCAGCGACCTACACCGCTGTTGTTTTATGTGATAGCCCATAGCCATCCATAGTTAAAACCAGTTTATTTAGTTTTTTTTCCTTCGTTAGTTACCATCAACTGGCTTTCTCTAATTGCTTTGTGTCCTGTCTAACTGAGCTCCGGAAAACAGCCCACCTCTCACTCCAATTCGTTGTCAGTGAGTACCCAATTCGATCAACATTGGGTACACGGTAAAGCCTTAGGTAGAAGCCTCACAAATGCTATCGCGCATTTCTGTGGGACCAAAGGCCTATCTTTACAAATGTGAAGTAATTTCCACGAGGCTGAGGCAGATACACAATAACAAGCTGGATACAGGTGAGTAGGCGCCTTGATGATCACAGCTCCGCTCCACATCTGAGCTCTGAGACGGACCTTTCCAGCTTTCCTGTGTCAGTCGTATTTCCCCGGAACCTTTCCTGCGGATTCTCATGCAGCCGGCCGGTACAACGCCACTGAACACACAACATAGCAAGTACTAGTAGTCTAACTGTATGCCTGAAATTTCTAGCTCACTTACATAACCTGGGGGAAAGCACCCTCAGGTTCTTGCACTTTTTAAAGTACTGGGTGACGAAAAAAATTGTATCCCTTAATTAATATAATAATTAAGTGACTTCGAGAAAGTTTGTTCTTCTTTTTGGTTAGGCGTATGTACGGACAGCTCATTTGGAACGAACAGGGAAGGCGGGGGAAGAAAGCGGAAGCCGCAGGGTCTTCTAAACTAGAAAGTCTACGGAGGTAACGCCAGGCGATCTGCTGCGCTCTCCTTTTAGACGCAGCGTTAGAAGCAGGCAAGGGGAAAGGCGTCGTCGCTGGAGCTGAAACCAGGCGGCCAGAGTTCTCAGGGATGAACCTCGAGTTGCTGGGTAAGGAGGGCTATGGCTGCGTCTTAGAGAACGTTTTGGTTCTGGAAAAGGGGGCACTGGGAAGGGAGAGGATTCAGGCTGCAGCCTTAGCTAGCTAGCTCTGCTGTGGATCACTGGGAGCTCCTGATACGCAGCAGGAGGAGAAAGCCCAGCTTCTGCCTAAGCAGAATGCATTGCCTTTCCCAAGGCTATTTTCCGATCAGTTTTGGATAGGGACAGTTTGTGACTTAGTTTTGATGACAAGCATCACAGGTGCTAAAATAGCCCAGAACAGGCAGGACCAGAGTTACTGGAGAAGGAATCTGAGGGAGAGAGGCTTGAAGTGAAGCTCCGAAGACTTGTCAGGGATTTGAGTGTCTGGACAGGTTAAATCCTTTTGTAGAAATACGGGATGCCTGAGGAGGGGAACTTGGAGATCTTCTAGTTGAAGTCCCTCGTTGACCAGATGAAAAAATCCTCAGAGGGTAGTGACTTAAAGACACTAAACAAGTACATGGCATAATTGGCACTGGAATCCAGTTGTCTTGGCTTAGTATTTAAGCTTCGTAACTACCAGGGATGGTGTGTAAAACACTGAGGTGTGAACTACGGAGGCATTTGCCTTTTGCCACCCTCTCTTTAAGTCATTTCCTCCCTAGGCCTTTCCCAAGTTGTTTAAACACTGTGGGTTCTTTCTTCTAGGCTTTCATTAGGTGTTTAGCATGGTAGCCTAGGGATGTCTAAGGTTTTCCAGAACTCCTAAACGACTCGCTGTCTTTAGTGGATATGTTTCTCTTTGAAAAAAGATCAGAAGCTGTTTTTGGCTGCACAAAGGACTACAAAGATATTTAAGAAATGGTCTTTACCTGTAAGGAGCTCTTTCTTATGCAGAAAAATTAGGATGATTATGTAAATAACCATAATGTATTGCAGAACGTAGGAAGGCCTTTAAGAGTCATTACAAAGAGCTAAGAATATTTAGAAGAGGGAATTAATATCATTGGAGCAGGGGAAGAAAGACAATCAGGAACAAAAAGGCTGTGGAAGAGTTGGCGTTTTGAGTGGACATTTAAGATTGGTAAAATATTGACAGACTGTAGTATGACGATTTGGGGAGGGGTGCTTACGAGGAATGTTTGGTATAAGATATCAGTGAGAGAAGACCTGCTTGGTTGTGGGTGCTGTGAATAAAAAGAAGGTCAAGAGAAGGGGTTGGTGCCATCAATTTTGTGGAGGCTGTCGAATGTCCAGCTGGAAAGTTTGTGCTTCTTAAAAAAGGTATGGAAGATATAGTGAAGGGTTTTGACTTGGTAAGTAACTCAATCGGAGCTATGAATTTATTTTTTTAACGATTTACCTGACAACATTGTTTAGTTGAGTCTTGGAGGGTACGAAACCAGTTTGTAGGGCTGGAGTAGATGAGTGAGATGGAAGGCCTGAGCTAGGAAATAGGAAGAAAAGACATCAAGAAGGTAAAATTGACAGAATTTGAGAACTTACTTTATATGAAGGCGGTGGTGCAGGTGGGGAGGAAGACACTGAAGTGAAAAATGATGGCAGCCAGTGGTGGTGTTACTGATAAACATTTAAGGACGTTAGTAAAAGATGGCATTAGGTTATGTGGGTTGAGTGTGGATCTGGGGTTCAGGAGGTAGGTGTGGCTTTATGAGGGAGATTTGTTATCCTCCTACACGTGGTCTAATTGAAACCTTGTGCATAGATGAGACCAAGGGAGAAAGTGAGAGGGGCAGAATAGAAAACTACTGATGACAGAAGCTTGGACTTACCTACATTTAGGGGATAAGAGGATAAATGATATAATGATAAGAAGTTAACTAACAGTTATATAATACTCCGAGCTAGTCGTGTTTTTAAGTGCTATCCATATATTTATCCAGTAGAGGAAGAAGAGAGTATACAGATTGGTGTGGTGTGATATATTCCAGAGAAGCCAACTGTAGAGCATTTGAGGCTGAGCGCTGGGAAAGGGCTGCTCTGTTTAGTCCTTAGGCATCTTGGGACGCCCTCAGCCACATGAGCAGAAACCAAATTACAATGGTTTTAGGAAGGTGTGGGAGACAAAACGAAGGAAAAGAGTCGGCCCTTACTGTTCAAAACTTAAACTATGGAGGAAAGATGATAGACTAGTACATTCAAAGAAATAGCAAAATCATAGGAAAGGTGTTTTTTTTAATTATACAGAAAATTCATAAGGGTGAAACTTAAGAAGGAATATTTAACATTGGAAGGCTAGACAGTTTAAAAGAAGGCTGGGTCCAAAAGATAGAAATCTCTATGGAAGTGACTCTGAGTTTTAAAGTGGAAAGTTAGCGATTACAGAGAAAATGGAGAAAGGAGCAGAAGTGATACGATTGTGGGAGCATACTAAAGGATGCCTGGCCAGAAAAAGGAAAGGAGTGATAATGTGTTTTTAATGTGGACAGGCAAGATGCTACATCTGCAGCCACTTTATGAGCCCTCCCTGTCTATCAAGCAGGATGCACTAGAGATACAAAGTTACATAAGAGTTTTTCAAACTCACTTTTCTCACAACTCATAATACAAATATATTTTCTATCACAACCCATTATATATACTCACATATATAACTGAGTTTCTCAAAATTACACTTAATCCTTGTTATGCTAAGTGTCCTCTGGTATCTTCTAATCTATTAAAAAAAAAACCTTGCGGCTCACTAAATTGATTTATCCATTTATGGTGGATTGGGTTCTACTGTTTGCAAAACATTGAAATAATATACAGCCGTTGCCCTGGAAAAATACATAGAACTAGGAGAAGAGAGACATAAACAAATGATAAGCCAGTGGCAGTTTAAATCTAGAAAGCTCATTGAAGTTCTTTAATTTCATGCTTTTCAAATGAATAAACGCATACTCATATTTATCACCACAGTGGAAACAATATAAATATGTGTGCAGAAAACATGATCTTTCTCCCCGACTCCACATGGTAACTGTCTGGAGTTTCTCCTTTTATACCCATTTGCTTGCTCAGATAAACACGTATAAAGAAATGTCTAAGGGCTTTGTTTTTGCTTTTTCCAGCTATAGAACCTTTATAGATACATTATTTGCACCTTGCTTTCTTCACTTAATAATGTAAAGATACTGTACCTACACATTAGGAGATAATAAATCTAACAATTTTTAATGTATTCATGTAGATACACCCATGATATGTAATTTTAACTATGGATGCTTTTTTCTTTTAAGATTTTTATTTATTTTTAGAGAGAGGGGAAGGTAGAGAGAGAGGGAGAGAAACATCAATCTATAAGAGAAACATTGATCAGTTGCCTCTCACATGCCCTCAGCTGGGGACCTGGCTCGCAACTCAGGCATGTGCCATGACTGGGAATTGAACCAGTGACCTTTCAGTTCACAGGCCCACACTCAATCCACTGAGCCACACCAGCCAGGGCTGGATTTTTTTTTCAGTGTTTTTTTCCTTGCTCCATTTTCTTGGTAATCACTTATGTTTTCTTTCACATTTTTCTCCCTGCCTATACTTGTATTTGTATTTATACACATTAACCAAAAAATGAGACATTTTATATACTTTGTTTTGCTTTTTTATTCACTTAGTAACAAGTGAAAATTTTTCTCAGAGAATTAGTGTAATTTATCCATATTTGAATATTTTTTCTTGCTCCAAAATAGCCTGAATAACACAATAGTTACCTGCTTTTGAAATTTTTTTTTTTTGCTCTTGAAATTTAAGATAAATTGCTCACAAAATCATGTGCCTCCTGCCCTTTTTCTTTTTTCTCTTTTTAAAATAGTAGGTCTTTAACAGCCTTTCAATGTGTTTACATATTGATTGATTCATTGAGGATTTTTCTCTGTTATTCATGTTTTTTGAATTATCAAGTATATTATGAGACTGGGCTGGCATGGCTCAATGGATTGAGTGCCAGATTGCAAATCAAAGGGTCACCGGTTTGATTCCAAGTCAGGGCATGTGCCTGGGTTGCGGGCCAGGTCCCCAGTGGGGGAGGTACATGGGGGTGGGGGCAACCACACATTGATATTTCTTTCCCCCTCTCTCCCTCCTTTCCCTTCTCTCTAAAAATAAATAAATAAAATATTTTTTTAAAAACAGAAGAATATTATGAAGTTAAATCTCTTTGGCCAGGGTTTATTTTTCTTTGTCATTCACATCTTTAGGCTTCTTTTTTTCCCCTTAACTGTCTTTAAAACCAAGGCTAAGTAATCTAATTGTAATACAAAATGGTAGATGATGGGAAGATGGAAAATATAAAAGTGGTCTTGAGCATTCTGAGGAAATTGCCTTGTGCCCCCATAACCCTACTTCACAGCGTTCTTATTCAGGCCCTACAACTGAAGTGTCCTAAACTAGCTTCGTCTTTTTTAGATGTCATTTTCTCTTTGTGCTCCTTTAAACTCATTATTGTAACCTTGTTAACCAGGATGACCCTCCAGAAAACAAAAAAAACAAAAAAAACCTCAACGCAAAACATAATACAAAATTGCGGTAATCTCTGTTGAGTGGATAATCATACATTAAAATGGTCCCTGGATTCTGCATTCTCTCAGAATCTTTTCTTTTTTTTTTTTTTAAGATTTTATTTATTTACTTATCTTTTTAGAGTAGAGGAAGGAAGGAGAAAGAGAGAGAGACATAGGTCTTGCATGCCCCCAACTGGGGACCCGGCTTGAAACCCAGCCGTGTGCCCCAAGCAGGAATCAGACCAGCCAACAACCCTTTGGTTCGCAGCCGTCGCTCCGTCCGCCGACCCACACCAGTCAGGGCTGCGTCCTCTCAGAAACGTAGGTGTGGCTTTCTCTTCTCCCAGCACAGCACAAGTCGCACTCTGCTCCTTCCTGAGTACTTTATGTTTTTAGGTTGTATTTTTAAAATTTCTTTTGTTTTTAACTTTTAAATAAGTACCCCTTTTAATGTTTCTTAAACATGTGACTATTGATCTGTATTGTTGATTGGAAAGATGTGTAGGATATGTTGTTAAAGAAGCAAGTTATATAATAATATGTGTAGTATCTTGTTTTGGTTTCAACATTTCATTTCTTTTGAATGCAATCAGCCACCATAAGTCTGGTGCACACTAGATAAATCAAAATAATTACCCTTTTTGGCAATTATTTACCTTGCGTTTCATCTTTCTTTTAGTTTTCTTAATTATAGGGCCTCTTGGGGGGGTTGATGTTTTAATGTTTTCATTCTTCAGTTTTCTGTTAATTTTTTTAAAGGACAAAATGTTAAAGTCGGTTTCAGGCTCTTTTTTTTTTTTTTTAAAGCATATGTCTTTTTAAAATGAAATCTTATTTGGATGCCCTATATGTAAAACAGCTTTCTTGGACCACTAGTTCTCTGAGTATAGTTTAAAAACAATTGTAATAAGCCCTGGCTGGTGTGGCTCAGTGGATTGAATGCTGGCTGGCCTGCGAACCAAAAGGTCGCTGGTTACATTCCCAGTCAGGACACATGCCTGGGTTGCAGGCCAGGTCCCTCGTTGGGGACCTGTGCCAGGCAATTGATCTATGTATCTCTCACATATCAATGTTTCCCTCTCTTTTGCCCTCCCTTCCCTTCTCTATAAAAATAAATAAATAAAATCTTTAAAAACCATTGTAATAAAATTGTCAGGTAATTACATAAGTAAATATTGACAAAGATGAGTGTTGCTGCTGAAATTAAATTTCTGACAAGCAGGCAGTTTCATATTCTCTGTAACTTGAAATGTTTATTACTACTGATGTATAAATACAAAATTTAATATAGGAAAAGCATTCAGGAATTTTTAAAAAAATATATTTTATTGATTTGCTATTACAGTTGTCCCATTTTTTTTCCCCTTTATTCCTCTCTGCCCTGCACCCACTCTCCCTCCAGCATTACCCCGCCCACCCCACCCCCCAGTTCATGTCCATGGGTCAAACATATAAGTTCTTTGGCTTCTCCATTTCCTGTACTCTTCTTTACCTCCCCGTCTATTTTGTACCTACCATTTATGTTTCTTATTCCCTTTTCCCCCATTTCTCACCCCCGCCCCCTCCTAGCTGATAACCCTCCATGTGATCTCCACTTCCATGATTCTGTTCCTGTTTTAGTTGTTTGCCTAGTTTGTTTTTGTTTTTGTTTTTCAGGTTTAGTTGTTGGTAGTTGTGAGTTTGTTGTCATTTTACTGTTCATAGTTTTGACTTTTTCTTAGATAAGTCCTTTAACATTTCGTATAATAAAGGCTTGGTGATGATGAATTCCTTTAACTTTACCTTATCTGGGAAGCAGTTTATCTGCCCTTCTATTCTAAATGATAGCTTTGCTGGATAGAGTAATCCTGGATGTAGGTCCTTGCCTTTCACGACTTTGAATACTTCTTGCCAGCCCCTTCTTGCCTGTAAGGCTTCTTTTGAGAAACCAGCTGATAGTCTTATGGCAACTCCTTTGTAGGTAACTGTCTCCTTTTCTCTTGCTGCTTTGAAGATTCTCTCCTTATCTTTAGTCCTGGGTAATGTAATTATGATGTACCTTGGTGTGTGCTTCCTCGAGTCCAACTTCTTTGGGACTGTCTGAGCTTCCTGGACTTCCTGGAAGTCTGTTTCTTTTGCCAAATTAGGGAAGTTTTCTTTCATTATTTTTTCAAATAAGTTTTCAATTTCTTGCTCTTCCTTTTCTCCTTCTGGCACCTCTCTGATTCAGTTATTGGAACATTTAAAGTTGTCCCAGAGGTTCCTAGGCCTCTCCTCCTTTTTTTGCATTGTTTCTTCATCCTGTTCTGGTTGAATGTTTATCTCTTCCCTCTGCTCCAAATGGTTGATTTGAATCCCAGTTCCCTTCCCTTCACTGTTGGTTCCCTGTGTATTTTTCTTTATTTCACTTCACATAGCCTTCTCTTTATCCTCTATTTTGCAACCATATTCAACCTTTTCTGTGAGCATCCTGATTACCAGTGTTTTGAACTCTGCATCTGTTAGGTTGGCTCTCTCTTTATCACTTAGTTGTGTTTTTTCTGGAGTTTTGATCTGTTCTTTCATTTGGGTCATTTTTCTTTGTGTTGGTGCTCTTGTGATGTTGTAAGGGACAGAACCTTAGGTATTCACCAGGGCGGGGCAACCCAGGTAGCGGTGTTGTGGTGTTGTGCCGGGGGGGGGCGTCAGGGAGGGAACAATGCTACTTGCTCTGCTCTCTGCCAGCTTTCAGTCACTTCCCCGTCTACCCACAAGCAAATTGGGCCCTTCTAGTGCTGATTCCCAGGTATGTGGGTTTGTGTACATTCTAGGACCCCATGGGTCTCTCCAACAATCTCTCCTGTGAGGCTGAGAGTTTCTCCCACTGCTGCAACCCACACAGGTTTTTACAGCCAGAGGGTTTGGGGCTTTCTGTTCCCTCGCTGGAGCCCTGGGTTGCACAGTCAGTCTCGCTGTCCAGTTGTTCCTGTCAGTTTATCCACAAGCGAATGTGGGACCATCTGGTCCTTCAGCCGCTGCCTTGCTGTATGTCCTCTCTGCCCTGGCTGCCTGTCTCCACCCCTCCTACCTGTCTGGATGAATGTTTCTTATTTAACTCCTTGGTTGTCAGACGTTCGATTTTCTGGCAATTCTGGTTGTTTTTTGTTTTTAAATTTGTTGTCCTTTTTTCAGTTGGGTGAGGAGGCAAAGTTGGCTGAAGTCCACATTCAGGGATTTTTGTACCAAAATGTTTTTTGCTTAAGAAATGGAGAGTTGTGTGTTTAACCAGCTGCTAGATTATATCATAGCCTAAATGCTATTATTAATCAGGGGAATGATTGCCGCTGGTTGGCTGCTGATAATAAAAGTTTTAGAGAATATTTGGGACTTAAGATAATTTGACTTGATTTTTAAAAGTTTGTTATTTAAAAATAACCATAATAACATCATTACATGTTTACATAAGTAACACATTTTTATGAAAAATAACTATCTTCTAAAACAAAAAAAGAGTGAGAAGAGTAGCATAGTTTTACATTTTTACAAAGTTCTGTAATGTTTGCCTAAACAGAAGTTGGCAGAATACTTACTTCTGCTTCTGCATTCATTCTGTTGCAATATCATAGGTCATATAGCCTCAGGAGAACTCATCTATAAACTTAAGAGATAATGAGGATAAAAAGGCAAATACCATTGTGGTATAATAATGAAAATAAGAAAGGGCTTCAGTTCCCCATCCATACTTTGCAGATTATTGTTATATACCATTCATGGGCTGTTGGATCCGCTGGAATTTGCACATGTTCAATCAACTCTTTTTCTTTGTTTTGTTGCAGAGTCCTTTGGGCAGAATTATCCAGAGGTAAGAGTGCAGTATTGTGATTTTATGAACATTATAACTCACTAGCATTTATGTTTGAGTGGAAAATACATTTTGATCCTTTTTTTTTTTTTTGACAACAGAAGCATTAAATGTAATGATACATCTTTTACTATAATAAGGAACAGAATGTTCAGTTTTGAGGGTGGGGGAAGATAGGCAATATTGCCTGAAAATCTCACCATAATGTAAATCATGTAAATTTTACAGTTCATCTCCCTTTAAAATAAAAAAAAAAGACTCAATTAAAGGATCACAGACAATGCCATTGCCTGTATATAGATTTTTTCTAGTTTTGATTAATACTTTTACATAGTAATAAATCAATATATATGTTATAGGTGTGCTTTACTTTTTAAAATATAAAAATGTTTTATAATACATGGAATACAAAGTCTGTGCAGAAGATATCCAGGCATGTAATATGAAAAATAGAGACATTTATTGAAGAAGACACAAGATACAAGAAACATTGGACATAGGACGATGTACAGTCCCTTTCAAAGCAGGCACCTTGGGACCTCATGTAGTTCTCCCAGTTGCCATCAGCTTCGCTGTTGTGTTTTCGTGAATCACATGATGGTTGGAAATCTCTTCCCTTTCAAAGATGATTTTGGTTTTGAGAAAAGTTACAAGTCACAGGATGCCAAATCTGGGCTGTACAGGGTCTGTACAGGGTCGGTACACTCACTGGGGAGATTTGATGTTTCACCAAAAAACTCTGCAATAAGACATGAGACATGATGCATGAGCTTGGGTGTTGTGATGAAGCTGCCGATCACCGGTTGCTGATAGCTGCGGTCTTCTGAATCACCCTTTCCGCGAAGGAATGTGCAAACGTAACACAAAATTTGATGCAGATTTGTTGCTCTTCTCACTCAATTGTTTTTACTGCAACAGCCACACAGTGCACGTGCTCACTCAACGGCATCTACTGCCCCCACTGACAAGTACAGTGAGATTGTCATTGTTTATGCATGTGCATTCCAGTCCCACTCTCCTTGGCTGCCAGGTTACATTAATGTCACACAAACCATTCTCATAATATTAACAATGGTTGAACTTTTTCCAGACAGACCTTGTATGTTTCAGTTAAGTGGATTGATATTAATATAAAATAATTTACTTGGCTTTTCTAATATTATATAGGCTGTTCTAGGGTTTTTTGTTTTAAATTATTTTTCTTGGGATAAATTTCAGAAAATATGACTACTGGGTCAGTAGGATGACGCTTACTGAGTCATGTTATATTTGGCCTAATTGACCTCCAGAGTGTGTACAAAGTTACAGTGGTAACGTAAGGGAGCGATCATATCTATTTCCAAAAATTTTGTTAACATTTATAAATATTTTCATTTTGACTAGTTTCATAGGTATAAGAACATACATAGAGATTATTTTGGTGTATGTCATGATTTAAATTAAAAAGAAGTGTCATAGATGGTAGAGAATCTTTAAAAAATAATTTGGAGCCCTGGCCAGTGTGGCTCAGTTGGTTGGAGCATTGTCCAGTAAACTGAAAGGTTGTGGGTTCAGCTCCTGGTCAGGGCACGTGCCTGGGTTGCGGGTTCGGTCCCTGGTTGGGACATACACAAGAGGCACCCGTTCGATGTTTCTCTTCCTCTCGCACTCCTTTCCATTCTCTCTCAAATCAATAAGCATGTCTTTGGGTGAAGATAAAAATAAAGAAAAAAATAAAAGGTGAATTTTATTTAAAAATTAGTAATCGTTTGGATACCTGGGTATTATTGTATATATTCTTGTGTTCATTTTAATTTTTAGGAAGCTGATGGAACTTTGGATTGTATCAGCATGGCCCTGACTTGCACCTTTAACAGATGGGGAACGTTGCTCGCAGTTGGCTGTAATGATGGCCGAATTGTCATCTGGGATTTTTTGACAAGAGGCATTGCTAAAATAATCAGTGCACACATCCATCCAGTCTGTTCTTTATGGTAAGAAATTTTAATGTTAATACGTTTAATGTGAGTTAAAGTAGGGGGATGAATGGTGACTGTGCAGTTGGCACTCTCATTGAAGATATTTTAATATGTAGAGTATAAAATATCCAGCCGTTAGTAATGTACTTGCTCATAGCTTATATAGACCCCGAACCCATGCTGTCCTCAAAGCTCCTTTGTGATGAGAAATTTAGTGTAATAATGGATCTGTATCGGGCTCTGTCTGATAATATTTCAGTGCTGAACAGACACCTACTAATTGTAGCTGTAGTAGTATTTGTGATAATGACGTTTTATTTAAAATAAAAAATCTTGGTTAGAAGAGAAGCTTGGAAGTCATCTAGCCCAGCCTTGTCCAGGTTCTTGAATTCTAGCAATTGTAGTGATCACAAGCATGTCCTTTTCTTCATTGAACTATATAGTTATTAAGGCTTTCTGTCAAATATTTGAGTAGAACATTGGTTTAATATAAATTCCCATTGATTTCTTTCTTACTATGTTAGGTGACTATTCAGAAAATTTATTTTGGGGCAGAACTTCTTTTAAATGAATTTGAGGCCAAAAAAAGCACCTAGTGAAATCTAGATTTACTGAATTGTAACATACTTCCTTTTGTCTAAAGAGAAGCAGCAGAGGTATTGTAAAGCACTGGGCTGGGAGGGGGCCTGAATGCCAGGCTAGGTTTGGCAACTGATGAACTGGTTGTGTTGGCCAAAACCTTTCTCTGATACACAAAATAGAGCACCAGCCAGGATGATCTCTTGAGTCCCTTCCAGTTCCTTTGCATTTCATTTATTTTTTATTTGTATTTTTACAATAAAGATTTAGATACATATATTTTTAACAGCTTTATTAAGACATAACTCACAAACTAATGTTAGAACTCCTGCCTATTAAAAAATATATTGTATAAACTAGCGTATAATCATTTATAAAATTATGGAAAATATAGCAAAGTAGAAAGAACTGATATCTCCCATAGTTCCATCACCCAGATATTACTACTGTAAAATTTTTGATAGGTTTCTGTATATAGATTTTAAAAAGCAAAATTTGTAATTGTGCTGTATTTTTTTTTTTAATGGAAAAGTTAAAAATGTAGTTTACTGAAAGGTGTGTTTGCAAAGAGAAATAGCACTAATAATCCAATCTAGAAGTTTAAAAGTATTACTTATTTATTTTTAGAGCAACGGGAATAGGAAGAAAGAGAGGGCGAGAAATATCAATGTGTGGTTGCCTCTCATGCAACCCCAGCTGGGGACGTGGCCTGCAACCCCAAGCATGTGCCCTGACTGGGAATTGAACCGGCGACCTTTTGCTTTGCAGTCCTGGCGCTCAATCCACTGAGCCACACCAGCCAGGGCTCATTCTAGAAGTTTAAATGAAAGTAGATAATTTAGCCCTGGGTGGTGTGACTCAGGGGATTGAGCACTGGCCTGCAAACCAAAGGGTCTCAGGTTCGATTCCTAGTATAGAGCATATGCCTGGGTTGCAGGCCAGGTCCCCAGTAGGGGGCGCGTGAGATGCAACCACACATTGATGTTTCCCTCTCTTTCTCCCTCTCTTCCCCTCTCTAAAAATAAGTAAATAAAATCTTTAAAAAGAAAAGTAGATGATTTAAAACTAACAATATATATAAAGCTGGAGTTACTGCCTTGGATAATTTTCTTTATACACTGTATCCAATATTTTACATGGACATTCATTCTTAAGGGAGAAAAATTGAATTTGACATGTTAATGACTTGGCTCTTACATCCAAAGGATGTAAACTAGGAGTAGACTTGAGCAGACAGATTCCTTGCTATCTATGGTGACAAGTCCATCTGTAGAGTTATGTAACAGACATACATCTGAGAGAACAGAAAAAGATGAGTTTTAAAATATACAAATGTGATTTTTAAACAAGAGGTCAATGAGACTACCCTTTCTATTATGAGGTGAAACTACTCCCATAACTGACTGACAAACTCAACATACCATTTCTGATATGGTACATAAAGTGTTTGAAGTATCAAAGAATTATCTTTTTGAAGTGTGTTACTTTATAGACTAGTTTTCAAGGTCTAGTATAAAAGGTGGCCTGAATAGTTAAAAGCAGCTGAATGTCAACTCATCCTGCTGCTCAGAAGGCTACCATTTAGGATATTCCTACCCCATCAACAAAATCCTGTGCTGGTTAAGTACTTTTTTGTGTGCCTATTATTTATGCCATAACTCTGGCAATTGTCAGAAGCGTACCAAGATTACCTGCCTAATATTTAAAGACATAAAGATTTTCTTTCATGGTGGCAGGAGTCCATGCAAGATTTGTAAACAGCAATACAAAATACTGTAAACATAACTTAACAGAGCTTGTATAAAACAGAAGTAGTAAACCCAAATTAACAAGTGGGTTAAAAAAACCCAAGGGCAGCTTCATACAAAGTTCTCCCTCCTGTGCTAAGTAATTTGACTACAAATAAAATTCTGAGCTGATAAATCTAGGATTTGGGGGAGAGCCGTCTTTGCACACAAAATATCCAAAGAATGCTTATCTTTTACTTTTCTCTAGTGATACTCAGCTGCCAGAGACAGTTCTGTCTATGTGACCTTGGAGACAATTACAGTGTAGTGTAGTGTCTGGGCCCAGAGCCTGCGGCCCTCTTGGCCATGGCAGCCATTGAAAAAGCATCCCCTGCCTCCTGCAGGTCATCCTGGAGCTCCTGGCTCGCGCTGGACTTCAGGGCTGCAGGGGTGAGCCACTCCTTTGGGAGGCAGCTCTGTAGGAAGGGGATATAGAAGCTGAAGTAGGCACATCGATTGATCCAGTGAGGAAGCTCTTTCCCACAAAGAGTCTCTGATAAAGCTGAAGGAAAATGATTGTAGTTTTTGTGCTTTAAATGATGGGCATTGCCTTTGTATTTTTTTCCCAGTTCTTCTATAATTTCTGTATCATCTTCTAGGAAGTCAGTGCTCCCTAAAACAATAGCTTCTTCAAATCTAAATGTTTCTCCTAGTTCAGAAGTATTTACTGGGGAAATTTTGCATATTCCAGAAGAGGAGTAAGGATGGGCACCGTAAGCAAATTCTCTGCCATATACTTTAGTTCCTGAATGCAAAACTCCAAATCCAAAGGATTAGGTGTACTTGTTCATCCATTACATGTCATACACTTTGAGCCTCACTAACCGGTTAACCCCCATCCTCCTCCCTGCCACCACCACTGTCTCATCCCAGGCTGCTCCCATTTCCATGGACGCATCAGGGGGCCAGAGCCGGGCACTAAGCGCACAGCCTGGCCCGCGCCAGCTGGCACGTGACCATCGGGAAGCTGGGTGGCTCCAGGGTGCCGCTGACAGGACTCTGCGCCGTCAGGGCTTACCGGTGGTGGACCCGCTTGGGCTCCGGCACCACTCCTTGGTGTATTTTTTTTTTTTTTTTACCATATACTACTGTAGACTTTAATTTTTCTTCAACCTGAAACATCTTGATTTTCTTTTTTCCTTTTTTTAGGTATATTTTATTGATTATACTATTACAGTCATCCCAATTTTCTCCCCCTCTGCCCCACTCTGCATGGTATGCCCCCCTTCCCTCCAGCAGTCCTTCCCCTTAGTTCACGTCCATTGATTGTATGTGTAAGTTCTTTGGCTTCTCCGTTTCCTATGCTGTTCTTAACTTCCCTGTCTGCATTCTTCCTACCAATTATGCTTCTTAATTATGTACCTTTTCCCCATTCTCCCTCTTCCCCCTCCCAGATGATAATACTCCAAATGATCTCCATATCTATGATTCTGTTCCTGGTCTGGTGGTTTGCTTAGTTTGTTTTTAGAATCAGTTGATGAAAGTTCTGAATTTGTTGCCTTTTTAATATTTGTGGTTTTGATCTTTTTCTTTTTTAAAGATTTTATTTGTTTTTAGACAGAGGGTAAGGGAGGGAGAAAGAAAGGAAGAGAAACATCAGTATATGGTTGCCTGTCATGCAGCCCCTACTGGGGACCTGGCCCACAATCCAGGCATGTGCCCTGACTGGGAATCGAACCAGTGACCCTTTGGTTCCTCATTCCACTGAGCTACACCATCCAGGTTTTGTTTCTTCTTTTTGTTCGGGTTGAATGCTTATCTTTTCCTTACATTCCAAATCAGTTTAAATCCCAGCTTCACGTGGATTATTCTTTATTTCACATAGTGTAACCTTCATTTCTTCTTTTATTTTTTTGCTGTACTCAAGTTCTCTGAGCATCCTGATAACCAGCGTTTTGAACTCTGCATCTGATAGGTTGGCTCTCTCAATTTTGCTTAGTTCTTTTTCTAGAGGTTTGTTCTGTTCTTTTACCTGGGCCATATTTCTTTGTCTCTTCAATTTTGCAGTCTCCCTGTGTTTGTTTCTGTATATTAGGTGAACCCCAGAGTGGATGGTTTTGTGTACATTCTAAGACCATGCTGGACTTTTAAGGTGAAAATCCAGCAGTTTCTTCTGCTGCCCCAACCCCTACTAGTTTCTGTAGCCAGAGGTAATGGGTCTAACCGGTGCTGGAACCCTGGGCTGTGTGGCCCGGCCTGGGGCTGGGATCACTGGCTCCCAGGGCATCCCTCCCGTCAGCTCCGTCACCGTGGCCACACTTCATGCTGTGCTGCCTCTCTTCCTATCTCTGCAACTCTGCCCCCTCACCTCTCTGGATGAATGTGTGTTCTTTAAGTCCTTGGCTGTTGGACTTGCATACAGCTCGATTTTCTGACAGTTCTGGGTGTTACTAGTTTTGAGATCTGGTTGTAATTCTTTCTATGGTTGCATGAGGAGGTGAAGCGTGTCTACCTACACATCCACCTTGGCTGGAAGCCCCCTGTATTCTATTTTATATTTGACTTTTTTACCTTCCCGTCACTGTCCAGGCATTTTCCTGCTTTCATAGCCATTAACAAAATTTTTATGGCTATATATTGGTGGGCAAAAGTAGGGTTATATTTGTTTATATGGAAAATAATACAATAATTAATACAAGAATAAATTCTTTGTTTTGTGTACTCACATATGTAAACCTACTTTTGCACACCCCTGTGTATCTTCTGAAAGATAAGCCATAATTTACTTGACCATTTTTGTTTGTTTCTTTGTTTCATAATATTTAGTGGATGGCTTTGTGCATAAAGTTTTTCTCTCATATATTAATTTGGCAAGCATTGAATATGAATTATGTGCCAGGTGCTGTAGGCATTGGGCACACAGAACAAGGAGAACTAGATTAGTAGGGGAGGTGTATGTGCATACTGGTACATCACTGAAGCTTTATAGGTCCAATACAAGAGCTGTATTTGAGATTTAGTGGAGTATGTGTGTGTAATACATAGCATATATGCATTATAATTATTTAACTGTTCCCTAATTTATGTATAAGTCTTAAAGACCATTTATTTACTTATTATAAACTTACACAGTATAGTTATAATTGGTAGTTACATGCATTTTTATGTTCTTCTTTGATCAGCCTTATTTAAAATATAACTTTATTTAATACGTTGTGTAATGTTGGACCATATTAGGAACTAAGAAAGTTTCACTAAGAGAAGTTTTGGGTAGACACGATAGCCATTTTCAACTACTAAAGAGCTGACATGTACAGGACAGAAAAATTGGCCCAAGGAGTAGAAGCAGGACTAGTAGCTAACAAACAGAAGTTACAGGGAAACAAACGTTAACTTAGAATAAAGAAGAGTTCCTAAGCCGAGGTGTCTGTGGATGGGATGGACTGCACCGGAAGTCATTTATCAGCAGGACTGCCCCTGCTTGGGCTTGCTGCCGTCTGCTTGGGTGCGCTACCTAAGGCATTCAGCACGGGGTGGGGGCCATAGGAGGGACTAAATGGTCTTCCAGACTAAGACATTAGGCTTAGTGAAGACTCATCTGTCTTTTGCAAAGAAATTTGGAATCAAAGAATTATTAATAGGGGAACACCTCTTAGTTTTTACCTTTGTTTAATAATTGAGTTTTTAAAATTAGATGTTTCTATTATAATACAACCTTGCTATGAAAGAAAAAGATGTGCAAAAGCATTTAAATGAAAAAATGAAATCATAGCTAACATTATGTTCTTTAGTAAAGTTGTGCTAAAAGGCTTACAAGAACAGCAACAAAAGCTGCCCCTTGTTTCTAGCCACTCCTAATACCCTTTCATTCCTAATGGACTTCCAGTTTTTTGCCTGTTTCTTCTGATACTTCCATATTTTTAAATAACATACGTAAGTCACTTTTCTTGGTTTGTTTATTTCAGAAATTACCCGTAGACTTCCTGTTATAGTGTGAGCTTTAGCTCAGGCTCTTACCCTCCCATCATCTCCTGATAATTAGGTGGTCTGCTGGTTTTTTTGTTGTGAACCTTCAAGTTAGAGAATCTGTAGGCCTCTTCTTCATAAGTTCACATTCTCTAGGAGGAGTCTCTAATTGCTTTTCCCAGGGGTAAACATGACTGCACGTGCAGTCCTATTGTAATTAGACTTGAACTTAATCCTTCAGTATTCACTTCCTCATTTTACCCCTGCTTTCCTCTTTCCCTCAGGTCCTGAGTCTGGGAATACATTTATCTTGTCTTTGATTCAAATAATTGCTAATGTTTTTTGAACACACATTATTGTCAAGCAGTGGGCTAAGAGTTTTATATGTATTAATTTTAATTCTCTCAAGAGTTTTCTGTGGGTAGTAATTGTTATTGTTTCCATGTTAAAGGTGAGGAAATTGAAGTTTAGAAAGGTTCTATAACTTGCCAAAGATCAAACAGCTTTTAGAAAATGGTTATGTCCAGGCATAAGTCTAACTCTTGAGCCTATGTTCTTAACCATAGAGGTATACAGCCTGCTAAGTCCTTAATAATAACTTCTCTTTGTTGCAAAATTTGGATAAATACTGGTTTGGGGTTTGTTTGTTTGTTTCTTCTCTTTTTCACTTTTTCTTGCCTTCCTATGGGTTTCTTGGACATTTGTTAGAATTCCGTTTTGATTTATCTGTAGTATTTTTGAGGGTATTTCCTTTGCTTTTTAGTGGTTACTAGGTATTATATATACATAACTTATCACCTCTACTGGTGTTGACATTGTACCAGTTCAAGTGAAGTATAAAGAAACCTTACCTTCATTTATCCTCCTTAGTTTGTAATACGACTGTCTTAAATGTTTCCTCTATATACATTGCTATCCAAATAAGACAGTATTGTAATTTTTGCCTCATGTCAAAACTCAAGAAGAGAAAAAATTCTCTATTTACTGATATTTTTATTCTTTTCATTGTTCTTTCTTCCTGATGTTCTAAGAGTTCTTCTTTTATCATTTCCTTTCTGTTTAGAGAACTTAATTGAACCATTCTTTTAGGGTTGATCTGCTGGTGAAAAATGTCTTGATTTACCTCTTTGTACCTGAAGGATATTTTCACTGGATATAGAATATGGGTTGACAATTATTTTCTTTCATCACTTGAAAAATGTGTCACTTCCTTCTGACCTTCAGGGTTTCTGATGAGAAATCTGTTGTGTGAATTGCTCCCCGTAGGTACAGTGTCGTTTTCCTCTTAATGCTTTCAAGACTTTTTACTTTGTCCTCCGTTTTCAGAGGTTTGTCTCTGTGTCTTGGAGTGGATTTCTTTGAGCTCACCCTGTTTGATGTTCATTCAGCTTCTTGAATCAGTAGGTTTTAAATCTTTTGCCAGGTTCGGGAAATTTTCGGCCATTATGTCTTCAAATACTTTGAAGCCCCACTCTTTTTTCTCTCCTTCCAGGACTCTAGTGATACAGCTTTAGATCTTCTATTCTAGTCTCACAGGTCCATAAGGCTCTGCTTATTTTTTTTCAGTCTGTTTTCTCTCTGTTGTTCAGATTGGAAAATTTTTACTTTATTTACTGATCCTTTCTTCTTTCTTTATTGGCTGCCGGATCCATCTCTAAGTTTATTTTAGTTATTTTAATTTTCAGTGCTAAAGTTCCCATTTCAGTTCTTCTTTCTCTACAGCTTGTATTTCTTTGCTAAGACTTTCTGGTTTTTTCATTTGTTTCAAGCCTTTTGGTTGCAATTGCTTATTAAAGCATTTTTATGATGGCTGCGTTTAAATCTTTGTCAGATAATTCTAACATCTGTGTCATCTCTTGTGTTAGTATCTGTTGATTGTCTTTTCTCATTCAAGTTGAAATTTTTTTTTGTTCTTGGGTTGATAATGACTTTCAGTTGAAACTCGGGCCTTTTGGATGTTGTGAAACTTTAGAGCTTATTTATTATTTAAATCTTGTGTTTTAGCAGGCCTCCTCTGATACTGCACCAGAGGGAAGGGAGGGCACCATCTTGTTATTGCCAGGTAGGTTAGAAACCAAGTTTCTCATTTGGCTGCATTAGGCTGGGTGAGTTTGGAAGTTTAGGCTTTCCACTGGGCCTCCTATGCTGGTAACGCCCTGGCTGGGTAGGATAGAACTGCCTTGTTTCTGTCCCCCACCTGGTCTCCACTAATACTGCTTTGGGGATCCTCATTACTGCCTGGTAGATATAAAAGTTGAGCTCTCCACTGAGCTTTCTCAGATACCAGTCAGGAGGGAAGGGTGCTTTGCTGTAACGGGGCAGTAGTGGAAGTCTAGACTCTCTATTTAGACCTTGTTGACTGGGGTTGCAGTTTTTTCTGCAGAGGTTGCTGGACCAGAGTGATTGTTGTCTACATATTTTCTGTCTCTCTGGTTTATCTTTTCCTGGTCCTTTGGCTAGAGAAAGTAGGCTCTTCAGCTTTTGTATGTGTGCGGCCATTGATATTACTGTGTTGTTGGCTTCTCTTTCACCTGGTCCAGGACATTTGGGTCATAGGAGGCAAAAAGAACATCCAAGGCACTATTGTGTCATTTCTTTTATCCTGCATTCTCTAGCCAGTTGTCTCTCTTTGCCTTTCAGAGTGTTTTTCTGTTTGTTTATGTACAATGGCCAGGGTGCTTAGCTATAGTTAGCAGGAGGAATTAATTCCTTTCTTATTTTAAATAACAGATAATTATCTTTATTATTTTATGTTCTGAGGAACAATCTCAGAAAGCTCAGATACTCCCTCCCCATCTCCAAGAAAAAAAAACGTGTTTTTTGTTATATCAATACTTAAGGGCTCACTGTTTGAGCCCTTTAAACTCTAAAATGTTTTAATGTTTTAATATGTGCTTTCACAGAGCGACTTACAGTGTTATCTTGAACTATTAAGAGCTTCTGGTACTAGATATGAAAATGTCATAAAAACATTCGTATTTATTGCTTAGTTGGGAAAGCAGGTTGTGGATTTGAGCATATGTTTTAAGAAAGAAATAGTATTGGCCCATGTAATTAGGGCAGTATTTGTGACTTGTGCATTTTGTCTGTAGGAGTGGTATGATGCACTTTACCTTGGAATATGTGCTAAGTTACCCATTTCTCCTTCTCAGCTGGAGTCGAGATGGTCATAAGCTCGTGAGCGCCTCTACGGATAACATAGTGTCACAGTGGGATGTCCTTTCAGGCGACTGCGACCAGAGGTTTCGGTTCCCTTCACCCATCTTAAAAGTCCAGTATCATCCACGAGATCAGTATGTTTAATCTGAGCTGTTCTTTCCTGGGGTGGGGTCTGACTGTGTACGGATTAGCTCCAGGCTCATATAATTTCAGTTTAAGGTTTTAGGAGGCAAATGCACACATTTCTTTAAACCTTCCACATACAAAATCTTTTTGTCTAGGTTGGCTCTACTGAATAGATTTTAAGGAGAGTGTTATATAATTAAAATCTGTCCAAAATTAGAACTTTGAAAATGGGCAAAGGTAGGAAAAAGTATGATAACTAGTTCTTGACCTGACCCTTCCCCCATTATTTGAAATTTTTAGTAGGGGAAATCGTTCAGTATTAAAACTACATTTAAGAGTTATCCATCATTCCATTACCCAGACATAACTGCATTTCTCTAGATTCTCTTTTAGGCAAGTTCTCTTTACATACAAAGATCGGTATATAATGCTCTATAGCTCACAGAGCATGGATATGCATGTTAATGCACATAAATATGTATTTTTTACATGGCTCTAATCAGTATCTTCTTTATTTTTTTATTTCATACATATTTTACTATTTTATTACAGTTTTATTTTTAATGATTACATTTTGTCAAGGTACAATAGTATTCCATAACTTTACTCAGTCATTTCCCTCTTAGTAGCCATTTAGATTTTTGGGTCTCCCCCTCCCCCACCGCCATATTCATTTTGCTTGGGCTGGAAGAGTTGGTGAGGGTAGTGTATAGGAACCAGGGAAAATGGCAAGGGAATCAGCCTACCGATATCAAAGCAACGGCCAATGTACTATTCATATTTTTAAACAGGAACAAGGTTCTCGTGTGTCCCATGAAATCTGCTCCTGTCATGTTGACCCTTTCAGATTCCAAACATGTTGTTCTGCCGGTAGATGATGACTCCGACTTGAATGTGGTTGCCTCTTTTGATAGGCGAGGGGAATATATCTATACAGGAAATGCAAAAGGCAAGGTAAGCCTAGAAGCCCGTGAAATATGCCCTAGTCACTCTGTGCTTTGGTTTATTTTTATATATACTTGTGCTACTTCCTTTGACATTTCTTTTACCCCTGCACTAAGCATGCCTCCTGCCTATGGCAAATGTAGTTATTTTTCTCTCATGCTTAGTAATTTCTGTCTTTTGGGTTTAGAGTGGTTAGAGAGTGTGTTGCCTAATAAACGATGGAAGGTCCTTTACTGAATGCTGCTAATGAAGAGCCATTACTGAATTGTAAAATTGAAAAGTCATTATAAAATAGAATACTGCTGATGAAAATACCTAGTTCTGTAAATATTGTATAATTCAGGCCAGTTTAACTTACAGTTTTGCAGAGTAAGAAGTCAGGTTAGGTGAGCATTAAGGTCCCTTTTAAACTTAGAGTTTATAGTTTCATTAGGTACCTTTTTAAACATTTTTTTAACTAGGGCACATGGGCTAGTATAATTTTATGGCTACTTTAGAAAGTGATAATTTAAAAAAATCATAGTAAAAACCATAAAATACAGATAACATAAAACTTACCACCTTAACTATTAAGCACATATAGGTCATTGGTATGATGTACATTCACATTGTTCTGCAGCCATCTCTGAAACTTCGTCTTGCAAAACACGAAACGATAACTCCTTATTCCCTGCCCCCGTCACCTGCCTTGGGCAGCTGTCCTCCTTTTTCCTCTATGAATCTGGCTACTCGAGGTACCTCACATAAGTGGATTTGTACAGTATTTGTCTTTTTATGAATTGGCTTATTTCATTTAGGGTAATGTCCTTAAGATTCATCCACGCACTGCATGTGCCAGAATTCCCTCCTTTGCAGGGCTGAATAATATTCTGTTGTATGCGTGTACTACATTTTGTTTATTCATTCATTTTTTTTTTGATATTGGGAATAACACTAAACATATTTCTAGAATAGATTAAGACACTATCCTTTATTTGAAGAGGTAAAAGGCAATACCAGTTAATCAGATTGAATGCTTTGGGAATAAAATGTTTTTATTCTTACCCAGTCTTTGCCCAGTTTTAGAAACAGAAGCCAGATCTAAGGATACTTATTTTTTACTTTTTTTTTTTAAACTCTAGATTTTGGTCCTAAAAACAGATTCTCAGGATCTTGTTGCTTCCTTCAGAGTAACAACTGGAACAAGCAATACCACAGCCATCAAGTCAATAGAGTTTGCTCGGAAGGGGAGGTGAGACCTTGTCCTTTTAGAGGAAGTTTTAAAATTGAGTGGAATGCAAAAATACACCAAGATTCACAGTGTTTGTGTGTATTATACTTCACAAATTTTTAAGGTTTACTTAAAAAATAGTTAATAGAAACTGTCAGTATCTGGTTCTTAAGTTCATAAAATGTATTACATTGAACCAGCATTCACATCTTCTTTGACCGGAAGTTATCAAGCAATTTCCTTTACAGAAAAGATACGTGATGATACATGCTTAGAACCAAAAATCCTGGCACGTGGTTAGGAGTGGGTAAAGATACTGTTATAATCAAAATTGATGTCACAGAATTCACATAGTAACTGAACATATACTTTACTTACATAAAGCCTATTTATCCCTGTAGTTTCAGGTGTTTTTCTGGTAAGTTTGGTTACCCAATTAGAAGGAGATATATCAGCAAAAACAAGAAGAAATAGGTTGTCAGTAGAAGAGGTAACAGTCATCCTGTTTCATACAGGAACCCCCGTATGTGCGTAGGGGACATTCATGTTCAAAATTCTCTTAATTAAGGAAAGGTTAGTGCAGTCTGAAAGAAGGCATGAAATGGTGTATTTTAACAGGTTTCTAATGTAATTACAGTAAAAGAAAAAGGAACATCTTAAATTGAAATAGTTTATGAATTC
The DNA here is from genome assembly GCF_021234165.1 of Pteronotus mesoamericanus. NCBI lineage: Eukaryota > Metazoa > Chordata > Mammalia > Chiroptera > Mormoopidae > Pteronotus > Pteronotus mesoamericanus. The sequence continues at coordinate 5,899,441 of NW_026555326.1, forward strand.
ATTAAAAAGACTATCTTGTATATAAAACGGGCCAGAGAAATGAAGTATTTATATACATTTAACTGTACCCTTGAGAATTCAGCAAGCTGGTTTCAGTTTACAGATCTTGGATCTCAAATACTGGTGATTAGTTTGTTGGTTTGCACGTACAAGGTTCAAGTATACACAGGAAGTATATAACGTATTCTCACTTCAAATTTAATTTTGGTGTGGGAGGTGGCAAGTAGATGCGTAAGTATTCCGGGTTCATTACTTTGATCTTTGCTCAGTCTCTCCCCAGTTTATTAGTTCTGTCATGGTACTGTTTTAAGTAACAGGTTGTAATAGAAAATATTAATGGAAACAGATTCCTGAACTCTGGCATTGACATTTTTCTCTTTTCTGTAGTTGCTTTTTAATTAACACAGCAGATCGAATAATCAGGGTTTATGATGGCAGAGAAATCTTAACCTGTGGAAGAGATGGGGAGCCTGAACCTATGCAGAAATTACAGGACTTGGTAAATAGGTATGTGTCACAGCCTAGAAGACCGTGTGATAATCCATGACCTGGGCTCCAGTTCTAGTTTGCCTTGGGCTCTTTCTTTGTCCTTTAGGACCCCGTGGAAGAAATGCTGTTTCTCTGGGGATGGGGAATACATAGTGGCAGGCTCAGCCCGGCAGCACGCCCTGTACATCTGGGAGAAGAGCATAGGCAACCTGGTGAAGATCCTCCACGGGACGAGAGGAGAACTCCTGCTGGATGTAGCTGTGAGTAGAGTGAGAGGCTGCTGTTGTTACCTGTGTAATACAGGAAAACCATGGGTTCGTTTTAGAACTGATTGTTCTTTCCTCCATTAAATTTAGTGGCATCCTGTTCGACCCATCATAGCATCCATTTCTAGTGGAGTGGTATCTATCTGGGCACAAAATCAAGTAGTAAGTATTTGTCTGGTTTAACTGCTTTGAAACTAGAAACCTTTCTTTTTTTCAAAGAATTTTACAAATAGTAAGCTAAAAATTACCTTACTTTTTTTGGATATGATTTTGATAACCTAATTAAATAGGCTCAGTGTATCTAGCTGTGCTTTATTTTGATGGGACGGTCTTGGGCCATAGCCAACTCACAGTGGACTTTGTGTTACATCTTTCTGTTTCTTAGCTGAGAAAGGTTTTTATTTTGCTTTTGTATTTTCAGCTCAGTTTATGTTTTATATCTTCATTTTGTTTTGAACACCTTTAACTATATTTGTAATCAGTGTACTCATAAAAATCAGTCACGTATATAAAGGATTTGAAGATGTAGTACCCTAGAATTTCCTTTACTTAAAGGAAATTAAAAACAGTATTTGTTAACACCTTGGAGAATGGTTAATTAGCAGCCTAGAAAATGTATGGAACTCTGATCATTTTGCCTTTTTTGCCCTTCGGGGCAGAACTGAGAAAGTATGGGGTGCAGGTTTGGGGTTTGGATTATTGCTTCCATGAAGAAGAGTAAGTTGGAGTCAGAGTTGGTTTTACCTCAGAGTTACATCTTAAAAAGATTAAAGATGGCAAATTTTTGTGAAAGAACAATAGTTAATAATAACTTGGAATGTTTAAATTAGGAAATATCTTAACATAGTAAAACCTATAGATAATTTTTATTATCCACCAAATTTAATCTCAGAGTTCTAAGTAGCTTTCATGTTCATGTCTTTCATTTATGTCATTAATGTCTAGATTACAGGCTTTCGCTGTCTTAAATGGTTACGTAGTATATTTTGTTTGTGGTGTAGGAAAATTGGAGTGCCTTTGCACCAGACTTCAAAGAATTGGATGAAAATGTAGAATATGAGGAAAGGGAATCAGAGTTTGATATTGAAGATGAAGATAAGAGTGAGCCGGAGCAGACAGGTAATATTGCTTAATTGCAAACAGTGTTTCCAAAAGGAAAAATGATTGCTTTATTTGTTCTTAATTTGGGATGAAAATTTACTTCATCACAGTCAAAATGTCACTTTTTTAATTGATTAAGGGCTCACATGGGCATTATTACTAAGGTTCAACAGATCTCTTAACATTTTACTTTATATTTCCTGATAAACTATAGATGATTACATGAGGATTTACCAGTAGTGCTTAGCAAAGCTCCCACACAGACTGGGTGCTCAGCTGTATCATGTATTGTCACTCTTTTGTCAGTAAGGTGACAGGAAAGAGTATGGGCTCTAGAGTCATACTGTCTTGGGAAAAATACTTTTTAAAGCTGAATGTCCTTATCTGTGTAATAGTGGCTACAATAGAACCTTCCTTTTAGGCTTGTGGGGAATAAATGAGCTACTTCACTTGAAGCACTCAGTATAGTGCCCAGGTGTAACAGGCATTCTGATGTTAATTTCTATTCTGTTCATGATCTTTGGTATTTTTATCTCATCGATATTTTCTCTCAATGAGACTCCTTGAGAATGAAGATTTGACTTTTTACCTCCATTGTGTCTGTCTAACACATGGCTTTATGTCTAGTAGAGGTTTGCGTGTGTGAATGCTTAGTCTCACCACTTAGCACTGTCAGTGAATAATCAATGCCACAGATCAGCCTGATGGTGCGGGAATTAGGTCCTTGTTTTGTCATACTAGATAACTTACAAGCCTCTAAGGTGGTTTTAGGAGGGCCACCAGGGGTGCGGCCTGTGCTGGACTGTATTGGTATTATTGGATTATGTTCTGTGAAGCCTTCCCAGACTTTCCCATAAGCTGTTCCTCATTCCCATCCACTTAGTACATGGAACATATCTTTACTGTAGCACCTGTTAAATTGAAATGATCCGTTAATGTCTGTCTTCTCAATTAGTCTATGACGCTTTTACTGAAGAACTGTTCCCAGCTTTCTTGGTCATCGCTGTAGTCCCAGTGTCTAGCACGTGGTGGACATTTAGCACGTATTTGTGGAATGATTACGTAAAATGAACTGTCTGGTTTTCCTCCTCTGTTTCTTCTGAATTTCAGCTTATGAAAATCATTGAGCTAGAAGTAAAAGGCTGTTTTGCACTTTTCACCCCCCTGCTGTGTTTCTGTGCTGCAGGGGCTGATGCCGCTGAGGATGAGGAAGTCGATGTCACCAGTGTGGATCCTATTGCTGCTTTTTGTAGCAGGTGAGCCACAGGACTTGGCCTTGGATGCTCCTCCTCTTCCTCCTCCTTGTTGCTAGTGTTGTATGTCTCAGTTTCCCACGGCTGGCCCTTCAGTCCCGTCTGCTTATTAGATCCGAGAGCCAGCTGCTTTGTTGTACAAGAAATCCCTTTCTTTCTCCCCTGATAGAAAATCTTAAACTGAAATAATTCATTTATACTGTTTAATTTTAGTACTGGTTTTGTTAATCATGTCATCTGATTTTCTTTCATTCACATTGGCTTTCTTAAAGCTCTAGATCCATACCTGTTGCTTATGGTTAATATAGGTGATTCTGTCCTAGAGGAAGGGCTATTGTTTTAAGCAACTGTTTCCTCTCTTTTTCCAATCCCTTGTCTGATCTTATTCCAAATAGTGATGAAGAGCTGGAAGATTCAAAGGCTCTATTGTATTTACCCATTGCCCCTGAGGTAGAAGACCCAGAAGAAAACCCTTATGGCCCCCCACCTGACGCAGTCCAGACTTCCTTGATGGATGAAGGGGCCAGTTCAGAGAAGAAGAGGCAGTCTTCAGCAGATGGGGCCCAGCCACCTAAGAAGAAACCCAAAACAACCAATATAGAACTTCAAGGAGTACCAAATGATGGTAAGAGCCGCATCTCCTCTCTTTTGCCCAATAGACAGCACTTTTTATTCTCTAGCACAATCTGGTAATTTCCTGTTTCTTTGATTTACCTTCAGGGAATTTCCCCAGTTGTTTTTATAGCCCTTTACAACTTTGTACTGATTTCATGTACTTTCACTTTTCTTTCAAAATGGGGAGATTCTGCCCTCAGTACTTTGCCTAAGGTGACAGCACATTTTAAGTCTTCTGACACCTGGTTCAGAGTTTCTTTCTTTAGGCCACCCCCGACCCCCCAAGATTTTGTTAGGTGGTAAAGGACTGGTCAGACTTGGACAGTCTTTTCTTTCTTCCTCCTTACTTTTTATAGTCTGACACTGGAAGCCTTTATAATCACATATTTGAATCAGGACTTTTACCCGGGTCTCTAGTTTCCAAAGCGCGTTTCCTTTCTGTTCTCACATGGCATTGGGGATGTGCACTCCAGCTCTGCCTTGCTGTGGATAGTATCCGTGTCCTTCAGCTGCTTGTTCACTTCAGAGCTGCTGTGCCTTGGTACAGGCACATAGGCTGTGTGTGCCCTTTAGCCAACCGACTATTTGTCAATGACCATTCTTTTTATAGTTTAATAAATAATAAACAAAGCAAATTTTTCTCCTTGTATTAGTAGCTCTGGGACACAAGGGCAACACTCTGCTCGTGGATAGGGGACATGCCGTGTGCTTACCTGGATAATGGGAGTGGTAGTGTTTCCATGCCTATCTGTCCTTTTACAGAAGTCCATCCACTACTGGGTGTGAAGGGGGATGGCAAATCCAAGAAGAAGCAAGCAGGCCGGCCTAAAGGATCAAAAGGTAAAGAGAAAGATTCTCCATTTAAACCGAAACTCTACAAAGGGGACAGAGGTTTACCTCTGGAAGGATCAGCGAAGGGTAAAGTGCAGGCGGAACTCAGCCAGCCCTTGACAGGTAAGGACACATTGGGAGCGCTGTCTGGCTTGCTTTGTGGCCTTGCTTTGTACAGCCCCTGACAATGTTTACCTGTAGCATCTTTTCTTTCCTTCCCTCCTTTTTCCAAGTGGCGGATATTCTCCGAGTTTTAAGCTGCTGACAAGGGCAGGCTAAACCATATTGGCTGAATTTGGTGGCTCTCAACCTAAGGTCCCTAAATAGTTTTCAAGAAATCTACAGTCCATTGATATTTATGCAGAATATTGTGTGGGAAAGATGCCTATACCTAGAGTCCTAGCGGAATCCATGACCTGCAAAGGGATAACAACCCCTGGTTTAATTCATTCCTTCATCTGTATTTCCTCCTAGATATTTTGTTTTGCCTCAAATGAAAGAGCCACACAGATAACCACAACTATAAGCTTGCTTTATGTAGCCCCTGTCTGTTTAACTGTAGTATCTCTTCTCTCTCTCTCTCTTTCTTCAAATTATTCAAATCCCAGAGCTTTTTCTCTCTCCCAGTAGTCTAGAAGCAATAATGAAGTTGTTGGTAGTACTTTCATGTTAAGAGAGAAGATTGAAAAGATTATTCTAACAGGAGGAGATTACCAAAAAGACAGAAACTGCAGTGTCTGTGTAGCTTGTTAAAACCTAAGCCTTTTGAAACTTACTGAGTTTTCTGACTTTTATATGTTGAGGGATTTTTATTGGGAAATAGAAGAACAATTTTAATTTTCTATAAAATATTTGTGAACCTAGGAAGACTCCTTTTCTATTCCAGCATTGTTGGTTTCTGGAAACTTTCTGTTTTATGTAGAAGCAGTACTTTAGTTAATACTATACTCTCAGTTTTTTGCAGCTAGGTCAGTAGACTTAGAGGCCGGATTGATAAAATAGGTGGTTGTATTCAGTATTTTTCCCCTTTGCTTTAACATTTTAATGTAAATACGTCAATCCAAAAGTGGTGACGTGGGGCACTGAGTGTGAAACAGAATTCCTTGTTTATTCTGAAGTCAGTTTATCATTATGCACATGAATTCTCTTCTACAGAGAAGCTGAAGCAGACTCAGTTACTCATCATTTTGAGTATTCTGCTTCAAATTAGTTAGACTTCAGTTTTTCACAGTCCAACACGATACTACTGAGCACCCCATGTTTCCCAACAACAGTATTTATGGTGCTTCAGAGATGATCAGTTACAACCTCCACATTCAGTCACATAAGGCTCTGTTTGTATGTATTTAAAATAGTCTGAAAGAGTTATCTGGATATCACCAACAAAGACTGCAGATTAGTAAATGACTCATTAAATAAAAATAATTCTTTCATAACTCATTTCTTGCACAAACTGATGCTACTACAGAAGAAATACAGTTTAAAGTCTAAATAGATCTTCCTAGCCCAAAGTGCTGAAATGCTTCGGGGTGCTTTCAAATTGTGGCCAAACATCTTGAGTTAATTGAAATATCCTAGGACAGTCTCCTAGCTTCTTTAAAACCTGTCTGTAATTAATCATTTGCTTTGTAATAGTAAATGTACGGTAAATAAACCATTTAAAGCTTTCAAACCTCACTATTTTTTAAAAATTCAAAAGCTACTATTTTTCTCTATTTAGTACAGTGATTTCAGCTTTTAATTTTGGTTGATGTGGCCACTAACAGTAACTAAATATCTCTGGCATTTGCCAAGCTGGGTTTCTGTCAAGGATACCATGAGGTACTTTTAGGTTTTACAACTCAGAGCACAACAGCCGTGCTGTTTCTCAGCTGTGCTTCAAAACTGTCTGAAAGAGTAAAAACCAGCTCTGACTGGTGTGGCTCAATGGGTTGGGCATCATCCTGCAAACCAAAAGGTCACCAGTTTGATTCCCGGTTGGGGCACAATGCTTGGGTTGTGGGCCTGGTTAGAGGTGTGCTGGAGGCAACTGATTGATGTTTCTCTCTTTCTCTCTCTCTCCCTCCCTTCCCCCTCTCTGAAAATTAGTAAAGTCTTTGTTAAAAAATCAGTTCACGTGCTTGCCTCAGGAGCACATGTACTAAAATTGGAATAATACAGAGACTAGCATGGTCTCTGTGCAAGCATGACATGCACACACCCAAAATTAGTTCAGTCTGAGGATTATATTTGTAGGATTAAGGTTTAGTGTCCCTTCCCTCCCCTACAATGCTCTAGTTTTGCATTAGAGCTAAATTGTTTGAAGGCAGGATTATAGGTATAGGCTGTGTTACTTACTGCTCAAGTTATATAAATGACAACTGTATGTTAATATCTGCAATTGAGCAGTTACTGGAAAAACTGCAGTAAGCCCTGACAAAGCTGCTATAGTGTGTTTCATATTGCAACAGGACATTATGCAGGAAGATTGGAAGACACATAGACCACTATAGAAATAATCTGGCTATCTGGAATCTAGGGCTACAGAAGATTCTTTCCTATCAAACAGCTCAGCAGTATTGGATAGCACCTGTGGACCAACATCCATGAAGACACACTTTCTGTAATGAGGGAGGATCCGTCAGTGAAGCATGGTGAGGGTGACCCTGACCTTGGGGCTTTTTGGAAAGGCCAGATCAACATAGCACCTCTCAGGTTCCCCACAGTTACCTTATTGGATACCCTCCAGAGTGCAGTCCTCAGAGCAGAAACTTGAGGTGTGCGCAGAGCCACCAGTGTCCCTGTTGCCCCGTGACTGCTCGAGGATTGCCCGAGAACCTGGGCTCTTTGGCAGTCATCATCCGCAGCAGCCTGTGTGACAGAGTTGTGGTCTGCCAGCATACGTGAGACGGTGGGCATGAAGGGGGTGGTGTGCGCTGAGGCCTTGTGGGGCTGGCAAAGGCCCAAGTGAGCAGAGGCGCCGCTTCTGGGGGCGGGCAGGCCCCGGGAAGGTTCCCCGGCATTTGGCCCCCCACTGTCCTCCTGCTGCCGGACAGGTCTGCGGTTGTTTTGGATGCTTAGTATTGAGGGTTTTAATTTCCCTCTTCTTCCCTTTTTAAAAAATGATCGGTCAGTCAAGACTAGTTTATGAATTTCTGTTGAACTCAGACAACTATTTGCATATTCTTTTTTGTTTCTTTGTGATTTTATTAGCTGACCAAGATAATGTTTAAAAATCAGGATTTGGTATTTTCTAAGGCCACCCTGTCTTGGGTTGCTATTGGGAGGCACCAGTAGCAGCTGTTCATCATGAGGTGTTATGGTAGATTCTCTTTATATTACAGCTAAATAACACGTGTCCTTGGAGCAGACTAGCCGGGAGGCCTTCTGTTGTACTGCTGTGTCTGTGTATCTTTTCTCACTCGTTGTATGATTGTTCTGGTTTTGGTTTTTCTGTCGTGATTTAGGCTTAAAATGTCCATGTTGTAGTCATTTTTAAGCTGTTAAAACAAGATTGGTTAGAGTACCTAAAAGGACAGTCTGCAAAATTAACCATGAAGTGTTAAAGGCCTGATAGTGAATTCTGTGGTGTAGATTCTTCTGTCTCAAGATTTTTAAAAAATAAACTCAAAAGGTTAATTATGTTTTTTGAGAGCGATCTGCTTAACAGGTGCCTAATAAACTTTTTACCTCACTGAACTACATAAAGTTTAAATTTGATTTTTGACAATATAGCATCCATGAGAGTTTGTAATTTCAGGCTTGTTCTCAGGCAAATGGGAATATACTTTTATTGCCATTTTTCATTTTTGCTTTAATTTTTACTGTAAAATTCAGGTTAAAAGCAGAGTTTATAAATGGGTATTTTTCTTTTATAACTTGGGCAATTATTTTTTTAACCATTTTACCTTCAAGTGGCATGTTCTCTTCCATTCCCAATGATACCTGGGAGGATTTTCTTCACCTTGTTCTCTTTTTACACTTCCTAGTTAATATTTCACAGCAGCCCATCTAAGGATGTCCATCAGAGGTTGAACAGCTTCTATGGAATAATCAGGAAAGTGTTCATTTGATTTTATTATTGAGGATTTTATTTATTGATGAGTCGTTGGCACATAGAAATCCCAACACTAGTATTCATTAACATTTCATCATATTTGGAATTCTAAGGTGATGAGAATGTCACTGAAGGAACAGGGGTGCTTGGAAAAGGGTTTGTTCCTCACTGTTAATCATTTAGTGACTAATCAGCCTAATATATGAAAGATTGGAGATGTAGTACCTTAGAATTAATTTCCTTTACCTACTGCGCTATTTGTTAACACCTTGGAGAATGGTTAATTAGCAGCCTAGAAAATGTGTAGAACTCCGATGATTTCATCTTTTGTGCCCTTTGGGGCAGCACTGAGAAGGTATGGGGTGGAGGTTTGGGGTTTGGATTATTGCTTCAGTGAAGAAGAGTAACTGGGAGCTGGAGTTGGTTTTAACTTAGAGGGGGAGATTCTTAGCCCATGTGTACTTGTCATGCATCATCCAGCATCCATCAGTATTTCTGCTCTTGTAAGTAACAGGTTTAAGTTGATACTAAAAGAAACCTTTTTGTGTCTAATCTCTTTAGCAGGGGGAGCAATCTCTGAACTGTTATGAAGATCCTTGAAGTGCTTCGCTTTTTCCCACTTTTCCATCATGTGGCTTCTGGACACTGTTCAGTCCTTTGAAATTGACTTTAATTTAAAACAAATGCCTCTGCTTCACCCAGGAGGTGGAAGGAGTGAATTTTATGTTTGAATGAAGAAGTGAATTATGAAAGAAGAGTATACGTCCCTTCCCTTTCAAGCATAAGTCCAAATAGGCTCTCAGGAATGAGGATTTGTGAAGACATCAAACGGGAGTTAGACTCATTTAAACTTTAACACTGAGTCATGTTGCTGGAGAAAAGATACCTGTTTTGCTCATCTAATTTTATTGTACCCAGCATCATCATTTCCTGTCTCCTATCGGCTTTCTGTCCTCGGTGCATGTTCTTGAATAATTTGTTCTTATCTGAAAGTCTGCTACCAATATCTTTGGAAAACTTCTGTTGCATATTCTCCCATTTTGAAATTTACCCTCTCATCAGATACCCCCTATATTTCCATATTGTATACAAAGGATGGGTAAAAAGAAAGTGCTTGAAATATTTGAGATTTTCAGAAAGGAAAGGAAGGTAAGAAAGTCCCCCTTTTCCTAATACACCCTGTTTTGCTCAAGCTGGGCTGTAAGAGGGGTTTTTGTTTTCCTTTCACTGCACGTTTCCCTCCAGTATTGGTTCATTCTCATTAATCATGGTTTTTTGAAGGTAGCTCGTTTCATCCGTCTCCAGCAAAGAATCATCAGTAGTTTATATTGCATCGCCTGTGCTGGCTTCCACAGATGAAAACAAACCAAGCTGTCTCTCAGCACGTTTCTTTTATATGGGGGTAGGGGACTCTATGCAAGGACTAAAAAGTAAATCCGTCCAAAATCAAAGCAGCAACAACAGTTCAAATCACAGATGAAGGAACAAATTTTTTTTTTTATCATTGCTTGTGGATATCTGTCCTTCCGTCAGTCATTGCATTTTCCCCTTCTTGTATCCAAGCTCCTTTTCCTTATGACATGTTTCATTCACTTCCTTTCTGTGAAAGGTTGCTTAGCTTTTAAAATTTTTTTTTTTTTACATTTTGCTCTTGCTGTTCTTTTATATAAAAAGTAGATTGAATGGATGTGCACATTAGGTGTTTGAAATTCTCTGAAAGTCCAGAGTAAAGAAACCAAGTGTGGGGAGGGCTCACTAGTTGTCTGAGGAGAGCATTCGCTGACCAGAAGTGCTTAACCTGGATCATCATTTTCACAGTGTTTTCAGAGGAGAGTTTAAACTCTGCTTATTGTGAAATCTCTATCAGCTGGTGGGTGCTCCTGCAGGTAGCCAAACAGATTGCTTACCTTTTGGATTTTAGGATAGAAATCAAAACAACACATCAATAGGAGCCTCTTTCTCCTATTCCATCTTTTAGAACAAAACAGTAATTGAACTCTTCTTGAGTCAGTCACAACATATCTATATTTTTAGATGCCACTATTTTTTTCTCAAATGCTTGTTTTGTGAATTTCACTTCCTATTTCATCTCACATCAGTGCTTGAGATTAATAGGGGGCTCACTAACATATTTTCATTTGCAAACATTACTTCCATTCCATATCTCTGTGCTATAACGCTGCAATAGTGTAAAACTGTGTGATACAAAGGTTCCTGGCAGCAGCTCCTAATAATTATTTATGCTTTTGGAATTTTTTTTCAGCTCATTAAACCTCTGTCCATTTCAGTTTGGTTTTCTCAATTTGTACAATATAAGCATATTCTCTTTCTCCCTTTTGTCATCTCCCCCTTTTGTTTTTTAATGTTCTGTAGTTTTGTACAAGACAAGACTTACTAGCCTTGGGTATTTCTTGCTGAAGCTTTAATGCTTTGTCAATAAAATCGGATGTTTATTAAAGAACAGGTGTAGATGCTTGTTTGTAGGTACTGATCACTTTGGAAACTCACTGCCACTTTGTGTCATAGCAGAGGCAGCTTCTGTGCTGTCAGAAGGCCTTTGTGGACACACACAGCTGGGATGGATTAGGGATGGTCAGGCAGTCCAGGTTTCTGCCTCAGGACAAGATTACACATAACTCAAACAAAGGTATTAAATTGAAAAGAATAGGAACGGTCTCTCCCCAAGTGTTTAAATTCATGTAAGTGTGTATCACTGCGCTGTCGCGGCCCCCATGCTGGGGGTGTTCTGGAGGCTGTGCAAACACATGCAGAGCTTCCTGCCTTCGTGGAGCTTTCTTAACCTGCAAGTACAGTTAAATTCCTCTTTACTAGCCTTTGTCCCACACTAGATTAAATTAACTTTAGAACCCATTGAATGCTTACTGCCCCCTAAACAACATATCATAAAACCTATTTAAGTCTTTGATTTTAATCATCAAATCTGAGTGTTTACATATTAGTCTTTTCTATTATGTGCCTGAGAATCTGTCTTTGACATCATAGCCGTTTCATAGCAACACTGGCCAAGTGAAAGATGAGCACCTCTGTTCTATAGAGTGAAGGGAACAGGCCAGGCCGAGAGGCAGGGACAATTAGGCATCCTCTCCAGAAAATTTCTTTGGTGCCTTTGGGAAGGAGAAGTGCCTTGAAGGTGGAGAAGAGCGGCATTTAATATTGCCTACCTTGCTGATAAACATTTGGACTCTAAAAGGGCTCTTCGCCCTTGTCTTCATGAATTTTCAATTCTATTTAAAATTCCTGACACACGAACAGTGTTTCACACTTTACAAAGTATTTTTATGTTCGCTGTCATTTGATGTTCAAAGTGACCTTCCTGAAATAGGCAGGAAGGTTTTCATTTACAAAGGAGGATTTAGAAATAGAAAATTCAGGCAGGGTGTCTCTTACCTTCCAATCCAGAGTTCTTAATCCTTTTTTATAGAAGGTTTAGGAGCATCGAGAATCAAAAACTTAATTCACTGTAATTCTCATTCTCTCTCTCTCTCTCTAATTGTTATTTGATTTCTTATTTGGTTAGATTTAACTGGGGTTTTAAAACCCTTTAAATTAGATCCCACAATTTGGTAGGGACGGGAAAGAGTGAGGAAAAGTCTAGCTTCAATGCATTTGAGGTAATTTGGAAATTCAGCTTCTAAGGTCTTCATCTTTGTCTCCCCAAGGGGTGAATTTAAATTCATTAAAAGGATGTGGAAAGAATGAACACTGGTGAGGTGGTCATTAACTAGCAGAGATGGCAAAGCAGCAACTGTGGCTTTTTTTCCTGCCTTGTGGCCTCACCTGTTAATAAGGATTGGACTTTGGTTTGTTAAGTGACATCGTTTTATTGACAACGCATGCATCATATCTTTTGACTTTGAAGGATATCTCATGTAGAAGGAATTGAGTTAAATCATAGAGGATTGAACTGGAATACCTTGGCGTGCAGGCTGAGAGTGGCGAAATGTCTACTGAGACATGAAGACTTTGGCCACTAGTTTTATCCTTGGAAGTCTGGTGCTGACTTTCTATCTGCCTTTGGTGACGACTTTACCTAAAACACTGGCCATCCCTGAGAAGCTGCAAAAAGCTGTGGGGAAAGTTATTGTAAATGCCACAACCTGTACTGTCACCTGCGGCCTTGGCTATAAGGAGGAGACCGTCTGTGAGGTGGGCCCAGATGGAATGAGAAGGAAGTGTAAATCGCAGCGCCTGGAATGTCTGACCAACTGGATCTGTGGGATGCTCCACTTCACCATTCTCAAGGGAAAGGAATTTGAGCTGAGCTGTCTGAGTTCAGACATCCTGGAGGTTGGGCAGGAAGCTTTCCGGTTCACCTGGAGACTTGCTCGGGGTATCATCTCAACTGATGATGAAATCTTCAAGCCCTTCCGAGGCAGTTCCCACTTCGTGAAGTTTGAATCTGCTCAGGAGTATGACTCTGGGACCTACCGGTGTGATGTGCAGCTGTTAAAAAACTTGAGGCTCGTCAAGAGGCTCTATTTTGGGCTGAGGGTCCTTCCTCCCAACTTGGTGAACCTGAATTTTCATCAATCCCTTACTGATGATCAGAAGACGGTAGATGAGGGCCTGGAAGTGAATCTGGATACCCATCCCAGGCCTTACCGTCCACTATGGAGAAAGAAGGTGGCGATAGCCTTGGGACTAGGGATTGCTAGTGGAGTGATTGGCGGTATGTTGGTGAGCATTGTCTTGTACAGAGGATTGAGGGTGGTCAATAGCAGTGCCAGCCTGAAGACCTAACAGGCCTTGCTCCTGAAGGGCTGGCTGCGCAGGCAGCGGGACTTGGCTGCTCAGGAAACCAAGCTCGATTTTCAGGGGAGTGTCCTGGCTGCCTGATTGTGGTTCAGCTAAGAGGGAAGGGTTCCAGGGCCGAAAGAGTGAATGGGAGATGTCAAGAAGGGGCTACATCGTGGTAGCTATGGGCAATAATCTCTTAACTTCTTTGTGTCCAAGATGGATCTCTTCCTGATCTCCCCTGCCCGCTAGGTACCCAGCTGACCCGACTGCGGGCATCTCCCCTGCTGCCGGGAAGAGTTCTGTCTTCCAGGCCTGCATCCATTTTCTGCCCTTTATAGCCTGTATGCCTCCCCACCCCTTCCTCCCTTCTGAGCAGCATGCTCACATAAATGGGCATGGTAATAATAGCTTTTCTAATGAAAACATTTTTTTCCTCTTCAATAAAAATAATTGACAGTGGCTGTATGGAGACTTAATCTTTTTTATTCTTTAGTTCAACATTTCTTGCATTCATTTAAATTGTCCCATAATTGGTCTGGCTTTTGTTTTCCTCAAATTTCTTAGAATAGACATTGAACAAATTGCGTTGCAATAGGGCATAGGCCCGTGTGTGCCAGAACCAAGGTTAGCTGTGACAACTGACTTGAGTATGTAATAGACCCTCACTAAATGTTAATAATTTACCTGCCCCCCCCCCCCGCCATTCTCCCCAGGTGAATCTTCAGTTTTCAGTGTTACATTAATTTCTGGCAAAACTGATAGGCTTCCCCCCAAAAATCCCTTGGCTTGCCCCCTGCTTCTCTCCTGGCTCTATCAGTGCCCTGAAGGTCAAATGTATTGGTTTCTTATAGTAACCAAGACCCCTTAAGGGAGGACTAGTACCTTCCTCTATGGGAAATCCAATATTAAGACCCTCAGAGGCCATTCAGACTCTGAGATAATTGGCTTGTGCAACCATCAGGGAAAAAGGCTCTCGGCCACTGGCCAAGCTAATTCTGAGAGAATTATAGCATTTCTTCCCCTCACTTTTCTCTGGCTACAGAGTGGGTAGTAGAAACCAAGACTTGGACCAGTGGTTCTCTTCTCCAGCTGTGTCTGACCCACTTGGATGAGCTTTTGAGATTCCTGAGCCCCAACTCTGAGGATGTTAATTCAGTTTCAATTATGGCCAATGGATATATATGATTTCCTCTACTTTTAATTTTTAAAAACGTCAAACCTGCAGAAAATTTGAAAGAAAGATTTGGTGACACCCATAGACCCTTTACTTGGAGTCATCAACTTTGAACATTTTGCTACAATTATCTTTCTAAATAATACTGATTTTACTGAACAACTTGAATGCTAGTCAGAGACATTGTGATGTTAGTCTGAAATCATGTATGTGTCTCCTGATAAGGGCATTCACCTATATAACTGCAATATCTTCATCACATTTAAGAAAATGAACAATTCCCTACTCTGACATAGTTCATTTAAAAAATATTTCCTAATATCTTAGAGATTTTTTTGTTTAATTATTGATCCAGGATCAAATGAAGATTAACATACTACATGTGGTTGTTTCTCTTATATCATATTTTGTAACAGATCCCCTGCTATTTTTGTTTTTTCTGCCATTGATTTGGTTGAAGAGTCTAGCTAGGCCAGTTGTCTTGGGTGGTGTCCCACAATCTGGATTTATCATTGTTTCCTAATAATTAGGTTTGAGGCATAAATCCTAAACATTCTTACAAGAGCTCCATAGGTAAGTAATGATATGTCCTTATTGCATCACGTCAGGAGGCACATGATATCGGGGTGAGGTGCTAGTGATGATAGATCTTTCCAAAGGTATATATACTTTTTCCTTTTGTAATTAACCTGTAGGACGATGGTCTTGAAATCACATATCTTGAAATCCATTCATGATCCTTGCCTTATTATTACATGTTGGGGATTGCAACATGGTGATTCTTTAAACTCGCCATTTCTTTATTTAGTAACTGCAGTTTTCTGTGGAAAAGAGCTACTTGACTCTATTTTTAAGGTCTCAATGGCTTCTCTTTCTTATTCAGTGAATTATATATAATCCATTAGTGTTGTTAGGTTCTTGATGTTCAAATTGTCCCCAGTTTTGGTCAGCAGGAGTTCCTTCAAGTCAGTTCTTTTGTCCTTTTGATGTTACCTTATTTGACTTATATGTCCTTACTTTCTACTACAACAGGATGTCTCAGATCCACATTTGGCCTTTCCTTTCTCCAAACCTGAATCCACTGCTTCTCCAGGGAACTCTGGTTCCTTTTAGTGTGGGGAGCAGTTCTTAAAAACAGGTCTGGGTGCTAGATGTGCTTATTGCCACTGGAGAGTCACTGCTTTTAGGCCCTTTCAGTGTCCTGGATATATATGTAAGTCATGAGTTCAAAGCATCTTTGTTTTGTAGAAGTTTTATAGGTGATTCTGATTTATAGTGAAGATTAAGAACCACTGGCCTAGGCCCACGCACATGGAATCTTTACTATGCTCTTACTTTGAAAAAATCTTCCACTTCCCACTCACCCTTCCTCCGATTCTCTCTACCTCAGAGATGGATTTCCGAAGACCTGGGTTCTGCTCCTCTTTCTGCCAGCAACTGTGTAATGGAACAAGCTGGCTGACCCTTTGTAGTCCTCCTCTTTGAACACGTGATTGTAAGGATCAAATGAGATCCTGTGAGTGGAACTGCTTGGTAAGCTGTGAAGGGCTGGATGTGGGTCAGGCAGCATTATTACTGACGCCTGTCTGTTCAGGACTGGACGACTTGCTGAAGCAGCCAGGAGAGAGCTTGCTATACTTTAAAAGACCACAAAGCATCTTTGTAGGTAACTCAGTATTACATTGCCGAGGAGGGAGGACTGGGGCCCAGTTTCACATTTTACAGATGGAGAGACTGAGACTTAAGTCACTTCTCCAGTGAGCCAGTGGTCACGCATGCATGGAATATTGTGCAGCTCTCGGTTTGTAGCCCTCTGTACATTGGAATCTTGAATTTTGACTCTGAGGGTATGAAGGGATGGAACAGGGAAGAAAACAAAAGACCCTCAGGTGTGTTAGTAAGTACCCAAACTCAATTCAGTTCATGGAATTCTGTGAATGTAATCTGCCTCTGAGGGTCAAGGAGATGTGGACTGGACTAAAATTTGGGTCCTAGAGTGGCCAGTGGTCCAAGTAGCCCCTTGGGTGCAAAGTGGACGGGATGAGCCTGCTACATTGCCATCATACTGGCCTCTTCTGGGGGCTTGCTGTCAGCCTGGGCTGCTGCTGACCGGGCCCCGGGCACATGGCTAAGCAGTGAGTAGGGGGCCTCTGCCTGCCTTGGTCTCCCTCCTCCCTGCATAGGGCTGTGGGCACAGTCAGCGCGGAGCCCTACCTGCTCTGCGCGGAACTAATGGAACACTGGCAGTGCCACGAAAGGTGTATCACTGCGCAGGCCTGAGACGTAACGGGCACTTGGTAGGCGTCTGTTGAGTGCATGAGAGAATGTTGCAGGCAGAAACTGACTAGGAGTTCAAAGTCTATTGGCTGCTGTGAACAGACTCTAGAGGCACCTGGAGTCTCCAGGTGGCGGCCTCTATATCTCTGCAGGAAGAAGACTTCCCTTGGGTACAGTTGAGTCAGTACTTCCAATGTCTTAACTATCAGGGCACCTTGAAAGAGTTCCGTCCCATGAGCGCTGTGTACCATCCATTGTGTTAGGGAAAGCCAGCCCAGTCTAGCGAAATGCCTGCTTGTGCACTGCTTGGGCCTGCCTTAGAGTTCCTTGGGCTGATTTTTCCCCCACCAGGACCGAAGGAAGCAATGCGGACTGCATGCTGTGACTTAGAGTTGGCGGGGAGAAGGGTGAAGTTGCTGGATGCAAGCCTGGGGCTAGGGAACAGGATGAGGAGATGCGCTTTAGCCCGGTGATAAAAACAGCCACAGCTGGTGCCAGTGGCCTCTGCAGGTTGAGAAACCGTCTTTATTTAAGAACTGCCTGCTACCAGAGTCAATAACTATCATTACAATAAATACGAGAGACAGACAACAGGCCAGTGGGGGTGCTTCCATCTGAACAAAAACCGAGTCAAGTCAGTGGGCTGATGAAGCCCTAGGCCTTGCCAAGCCAGGAGCTTTAACAAGCTTTGCAGGCCCTGGATAGGGTGGGTAAGTTGGAGTCCAGGGGCCAAGACAGGGCACAGCCCAACTAAGGGCGCTAGGCTTCCTGGGGCTTTCGGCAAGGCTACCTGACCCATTTTTTTCGCCTCTCCAGTTTCCCTCTATTGTTCTACCTTCCCAAAGCCTATGACCATTTACATACACATACACAGCGACCAGGCAGCTCTTTCCATGGAGCTCTTTGAAGTCCCTTAAAAATGCCTGTCTAATCCCTCACACCACTCCAGGAGCCTCTGGCCACCTTGTTCATCCCCAGGACAAAGCCCAGGTGAGGCCGACCCAGGGAAATGGGGCACCACACCTGGACCTCAAGGCCAGGGTTGAAGACACTGCCGTCCCTGTGACGTAGAGGAGCCCAGGTGGCAGTCATATTCTGAGACCTGGAAGAGAAGAGTCCTCTAGCCGAGAAACGGATGCAGGGAGCAAAACATCCTTGGTCAGCTTGGGCTCTTGTCCAGAGCACAGACTGGGTGGTTCCTGGGATTGCCAAGAGGTGGTGCATTCTGGGAAAAGGAGTGCCTGCATAAGGAGACTCTCCCCTTAGTGACAGACTGCGCTGAGGGGCCACAGCGCACGGGTGCTCTGAGACCCTTCGTGTGTTGAGCACCTTTTGGTGTGAAGCATCTTGGTCCTGGAAGGACACCCTACGGCATCTCCCCACCCCTCCAGTCGTCGCCTAACCTAGATTCCAGGGCAATGGCTATCATAGTTCCTCAAAGCTTCCTTAAAAAGGACGTAGCTTCTTGCTATTCCAGGGTTTCATTGCAGACGTTTCTGTCTAACCTCAGTCTCCTTATTTTATCAGAAGAAAAAGCACCCCACCCCCTGGGCGCCATGGCCCTTTTATTCCCTGGCATCATCTGTAGCACTTGATGCAAATAGTCAACCTGACCTCCGTGGGCCCCAGTACTCCATCCAAAGGAACACGTGGAGCCGGGCGGTGCAGCAAGGACCAGGCAGCCAAGGTCATGGTGAAGAGCCCTGCAGGCTGAGCTCAAGTGTGCACAGAACGGAGACGCTGTCTCCCAGGGCCTGAAGTGGTGTCTGCAGGCTGTCTCTGTCCCTAGTCCCCAAGGCACTTACTGGCCACTAAACTGTAGGGTAAAGTACTTGTTTGTGGCTGTCCCCCTTGCTGCCTCTCGGGAGCTTGGAATAAGAGAGGAGAGACCCAGAATCGAGTCATGGCCACATTAGGAGCGAGCCCCTCAACTGCCCGAGCCCTTCCAAGCAAAGGTAACAATCAGAGGTCAGAGGCGCCTTGGACAGGAAGGGAATCAGAAACCATCTAATCTGCCTGCACGCAAGCTCCTGTACAAGGCACCTCAACAAGAGGCTATTACATTTCACAAGCCTGCATGTCCTCAGGTCACCTACTGTTTTATTAAACCTGAGCTCTGCCTGAAGTCTCAGGCTGCCAGACATCATTTTAGTTTAGTTTTGCAACCCCTGAGCAAGCCCTACCTGCACCGTGGCTAGGTTTTCCTGGGGCTGACTTTTCCCAGTTAAGCATCCCTCCTCAGCTTCCTGGCAGGCCTGTGTTCCTCCCTTTTGCTAATGGGCCTCCTTCAGACTAAGCCACTTGGCGTGTCTGACTCAAGCAAGCGCAGGACTGCAGCCTCCCGTGCCGTGGTGAGGTACCCTGCTGAGCCAGCTGAGGCACCTCTTGACCCAGCACAGACGCCTGTCCCCTGCTCCCCCCGCCGCAGCCTGAGGTCGTGAGGACAGCATCAGCTAAACCTTGGAAGAAGGTTTCTTACTTTGAGCCTCCCCTTTCTGATGGAGCTGGGCACAGCCACACCGCAGGCACGGAGGTCAGCACGGAGGAGGCCGAGTGCGGGGTCCCTGTAATGGGGGAATGGCCACATAGCTGAGCCCCCAGCACGTTGCACAGGGGGACGCGTGGGAGCAGGTGAGGAGGGTGGGATCTGACGTCTTCAGGGAGGCGGTCCTAGGCTGGGGCGGGGCGGTGGTGCTGAGGTGGTACGGAGAAGAGGTGTGAGCTTACATTTTTAAAAAATTGTAGTGGGTAAAAACATCAACATAAACCTGCCCAGGAAAATAGAGCAGGACTTAAAAGTTTAAAAAACCATAGCAAAATAGAGCTCTAACTATAAACTACAGAAATCAGGCTTAGGGGGCCTGTCCCCTATGAGATACCTGTCCTGCTGCTCCTGGATGTCAAGGGCCGCCTGTCAGAGCATAGGTTGTGCCGCCACTGCTGCCTGGATTTGGGGAATCCCTGTCCTTGCCGTGGCCTCTCCTTGGAGCAAGGGTAAGGGGGACGAGGGCTTCAGGCCAGCACTGCGTATGGCGGGCCTGGCAGGAGCTAGACTCAGAAGGCAAAGGACTCAGGTCTCCTAGAATCTGCCCACACCTTGGGTTGGGACCCAGCCAGTCCGCTAAATCCTGTGATCTCCCACCAGAACCTTTTGAAGCAGAATTTTCATAGCCCATCCTCCTCCTTAACCACCACACTAAACCAGGCCGTAGCCATTCAGCCCTGCCCCCTATCTCCGGGTAGACGAGGGATGGGACTGGAGACTCCAGTCCTTATCTGAGCCCCATCACTGACATGCTGTGTGACCTTGGGAAGTTCAAGCTCAGTTTCCTCATCTGGGAAGTGAGGGGCTTGGACAAGATGAGCCCTAAAGCCTCTTCCAGCTCCGCCATTCTGACTGCACCCAGAGCATTGATTAGCCCCTTCTTCTTCTGGGGAAATGCAACAAGAACGGTCAGAGGCTGCCCAGGGGACAGCTCTTGCCAGGCGATCCTGTGCATTCCTGGGAGCAGGCCGCATTTATCCGTTGTCCTCAGAAGGCTCCCGACTCCGCGACACACGGAATTCACACCCTTGACTGTCCTGGCATGAGCGGGGCAGGGCTGGGCGCGTGGAGTCCTGAGGCCTGCAGGCCGAGCTGGGGGAAGAGGGTGGGCACATGACCCCTGCCTCTGGTCTCCGGCCTGAACCCTGGAGGGACTCTGCAGGATGGGTATTGGTGAGGTGAGGGGCCTCCCCAAGATAAGCCCTTTAGTCACCCAGCCACTATAGTGGCCTCTGTCACTCTGGGGTGTCAGGGTCGGGTTGGCAGTGTTGGCTAAGAGGGCACGTTAGGCCAAGTCTGGTGCCCCCT
Source organism: Pteronotus mesoamericanus (assembly GCF_021234165.1). Lineage (NCBI taxonomy): Eukaryota > Metazoa > Chordata > Mammalia > Chiroptera > Mormoopidae > Pteronotus > Pteronotus mesoamericanus. Next base: position 5,920,094 of record NW_026555326.1, read on the forward strand.
CCCCCGGTGTCCAGCCTCTCGGCCCTTTTAGCCCCCAGCCCCAGCAATCTGGAGCATCCCCCCAGAGCTGCAGGGCTCAGGGTCCTTGGCCTCAGACATCAGGGCACCGGTGCTCAGCCACCTGGCCAGGTGGCAAGGGCCTCCAGGGAGTCATCGAGGGCAATCGCAGGGTCCAGCCGCGTGCCCCTTGGGAAAGTCAGCGAGTCCTTGGTCCCAAGGTGGGCTCTCTCCTTAGCCTGGGGGGTGTCTGTGTTTGTGCTCCGTCCCACTTCAGCCCAGGCACACCAAGTGTTCCCGCGGGTCTAGGCCTCTGCTCTCGGGATGGAGTCCATATGTGGTCCCAGGGCGCCATCTCCGCAGATGTGTAGCTAGATGTTTCACATCCCCTTCTTCCCATAGGCCTGTTCCTGCCACCAGGTGCCCTGGAGGGCCCGGGTCAGGGCTCAGTACCATCATGGAAATTACTGCCTGGCGCCTCTTGATTTAAAGAAAAAAAATCCTCGCGTGGGGTCTATCATGTGGCAGAATATGAAATACCTACCTCCTACAAAAAAGATACTGTCTAAAGTAGGTATTTAAAACCAGCCATTCTCAGGCACAGTGTTGGGCCATCTTGGCATCGGGAAGGGACCGGGGCCAGCTGGCTGCGTCCATCAGAGGCGGGGGTCCAGCCGCGGTGGAGAGGGCGGGGTGCCGAGATCAGAGCTCCAGGCAGCCCATGAGGATCAGCATCGCCAGGGAGTGGGAGAGGATGGCGTCGGAACGTGGGGCCGGGCACACTGCTGAGCTCTCCACCATCATGCTCGTGCCTGAAAGCAGCAGGCAGAAACGTGGAGCCCGTTGGCTGGGCCCCGCCCCGCCCCACCCAACTCGGGGTGGAATCCAGACCTTTCTATGGAGGCTGATAGAGGGCCGGCTTTCAGGGCTGCAAGGTGGTCTCAGCCCCACTCCTATAAGATGTCATAGGACCTTGGCTTTGCTGGTCCTCAGCCTCCCCCTGCACCCCGTGAAAAGAGCGCACACCTCCCCGGCCCTCAGACATGCTGGGGTTGGGGAAGGGGAGCAAGGGCAGTTCCAGGACTACGTAGCCGTTGGTTCCTGCCTGCCTTCCTCTTTCCCCTTGGGGTCTGGCTGGATTGGAGTTGGCTTGGGTGTGAGATTCCCTCATCAGGCATCTGAATGGACGGGGAGGGGAGAGGCAGCACCTCCATTCCTCACGATGTGGACTTCTGCCGGGGTCCCGTCCCCTCCAGGCCCCGTGGTCCGAATCTGCACCAGGGCATGGCCGATGTCTTCAGGAACTGCAATTTCTATCCAGCTCTTGCTGGTGAAGTGGAGCGTGGGAGTCGGGTGTAAGTCATTCTGGTACAGCATCTATGGGAAGGTTAACCCGGTGCAGTCACTCAACTGCGACCACTTCTTCCCCCTTCAGGGCTCCAGGCCCTGGGAGGAGCCCAGGCAGTCCCGGGCCCTGGAGGGCCTGCCTCCTCACACCTCCTGGTTCAGGTTGACCCACTGGGGCTCTTGAACAAGAGCCTCATGGGCGGAGAAAAGCTTGCAAGCAGCTGTGCTGTTTTTGCAGACCCCTTAGGCTAGAAGGACCCCAGGTTTCACCTAGGCCATCGCTGACCTTATGGTCCCTTTCTGCAGCCATACGTACCGAGGCAGGACAGTAAGAAGCTAGGGAAATTCCTCGACAAGTGGAATAAGGGAAACTGAGACCAAAGAATTAAACAAGGCCAAACAGTTTGAACAATTTACAGACAGTTAATGAATCACAAAGTTTTATCTTCCCTAAGGACAATTAGAAGCAAATGGTTTACACATTCCAGTCCGGCCTTGGTCCCAGTCCCTCTTTGATGATGTTCTTTAAAAATGAAACTAACCAGAAAATAACGCTGATCCCAATGAATCAACCTATTGAAGGACTCACCTGGAAAGCTAATGAATATTCTGTTAAGACCCTCCCCTGAGACCTCCCCTGAGACCTCCCCTAGGATTCCCGAAAGCTAAAGAAAAAGCCTCAAGACTAAGGACCCAGCTCAGCTCGCCCTAGAGCACGCCCACACCTTTCTCCCTTAGCGTACATCTCTGCTCCCTTTGCCCTGAACTCTAAGGGTCCCCACAAGACTGGCAAACAGGGGAGCAGGGGGCAGCAGCAACTTGTCCGGAGCTGAGCCCCTGAACCTGTCTGCCTCCAAGGCCGCCTTTTCTCTGACCTCCTAGTGGGCTGACAGCAGCCCCCACCCCTGGCTCACTTCTGTCACTGTGACTTCTGCTTCTCAGTTAGCTCACGCAGCCCAGTGTGGTCCACTTCTTTCCTATAACACTACTAAAAAGTCAGAGCAGCCCCGCCTAGGCTCCCTCCTGTTGTTTCTTCTATCCTAAGCCTTTCCTTCGTTTCACTGTCCCCTGCTTTAAGAAACATACTCTCAAAGTCACCTGGACTTGTGTCGTGCGATCTTACCTGCACAAAGTCAACAACCCACACACTACTGGCTGGCCTGAGGAGGACCCCTCAGGGCCCAGTCTGCGCCCAGTAACAGTGCCACCTGCCCCCTTTCTTAGGTTCTCTATTACAAGTTACCTGGAGAACCGTTCACGTATTTCATGCATCTCTCAATCACAAATGCTTTGTTTATGTCTAACTCAGATCATTCCTGCTAGAAGCTGCAGCCCCCTTGTGTTGCCTGGGGGTACGGATGAGCTGTTGCTCACCATGCAACGCTTGGCTGATCCCTCCCTTACCTTGTAGCCAGTGACCGCAGACTCGTTTCGGAGAGGGACTACAGGGTCCCACTTAATACTAAGGCCGGAGCTCAAGAAAGTCCAGGAGATGTTGCCAGGAGGTCGCTGTGGAGCTGCCAGAGGAGGGAGGAAGTTGGAGCAACTTCTGAATGTGTCCCCACCACCCACCCCCTTGCCTTTAGTTAGCCTTTTTGTAAATGTCTGCCATGGCAGTTAGACACAGAACATTCTGTCACAGCTGCCTAAGAAACAAACCCATGAAAATGCAAAGGCTGGAGAAGAGAGATGCATTCAGGAGCCATGAACTCCACGCCTGTATTTTCACTGGGCTTGCTGTCCTGTTTCTGTCCAGCCCAGGGCTTGTGGGCTAGGGCCAGGGTCCCCAGCTTCCAGGCCACGGAATGGTACCGATCTGGGCCTGTTAGGAACTGGGCTGCACAGCAGAAGGTGAATTTGAACATAATGCGCTTGAATCCTCCCTAAATCATACCCCCAACCCTGGTCCATAGAAAGATTGTCTTCCATGAAACCGGTCCCTGGTGCCAAAAGGTTGGGGACCGCTGGGCTAGAGCATTTGTCTTGCATTGGAGGGCAGAGCGATCCTAGAGGCACCCCCTGTCCCCAAAGACACACCCTCCCCGACCCGGCCAGCAGACTCACGGGGCTTCATGGTTGCGGCGTTGGCCGAAGGGCTGGCAGGCCCAGTGCCTGCCCGGTTGTAGGCCCGAACGGTCACATGGTACTTGGTGTTGGGGTACAGGTCAGTGACTCGAGCACTGGTGTCGAGCCCTGCTGTCCTCACTCGGTCAGCGGCGGCTTCTTTGTCCCCAGCTTTCCAGTAGCGAATCTGAAAGGACGGGGACCGGGACATCCCAGGGTCAGAAGTCAAGTTCAGGACCTCAGAGTCCCCCTGACCCTGGCCCTGGTCACCTACATTCTGCTCCTCTCTACTCACTCTGGTCCTTGTGGCTCAGTCTTTTTTTTTTTTTTTTTTAATTGATTTTAGAGAGAGATGAAGGGGAAGAGAGAGAGAGAGAAAGGGGGAGAGAGAGGGACATGGATTTGTTGTTCTACTTATGCACTCACTGGTTGATTCTTGTATGTGCCCTGATTGGGGATTGAACCCACAACCTTGCTGTATCGGGATGATGCCTTAACCTACTGAGCAACCCGACCAGGGCATGACTTAGTCTTGAGTCTCAGAAGCTGGATACTAGATCAAGGTCTTCAAGAGAGCAGGGACAAGTTAGCAAGGGTGAGTCCCTGCTGTCTCATCAGTGCCCAGCAGGGAGCTGGCGGGTGCCTGGAGAGTGGGGGATGGGTGTGTACTCAACCTATCAATGATCTACTGGGATCTAATCCTATTTAATTATTTCAAGGTTATGAGATGCATATTTGCACTTGCAAAGTTGTCCCCCAAACCCCAGCAAACTTATAATGGCTGCCTAATAAGTGCAAACCCCTTTTAATAGTCATCATAATATTAAGACCTGAAAACTATTCTTCCAAAGCAAAGGCAGAGCTGGGAGTCACCTCCTCAGTGGGGCTGGTCTAACATGTTGTGCTACTGGAATGGTATTAACAACAGCACTGGCAGCCGGGCCTGATGACCCTTCCTTAGGCAGTGACATTCCTTGCTTTTCCTTCTCCCCTTCCTCTTGGCTTCCTCTTCCCTGCCTTACTTCATAGCCATTCTAGTGTGGACTCATCAGGGGCCCAGGGCTCAAGCTGGAAACTGCTGGGCCCAGAGTCCCCTAGAGACGGCCAATCAATCGGTGCGTAGAGGGGGCCATGCTGTTCTCTGCAGCCTGAGGATGCCACACTAGCTGGGCTCTGCCATGAAAGGGGCAGGCCACGCCCCTCCCCAAACCTGCTCCTCCTCTCCTAGGCTCCCATAGCTTTCAGTACTGGTGCTATAGCCTAGCCTTTACTTCAAGGCTGTCCGCATGCCTCTCTTCCCCTGCGAGCACCAGCCACAGGGTCTTAGCTAAGACAGCATTCACAGTGCTACACAGATAGGGCGCTGTCGGCCAAGTTGGCAAATGAGTGATCCAAGATTGAATGACGAGTGAGCTGTGCAAGGGGGCCCCGCCCCAGCCTGGAAACCCAGCCAGGCCCCAGGTCGGTGCTCACCTCATACCCCAGGAGGATCCCGTTCATGTCCTGTGGCACCGGCTCCCAGGTCACGTTCATCTCTGAGGATGAGACCCCCTTGGCCCAGACCTTGGTAGGGGCCACCTTGGGCTCTGGGGATCAATACAGAATGGGTTTGGATTCCTGGGGTCTCCTGTGTCCTACAGAGCAACCACCAAACTGGGACAGCCCTTGCTTAGGACTTTTTCAGCCCAGCATCCTGAATGAAGGCCACGGGGGAGGGTGGTCCGGAGAGCCTCCCTCCTCCTTCCCCGGGCCCGAGGGGGAGACCACATAGAAAGGACTAAAAATGAGGCCCGTGGCTTAGAACCCAGGTGTCCCCTCCTCCCCACTATGGAACTGAGGGGTGTGGGGGCAGGGGTAACATTCCACACCCTACGCCCCCATGGATAGGTAGTCCCCATGGATAAGTAGTTAGGGTGGAGCGCAGGGTGGGCCTGGGGGTGACCCACCTTCCTCAGCCGAGTACACAAGGGCCGTGAGGCTCTCAGGCCCATCCCCACGGCGGTTGTAGCTCCGGATCTTGACCTCAAAGGGCGTGTAGGGCCGGACGCTCTCATTGCTGTAGACGAAGTACTGGGTGTCGGCGCCGGGTACCCGGGCGGTCTGCCAGGTTGTGCTGCCCTGCCTGCGGAAGGACAGCAGGTAGCCGAAGCCATCTCCGTTCTGGTACTCCCGTGACATGGGCTGAGGGGCAGCAAGAGTGTGGCATGGGTGAAGGGCCTCGGGTGCATCTCCTGCTCATCCCCCGGCCCTACCCAACCTTCACAGGCCTCATGCACCTCTGGTGGTTTTCATCCTGCACGGGTGCTCCTGCAAGAGGCAGCAGGTGCGAGGGGAGGGAGAGGACGGCTGCTCTTGAGCAGGACCGTGCAGCGGCTCTGTCTGGGTCCTCTCTGCACACTGCTCCAGACCAGAGATGAGGCAGGGCTGGGGCGCGGGGCGGGACGTGTCCCCACCCCGAGAACTGGAGGCACACTTCTGCCTCTGCCCCTGAGGCTTACCGTCCAGCTGACAATGAGCTCTCCAGGGGCTCCACCCCCTCCGCTGAGTCCTGAAGGTGCCACTGAGGGGGCTGTCGGGGCCAAGGGACACAGATGCGGCTTGTTAATGGGCAGCGAGGGAACAAAAACCCTGAGCCTGCGCCTGCAAAGTATCCTAGGACGGGGACACCCCTTCAGAAGGGCCCTGGTTTTGTCCTCTAACAGTCCCTCTGGATGCGGGCTCTGGAGTCAGGCAGACCTACGATCAAATCCCACCTCAGCCATTTACTAGTTGTGTTTCCCAGAGCAAGTTACTTAATGTCTCTGAGTCTGAGTCCCCCTCCACAAGGTGAGGATAATGTTTCTTTCAAATGGCCGTAAAGAGGATAAAATTAAACAGAAGAGTGGCTAGTGTGTGCATGTGTGTGTTCCATTAACGATCACTGTCCTCTTCCCTCATGTCGGCTTAAACTAAACAACAGAGACCGACTCCAGTTTGCTTTACATGATGGGGAATAAATAATCCAGAACTGCAGTTAATGCAAAAAACATTTCTTTTGGTTTGCAGGGTGATTTATTATTGTTTTTCTTTTTGTGGCAGTTTTATTTTCCTAATTGTCTCTATTATTCAACAAGGCTGATATTAAAACAAGACAATATTTCATCAGCTCACGAAGCCTCACAGGGGGTAACTTGGCTGAGCGTCAGAATATTTCTGTAGATGATCCAGCAGTTAGAGACTCATCGCTCGGCTTGACGACTGTAGTTTAGGGCCTTGTAATCTGCAAGGAGTCCTTAGATACACTGCTCGTCTGATCCTGCAAGTTGGATGTTATTGTCACCCTTTTCAGGGTAGAAGACTAAGGTTCAGCGCAGCGAGTGACTTGCCGAAGGTCACAGAGCTAATAAATGGCAAAGCTAGAATGTGCACTCTGTTCTTCCGATTTCAAAGCCCATCCCCTGTCCTGTGCATCATAGCTGTCTTTATGCTCATCAACTCCTGGGAGGCTAGAGTGAGGGAGGCCACTCCCCACCCCACACTGCCCCTGCCACACGTCCGGTCAAACAATGTGCTCCTTCTGAGTCCCTTGCTCAGGAGACGTGCCACTTAGAAATGCTGAATGATTCCAGAAAGAACCCAGAGAGTCAGGCTGGGGCATATGGGAAACTATGTCAAAGGGACACGAGAAGGAGGCCCGCACTACACCTCGAGACGGGCAGGCCTGAGTGGGCGGGAGAGGGAGTGGCAGGGCCCTGAGTCCGTGCTGCCCACCCGGGGTCCAGAGCTCTGTGGAGGAGAGGCTCTTCCACGACGAGACCGCTGTCTGTCCTTCAAACCGGAACAGAGGTTTCTTTCTGAACACCCCCTTAGAGACTGCCTGATCGATGTTCATTCTGACATAAATCAGCATCCCTCCCCTGCCTCCTGCTTCTTGCTGGTTCCTGGAATAGGCCCTTGACCTGCTCAAGCATGTAAGGTAATTTCCTGTCCCTGGTAGTACCCAGTTAGCACCTAGTACTTAGTACCTATGAGTATTCCCTCCTTTTACTCTACATAACTCTTTGGCACCTGGCAGGCAGCACAGAGAATACCCATTTCATCTGGCAGCTACTCAAGGCCACCTGCTATGTTAGTTTCCCTTAATAGACTCTTACTTGCCAGAATAAGTGTCCTGCCTCTTTCTCTGGTCTTTCCCTGCCCTCCACTTACGGAGGCAGATTTTCAGTCCTGGGGCTTTACCTGGGTCTGTGTGTATGAACAGGCTCTTGTGCTGGGCCTTCAGACCCGTGAAAGGCTCCGAGTGTGGGCCGGAGCCTGCTGGCAGAGCCTGTCCCGGGTCTCCTCCCTTCCTTCCCCACTCAGATTCTGACACTGCCTTTCAGGAGGGTTGGGCAGGGTTGGGGAGGTTGGGAGCATTCCTCTTGCTCTCAAAGAATCCATCCAGAGGATCTGGAGACACTGAATGCTTCCCTAGGCCCCTGTACAACACACACACACACACACACACACACACACACACAGCCATACACTCTCACAAATGCACACATACACTCACATGCTCACACATGCTCACTCACAACCTCACACTCACGCCTTCCTCATCAACTGACTTTTGCAGCTCAATGCACTTCCAGGGAGGACATCTGCCCACCACACCTTGGTCATGGGTTCAAGTCCAGGCTCTGCCAGTGTGATCCTTCCCTTCTCCAAACTTTGGCTTTTCCATTAAAAAAAAAAAAAACTTTTTGTTTAGAGATATTGTAGAATGACATGCATTTGTAAGGTTGGCCCATGTTTTAAACGAGGGCTGTGGACAGGCCATGCCCAGGGCACAGAGCAATGTGCAGTGCGGTGGCCTGGCCCTGACCTCTGATCCTGTCCCTTCTGTTCTGCTAGAGTCAGAGGCCTGGCCAGCAGGGCTGGAACTCTGCCTCACTGGCTTGCTTGGGGCTACCGCTGAGGAGGGTCTGGGCCTGGGCCCTGGTGTTACTTCTCTTTGGGACACACAGGACTCTGACCTGCTTCCTTGGTCCGGATTTTGCTGGAGGGCCCACTGGGCTCGCCAGTGCCCAGGATGTTGCTGGCTATGACCCGGAACTCATAGTCCATCCAGGGTGTGAGGCCCAGCACCTGGGCGGTCTCCGCGTTGCCCTCGATGTTGGTGGGATCTGCAAGGCACCAGGGAATCATGTGCCGGCTTTGTTTATTGGTCTGGACAGAGAGGGCCAGGACCCAGCCTGAACCACCTCTTTGTACTCAGCCCTCATGGCTGGGCCTGACACACACTAAGCGTGCAATACCTCTTTCAGAGATGAGAGGAAAACCAGTAGTCCTCCCTGCTCTGGAGCCTTTGCTGGCGTTTTGCGCACCCTACACCCCCATGCATGTTGTCATTGCCCCAGTAATATTCCTGCCAATGCTTCAAGGGTGCAGACGGAGCCCCGCCTCCTCCAGTTCTCTCCCTGCTCTCCTGCTGCCCATGTGACACGGTCTCCCCACTGGCCTGGGAGCGCTCTGCAGGCCGGTGGCCTCAGCTTGTCCCTCTTTGAAGCTCTAGGCTGAGCCCAGCCCTCTGACCCCCGCCCCCACTTCTGGCACACAGCCAGACCTTATCAGTTCTGACAGTGCAGGAAGGCAGCTCATACTTACTAGTCCGAACTTGCTTCCACTTCCCTGCCGGGGGAGTGCGAGCCTGCAGGGTGTACTTGGCAATGGGGCTGTGGTTATCAAAGCCACGGCTCCAGCTGAGCTGGACAGTGGTATCGCCGATATCCCTCACCACCACACCTCCAGGGGGACCCGGTGGACCTGAAGCAAGATGTCAGAGCATTGTGGGTTAGAATTGGGCAGCTGCAAATCTGAGCTGACCTCCTCCAGGCTGGTTTGGGCTGGACAGAGTGGGGGCAGCAGAGGGCGCCACAAACACACACCCGGTGGGAGAGTGGGGGTGGGGGGCTGCGCAGTCCGTGTGATGTGTCTAAGGTTGGAGGGGTCACAGAGCACCTCACACAGGGATGTGTGTGTTTAGACTTCCCAGCATTAGGCTCAGAAAACTTCTGGCCTCAGCAAAGTTCTCCACTCTTCGGGTGAGCTTAAGGAATAGATTTTTAAAATTTTGGCTTTGGAGGGAGAATATTCTATTCATTTAGGATCTATGAGGAACCTCAGGATAAGTTCAGCTCAACGAACCTCTGTCAGGAGCACTTCCGCACGGCTCTCAGGCGGAGAAGGGGGGTTAGGGAGCAAAGGCCAGAATAGCCCCGCTGGCCTCAAAGGGAGCTGGGCTGGACGTGGGAGTGGGAAGCCCCATTACCTCGGACCAGGACTGTGGCCTCCTTGGATGCGCTGTCCACCACCGTCTGGGCCATGCACGTGTACTTCCCGCCGTGGCGCAGCTGCGCGTTGAGGATGGTCAGATCCCCAACCGTCTCCTTCTGCACACAGGGGACAGGGGAGAGGGAAGGTCAGGGGACGCAGCTGCGGCTAACGCAGTGAGCTGGGAGACACGCACGAGGCGGAGCTCGGCCTCCCCGGCTCCCTTACAATCTTGGTGTTCCTGTGTGTTCAGTGGGAGGGATCAGCTACTCCCCACTCAGTACCGCTGGGAACTAAACAGTTTGTGACACAAGACAGTCAACAACGGTCCAAATTAATGATGCCCTGTGCGTTGGTGGGGGGGTAGGGGGCAGGATAAGGAGAACAGTAGTGTGGGTGAGTCTTGCTGAGTGCCTGGGATCTCAGGTTTGTCCCCAAGCACTCCTAAATGCATGGGCTTTGGGGGAGCCCAGGGAACTGCCAGTATCAGGGAGGGTGGTTATGAATCTGAGGATGAGTTTGCCATGGTCAGCATTCCTGAGGGAATGCGGAAAGGCTTCGGGAGTGGTGATGGTTAAGGACACCTTGGGTCCCCTGTCTATCCAAAAGAAGGGAGGAGCCCTGGGTTCTCAGTCTCAGGCCTCACCCCATTGGCCCTCTGGTAGTGACCCCCAGGCTTATCGGAGTCAATGGGGAAGTCATCCAAAGTCCAGATGAAAGTGAGGTCCATGGTGGGGTCGTGGGAGGCGTGGCACTGCAGGGTCAGGTTGTCTCCCAAGTTGATGTCGGCACTGGAGGGGGCCAGAGTGATCTTGGTTGCATCTGCCAAGAAAAACAAGGGCCCTGAGTAGATGAGGTGAGAGGGTTTGGCCTAAGCCCCAGGAATGAGAAGAAAGCATAGCAACAGTATCCTGACCTCCCAGCAGCCCCATGAGTGTGTGGCCAGGAGTCAGGACTAGATTCTGGATGGGGGCCAGAGGGTAGTCCCAAGGGAAATCGCATCTTGGAGCAGTGGCAAAACCAAACTGGGAGGAATATGGGAATACAAGGGCAGGGTGGTGAGGAGGGATGGCACCCCCCGGTGGCTGAGCCCACCAGCCTCAGCCAAACCACACCCCTTACCTCGCACAGACAGGATGCCAGTGCTGTTGGCTTTGCCCATGAAATTCTCGGCAAAGCAGGTGTATTTGCCTTCATCGGACCGACTGATGTTTCTTATGATCAAGGTGCCATCTGGAGTTACAGTCACTCTGCAGCAAGGACAGAGCAGATCCGGCCACTCCAGGGAGACACTGTAGTCCTGGGAAGGGACTCGCCTCCAAGAATGAAGGGGAGCAGGAATTGCTTGGGGGCGGGGTGTGGGTTGTACCTGCTGCTGTTGACCAGAATCTCAGTGCCTTTGCTCCAGAGCACCGCGGCCTTCGGAGCTGCCCGGGGCTGACAGGGGATGATAACCTCTCCGCCGCGGGCTGCGGGGATCAGGCGCCTTACAGGGTTGAGCCTGAAGTCGGGGGCCAGGGCTGGAAGGAAAGGGGAGCACCCCACCGTCATCCAGCACGCCAAAACGGTACCCATGATTAAGACGTCACCCGGCTGTGTACTAATCACCATATGTACCCTTCACAGTCCACCCATGAGTGACTCTTAGCACCACTTCCAAAATATACCCAGAATCCAGCCTCTTATCACCCCCGCTGCTACCACGTGACTCCACACCACCAAATCTGCTGGACCACTGAAAAGCCCCCTAATTGGTCTTCCTGTTTTTGTATTTTCTTTCTACAATCTCTTTTCCACTCAACAGCCAGGAACAGCTTGTTTAAGACGTGAATCAGGCACCCAGAACGACGCCCACCTTCTCACAAGGACTCGCAGCTGCGTCCGCGCCTCCCCAGGCCCTTCTCGCCCCGCGCTCTCCCGCACTCAGTGTGCTCCCATCCCCGGGGTCATTTTTGTCTTTTGAAGATGCCACTCGTCCTGCCTCAGGACCTTTGCACTGACGGCACATTTTGCTTGGAAATCCCCCCGATCTTCCCATGGCTGGTTCCTTAACACTCAGGTCACATCCCCAATGTGACTTCCTCAGAGAGGCCTTGTGTGGCCATTGCATCTCACTGGCCCACGTCATCCCTCCCTCTCCACTGGGTTTTCTCTCTACTGTATTTTTTTAACGGCTGCTGAAATAATCTCATTTGATGATTCCATTTTGTGTTTACTTGACCCCTTCTCTCTACTGGATTGTAAGATACTTGATGGCAGAAACCTTATCTGAAGAGGTATTGAATAAATATTGGTTGAATGAATGAATGAATGAATGAGTCTTAGTTAAGCCTCACTACAACCTGATGAGGTAAGTGTTATTATGTCCACTTTACAGATGAGAAAACTGAAATTCTATGAGCTCAAGTCACACAGTGGGAATGCGAGCAGCAGCCAACACTTACTAGGCACCTGTCACGCTTTGGGCAGGTCCTTTCTGCTTTTACTTCTATCATCTCACTAAGTCCTCACAACAGCTGTGTGAGGGCAGGACTATTGCCACATTTTATAAATTAGTTAATTGAAATGCAGAGCTAAGGATGCTGGGTTAAACACAGATCTAATTGGTTTGGTTTCCAGTGACTTTTGCCATCTTCTTTTTTTTCCACTGCAAAAAATTATTTAATTTGTCTGTGCCAGACATGGAACAAGCCAGAGGCTTTGTCCTCCGGGAGCCCTCAATTTAGCGTCTCATCTCTTCTTAAGTCCCTGAGTTCTTCTCAGAAGCATTCGGAGAACTGCCGGGGAGTGTGAGTGTTTAGAAACGCTGCAAGTCAACTCCGGGAGCCCCACCTGTGCCTCCCGGGGATGTCCCCAGCCTCCCTGGGCCCTTACCTTGCACAGCCAGCTCGGCGCTGGCGTAGATGGTGCCATGCTTGTTCTCTGCCACACACTGGTACATGCCCGAGTCCTCCAGGCTCAGCTTGGAGAACTGTAGGTCCCCGGCCAGTACCTCTATCCGGTTCTGTACAAAAGACCGAGCCCAGGGGCGGGCAGCAGCGTCAGGACCCCTGGAGGACCAAGGAGGAGGGGCCTACACGGGTGGGCGGGTGCAGGGGAGATTCTAGGCTGCCACTCCCTGGAGGAGGGGCTCATATTCCCAGTCCCATCTCAGAGCCCCCTGGGATTCCAGAACTTGGACATTCCCTGGGCCTCCGTGCACATCAGCACTGAAGCCAGAGGGGTGAAGTGACCCACTCAGGACCATGGAGTGTATTTGTGGCTAAGTTGTGCCTGGACCCAGGTCTCTGGACCCTCCAGTCAAGAATCTATCCAGTTGACCAGCCTGTAGCCGTGTGACTCTGGAGTGGAAAGAAGCACCTGGAAGTACCCTATGGCATTCTGGCCCAGAGAGGCTGGCAGTGGTGTGGCGTGGTGGCGGGCGGCCGGGGGAGGGGGTGGGCAAGGGCAGATGGGGGAGGGGAGTGAGGGAGGTGGGCACAGGATAGTTTGTGTGTGGGAGGAAGTCTCAGGTCAGCTACCTGGGAGGCCAGAGGCTCCCCGTTCCGCAGCCAGCGCACTGTGGGGCGGGGCTTGCCGGCAGCTGCGCAGCCCCAACGCAGACTGGAACCGATGTCAGCCTCCATGTCCGAGATCACTTTGAGCCACTCGGGCTGGGCTGTGGGGTGCAAGGGAGAGAAAGGCTGGGGATCAGCAGAAAGGAGCCTCCAGCCCGTCATATAGGCCAGAATTGCAGGGCTGCAGTTCTTGTGCCAGACACCAGAGGGCGTTATCAACGTTCTGGGCTGGGGTCTGAAAAGCAGGCTCCAGAAAGTTGGCATTTTTGAGCCCGTGTCACTGCCCATTTTAGCAACTGAAATCATTCTAAAGCCTTCCATGTGCTTTCTGCAACACCGACTGAAGCTTTGAGCTGGCCACAGCGCTAGCTTCTTCTGTTTCCGCACCTAGTGCATCCTGGAGCCAGAGGCTTAAGCAAGGGTCTTCCCGGTCTCCTCCCTGACTGCTCGGTGGACTGCCTCAGTCAGGCATGGGGGTGCAGGTGGGGTGAGGGTGTCCTGTCTCGTACCCTGCACGATGATGCGGCCCTGGACACTGTCTCGGCCCTTGGAGTTCTCCGCCTCACACTCATAGGTGCCCTCATCCTCGAAGCTGATGCTGGGAATCTGCAGGGTGGGCTCAGCTGTGGCCCACTGCGGGGACAAGGAGCCATCCACTTTGCGCCACTTGATCCTGGGGACGGGGCTGGCGGGGAGACAAGAGGGAGTGGGCTGAGCTAGTCAGACTATCAGGTCCTCCTGAGATGCTGGGCAGGTAAGGTGGGAAAGAGGGCAGCCCACCCTGGGCCTGGGAAGGAACAGGCGGAGGGAGGGAGAGGCCTCTTCCAGGTGGGCTTGGAGCACAGACAGGGAAGGGGCGAGAAGCAGGGCCCCCCCTCCCCTCTACGCCCCTGCAACAACTGTGGCGCCGATGAAGTTGGTCTTCCGTGTGGTCTGTACCTGAGGTTGACTCGCCCTCCCTCCCCCACATGGCACTGACTCCCACGCCTCTTCTGGGCCTGCCTCCCCAACAGTGGCCTGGGGCCCTTTCCCCCTCTCTTCAATGGGGCCTTGCCTCTACTTCCCAAAGTGTCTTTAGTTATTAGTAATCTGTGTACTAAAATGGACTGAGGTATCGTCCTGGCTGGTGTGGCTCAGTGAGATTAACTTCCTGTGAACCAAAATGTCACCAGTTCGATCAATGTATCTCTCCCTCTCTTATTCCTTCCCTTCCCCTCTCTCTTAAAATAAAAAAATTAAATCTTTAAAAAAATCGACTGAGGTATCAGTGAGTCTTTAAATATGGCTTTTCTGGAAGCCCAATAACTTTCCACAAGTCAGGGGGCAACCTGGGCATCCTCAAATAGCAGGAGATATTTGCAGTCATTCATTCCACAAATATTTATCGAGCACCTGCAATTTGCTGAGCCCTGTTCCAGTGAACCCTTTTTCCAGGAGAGCATGATTTCTATTGCTCCACAGAATATTTGCTAAATGCCAGGCACTGTTCTGAGCACTTAACATATATTAACTCATTGACTCCCAGTAACAACCCTACGAGGTAGGTACTATTATCATCATATACAAATAAGGAAACTGAGGCACAGAGCAGTTAAGTGTTTACCCCAGGTCTCCTAGCCAGCAAGTGACAGGGTTGGGATCTGAACCAGCAGTCCAGGCGGTCAGTGCTCAGTGCGTGTGGTCACTGCCCACTGTGAGCCTGGCACTCTGCGAGGTCCTGGGAGGGGCACCAAGGTGACTGGGTGCTGTCCTGCCTGCCCCACTCTTTCTGGGGTCACCTGTGCCCTGGCCTCTCCCTCCCTGCTCCACCACTCACTTCCCAAAGGCAAAGCACTCCAGGGTGACCTGCTGTCCCACCAGCGCATACGTCTCTGCCGGGAACCGGGCCTTGATACTGGGTGCAAAGAGCCTGGGATCTGCGGAGAGAGGGGTTTGGCAGGTCAGATGCAAGGGGTCCAGGTCAGGGGCCCCCGTGCTAGGATCTCAGTGCGGCTCAGAGCTAACTCCATCTCGACTTCCTTTTCCCTTGGGGTCCTGGGACAAACATCTGGGGCCTTGTAACAGGAGGGCCCAGGGGTCTAGGCCCCGGATCCAGCACCCTGCACCCAGCACCCTGCAAGCTGCTCTTCACAACCTCTGGGGGAAAAACCTTTTTTCTCCACATCTGCTGACCCTTTCAGCTCTCTCCTCCCAGCCTACCCACTGACCCTGACCTTCAGCAGCCAGGTTGAGCTGAGCAAACTTGCTGAAGACGCTTTTGGTGGAGAAGTCCATGTGGCTGGTGGCCAGGCAGGAGTAGTTGCCCAGGTCTGAGGCGTTGGTCCGGGCGATGTACAGGTTCCCTGTGGTCTGGGACACGAAGTGGCGCCCGCCCGCGGGGATGAAGTTGGGGAACTCATTGAGGAGCCAGCGGTAGGACAGGCCTAGGAGTGCGGAGTTGGAGGGTGCCAGGGAGGGCTAGGCCCACCAGCGACTTGGGGCAGGGCATGCTGGTGGGGTCTGTAGGCCCTGTCCTAGGAGCCCCGTTCTCTGAGCTGGGGCCGAGGGAGACCTGAGGGAAGATTTGACTTTATTCCTGCCCTTGGGGAGCGCTGTCAGGGAAACAGCCCCGCAGAGACCTCCCAGCCTGAAGGGGGAGGCAGGGCACAGAGCA
The DNA here is from genome assembly GCF_021234165.1 of Pteronotus mesoamericanus. NCBI lineage: Eukaryota > Metazoa > Chordata > Mammalia > Chiroptera > Mormoopidae > Pteronotus > Pteronotus mesoamericanus. The sequence continues at coordinate 5,936,006 of NW_026555326.1, forward strand.
AGAAAATGACAGACCCATAAAGGAGAGAATTCTTTAAGGTCGAGCGTTGAGTGATCAGTTGCTTCCAAGAGTCACTCACCACCTTGTATTCCATCCATCCTCTGCGGAGCGGCCAGAGCCCCTCCTGTGCCCTGAGTCTACCCCTGGGCCCGGGGCCTCGACTCACCTGGGTAGTGGGCGGGCGGGTTGCAGGGCAGCATCACTCCCCAGCCCTCGTGGGTTTTCACTGGGTCTCGTTCCTCCTTGGAGAACTCCTGCAGAACTGGAGGTGAGGGCCCGGCAGCCCTCAGGCGCCGTCCTCCAAGCCTGCGGCCCCTCCCTGGCTCAGCCTCCATGGGACGCAGTCACCCGCCTTTCCCAACACTTTTCCCAGCCCCCTCCTCCCCTTCCCCAGGCCATCCTGGCACCCCACGGGGTCTCACAGCCGAAGCGCAGGACAGCCTCCCTGCTGACGACAGTGCCCACTGGGTTGGAGGCCAGGCACTGGTAGACGCCGGCGTCCTGTGCCTTGGTGGGGTTCATGATGACCAGGTTGCCTCCCACCAGCTGGTGGCGGGAACCTGGCTCTAGCTTCATCTCGGTGCCATTCATCTTCCACCTGCAGTGGGGCGGAAGGGGGCCCTCCTGAGTCCTGCCTAGCCGCCCAGCCACAGGGCCGATGTGCAGAAAATCCCGCACAGCTTCCCAGGACCTCCGCACCCACCGTGGGGGCCTCACCTGTAGGTGGCCGGAGGGCTGGCCCGGGCACGGCATGCTAGTGTCACCTTCTCCTCTGTGGACTCCTCTGGGAATAGCAGACTGAGGGGCTGGTCTTCAAAGACAGGGCCAAAGGTGGCCGGGGACCCCAGGGCTGAGCTCCAGGCTGCGGATGGGACACCACCAGTGGCCCCGGGGCCTGGGAGCCAGCTGGGGCCTGGCCTCAGGGGCGGCGCTGTCCAACGGGCCTCCCCGCAGTGACGGGAAGGTTCCGTTTCCTGCACTGTCCAGGACAGTACCCTGGCCACCAATGCTACTGTGGAGCCCTTGCAAGGTGGCGGGTGCAGCTGAGGAACCAAATCCCTAATTTTATTTAATTATAATTAATCAACATTTGAATTTCAATAGGTTGGGCAGGCCCTCTCTGGTCAAGTCAGCTCAGTGGATCACCCACCCTACACTCAGGTGTTGAGCGCCTGCTGCACACCTGGCACTGGGCTGTAGACGGTGTACACAGGGTCCCTCTTCCTTAAGGAGCTTGCGGTCCAGGGAGGGAGACAGAAAACTGACAGTACAAGGTGGTAAGAGCCATCATAACAGTTTAGATTCAAGGTGCAGAGGGGCCTCAGAGGGGAAGCAGGTGACACTGCCCAGGGACCATGGGGCGGGGTCTTTTGGAAAAGCTCATCTGCAAGATGTGAGAGAGGCTTGAAAGATGCGTGGGAAGTCACTGGCCAAAAGGGGAAGAGGGAATACATGTCCCTAGGGCAGGCTGTCCCAGGCGAAAGTGCCCTGGTTCTTACTAGCTGCTCTGGAACCCTTCTGAGCCCGAGCATCTGTATCTGTGAAATGGAAGGAATGTGAAGTCCCAGGGTCTGAGGGAGGCTTCAGCCTGGCAACAAACGTCTGCTGGACCCAAGTGTGGGGCGTGGCGGGGGTTGGGGGACAATGGAAGGCTTTATGATGACGGGATGGTGTGCAGGCTGCTTTAGGGACATTTTTATAAAATTCCATAGTGAAAATTCAAGAAAAAGAGGCCCAGAAAAGGGAATGTTGTGCCAGGGTCACAGGAAAAGTCTACGGCACACACAGGGCTAGACCTCAGTCTCCTGAATGTGCTGAGCCAACGGGCGTCTCGGGGCAGGTGCGTGTCTCCTTGCACACCAGCGGCCAGCCTCACCGGGCGGGGCCCAGAGGCGCACGGGGCAGAGTGCCGCGCCTGCCTCCCCGCGGGCCGGGCACTGAGCTCCGTCTGCTGGTTCACGCGGCCAGGCACACCTCGCCTTTGTGGTGTCAGGCAGGAGCCAGGCCACCCCTAATTGGCTCCTACCCCTCAATGCAGCTGGTTTCAGGCCCTCCTTGGTGGATCATGGGGGGTGGGATCCCCATTAACCAATTAGTGCCTCCCCTCCCGACGGATCCAGCTGTCAGCCCTATTCCGGGGTGGGGGCTTGGGACTTATGCTGCAGCTGAGGCCCAGCCCTGGACCCCCGGGGAGCGAGGGCAGCTGTTAAGCAGCTCTCAGAATGAGGAAGGAGGCAGGGATCCCTGAAATAGCATCCCCCATCTTCCTCCCCACCACCCATCACTGCCCTTCCCTGACGCCCCAGGCCTTGGAGATGGCGGCTGAGAGCCCAGCTTAATCCCAAGTTAATGATGGTGGTGGAGAGTAGGGACCCCTGCCCAGCTGGGACTGCTGAGAGGGAGGAAAGGGAAGGGGGGTGGCGGAGGCAGCTGGGCTGCTGGGAACCACCTTGCACAATAGCAGCTTCCAGTAACTGTCTGGGGGTGGGGGTGGCTGAGTGGGCCCAGGCACACCAATGCTTTCAGACTGGCTTTCTTCCTGTAAAAGCTTTCTCCTTGCACTCAGCGGCATACAAACCCTCACCCCAGCATCCACCTATGCCCACGTCCACACCTCTCACTGACACACGCTTCCTTACGTGCACACACCCCACACGTTCCTATACGCAGACCTCTCTATGCCACTCCAGCAGTCAGATACGCACACGCATGCGCTTGTCTAAAAGAGATGCACACACAGCTCGAGTGTTCGTGTACACTTATTTAAACACAGCCATGACTCATAATAAGAATAGCTGAGATTCTGAATGCTTGTTATCAGATCCCTGCTCCGTGGTTCTTTGTCACAACCTCTTTACAAGATAGTGACTGCCATTTCCTTATTTGACTAGTGTGGAAACTGAGACTCAGGAAGGTTAAATAACTTGCTTCAAATCACACAGCAAGAAGGGGCAGAGCGAGGGACTTGGACCCTGGCCGGCTTCACCCCATACCAGCGTCCTTAACCACAGTGGCCGTGGTCCTTGACCTCAACCCCCCTGGAACCATCAGAGGATCTCTTTCCCGTTGGAGGGAGGGAATCAGAATCCCTAGGAAGGAGGCTGAGGAGTCCAGCTCTAAAAATACCTCGTGGCCATTCTGCTTGCCTCTGGGGATGAGAGGCAGGCCCCGCGCTGTAAGGGTTTCCGTCCACATTCGTCACCCCCCCAAGTGTTGCGCCCCTCCAGGCAGCAGCCCATTCACACCTGCCCTCACACTCTACACCTTCCTCTGAAGACACGCACACTCCCAGGCAAACTCGGCCCTCCGTGCTGTCCTTGCTCCCTCATTCTCCCTGGTTCCTTGTCCTGGCATCTCTGCTCCCCAAACACAGGTGTTGGGGGCCTTGTAGAGGAAGGGGTGAGAGAGATGTGAGTGTGGGGGGAGTCCTCGTAGCCTTTCCCTGCACCAGGTGCAGCCCTAGGACAGATCTGCAAAGAGAGTGGAGCGAGGCACCTTCCTGGGAGGGGTGGGGAAAAGTGAAAGAATGTCCCACTCCTGTCTCTGGAGCCCTGGACGTGGCAAATAGGGCCCCTCCCTCTTGGCCTACCTGCATCTCTGGGTCTAAGGACCCTGGAGGCTGCCCACACCCCTTGCCTCAGGTGTTGGGGTTCCAGCATGGAGCTGTCCCCAAGGGGCCCAGGCCCCTCTCTGCTGCTCTCTCCAGAGTGGGTGTCTCCTGCTCCTTCAGGGTCCTAGACCCAGCAGCGCCTCGGGGCCCCAACACAGGCAGCTAGGCCTGGGGGTGGGGCCGGGAGGCTCCTCCCACCCAGGGGGTCATTTCTATTTTCCAGCAGCCTCATTGCCGTGAGTGCAGGATTGAGAGGCATGTAGGATGTAATGAGGACATCGGAAAGTGTGCCGGTGGAGCTCTTCCCTGCTGGGACAAGAACCCAGAACTGCAGGCAGCAGCCTCGCAGGAAGCAGGTGGGGCAGGGCCCAAGCTGGTGGGGATTCCAGAAGGATGGCGGGAGACGGGCCCTCTTTCTCCCAGGGAGGTGTTTAAGAAGAAAAGAAATGTCTATTGATTTGGGCTGGGGGTCAGGGCGGAGAGGCCAAGCGGTGGTCCCAGTGGACCCCTCCACAGGCGATGAGCCACAGGCGGCCTGAGTGCTCTGCAGCTATCAGATGGGCTGGGTCCCCAGCCCCCTCTCCAGAGTCAGCTACCTGGGCCTCAGCCAGCAGTGCCGCCTTCCGCACATCCTCCTCTTCCTCCTCTCAGCCCTCCCTCCCCTCGTCCCACTCCGCAGCACCCCCGTGTAGAGCCTTTCCTGGTCCCCCTTGCCTTTACCCTGGATGGCCCGTGCTCTGCCTCCCCGCTCCCCCGGTCCCGGTCCACGCTGACTCCGGCTGTCAGGCTGCAGCGTTGCCCTGAGAAACCGCCCCGGGTTTTGTGGCATTGGCCTAGAGCAGTGCCACCCAAGAGAGATGTTCTGTAATCTGAGCTGTCCGATGTGGCCATTAGCCCTGGAAATGTAGCTAGCACCACATTTCTCTTAATTTCTCTTCATTTTAATTGTCCCTTGGCTATTAGCTACTATATTGAACAGTGCAGCCTTCAAGGTTTCAACTCCGGGCTGATATCTTGGAGGGCTGGTTGTGCCGTAATCTTGTTGGGTGACCCAGGGCGAGCCATTCACCCTCTCTGGTCATGCCTCTTTCATCTATAATGTGGCAAAGACTCATTCCCTCTCCTAACATCAAAGCGAAGACAGGATCCACAAGCGGGGAAATTTTAGCCAGAAAATAGCCTCAAAAATGCAGAGTCAGCAATTTCTGTAGTCCTCACCAAAATAATAGCAATGATGTAACGATAGAACTATCCCTGATGGGCTTCAAGAGCAGACAAACCCTCTTACCTGAAGAGACAAGGGCCACAGCCAGCAGCAGCAGCAGGTGTGACTTCCTTCTGGAGGGTGTCCCCATGGTGGGTGTCTGGGCAGAGGCGGAGAGCAGAGGAGAAGGGCCTCAGCCCAGCACCAGGAGAGGAGAGTCCAGCAGGAGGCTAAGAGGGACCTAGGGAGGCGGGAGGCAGGGGAGGACCCGGAGCTGAGGAGCGCCCCTCCCAGCTGCACGGGCCGGCGTATCTGGGAGAGGCCGGAACTGCCCAGCTACTCTCCCTCCCCAGGGCCCTGGGGAAGGGACTTGGCTATTACCAAGGAGCTCTTCCCTGGGCTGAGTGCCTCCTACTGCCCCCCTGGGAGTCTGGCTCAGTCACATCCCCCTGCCCCGCTCCCCCGCGCCCTCAGCCAGCAGGGTGCCGCTCAGGAAGTGCAGCCGTGATTAACAGGGATCCGGAGGGATCCGGAGGGAAGGACCGCCTGCCCACTCACCTGTAGAGAACAGGGCCTGGGCCTGGATTTGGGGACCTAGTTACATCTTTCTCCAGAAAGGGCCCACTCTCCCTGTCCCTCCCCCACAGCTGCCCAGGTCGGGAGGGACAATAAGCCCCTCCGAGAGCCATACTAAGTCTCTCAGGCCCAGCCTTGTTTTTCTAGTGAGGAGGGGTTTCACTGATTCATCATGTACCGTGTGTGATGGAGACCTAACCTTGGCACCGTCAGCAATGCTCCCAGCCCTATGGGCGAAGGGACCCCTTCTGTGCTGAAAGAGTTAGTGCAGCTCCCAGGAGAGGCTCCCTCTGCGCAGAGGTGAGCAGGGACTTGGTTAAACCTTGAGAGCTCTGGAGAACCTGTTCCCTGGGACGGGGGCCACCGGGAGCAAGTCAGAGTTCCTCCCTCAGTCTGGGAGGCGGCAGCCTAGTCCGCAGAAGCGTGGGCAGGGCCAGCCTTCCCTGTAGATCTCCCCACGTCCGGGCCAACCCTCCAAGTTCTGGCATCCCAGGGGCACCCTTTTTGGTTATTTGGGTGCCATAGGGAGTCCGATAACCCAGTGCCTGCAGATTCTGCTCTTTGCCCGGCCCGCCTGCTTTGCAGACACCTAAGAGCAGGGGTAGGGGTGCGGAGGCCTGGGGCTGAGGGAAGAGGGCCTGGCTGGGGCTCTCCCACTAACTGGCTACAAGACCCATGCCACCTTTGGGTCTCAGGGTCTTCATCTGCAGAATCGTTGCTCCCTAAGGTCTCTCCCAGCTCTGAGACTGTGTGCTCCCTCCCAGAGAGTGCAGTGCCGCTGAGGGTCTGGGAATGCTGTCCCCGGGGAGGGGGTGAGGAGTGGGTGGAGGGCGGGTGCTGGGTGCAGCTGCCTTAAGACTCTGCCTGGGGTCAGTGCAGGGTCTGAAAAACGATGCAAACGCAGTATCTCCCTGTCTCACTTCCCGCTCTATCCCCTGGGAAAGAGAGTCCCCAAACCCTTTTAAACCCTCTCTGCCCAAACTCTAGCCTCATATCCGCTTCCCCTTGTCAGGAAGGGGCCCTGGGGCCACCTCTCCACGACTGCGTGCCCCTCCCTGTCCTTGCCACTTTCAGTTCCAGACCTGAACCCAGAAATTCAGCACTTTAGTCCCTGTGACATTCCCGCTACACCCCCATCTCTGTGCCTTTGTTCTTGTCACTCCACTCCCCTGCAATGCCCTTCCCAGGCTGGGCACCCTCCCCCCTCATGGCCCCATTGACCCTTCACTGCCTGCAGGCCCTAACGTGCCCCAGGAGCACAGTTAGAATTCAGCTCTGGTCTTGATTGCGCCCTGGCCCTGCCCACGGAGGTGCGGCTGCCTTCACTGGGAGGCTGCGAGCGCTCCAAGGGGAGAGGCCGGGTCTTCCTCATGTTGGCGTCACCTGTGCCTGGCAAGTGCTGGCACAGAACAGGTGTTACTTGGGCGGCGCATTTCACTGTCTGAGGACAGCTGTGCTCTGTGCCTGCAGGAGCCGGTGGGCACCCTGGTCACACTCCCGTCCCCACAGCGGAGCTGAGCAGACAGCCGGCTGCCCGGCCAGGCCGCAGTGCTCCCCAAGTGCGACCCCGGGCACACTGGCGCACTCGCTCACACCCGCATAGCCTCACGCTCCTTCTCCCACCAACACATTTACTCTCACAGGCATGCTCCCGTCTCCTTCATACACACACTCACACGCGCACCCCTTCACCCTCGCACACTCTCGCACACACACTCCCTCCCTCACACATTCTCTCTCTCTCTCTCTCTCTCTCTCACACACACACACACACACACACACTCAGGTCTCCAGGGCCGGCAGGGTGTTCAGTCATGGGAAGAGCTGGGAGTACAGCCCTGGATGCTACGCAAACGCAGGGAGCTCTCAGGATAGGGAGGCGCGGGGACCCTGTGAACTGTCCCGGGCTGTGGGCTCCACAGACAGGGTTTGGTGCCATCGACTTCATCTCCTAACAGCCTTGTGAGCTTGGACGTTATTCCCCCTGGTGGAACCTGTTTCCTCACTTGCAAAGTAGAGATTATGGCCCTTGTTTTGCAGAGCTGTTCTGAGTGTTTGATGGAATACTGGGGTGCCTGCTGGGGAGTCTTGGGGTCACAGTGGGGATGGGGCCAGGGAGAGGATGGGGCTCCGCCCTCCCCCCTTCTTTATCTCCTGGACATCTCTCCGAGGTTTCCTTGACACAAAGGGTCCCACAGGTCCAAAAACTTTGAAAACTCCCCCTCGCGCTGGTGCAGCACATCCCAGGGCTGGGCACAGAGAAGGCGCTCAATCACCGTTTGCTCATTCCTGCCCTTTGTCGGCCTGCCAGTCCTGGGGACGCAGTGAGGGGCAGGGCACTGGCGTGGGGAGGAGCCTGGGCTCCAGGCACTGACCCTGCGTGTGCCAGGGCAGCGGAGAGAGAGACCACCTGGGAGCTGTGGGCGGGGGGCTAGAGACTCTGGGGCAGGAGCTGGACGCTGCTCCCTAGCAGTGCTGACGAGGGGTGTATGTGCGCGAGCGCACATGTGTGCATGCATGTACGTGATGTTTGTGTGTGCCTGTGTATCATGTCTATGTGTGGATATGTGAGGTCTGGTCTGTGTGTCTCTGTATATGCGTGTGTTTCTGTGTGCCGGTGTTTGGGTATGTCTGGTCTTTGTGTGTGTGCCTGTGTGTTTGTGTGTGCCTATGTGTCCCTGCCCACACAGGGCAACGAGACGCAGCCCCTGCCTTGTTTTTCTTTACCTGCAAGGAGGTCCGCACCCTGGATCATTCTCCTGTACCGCGCGGTGGTCAGGATGATCAGTTTTCTCATCATAGGTAATTATTACGCTTTGTGGATAATCCAATTCTACTGCTTCTCCTAAACTTCAGCTTAACCCAGACCTTTGTCAGTGACCTCTGGGCTCAAGGACCCGGGGCACCCCTGAGGGACAGGTCTGGGGGAAGGGTGCGGCGAGGGGATGAGATCCAGGGGCACCGGGGCGGCCCCCGGGCAGTGCTGGAGGCCTGTCAGCCTGATCACCTGTGCGTGAGCTCCGCCGTGTGACAAGGTCTGGTGTGAGCACACGCACACACATGCTCACACACGGAATCCGGGTCAAGGGTTGAAGCTAATCGCTGCACTGAAGGTGAGGCAATTGGCATCCAGTCTTGCCCTGGTCCATTTTTGTTCTAGTATTTACGATCATGTGCCGGGCATGGACCTAAGCACCAGGGAGGCAGTAGTAAAAACTGCCCTTACAGAGTTCCCTGACCCATGGAGTGTCACTGCGCATGTGATCGTGCGGTACACGGACAGTCATCATCTCACACCATCTGCCCTATAACACATTCTAGAATGCTCAGGATGGAAGAGGCCTTTTGTCAGGAGCAAGTAGAGCTATGCCAGGCCCGGAGCTGGCCCTGTGAGCCCTGAGCCAGCCAAGCCTGGCCCAGGCCAGCTGCCCTGGTGCAGGGGAGCAGGCACAGGCTGGCACAGGCAGGCATGAGCTGTCACCACCGGGCGCGGGTACTATGAGGCACAAACACATGGGGGAGCGAGCGGGCTGCTGGGGGGTTCAGAGGCTCCAGGGGGAGCTGGCTGAATTGCTGGGCCCAGGAAACAAAGGGTCTGGGGACAACTGAGGGGAAAAAGGCTGAGCACTGGACTCCAGCACGCGGCAGGGTTTGCTGGCCTCGGAGCCCTACACGGAGCAGTCAGAAAATGGAAGACACACTCCTCCTAAACGCTACCGTTCGGGACACGCAGCTCCTGGCCCTGAATCTCCCCCCACGCCGGCCACCCCCCCCAGGGCCTCGAGGAGATGTGAGCACGGAGGGCTGCTTTTGGACGGGTGGTGGTAGAAAAAGGGGGAGTCCGCAGTCCAGCTGCAGGCAGAGACGAAGTGATTTATTATAAGCCAACAAGTACTGCCTGAGCCCTCCGGCCCGCACCCCGCATCCTGCAGCACGGCACCGACTAACAGGGTAGGCTCTCCACCAACCCGCCTGGCACTTGAGAGCTAGTACAGCCCTAGTTATTACATTCATTACTCAGCGTCTCTGAGCCTCAGTCTCCTGTCTGCTACATGAGGGTGACAAGGATGTAGCCACCCCAAGGGACCCCTGTGAGGTCAGCACCATTTCTGGCCCATAGTAAGTGCTTGGGGGACACAGACCTGTGTCCATGGACGCTGTGCCTGGCGTCTACTTCTACACCGTCATGACACCCAGGCCGCGCTCACACGTGTTTAGGTTACTGACAGACTCCCCCACTCTCCCCGGGCAGGCGCCGTCTTCCTCTTCTGCCCACCAGGTGCAGCGGCCCGGGCAAGCCCCAGCCGGCGCACCGCCCGAACGAGGGCCCAAGGACACACTGGGCCACGTCCAGATACCATGTGTTCATCCTCCTGGGAGCCCCTGGCTAGGTCACACACAGCGGCACTCCCAAGCGGCGCTCCTCCTCGCTCCTCCTCGGCTACCCTGCCTCCGGCCTGTGGGGGCTGGGAGGGGAGGGGAGCTCTGCCTACAGAAGGAACTGACACCTGGCACCGGGCCACATCCTCCACGAAGGTCTGAACCACACCTCGCCCTCCGGGAGGACAGGGGCTATGGTGGCCTTGTGGGGTTGCGTGTCAGGCAGTGTGGGCGCTGGCAGGAGCAGGACTGAGGCTGAGAGGCCTCAGTGAGGGAGGTGGGTGCCCTGAGCTGGAGGAGGTCCTGAGGGAGCTTTGGTTGGGCTGGGGGCCTGCTCAGTCCCCAGGGAGGGACAGGGAGCTATGCAGCTGAGTTTCTCCTCATACCCCTCTCTGCGCTCCCTCCTTCCCTGCACCCAGTTTTTCCTGGCAGGCTCTTTGTATTGGCACCTGATTCCCTGGGGCCCTGGCACTGACCACACCTGCCCTCTGGGGAAACTGGGTCCCTGTGAGTTTTCCACCTTGGCCTGCGGGAGTCTGGCCTTGATCTTCAGCCAGGAGTCTCTGCCCTCCTGCCCCCGTCCCTACCCACTGCCCTGGCGAGACCCTCAACGTGGGAAGCGGGCAGAGGGAGAGCCTTGCATGCCTCTAGGAGGAGCCGGGGTAAGGGGCAAGCGCTGCCAGACCCCAGGCTTCCTGCTCCCTGTGGGTGTGGTTTGGCAGAATGAGTGAGGGCGTTGGAAGGAGGGTCTGTTTTCAAGATGTCAGAAGTGAGAGCAATTGTTTTAATTTGGTTCTGAAGAACTAAATCAGGGAGAAATTAGCAGAGCAATTGTGCATGTCCCCTCATCTCTGCAGCGAGGAGACTCCCCCAGTTCCTAGGCAGTTTCCCCTGGCTGGTCCGGAGCCACGCCTGGTGGGGTGGGTTTGCCCCTCCTCGCAGGCTAGTTTCGGCTCTGGGGCCCAGGTGAACTGGCTTTCCGGGCTGCACAGCAAGAAGGCCGTTTCCAGCCAGACGTGGGGAGGAACAGCCTCTTGGTCAGTGAGGCTGGCAGCCATTGAGAGGATGTGGGCTGAGGGCGGAGGAGACCCAGCAGGTTTCACCTGGATGGGCGCCCCGTCTGCGTGTGGGGGTGGGGGGCGTGAGGCTCATCAGAGGAGAAGGACACAGGGGTGTGCGGGGGCCTGCGCATGTTCTGAGATGCCTTGTGTTCAGTTTTGGGGGGAGAATACCACACTCCTTTGCTTTTGTTTGTATCCTCTTTGGATAAACAAGAAAACCTGGGCTCATTTTGTAGTAAGAGAACTCATTAAATCCAAGGAAGGACTTCTTTACTCCAGGGTGATTATCATCAAGACCCAGAGCCCATGGACACTCCCATGATGTTCCAGGTGAGCAAACCTTAGCGGATGGTGGGGGGCGTTGGCCTAGGTTAGGGTGGTCCAGAAGGATGAGAGGTGGGCAGCAGGGAATGAATATTCTTATGGATTCCTAGTAACCCCTGCCTATTACCATTTGAAAGACGATAACCTGAACCTGGAAGAAATTTACAGGGTCATCAGCCCAAACCACTTCCAGGCAGGGCGGTTTCTAACCTTGGACCAGACCCCAGTTTTTCACGGCCTTTTAGAGCCCTTGGAAAGACCGTCCCACCTCGGGCTCATCTTCCTAGTGAGGAAGTGCCTCCTTCAGTCTAATTTCAATCCCTCCTGCTTCACTGGAATATTCTTTGCTCTGGTTCTTCTTACTCTTGCTCAACCCCCCGGTTCTGCCCTAGGAATCCCTCCAAAAATACAAATACCACCTACACTCAGGCATAGATTGCCTTTCAGAAGTACTTCCCTACAGGCATTTGGCTTGAGGACTTTCTGGGGGTGAAGACAGAGGATGGGCACCCTCCAGACCACCTCAAATGAGTTGCTTCCCTGAGAGCCTTGGAGCAGAAAGGTTGCCTCGGAGCCACCTGTCCTGCATGCTTGCTCCTGGGAAGTAACTTTGGTGTCAAAGACAATATGTGCAACTATCCAACCATCCCCCAGTCCTCAGAGGCCCATCCCACATGTGTGTCTCGCTTAACAACTGCTGGCAGAGAAGGTGCTGGAATGGAGTTACATAAGAAGTGAGGTCCGGAGGGGAGTGGCGTGGGGTAGGTACAGAGGGCTGGAGGTGGAGAAGCACATTTGACCAGGTGTGGGAGTGTGAGGGGGGAGAGCTCTGGGCCAGGTGGGGAGCGGAGGATGAGTGGGAATGAGAGTCACAGAGAGAACCCTGTGTTTTTGTCACTGCTCACACTGAGCACCAGGTCAGGCAGACCTTGGTGACTCTAATGTCATGGGCTCAGGGCCCCCTCCCCATCTACCTCACTTCCTGCCTCCCTTTTGCTGCCTGGGACTCCTGCTAGATCCCACAGGAAATCAGGGAGAACTTTGACCTTGCGGCAAAGCCTTGCTTGAGTGGTTCTGCAGACTGGCTAGAAAGGGTTACCTGGCGGGGCTGCTCTCTCTAAGGGCCCGAGTCCCTCCTCCCAAGGCCAGGAGTCTGGGCTCCAGCCCCCGCCCCATCCCCAGGAGCCTGGTCAAAGCAGCCTCTCTCACAGGTGGCCCGCCTTTTGCTGCCCAGGATCCCCAGGGCCTCCTCTGGACCCTCTGAGTGCAACTGAGAGGGTGACGGCTGAACGGACTGAGGGGCTCTCTGGCCAGAGGGCTGGGAGAGGAGACTGAGCCGGTGCCGACGGGCTGGGATGCTGGGCGGATCCTGCTCCTGCCTCCCTGGGGCAGAGGGGCCAGGAAGGGAGTGTGTGGCCCTGAGGAGCTGAGCTGAAAGGAAAGGAGAGGACAGTAGGGTCTCCCCAGCTGCAGGCTGGACACGGAGGGGGAAGGCAAGGGCAGGTACCCCGGGGAGCTGGAAAACCCGTCCTTCATCCAGGGCTGGGGCCCCGGGCACTCAGCGCTCCGGTCTGCCTCCATTCCCACCTCCAAACAACCTGGGCTGGCAGCTTTTCCTCTGGGGCACAGGCTCTGCTCCCGGGGGTCTGCGGCTGAAGGGTCCCTGGCTTTGTCCCGTTTAGCGCCAGGACTCTCCCCCCACAGGCACTGTCTCATCTCACTCTCCTTTCTTGCTGCCCGGACCCTGGAGCCCCTCCTGGACAGGGTGACAGGATTCAGTTCTGGACACCGGCTGGGGCTGCTGCCCCGCCCCTGGTCCATCCTGTAAGCCCCGTGGTGCTGGGGAGAGGGGCTGCCTCCTTTTTCCAGACCCCCCAAACCTGCCCCTCCTCCCTTCTGGTCCCAGCCCCTTTCCTCACCAAACTTCATGCAAATCTTTCTCTTCCACCAGTGAGGATGAGAGGGAGGGACTTGAGAAGAAGATAAGGTTGGGGAGGGGGGAAGGGAAGAAAAGGAATGTCAGCCCTGTGGTCCCAGCCACGCACCCTTCTGGATGCGACTTGCCTCCGGTTTTCCTCCTTAAGCCCCACTCCCGGGCAGGCCCGTGCCCACACTTCTGCTCCACTCCCTCCTCTGTGGAACTGAAGCAAGACTTTGCAAAGAGGTCACCCTGCAGAGGCAGACCCAGGGTGGCCTGTCTGGACAGGCAGGCTCAATTCCATCCAGGGACATCTGGGGACAGGCCAGGGTCTGGGGCCTGATCCCAAGGACTTCCTGGTCCTGGACTTGGGGCCCGGGGGGCAGGGTCCATAATCACTGTCCTCTCTGAAGGCAGTTGCTGCTCTCAGCCCGCGGCCAGTGGCCGGTGGCCGGTAGCCAGCTGGAATTCCTGGACGCACTGCTGGGGGCCAGCTTTCCGGCTGGGCTTGGCCTGCTGGGCCCTGCAGGACGCCACCCATGTAGACTGGGCGGAAGAGACTTCCAGTCCCAGTGGGGAGAAGTCAGACTGGCCCCAGCCTGCAGCTGGGGTTCCCACCCCGTCCCTGCCCCTCCCAAGTTGCAAGGACACTGAGCTCTGAGCCCCTGCCCCAACAGCGCCCCGGGAGACAAAATTGGTTGGCACCTACCTGGGGTGAAAGAGGGGTGTTGACTGGGGCAGGTGGATGCTGCCCAGGGCGGGGAGCCAGAGCCAGCCTGGCCCCCAGCCGCCTGGGCTGCCTACCTCTCCTCCCCGTTCCCTCAGCCGCTTGCTGCTGTCCGGGTGCGGTGGCGGCAGCCTCGGTGGCGGTAGCGGTGGCGGGTGAGGGCGCTTGTGTGTGTGTGCGCCCGGAGCCACTGCAGCATCTCTGCATCAAGATGTGCTCCTCCCTCTCCCAGGCTCCGCTCACTGGCTGGCTCCTGTCCTCAGCCAACGCTTGGGGGCCCTGGAGATGACTTCCTCTGCCCCCCTCCCGCCCCCTTCCCGTCCCCACCCTTCTGGCTTTACCTCATTTGCTGTCATTTAAGGACCAGGGAGCAGCCAGCGCACCCGCGTCTTCCATAATGCATGGGCAGCTCAGCTCCCGGGCGGGCAATGTCTGGCCTGCCTACCCACCCCCCAGCCCAGCCCAGGGCTGAAGGGGCTGCAGAGGCGTGGGGTGCAGAGGAAACCGAAAGTGGCTCGGGTTCTCCAAACCCCGGAGACCCAGGGAGCCAAACTCCTTGCTTCCCTAGAAATCCCCCGTTAGAGGAGGGGATGCGAATCAGAGCTCCTCTGCAGGCGAGTGGATGGGGGGCTCCGCCGTGGCCTGCCCCACGCGTTCGTCTCTGTTGTTTCTCTGATAAAAGTAATGTGGCTCTTTGTCAAAATAGCCAAACATTAGAGGAAATTTTAAAATAGATCATAAAAGTCCCTTAACAAATTTGACTTACATGCCTCCGGGTTTATTATTTTCATGTATATAATTACATGGATTATTAGTATTACTTTATAAAAAGGGATCACACAATATATCCTGATTTGCAAAATATTTTTTAACTCTAACAGATCTTGGACATCTTTCCACATCAGCTCCTATGGATCCAAACCCATTTTCAGTCATCCGGCAGTGTGATGTCATGAAAAGCTCACCAGATCGGGGGCCTGAACGTCTGCAGGGCAGGTTGGGCTCTGCTCAGTGGCTGTGTGTGCGGGGCTGAGTGCCCTGTCCTCTCTGAGCCTCACATGGAACCTGAAGGGCCGGGCTCACACTGCCAGCTCTGAGAGGCTGGGTGCTTACCCAGGTCAGTGTATCCTTCCTGCTCTGCTCCTGCCGTGGGGGCAGCAGAGAGGACCTGTGCCCAGAAGCAGAGGGACCAGCCGTCTGCGGCAGCAGCCGGTCCCATCAGGCTGCCCCTGTTGTGCCACCCCCCTCTGGTCCACCTGCTGCCCAGCTCACACAGACAAGACCAGTGAGCGGTCCAGATGCTGAAACAGCTGGCAGCCAGGCTAGCCTCAGAGTTCTAAATGGCTGTACCTGCCTAGCCCGGAGTGTGGCAATGTGTCTTCCTGAGTGGAGGGGGTCACAGCGGCTTGGGACAGACCTGGGCTGAGTGGGGGAGCCTGGGAAAATGGGAGTCGTGGCGTGGCAAGGGCCCGCTGCCCGGCCTCCGAGGCCCGATGCCTGCCGAGGTCCCGTGTGCTCTCCCGCCCCGTCCTTCCTCTCGCCTCGGAAGGGCTTTCCTCATTCTGGGACAGCTTTCTTTGTTCCACATAGAGAGACGTCTGTGCTAGGGCCATGTCTCTGGCTTCGAATGCCTCCGTACCAGTCCCTTCCAGGTGCCTCTGCCCACGTTGTCCTTGTCTGTTTGCCTGCTTTCCTGGGACTGGCACGTTGGCCCTGAGCTCCTGAGGTGAGTCTTGCCCTCTGACACCGTCCATTTCTGCAGGGCTCTGCAGAGAGGACTTCGGGTTCTTTCCAAGCAGAAAGTGGTGCCACGGGAGGGGGCAGCCCATCCGCTGCGATGGAGCCGCTGGCCGGGGGATTGGCCAACTCGGGGTCAAGGGCCTGGAGGTGCTTGCAAGGATTGCTTTAGATTGAGACAGCTGTTTTTATGACACTATTTTCGGACAGCCGCTGCCCTTGCGGTGAGGGCTTGGTCCTTGGGGAGAGCCACACTTCCCTCCCCATGGATGCAGGTGACTCGGATCTCAAATGTTCTCTCAGGTCCCTCCAGGTGGGCTCCAGCAGCTGCAAGCAGAGAAAACCGGGACTTACTCAGCATACGCCTGGATTTGGGGAGACACTTCCCGGAGATTTATCTTCTCACCAGTCCGAAGCGCTCACCTGAGGCTGGTATGGTGAATTCGGGGGATTACTGGGGCTCCTCACTGCCCGCCTCTAAGGCTCTCCTGTTTCTGATAAGAGAGTGGGGTGGGCATTTGGGGGGCCCAGGCTGAGTTTTGTTTATGGAGTCCATAATTTTGATAATGATCAAAATATTTTATAATGTCATTATTAATTTTGTGTAAATTATGTGTAATAATTTGAGTGTCTCCAATGTGTCAGGAGTTGCGCTAAGTGTTTTACTTAAATTATCCACCCAAGGGGTACGTGTTGTTATTATTACTTTCATTTTACAGATGATGCTCCGAGAGATTAAGGAACTTGCTCGGGTCAACAGTAGATGGGTGGAGAGCGTGGCTCCAGCGTCCATGGTTTGATCGCGGTGCTGCGCGCTCCAGCCGCTGCTGCCTGCCCCTCTGAGGTGGGCGCAGTGGAGCACAGGATGGTTTCCTCTGACTAGGTGCCTGCCAGATCCCAGAATCTTCAATACAGTTGATGATAAGGGGCACCACTGCTCTCTGTGGCTAATCGACACCTCCACGTTGTACAGAGCAGATTGCCCGCTCCCCAAGTGAAGTCCCTACAGGCTCCTATGTGGGGCAAAGAAAGGCCACTAATTTGCCTGTAAACATGAGGTGACTCTGGAGTGGGAAGCCCCAGAAAGCATCCTGAGGACTACCCAACCCTCTGAGACCATCTGCTCCTGCCTCCAGCAGCCCCACAAGACCCATGGCCTCTGGGGACAGTGGGGAGGAGCTGAGACCTGCCAGGGACCCAGGAGGACTCGGACCCTTGTTGGTATCTTTCCTCCTCAGTCCCAGCCTGACATCTCCTTCCCTGCCCCTCTAGCTACCAGCATCTTTGTCCCTGGTTTCAGACTTCAGTTTCTCTTCTGGACCTCCCAGGAGGCCGCATGTGTATGGAGAAGCTTCACTGTCTAGAACGGTGGGGGATTCAAGAGCCAGAGGATGTGGTCGGTCTTTGAAGGGCCTGTACTCTTTCTGGAAGCAGCCTGATAGTTGTACCAGGACTGTCCCTCTGCAGCTTCAGGGAAGGGTGACAGAGTAGGTTGGGCAGAGCTCTGAGCCCAGACCAGCTTAGCACACAGTCCTGCTGTGGATGAACCGTGTGGCCCTGGCAAGCCACGCACTTCCTCCAAGCTCCAGGTTCCTCGTCTGGAGCACTGGGATTAAGACACAGACCTCACTGAGTTGATGTGAGTGTTGAATTACACGTAAAGTGTCTAGCACGGTGCCAAGCACAAAGTAAGTGCTCAATGAATGTCAGCCCTTCCCTTGGGGCCTTTTTGGGAGTCAGACTCCCGCTCCAGTGCAGGGATGCGCACCTGCCACTGGGCCCTTCTCTGCTGCGATGGCTGTGCTGGCTTAGGGCTTGCGGTCAAGAGAACTGGACTCCTTCTCAGCTCTGTCACTCCAGCTGGATGACATTGGGCAGGCCACTGAAGCACACTTAATTGAAGGGGGATTTATTTCCTCATCTGTAAAATGGGAACAATCCTCTTCCTACTTAAGATGCTTTGAACACTAAGCCAAGTGTCACACAAAATACTGATTGTTATTCCCTACGCAGTGTCCCAAGGAAGCGGTTATCTCATTGTTGTCTCTATTTTCCCAGCACCCCCTCCTGCTTAACACAGTGCCTGGGGATAGTAGAGACTCAATGAATTTGGCTGACTGGGTGATGCGCAGAAGGGAATAATCGCTGTAACAGTTCAGCGGTGGGGAGAGAGGGAGCTGGGAGTGGGTGAAGGCTTTGGCTGGGGTGGGGGCACATCTTGCACTTGGCCCGGACAGACAGAATGGAGGAGGGGGTGCAGCCCCGGCATGGGGTGTAGGGGACTGGAAAGTACAGGATTTATGTGGGGCCGGGAGGAGCCAAGTCGGACTGGGCAGGGAGTACTGGAAGGGGAGTCGCAATACTCTGCCTGCATTTGCCTTTCTAATTTCGCTTGAGGGCCCGAAGGGGTCTGTGGCCTGAAGGGCCTAATTATTCTCTTAACCATCTCTACCCAGGGCTCTTGGAGCTTCTTTTTCAGGTTTATAATAGACAATGCTAATGTCATTATTAATATTTAATAGTAATGATGCTAATAATGCTTTGCATTTATGTGGTCTCTCCAAAGAGCTCAGAGAACCCTGAGTTCTTTTTTTATGAAACAGTTTGGCCAGTGTGAGAGGTCAGAGAGTGGGGGGGTAGGGGAAGGGAGAGTCACTGGGAAACCAGAGCCCAGAAGGTCAATTGATGGGACCAAGGTCACAGAGCAGCAGAAGTAGAGCTGGGACTAGGGCTGGGTGCTTGGTGTCTCTGGCGGGAGCTCTGCCATCGACTTCACTGCAGCAGGGTCTGAGAAGGACATCCCCGGTAGGCAGCAGCTGTGACCCTGGGTGTGGACAAGACTGCAGAGCCCTGGCCTCTGAGTGTTTCGCACTTTATTTTATACTATTTTATTTTGGTGACATTCATATAGGTTTCCGAGTGTTCTTTACTAAGCCTGCCTAGGGTGGCCAACAGGCAGCCATGACACATGGGAGCAGGCAGGGGCAGGGAAGACAATGGGACCCAAGGCCAGATTCTGCAGGCCTCCCTGAGCCTCTGCCCATGCCCCAGTTTTCCCTGCGTGTCTGATGTGTAACTTCTTGGAAGCAGCTTCCATCAACCCATGTCCAGACACAGACCTCTCTCTAATTACTCAGCCTTGTACCGACTCTGCTATCTTTATATAGTTGCACACTACAACTTGTCAGGGCCAAAAGCACACGCAAAATATATAGTTACAAAAAAGCACATTAGAATTTCCTGGCTGCTGGGTCACGTGCTATGCAGGAAGCTGCACTTACGTAATAACAAGGAGTGGTGCTCCCTGGAAGGAGACAGTGCAGAGCAGCAGGGGAGGCAGTGGGCTTTGGGGTCAGACGATTCTAGTTCCACACACTCTATTGACAGGCCATGGGACCTTAGGCTTCTCTGAGCCTCAATTTCCTTGTCTGTACAGATGAGACCTTGCCTTAAAGGGTTGTAGAGATCAGAGGAGGTAATGAACGGCAGTGGAGGGGGCACTGGAAGCTCAAGGCTCTGGCAGCCTCGGAAGGAGTGTCCAATGTAGGTGATGCCAACAACAGCGTCCAGCACAGGCCATTCCTGAAGTGTAACTTTGACGTGTCTCTGCTGGCTAGTCTCCTTCAGTTTCTGCTCATTTCAGAGTTGGCCTCTTTGGTCTTCCCATTCATTGATTCTGTAATTTACCTTATAGACTTCTGGTGAAATCCTTTTCTGTTTATAGTGGCCCAAGTCTGTTTCTGCGGCCTGCAACCAAGGACCTGGTTTATCCTCGGCCGGTGTGGCTCAGTGTGTTGGGCATCGTCCTGCAAACCAAAAGGTCACCCATTAGATTCCTGGTCAGGGTACATGCCTGGGTTGCAGGTTCTGTTCCTGTGGGATGCGTACAAGAGGCAGCTAACTGATGTTGCTCTCTCACATCAATGTTTCTCTTCCTCTCTTTTTCCCTCCCTCCCCTCTCTCTATAATAAAAAAAAAATTAAAAAAAGAAAAAAGAAGCTGGGTTTATTCAGGACTAAGAGCTCATAGCACAGTGCCTGGACCAAAGAAGTGCTAGCCAGAAGTGGTTAGAAGACTGTGGCATCCATCTGTCCATCTTTCCATCCGTCCAACAAGCAAATACTGAGCACCCCTCATACCAAGTACTGGACCAAGTGCTGGGGACACTGAGGAGAATAAGACGTTGCCTATACTCCTGAGGGGATCACAGCATAGTGATTGGACGACATGTACAAATAATCAAAATACACAATCCAGTAAGTTCTGTAACCCAAGTTTGCACAAACTGTTGTGCCTTGGCCTGGTGAGGCTCAGAAACAGGAAAAAAAAAAAAAAAGACATTTTAAATGAGCCCTGTAGGAAGATGGAGCTCACCCGGGAGATCAAGTATCCGTGGCATGGGCTGGGAGGAAGGAGGGCGTGGCTCCAGGAAGAGGGGACTGCTTATGCAAAGGCAGCGGCCTGGCGGGACATGGGGAGTTTGGGGAAGGAGTCAGTCTGCATGTCTGGAGCTGAGGGTGCCAGGAACCAGTGATGCTATGGGGAGGGAGTCAGGCCAGTCCGCAAAGCACATTATGAGCCGTGGAGGGGCTTTATAGGAGAGCAATGGGGACGGTTGGAGGGGTTCGAGCAAGCAAGAGGCAGGCTGCGATGTGTGCTTTGGAAAGGTCACCTTAGGGTTGCAGGGAGGGTGGAATGGACAGCGAGGCGGCTAGTCAGGCAGAGTCTGAGGACAGGCGAGGAGGTCCGGAAGGGTCCTGGACCCTGGGGCTCAGACCTGCACTGGCCAGCTGGCCACCTTCACTCAGATGCTCATGGGCCTCTCACATCCCTACGTGAGACCCAACCCTCCGCTCCCATGGTCAGTTTTATGTGTCAACTCGGCTGGGCTATAGTACCCAGTTATTTAATCAAACAGTGAATGAGGTATTGCTGTAAAGTTATTTTGTAGATGTGGCTAATATCTATAATCAGTTGATCTTAACTAGAGATTTCCTTCCATAATGTGTCTGGGACTCTTCCAATCAGTTGAAGGGCCTTAAAAGCACAAGCGAGGTTTTCTTGAGGAAGAAGAAATTCTGCCCTCACTGCAGCATCGGCCCCTGCCTGAGTTTCTAGCCTGCCGGCTTGCCCTGCAGAAGACGAATTGCCAGCCCCTGCAATCGTGTAAGTCGATTCCTTGAAATAAATCGTATGTGAATATATATGCACACACACGTATCTGCGTGTGTGCTGTGCACACACACACCGTGCCCCGTTGCCCTGTCCACCTGCTCCTCTGCCCGCAGCGGCGCCCTCCAGACTTTGACATTGTTTGTTACCCCTCCCTCCCTCCCTGCCTCCACCCCGCCCCACCGCCACTGTGTCCTGCCAGCAGCTCAGTCCTGCCGCTCGGCCTCCCAAGGGCTTCTCCTAGGCACGCCCCCCCACCTCCCGGCCTCCCACCCACCCGCAGTCTCACCTCTGACCCTCCCCAGTTTTCACCTGGATTCTGATTCTTCACCAGGCTCCTGGGGTGCACTATCAAGCTCTCCCACCACCCTCCGGGCTTCAGTCGGAGCGAGCTCCCTCAAATGCAAGTCAGTCCGCTCACTCTCCTGCTAAAGATTCTTCAGCTTCACTCAGCTCCAGGTTTCTGAGCCCCTTCCTGTAACATGGGTCTCACTGTCATCTGGTCCCCTCATTAGCTCTGGCCTCTTCTCTTGCCTTTCACCAATTCACTCCAGCCGTGTTGACCTGCCTGCCCTTCTGGAATGGGCTGGAGCCTCTTGCTTTACTCTCTTAGTGCTCTTCTTGTTTGGAATAGCCGTCTTTCTCTCTTAGTTATACCTGGCTAAATCCTCCTCACTCTCAAAAACTGGCCCAGCCCTGGCTGGGTAGCTCAGTTGGTTAGAATGTTGTTCCTAATACACCAAGGTTGCAGGTTTGATCTTTGGTGAGGGCACATTCAAGAAACCAATGAACGCATAAATAAGTGGAACAACAAATCGATGTCTATTTCTCTCTCTCTCTCTTCTTTTCTTTCTCTCAAGGAAAAAAAAAGGAGTTGGCCCAGTGGTCCCCCTTCAGGAAGCCTAACTTGCCCCAACTCTCTCTTAGGCACAAGGTGTCCCTCTCCAGTGTTCTTGTCACTTCGTAGGCATCCCTCTTACTTATCTGTATGGTGATGGGGTGTCTTCACCCTGCATCTTATGTATTCATGCCCTCAGCATAGTGTCTGGGGCTCCACATCTATTTATTAATGAAATTGATAAGCAGGTTATCTATTTGTCTCTGGGGATTCAAATGCAGGTAGAGGAGGCCATATGGGGGCAGACTTGGCTGCTTTTCCCCATCCTCGGTGCCCAGCACCAGCCCATTTAATGCAAATTCCCGCCAGCAGGCATGGCACCTCGCTGGACACACTGCTTGGCAAGGGGAGCAGGAGTAGCTCCAACCCCCATTCACCAACTCAGCCAGTGTCACTGATGCAGGGCACAGTCATCTCTGGCAGCCCAGCCTAGAGGCCTAGGGGCGATGCTGTCCCCCAGGGTCAGAGGACCAGCCTGATGTTCCAGTATCCTGTTGGGCAGAGGCTCTGAGCAGGCTGCAGGTTTTCCTGGGAGAAGGCTGAGGTCTAGGTCTGGCTCCGTGGGTGTGGCGGCCTGTGTCGCCTCACAGGGTCTGTGCTCAGAGAGTCCCTTGCTTGGTTTAATGCTCTCCTGCTGCTTTTGGAATTATCAACTTTTGGAAGAAGGGGCCCAGAATTCTCATTTTATACTGAGCACTGCACATTATTAGTTGGTCTTTCTGAGGTCAGTGGGGTTGCCTCACTAAAAATAGTACCTAGTTATTGGGCCAAAGGAATCTGGGGTGATTGGTTCCCCCACCTCCTCAGAGGAACAGGACCCCGTTCACAACTTGAACCTCTGCCTTTGGCTTTGTTCGGGCCCTTGCTGTTTGAGCTCCTGAGACCCCAGAAGCTGGGGGGATGGTATATGTGCAAAGCATGCGTTTTACATTTTTAAATGGTTGGAAAAAATAAAAAGACAAATGTTTCATGACACATGAAAATAATATGAAATTCAAATTTCAATGTTCATAAATAAAGATTGATTGGAGCACAGCCACGCCTGTTCATTTAGGGATTGTCTGGCCTCCTCCACGCTGCACCGGCAGTTGAATAGTCACAACAGAGACTGGACGGTGTGCGAAGCTGGAAATACTTACCATCTGGCCCTTTACAGGAAACGTGTGCCAGCCCCTAGCTCAGCCATCTCTTTGTCACCTGGAGCCTGGGAATCAGCAATGTGGGAGCTGGGGGTGTCAATCACTGACACTCCAGTGTCAAAAGTTTCTTTTTTTGCTTTAGTTCAATGATTCTCAACCAGGGGACGTTTGGTGAAGTCTGAGATATTTTTTGGTTCTCACAATACTCGTGTTACTGGCTTCTAGTGAGTAGAGGTCAGGGATGCTACTAAATATCCTATATAATGCGTAGGGCGGCCCCACACGTAGGAATCACCCAGCCCCAGGTGTCAGCAGTGCGGAGGTTGAGGGCCCTCTGCAGAAGCTCAGGGCAGGGGCAAGCCAGATTCCCGGTAGGGCTTTCGGGCCGAGGAGCCAGCCATAACTTCCGCTGTCTTAGAAGTGAGCAACCCAAAGACTGTGCACAGAGAGGAGGGCAATGGGAAGGGACACGCGAGAGGCTCTCTCTCTCCTTACCCCCCTGAGGCCCCTATGCCTGTTAGGGGCCCTGGGCAGGCCACAGGCGGAAGAATAACCCCCTTCCCTGCAGTCGCCTGAGGAACAAGGCAGGCACCTCTCTGCTTAGGCAGGTGGGCTTGGTCCCAGAGAGGGAGATGGTTATCAAGGCTCCCAGCCAATGGCCATGGGGTGGTGGCGTCAGGGGACAGGGATGCAGAGAGGCATCGGAGCTGCTCCCAGGGGACCAGGTGAGCAGGGTGCCCGAACTGGTGGGAGGAGTGGGAGGCGGGGGGAGCCTCGGGGAAGGGGCTGGCACTGCTCCCACCGACCTTCTGGAGAGTGAGAGGAACAGATGCTGTGACTGTCAGATGAAATGCTCCTGGCACTTTGGGAAATTGCAGAATTAACAAAAGGACGGTTGCTTTCAGGGAACACAAGCAGGGGCGCAGGGTGTACAGCTGGGCTGGTCTCCGGGGACTCCCTTTCCTTTAAGGGCAGGGAGCAGGAGTCCTCCTGCCTGGCCCCTGGGCTGACTGTGGACTGGGACTGTGGGGGCGGGAGGGCAGAGGCAGAGCTGTCGGCCTGGGGGTAGAAAGAGGTCGGGTCAGGGTCAGCGCCAGGCCGGGCTGCACAGAGCTTGGAGTTTGGTGAGTGGCAGGGCTGTCTGGAGGTCATCTCATCTATCCTCCTGCCTCTGGGTCCAGCCCCAGCAGATGGCATCTTGCCGGCTGAGGATCCAAGCAGAGGGGCCCTCAGCAGGAATGAGAATTCGCCAGCTGTTATTTGCAAAACCCTGAAGAAGCAGCCAGCTCTCTTTGGAAGCTTCATGGACAAAGAGGCATGTGTCTGGGGATCGGCAGGGAGCCTGCACCTTCTCCTGGTGGAGGGTGAGCAGCAGGAGTGGCCAGAGCGGGTATGTCCTCATCCTGGCCACTCACCGGCTCACCGGCCTGCCCTGGGACCAAGGAAAGTTCCGGGGAGAGCAAGCTAGGAGCAGGGGGTGTGGACTCCACGCCCCTAAAACCTATTAAAAGAATGGGAAAAGAGGACAATAAGCAATTTCCCGAGGGGGGATGGTTTTAATTGTAATGTAGGGCTAATTTAGACCTAAAGAAACTGGTTCTAACACTGTGCTGTGGGGTCCCAGGGAAGAGACAGAGAAGCAGCAGAATCTCTCCCAGATGTCAGGGACCTGCCTGCCTGGTCCGGTAGCTGAGGCTGACCGAAGTTCTCCCCGCCGGATAGAAGGTCCTGGGGCACAGCCTTGTCCTGACTTGGCAGACCGTCAGCTTCCTCGCCCCTGATCTGCAGCAGCCGAAGTAGAGATGAAAGATAAGGGAAGGGGAGCTAGGGACATTCTGGGGGCCCCTGGGTATCTGCCAGAGAGTCCCCCCAAGGAAGAGTTCGCCCCATTTATCCCGGAAGGGCACTGACCATCCACCGAGGGCCAGCCCTTGACTGGAAGGGCTAGCAGGGCCAGAGGGGCAGCAGACAGATGCAAGGGGTCACGCCCCTCATTTGCTGGAGAGCCATCCCTCTCCCTGTCAAAAATCTCTCCAGGGGCCGGCCAGCCAACAGATGAGTCGTGGAGGAGGAGGGTGGCGATGGGCCTCCTCCCCTTGGCCAGCCATCCCTGGCTTCCTCCCCTTTCGAGTTTCCCTGGAGCCTGCTAGATTGTTAGCTGGCACCCCAGGGGACAGACTTCAGATGGAGGGAAGCGGGTGTGTGTTTTGTTTTGTGGGGGGAAGTTTCTGAACCACGAACCTATTTGGCTAATGAAGTCGTAATTACTCCCGTGCTCACTAATAGGATGAAAGCCGGGGCCTCCTTTAAAAGCCACTGATGGACCCACGAGAGTGCGCCTGACAGCTCTGCAGAAGGGCCGGGGCGGGGGGGGGGCGGCGTGCGGGGAGGGGTCGGAAATGGAAAAGGATGGATGTCAGGGTGGAGGAGAGAGAGGAAAGGGGGCTCAGAGGCTCGGCCCTGGGCTGGGGTTGGGCTGCTCGTAGAAACATAAAGTTATACCTACAGTCTTCAATTTAGGATAGGATGAGATTCCTGAGAATTACCATATTGCCTCTTCTTGTCCCTGACGTCCCCAAATCCAGCACAGCTCCCAGCTCTCTGCTCCGGTGGGAGGCTAGAGGACCCCAGAGAGTCTAGCACAGCTGAAAATCCTGAACTATTTCTATCTGGCTCAGAATGAGTATATTTGTAAGTTGGGTATTTTTTTAAAAAAATAATAAAACAAAATCATTGTTTATCTGAAATTGAAATTTAGCTGGGCATCTTGTATTCCTTTGTCAACCTACATTGAATGTGAATGCTTATTAGGGCCCTTTCCTTTTCTCTTTGGGTGGTGTCTAGGCAAAGGGGGAGACCCACCGTTGCATCCCAGGGAGGTGGGGGAACAGCTTATCTCCACGTTTATTCTCTGCTGACTCCTGGTGACCTCTGCTGACGGGAGGCTTATCTTGTAGCCTATAGGTGTCGTTTTCCATCTTTTTTGACCCACTGATGAACCTGCGTGGCTGCCAGAACCTGTGATCCACCTTCTCGGCCTGGACTTGCAGAGATGGTCTGAGAATCTCACCATTGCCCTCCGAAGTTGGGTTTTCCTTACCGGTGCTGCTTGGGCGCCCGGGAGCATCTTCCCTCCTACCCCAGCCAGGGGACTGCATGGAGTACGTCACTTCATCCTACCCCTGCAGCCAGGGGTGAGGGAGGCACTGAGCTGGACAACCAGATTTTCCTGATGAGATCAGTGGTAATACTCACAAACGGAACTTTTTGACATGGACTCACTTGCTCTGAGCTCCAGTCCTGGGACAGTGGCTCAAAAGGCACAGGGGACATACGGGGAGGAACTGAATTGCCTGGTTTCAGGGCAAGAGCTAGAGGAGCAGCTTTCTCCCAGACAAGAACGCAGGCAGAGGCCAGCATTCCTTTGCTGAGCCCTCCCCTATGGAACTGGCTGGCAAGCGACATATCTAATTCTCCATCAACCTCAAGTTTGTGTATTTTTTTCCCCTAGAAAAATTTTCAGATCTTTCAAATGCAGTCTGGTTGGCCAGAATTTGAAATATGGCCATGATTTGAAGTTCTGTCCCAAGGAGCAGTAGCTAATGTGGAAGGGAGGGAGGTACACTCACTTGGGGTAGGGGGGACTGTTTTGGATGCAGCATTTGATGTGGGGAAACTATAGAATGAGGGGATGGGCCAGGGCTCACCCCAGCCCTGGAGTTCCGTGCCCGAACCAGTACATGTAATTGAGAGGGCCTCTCTGAGGACCCTCTGGCTACACTAGCCCAATGGCCTCGTGCATGTCCGGTGTAGCCTGAGTCCTCTGCCTGCAGTTAACATGCGGGCCCAACTGCCCTGGCCACACCAGGGCACAGCACTGCGGAGAACTTGGGAGGGAGGCCAATGTGGTTGAGGAGGAAGGACTTTTTGTTTGTTTCATGTTCTCATGGAGGTGGTTGAGGGGCCTTGGGAAGGAAAAGGATGGCTGAATTTAGCTCCTCTGAATCTTGGAGCTGGTTGCATAGACGAGGGGCTCTATCAAACTCCCCTTCCCTAGGGAGAGGTGCTGTCTGTATGAGGTTCTCTTCTTACACCTGTGGCCTGAAAGACATGCTTTCTCCTGCGCTTACGCGTGAGACTTGGGCTCCTAAATCTCTGGGAAAATGACTCCAGGGAGGATACTACACCTAATTATTCCATCTGGACCAGGGTGTGAGAGCTCATGGCGGGGACATTGACCGAGTCCTGTCCTGTGATCCTTCTCCCTTGGGACAAAGCCAAGTCTTCTGGGTATCTAGCCTTATTCTCCTCTTCCACATGGGTAGAGGGCTGTGCTGTGTGCTAACAGCCAGGCTGGAGCTATGAAGGACCGGGATGAAAGCTGGACAGTCCTTTCTGATAAATGAGCGTGGGTTCCTAGGCTTGAAAGAGAATTACAAGAGCACTTAGGGGACTTTGGGAAAGTTAATTAATGGGGCTGTAGAAAAAACCTCTAGCTCTCAATACTCATCACAGACCCTTACATCCAGTCACTTGGAACTTGGTAAACTTGCGTTTAGGAAGACAAATACTGCCCGCCCCCGCCCCAGATCAATACCAAGCCGCTAGCTGGGCAGTAAATGCAGTAATACGGACAGTCTGAATACAAATGGGCCCCACTTGTCCTGGGGGAACCACTGGGTCCCGCAAATCAGTGGATTGTCCCGTTGTGTGAGGTACAGGGCTGGGTGCCACAAAGGTACAAGAGGATGAGGTATTGGTCCTGCTCTCCAGACTGGCCAGGCATAGAAGAGACAGCCTAGGAACTTAGGCTGAAGGCCAGGGGGCAGAGGGAACAAGAAGAACAAGAGAAACTCAGGGAGAGGCAGCCTTGTGTGCCAAGGTGGTCATGGAAGGTGGGATGTGAGCCTGCCTGGAAGGATGGGGAGGACTTTTGAAGGAAGAAGTGGAGGCGAGGGAGAAAATTCTAAGGGGCAGAAGAAGGGGAAAGCGTAAGTGATTCATTCATTTAATTTTATCAAATTATTATCTAGTGCTTACTATACACTAGGTACTCTCTTAGAACTTTTCACATTTCAGTGGATTCGATCCTTACAACAAAGTTTGAGGTAGCTACAAGTACAATCCCTGTTTTATAGATGAAGAAACAAAGAGAGGTTAAGTAGCTTGCCTGAGGTCACACAGCAGTGCCTGACCTACCTGCAGAGTCCTGGCCCTTCCTTGGTGCTCAAGGCAGACTTGGAGAAGGAAGAGCACCTATGGCTTTGCTGCCGCCTCGCCACATAAGCACGAGCTGCCGGGCTGCACGACCCTCTCCTGGGCTCTCCTGGGTCGAGCCAGGAGCGCCAAGGTCCTACTAGAGCAGAGTGGAGTGGTAAGGGGAGACTTGTTCCCGGATGTGTGAAGAGGGGCAGGGGCTGCTCTGGCACGATGCCTTTGAAGTGCAGACGCTGGGCTAATTCTTTGTAGAGATACCCATTCATGCCCAAGTGCAGCGGTGAAAGCTGAGGTTTTAGAATCAGGCAGACCTGGCAGCTAGTTCTGGCTTTGTCAGTAATTTACCCTGGGCAAATTATGCAGCCCTTTGGAGGCCCAGTTTCCTTGAGTGTTGCACGATGTATAAAGCTACCTGCTTCAAAGGGCTGGTGTGAGGGTTGAGAGGTAATTTGCATAAAGTGCACATCACTGTGCCTCACACAGTCAGAAAGCATCAACATTATTAGTTCCCCTTCTCCTCAAGTCATTAAATGCATTGTGACCAAACTACCATCTGGTGCCCTCTTGCCTCTTTGACATAAATGTATACTGCCTCTTTGATATTAGTCCCTGCTAATTCCATGGTCAGTGGAAGTCAAAGCCTCTCCCATAATTTTTGCTAATTCCTGGGGGCTTGTTCTCTGACCCCTACATTCTCCTGCGGTCTCTGCTTCACCCTGCATTAATTTGGATGTAGACTTCCCTGACTGTGTTAGTTTGTATAAGACATCCACTCACAGGAGGCAAATTTATTAATTGGTTAGATTGACTCAATCTGGGGGGCACGGGCAGGGGTCACATCCCAGAGCACCCATCATTCTCATGGCGTCCCTCAAATCTAGCGGTCCTCAAACTTTAGCCGGCATCAGATCACCTGGAGGGTTTGTTAAAACATAGATTACCGAGTTTCTTTTATATATATATATTAATTGATTGATTGATTGATTAATTTGTTTATTTATCGAGAGAGGAAGGGGGAGAGAAAGGGAGGGACAGGAACATCGATGTGTGAGAGAGACATCCATGGGTTGCCTTGCACATGGGTCCCAACTGGGGGCATCCACAACCCAGGCATATGTCCTGGCCGGGAATTGAACTGGTGACAACACGCAGCCAACGCAGCCAACGCAGCCACTCTGGTCAGGGCTAGACTCCAGAGTTTCTGATACAATTTCAAAAGTTCCCAGGTGATTCTGTGCTGTAGGTCTAGGGACCATACATTGAGAAGCTCTACTCTAACTTTTCTTCTGCTGGTCTCTGCTTCTCATCTGCCCCACCCCCGCCCCATTGCCCTGGAGCTCCAAAATCTCCCCCCTCTATTATACATACTGGACTCTCTTCTGCTACTATTGCAAACTCCCTTCCCAGATCAATCCCTGGACCCTCTGTTTAATAGGATTCAGCCTTTTATTTATTTATTTATTTATTTATTTATTTGTTAGAGGGCAATTGTGATGTTAAATATATACTAATGTCAACATAAGAAACATCCAAACATGTAAGAATTTTTATGAGTTTATTTGAGGCAAGTTGATGACAACTGCCAGGAAGCAAAAACCTCTACAGACTGAGAAAATGCTCTGGAAAAAAGGCAGTTTTGCACTTTATTTTATACAAATCAAAAGAGAAGACATAATGGGGTTACATGAAATCCATTGGTCATAGATTAGGGAAGAGGAGAAAGCAAAGCAAGGAAGGGAACCTCTGGGACTGGATAAAAAGTGAAACAATAGACACGCACTTTTAAATAGGTGGGTACGGGATAGTTAGCAGTCAACAACTAACAATAATACTAACAATGTGAGGAGATATATGGTCTCTCTCTGGCATGGTGCCTGTGCTTTGAGGAGTCCCCAAAAAAGGAAATCTGACATTCCAAATGTATGTTATTGTAGATACAAAAAGACAGTAGGTAGGCTCGATTAAGGTAAAGGTTGACTTTTGTCAGGGAAGATTCTAGCCTAGGACATGACTGTCTGCCATGACCTGCCTCCAGTTAGAAAGCTTTTAATTTCGGACCATCCTGTGTGGCTACTTTAGGTCTCTGAGTTTGCAAGGCCATCGTGCAGGCTTCCCCTGAGCTTGCCAGGTTTAGCATGTGGCCATTTATTTTCCTCACCTGAAGACATTTTTTTTCCATCGCTTTTTTAGAGAGAGCGAAACATTGATGTGAGAGAGAAGCATTGATTGGTTGCCTCCTGTACGTGCCTGGACTGGAGATCATATGTCCAGACTGGGGATCGAATCCACAACCTAGATATGTGTCTTGACCAGAAATTGAACCCACAATCTTTTGGTTATGAGACGACACTCCCATCAACACAGGGCAGCACGTGGCTTCCTTTTGTCCACACTAAGTAACTTTGTATGTTTCAGAGCAAACTACTCTGCTGCCCTCCAGCCACAGCTCACCCTCTGTGAGGCCCAGGGGTCTGAATTCTTGTTCCCACTGCGTGCGGGTAAGGGGAGCTCCTACTGAACCCAGATCAGGGCTGAGAGTGTTCGTGAACCCTACCCAACTGTTTCCTGGTCTACACAAAGCCATGCATCTCTGCTGCGGGGTCTGGGGTTGATCAGCAGCGGCAAGTTCTAGGGCGGAGGTGGGGGTGCGGGTGGGGGCGGGGGGCTGGGCAGTTGGGCCGCAGCTGTGGCTCCAAATTGCTCTGAGGCCCACTGCCTGGTCCATGCTCCAGCAGCAACTGACATCAAACAAATGGGCTCTGATGCATTAAGTGGGGAGGAGGGCGCTGAAATGGGCCCTTCCCTGCCTTCCTTCCCCTAACACGGTGCTGAACAGTAAAGGCTGCCTTGATAAGAGGGGCTGTAATGAATTCCCAAATTCCATCCCTTTGGGGGCAGCTGGGCAAGAAAGAGTACAGCCTTCACTCTTAATAAAGATTGGAGATGGCTGTCCCCTCCCACTGGGTCAGTTAATCCAGCTTGGAGCTGGAGATTAGCATTTCTAATTTGCTGGGAGGCGCAGCCTTCAGGAGACAGGGATGAGAGATGACAGATATTCTGGGGGTCCCTGGGGCTCTGAAGAGAGGCAGAGCTTTGTTTGGCCTCCGTTGAATTGAGGTTGGCTTTTTTCAAGTAAGAGGCTTGCTTGCCTCTTTGCTTCTGTCCCCCTGAGTTGTGGCTCCTGCTTTAAAATTGGGCCAGTGGACCCTCCCCCACCAATGTCATATCCAAGTCCGATATCCAAAGAGGATGACACAAAGGTCTTGAATCCACCCAGCCACTTCTTTCAAAGGCACAGCCATCTCATTCATTCACTCACTTATTCATTCATACTCATTCATTTTGTCCTTGCTTTTTGCCAGGTACTGACCTGTGGACAAAGATGAAAAAAAAAAAAAAAGATCTCTTATACTCAGATGTTCACACAACAGTGAAAGACATGAACAATAAATCTTGTGTGCCTACACCCTGTGAGAGACATTGAATAGGTGTTCTGGGCATAGCGAGGGAATCTAAAGCAGACCTAGCAGATGTTTGTATGTGTACCTGCACTAGTCATACTAGATATCAGGGTAGACTTCCTGAGACAGCGTCACCTGAGTTAATTGTTAAAGATGTGACCCAGCACAGAGGCCACAGCCTGCCTTCAAGGAGCCCGGGAGAGATGATCCGTAAGAAGAAAGGGTGTTAGAGGTCTTTGGAATGAGAAATAGGAAACAGCTGGGAATCATTGTTGTGAGCATCAGCTCCAATGGCTATGAAATATCCAGAAGAGCAGGGGTATAGAAGGAAGCTGTTCCAAGCAGACCCACCTTCAGGTCATAGTCCATTTATTGAACCCACATTTATTTGGGCTCTTTGTCCCAGACACTATAATACTGCTTTTGCCTACTTGACTCTCTCCAGAATAGTCTGAGCTTCCTGAGGACTGGAACTTTATCCTAAATATTTTACGTCATTACTTGGCAGAGTAGGTTACTAATAGGTGCTTTTCAACTGAATTAAATTGCCAAGGCCGAGAAGTGTAAGAAAGCATTGCATATTAGCAGGAGCTGGAACGAGCTTGGAATGGCTAGAATCTGGGATATATGTGAGAAGTGGTGGAAAATGGGGCTGCAAAAGCAAGGATCAGATCATGAAAGGTCTAAGATGCCAAACCAAGGAGTTCAGAGTTTATCCTATGGCAGCAAACTGAAGGTATGACAACAAACTTGAAGGTTTCAAGGAAAGGAATGACCTACCAGATTTGTATCGTAGAAGCTCCGCTTGGCTGCAGTGGCCAGGCGGGGGCAGTAACACAGGAGGCCGGAGGCTGTCAGTTCAGGACCCGGGCTTGGAGTAACGGTGGGATAGCGCAACTGGACATGAGGGACACATTTCAGAGACAGGGAACTTGAGAGTGACGAGAAAGGGTCTTTCTCATATTTGAAAGAGAGAATAGGGAGGGTGAGGGGTGTGCGTAATACACCCGAAGTTACCCAACAACTCAGGAGGAGTCAGACCTGGAAATAAAGTCTTATTTTAATGAAGCAATAAACCCCATGTCAGAGCTGTTCTGAGGACTTTTGAAGGGAGAGTAACCACTGGTGGGTTGATAGTTTCTTGGTGGTTCTTTATCCGAGAGAGGTGGGCCTGCATTTTCAGGGAGATCCTTTTGCCCCCTTTCCCCCATACGGCCTACAGACCACCAGTTATCTTTCTGCATCAGCCCCTCGGCCCAGCCCTGGCCACTCCCTAGCCGCACACCACCCTGAGGACAGGGAGCAGGTCACGTTGCCTGGGGTCGCTCACCATTCATCCTGCCTGGGAGATGCTCTTTGGCCCCTCCTCAGTGAGAATAGCACAACTGCAGGCCCCTGATCTTCAAATCAGAGGCGCAGCGAAAGAAAAGTTAGCAGCCCCTCCCAACCGACAGCCTCTCTGCTTCTTTCCCATTTCTGCTGGCTTGTTGATGGAGATTCCTTTGAATCTATTGAGAGGGGATTTCGTCTGTTGTGAGCAGTTTTGACTATGCAGCCATATGAAAGGTCTTCTGCGCCAGGCAGGGTGCAGGGTCCATGCTAGCGCCCTCGCATCTCAGGGCAGGGGTGCAGAAAGAGGGGTGGCTCTGCATGTTTCTTCCTCCTTCCCGCCCAGCACTTCTTCGTGGTGCATGAGCACACGCAGAGTCACATTGACTCGGGGTGTCTCCATGGCCATACACATTCCAGACCCTCTATGTTTGCAACTAATTGTGCTAATCAGTTTTCTGGGATAAGACCAACTTCAAGATGGGGGCTGGTGTCATAGTCTTCCAGAAGCATATGCGGCGCCCATGAAAAGCCCTTTGATTTGTTCCTATCGTTCACCCCCTGACATCTGTCTCCCACCCATTAAGGAAAATGAACACAAGGCCAGAGTGCATTTTGAACAACTTTTATTATATGTTTAGTGTTCTCTATACAAAAGAAATCAGTTTTTTTACAGTGATTCAAAAAAAATTCTGAATAATTTGGCCTTTTCATTGCTCATGCAGTCAGTTTATAAGTCCATGTATTAGATGGTCCCCCACAGCCCAGACATCTTCCCTGCTGAAGGTCGCATGTGACACCCTCAGAGACGCATCTGTCGCTGACAACGTTGGTTAATGCAAAATAACTCGCAAAAAGGAAAGAACACGGTGTGAGAGGGGTTAAAACAAGGTCTGCCATGGCGAGTTAAATATTTAACCAATGGAAAAAAGATGAGACAATTTGTGGGTGTGTACATATGTGAGAAGGGATGGAGACACTGGGGAAACATTTTCCCACTGAAAGGAACAAGTTGGGATGGGCCAGCACGGGTCGGGGTGGGACCGGGACAGAAGGCGGCACGTCACAGGCGACTGACGCTCAGCTCAGAAAGGGTGCGCAGAAGTTGGCAAGGAGCTCAGAGGCGGCTGGTGGGGCAACACTGACTGAGGATGTTGTGTTTGGGGATCAGAAAAAAGAGCGGGGGGGGGTCATCTGATCTGCATCATTTTAGAAAAAGAAACAGAGCAGTGCACAAAATTCTGGATTGCTTATCCCAGACGTTTGTGTTTATTGCTTCGCTGAAGTCTTTACATGTGCTGGACTGCGGCCCGGCAACTCCCAGGGGGCAGGGCTTCCCCGGCCCTGCTGCCCGTCGGCACCTCGCGGCCAAGGGCAGAGTGGACAGAGAGCCCTTTACGCCCCCACTTCCGAGAGACGCAGCATGCTGGGGGCCCGATGTGTTACGAGGCTAGGCTTCACAGTGACAAACGCCAGTCACCTTGTCACGCTTCTCCTGGCCTGGGACTGCCCTTAAAGCCACAGGCTATCACACACTGACTGACCTTGGACTCAGAGAAATCCTGTGTGTCTTTCATTTTGGGAGGATATGGGGGAGGTGGGGAAAGCGGTAAAGGGATGCAGAGGGCGAACCAGCGGGACAGAGTTAAGTAACACCTCTGTTCCCAAGGAGGCAGCTGGAGTGAGACGCAAGAACACTGGAAAAGGTCACAGGCCCCGAGCTCAAGCCCTAATCTCCCCTTGATTTACTAGCTGTCGGATCTTAGGCAAGTCCCTTCACCTCCCCACGTTTTAGTGTCCTTGTTCGTTTGATGAGTCATTTCAATATCAGCTCTGTGATTTCTTCACATGCTGAAATCTGAACCCGATCCTACGCTAGACGCCTTTTCATCTATTTCCTTTTTGCCTTTATCATTATGGAACAGCCACTTAATACTAATACACTGATAGAGGAGCACTGGTTTTGGGTGTGGCTTGAGACACTGGTTGGTGGGGTCTTGTGGCTTCCTTGGATGGCTGTCCGCTTTTCCCTCGGATCCTTCTCTGACCCTGTCTCAGGAGGCATGTTCTTAGTAGGGGAGGGAAGGAGAGGGTGCCACTCTGGCTTGGGCTGGGCAGGCTGGGGGCTCCCCAGGAGCTGGGCTCTGCCCAGAACGCCGAATCTCCTGACATGTCAAGCTCTGTTTTATTTGTTTGACTCTGATTAAAAAAAAAAAAAGAAATCAGACACGCCCTGTGTGCTACTCCTAAGTCACCATGCGAAGCTCAACCAGGATCCATGGGATGATTTCTTTGTAGGGAACCTGTGGGCTTGGCAGACGCTCCTGGAGTAGCGATTAAGGTGTCGCGAGGGGGGAGTGTGCTCTGTGCCTGTATTGCAGGTACCGCCACCCTCCCACCGAGAAGTGGTTCCCTGGCACCAGCCCCTGGTGCCCGACAGCCTGAGGAGCCTCACCTCTTCGGTGTTAGGGAAGCAGCCTTGCAAAGACAAAGGCAAAAGTGGGTCGAACCCCTACTCCCTCAGTCACAGGGCTGTTCGTGCTGCTCTGTGGCTGGGCCCTGATTTTGCAAAGGGCTCCAGGAGCCTTAAAGGGCCACTGCTTGTGCTGTTCTGGGGCAGGTCACTCCCCCTTGCGTCGGACTGGTACTCTCTCGGGGCTGCCTCCGGGATCGCCTGAAGCGGGCCCAGCCCAGGCAGACTTTCTTCTGCCCAAATCGCACGCTGCACCCCACACTGCCCCTCACATCTCATCTCAAGCGGGGCTGGGTGTGGGCTCGGCCTCTCCAAGGCCATGTCACACTCCATACCGTTCTTTCTGGGAAGCTACCGGCAATGCCCCCTCGGTCTGCTGTGCATCTGCCCCTGTGAGGGTGCAGGGTGTGGGTGGGGAGAGGCGGCCTCTTAGCTGGGAAACCCACAGATATTCTTGGATCTGTTTCCGCCCCTTTGCTAAGGCCACACGTGTGCAAGAAAACTATAAAACTCTCCGGGCCCAGGCAGCAGACATCCTTGTAGGGTGAGCAATACTGGCACTGGCTGCCGCTCAGGCAGGTGGACACTTCTCCAGACCTAACGGTTTGCCAGGGAACAGGTGGACCAGATGCTTCCAACGTCTCAGGGCAAAGGCAATGGGCAAGGGAAGGAGCCCGTCTGTTTTACCCTTTCGCTTCAACTCAATCCTCTCCTCAAAAGCAAGGTAAGAAAGAAGAGGTCCCATTCTCCAAAAGCCAAGCAAGGTGGGAGGCAGCTGTCCCCTGGCCCTGCAGTGGTATGCTCCCCGGAAATGAGCCGCCTTGCTCCTCAGGTGGGGCCATGCCCCTCTGTGGGG
Organism: Pteronotus mesoamericanus; assembly: GCF_021234165.1. Classification (NCBI taxonomy): domain Eukaryota; kingdom Metazoa; phylum Chordata; class Mammalia; order Chiroptera; family Mormoopidae; genus Pteronotus; species Pteronotus mesoamericanus. The sequence goes on from NW_026555326.1 coordinate 5,972,088, forward strand.
AGAGGTATCAAAGGAAGGACTGAATGGGGGAGATGGAGGCACCAAAGTACAGACGGGGAAAGCCACTTGCCCTGAGGGGCAGCACAGAGGCTGGGGAGGCAGGGCTGGCCCTCCCCGCCCACCCCTTCACTCTGCCCCGGGGGAGTTTGGATGCCTTGTCTTGCCCAGCCTTGCAGACCAAGTCCTCCCTCTGAAGCGTCTCCCTCCGAGCCTGGAGCCATTGGCAGTTTACACAGAGTGCTCCTAATCAGTGTCACTGTGTCCCAACACTCAGGTCCAGGACTGGCAGCCCCAAGAGGGCAGGGACCACGCCTGACTCTTCACCATGGTATCTGTGGCTCGGAGCCTGGCTCACACCTGCTGTTCAAGGGTAGATGCTGAGTGATCCCTGGATCAATAAGGGTACCAGAAGCCACAGCTCTTGTCCCCGAGCATGTAGGTGGGATCACAGCACAGCAATGGAACTTCGAGTCACTGTGAGAAGACCTGTACTGCTCCCCCTGTCAGGCTGAAGCGCCAATGGTACCACCCTTCCCAGCATTGTTGGGTGTTTTGGGGTGGCTGCTTGAGAGTCCAGCTGTCAGGGAGTGCGGGACAGCACTGCTCTCCGGCTGAGCTGGGCCCTGGCACAGTGCCATGAAGAATGGACTTCCTTCCGCTGCAAGGGCTGCCTCCCTATCCCTGACCCTGACCCTGCAACCCACACACCTCTCGCAGCACCTGCCGCCTTTGCTTGGGAACAGCTTGGTTCTTCAGGCCCAGGTTTGCTGTGGCCTGACGGTGTGGGCAGCCTCCTGGGGGGCCCACCGGTGCTACCTCCACAAGCCACGAGGGATGGTATGGAGCGAGGAGCAAAGACAGGCTGAAGGATCCCCTCTCCCCCAGGCCCAGGGCGGCAGAGGCCCTTCCCTGGCCATCAGCGTGCAGGCTTTCCAGAGGCAGGGGGAGGAGTACAACGACAGCTCACAGTCCTTGCCCTAAGAGACTGTCTCCGGTGCAGTAAGCTCACTAGTGCGTTTGGTACGGTATGGACTCAGGGCCTGAGAAACTGACTACCTTGTTCAAATCCACAGCGTTTTCTGAAAAGGCCGGTCCTTTCATTCAGCTCACAGGCACACTTCCCTGACGTTCCCTTCAGGGACCCTGGGCCTAGGCTGCAGGAATATCCAGCTGCGTCCAGGCAGAGGTCAGAGGAAAGCCAGGGGAGGGGACCCCTGAGCCCACTCCCCAGCCCCCTGCTATTCACCCTGTCTCTGTCACCATGAGAGAGCTGCCCCTTGGGCTTCTAGGTAGCTTCTAAACCTGGCCATGGCTAAGGCCAAAGGGCAGTTACGTGCTCTCAGGTTCAAACGACAACATAATTGGCTTAGCTCTGGGCTATGGTTTCTTACCCCGCGTACAGAATATGTATATCTATGGGCTTGACCTTCACTGACTGGTTACTAAGTGATGCAAGCATTGCTAATACCTTTGTGGCTTAAACATGTGGCAACTGATGCTTTAATAAAGTCTCTGAAGGACAAAGCCCTGCTCCTGCCCAGGTCCCCTGGCAAGCAGCTGGAGGCCCAACTCAGAGGCCGTGCCTGTGGCAGGTGGCCCATTACGAGGGTCAGCTTCCCCCTCCTGAAACCGACGCTAGCTGCAGCTACAGGATTACTCTTAGGCTCAAGATCCCTCTCCTCTGAGGCCAGGTACCTTTGGTTTCAAAGTGGATTAGGTGGGGCGGAGGAAGGCAGTGCCTTCGGTCTCTGAGAACTGCAGGTCTGCGAGTGTCTCCACCTGGGGCAATGGGTTGCAGGGCATGTGTCAAGTGGTTGCTTCTGGTTCTGCTGTGACGCTTGCATAGGCTGCCCTGTTTTCCTTGAGACAGACGTTGCTGGAGGCTTCAAGGCCTGCAGGGAGGGGCTGGGAACCTGGGAACTGCAGGGACAGAGCAGAGTTGCATAAGGCATACGAAGAGCGCTGAGTCCTCCAGACCAGGCTTCACAGCACTGTTAGGGTGGTGTCCCCACCGGGTCCCCTGGTAGGAAAGGACACCAACTCAGTCTCAGTCTCAGGGCAGCAGGGCCCCATCTGCACAGGTCCAACATCATAGGGAACTGACCGAAGAGACGGTCCCCGCTGGAGGTGAACGGGGCGCAGCGCTTTACATTCCCAAACACACCAGCAAAGCTTCTGCGCCGCAAGGCTCCATCTCCTCGAGGGCAGCGGCGCAGACCCCTGGCCAGGCAGGGGGCACCTCTACTCTGGGTGCAGCGGGTGTGGCCCTCACTCCTACACCCTGAGTTTTACTGCTGGGGAGGAAGGAGTCCAGACCCAGTCTTTTTCTCCTCTCTTGAGGTGAGGATAGCTCCCCAGGAACCAGGCGCCCGATTTTCTGCTGCTTGAGGTACCGGTTACTGGAGTTGAAGTCCCTTCTACCAGTGCCCACTCTTGTTCCTCTCACTCCTTCGTCAGAGTCGGTGCAGCTCTCGTCTTGGACACTCTGGAGGGTGGGGCAGGGTAAGAACGAGGAGCAAGAGGTAAGCCCACCTCCCAACTGAGCCAGGGCAAGGTGAGGAGCCCTGTCCACCCTCTCCCTGCCAAAAATACTGTCATTTTTCCAGAAAGGAGCCAAGCCCAGCTCAGCAGCTGACAAGGCCGAGGTGGATGGGTTGTGGGCACAGGGAGGCATATGGCGAGAAAGGCATCCTTCGGAAATACATTGGCCCGGCGTGGTTGGAATACTGCAGCTTTTCTCTTTGCCCGTTTACGGACCAAACTTTTTTGCCTATCTTTGCAGTTTCTGGGGGGTGGGGGACATAATCCACCTATTTCTTTCTCCAGGGATTCTTCAAAAGGAAAATAAAATGGAGACACTGGGTCTGGAGGGGAAGATGCATAAAGCAAAAATGAAGACACTGAAAAGTACCAGGATCAGTAGGAATTGATGTGTGCCAAGGTCAAGGGCAGGCCGTGTGGGGGGAAGGCTCAGGGTGGCTGTGAGGCTGAGCAAGGGGCTCGGGCTCCCTCCAGCTGAGCTTGGCCATGGGTCTAGCTCCCCCACACAGATGGCACCCGGGTGTGTGGGGTCATTGGGAGGGGGCTTGTGGTTGGCTGGGTGGTCAGTGGTCCTCACAGCTTGGCAGACCCCCACGTTATACCCTTGTCCCTGAAGGTGGTGGCGGCTCTGTCCCCCCATCTCTTCTCTTCCCACTTGCAAAGTAGTGGCTGTGCCTGGGGGGCTCCATTAGGCCAGGGAATAGATGGCATTGACGGGCGACGTGGCCTCGGAGCTTTCGTTGCCTTCCGTCTCCTCCTTGTCCTTTTTGACAGTGTACTGGCCGATGAAGGAGCCGTCCTCATTGAACTGGCCCTCGCCGCCCTCACCGTAGTCCACCAGGCTGTCGTCACTCTCCTGCTGCTTGATGGTGCCGTCCAGGGATGTCTGGCTCCCCTGCAGGGGCTTGTTGTCCTCATCACTGGCCAGAGGGAGACAGAGAGTCAGGGTCCCACCCAGTGCTGCCCAAACCCAGGCGGGGGGGCGGGGGCAGGGCGCTGGCCTCCTGCCAGGCGCACACACCACGTGCGCCACATACCTCAGGGAGGACAGGACCTCAGGGGCCTCCTAGTCTAGCCCTCCCCTGTCCAGCCGGTCCTACAGAAGGGAAGCTACGGCCCAGAGGACAAGCGGCACCTCCACGGGAGGTGGCAAGTCGGTGCAGAGCCGGGACAGGAGCCCACACTGCGGATTCCCGGTCTGGGGTCCTCTTCCTGCGCCGGCCGCTCTCTGGAGTGGGGCACACAGAGGACGGCCTCCCTGGCTCAGGGAGAGCCAGCTACGGTGGGACCAGGCAGGACGGGGAGTCAGACAGGGGGCCTAGCCACCAGGGTGTCACTGTGTGGTTCTGTGGCCTGGGGAAAGCCCTCTCACTGGGTCTCAGTCTCTCCATCAAGAATGGTTGGGCCACTGATCTGTGACTTTGTCTGGAAAGGCTCTGCCATGACAAAAAGCCAGGGTCTAGGCCTTAGAGAAACCAGCCTCTGCCCCGCCCCTCCCCTTCTCTGCCGAGACGCCATTTCTCTCAGCTCTCTCCCCGGTTCCTGTACAGAGGCTCTGCCCAGCAAGTGGAAGAGGGTATGACATGTAGCTAATAGGTGAGACGAGAGACTCCTGCCAGCTCCCTCCGAGGCCCCCAGGTCCTGTCCTTTACCTGCTCCTGTGCAAGGGAGGCTGGGAGGCTGGTGGTTAGAGTGGCCGCTACCCATGTGCCTGCTGTACCCCCAGCAAATGAGATGCCCGAGTGGGCCGGGTGTCTGCTCAGGCACCGCATCCCGTGTCCTGGCTGGAAGACGCTCTGCCCTTTAGACTCAGAGGGTGGCCTGGGTGCTGCTGGCTGTACTTCAGAGGGGAATGGAGCTCCCTGGCAGAAGGCGGGAGGACCAGCAGTGAGAATCTGGGTCCTGGTCGGCAGGACACAGCGGTGCCAGGTGGTCTGAGCAGACAATCTCTGCCCCCACTGCTGTCCCCAGGCTACCCTCAATATTCCTTCTGGGTGTGTGGAAAACGACAGGCTGAGTTGCCGTTATACTGGGCAGAGCGGCTCTGGCTTCTAACAGCAGTGCTGGGTGGACAGGAGAGGGCTGAGGGAAAGGGCCGGAGGGGCTGGGCATTAGTAGCTGGAAAGCTGTTAGCCCGCTCCCCCGACGCCATGAGTGAACGCAGCCCTGTTAATGCAGCCTAACTGCGTTCTCCGACGGCCGAGCCGCGGGCGAGGTGCCCTGAGTGAGGGGAGTGGGTCCCTGGGGTTTGTGCAGGAAGTGAAACTCACCTTTTGAGAACTAGCAGATTTTTTTTTAATGTAAAGATCTAATTGGCTTTATTAAGTGATTCATGAATGGAGCTGCTTCCCATCTAGCAACGAGAAGGGTGCCCCCAAGAACTGGGAGATTCTAATTACAGGCGCCTTACCCCACCTGCCAGGTTCTCTCACTGCAGCCCCTTCCCCGGGCCTTCCAGCCCGCCTGAGGAAACGAGGACTGTGTCGTCGTGTTCTGACGGGATTCCAGGAACCTGAGCTAAAGGCAACCGCTCGGCAGGAAGCGGGTGGCCCTGAGGGGGAACCCCGGTCTAGCCTCCCGTCAGCCTACCTTCCAAGAGACCTTCAAGGACCAGGTGGCCAGACAACAGAGAGGAAAGCGGAGGGAGCCCCACCAGGGAGGTGCTTCGGGAGCTAGGCCACAGCATGGAGCCGGGTACTCCTCCTTGTCCCCAGGCCTGTCTGTCTAGAAACCTGTTGTTTCCTCTGATGTATTAATTTCAGCCCTTTCCCAGTTTAGGACTCTCGGGCTCATCCCAGTAGGGGCTCTAGGATGAATGCTGCAAACCCCACCCCAGACTCCCCCCGCCCCTCGCCCCCAGAGCAAAAGCTGAGTTGGGGTGTGTGCGCCCACGCGTGTGCAGGTGCCTGTGTGGTGTGTGGCCCATGCGTGCCTGTCCGACCTCAGTGTTGGTGGGGCAGGGGTGGGCTGGGAGGAGGCAGGGGTTTCGCCCATCAGCTTTGGTGTCTAGGGGAGGAGAGGTGCCTGTGGAAGCAGCCTCTTACAGCCCAGGCTCTCGGGTCCTGCATTTGAATAGGTCCTTGCTCCACCTCTGTGGCTACGCTGAGTGTCTGGGGGAGAAAAAGCCCACAGCCTTTGGAACTGATGACCAGGGCACAGCTCTCAGCATATGAAGGGGCTGGACGCCACCAGGGGTCCTGAGGACAGGCGGGGGAGGGGCCTCTCGTGCTTGCCTTTGGGAGGCTTACTGGGATGTTGGGACTTGATGGATGGATGTGGTCCTGAAGTCGCCAGACAGGCTCCAGTGTGGGCAGCGACTGCGCTGCCCATTGATCCAATCCTGCTTGCCAGACTGCTGATGGGCAGAGTGGCAGAGGCCCAGGATGGAACCCACAGGTCAGAGGAGGACAGGGGTGTCCTGGTCCCAGAGAGTGACTGGGTGGAGCGGGCCTATTTTAGGCTAAAGCCCAGAGATATTGTCCAAGTTCATGTGGAAAAGGCCTGGAACAACCGCCCCCCCCCCCCCCCCCCGCAGTGCCCTTCATCCCTCACCTAGTTCATGCTTTCTTTAGGACAACAGCTTCCCCGGGTCATTATCTTCGGGGTTGGGGTGGGGTGTTGGCAGAGGGGAAGCTGAGAGCTGAGCTCACTTAACAGCAAAGAGGACCCAGAGCTTGTTTTCAGAGTAAAAAGGTGGGAACACATATCAGGAGCTCAATAAATCTGAGTTGTGCAGCCGAATGATAAAATGCCGTTCAAGGACTGTGTGTGTTAGGCCGTGTGGGGGCTGCCTTGTTTGGTACGACCAGGATGAGCAGGTGCTGTCAAGAGCGGCAGAGGTGAAAGCCCATGCGTAATGGGCAGTGACATCAAAGCAACGGCCTGTGGGCCAAGACCAGTGCTGAGGGGAGGGCACGGCTCGGGGCACCGAGGAGAGTCCGCTGGCAGGGGACACTGTGTGTGAGCAGGAGACAAGAAGATTACGCACCTGTAGTCAAATGAGCCATCCTCTTCTTTGGGGTCTTCAGGGCCAAGGGGAACATCCTTCTTTTCTCGCACTTGGTCAATAAGAAAAGCAAAGACACAGATAGCATGACTGAGTACGTCCCTGCTCTCCAGGGCCCTGACCATAGACCAGAAGACACCACCTTTGGGTTGAGGGACACTCTCCCTTCCAGTAAGGACCATCGATGCTTCCCTTGTTCTTGCTCCCCGTGTCAATCAGCTGCCGAGCTGATTCTGTCTCCTCCTCCTCCGGCCAGGGGTTTCCTCCCATCTCCACTGACAATGAAATTCTCCTCCCACCTGGCTCCCCACACCTCTCCCTGAGGTCTTCCCCAAACACCAAATGGATGTGAATCTTTCCTTGGCACCTTTCCTGCTCTGCCCTGTATTATAATTACTTGCGTGCGTTTCTCCTGCCTGTGATGGAATGCCAGTTCTCTCCTTGAGGATGGGGAACTATGTGTTTCCTGAAAGCTCCGAGCCGAGTGCCGCGACCTCGCCTGTTTGCACGGCTTGCTCTCCCCCTCCCTCCTCTGGGACTTGGAAGCGTCCGTCAGGGCCCTGTCTTGTGCTGTGATCTTCCTTCTGTGCCAGCTGAGATGTCCTTGAGGGAGAGATCAGCTTTCCTTCTAGAAGCCTTACTACCCAGTACAGAGCCTGGCAGCCAGCAGACAGTTACATGAATGACTCTGTCTGTCTCCTCTTTGGGGTGTAGGAAAGAATAATCACCCCCACTTTAGGGGGGAAAAACAGGCCTCGAGAGGTGAAGACCACCTTACATAACAAGTTGGCAACTAAGTCTTGAGTGAGGATGAGGGCCCCAGCTTCCTGCCTCCTGGTCCCCTTATCTTTCTCATGGGCTAGCGGTAGGGGGTGGCCTGCAGCTGGAGGGAAGGGGGTGGTTGTAAGAAGGACTGGAGTGGGGCACTTTCTGATGGGCAAAGGAAGGCTCGGAGCTTGCCTGATGAGCTCTTCAGGCATCCCAGTTCCATTTGGAACAGGGAGGGGACCTCAGGAAGGCCACCCATCTCCCTAGCTCCAGCTTTCTCCCTTACAGAAGAAAAACAGCCCCAGCCCAGTACAGCAGCGTGAAAGGAAACATCATTTACCAAAATGAGAATGGTAATTCCCTGCCCTCCCTCCCAGGGGCCTCCCTTACTTCAAGGAGAGGCCTAATTCTTTAGATGCCTACGGTCTGAGGGTGTGTGGGCAGGGGAAGGAAGTAAATTGCACCTCCTCTCTCTGAGTCTGAGGTGGGTCCTGGAGGTGGATTTGTTCAGAGATGGGGGAAGCGGGCCTTCGGAGAGCAGGGGGCGTGTCTGGCCACCGGGGCTCTGAGGGGCAAGGAGCAGCCTCACTCTGCAGCCCGCCACGCCTTTCACTCGAGCGTCATCCATTATCCTGCCTCCCCCGTCACCCTGGCCAACCCACCGCAGACAGATGGCTTTCCGGCCCATTTGAAAAACAATCAATATTTCCAGGAACAAGAATGTCAGAGGTCCTTGTCCTTGACCTTGGTCTATCTGGGCTGGCGGATCCTGAGGCCTACAGAAGAGAAATGCCCCTTTGGGACCCTAGGGAAGCCCATAGCCCGTGAATGGCCAGGAGGGTCCCTGTCAGTGCAACCTGCCCCTCAGCTTCTGCTTGCTCCTCATATGGGAGCTTCTGCCCTTTGTTAGGGTGTTTGTAATGACACCCTAGTCACGCTGAGAGCCCAACTCTACAGCCTCTCTCACGGGTGTGCCGCTTCCGTCCAGACCCCTCCTCACTACATTCTTTCTCTTTCATGATTAGAGAAAATGCTTCTTCCATCCTCCTTCCCTGAGACACAGGATTCTAATGAGATTCAGTCTGAAAAAAAGTCAATTTACTGAGCAGATGGATGGTAGGTCAAGGGAAGGGAAGGTCATTCTTAATAGGGACCAGGGTTCCTTCCATCCCCTCTCTGGAGCTGCCTGGACCGCTCCTTCCGCCCACCTCAAGCAAACTTAATTAACTCAAGTGCTTTCTGGCAGCTCTAAGATGCACAGAACAGGCAAGAGGACTGTTTGCAAGCTTGGCTAGGGTTATGCTAACTGAGGGAACGGAGCCCCCTGCCCCGGATCTGGCAGGGGACAGCCCCCCACCCCGCTCCCCTGACACATCTTACCTGGGTACTTGCCACCACGACTCCTCTTGATGAAACAGACGATGAGCAGAATCAGCACCAGGAGGGCGATGGCGCACATGAGCCCAATGAACCAGCCCTGGGTGGCGATGTCAGTCTGGTTGTTGGTGTAAGCTGCGGGGGGAGGGCCAGGCGCGAACACGTGAAGAAGGGTTTTGCATGGGGGGAGGTGAGGAGGCAGAGGTGAGGGAAGAACTTTAGTTACTTCATGTTAATGTTCCTTCTGGAGCCTAATGCTACCACCTAGCAGCCCTCTGGCCCAAACTGCTCAATACAGGGACAAAGAGAAAATAATTAAGGAGCCAAGGTCAAAGGTCAGAAAAGAGGCAGAGGAAGGGGGAACAGGGAGCAGAATAAGCAGCAGACGGCGGACAGGCCCGTTAGGAAGGGGAAGTTTCCTAAGAACGAGGCATGGAGTTTTTGCAAACCACCTCCTGGTCACAGCCTGGTGGGGACTGAGGGAAAGCCGGGGACTGGCCGCAGAGTCCGATTCCCTGTGAACGAGCCAGGGGCGAAGAAATGGAGCCCGTGTGCCATCCATGGTCACAATGCAAACTGCCTTGAAAGAATGCCCTCGGGGACCAACACCGGCCCGGAGCAGTAGCCTGGTCCTGGAGCCGCCCAGGCTTCCTGGCACTGGGTCTGGGCAGGGTACAGTTCCAGGATACCCTTGCTCTCTCATGTCTCCCCAACGAGATCGCGCACTCCATGAAGCAGAGGCAGTCTCTGCGTGGGTACCCCAGACGGCTGGTGGCGAGGCTGGGGTCATGCCTTCAGTGCATCCTGTGCCACTTCAGAGCACGCCCATAGGGAAGGCCCCCCCGCCGCCACCGCCGCAGCTGTGACAAGCTGACTTGCCCCCACCCCGTGACAGTGAGTCTCTCCAAGTGGGCAGATCCCTGTGGACTGGAGGGGCATCTGGGTGAGTCTGGAACACAGGCGTTCAGGCATCATCTGATGGGGTCCTGGGTGATCCAACAGCCGGGGTCAGGGCTCAGGAGGCAGTGTGGGTTGGGCAGGACCCACTCACCCTTCTCCTTTCTATCAACTGGAGAATGACAGCGACCCCTGCTGAGATGCAGCCGGCCATGGAAACCATGGAAACCAAGATGCAAGGAGAGGAAGGATCAGAAGACCAGAACAGACAGGAAGTAAGGGTGAAGCCAGCCGAGTGGGCGGAGCCACCTTTGGGGGACTGGACTACAGCAGGGGCTCTGGGAGCCGGCAGCCAGAGCCCAGGCACCGGCCTCCTCCAGGGGAGCAGCACCGGGAGCAGAAAGAGTGCTCCGGGGCCTTCATTAAGTGCCCTCTCGTGCGGCAGGTATCTGGGTGCACTCCCACCCTTTGCTCCCCTTGGCCTGAGAAACTGTCTTCTCAGCATCTAGCCAAGGGTGTTGTTCCAAGAGGGCCCCAGTCAGCGGTGAAGGCTGATGATCAAGGGCGGCCAAGCTCTCCAAGCCCTGGCTGGAGAAGCAGGTGAGTTCCGAGGGCGTGGCCGGCTGCCCTGAGCTCTGCAGGCTGTGGGGGACTCGCTCCTCCCTGCCTCTGCTCCTGTTCCCTCAGACCATCCCCCACAGCGTCAGAGAGCTTTCCCCGGCCCCTGTAAGACCAAATCACCTCCTGCTTTAACCTCCAACGACGCATCTCATCACTATCGGAGAAAAAACCTCCATTCCCCATCCTGACCGGTCAGGCCCCATCTGCGCTTGCCCCGGCCCCCGCCCAGGCCCCATTTCCGGCCGCTCTCTATTCGCCAGCCACAAAGGCCACTCTCGTTCCTGCCTCAGGGCCTTTGCTCTCTCTTCAGATCCATCTCAGCGAATGTCACCTTCTCAGGCCTTCCTGGATCTTCCTGCCGAAGCAGAGTCCCTCTTCCTAACCAGTCCCTCTGAGAACTCTATCATTTTCATAGCATTTGTAACCATTTGATAGTCACACGGTATCCCCTTTATCTGCAGGGAATACATTCCAAGACCCCGAGTGGATGGCTGAAAGTGTGAATAGTACCAAACCCTATGCTTTTTCCTATATATACATGACCTATGGTAAAGAGTAATTTATAAGTTATGTATAAGAGATTAACAACTAATAATAAAGTAGAACAAGTATAATAATATACTGTAATAAAAGTCATGTGAGACCATACAATGCCTTCTGGGGATGAAGCGCGGTGAATGGCATAGGCATTTGACTTAACGTTAGGCTCTACTGACGTTCTGACAAAATGTCAAAAGGAGGACCATCTGCTCCGGGTGATCCTGGATCGTCGAGCCAGGACACGTCGACGGCTGGGGAAAGTTAGTATTTTCGGATTGCAGTTGTCCGTAGACAAGGTGGGGGCACTGTATTACTGCTACTAAGTTTGCTCTTATAAGCGCCTCCTATGGGCTATGCTCTAAGCACTTTCCCACATATTCTCTAATATAATCCTTACAACCCCCATGAAGTAGGTTTGTATTTTTGTCCCTATGTTATAGGTGAGGAAACTGAGCACTGAGGTCAAGTGACTTACTCAAGGTCACAAAGCTAGTAAGCGGTAGAGCTGAGATGTGACCCCTGTCTGTGCTCTTTCCCACCCAGTCCCTCCACCCAGAAGGGGAGCCCTTTGAAGGGGGGACTGTCAGGTTTATTGTTGCCCCCCTGCCCGCGGCAGAACAGAGCCTTACGCACGGAAGGCACGGGATTCACATCTGCTTGCGGATGCACCCTCCACTTCCTCCCCTTCGTTCGGCCCTCTCACCCTCTCTGGGCCTCAGGAGGCCTCTGCTAACCTTACACTCCTTCCTGTCCTTCCTCTGCCACCCATTCCAGCACCAGCTCAAGTCCTGTGGGTCTCCTGGGCCACTGCTGTGTTCTCCTGCTCCTGCCACGCACCCGCTGGAGGAAGGCCTGACGCAGGCCCCTCAGAGCCGCTCTTCGCCTGGGCCTGCACGGCCGCCTGGCCATCCTTTCACTCGCCTCCCACCGTTCCTCCCACACTGCTCATCCCACACGGTCCCCAGCCCCAGTCAGCGCTGACCCCGCCTACTCGGCTCTGGAGGCCGGTGACACCTCAGCCTCCACAACTGGCCCTTCTCCAGGTTCAGGTAGGGCTCCTCTCTTCCTCCGAGGCTACACCCTGCTCAGCCGTGGAGCCCACACCTTGCCTCCCCGGCAGCTCAGTCCTGAAAGGATCTCTGAAAATCCTACATTTTCAATTTCTTATTTGCTGTCTCCTCCCTTCTGTTGTTACATACATTGAAGCTTCCTGTATCTTAAAATAAAAATCCTTGAGGAACCTGCAAAGCTTTTCAGCTCTGTCCTGTCCTTTTTTAGGTAAACTCAATCTTCCCTTGTTCCCAGTTCCTGCCAACTCCCTTCTCCACCCCCAACAAGCCAACTCAAAGCCCCTCTGTGCTCAGTGGTGCTTCATCTACCACCAGGGGGTGGCTCTTTCCCAAACCTGCCTCTGCATTCTTGACTCTTACCTTCATGGTCCTCCTCTCCCAGCTTTCAAAAGGGTGATCCTTCTATTCATCTCTCATTGTCCCTACAACCAGTCCTACCCTGTAAGCCCAGTGCTTCCTCCTAACAGCTCCTGGAATGACCCATCTGCTTGAAATTCATCGTGGGTCTTCCTGCTCCCTCCCTGTTTCTGCCAGTGACTCCACCATTCTCCCTATCTCTAAATTTATCATTTCTCCTTCCAAAGTATCTCTCATATTCACCTCACTGCTCCATTCCATACGGGTCCCCTCACCCTCTGCCTATCAGATCCTGAGGACACCATGACAGCTAGGACACTTGCACCAGCCCTGGCCTTCCAAGCGTTCCGGTCCTCCCCTCCCTGCCCAACGGCACCTGTGCTGCCACCCCTCTTGCTCTCCCCCATCCCCCCTCTGGCCCGAATCTGCCATTGCTCCAGCTCACACTGGTCTCTGAACTCCATTGACTCCAGGCCACGTGACATTTGATTGCTCTGTTTCCAGTGATCCTTTAATTAAAGGCTTGAGGACACGGGATTCTTTGAGCTCCCTAGTACTTAGCATGATGCTGGTTACATAACAAGCAGTCAGTGACTACTTATTGATTAATGATCAATTTAATCTTAATATGATCTGGTTAAACTGCTTTAGTTTCTTCCCTGATACTGGCTCGGGGTCACAGGGATATTGGCTTGCCCGTGAGCCACACCTGGGAACTGGGATGAGGAATCACTTTAACTTGTGTTTGGATGGTGGTTCCCTGCTTTGGCAGAGAGGCTGCTGAGCATGTCTGCGCGACCTGTTTGCCCCACCCCTCCCTGATGACCGCTCTGATACCTGCTGACGGCTGTCTCCACGAGACTGCCTTTCCCTTGGGAGAAAAAGTCACAATTCCAGGGAAAGTGCCCACACGGGCAATCTAAAAAGCAATTGTAGCTTCCCATTCTTGACTTTGCCATGCAAAGCTCAAATGCTATCTTTAGTCCTTACCAAAATGGTGAGAGAGTTTTCTATTAAGTTTGCACACAGAAGGCTATTCAAACTTCACTGAATGTTGTAACTATGTTAGGTGACAGATGTTAATTAAACCTAATGTGGTAATCATTTTGCAATATATACATATAGCAAATCAGTATGTTGTACACCTAGAACTAAGTAATAAATGCTATATGCCAATAATGTCTCCATTAAAGCAAACAAAGCGGGATCTGGGGTGAGGTGGGCTTAGCCTGGCAAACACCGGTGCCAATGCCTCTTACTCTGGACCAGAGGCCACCTTCTGTGTGTCTTCCATACCACAGCCTACAGCCCTGCTCAGAACCCAGTAAGTCATCCCCAAGGAAGACCACCCATGACTCCTAACTAATGAGGAGGAATTTGTTTGGCCATGGAAGAGAGGCCAGTCGTTCAAGGTCAGCAGAGCTATATTTCAGAAATAAGGATAGATGAACAAATGCAGTAGGCACGCACTTTCTTCAAATGCAATTTGTCTTGGCTGCTCTCACGTAAGCATCAATTTATACCTCTCCATTCCCATCTCGTCCGTCCTGGGCCTCTCCCACACACAGCAGAACGAGGCTGACTACAATCAGCACCCTCGGGGCCCCTGCCTCCCGCTTTCTTGAGATCTGAGGTGGGCTGTTGCCTCGCCCCATGCCACCCACCCATGATGGAAGGGCTGACCGGCCCCTCGGAGTCCAGGGCTCTGTGTCTGTAGCCTCTTGGGCTCCTTTGGCTTCAAGAGCTTCAAGCAGGTCGTTAACTCCCCAGGCGGGATCTTTCTGGAGAGGAGCAGGGAGCCTGTCAGCACCCGTAGTGCTTTCCTGCCTTTCTTCTCCGAACTCTCTAGCATGTTTGAGTCTGTAGACTAAAGCGATGGCCTGTGGTTGCCTAAGCAACCATGGTCAGGTCCAGAGATGCTCACACACACTTTGATGAGACACGGGGACCTGAGGGAATGTCTGAGCTTGGCTCTGGAGTCCACCCACAAGAAACACTGTGTTTTTGAGGGATCTGGACACACACAGGCAAACACAAACTTCAGAGAGTAACAATATTTTCTTCCTCTATGTAATTTCCAGCCCTCCAGGGGGTAAGTGAGCGCTTTGTGCTCAGTTAGGGTCCTACACCTGCTTGCAGCAGAAGGAACCAGGAAAACTTGTAAGTGCTAAGTGCCTCACTTACTATAAAAACAAGCTATCAGGATCAGCCTCTTCAAGCCATCCATCAGGAAAGAGGAATGAATGTTTGACTCACCGCTCAGAAGTATATCATCAAACGTCATTGGTTTTTTTTTTTGACTTGTAAGTTTAATACCCTGAAGCAGATTGGGACATCCCTTTTCTCTCTGGTTCTTTGTCACCATCCTCACCTACAGCACTGGGAGAAGTCTCATTCTGAAGCAGGCTGTGCAGGCGTCTGCAGCTTCCCTAGGATGGGACTCAATCCTCGAATCTCATCTTTGCTTCCTGCCTTTGTGCTGGACTGGATTTTGTAACAAAGCAACATCAAATGCATGCCCTGGTGAGCAACAGCTTGGGACCCCGGCTGGGTTAGATGGCGTCCAGCCACCTGCTCCACTCGGTCAACTGTCCAGTTCCCTTGCCTGGCTCCAGGACAGCCTGGCCACTCAGACATCCTGCCTGAGTTGGCCTGGCTAGCCTCAAGCAGCCTCTGCGTATTGATGGCACAGACATACGCAGGACAGGCAGAGACACAGGGAGGAGGGCAGGACATCCAGGCTAAGAGAGAGCGGGCTAGAAAGGGTGGAGAAAGACATTTATACAGATGGGCAGCGACTCACAAGATGTGAGCACCAGGATCAGCCTCCCCAGGCCAGGCACAGGAAGAGTAATGCATGCTGAAGTCAACGTTCAGAAGTTCATACAAGTCACTGTGGCATTTCCCCCCTCTATCCTCGTCTCTTAACCTGCCTCTGATTTAGGACATCCCTGGGGGCAGAGGCTGGTCCTTTCCTCTCCGCCTCCACCACCCTTTAGCCCCAGGGCTGAGCATACCACCTGCCTGTCTGGTTTTAAAGATACACACAGACAGACAAGCAAGGGCCCTCCCAACTCCAGACTGCCAGCTACCTGCCTAGCAGGGAAATATCTGAGCCTTGTACCCTTTACTGAGCCCCAGCCGGCCTGTTTATGTGGCACAAGGAAGATGCTTGTCTATTCACAGCTGAAGCCCCTGTAGAGCCAGGATGATTCCAATACAGGAAAGCTTCTTCCCCTCCCCCAGCAAGACAAAAGGTCAACTACTTTTAAGCCATAACAAACTTAGGCCAATAATTAAATCAAAACAAATCCCAAGCAACTTGTGTAATACACTTTGGAATTTTTTAACAACAGATGACGATGGCAAGGCAGGGAGATACATGCTGACCTTTGCTTTGGTTCCTGGGGAGACGCCTGGGTCAGGGTGATCCTACCCCTCATCCCATGGGCAGGAAGCCAGCGCGTACCCACGGGACAGGCTGCAGGGCACTCCTGCAGCCCCATACCCACCCGCAGAGACCACGTGTGCACGTACACCAAGCCCCTTTGTTTCGAGCACAGTGGGGAAGGCAGGTGGCCTCCTCGTCCTCACCCTACGGTTTTCCTTGATGCCCCACTTGTCCCCATAGGGTGAGAAGCGTGGTGGCCTCTCCACTGTGCTGCATGCATTTTTGACTCCTCTTGTCGGGAGCTGCAAAGTGTGAGAGCTGAGATACGCCATGCAAGGTGTGGAATGGGTGGGGAGGGTCTTCTTTCCGAGGAGCAGATTCAAGCAGGAAGCTGAGAATGAGGATGAAATGCCCATGCTTGCAGGGGACGGCCAGGCCGGATCCCCTCTCACCTGTACTGGTCATAAAGGTGATGATGGTACTGCTGATGCCCTCGTTGTCCCGGGAATAAACTCGCAATGTGTATGTCATCCCGGGATAGAGGTCTGTCAGCTGTACAGGCTGGGCGTGGGCCTTAACAGGGACAGTTTTTTTCGTATGGTTGCCTGGGGAACAGAAACTTCAGTCAGCCCAGGGCCAGGTGTGAGCAGCTGGAGAGGCAGTGCTTAGGTCCCTGCTACCTGTCGAAGGTAGAGGAATGGGGGATGGCAGGGCCAGGCCACTGCACAGACCGGGAGGTCACCAGGCAGCTCCCACAGCAGCACTTGCGCACAGTGCTGACTCTCCCATGGGACGGCCTTCGGCAGAAAACACTGGACTCTCTCCTGGCACGGTTGTCCCTTACCAGCCTTGGCACTACGCATATTCACCTCCTTCCTTAACCTCTCAGGGTATCAGCCGATGCTGTTATCCTGAAGAAGGCCCGAGGGCCAGGGGCATCCCTCAGGGTACCTGGAGAGGCCTCTTATCTCTCCCTCTGTGGAGAATTCACCCATCGGCACAAGTGAGTGCCTGTGTCTGGGGTGGATGGGAGGAAGCTGAAAAAGTCCAACCCAAACTCGAGATTCTGGATTCTGTGAATGTGAATCGCCTCTGACCACAGAGAACTAAGGGCTGTCATGTTCTTCCCTCAGAAACCTTTGGGTGGCCAGCCCCACTGGGCGAGGTGGCTTACTTGTTTACAGTTCGTAGGCCAAAGAGGCCTACACAGTGGGCCTGACCCTCAGAGACAGAGGCCTTCACTCTACATTCAACAGATCTGTACCCATGGTCCCAAGATCCAGCGAAGTGTGAACAGCTCAGTGCAAGTCACCAGAGACAAATGACCCTGGTCTGTGTTCCCATGGCCACAGGCATCCCTCTGAACAAAGCAGTTGTACCCCAAGTCTGACCAGGCCATGTGTATATAGTGGGGATAGTGGAAAACGTGGATTCTGAGCTAAGGAGATCCGTGCAGAGGTGAGATCTGGCTCATCTGGGTGCTATTCAGAACCAGCATCCGGCCGGAAGTGGATGGAGGGCCCCATCACCCAGGGCCTCCCTAGCACATGCAACCCTAGACCTTGCTAATGGCTGCAGAAACCCCTTCCTTCTCCCTATGCCTGCCCCCCCCACCTCCCTGCAGTCGGAGCACATATCAATTTCACTAAGTCATAATTAAGCCAGCCTGACAGGCCTCTGTGAGCCTGGAGGAGTCCAAAGGATCTCTTTAATGGCATCTAGGCTACCCGCTGCAGCTGCCGCCGCCGCCGCCGCCACCCCGCACAGCAATGCTTACTGTCAATGTACTCAACCACAAAGTCAGTTCCGGGCCCGAAATTGTGCTTCCAGGTGATGTTGGCCCATTTACTGTTGGGGAGCACCGTGACGTTCCATATGGACTGCTCGTCGGGGGCTGGTGGGCAGGTTAGAAGAGGAGTTAGTGGTGAGGAGGGAGGCAGCGCTGGAGACAGAGAGACAGACAGACACACATGGCCAGGAAAGGGTAGAGTCAGAAGTGGCTGTGCACAGGGCCCGACAGCTCCAAGCTGCAGCCTTCGTGGCCAGGCCAGAGGTCGCCATCCAGGTACAAGCAGGTGCAGTTCGGGGGATCCACACATAAGGGAGGGCTGTAAACTGTCCGTATGTCCACATAGGTGGGGTAGGAATGAAAGAGTGAGTTTTGGTCCATATTATTGCAGGCTCTAACCTGGGCTCATTCCCTTTTTAGATCAGTCATGGATGTGAACAGTGCAGTGAAAGGAGCTGGGAGAAAGCCCTGCTCGCTCAAGTGCAGACGGCGGGGGAGCGATGTGCCCACCTCCTTCCCTGCAACGACTGACATGCTACAGGAAGGACAGAAGGCATCTTTCAAAGCCACTCAAGAGCGGTGATGAGATTTGCAGAAAGGACAGGATCAAACAAGAGAGAACCTTTATGAGCTCCTGACACTGGAGGAGGGGATGGTAACCGGACAGGGACGCTGGTCCGAGGAGCCCCTGCGGTCATTCTTAGTCACCCAAACCCTGGACTATGTAGGAAATGGCCTCAGGTTGTCTAAGGGGACTTGGGATCCGAGAGTCCCAAGGAGAGACAGTGTGAACCCTTCCTCTCCCTCTCGTGGGCAAGGTGGGACCAAGAAAAGATAACTGCTGTTTGACATCCAACCCTCAGCGGTCCAGGCACTGGGAGAATTCTGTTCTGTTGGCTTCTCAGCACCACAGTCTCTTTGAAGCTCCATCTCCATGCAACACAGAAGACATTAATTATCTAGTTCTTATGAGCTGGGAGCTACTTTATCAAAGCCATTGCCCTGTCTGATACCATAGCCTGTGGACAGGAGAATGGTGCCAATCTTCAAACGTAATCGGTTTTCAAGAGTCCCAGCAGTCTGATTACCTCATTTCCGAGCAAAGACTTAATGGTGGAGTGCTAGCATGGGGCCTTGTATTTCAGAGACTTTACAAGTACGGCTCCTGTATATTTTATTAGCATGCGAGGGGGCACTGTCACCAACTCACTTGTCAAATATAAATGGAGTGCATTGGTGATGCATTTATTCATTATCTGTTTGACATGTGACTGAGTCTGCAGGGCTTGGGAAGTGATAAAAGATCTGGTCTTCACTTCAAAGAAGTGTCTTCTCTACTACAACCTTGTCAGTTGACGGTTGCCCCAGGTGAATACAATTCATGTTAGATGAGAGACCAAGAAAGATATTTCATTGATGGCACCATAGGGCATTCTGCATGGGGGGAGGGCAGAAGGTAGGCTTCTTTACTTATCTTCCAGATGTTTCCATTGTACTGGCTGCTTTAGGCCACCCCGATCCCAGCTTCGTGGAATCTCATGGCTCTTGCTAGTGGGAATGAATTACGATTAGTCATAATTGGGGGACTTGAATTTCCTCCTCCTAAGCTCTGGGGCCTGGAAATAGCCAGAGAATTGGGTTTAATCAGTTTGGCCACCAATACAACATTGATTAAAATCTCACCGTCTTAAAGATCAATTAGATTGGGGCACTATTAGAAAAAGTCAAGTGACGGGAAACCAAAACAATTTAGAGGTGGGGGTTGGAGAAAGTTACTGCCATACAGACAGGCCAAGACAATGACCGCTAAAGACCTGAAAAGTTCAAAGAGAGAGGCCAACAGAGAGAGCTATTGATGACTAACAAAACAAGAGGGTAAGTCAGGTGGAATTGTCCTGCTGACTCCTAGAATGTGACAATTAGGGAGAATCCCTTGAAATCTGAAGATGGTACAAATAAAAAGTCCCAGTTTACCCTGAGAAAAGTAAACTTTTTGTTCTAAGATGAAAGACATGATAAAAATGAAAATTTATTTAAAACACCCTGGATGGCAGAGCCATTCTGCTGCACCAAGGAACATGAGGATGTTTGAGGGGTGTTCCCAAGCTCTAAGAATAAGATCGGGGGTGTGGCCAAGCCCTCTGCAGTGCCCCTGGCGGTTAGAAGTCAGGGTGTGAGAGTCTGTGGGGCTGGCCTTATGTGGCAGCAAGGCCAACCCTTTTAGAGGGCAAGTAGCTGCTGGTGAGCAAGATCCACTCTTTATACATCTCTGCTGTGAACGCAAAGCATTCAAGTGGGACACAAAGCCCTACTTTAGTGCAAAAGCTATTTCACCATGGGGTTCCAAAGAACACCCATCACCAAACACTGGTGGCAGCTTTCTCCTCAACCAATCATTTCCTAAAATGCATGTTGTTTAAATTCTGGATATTGCACCTTTAAAGCAAACCAGCGATTTCAAGGTCTGAGGAGCATGTCAGCTACGGGTTGCATCACTCCATGCCACTGAATTAAAGAAAATGCACATGGACTAGGCCTCCGTCCTCATGCTAAGAGAAATGGACGGGTGGGAGACAGGCCTTGGAAGGTGAAGGGACTTGCCCAGGAAGCAGCTGCTGGAGGAAGGTTCTGGGCGCGTCCCGCAGCCCTCCGGCTGCAATCACGCCGATTTTATCGCTGGCCTGTGGGCTCTGTGAGCTAGAGGCCCTCCCCTCTGTGATAACAGGAGTGTTTGATGCTCGGCTTTTAGAAATATCATTGGGTTTCTGAGGGGTCTCCTCGAGCCAGAGGAACAGAGCTGCCTGGCCGGGGCGGAGGGGGCGATGCCAGAACAGCACCTGCCTGGCTCCACAGGCCAGCCTGCGGCCGGCTCCCCCCAGGGGCCCTAGAGAGGCTGTGGTCTTCCCATGTGTGCATGTGGGGGCGTGGGCAGTGCGAGTGGGAGGAACAACAGAGCTCTGTCAGGCGATACTCTGTCCTGGAAGTGTGCCCTGGTGGGAGAGGGGCCATGGAGGAGCAGGTTCTGGGAGCAGAGCTGCCTGGGAGGCCAGCCGTTTGCCACTCCTCAGCCCTCTGTGCTGCAGGGCGAGGTGCGACAGGGCCAGGGCAGGAGCCTTCTCAGGACAGTTGGCCACTGTCAGGCCCCTGTCCTTCCTCACACCCTCTCCTTCCTGAGCGCTCGGCCCTGAGCTGACTGCTTGGCATGTAGTTGGAGGCAGACCCACCATGCAGGGCCCGGGGGTCCTGCCTGAGGAGTGTGGCCTCTGTTAAAGGACAGAGGTCTACGGCGAGGATGAGGGGGACGAAGTGGTGGAGAACCATCCAAAGGGTGCGGCGGGGCCACCATGTGCCACGAGGCCACCAGACTGAGAATCCAGTCATGTGTGTTTTCAAAGTAGAAACAAGGGGAGGCGTTGGTTACCATCATCCCAGACCCCTCCTGCCTGGGGGTGCCTGTGGGTAGAGGGACGGGGAGCATGGGCAGTGGGCAGTACCGGATTCATGTGTCTTAGTCTCGATGGCGGGAGGACTCTCCGTGGTGGTGGTGGTGGCGGCAGTGGCTGTAGTAGTTGTGGCGACGGTGGTAGCGATGGTGGTAGGTGCAACAGTTGGGATGATGGGGACTGTTGCGGCTTCGGTGGTGGCAGCAGTGGCAGTAGCATCAGTACTGCTCACAGCGCCCGTGGCACCCACCGTAGTCGGGGGCAACGTGGGAGGAGCTGAGAGGAAAATGTAAAACAGCCGAGTCTGGTTGGTTGGGCTGTTCCCAGCCGGGACACACGGCCCCCGCGTGCAAGGCAGGCAGCCCGGTGACGACATGGAGCTGGGTCATCAGCTGCCTCCCCAGGCACGACGGACGGGCTGGGTCACATGGATCACAGTGAGAGGGCACGCCATGTGACGGGAAGAGAATGAAGCCGTGCGTGTTTCATTTTCTTCTCATGCTCTGTGGCTCAAAGCACCCAGCATGCATCCAGCCAAGGGCAGGGATGAGGATGGAAAGGGACAAGTTCTGAATCGCTCAGACCTCAAGGGGCGACGGCATGGGGTCCCAGGCCAAGCACCACCCAGACACAGGCCGCGCAGCACCTCGGCCCAGCCCTGGAGCCTGGCCTCGGAGGTGGGCAGACAGCTGGGTCCCCCCCTACAGGGGCACCAGGACGTCCGCCACTCCCAACCAGTCACCCCAAATTCCCCTTCCCCCGTCTGCATTTCTCATGCCACCAGAGAGAACAATCTCCACTCTGCGGAGCCTGCCACGTGGTTCGCCTCTCCTGCCTCTGCTCCCAACCCACCCGGGCCCTCCTGTCGCCTCCGCCCGGGGACGGTCCTCCCTGCAGTCTCCCCCTTCCACCCGGGACTGCAGGGACTGCCTTTCTCTCTAGGACATTTGGGGCCCAGGTGTCCCAAGTCCTTTCCCTTCGCATTAGAACAGGGAAAAGGGCAGGAATGGAAGCATCTCTTCCCAGCCCACAGCAGACACAGAAGCCCCAGGACACAAGGGAGATACGTGCTGTACCTTCTTTTTTGCATAAGTCCTCAGAGGGTTCAAATATGGGCTAACTCTCCTGCTCACATCTTCCATCCAAAACGAGGCAGCCCTTGGGGCTAAGTCTGTGGCATGTGACCTCTTTCCCTCTACAAGGGTCCTGGAAGCTGACCAAGGTCTGTCCTATTAGTCCTTGCTGCTAAAGCTTGAGGGTATGAGAAGAATAATGGGGGAGACAGAGCAGCCTCTCCCGCGGGCGCTGCCCCTCCTGGGATCTGATCGCTGTCCATTGCTGGCGTCAATGCTGACAGGGCAGTAGGCAGCATGATGAGACATAAGTAGGTAACTCTAACTCCCAAGGAATAGTGACATCCCACCCGACCTCAAATCTCTGTAAGTTCAGGAAAATAATATCCTCACCCCCGAAAAAGGGGGCCAGGCCAGGGAGGGAGCCGGAGAGGAAACCGTCCGAGTGTTTTTCCCAGGGAGAGTAAAGAGAATCCTAAGCTTTCTCAACAAGAGCCTGACCAACAAGAGTCCTTTCATTCCCCTGGGCCTCCACTATTATGAGACCCCACAGAGAGGGGACGGTTCCTGGGGTCCCTCGTTCCTTCCCTATCCGTAAGATCAGAGGCATTATTAGGCCCGGAGGGTGCTGACCACAGAAGTCACACTGGGCGGCTGATGAACACATTCCAGAGATTCCTGGGCAAAGCCAAAGCAGAGCCCACAGACATCAGGAAGGGGTGTGGGGGTGTGGGGTGGGGATAACTTCCCTCCCACAGTCCTCATCCAAGGATATATTCAGTCCCGGGCCTGGAGGCTCAGCGCTGTAAAAGCTCAGCATAAGGGAATTCACCTATTGCACCCACCAACACAGGCAGGCAGGCACGTGATGTGGAGAAGCCGAGACCCCCACCAGGCAAAGGTCGGCTCTCCCCCAGGCCCAGTCCCTGGTGGTTCCCATGGCCACCGAAACACACCTGCTCGGTGCTGTTCGAAGGAACCTCAAGGGGCTAGTCTGTCCAGCTGGCTTAGGACTGCTCTAATTTGGTTCCTTATCAATAGTGTATTTTCTAAACACTTCCGGCAAATACAATGCTCACAGGGCCTCCCTTTTCTGTGATTATTTAAAAGGTACCACCAAAACAAACAAACAAACAAAAACCTTAAAAGACTCCCGTTTAACTTCAATCATCCCACTGTGGGTGACAGAGACCTGGGCTTCTGTGCCTACATGCACAGTGCGGTTACATTTCCCAAGCCATCCATTGGT
Organism: Pteronotus mesoamericanus; assembly: GCF_021234165.1. Lineage (NCBI taxonomy): Eukaryota > Metazoa > Chordata > Mammalia > Chiroptera > Mormoopidae > Pteronotus > Pteronotus mesoamericanus. Next base: position 5,995,210 of record NW_026555326.1, read on the forward strand.
CCTTGTACTGGCAGGGGTACACACGCTCACACTCACTGCCAGGCTCGCACATGCGACCCTGTGTCCCGGTGAGCAGCCTCAGTAACAGAGATGCTGAGAGAGGCTGGGGTCCTGCCAGTTCTCCCTGGGCCAGCTAGTCCGAGACAGGAATGACAAACGGCTCGGCTCGAGGACTGTTCCACGCAGCCTCCTCCCCTCCCTCTGAGGGTCCCTTTTGCCAAGTGTGACTGAAAAGGAGTGATTCTCTCTGATGATAGCAACCTAGTTGCTTCTCCTTTGCTCAGTGACAACAGCCTCAGGGTATGAGTGAGAGGGGCCCGAGCTCCGTGTGAGAGGGAAGAAACCGCTCGCTTCCCAGGCGTCCAGGGAGTCACCGCAGAGGACACAACCTCAGCTGTCTGAGATAACAGCTGGCGCATAAGCATTCTCTGACCACTCATTAGCTGCATTTCTTGTCCCATGGCTGGACAGGGCCGGAGAGATAGGGAGGGCAGAGGCAAGGACAAGCTGAGGGAAGGGACAGAGGCAGGTGAGTTGTTAGGGGTGTATACAGGTGGAAAGGGAACGAAAGTTTTCGACAGGGAAAGTGTCCAGTGCTCAGGTGAAAGCGGGTTTAGGTGATTTCCACACCCTGGGGTGGGGTGGGGCTGGGGCAGAGGACAAGGGGGATAAAGCACAGAAATGGGGCTTATTGACAGAGTGGCCCCCGGGCTGGATAGACATATTGCGAGGAAGCCACCTCCGGCCACAGCAGAAACTATGGGCTAGAGAACCACCCTGGTCAGTGCCCAGTGGAGCCTGCCAGCCTGGCGACTGAGAAGGACGGTCAGAGCTGGAAGCACAGGACCCCGGCCCGAAGGCAGCGTCTACCTCACGGGTGGCCTAACGCACGCTGGAAGGCACCCAGCCAGGGCCGAAGGTTTCCCACCAGCTTTGGGAACACCACGTAGGGGATGGAGAGAGTTGAGAAAAGATCTTACTCATCTTTCTAACCCTAGAATCTGCCACGGAACTCCCTACCAAACATTTCCAGATCTGAGCTAAGTCAAAGATGCGGACAGCAGTTTCCAGACATTTCCAGGCGGGAGGTTCAATCCAAAAGCGCCCACATGGCACATGGACTGCCCTGCCCAAGTCACAGATGGCCAGGACAGATGGGCAGCAGCCCTGAGACAGCAGGTACAGTTGCATGACAGGGATCGTGCTCACTGGGTGAGATACAAACAGATCAGTTTGAGGAAAAACCGCCCAGGATTGGGGAGGCTGAGAGGGCAGGGAGCAGTGGGCCGGAGGCTGGGCCCACATCACAAATGTAGAACCTGGGTCCCAGTACCCAACACCTGCAGGGTGTGCCGAGGTTCTCATGCATTTGAGGCTGAGAAGAGCTGATGATCTCAGCACATCTCTTTACAAAGTGGGGCGATGTGCCTCTCAAACCATGCCCTATGGAAACTAGTGCCTAGGAAACGCACTGACCGATGGACAGAGAGCCTGCGCTCATCCTGCACGTCATGAACCTGAATCTTTTCTAGGCAGAAGCACAAAGTGGGGTGTTTGGAATTGCACCCATCACCCTTGGGCTTGCCTTTCAGGACAGGGGCGGCGCAGACTGGCAAGGATGCCCTGTGAGCCAGGCAGACTCCCTGCCACCCGACCCACCTGCCTTGGGTCCCCGGGCGCCAGGATGGGGGAGGTGGCTCAGGAGCTGCTCGACTGATGAGCTTCCAGATGCTGCTCCTGGTGCCCTCCCTGTGTCCCACCTTCACCAGGCCTGCTCTGGCTGCCCTGCACACCTGCTGCCGCAGGCCCAGAAGAGACCCTCCTGCACACTTGAAGCAGGAAGTCAGGGCAACCCTCTGAGTGCGAGATCAGCTTTCTCCCCCCTCTCCAGGGCATCGCGCTCATGTGGCAGCAGAGGAGCCGGACCCTGTGGGGAGGCCTGGGCCCCTGCCGGCCTGGGTTACTGGGGGTGGAGAGAAGTGGGAGAGCAGAGGAGGATGGCAGTGCACCACCCACAGATCTGGCTGACAAAACAAAGGCAAGCTGAGGAATCAGGTGCGCAACAGAAACAGAATCAACCTAATATGGGGTGGGGGGTAAATGAGCGAAGGAGGGTAGGAAACCAATTGGGCAAGGCGGGCGCTCTTCATAAGTCAACCCTCAGATTCCTCACCTGCTTCTCAGGTCACCCCCACTGCCTCAAGCCTAGGCGACCCCTTGCCTGACACCCTTTGCTCTGCCAGGGTGAGCTTTCTTCTCAGCTCCAGAGGAGGGCAGGTGATGGAGCCCTAGGGTCCCTTCTAGTGTCTCCAGCTGGAGGACTGGCCTTCTGCGGTGGAGCACCCTGTGATGTTCCTCAAGCCCACAAATGAGGACTTGAGAGGAGGAGCGTGGTTAGCAGGTCAGCTTCTATGCTCGGACCTGCCGGCCCAACTCCTATCTTCTGCGCATCAACCACCCAGAACCCGAGAGTGGAGACTGTTCTTAACACTGAAGACTGTTAGGAGCTGAGTCGCTGCAGGGTGAGGAGGCGATCAGCCCATGGCTCCCAGAGACTCCAGATCCTGGAGCACCTGACTCTGTCCGAGGATACGCTCACTGGCTCTCACTGAGCAGAACCACAAAAGATGGCAGAGCTGGTGCCGGGCCCCCATGCAGCATGCAAGGCCAGCATGCACAGTGTGTGCACTCACAGGTCACCCTTTCAAGGGCATGGCAGCCTGACCAGAGGACAGGAGCCAGCTGTGCCCATTTGCAGTGCAGCATCCTTTCTCGGGGCTCATCTGGCCCCTCAAAGGCTGCTGACCCTCTCTCTGTGCTCTGAGATGTCAAGCCTAGGCAAGGGGCCCGGTGGTTCAAGGGTGTAATCACTCAGCTTCAGAGAAAGCTCCAGCTCCAGGGAACAGGTCTGGAGCCCATGTGTGTGGGGCCCCTTCTAAGTCACCCTCCTTCTCAATAGGGGCAAAGAGTAAGTGGAGGGAGAAAAATGTGTTTGATTCTGGTCCCATCCTCTACACACATCCTCCTTGACAGCCTGGCTTCCCAACCACTGAAAGGGTGAGTCTGGAGCACACGTTCATTCCGAGCCTCTCCCTCTTTCTCTGCCTGGGTTGGGCTCCACCTGCATCATCCCAAGCCATGCCCATTACCTCCGCTGCTGGTACAGTACCTGCGGTTGGAGTAGCTTCAGAACACAGCGCCCAAGATGGCCAGAGAGGGAGAAAGGATAAGAGAGGGAAGAGAAAACAGAACACAGTTGAAATCACAGGACAAGCAGGCAGAGAAAGTTCTGGCTTAAAACTGACCCAGACAGTGTGGCCAAGTGCCGGCCACTACCCTGAGGATGCCAACTGGTATTCAGGGCTCATGTTCAACTTCACTGGGTCTGGTATGTTTCTACAGAAAACTTTCCACCTGGGTCTTGGAGGCCTTTCTAATACACTCCGATTCTACCTCTATTCCAGGTCTAGCATCTAAGAGGTGGCAACAGGCACCCACCTAGAGTGCTATGTTCCAAGGTCTTTCCCCAAGAGGACGGCCTTCCCAGGCTGGGCTGACCTTTATGAAGTGGGCTGGGTGACCCTCCATGATGCCAGGAATTGAGGGCTTAAGACGGAGGTGGTGTAGGAGGACACCAACCCCAGATGAAAGAATGGTTCCGGTGTCTTCAGGGGAAGACGCGGTGGATGGGAGAGGGGAAGTGTGTTTGCCTGGCCCCTCCCCACACCATCTCAGCCTTGAAAGGCCTGGGGATGGTGACAGATCCAAGCCTCGAGGCCCATTCTCTTGTTCTGTTGGTCCAGTTCTCGCCGACCAGTTGTACTTTATGAAATAAGAAACTCAACTGTGGACTGAGCCCTAAAAAGAATTCCTGAATTTGTTGCAAATCTCTAAGTTGAAAAGAAAGTGTTTGTTCTCCTGTTGCCTGGGACTGCAGAACTTTCCCTGTGTGGTGCCTGGAGCTAGACAATGCATCTTTATGTGACGTTCTATACTGGGGTGGAGATGGGCAGAAGAGGCTCTCTTTATGTATCTCCTTAGAGTTAAGCGATCAAGCAACTGCATCAGCCCTGGCTGGTGTGGCTCACCAAAAGGTCGCTGGTTTGATTCCCAGTCAGGGCACATGCTTGGGTTGCCAGCCAGGTTCACGGTTGGGGGTATGTGAGAAGCAACCAATCAATGTATATCTCACACATTGATGTTTCTCTCCCTTTCTTTCTCCCTTCCTTCCCCCCTCTCTAAAAGTAAATAAATAAAATCTTTTTTTAAAAAAAAAAAGGATTGAAAAGAACGGTGCATCATCCTTTGGTAATAAGGCATATACCAGGCACTGACCCAAAGCCCCCCAGCCCTAACAAGCTACTCAGTGGGGTTGGAAGGCCCAATTAGGGGAGCTTATTGTGTGGCTCGCTCCTGGTTTATGGGACAGGAGAGGGCTGTGGAAAGGACTGAAAGCCTTTTTCCAGCTCCTCATCCCCTCCCACCTTGTGCTGGCCTGCTGGCCAGGGAGGCAGGGGCTGGGAAGGGATTCAGGGCTGCCTGTGAAGCTGAATTGGGAGCCTGGAGTAAGGCAGCAGAGGCAGCAGAGCCTGGCAGCCCCAGGAAGAAAAAACTGGCGCTTTCCTGGGTGGCGGACGTGCTCAGGAGGCCTGATCCAGACCAGGAACAGGCTGCGGAACCCCCGCCTTCTGGAGAAAGCACCAAGAAATGATAACCTGCTGTCAGCTTCAAGGATCCCTACTTACTTCACCTCTTCTTTAAAGTCTGCCCCTGCAGACTCAACACCCTTGC